>NC_091986.1:39709950-41164680 GCF_044704955.1 Pristiophorus japonicus | reverse complement strand
GGGGAAGAGTGGGGGGGGGGAAGAGTGGGGGGGGGAAGAGTGGGGGGGGAAGAGTGGGGGGGAGGGAAGAGTGGGGGGGGGGGGGGGAGAGTGGGGGGGGGGGGGGGAGAGTGGGGGGGGGGGGGGGAGAGTGGGGGGGGGGGAAGAGTGGGGGGGGAGAAGAGTGGGGGGGGAGAAGAGTGGGGGGGGAGAAGAGTGGGGGGGGAGAAGAGTGGGGGGGGAGAAGAGTGGGGGGGGGGGGGAAGAGTGGGGGGGGGAAGAGTGGGGGGGAAGAGTGGGGGGGGGGAAGAGTGGGGGGGGGAAGAGTGGGGGGGGGAAGAGTGGGGGGGGGAAGAGTGGGGGGGGAAGAGTGGGGGGGAGGGAAGAGTGGGGGGGGGGGGGAGAGTGGGGGGGGAGAGTGGGGGGGGGGGGAGAGTGGGGGGGGGGGGGAAGAGTGGGGTGGAGAGAGAGAGTGGGGTGGGGAGAGAGAGAGTGGGGTGGGGAGAGAGAGAGTGGGGTGGGGTAAAGAGAGGAACTGGGGGGTGGGTGAAAGATAGATGGGAAGCGGGAGGAGAATCAGATGATGGGACAGGGATCACATTCTTCCAACCACCTTTGCATCCACACCCGATTACTCGGAAAACTCGGTGCATGTGTGACAAGGGTTAGATTTGGAGTGGATGAAAACCGGAAGTCACGACACTGTCACTGTTCACTTCATACACAATAAACCTGCTAACAATCCATGACTCTCACACAATGCCCCATCGGCTGGGAAGGATGCCAGGAACCCCGGCTGGGAAGGGGAGCTCTATCCTCTTTCAGGTCTGAAGTCAGAATGGCTCGAATTACACTTTGCAAAGTCACTCAGGCAACTTGAGCTGGGCAGTTCCAATTATTACACATTCCAGAGAAACCTCTGGGTGTGGCTTATCCTCCAAGGGGACCAATCAGCAATCAGGTCATGTGATAATGGAGAGCCAATCAGAATTTTTCTAGTGCAAATAGCTCTGTCCTTAGAGAATATAGCAGAGATAGATTAAAAGGAAAAAATAGTTCCTGCTACCAAAGTTTTACCATAGATTCTAATGTTATCTTTAATATGGCATAATGTTTTCAAAAAGGCAATCACTATCTGGCATTTGAGAATAAAATAACTCCAATATTGCTGATTAATAGGTTACCTCAGACTATTTTGGCCAAATTATATTGACTACTATATTGACTACATGGGCAAAAAATAATGTACATTTCCCCTTTTTACTAATATGCAAGTACTTAAAATATAACTCTTCAAATGTAAAATAGAATGATATCCATTTGCGTTTTATTGAACTCCGAACATTGTTAGCACAATGTATTAAGAATAACGAACTGTTCAACAACCGTCATAGTCACTTGATTTTCTTTGTATGCCAGACGGCCACTTCATAAATTTCTCGGAGTAAACTAAACGTTCTGCGTCTCTGGTACTTTGAAACCACTCCAGTGTTGTGTGAAACTAGATTATTCAATAATCACTTAAAATATCAAACAAAATATTAAGGATGCTACTGCTGCCAACTACAAAGTATTCCAGTGTTTTTTTGTTTATTCTCGCTGGACTTTTCAGATTAGTGAGAGAAAGGAGAGCAGTGGAAATGTCAGGTATTGTGAGGCCAGTAATGTGATTGGAGGTGATATTAGGCTGCTGTTGGCTTGTGAGAGTTTTATTGTACTTTCACGGAATATGTTTATCACCATTAGGCCCCTTTGTCTGTCGTGATTTGAACACACGGCCGGTGAACAGAGTGCAGGCGCAGGATGTTAGGATTTCATCATCTGGGAAAAAGATCATTGAGAAAGAGAGTAGAGACAATGCGGAGAGATAGAGAGAGGAGCGCTAGACAAAGAGACTGCGGAAGAAAACGAGAGGGAGGGCGGAGAACGAACGCGAGAAGAGAGTGTGGCAGTGGTGTGATCAATTCATCAGAATGAACCGCTAAAACTTCCAGTATAATTTAACGAGGAAATGTGACTTAAAGATGATATCAGGATGTTGTCAGCTTGTGAGAGTTTTATTGTACTCTCGCCGAGTGTGCTTATCGCCATCAGCTCCTCCGTCTGTTGTGGTGAACGTTATTTTTTCATATTTGGGACCTGAGATTTATGTGCAGAATGCTTCTGCACAACTTCCGGTAGCTTATGGTTCGTTGGCAGCAGTCACTGAAATATTAATGCTCACAATCAGAACACAAATATATACAGCAGCTGCCTAAAGCTTTAAGTTCATGCAGGCAGTTATCAGGGATGAGATGATTTGATAACAAGGATGCTACTTAGGTTACTTTCCTGTAAGTTTCATTTTACAGCCAGTGAAAGGATGCTGCACTCTTAACATAATTATAGAACAGAACATTATGAACATAGCAAGCACAATAGCAGCTGCTCTCTTCCTTGCTAGCTGGATTGTTTAACAATGCAAAACACTTGACTAGCCAGAATCACTATAGCATACCTTTCCCATGTTTCAGAAAGCAGCAGTTTAGGCAAGAACAGTGGCCCGAATTGAAGTCACGACAGATGGGCAAAGCTTCCACTCACTTGGATAAAGGATAGGGTATTAGCAGGTTGAACAGAAAGTTAGTTGAAAGAAGACATACCACAGGAGAAGAGGTATAATAAGCAAACAGTGCTAGGTTTAGTTTTGCATTGCAATGACAGAAATAGGCAGTCTTAAACACAAAACAAAGGAGATACTAAAGATGTAGACAAGATTTTCATTGCTTTCAACTTAATCTGTATAAATCTTGTATGATTACAATAGGTTGACTTTCTTAAGATAGTCGAAGCACCATTAAACGTCTGGATTCCAGAACTAACACTTATAAAAGTAATTTTAAATTATGCATATCTGTGAAAATGTTCTGCATCAGGTACCCAAACTAACAACTTAGTCAGGAACTTTTTGCAATCCATTGTCAATGAGATGCATTTGACAAATGCAAATGCAAATTTTCTTGTTCTATTTTGTTAAAATGAGGAGTGAATATTAAATAGTATATCTAGACAAGCACAATGGGAGAGGGGGGAGGAAGAGAACTATTTGTGATAATGCACTTCTTCTAGTATTAACTGTTGCGATGCTCGACAGATACCTGGGCAAATTTAAATGCTGACGTCCTTAGTGAAACAAGAAAAAGACATGCAAACTTTATGCAGCTGCATAAGCAATATAAAGCTTCGCCAAGAGCAACGGAACACTATGGTCATAATGACTAAACACACTGATGTGCATGAACTGCTGAGCAAGCGCATTTCTAGGTTTTTGAAACTGAGGTCACCGTGCCAATTCTTGAGAAAAAGTGTCCAATTTTAAAATTCATTAAAAAAATCTTAAATCAGCTGAAAGATATCCAAAAATATTAAGATGTGTATCATTTCTGCAGTTTTCATCTGAGTCACGTAACTGAAGGTTATAAAATCAGTTCCACAAACACGGTGATGACAGTGTGCTGAAAACTTGCAGCCATTTTTTCATCAGTCTGATAAAACCAGGAAACACCCAACAAAGAGTCCAACAGTCATGCACATAAAATTTCAGCTTCATTAGATCTGATATTATTCTGGGCTGATTTGATGAGATGCAGTTTTTCCTACCACTGGCAAAAGTGTACACAGATATACTATAACAGTATTTCTAAGTTACAGATTGCTTAATTAAAATACCCATTCCCACCCTCCCCCACCGCCTTTTGGAAACCTGCTTTGAAAGATCCAGCTGACATAATCCAAATATTTCCACTCAGTAAAGATAGAAGTTTTATAACAGATATTACCATTTTTGAAATTAAACACATAATTTTCTAGTAACTCCACTCGAGGTTAAAATTACGTTACAAATTGAAACTTTCAGAAAAGATGCCATCAACTGAATAGAATAGCCTGGTCAAGGATGTTGACCATTATGCTCAAACGATTTGGACCTGGGAATCAGAAGTACAACTTCAAAATTTGCAGAAGGCACCAAATTGGAGGGTATAGTTAATATGGAGGAAGACTGCAACAAAATATAAGACATTGATAAACTTTCAGGCTGAACGTGTAATTGGCAAATTAATTTCAATATCGATAAGTGTGAGATGGTGCATTTTTGTAGAAAGAATAAGGAGGCCACATACTCCTTGGAAAATAAGAACCTAAATGGGGTAGAGGAGCAGATAGATCCAGGGGTACAGATACACAAAGCACTAAAAGTAGCAAGACAGGTTAATAAGGTTACTAAAAAAGTAAACAAAGCACTGGGGTTCATTTCTAGGGGGATAGAACTGAAAAGCAGAGAAGTTATGTTAAACTTGTATAGAATCTTGAGGTACTGTGTATAGTTCTAGTCTCCATATTATAAAACAGATATACAGGCACTGGAGAAGGTGTAAATATGATTTACAAGGATGACACCAGAACTAAGGGGTTAAATCTTTGAGGAAAGATTGATCAGGCTGGGGCTCTTTTCTCTAGATAGGGGAAGCTGAGGAGTGACCTAATAAAAGGTCTTTAAGATTCTGAAAGGATTTGATAGAGCAGACTCGAGGGGCCAGATGGCCTACTCCTGCTTCTAATTCTTATGTTCTGTTGTTTGACGTAGAAAAATGCCTAGACGTAGAGAAAATGTTTCCACTTTTGGGGAGACCAAAACTAGGGGCCATAAATATAAGATAGTCACTAAGAAATCAAATAGGGAATTCAAGATAAACTTCCTTACCCAGAGAGTGGGGAGAGTATGCAACTTGCTACCACAAGGAATAACTGAGGCGATGCATTTAAAGGGACGCAAGAGAGAAAGGAATAGAAGGATATGTTGATATGGTTAGATAGAATCATAGAAAAATTACGACACCGAAGGAGGCCATTCGGCCAATTGTGTCCGTGTCAGTCGAAAAAGAGTTACCCAGCCTAATCCCACCTTCCAGCACTAGGTCCATAGCCCTGTAGGTTACAGCTCTTTAAGAACATAAAAAATAGGAGCAGGAGTAGGCCATGCAGTCCCTCGAGCCTGCTCTGCCATTCAATAAGATCATGACTGATCATCGACCTCAACTCCACTTTCCCACCCGATCTCCATATCCCTCGATTCCCCTAGACCCCATAAATCTATCTATTTCAGCCTTGAATATATTCGGAGACTCAAAATCCACAGCCCTCTGGGGCAGAGAATTCCAAAGATTCACAACCCTCCGAGTTAAGAAATTCCTCCTCATCTCTGACTAAAATGGCCTTCCCTTTATCCTGAGACTGTGCCCCCTAGTTCTAAACACTCCAGCCAGGGGAAACAACCTCTCAGCATTAACCCTGTCAATCCCCTTCAGAATCTTGTATGTTTCAATGAGATCACCTCTCATTCTGAGAGAGTATAGGCCCATTCTACATAATCTCATCATAAGACAGCCCAGGAATCAATCCAGTGAACCTTTGTTGCACCACCTCCAAGGCAAGTACTTAGATAAGGAGACCAAAACTGTGCACAGCACTCCAGGTGTGGTCTTACCAAGGCCATGTACAATTGTAGTAAGAATTCCTTACTCTTATACTCCAACCCCCTTGCAATAAAGGACAACATGCCATTTGTCTTCCTTATTGCTTGCTGTATCTGCATGCTAGCTTTCTGTGTTTCTTGTATAAGGACACCCAAATCTCTCTGAACACCAACATTTAAAAGTTTCTCACCATTTTAAAAATATTCTATTTTTTAAAAATTCTTCCCATCAAAGTGAATAACCTCACATTCCCCAACATTATACTCCATCTTCTACCTTACTGCCCACTCACTTAGTCTATATCCCTTTTCAGACGCTTTGTGTTCTCACAGCTTACTGTCCGACCTAGCTTTGTATCGTCAGCAAACTTGGATACATTACACTTGGTCCCTTCATCTAGGTCATTAATACAGATTGTAAATAGCTGAGGCCCCAGCACTGATTCTTGTGGCACCCCACTAGTTACAACCTGCCAACCTGAAAAAGATTTGTTTATCCCAACTCTGTTTTTTTGTCCGTTAACCAATCCTCTATCCATGCTAATACATTACCTCCAATCCAATGAGCCCTTATTTTGTGTAATAATCTTTTATGTGGCACCTTATCAAATACCTTTGGGAAATCCAAATATACTACATTCACTGGTTCCCCATTATCTACCCTACTAGTTACATCCTCAAAAAACTCAATAAATTTGTCAAACATGATTTCCCTTTCATAAAACCATGTTGACTTTGCCTAATTATGTTATGATTTTCTAAATGCCCTCATATCACTCCCTTTACAATGGATTCCAGAATTTTCCCGACGACTGATGTCAGGCTAACTGGCCTTATAGTTCCCTGTTTTCTCCCTCCCTTCTTTCATGAATAGCAGTGTTACATTTGCTATCTTCCAATCCGCTGAGAATGTTCTAGAATCTAGAGAATTTTGAAAGATCGAATCCAATGAATCGACTGTTGCTGCAGCCACCTCTTTTAGAACCCGATGACGTCGGCCGTCATCTCCAGGGAATTTGTCGGCTTGTAGTGCCGTGACTTTTTCTCTACTCACATGAATTACATTAAGTTCCTCACCCTCATTAGACCTTTGGGGCTATATTTTCCATTCTGGTCGCTATTGCCCAAAAAATGGGCGATATTTCCAGCCTTAATGCTTTTTTTATTTTTCAGGATCGCTGGAATATTGCCCATTTTAAAAACCGCAAGCTTCGCCTTTTTAATTTGGATGATAGCCTTAGCGATGTAAAATGGGCTTTAGCGATGTATTCAGTTGTGCAAGGCTGGCGTCCATAGCAATGGCAGTTCTGCGCATGCGTGTTTTTTTTCAGGCAAAGAACTTTTCCTACGCGGGTTGACAGAGCGAACAGGAGACCTGGTCCCCATCAATAACATTACAGAACCTTTCTTTTATTCGAGCCCCTGTTGCTTTATAAAATAAAATCCATCAGCCAACTGAGGTGAACTCCATTTCCTTCCTCATGGGATGACATACCCTAATCTGCTTCGATTTGTACTGTGGACCAGAGGGGGAACCAATCCATGATTAATATTAACCCTGACATTACAGCAATGTACTTGTATGTAATTTTTCTCATTTTATTCTCCCATCTCTATTCTGCAGCATGTGATTAGTGATCAATTCTGGTTGAGAAATTACTGGCCATCCCCCATCGCTATAAATGCCCTTAATTTGTCCTTAACAAATACAAAGTGATTAGATGATTGCAAGAGTCAAAAAGGCCCTTAAAATCACTCACAAATTGATTCTCCCGACAGCCTTTTACTACATCCTCCCCGTAGTGCCGACTTATTGCTGCTTTTCTTCTGCCTATTTTTGGGCCAGCGATCATTTGGGCGAAATGCCGAAAGTAGCGCTCGGCCATAATTGGGCGCAAGTTTCCTTAACAAGCACTATTCTCGGCCTTGTGTCATATTTTTTTTTAAAAAGCAGGCCGAGCGATGCAGCTCATTCAGCAGTGCCGAAAGTTGGGCCAGCAATAAATGGGTTACAATCGGGCGCTAGTTTCCACTTTTCAGCAAATATGGGCGATAGCCTGCATCTCAGTTCTTATATAGAAACATAGAAAATAGGTGCAGGAGCAGGCCATTCAGCCCTTCTAGCCTGCACCGCCATTCAATGAGTTCATGGCTGAACATGAAACTTCAGTACCCACTTCCTGCTTTCACGCCATACCCCTTGATCCCCCGAGTAGTAAGGACTTCATCTAACTCCCTTTTGAATATATTTAGTGAATTGGCCTCAACTACTTCCTGTGGTAGAGAATTCCACAGGTTCACCACTCTCTGGGTGAAGAAGTTTCTCCTTATCTCGGTCCTAAATGGCTTACTCCTTATCCTTAGACTGTGACCCCTGGTTCTGGACTTCCCCAACATTGGGAACATTCTTCCTGCATCCAACCTGTCCAAACCCGTCAGAATTTTAAACGTTTCTATGAGGTCCCCTCTCACTCTTCTGAACTCCAGTGAATACAAGCCCAGTTGATCCAGTCTTTCTTGATAGGTCAGTCGCACCATCCCGGGAATCAGTCTGGTGAATCTTCGCTGCACTCCCTCAATAGCAAGTATTTCCTTCCTCAAGTTAGGAGACCAAAACTGTACACAATACTCCAGGTGTGGCCTCACCAAGGCCCTGTACAACTGTAGCAACACCTCCCTGCCCCTGTACTCAAATCCCCTCGCTATGAAGGCCAACATGCCATTTGCTTTCTTAACCGCCTGCTGTACCTGCATGCCAACCTTCAATGACTGATGTAATATATATGGGTGATGATGTGCCGAAAGTCTAGCCCCAATTGGTTTCCCACCATTTTACGTATGCTTTTTGCATCTTCTACTGTGAAGACAGATACAAAATGTGTGTGTAATGTTTCTGCCATTTCCTTAGTCCCCATAATAATTTCTCCTGCCTCAGCCTCTAAGGGACCAATGTTTACTTTTGCTACTCTTCCTTTTTACATACTTAGCAGTAGAACCTCTTAAAATCTGTTTTTATATTTCTTGCTAGTTTTCTCAGTCTATTTTTTCCCTTTTTACCAATTCTTTGGTCATCCTATGCTGGTTTCTGAAACTCTCCCAATCCTCAGTCTCACTACTATTCTTCACAACATTATAAGCTTCTTATTTCAATCTAATGCTATCCTTAACATCTTGTGTTAGCCACGGATGGATCGCTTTTCCTGTATAGTTTTTGTTTCTCAATGGAATGTATTTTTGTTGAGAATTATGAAATACTTCTTTAAATGCTAGCCACTGCTTATCTACTGCCATAGCTTTTAATCTATTTTTCCAATCCACCTTAGCCAACTCGCCCTTCATTTAAGTTTAAGACTCCAGTTTCGGACTGTGGCAAGTCACTCTCAAATGTATAGTGAAATTCTATCGTATTATGATCACTCTGCCCCAGAGAATCCTTTACTATGAGATTGCTAATTAACCGTGTCTTATTACACAATACAAGATCTAAAATAGCCTGTTCCCTGGTTGGTTCCAGTCACAAACCACCTCCCCCCGCCCCACCCCCACTCAAACATTACCGTTTGCTTCCTGCCACAGCCAATTTTAGATCCAATTTGCCACTGTTCCTTGGATCCCATGGGCTTTTACTTTTTTGATCAGTCTGCCATGTGGGACCTTGTCAAAAGCCTTGCTAAAATCCATGTAAACTACATCAAACGTACTGCCCTCATCGACCCTCCTTGTTACCTCCTCAAGGAAATTAATCGTTAGTCAGATTCCACCTTCCTTTAATAAAATCCATGTCAACTGTCCTGGATTAATCTGTCTCTCTCTAAATGAAGGTTTATACTGTCCCTCAGAATTGATTCCAGTAATTTGCCCACCACCGAGGTTAAACTAACTAGCCTGTTAATTGCTCGGTTTATCCCTTCCTCCCTATTTAAACAATGGAACAACATTTGCAGTTCTCCAATCCTCTGGCACAACTCCTGTAGCCAGGACGGATTGGAAAATGATGGTCAAAGCCTCCGCAATTTCCTGCTTTGCTTCTTTTAATAGCCTCAAATATAGTTCATCCAGTCCTGGCGATTTATCTACTTTCAAGGATGCTAAACCCCTTAATACTTCCTCTCTCCCTATGTTTATCCCATCCAATATTTCACTATCTTCCTCCTGAAGTTCAATGTCAGCACCGTCCTCCTCTTTTGTGAAGACAGCCGCAAAGTATTCATTAAGTACCTTACCCACATCCTCCGTCTCCACACATAGATCACCATTTTGGCCCCTAATAGGCTCCACTCTTTCCTTAGTTATGCTCTTGCTCTTTATGCAATTGTAAAAAATCTTTAGAATCAAAGAAAACCCACTTGCCAACATTTTTTCAGGCCCCCTTTTTGCTTTCCTAATTTCCTTCTTCATTTCACCCCTGCACTTTCTATACTCTTCTCGGCTTTCTGCAGTATTGAGCTCATGATATCTGATATAGGCTTCCCTTTTTTGCCTTATCACCTCATCATCCAGGGGCTTCTAAATTTGGCAGTTCTACCCTTTTTCTTTATGGGAACATGTTAACCCTGAACTCCATGTACCTCCCTCTTGAATGCCTCCCACTGCTCTGGCACTGATTTACCTTCAAGTAACTGTTTCCAGTCCACTTTTTCTAAATCACCTCAGTCTGGTACAATTGTCCTTTCCCCAATTTAGAACCCTTACTCCTGTAGTAGGGTGGAAAAGGCTCATGTGGGACATAAATACAGGTATGGGACCAATTGGGCCAAATGGCCTGTTTGTGTGCTGTAAATACTATGTAATTGTTGGAAATAGAAAAACTTCCCACAGCTGTGCTTGATCTCTGTGGTAAATATGTTACTATAGGGATATTTGCATGCAAGAAAACCTTAAGCATTCATAGGTCAAGAAATTTCTGAGCTTCACTTCAGCAATTGCAATCTGAGCCCTTTATTAAGATTATTTTGCCTGTAGATCACCATGGGAGAGAAATTGCAGCTCATCACTATAGTGAGCAGCACATCACTGCACTAATGCATTCTAGCATCAGCAATACATTTTGTTTGAAACCTTGGGGTTAAAATAAAACGAAGGGTAAAAATGTCAATAATGAAGAATCAATTACCACCTGCTTGGTCTCTAGTAAATGCATCTAAGGATATGTAGGCTACAAAAGGTGGTCAGTAGGTAGCACTGCTAAGCAACGCTGAAAGGACACAAGCAACGTTGCCAAGACCTAATCTCGTTACAACACAGCAGCATCATATAACTCTTTCATTTTACACATTTTGGATAGTGGCTTCTCTACTTTTAATGTTTAACGAGAACCAACACTGAACCAAGATTTCTAAAACATTCTTTGATAAAGTTCCACATGAAAGACTACTACTTAGGCATAAAGAAACAAGAATTCAAGGGCAAATCTAGGAATCGATAAGAAATTTGGAAGCAGCGGCCAATGGGGCAGGAAGTAATGTCAAACTGAGAATGAAGAGAGGTACCTATTAGAGTGCTGGAGGGATCAGTATTGGGACCTGTATGTTTGGAGCTTATATTAATAACCTGCATTCAGAAGCTTGGATTTAGACACAATATCAAACTGTGGGGGGTAGAAGCAGTAATATCTGAAGAGGTAGCCAAAGTCCGACAAAATGGGTTAGTCAAAATAAATAAATGGATAGAAAGGGTAAAAAATAAAACTCAAAGAAGATAAAAGTATTGCAGGATACCATTTCTTTAGTCTCAAGTCGAACCAACAACTATCTCCACACTGAAGATCTTCCATAACCTATTGACATTCTTGGCTTCATCATCTCCTCTGACCTCAAATGGAATTAACAATGGACTTGATTTTAACCCCCCCCCCAACCCAATAATCAAATTTCCATTGTTATGGGTAACTCCCCAAGAAGCTTGGTTTCTACTTTTATATTTTCTCAACAACTCTCTAAAAAGACGAAGTCCATCCACGACTTCACCACTGTTCCCACATCTCTCTTGCAATTCTGGACAAAAAAGATCACCGAACAGGAGATCGATTCACCCTCCCGCCTCCCATCACAATCATTCTTATACTTCTCTCTTTTAGCAATGCTACCATGGCCATTGCTGCAGTGACTCTTCCTCATCTGTTCCCTCTTACACTGCAAGTACATTGTCCTGCCTGCTCTTCACCCTTTATAAGGTCTCGCTGGGTTGAAATCATGATTCACTGCACAGTGTACTAATTTAACTCATTATTTCATAAGACCTCAAAACTATTGAACTCCTTACCTCCCTCAGTCTTGCCTCCTTCCTATAATTTCCAGGCTTTTATAATTTTCAAGCTGTGTTACCTAATCACTAGTTCTCTCTTCTACTCTCTTCAACCTTGGTGCTGCTCTGCACCATGGGACTTGGTTCTTCGTGTAGACTTTCAAAACAAAAAAAAATAATAGAAACAAAATGAAATCATTGAAATAATTGCAATACAAAAAGACAGCACTAAAAAAAATGAAAATCAAACAGTGTCACTGGCATTCAATCAACGTTGGTTTAATAAAACCAAGATCAAATCTTCACCCACAAAGATAGAAAAGCTTCGAAGCTCAGCCTGCATCAAAGTGGAACCCAACAGGGAGACCAAAACTGAGGCCAGGGGAAATCAGAAGTGGACTGGAAAGATGAGGTCAATAACCAGGGGTCATAGATTTAAAGTAATTGGTAGAAGGATTAGAGGGGAGTAGAGGAGAACTTTATTTCACCCAGAGGGTGTTAGGAGTCTGGAACTCTCTGCCTGAAAGGGTGGTAGAGGCAGAAACCCTCATCACATTTAAAAAGTACTTGGATATGCACTTGATGTGCCGTAACCTGCAAGGCTACGGACCAAGAGCTGGAAAGTGGGATAAGGCTGGATAGCTCTTTGTCAGCAGAGATACAATGGGTCGAATGGCCTCCTCCTGTGCCGTAAATTTCTATGATTCTATTCGATGAGGTCTAAAAGGGAGTTCTGGGTTGAAAGGGGAGATGCCCCCTCATGGCTGGGCCAGTGGAATTAATGTAGCTTTGAAAACTACTGTACATGCCTCAAGAATTCAACTTTGAAACTCTACATGGAGCGCTGAATGTTGTCACAAGCGGCTTTGCTCAATTGGACAATTAAAATAAATCTATTTTGCAGGTAACCTTTGATGACAAGAATAGTTCTGCAGAAAAATGAAATATTAAAAAAGTTACAATGTGGTTTATTAAGAGAAAACGATAAATGTTTTGATACCATGTACCATTTCTACTGTCTCAGATTCAGCATTAGAACATTTTCCAGCTTTCTTTGCAGCTGTTTTATGAAAGTTGGAAAGATACACAATTCCTTATTCAAGATTTAGTTTTTTCTTCCTGTGAACATTAAGGAATCAAACACCTGCAAAAGCATATGAGCCACTGTTTAGAATTAATAATACTTTACTCATCTTTCATTCTAAGCTTAAGAAATTACCATTTTGAAGGTGAAGACAACATTCTGCAAGACAGTTAGGTGTTGTTCAAACGAGGTATTTTGCCTTTTTTGGACCTATTGATGCAGATTAACAGTTGGCAGTACCTAGCCCTATTTAGTCTCGTTACCGATTCAATTCAAAGCTCAGGTTAATACAAGAATTGAAGTACAAGTACTTGCAGGGAATCTAATGTGTTTTGAGGGTAGGAGAAGAAAGCACATAAAACTCAGAAAATGCTGTTTTATAATGGTTCATTATTGTCTTCAATAAGACTAAAGTTAAAGAAAAGCATTTAATTCCAAACTTTAGTCATATTATTGAGATGGTCATTAATTTATCCTTATTTTATCATTTTTGTGCATATTATGTAACATGTTAAGGCTGCAGAAAAAGGCTAAATTTGGTTTCTGAGACCATTGAAAGACCTGGGAGAAGTTGTGTTGCAAGGAGTACCAATAGACCCTGGAAGTCAGCCACAGCTTTCCTTTCTTCACCAGCAAGGAAAGTCTAGCTAACTGCGTGGTGGAACTTGTGCTGGCGGCTAACAGGAGCTCTGTAAATATCCAACCGGTTTGGAGATAGTAGTCTTCCACCTCTCCCCTCGGAGAAGTGTCCACATATTACACTTATGCATTCCATACAGAAACCTATTTAAGAATTGACAAAAACTCATCCAACGGAGGCAATGGACTCAAGGAACAGGTAAGCATTGCAACTTACAAAATGTCCTTCATGCTCAGCAGGTAAGCTCTACTCCTGCTTTTGCTGAATAATAACCAATTTCTTGCATTGAAAGGGATCTAAATTTTTGTCCGTACACATACATCTATCAATATAAAACATTATTGACTCATCATGCCATTTAGTTTAGTTACAAAAATAGTGAAAAGCTATACTGAACATTAAGAACACAGTACTTAAAAAAAAAACACATCTTCTCCAAATATAGATGGTGTGCTCAGGAATAAAGGAACTTGTCTGGAAGTATTGAAATATTTTCTAATTTTTATGTTCACACCAAAATATTTACTTAATAAATTATGTTTTGCTGCATGGTGCAACAGTACAACTTAGTTTTAATGAACTTTAAACAAAAAATGTGATTAGTACAGCGAGGTTGAAATTAATAAAAAATAATGCAGCACAGAACACACAAAAACATACTGTTGTCTGGGATAAATGACAACTCTAAACAAGTGCTTTCTGCAACTGTTCAATTTGCTGTTTCTTCAGCAATCGGGTAATTTACAAGTTCAGCAAAATTTTAGAGAGAGTTGTTTGACGAGCACTCATTTAGAGTTGTGGGGTGGGGGGGGGGGGGTTTATGAAAGAAAGCTGTAAAAGGAGCAAACCTGATTGGCTGTAGCTGCTGCGGCGAAGGGAACGCTTGTGGCAGGTGTTGTTGCTGCAGAGACAGTGGCGGGCGTAGCACTGTGCATCAGGGGTACTTTCAGGAAGGGAACCATGGAAGCAATGAACAGAAGGTTGCGGCACATGGCAACCATGACATGTGTTGGATTTTTGGGCATAGCAGAAAGCCATCGTGGAGGGAGGAGGAGGTTACACCAGCGGGTGACATGCAATCATAATGCAAAGCAAGGAAGCATGGGAGAAAATTAAAAAAAGAGAAAGGGAAAAGCTTATTACAATCACAATTAAAAGGACCAATGCCAACATAATCAGGGTTTCCCAGAGAACACACAATAGGAAGGTAAGGGCATGGGAAAAAGTGACCAAAAATATTCTTTACCTCTCCTCCCCTCTCACTTATGGTCTTTCTTAAATGTTCTGGAGTTAAAAATCTCATGACAAAATATTGGTCGAATATACTCAATACCACCTGTATTAGAATATTTTTTAATGTATGGTATTCGTTTTCAAGAATGTACCTCCCTAAGATTCTCTGGGAGACTCTAATACATAATATATTAAGACTTGATTCTCTATCTTATTTAAAATAGATTCAATGTTATCAAGCAAAACTAAGTTGCTTAAAGAGGTATTTACACATAGAAGAGTTTTACTGCGGAAAATCAGATTTCACACTAGTTTTACAATACGCTTTTCATTTCCAACTATCTTCTCACAGACTATAGAAACAGCTTGGTGTGGATTATAAAACCGTCTGGGCTGAATGGAGGAAAAAGTAATTTTCTCAGCCAGTCTTTGTTCCAAAAAGGTCAATCATAATAAATTCAAGTTATTCAAAACAATCAGGAAATTCATGCAGTGATTTGTTACAGTGATTTAGTTACTCAAAATAATAATTTATTACCTTATCCTAACTCTTACAGGTGAATCAAAATGCACAAGGTGATTAAAATCTTAGTTCATAAATGAGGTGTGAAACAGTTAAACAAAATTCTATTATGTTCTACATTAAAATTAACTTTCTCAGATTTAGTTTAACTGTATCTAAGAAATAGTTCAATGATTAAATTCTATATTTCATAGCAAATTAAAGTGTTAAAAGACTGCAAGAGCTTCTCATTACATTCAAGGTTAGGAAACAAAAGATAAAACCTACCAACAGTTGTAGCTGGTGGAGTCATGCAAAACACCGAACCTGCCATCATGCAGAACATTTAGAAAGGTGAATTTGGGAAAAAAAAGTATTAACAAATGCATGGTTAGTGTTAGATCACAAAGCCAAGATCTTGAAGAACAAATACAAAAAAACTTCCACATCTCAGTTAGTTATAACACTGCCAGGCCCAGTTCAAAACTCCAAATGTTCTCTTTCTACTTGTACCTCATTAAAAAAAAAAGTTCTTGTGGTAAAGCAGTGGATGTACAGAACACTGATGCCCATTACACTATTGGTGCAGAACATATGATGATGCATAATAAAGGTAGAGGTGGAATGTTGGGCTAGTTTGAGTCTTAATGCCCTGGAAACAAAAATGAGACTAATTTGAAAAACAGAAATCAGTTTACAGACGTTAGGTGGTGATTTCATTCCGACCATGCTCGAATGCAAATTATCCTCGAACATGGAAGAGTAAAGGAGCAAAACAATAATATCTTTTGAAATATTAAAGGCCTTATTTTTAATTTGTGATAACACTGAATTTTATTGAAGAATGAAGAAACAGATTCATAATTCTAAATGTCATTAAATTTGGACTCTGCTAGTTAGCAATTGTTTACATAAATAACATTTCAAAATTTTTTAAGTATAATTTTGATTATCAGCAACTTTGCTTTCAATTTATTTGAAGAATAATTTGATTCAGTTTTAAAAAATAGCATATACCAGCTATAATTAGAATTCTGAATGAATCATATTTAGCAAATTTGCAGCACTGCGGTTGATAGCAAAATGGTCCATGCATCTAATTCCATGTCAACGAAGTACTGATTGCCATTTGATCATTGCAAATAAACAAAAAGGATTTGCCAAGCACTTTAAAAAAAAATAAAGATTATATCCCATTAACATTTAAGTGAGTCAAGCACTGCACATAATATACAATTTTTAAAAATTTCAGCTGGGTATTTGAGGCTTACTGCATTAATTAAATAACGTTGATGGCCCAGTGTCAAGTAACTGTACATTGTTGACAAGATTGTGTGTCTTCTGGGTAAGAATAGTAATTGTTAGCAAAAGAATGTTCAGACATTAACTGCAGAGTTTCACTTGTGACACCGACACTTTGTGCTGCGTTTTCATGAGGAAGGTGGGTTGGGAGTGGGGGGGCGGCGGGAAGCTCCAAAGGGGTCAGGAAATCTGGAAGAACAGGCCCTGCCGAATTTAACAGCAGGACCTGATTTGCATGGGAAATCTCTGTCCGCCCCATCATCCCGCCTCCATTAAAACCGGAAGTGGACAGGTTGGAGATGGGTTCCAGTCGGGATTCAGATTTTTAACACCATCACACACAACCCCAACCCACCTGTTTTATTTTAGGATAAAACTCCCTTTAACTCAGTTTTTGCTTCTGTGGCATGCAGGTTCATGAGAAATACTTAAATTTATTGCCCTGGCTTTTCCTTTTTCAATAAGAAGTTATCGCTGGCAATAACTGAGAATTTGGCAGTGGTGTGCTAATTGATTACTCTTAGAGGGACTAGAAATGGGAAAAGAGCAGAGGAGTAGCGAGGTGCTGAATGGTCTCCTTCTGTGCTGCACGATTCTAAAAGGCAATCAGGATGAGAAAAACCACTGACTAACCTCTTAATCTTTCTGTTTTTAAATATCAGCATAAACTGAAAGCTGGCTTTATATCTACAACTGCTTTCTTTTCAAATAAAGCCTAGCCAGAATACATTTGAATAGGTGTTTAATGGCAGGAGCAGTAGTTAGGGAGGTTTACCATTGGTGGTAACCAGTTACTACCAACAAAAAGGAAATAAGCTTAAAAGCTGCACATCAACATGCACAGAAATAAACACCAAGAAAGATGCCGAAACATAACATCTCAACATTTACTACTAAATAGTCCTTTTTATGTTAGGTGTTACTGATTAACATGGTGCAATCGTTTAAATTAAATACACAGGGATTTTATTCGTTGGATGCACTGTTCTCCTTAAAATTATGTGTTTTTAAAACAGCATCAGGCAAGCCTGTCAGTAATTTTTTTGAATTCTGATGAAAAGTAGTGAAGCTGTCTCTAAAGACAATGGGCCCAAAATTGGTGGACATACTGTCACATACCACCCAAAATCGCAAAATTGATCGAAAAATACCAACATACCGCCCGGTGGAAAATTCATCAGCGACATACCGCCGGGCGGTATGCATACTGTCCGCCCTGCACACCGCCGACAAACTGCCTAAAATTGTCAAATTGATGACTCACCACCGATATACCGCCAAACCTGCAGACTGCTCTGGAAAAGATGGTTTTAAGTCGATCTTCAGTTGGCAGTATGCATCGTCACCTGTGAATTTTTTTTTATCCATCACCCCCCAGTTTCTTCTCCCCGCACAGCGATCTCCTCCTCCACCCCGCCTCCCACCCACCCAAATACCTGCACAGTGCTCTCAGGCCGGCAGTCTCTGTCGATTCTGGTCAGTGTCTCTCGGTGGGCAGAGCTTCGCAGCAGCATGTGCATAACTCGGGACCCGAAAATTCCTGAGTGAAAAGGACTCACCGCCCGCACACCGGTGGCTGCACTCCGTTCGGCATGCCGCCGAGAAAAAACTGATGAAAATCGCGCACACTCCACCCCAGCGATACCTGGCGGTATGAAATGACATACCAGCGGATACCGCTGAGAAATGGGCAGACGACTAACTTTGGCCCTCATTTGTATAGAATCATACCCTGTCACTTAATGTAATTCCAAACAAATAAATGATTTGTATAATTTGAACCAGGTTCAAAGGAAATATTTAAAAGAAAAGCCAGGTTTCACTGTGCAACATCAAAGGCGTTATCTGTTGCATCTTGTCTTAGAATAAATTAAGCACAGTATTTTAAAGCCATTTTACTTCATGTAACATGCTGTTGCAAATGCTAGCAAGAACAGGCAAAGGTAAGGTGTAATAAGCACAAATATATTTTTGAACATATAACTCGTGCAGTAATGGCTACATATTTTATTTGATCAAGTCAACAGTGCAATTTTACAATACTCTCACAGCAAGGGGGAAAAGGACGTACCTGTTGGAAAAAATGTTGGCTGCTGCATATGTGCATTGGCTAGAGCCTGTTGGTAGTGCAAAACACTAGGATTAAAGATTGTGCTGGTGCCATTGCTTTTCTCAAGGGCTGGTCTCTTTGGTAAGTGGTGAAGAACACCAGGTGGGAAGGCCTGTGAATGAGGGATTTAGTAAGACAGGTATAATAAATAATAGAAAATAAGAGTGAACACAGTATGAAATTCCTGTCATGCACTCAAAGTATATTAGTCAAAGTAGCACAAAAACGCTTTTGTCTGAAGACAGGCTTTCTGTAAAAGGTACAAGTGTAGCTTTTTAAACAAAGCAAAACAATGCAGCAAATGTTATGCTCTGATATTTGGCAGTATTAATTACACATCTAATAAATCTGCATTATTTTAAAGCCTGAACTTGCCTTTAACCAAAAAACATACAATAATGAAAATACTTTCACTATATTAGAATTTGGGTATGCAATTAACAAACAATTTAATTAATGCAGATCGGTACAAGGTCCGCACATTACAATGCTATCAAAACACATCGAACTAACTATCATGAATTTAAACTATATGTAAACTCAATAGTGTGCAGTGAAGGCTATTTGTTGCTACACCTGGAATGCAAAAAGCAAACATCTGATATTCAGAAAAATAACTTTACATTTAATACAGTGTGAATTTTTAATGACCAGTACACTTAGTGTGAACATTCTATCCTTCCAACAAACATCTAATTAGAGGCATGTTTATAATAAAATTAAAAATAAATCTATTAAGTTATCATACTATTTTACTACAGCTAGTGCATGCAAAGCAAGAAGGTGAAAGGTCAAAGTACCAGGTCAAAGGTTGCCTCGAGGGGTCGTTTCACAGATTTGGCAGCCGACTGAGTCTTAAATAGCAGGCAGCGAGCATATGATGGCAATGGACCAATGGGGTTCAAGCGTATTAACATACAGGTAAACAGCAAGCAGAAGTGCATCATGGGAACAGCAGTACATTGCAGGTAGGTGAGGAGAAAAAACAAAAAAACAAAACCCTGAATGCAGTATACAACATATATAACACATAGCATGCATAAAATGAGTTGTCAAAGGCTGCAGTTACAAATACCGAATTAGTATTGTACAGCAAAATAAGCATTTACTGTACCTTTGTTAAAAGCATAATAGGGAGCAAAACACAAATATCTTTTAACTATTACTAATATCAACATGTGCAAAATATGTGTGCAATAATCATATATAATTATAATTAATTTATTGCATCTTTCAGGCTCTTATGAAATATGGAACTACACAAAGATGGCTAGATTCTGCATTGCTCAATTAGATGTACCTACAGGAGGCAGTAAAACATCAAGAACCCCCCCAATAGAACCAAACTGTGTTCTTGGTTCTTAGAAGTTATCTACATTCATTATACATTCCATTAAAGTAACTACCATATTATTGCTTTCCTTTTTGGGTAAAAAAAATATTGCTGGTGAGGTACCCATAGGGTTCCAGTTACCAACCCTCCTGGATTGTCCTGGAGTAATCCATAATGAAAATTAATCTCCCAGACATTCCTATGAGAAAAAGCACAAGAGGCAATTTCTTCTCCTGTTTTGCTTTGGCCAGACTCTCAACAGCAGGGCTGCAATGCATCCATAATGTAATGTGACTGCAGCTCATGTGTACTTCTGTAAAGCCTTGCAAAGGTTTTTGGAGCACAGAGAATTGTGGGTTTGTAGCTGCCATTATTGGCTGACTGGCACGAGGATTGACATGTCAGGAGACCAATGCCAGAAGTGGGGGGGGGGGGGGGGGGGGAGGGAGAAATGCGGTTAGAGGTCATGTGATGAAACCTCCCAGAATACAGTCCAACCGGAGTTGCCAACCCGAGGGGCTGAGCAGCACTGCAGGTTCTAACATGGTCCTGTTGAGTCGATGGCATGACCTTAAATCCACCCTATACTGATGGTTATAAAAGCATTACCCTCTCGTCAGCTGCAAGAGTTCGAAGCAAAATTATCAACCTAATCTCGAGGGCGTGAGTCCACAGTAACAAAGAAAAGACTGCCCAAAATTTACTAGTAAATTGGTAAGTTTTAATTTGGGCCAGTTAAGCCCGCTAATGTGTGCCATGTATTCAACTATCATTGTAACGCATGTATAAGCTGACCTAAGTTGTACACCTTGAGAACATTGACTACAAGGGAGTGAACTTGTGGGAGACACTCCTAACCTGGACTTTCAGGTATAAAAGGGGAAGCTCCACCCACCTTCATCACTTGAGGTCTTGGTAATAAAGGTAACTGATCACAGACTGACCTTCTCTCAAGTATGGGCCTCGTGTGCATTTATACTGTATAGTAAGGACATATCATTGGCGACGAGAAACTGGGATTTAAACCACGCGAGCATGGCCACAAGCAGCACAGGAGAGGTACTGTGTTGGTGATGATTGGGACAACTTTATTAAGAGACTACAGCAAAGTTTTGTCACTAAGGAATGGTTGGGACAGGATTCGGCCGACAAACGCAGGGCTCATCTCCTGACGGTTTGTGGATCCAGAACGCACTCCCTGATGAAGGACCTTCTAGCGCCAGAGAAGCCAGTGGTCAAGACGTTCGAAGAGCTCAGTAAGCTGATCGGGGAACACCTTAAACCGGCGAGCAGCATGCACATGGCGAGACACCGGTTTTACATGCACCGGCGGCGAGAAGGGCAAAGCGTTCCAGACTTCGTGGCAGATCTCCGGCAACTGGCGAGCCTATGTAAGTTCCCAGATGCATGCAGAGCGGAGATGCTGCGAGACTTTTTTTTAAATTGAGGGCATCGGGCACGCTGGGGTTTTCAGGAAACTGATTGAGACCAAAGACTTGACCTTGGAAGCAGCGACTGATAGCCCAGACATTTATCTCAGGGGAGGAAGAGACCAGAATGATGTATGACAAAAATCTTGGCTCAAATGCAGCAAACCAGGGAGTCAACACTGTTAACGCGGCACACAGTTCTCTAGGCAGACAAGGGCAATCGGACATGCCCCAGCATGTAATCGAACCCAAAGGGGGAATTCAACAGAGACAATGGCTAGCTGAACGGCGATTCATGCTATCGCAATGGACAATACAGCCAGTAATGGGGCCATCAACACCTGTTAATGATGCGTTTAAGAACAGTTACAGAGACAGTCAGAGATGATCGACTGGTAATGGACCTTTTGTTTCCAACAACGGGGCCTCCAGCTCATGCTGGAAGTGTGAAGGCAAACACCCAGCCAGAGCTTGCAGATATCAGCAATATACCTGCAGAAACTGCAATGTCAGCGGTCACTTGGCGCGTATGTGCATGAAGCCTGCAGCCAGGTTGATGTATGAGGAGGACCGGTCCGATGTAAGCCCTACGAGGCCAAATGAATACTGGGGGAAATCACTGGAAGCCGAAGTTCAGCGAGTTCATGTGGAGCACATATACGGTTCATATATCAGGACGCCACCGATAATGAAGAAAGTGCTCCTCAATGGCATCGCAGTATTAATGGAGCTAGACACGGGGGCCAGCCAGTCCCTGATGAGTATCAAACAGTTCGAAAGTTTGTGGGTGTCCAAGGCCAAAATTATTGCCGATTGACGCACAGCTACGGACATATACAAAGGAGATCATTCCGGTGCTAGGCAGCGCCTCGGTAGTCGTGATCCACAAAGATTCGGAAAACAGGTTGCCACTCTGGATTGTCCCGGGGGACGGTCCCGCACTACTGAGGAGAAGTTGGCTTGCTGTCATGAACTGGAAATGGGGCGATGTCAATGCAATTTCTTCTGTGGAGCGAGTATCATGCTCACAGGTCCTGGACAAATTTGACTCATTATTTCAACCTGGCATCGGCACTTTCATGGGGGCCAAGGTAGCGATTCACATCAACTTGGACGCCAGGCCAGTACACCACAAGGCCAGAGCGGTGCCGTACGTGATACGGGAAAAGATAGAATGCAAATTGGACCGTCTGCTGAGGGAAGGCATCATCTCGCCAGTCGAATTCAGTGACTGGGCGAGCCCGATCGTGCCGGTGCTCAAGGCGGATGGGTGGTTCAGGATATGTGGCGATTACAAGGCCATCAATCGGGTGTCACTCCAAGACCAGTACCTGCTACCGAGAGCGGAGGACTTCTTTGCGATGCTATCCGGTGGCAAACTTTTTTTCAAAATTGGACCGGACCTCAGCTTACATGACCCAGGAGCTGGCGAGTGAGTCGAAGAAGCTGACCACCATCACAGCACACAAGGGGTTGTTTGAGTATAACAGATGTCCGTTTGGGATTCGTTCGGCCGCCGCGATCTTTCAGCGAAATATGGAAAGCCTCCTCAAGTCGATTCCAAGGACAGTGGTTTTTCAAGACGACATCCTCATCACGGGTCGCGATACTGAAGAACACCTCCACAACCTGGAGGAGGTGCTACGCAGACTGGACTGGGTAGGGCTGCGACTGAAAAAGGCGAAGTGCGTCTTCTTAGCTCGAGGTAGAATTCCTGGGGAGGAGGGTAGCAACAGACGGGATCAGACCGACTGCATCAAAAACGGAAGTGATCCAGAGAGCATCCAGACCCCGTAACACGACAGAGCTGCATTTGTTCCTGGGGCTCCTGAACTATTTTGGTAACTTTCTTCCCAAATTGAGCACGCTGTTAGAGTTGCTACACGTGCTCCTACACAAAGGTCACGATTGGGTCTGGGGGGACAGCCAGGAAAGGGCTTTTGATGGAGCAAGCAATTTGTTATGCTCCAACAAACTGTTAACGTTATATGACCCGTGTAAGAAACTTGTTTTAACGTGCGATGTGTCGTTCTATGGAGTCGGGTGTGTGTTGCAGCATGTGAATGCCAATGGTCAGTTACAGCCAGTAACATTCCTCCAGAAGTCTGTCCCAGGCAGAAAGGGACTATGGGATGGTAGAAAAGGAAGCGCTAGCATGTGTATATGCAGTAAAAAAAATGCATCAGTACCTGTTTGGCAGGAAATTTGAGCTGGAGACAGATCACAAACCCCTAACGTCCCTTTTGGCCGACAACAAGGCCATGTGGGCACTCACGTTAGCCGCCTATGACTACACAATTCGGCACAGACCGGGCACTGAAAACTGCGCCGATGCACTCAGCAGGCTCCCACTAGCCACCACTGAGGGGGCAACTGAGCATGATGCTGAGATGGTCATGGCTGTTGAAGCTTTCGAAAGCGAAGGCTCACCTGTGACAGCCCGTCAGATTAAAGTCTGAACAAATAAAGACCCGCTACTGTCTTTAGTTAAGAAATGTCTCCTGAATGGGGACTGGGCAACCACGTATGGGGCTGAGGAATTTAAATCGTTTCATAGGTGCAAGGATGAACTCTCGATTCAGGCCGATTGCCTACTGTGGGGAAACCGAGTAGTCATGTCCCAGAAGGGGAGAGAGGTGTTTTTCAGAGGACTTCACAATGAGCACCCGGGCATTGTCATGATGAAGGCAATTGCCAGGTCACACGTTTGGTGGCCAGGGATAGATGCAGACCTGGAACTTTGTGTTCGCAGGTGCAACATGTGTGCTCAGCTGGGCAACGCACCCAGGGAAGCCCCGTTAGCCCCTGGTCCTGGCCCGCCAAGCCATGGTCACGCATCCATGTGGACTACGCAGGTCCTTTCACGGGAAAAATGTTTTTGGTTGTAGTAGACGCCTACTCCAAATGGATTGAGTGTACCATTTTAAATTCAAGCACATCCTCTGCCACAGTAGAAAGTCTACGGGCAATGTTCGCCACCCATGGTCTACCGGATGTCTTGGTCAGCGACAATGGCCCGTGCTTCACAAGCACTGAATTCCAGGACTTTATGGCAGGCAATGGAATCAACCATGTCAGAACGGCACCGTTCAAGCCGGCCTCAAACGGCCAGGCGGAACGTGCAGTGCAGATAATCAAACAGGGGATGCTCAGAATCCAAGGGGGTTCCCTACAAAGCCGCTTATCACGCCTCCTGTTGGCCAATAGATCCCGACCACACTCGCTCACAGGGGTTCCACCCGCAGAGCTGCGAATGAAAAGGACGCTCAAAACCAGGTTATCCCTTATACACCCTACTATGAAAGAAATTGTTGAGAGCAGGCATCAGTCACAATGTGACTACTATGTCAGGAATGCGAGGGAGCGATGTATTGATGTCAATGACCCTGTTTTTGTCCTTAACTACGCTGCAGGGCCCAAATGGCTTGCAGGCACTGTGATTGCCAAAGAGGGAAATAGGGTTTTGGTAGTTAAACTTACCAATGGACAAATCTGCCGCAAACATGTGGATCAAACTAAAAGGAGGCTCAGTAACCCCATAGAAGAAGCAGAGGAAGAATACGGCGCAGAGTTTACTCAACCACAGGTGACCGAACACCGGAACCAAGTCGAGGAGAGCCCAGTCACTGTGGGCAGTCCAGACAGGCCTGAGGCACCGCAAACAGCAGACACTCAGGCCAGCGCCCAACAACCGGAGCCCCAACTCAGGCGCTCTACAAGGGAGCGTAAACCACCAGAGACACTTAACCTGTGATCCCAATAAGACGTTTGGGGGGGGGGGGGGGAAGGGAAGGTGATGTCATGTATTCAACTATCATTGTAACCCATGTATAAGCTGACCTAAGTTGTACACCTTGAGAGCATTGACCACAAGGGGGTGAACTTGTTGGAGACACTCTTAACCTGGACTTTCAGGTACAAAAGGGGAAGCTCCACCCACCTTCATCACTTGAGGTCTTGGTAATAAAGGTAACTGATCACAGAGTGACCTTCTCTCAAGTATGGGCCTCGTGTACATTTATACTGTATAGTAAGGACATATCAATGTGAAAAACAAATTTGATGCTTACAGAAGTTGTTAAAGGATTGTTGGGGCAGGAAGCCTTAACCTGCATTTGGTTCTGACACAGATGCTAAAAGTAAAGAAACATTCTGTCCCCAGTACCTACAAACCTCACCCGTGCTGTTCACAAAAATGCAGCTTATAAAAGCTGAGTTATTTTAATGTTCACAATTGAGGGCATGCTATGTCATCAGTGATTAACAGTCACAGCAAAAAATGCACTCGAATTTAATTTCATGTTGTAAACATACTTTGATGCAATACAGTGTACTGCGCTTTTTATTATGGTGTGGTGCAACTGAAGGGAGATGCACAATTTAAGGCTACCCAGATTCCAACAAAGCAACTCTGCTGAAATCAAGATAGCTTATTTCTGGAAGCATTGGCAGTGAAATAATGAAAATTGATATGACAGATAAAGTAAGTTTCACATTAACTCCCAAATCACTTCTTTCCTATTTTTTTTTGTAGGGAGAAATTAGCCACCTGGAATCCATTTCCTTTCCAACAGCCTTTTCGGATTCCAGTGTACTAGTTTCTTCTTCATTTACTCAATTCAGGGTACACACAAATGACACCAAATCAGTACAGTAATGCTAATAGATACATTTTAAGGCAATCATGTCAAAATGCTCATCATTTTCAGATCAACAAAGTACTATTTGTCATGCCAATTATTTCATGTAGCTGTCTTTTAGAGAAAATCTTTCATCCTATTAACCCAAGTAGTTGCAAAGAAAAAGTGGAATGAGCCTCGACTGGTGAGCATCAGGCAAGTAAACTGTAAATAAGGCCCCATAATCGACCCCTTAGTTATACACTGCTTAACAATATCAAACATATTCCTAGACAGGTGAATAGCCTTGGTGCTGTCAATATTTTTGCTGTGTAAACAACAAAATGATACTCTGCCTTTAGAAAAGCAGCATGTATAGCAGGTAGATTTCAGGCAGCTGTATCTTTTTGAAATTCCAACTTACATTTAAGGCAACAACCTTACTCTACACGTGGAGACAAGACAACCAAGAGTTTTCTAAGTAAGGAAGGTCATCATCAGTAAAAATGAGTTCAAGCAGGTCAGACATGAACTGACCCCAAGAAGCTTAGCTTGGATACCTAATTTCCCACCAGGAACATAGCAACAGGAGGAGGCCATTCAGTCCCTCGAGCTTGTTCCATCATGGCTGATCCGTATCTTAACTCAATTTAGCCACCTTGGTTCAGTAACCCTGGGGAGGATATTCTGTTGAATGGGTCACCCAAGCTCAGTAACCCCTCAGGACGGCTTTGGGGTAATCTACACTTTGGACATGGGTATCAAGTCTGAGAGGCTCCACACCAGATCTGGATGCGTCCGGCCTCCAACCCTGTTGTCGTGCAATGAACTGCATGCTCGACCACAACTCTGCAAATAACGGCATTACCATCGGTCAGACCTTTTTTCTGGCGATTAATGTTGCGCTTCTCGCTCAGCAGGTGAGCAAACTCAAGAGATGTGTTGGAGAGCTTTCAGCACGAAGCAGCCATCTTTGGGCTACAGGTTTCTTGGGGCAAGACAAGCGTCCAGAGTGTCAGCACAAACACTGGGATACAGGATATTCATGTTGATGGACAGAATGTGGAGACAGTGGAAGACCTTATCCTCAACATAGCACAGGAACAGGCCATTCAGCCCAATTGGTCTATGCTGGTGTTTATGCTCCACATGAGCCTCCCCCTTTCCCCCGCCCCCACCTAGCCTATTTCATTTAACCCTATCAGCATATCCTTCCATTCCTTTATCCCTCATGTACTTCTCTAGCTCCCCCTTAAATGCATCTATGCTATTCGCCTCAACTAGTAAGTTCCACATTCTAACCACTCTGTGTAAAGAAGTTTCTCCTAAATTCCTCATTGCATTGATTAGTGACTATCTTATATTTATGACCCCTAGTTTTGGATTCCCCACAAGCTGAAACATCTTTTCCACATCTACCCTATCAAACCCATTCATAACTTTAAAAACCTCTATCAGGTCGTCCCTAACATAATGAGGAGAATTGGGTTAGCAGCTTCAGCAATGAAGGACAGGGACTGGTATCAAAAGTGGGTGAAAATCCTCATCAAAGCACAGGTATATCAGAACTGTGTCCTTCCAATACTTTTGTATGGATCTGAAACTTGAAGCTGCCTACTGGAAGCATTTCATATGCGGTGTTAGCAGAACAGACTCGAAGGGCTGGATGGCTTACTCCGGTTCCTATGACTGCTGGAAATTGGATATTTTGGCTTTGTCTGCAGCAGATGCAATGACGAGAACCGGACTTGAGTGTATCATTAATCGTCACCACCAGACACTCTTTGGTCACATCACCTGCCTCGGAAACAAAGCTCCTGTAAGCCGGGTACTGCCAATTGTATTTCAGGTCTGGAAGGGACACACTGACCTGCTCCAGATAGGAGATGATATCAGGTCAGGGAATGAAGCCACACAGCTGTCTAAGCGCAATTAACTGCTTGCTCGATGGCAGAAAACTAACGAGATGTATAACGGGTGGCCCGACCTACAACCGCAAGTTTTCCGCCCATGCCTAAAGCAAAAAATTACCCCTCGTGTCTAACTCAAACTAGATGATGGATCTTCGAGATCAAGGATTGCAAATTAAGAATAGCTAGAATATCGCCTACCTCTTTCCCGATAGAGCTGAAAGAATTACTGAGCTACATTTCAAGCAGGGAAGAAACCTGAAATTGCCCTTCTGAAGATATTTGAGCATCAAGCTTCCTATGTGGCACTTTATCAAACACCTTTTGAAAATCCACCACAACATGCATTGTATTTCCTTTATCAATACACTTTGTTATTTCCGGAAAGAACTCCATTACATTTGTGAGACATAACTCACTTTTACAAATCTATGCTGGATGGCCTTAGTTAACAAGTTTTATTCTGTATTATGGTCCCTGGGAACTTACCCATTACCAATGATAGGTTGAATGGTCCATAGTTACTCGGTTTAACTCTTTCTCTTTTTGCACTGAGGTGTTACATTGGCAACCTTCCAGTTCTCTGGCACAACTTCCAAATTCCAATTATGTTTGAAGAAGTTCACAACTTTCTGTTCTCTAAATGCCTCCTTAGTAGAGGACCACAATTCCCATAAATATTCTCAATAAGACTACTATGCCCCACTCCTCTGCCAGTTTATAATTCATTTTCAGTAGCTAAATGCCCAAAAAAGTGTTGCAGAATTAAGTGAGACAGTGCTGAGCGAGTACTGCACTGTCAGAGGTGCCATCGACTGGAGGAGACGGTAAACCAAGACCCTGTCTGCTCTCTCAGGTGGACGTAAAAGACCCCATGGCATTATTTCGAAGAAGAGCAGGGGAGTTATCCCCGGTGTCCTAGTCAATATTTATCCCTGCATCAACATCACTAAAACAGATTATCTGGTCATGATCACATTGCTGTTTGTGGGAGCTTGCTGTTTGCAAATAGGCTGCCGTGTTTCCTACATTACAACAGTGACTATAGTTCAAAAAGTACTTCAGTGGCTGTAATGTGGTTTGGGACGTCTGGTGGTCGTGAAAGGCGCTTTAAAAATGCAAGTCTTTATTTTCTTTAAAACAGAAAAGGAAAGTGCAAGGTACTGTTTTTTCTGGGGGGCGGGGGGGAGGGGGAGGGGGAAAGAGGGCGGGGGTTGGTAGCCAGCTCTCTGACATGCAGACACCCATCACCTACAAATCGCTTGTAGGGTTTCTGTCTGCCTAATATAGTGTGCACACTTTCTCCTTAGGGACGCATCCCATTTATTCAAGAGCCAAGATGTAGGGACCTAGTTTAACTAGCTAATATGGTGCAGCTTAACAGTGCAGAGCATCGGAAAGTGTCCCACTGCTTATCTGGCTTGGATCATTCGATCCATTAGGGTGTTGACCTCCAGGGAGCCATCGAGATTAATTTGAACCAAACTATTACCAGTGTAAAGCATATGGTATGCAACTGGGTGACTTCTATTTAATTTTTCCTCTTGCTTTTTCCACCAACTTTCTTCCCTTTTCCCCTCTCGAAGCTGTTGACTCCTTGGAATCCTGTTCCACAAGCATGGTGGCCATCTGACATCTTGCCTGAATAATAGTTCTTCACGTGAGAGCTGGCAGGTTAGTCATGCATAGATAGCACAGCCAAACCCATTCCTGCCCTCATTCAACATACACACAAGCTGACCACCACCACTAGACAGTGATCAGCAGCAAGAATGTTGGCGATCTCCCCCTCCTCTACCACGAGCATCCAGGCTAACTGCATGGAGCCTGTTGCCACAAGGCTGGATCAACTAACTCGGAACCTAAGCAGAAACTTAAAACTAGTACATGCCTTGGTCCATGTGCTTCATCTACTCTGCCTTAAACGGCTTAGTCAGCTGGGGAACCCATGAAAGTGGGCTATTTCCAACACAGATGCCACCACTTCACTTTAGGTTGTGTCCACCACCACAATCAATTCAGTGGAAATTACTGGTGAACAATAATCCTACTGCTGATGCTGGATGCCAATCCTTTTGTAACATAAAATATATATATTTAATTTATTAACTATTATTCACCTTCATTACAACTGGTATGCCATAAATTTTCTGGAACAAAGTTTTCAATTCACTGTTGAAACCTGCTTTGTTACAAGTGTTTTGATTGAGCCCTGGTGAATAGTTTGTGAAAAGACAGATTATCCATCTGGTGGAGTCTTCACTTCATCCCCACATTCTGTAGGAGTAGAAACTAGCTTGATGGGTTCTAGGAAACTACATGCTGAGTGAGTATGCACCATGGAATGTCTTCATGATGTTGTCGAGGCGCGCTACCTCAAGAGGTATTGGACTCCCACCTATGCTGTAACTCCAGAATTTGAGTAATTGTGCCAGCCCTTTTATCAGCTCAAGCTAAACCTAAACTAAGTAACTGCAAATCGTGAACAGCCCACCCACCCACTCCTGCCTCAAGATCATAGCCCTACAGGGACTGGTGGTGTGTGCAGGATTCTGATCAAAGAATGAGGACGACATTAATAGGTGGGTAATCTGCCTTCTTCATTTCACATCCTCTACGTGCACTGTAGGAACATGGCAAGTAGTATAAGTGGAAGAAAGACACCTGCACAAAAGCCATAATGCCAGCTGATAGGACTCCTCTGCCAAAAGCATCATATGTCAGTTAAATCTAGAAAATATTTAGTAAATATGTGATGATGGTTCCATCTGGCAGATTTTCATATAAGATTGTCTAAACTGCTCTACGCAAGTGGCACAAAAACTTTGTGGCGGGGGGGGCCTCAATGAGCATCGTGTAAAAACGTTCCAGCTTTGACTTGTGTAGCAGTGGGGAAAAAATGGGGCAATTTCTTAAGCCAAATAAAGCTGGTAGATAAAAGCTTCAGATGAGTCTTAAGAAACAACCCATCAAAAAATGGCTGAATGAAAACTAAACCGAATGGCAATGTAATTTTCCATGCAAGAAAATTGAATTCACATATTTGAAAAGGTTCAAAATGTAGAATTGTGAAAAAAAAATTATCGTCCCAACTGGGAACGAGGGGATTTATCTGCTTTTTATCTACCAGCTTTATTTGGCTTAAGACTGGGCACAATTTCCAAATTGACCTAATGATAACAAGACTTAAATACCCAGGACATGAACTTAAGTAGAAATATAGTTTAAACCAGCATTGAACAAATGCTGGAAATACACTCCGAATATGTGCAACATCACATGAAACTGGATAAACAACTAACAAGATGTCCTGAGCACTTAAGAGGACGAGACGGGGAAATTAGTAATGGGGAACATGGAGATGAACAAATATTTTGTATCAGTCTTTACGGTAGAGGGCATTAACAATATTCCAACATTGGATAGTCAAGGGGCTATAGCGGGGGTGGGGGGAGAACTTAACACAATCACAATCACTAAGGAGGTGGTATTCAGAAAGATAATGGGACTAAAGGCAGATAAATCCCCTGGACCAGATGTCTTGCATCTTAGGGTCTTAAGAGAAGTAGCGGCAGGGACTGTGGATGCATTGGTTGTAATTTATCAAAATTCCCAGGATTCTGGGGAGGTCTGAACAGATTGGAAAACTACAAATGTAACGCCCCTATTTAAAAAAGGAGGCAGACAAAAAGCAGGAAACTAACATCTGTGGTTGGGAAAATGTTGGAGTCCATTATTAAAGAAGCAGGAGCAGGACATTTGGAAAAGCAAAATTCAGTCAGGCAGAGTCAGCATGGATTTATGAAGGGGAAGTCATGTTTGACAAATTTGATGGAGTTTTTTTGAGGATGTAACGAACAGGGTGGATAAAAGGGAACCAGTGGTGTATTTGGACTTCCAGAAGGCATTTGACAAGGTGCCACATAAAAGGTTACTGCACAAGATAAAAGTTCACGGTGTTGGGGGCAATATATAAGCATGGATAGAGGATTGGCTACCCAACAGAAAACAGAGAGTGGGGATAAATGGTTTAGTCTCTGGTTGGCAACCAGTAACTAGTGGGGTGCCGCAGGGATCGGTGTTGGGACCCCAACTATTTACAATCTATATTAATGACTTGGAAGAGGGGACTGAGTGTAACGTAGCCAAGTTTGTTGACGATACAAAGATGGGAGGAAAAGCAATGTGTGAGGAGGACACAAAAAATCTGCAAAAGGACAGAGACAGGTGAGTGGACAAAAATTTGGCAGATGGAGTATAATGTTGCAAGTGTGAGGTCACGCACTTTGACAGAAAAAAAATCAAAGAGCAAGTTATTATTTAAATAGAGAAAGATTGCAAAGTGCCGCAGTACAGCGGGACCTGGGGGTACTTGTGCATGAAACACAAAAGGATTGTATGCAGGTACAGCAAGTGATCAGGAAGGCCAATGGTATCTTGGCCTTTATTGCAAAGGCGATGGAGCATAAAAGCAGGGAAGTCTTGCTACAGCTATACAGGATATTGGTGAGGCCACACCTGGAATACGGCGTGCAGTTTTGGTTTCCATATTTACAAAAGGATATACTTGCTTTGGAGGTTCAGAGAAGGTTCAGAGAAGGTTCACTAGGTTGATTCCGGAGATGAGGGGGTTGACTTATGAGGAAAGATTGAGTAGGTTGGACCTCTGCTCATTGGAATTCAGAAGAATGTGAGGTGATCTTATCGAAACGTATAAGATTATGAGGGGGCTTGACAAGGTGGATGCAGAGAGGATGTTTCCACTGATGGGGGAGACTAGAACCAGAGGGCATGATCTTAGAATAAAGGGCCACCCATTTAAAACTGAGATGAGGAGAAATTTCTTCTCTGGGTTGTAAATCAATGGAATTCGCTGCCTCAGAGAACTGTGGATATGCTGGGGTATTGAATAAATTTAAGACAGAAAGACAGTTTCTTAAACGATATGGGGTTAAGGGGTTATGGGGAGCGGGCAGGGATGTGATTTGAAAACAAAGGACAAGCATTTTGATCTTGATATGCTAAGGTATGGGGAGCCAGTGGAGCTTGGAGAGGATGAGCTGATGGAAGCGCAGGTGAACACTTCAATGAGTTGAAACTTATTGTGGGAGGACGGTTGAGATGGTGAAGCCAGCAAGGACGGAATTAGAAAAGTCAAGTCACGAGGTGATAAAACATGGACTAGAGTTTCTTCAGCAGAAGAGATGGCCCAAGGACAAGCAAATATGTAGAGGTAAAATAAAGCATTTTTGGTAATGGTGCAGATGAAAGAGGGGAGGTTGAGCATGGGGCCAAGCAGAACACCAAGGTTCCACACTTCCTGACTTAATTGGAGGTGACAGCCAGGGGGCAGTTGATGCAAATCAATTCAGGAGATGCTGACCTCCTGGTTATACAATGTGCACCAGTGCAGGGCAAGGCATGAGATTCATCTATTTCCTCATACATTTCGCCACGGAGTAAGTCAGTGAATATCTGAAAGACAGGAGGTCCCAATAAAAATTATGAAAGCACAGGAGTATTAACCATCGACCACAGTGGCGAGGCTGTGATTCAACTCATTTAGACAAAATTCTGGGATTATGGCTTGGGAGACTTCCTTATTTTCCATGGTGGTTTATTTATGCTTCATTCTGACTATCCAAGAAGGAGAATGGTCCAAATAAGACTTTCCCCCCCTAACATTTAGTGACAGACTGCTGAATATTTAGAGCAAAGAATATTTTGCTGGGTGAAACAAACTGGCATAATGACACAGGTCTTGGGGCTTTATGCAACAGGGGAAGAGGAGATCACTTTTAGTGCTACCGATCTGCAAGGTCATAATGACATTTTTCATGTGTGTGTTCAGCATATGGTTCCCCAGAACCTAATCAAATTAGGCTGTAGTGTGTGGAGGATACAAAAAGAATAATTAGTCTGCCACAGTAATGGCATTCTTGTATCCCTGGTGACAATAGAACTGGTGGATTACAATTATAATTTAACTGTTGTCCCAATAAATACATGTGTGGACATACAGGTCAATTTGCATTTTAAGCATCAGATAATTGATATCTTAGGGTGTTTTACAAGGCATTGCTCCTATGATTTAGTACATTTGAACACGATTAGTTAACCTCTCAAATCAAATCCTGACCCATGATTTTGTAATTAGTAAACCATAGCAATACATTATTCCAAATTTGTAATCCAGATTAATAGGTCTAAGTAAAATAAATTAAGCAAATATTAATGATAAGATTATGCATCAAAAATCTACATAATGAATAATTAATACTTAGGAGTATCTAGCAGTTAAGTAAATGTCGTTCATTATAGATAGCCCAGTATCAGAAAACAGCACTGGTATTTGGCCACTTTCAGGGCACAGGATGGCATTTACAAACCACATTTTAATGAGGTAGAAACGTTTTGCTTAAAGAGTGAAAAATTGGGGATTACCAACAACAACTATTTGAAAAACCAAATGCAGGGATTGGGGGGGGGGGGGGGGGGGGGGGGGAGGGGAGAGAAAGAGGAGCCAACTGTGATAAATCTACAAAATTTCAAAACATTGCAAGTTCAAGCTCCATAATCACAACAAAGTAAAGCATCAGAACTTCCCTTCTTGAAGGCGAAGATTTTAACTCGTATTTCATTTTTAAAAAGTAGTATTCCAGGGATGTCAGTGCTCTACATTGACTTTTCCCAGTGTACTTTTATCACTTTAAATGCAGCAATATAGCACGCTCAGTGGTTCAATGGATCTAGAGCCTGCAAGAGTTCGAACCAATGCGGTTCAAGTCAAAAACAGGGGACTTTACCAATGTTACAAGACAGACAGGTGCAACTTCCAGTACCAACTGAAAAGTTGGATTATTTCCAGTGTATTACACGGATTTAAAAAGGAATGACAGCAAAAAAAAAATCAGCTAATATTTGTTTTGCTTTTCCAGGAAGCTGAATCTTGTAACATTGCATTAAAATTCATTGCTTGTTCCCATCTTGATCACATTACTGCCTAAAGTATATTGTAACTTCATGTATGTGCACTACTAATAGAAGATAAACTCTACTGCAGTAGCTGCAGAGGAAAAATATTTGTATGTACTGCAACATAACAAGACAATTTATTAGCAGAAAGTGTAACTTCAAACCTGAAACAAAGCAGAAAAGAGGACCTTTAGGCATTGTGAAAAAACATTTTTCTTCATTACTCTAAATTATAGTGCAACTGGAAGAAATTAGTCCCCCAAGGCTAATATATCATTTCAAATATCAATGTCTGGTTATTTTGTTTTTAAATGTTGTATTTACTGGCCTATTTTGATTGGGTTCCATAAAAAATCTGCATCAGAATCCAGCCATACAATGGTATAATAAAATTATAGAAAAAAACTGACTTATACAAAGACATTTCTGATATTGGCTTGATTGAAATAATTTACCATAATATTGCCTCAAGGTTAATTGTGCCAAATAATCTTGCTTAAAACAATTGCAAATGAATGATTCTGATTACTGTTAGTTTAACGCCAGTTAGATTTATTACCCAACAGATTCCCACTCAACAATTAATTACACTTTCCAACCAGTAGTTGGTTTTCCCAAAGAGAAATTACCTTCTCCTACACACCATAAGGTTAGAAATTATTAAAGTTTAAATATACCTCAATAAGGTGGTGGTCGTGGTGCTGGTAATGGTAAAATACCAATACGCTGCTTACTAACCCTAACATTTCTGGTCTCCTGTTGCAATTTCCACGCACAAAAATACTACTAGAACAATTGCATCAGATGCAGTCCCTCAATGGGTGACTTTCATCCAAAACAAAATCCAGCGTAGCATTTTTGTGAGTTGCACAATAAGTCAGCTTCTCATTTATGGTGTGCTATCTCATTAAATAACTTACCATTGCTGTCGCTGCTGCAGCAGCTGCCTGAGCTACCGCCACAGCCTGGTTTGCCTGGTGCTGTGCTGCCTTTATTTTGGCCTGTAAGTGCGCAGGAGGGTGGAAGTATTTGCATTTCTCTCTTGAGCAGCGACCTTTGATATAATCCATGCAGACGGTTACAGTGTTGTCATTGGTATCCACCATTGTGCTGTCTGCGGGGTGAGCAAAGCGGCAGTCAGTCTCACCCCGTGTGCAGTTCCCTCGCTGAAACTCCCTGCACACCTGCCAAAACAGCAGATAGCACTGCACTTAGATTTGATGAAAGCATTTAACTTTTAAGCATCCCAAGGCTTAGAAACAAAGATAGCTTGGCGCACAAGCTAAGGGTAAAACACAAAACAAAATAACAATCATTCATCTCGACAGGATGCATATAGGTATATCTTACCTATATGAACAAAATTCAAATTGAGTATTTCAGAGATTTTTGACATTGTGAACTAATATTACTCTCTTGGAGTATACATGGCTGAGTGCAACAACTGCAGGAAATCCAGGGATACCTTCTATCACTGTGGCAAAATTAGAAGGTTCATGAGGACGTTATTAATTCAGCAATCAATATTACTTTTGAAGATAAACAATAATTTTGAAGACATCAGTTTGGAGCAACCGTACAAGATGCACATAGAATTAGGCAATATGATTCCTGCATCTCTATATTATAATGATCATATTGTACTCCAGAAAAAAATTTCTACATTGGTTTTGTTTCACCCAAATCAGAAGACTATGAAACAAAAAAAATTCAGGATTAAAAAGGTGCGGCAAAAACATATGCAAAATAGTATATAGAAATTGTTTACCAAGTTAATTCTTACTGATTTGATCAGAATTTTAATTGCTGGTCTGGAAACATGAAATCAAATTACATTCGATGAAACACCGGTTTCTAAGCTGCCAATGGCTCAGTAAATAAATGTACCACACAATATATTACTGGGCCACAAAGGCCAGGGAGGCTTCAGATTTGTTTCTTGGCCTGTGCCAAGATTGCTGATCTCAGCTAGGATCGGCAGTGAGCAGATACAAGTCGCCTCAGCATTCCTGGAATCAAAAAAATAATAATCAGCCAGAGTTCTCACTCTCGATCTCTCTGAAGTATCTGTGTTGGAAAGTACACGTTTGTGTTTGTTTGGTGAGGACAGAACTGGGTTCCTCAACACTGCCCTCCCCACCCCCCACAGTTAAATTGCCTGCTGACATTTACTGCTCCGACATGAAGAACTGTGAGGTATTATAGGGCCTTCAGCATCTCCGACACCATCTGAGCAGAGGCAGCCAACATCCAGCCAACTGGGCCTGTGCCTGCGCCTATACTCCTAGAGGTATCCACTTAGGCCCATTCTCCTACCCTTTCCAGATTTCCTTTAAAATATTTTGTTTTCAAATATCTACCCACTTCCTTTTGAAAAGCTATTATGAATTCAGATTCCCCCACTGTATTTGGTAGAACCTTCCACATCCTAACAACCCGCTGTGTAGAAAATAAACTCTAACCTGCTCCCTTCATTCTTTTAACTACCTTAAATTTTTCTTTTTTTTTGTTTTTTTTCTCACTTTCCCAGCTGATGATGATTCTGCCATCTCCATTTACACCCTACCTTAACTTATCCTATTACCATCTCCTTTTGCCTTGCACCATCATCCCTTTTGTCTCTTAATTTCTTCTGTCTTCGACCCTATCCTTCCCTTTTGTTCTCTCCCCGCCTCCTCCTTTCCATGCCTCTACATAAGAGCATAAGAATTAGGAACAGGAGTAGGCCATCTAGTCCCTCGAGCCTGCTCCGCCACTCAACAAGATCATGGTTGATCTGGCCGTGGACTCAGCTCCACTTACCCGCCCGCTCCCCATAACCCTTAATTCCCTTATTGGTTAAAAATCTATCGATCTGTGATTTGAATACATTCAATGAGCTCGCCTCAACTGCTTCCCTGGGCAGAGAATTCCACAGATTCACAACCCTCTGGGAGAAGAAATTCCTTCTCAACTCGGTTTTAAATTGGCTCCCCCGTATTTTGAGGCTGTGCCCCCTAGTTCTAGTCTCCCCGACCAGTGGAAACAACCTCTCTGCCTCTATCTTGTCTATCCCTTTAATTATTTTAAATGTTTGTATAAGATCACCCCTCATCCTTCTGAACTCCAACGAGTAAAGACCCAGTCTACTCAATCTATCATCATAAGGTAACCCCCTCATCTCCGGAATCAGCCTAGTGAATCGTCTCTGTACCCCCTCCAAAGCTAGTATATCCTTCCTTAAGTAAGGTGACCAAAACTGCACGCAGTACTCCAGGTGCGGCCTCACCAATACCCTGTATAGTTGCAGCAGGACCTCCTGCTTTTGTACTCCATCCCTCTCGCAATGAAGGCCAACATTCCATTCGCCTTCCTGATTACCTGCTGCACCTGCAAACTAACTTCCCTCTGCACCGCATTCAAATAATATTCCCTTTTACTGTTTTTTTTCCCCAAGGTGTTAAAAATCCTGTACATCTCTAACTTTTTCCAGTTCTGACGAAGGGACATGGACCTGAAATGTTAACTCTGTTTCTCTCTCCACAGATGCTGCCTGACCTGCTGAGTATTTCCAGAATTTCCTGTTTTAATTAAATTTATGCCCTCTAGTTACTAATTTGCCAACCAATGAAAGTAATGATGATTTTATATTTACCTCATCAAAACCGGTCATCATTTTGTACACCTCTATTCGATCTTCTCTTAACCACATTTGTTCTATTGAAAAAATACTCTGTTTCTCTAATCTCTCATCCCTGACATGTTAGTAAATCACTTCTGCATCCCGTCCGTGGCCTTGACATTCTCCATAAAGTAGGTCACCCATACCTGCACATAATATTCTAACTATGGCCTAACCAATGGTTTGCATAGGTTTAACATTACCTCTTAGCTTGTGTACTCTTTTGCTCCAATTTATAAAATCTAGGAACCAAAATGTTTTTTTTTTAAATACACAGCATTTATCAACTTATCCTCCTACTTTTAAAGATTTGTGTATGAGCCCCAAGTCTATTAGCTCTTCTACTTCTTTTAACATTTGGTATACTTTTCCTCTCATTCATCCTCCCAAAATACATTACCTAATTTCTCTGCATTAACTTGCATCTGAAAGCCACCTGTCCAATCTACCAACCTGTGTATGTCTTCCTAAAGTCACTCACTGTCCTCTTTACAGTTAACCACACCCCCTATTTGTGTGCTGCCTGCAAATTTTAATATTGTACCTAATCCAGATCATTTATTTATAGTGAAGAGCAATGGTCTGGACAATGATCTCTGGAGACCTCACTATTTACATCCTCCAGGCCAAAAAAAATCCATTAAGCACTATTCGGTTATGTATTCTTTAATCAATTTCCAATCAAATACTCTCTTCATGTGAGACAGCATTTTACATGTACCTTCTCCTGTCTAGTTTATGGTGCAGTCTCCTCTATGTACTTAAGAGTCCATAAAGTCAGAATTCTCTGAAATAATAAGCTGGAATGTCAGTCATGTGTCACTTACATTAATTATTGCTGTATTAGATCTGTTTAAAAAATTTTTTATCTACAACTCCTGATCTTTTGCACCATGCTGGGGAGACCAGCTGCAAATCGAGGCTCTGTTCCATTTGACCTAAAAGTGCTTTGTCATTTCAATTTCCGACCTTTCTATCTTTGGTCTTCTAAACTACTCCAACCAAGTTCCAACATAATTTCTGAAACGGTCCCTCATCGTTTTCCTGGGCACTCTTCAGCTCTCTGGTTCAAACATTAAATTCAACAACTTACAGCCATGATCTTATTGAATGGCGGTGCAGGCTCGAAGGGCCGAATGGCCTACTTCTGCACCTATTTTCTATGTTTCTATGATCTATTTTCTTCACTTTCCTGCTGGATCCTCCCATCATTTTTTTGCTTTCCCTTCCATTTTGAAACCATGTTTAACTCATGTTTTGGCTTTCGAACTCATCTAACTTATATAGAGAGACTGTGTAGAATGGGCCTATATTCTCTGGAGTTTAGAAGAATGAGAGATAATTTCATTGGCCCCAAGTTTCGACATGATTTGCTCCTGATTTTTTAGGAGCAACTGGTGTAGAACGGAGTATCTTAGAAATCGGAATTCTCGCCATTTAGTTTGCTCCAGTTCTAGTCAGTTAGAACAGTTTCACTTTGGAACAGAATTTTTTTTTCCAAAAGGGGGTGTGTCCGGTCACTTACACCCGTTTTCAAAGTTTCGTCAGTGAAAACTTACTCCAAACTAACTTAGAATGGAATAAGTGAAGATTTTTGTACGCTCGAAAACCTTGTCTACACTTTAAATCAGGCGTAGGTTACAAATGAGGCGTAGGGAATGGGGGGGGGGGGGGGGGTGTTTAAAGGGAAGTTTACAAACATTAAACACTTCACTTTTACAAATAAAGAGCCATCATCAATAATAAATGATAAAAACATCAATAAATCAACCAATAAATCAATCAAAAAAATTAATAAGAAAATTTTTTTAAAAAAAAAATCAATAAATAAAACATTTTCTACTTACCGACTGCAGCACCGGAAAGCCCTCCAACAGCATGCTGGGATGCCCCACCCCCCCCCCCAGTGTGTCTCTGTCAGTGTCTCTATCTCTCTGTCTGTCTGTGTCTGTGTTTCTGACAGCGAGGGGAGGGGGAGGAGGGGGGTAGAGGGAGAGAGGGAGGGAGCAAAGGGAGGGAAGGGGAGAAGGGGGGGGATGGGGGAGAAGGAGAAGGAGGAGGGGGGGGGAGGGGGAGAAGGAGGGGGGGAAGGGGGAGAAGGAGGGGGAAGGGGGAGAAGGAGGGGGGGGGGGAGAAGGGGGGGGGGAGAAGGAGGGGGGGTGGAGGAGATGGGGGGGGGGGAGGGGTGGGGGGAAAGGAGAAGGGGGAGGGAGGCTGAACGGGCTGGGCCCGAGACTTCGGGCAGGGCCCGTCCCCAGCACCCGTCCCCAGCACCAGATTTACAGGTAGGTGGCATTGGGTCGGGTCGGGGGGAGCGCGGGTCGGGGGGGGTGGTGGGAGGTCGGTCGGTTCGGTTTGGGGGGAGGGAGGGAGAGGGAGATCAGGTCGGGTCAAGTCCGGAGGCGGGGGGAAGCGGGAGTCGGGTCGGGTCCAGTCCGAGGGGTCGGGTTGGGAGGAAGCAGGAGCTGGCCGTGGGAGGAGCCTTATCCACGCAGCCCCAGTGGGGCCATTCGGCCAGGGCTAGGGGCTGCGTGCTTCGGGCCCCTCCCACACAGTTTTGGACGCCTGGAGCTACTGCACATGCGTGCCCACTGTAGCGCGCATGTGCAGAGGTCCCGGCACTGTTTTCAGCGCAGGGCCTAGCTCCACCCCCTGCAGCTCGTGCTGTGCTGCGCCGAGGGCCAGAGGACCTGCAGGGAGGTGGAGAATCTGGAAGTTCTTTTTAGGCGCCCTTTGTGGCGCGAAAAACAGGCGTCCAGATCGGGACTGCGCCGTTCTAGGCGCAGCTCGAAACTTGGGCCCTATGAAACATACAAGATTCTGAGAGGCTGTTTCACCCTGGCTGGTGAACTAGGGATCACAGTCTCAGGAGAAGGGGTTGGCCATTTAGGACTGAGGTGAGCAGAAATATATTCACTCAGGGGGTTGTAATCTTTGGAGTTCTTCACCCCAGAGGGCTGTGGATGCTCAGTCTTTGAGTGCATTCAAGACTGGGATATGGGTGGGGATCAGGCACGAAAGTGGAGTTGAGTCGAAGATCAACAGGAGGCCAATCCTGCTCCTAATTCTTATGGTCTTACCTCACAACTGAGATGACATTTGTTTAATATTAACTCCCTTTATGGCCTAGCTATTAAGTCCAACACTTGTTCCTTTGTGAAAACAGTTAGCATATCTGAACTCTTGGCCTCTCTACCTGTTGTTCTCCCCTCCCAATTTTGATTGTCTATAAAGAGACTCTCCTCTTTACCGATAAAAATGCAGTTTGACTGTATATTTCCAACATGTGTTAGAATATTATAAAGCACAGCATCAATGAACATAGACACAAGAACAAAAAACAAGATGAACTAGATTCACATTACATTTATATTTCAGATGCTGAATTTAACAGACAGAATGTTTTTACCTCCAATCGATCTGTTCTCATGTGCTTCTGCATGTTTCCTGCTCCTGCAACTGACATAGGTGGGCTTCCAGGGACAAGGACAGGGGCACTAGAGAGAATTTCCGTTGGAACTAATCCGACACTGTGAGGCATGGGTGCCAGAAAAGGACTAAAACTAAAAGCAGGATGACTTACTCCTGTGCCAGGATTCATTGGAAATGTGGCCTAAGGAGAAAAATACAAATATGTGAAAAAACATCATGTTAAAGTGACTAAGCAGCACAGAAAAATATTACACTTTCCACAAACAAACTAAGAATCAGAATTCATTCTAGAAAATTGTTTGGCTCATTCCCAAAGGGAAAACAGATTATTAGTACTGTGGACTTTGCCGATTAAGAAAAGAAACACAAACTTTACAAAAGCTGTCCATGAAAATATAAACTAAATGATGGCATTGTATTTTCAACATAACATTTTTTAATCAGAGAGCCAGAACAATTAAATTTAATGGAAAATATAACAGGACATCCCATCCTGGGACTAGAACATAAGGGTATCTCCAAGATCAAACCGTGGCGCTTCTACTGAATCCAGAGAGACGCTAATGGGGAATGGAGAAATGTGTTGGTAATATTAGCCATTCTCGACAGACCGAAGGTAACTTGCTTCTTTATTCTGTGCTAAAAAATACGTATTCTCCAAACCGATAATACACTGATGGTAAGAGTGAAGCTGGTCAACTTTTGCAGTCTCTCAACGTGACAAAAAGCAATAGGAGAGTTCATGTATTGCTCTGATTCATGTATTATACATATATAGGTGTGATGTCCAAAATCCGGAATTTCGGAATCCGGACCGATCCATGGTGGGGTTGTCCGGAAACAAAAAAATGTCCCGAAATCCGGACTCCCCCGCCTCAGCTGACCTCACCTCGACCTTGGTCTAACCTCAGGCCGCCCGACCTCGGCCCTCTCTCCCACACAACCAGACCGACCCCTCCTCTCCCTGACCGACCTCGGCCCGAGCCCCCCCCCAGGTCTTCGCCTGACCGACACCCCCGACCTCGGGCGGCCCGACCGATCTCCCTCCGGCCTCGGCACCCCCCCCCCAGCCGACACCCTTGATCTCCTGCAGCCCGACTGACCCTCCCCTGGTCTCGGTTCGACTGACCTCCCCCGGCCTCGGCCCGACCCCCCTGACCTCCGGCAGCCCGACCGACCTTCCCTCCCTACCTACCTTCCTCGGCCCAGGCAAAGACGTTCCGAAATCCGGAAATAACCAGAATCTGGAACAACCTCTGTCCCGAGGTTTACAGATTCCGGACCTGTACACAATATGAACACCATCATAGATGTATTTGAAAAACTGCATACAAAAGAACATGCTGTTCAACTGTCACCAAAAAGAAATCGAGGTCATAGTGTGAAGATACTTGTTCAAATTTAAATCCAATTGGTTGCTCGCACTTTTCTGTATAGGTAGAGCTGCGGAATACCAAAGGGCAGAAAACGCTAGTGGGAGTTGTGTACGGACCATCAAACGGTAGTAGTGAGGTTGGGGACAGCATCAAACAAGAAATTAGGAATGCGTGCAATAAAGGTACAGCAGTTATCATGGGCAACTTTAATCTACATATTTATTGGGCTAACCAAACTGGTAGCAATACGGTGGAGGAGGACTTCCTGGAGTGTATTAGGGATGGTTTTCTAGACCAATATGTCGAGGAACCAACTAGAGGGCTGGCCATCCTAGACTGGGTGATGTGTAATGAGAAAGGACTAATTAGCAATCTTGTTGTGCGAGGACCCTTGGGGAAGAATGACCATAATATAGTAGAATTCTTTATTAAGATGGAGAGTGACAGTTAATTCAGAGACTGGGGTCCCGAACTTAAGGAAAGGTAACTTCGATGGTATGAGACGTGAATTGGCTAAAATAGACTGGCGAATGAGACTTAAAGAGTTGACGGTGGATAGGCAATGGCAAACATTTAAAGATCACATGGATGAACTTCAGCAATTGTACATCCCTGTCTGGAGTAAAAATAAAACGGGGAAGGTGGCTCAACCGTGGCTAACAAGGGAAATTAGGGATATTGTTAAATCCAAGGAAGAGGCATATAAATTGGCCAGAAAAAGCAGCAAACCTGATAATTGGGAGAAATTTTAAATTCAGCAGAGGAGGACAAAGGATTTAATTCAGAGGGGAAATATAGAGTATGAGAGGAAGTTTGCTGGGAACATAAAAACTGACTACAAAAGCTTCTATCGATATGTGAAGAGAAAAAGATTAGTGAAGACAAACGTAGGTCCCTTGCAGTCAGAATCAGGTGAATTTATAATGGGGAACAAAGAAATGGCAGACCAATTGAACAAATATTTTGGTTCTGGCTTCACGAAGGAAGACACATATAACCTTACGGAAATACTAGGGGACCGAGGATCTAGCGAGAAGGAGGAACTGAAGGAAATCCTTATTAGTCAGGAAATGGTGTTCGGGAAATTGATGGAATTGAAGGCCGATAAATCCCCAGGGCCTGATAGCCTGCATCCCAGAGTACTTAAGGAAGTGGCCCTAGAAATAGTGGATGCATCGGTGATCATTTTCCAACAGTCTATCGACTCTGGATCAGTTCCTGTGGACTGGAGGGAGGCTAATGTAACACCATTGTTTAAAAAAGGACGAGAGAAAACGGATAATTATAGACCGGTTAGCCTGACATCAGTAGTGGGGAAAATGTTGGAATCAATTATTAAAGATGAAATAGCAGCACATTTGGAAAGCAGTGACAGGATCTATGAAAGAGAAATCATGCTTGGCAAATCTTCTAGAATTTTTTGAGGATGTAACTAGTAGAGTGGACAAGGGAGAACCAGTGGATGTGGTGTATTTGGATTTTCAAAAGGCTTTTGACAAGGTCCCACATAAGAGATTGGTGTGCAAAATTAAAGCACATGGTATTGGGGGTAATGTATTGACGTGGATAGAGAACTGGTTGGCAGACAGGAAGCAGAGAGTAGGGATAAACGGATCCTTCTCAGAATGGCAGGCAGTGATTAGTCGGGTGCTGCAGGGCTCAGTGCTGGGACCCCAGCTATTTACAATATACATCAATGATTTAGATGAAGGAATTGAGTGTAATATCTCCAAGTTTGCAGATGACACTAAGCTGGGTGGTGGTATGAGCTGTGAGGAGGATGCTAAGAGGCTGCAGGGTGACTTGGACAGGTTAAGTGAGTGGGCAAATGCATGGCAGATGCAGTATAATGTGGATAAATGTGAGGTTATCCACAGTGATGGCAAAAACATGAAGGCAGAATATTATCTGAATGGCGGCAGTTTAGGAAAAGGGGAGGTGCAACGAGACCTGGGTGTCATGGTTCAGCAGTCATTGAAAGTTGACATGCAGATACAGCAGGAGGTGAAGGCGGCAAATGGCATGTTGGCCTTCATAACTAGGGGATTTGAGTATAGGAGCAGGGAGGTCTTACTGCAGTTGTACAGGGCCTTGATGAGGCCTCACCTGGAATATTGTATTCAGTTTTGGTCTCCTAATCTGAGGAAGCGCAGCGAAGGTTCACCAGATTGATTCCCGGGATGGCAGGATTGACATATGAGGAGAAACTGGATCGACTGGGCCAGTATTCACTGGAGTTTAGAAGAATGAGACGGGATCTCATAGAAACATAAAATTCTGACGGGACTGGACAGGTGAGATGCAGGAAGAATAGTCCCGATGTTGGGGAAGTCCAGAACCAGGGGTCACAGTCTAAGGATAAGGGATAAGCCATTTAGGACCGAAATGAGGAGAAACTTCTTCACTCAAGACAGTTGTTAACCTGTGGAATTATCTCCGCAGAGAGTTGTTGATGCCAGTTCGTTAGATATATTCAAGAGGGAGTTAGATAGGGCCCTGACTGGTAAAGGGATCAAGGGGTATGGAGAGAAAGTTGGAAAGGGGTACTGAGGTGAATGATCAGCCATGATCTTATTGAATGGTGGTACAGGCCTGAAGGGCCGAATGGCCTACTCCTGCACCTATTTTCTATGTTTCTATGCTTCACAAATAAAATTAATTAAAAAATGATTTAAAAAAAATTTCTGTTGATGAAATGTTAGAACAAAATTCCTTCCAATTAAGTGAAATATAATGGTAGGCTGGTACAACATAACAGTAATCTTAAGAAAAACAAAGTTTCTTGAAACCAAATCGCTTTTGATTTTTTGCAGGGGACAAGGATAGGAAATCCTTCTTTGTTCTCTCCCTAGTGTCCTCCCCCAATTGATTGAGTGGGAGGAGAAGCTGCTTCTAGACTTGCACCAATGCTCCACTGAGTACAATGTGTGTGAACACAGCCCAGGGATAACGCTTTCCATTTTTACCCTCCCACCTGCGAGAAGCCACTTTGGTGCCTGAAGACGAAGAACTAAACAAGGTGTTGGGGAGGTGGGGAAAGAGATGACAGGAAATGGGGTAAATTGAATTGGAGTTCCAACATGAATTGGTGCCCCACCACACTCTGTTTTCTCAATTCTTCAGCTTTTATTTCAAATGTATACTTACAACTGGCTGAATTTGAGCGCCTGGCATCATAAACTGCATCTGCTGTGCCAGCATAGCTGCAGTTGTTTTCTGTTGTATGAGATTGTTGCGTCCATTAATTTCTAACTGCGTTTTTAAATGCATTGGTGGATGAAGATATTTGCAGTTTTCTCTTGTGCAACGACCCTGTCATAATGAAAGACATTTTAAGAGATTTAGAAACATTTGTAATATTATCAATAATCATCATCATCATCATAGACGGTCCCTCGAATGAGGATGACTTGCTTCCACGAGAGTTCACAGATGTTTCAATGAAGGACCCGATGTTCCAGTCCTACACTCCAGTTGAGGGGGTGGAAGAAGCCTATGCGTGAATTTTTTTTAATGTATGGTGACCGTTGCACATCAGCCACCACATGGGCTTGACAGAGCTCGGCCTTTATCCAGTGGCAAGGATTAACGAGGACGACTGGAGACCTGCTCTGCTGCACGGACCTAGTGCGCACACATATCACATTAATACATAGGGTTAGGGTGAATACTTGAATAATGGCCACGAGAGAAATACTCAGAGGGCAATTGATGTCAATGTAACCATACAATAACTAAAAATCAACTTAAGTACTTCGTCCATAAGACTAGCCACTCTGCTATAGATGCTGTGTGTAATAATAACTTACTGCCTTGTTTAGGGCCTTGCATGGAATGCCATGTTCCACTGAGCACAACAATATCCTTCTGCAATCTCTTCAAGTTACCAATAGGCAGTCAGCAGATCTACAAATTACATTATTGTACCTCCGCTCCCCCAAACTCTTATACCCCCCGCCCCCCCCCCCCCCCACAAAATGCAACCAGGCTTAACTTGTAAAGTGGGTGCGAATATTCATCTAATCATTTAAAATGTTACTGCCAATGACAAGAAGCATGATCAATAACTGAACCAAAGCACTAACCCACGTTTCAATCATTAAACTTGTTTTTATCCTTTCTGCACTTCGTGTTGGTATTTGATCAACAATAAAGAAAAATAAACCAGGCTAAGGCCTACAAAGAGAAAGTTAAGTGACCAATTTCAGTTACATTAAATAAAAGCAGAGAACGCTGTAAAGCTCAGCGGGTCAGCATGTGTGGAGAGAAAAACAGCTAATGTTTCGTGTCGATGACCCTTCGTCTGTGTCTCTCCACAGATGCTGCCTGACCTACTGAGATTTCCAGCATTCTCTTGTTTTTATTTCAGATTCCAGCATCTGCAGTATTTTGCTTTTGTATCAGTTATATGAAACTTTGACCTGCGTAAAATAGTTTATAAAAGCATAATATTCAAAAAGAATTTTATAGAATTAGTAACTGCAATGAAACTTTCAGTGGAAAATAAACAGACATAGAAATATACTCAATGTTGTAGATTCCTGAACTACTTCCATTGACAATGTAAATTACATCTGCCCACATTTCTTATTTTCTCATGCAAGAAATACCTGTGCCCATGCAACTACTCTCGTGATTTTGTAAATCATTGTTCAAGCACTTCTCAGAGATAGTGAGCTGCCTACAATGTATTTTCCAAGGACGATCTCAGGAAATTTGTTAAACTACAAAAATATTTCTAATGGAGTGTCTTTTATTATATTAAAAATAATTACTTCAATACATTAACAGCTATTTATTTCACAGCACACACTCCAGACAGTTTACTGATGTATCCGTGAGTCATGCTGGATGCAAATTGATTCAAGCAATGGCAAAGAATCAGAGACAAAGTGTAGATGTTGCACCACACAGAAAACCTACAGTTAAGTGAGTAGTCGACCAGAAATAATGGCCCCAAGTTTCGTGCCGCGGTGAAAACGGCGCACCTCCGATCTGGGCGCCTGTTTTTCGCGCCGAAAACTGCGCCTAAAAAAAAAGTCCGATATTCTCGAGCTCCTTGGAGCTCGATGTCTGCTTGGCGCGGCGCGCTCTTCGCAGCAGGGGGCGGAGCCTAACACTCGCGCCGATTTTCTAAGCAGCAGGGGTCGGGTACAATTTAAATTAGCCTTCGTGGTGCCGGCAACCCTGCGCGTGCGTGTTGGAGAGTGCGCAGTCTCACACAAACATTGGCACTCGGCCATTTTTAAAAATACTGCAGAAAAAGTGAAGATTTGTTTCTTGGACCCCTGCAAAGGCTTGTAATTTAATTTTTTTTTGATATTTGTGTGTGTGTGAGGGAGTGCTTTTAGCAGCACTGCTGAATAAATCACCTGTTGAAATCAGTGAGTTCAGCTTTTCACTGCTAAACTTGCAGAACCGGTGCTGCATTGGTGCATGCAAATTAAGGACTGTGTGTTTGGAGAAATAAGAGTGCCAATTCAACTTTGCAATAATACGTGGTGTTGACAATGCAGCACCCATTCTGCAAATTTAAATATAAAACTGTCGATGTGGCTGCCTCTCCCTGTCCAAATGGCCTCAGTCCCCCTCACAGCTCGAAGGCTGCTGCTGTATCTTCGGCTGCTGGCCAGCCACTGACGCCGCTGATATCCTATGGCCGAATGGCCTCACGTCCGTCCGCTGCTAATTCTTTGGCTGCCGGCCAGCCACTGACGCCGCCCCTAAAGCGTGGCCGAATGGCCTCAAGAACCTTAATGAGCTGCGTGTGTCCTGCGTTGATTCTTCGGCTGCCGGCCAGCCACTGACGCCGCTGATATCTCATGGCCGAATGGCCTCGGGTTCGTCTGGTGTTGCTTCTTCGCGGCCAGCCACGAAGAGAATGAAGGCCTGCCTCAAGCACTGCAGCTCAGCTCAAAGCTTGCTGCCGCTGCCGTCGAGACACTGACGCCACACCGCTGCCTGTCTCCAACATGAAAGGCCTGCCTGAAGCACTTTCACACAGGTAGGAACATGGTTTTTTTAATCTTTTCTTTGCTTATAAATTTTTATTCAGGTTGGATTTATTTGTATAATATTTGTAGAATTTAATGACTTCCCTTCCCCCCCTTCCCCCCCCAACCCCCCCCACCTCGTTCCCTACGCCTAATTTGTAACCTACGCCTGATTTTCTAAAGTGTAGACAAGGTTTTTTCAAGCGTACAAAAATCTTCACTTACTCCATTCTAAGTTAGTTTGGTGCAAGTTTTCACTGCCTAAACTTTGAAAACAGGCGCAAGTGGCTGGACACGCCCCCTTTTGAAAAAAAATTCTGTTCCAAAGTGAAACTGTTCTACCTGACTAGAACTGGAGCAAACTAAATGTGGAGAATTCCGATTTCTAAGATACTCCGTTGTACACCAGTTGCTCCTAAAAATCAGGAGCAAATCATGTGGAAACTTGGGGCCAATGTTTCTCTGCAGAAGAAAAGTGCTCTAACTATTCTTTATAGATACAAGATAAACATTTTGTTAGAAAATGTCTGACTATCACCATTAGGGATTACTGTTTATTTGACCGAGAAGGACTATGAACAGGGCGAGTAGAATTTTTAAGGGCTTATTCTCAAGTGCCCAGCATCTTCTGTCATCTTCACAGGAAGAGAGACTGATGTCAACAAAGACAAGTACGTGACTGGTATGTTAATGAACTCAACTGACAGTTAATAGGACAATCAAAATTGGTATGTGCATCAGATCAAGACAAATGTAAAAGTTGTTAATGCCATCAGGGTATATTAGCCCAATGGTTATGGTGCTGGACTACCAACTCAGTGGTTGAGAGTTCAATTCCTACCATGGCAAATTGTGAAACTGAATTCAATGATTTGTGAGCTGGCACCAGAAAAGTGAGCAAGTAGTTCACCTTGATGGAATGGAACCTTCAACCCTTACTTACATGTTCTGGCTTACATGTGCCTTCAGACCCACAACCCCTACTGCCCTCAGGGAAAATAGGGATGGACAATAAATAATGCCTTGACAAGAACAAATTTTTAAAATCTTCCATTAATCATTCACACATTATGGACTGGCATGTCATAACTTTTGTCCTCTGCAGAACTAAGTTCAAGAAATATACACCTTTGGCATGGGTGGTAAACATCATCATAAGCAGCCCCTCGAAATCGAGGAAGACTTGCTCAGGTGACTGAACAGTCCAATATGGGAATTACAATCTCTGTCACAGTTGGGACAGTCATTGAAGGAAAGGGTGGGTGGGGAGTCTGGTTTGACGCACGCTCCTTCCACTGCCTGCGCTTGCTTTCTGTATGCTCTTGGTGACGAGACTCGAGGTGCTCAGCGCCTTCCCGGATGCTCTTCGTCCACTTAGGGCGGTCTTTGGCCAGGGACTCCCAGGTATCGGTGGGGATGTTACATTTTATCAAAGAGGCTTTGAGGGTGTCCTTGAAACATTTCCTCTGCCCACCTGGGGATCACTTGCCGTGTAGGAGTTCTGAGTAGAGCGCTTGCTTTGGGAGTCTTGTGTCAGGCTTGCGAACAATGTGGCCCGCCCAACGGAGCTGGTCGAGTGTGGTCAGTGCTTCGATGCTGGGGATGTTGTCCTGATCGAGAACACTGATGTTGGTGTGTCTGTCCTCCCAGGGGATTTGCAGGATCTTGCGGAGACATCGTTGGTGGTATTTCCTCCAGCGATTTGAGGTGTCTACTGTATATGGTCCACGTCTCTGAGCCATAAAGGAGGGCAGGTATCACTACAGCCCTGTAGACCATAAGCTTGGTGCCAGATTTGAGGGCCTGATCTTCGAATGCTCTCTTCCTCAGGTGGCCGAAGGCTGCGCTGGCACACTGGAGGTAGTGTTGAACACCTTAGCATGGGTGCTAAGCCGTTTAATTGGCAGCTATACTGGCCAATTCCAGGGCAAGGAAGGGGGGCAAATTGCCAACCTTCTTACTGAGCGGGCATCACACAAAAATCAGTGAGCCACATGTTCAGTCAGTTGGTAAGGCTCAGGCCAGTTACGAAGAGAGGTAACCAGGGCAGTGTGGCATATTTTTATTATTTTCTTTATTGAGGAGGAACTGAAGTTAATTTAAAGTTTGGTGAGATTTGCACTTATTGACATTAAAATAAAGCAGCTCAACAAATTGTATCTAGTTTCATCTCACAAAAGTATTAATCAGTCCACCTTTCAGAAAATTGGGAAGCACATGTATTCAATTCATATAAAAAATGGGTCGCACTGTTACACCCTTCCGGGTTACACTATGGTACATTTAGATAGTGGGTAGCAAAAGTAATTTCTTGATCATGAGGGACTGCCCTTTAAGTTCAGTGAGCTAGACCAAGAATTCTAAACCTGCTGTAGCAATAATCAAGTACTGCTATACACTAACTTTTAAAGCCATGGATATTTAATCAACTACATCATACTGCAGTTAGAGAGTTTGGAGTAATGAAGCTGCAATTTAATTGAGGTTCAGAACATAACTGCAAGAGTTACACCTTATTTCTTGCTCTTCACCGTTAACATGTTATTGTTTCAATAAACAAAGCTAAATTGCAATTAAAATTAACACCATATCACATTGATTGTTGGCAACGATGTCTGGAAGGTAAATACTACAGAATCATTAAATCATGTGATCCACAAAATGGCACCAAACTGTAGCAATGTGAATGGGGTACAAAGTTGGTTATTGGGAAATGCACAAATTTTCCTTCTCGTCTTCCAGCAATCAGCACCAGCACTCGCCAGCCGACATCAGCAAATTGTTACGGGGAGAATTTCAGATGCCAACTTGCGTTTTACTTCCTTATGGTTGGAGCACCACAGCTCTATGCAAGCACAGGGACATGTCAAATTGAATTTAAGATAAACTCTGCTCAGATTAAGTTTTTGAATGAAATAGCAACTGACAGTTTAAAAATCCAAAGCTTCCGCATATTAATTTTGTATCCAGCATATTAATAGACGATAATTTGTTAAAACTATATATTATGGCTGGAGATTAAAAACCATGCTGGACTTGAACAGTAAAGAGCAGCAAGCCAACTACAGATAATGGGTTTTCTTAAAAGTATTCAAATTTTACATTTTGCAGCTGCCAGAATCTTATTTGATGAATGCTTTCTTTCGGCAATAAGCACACCTAGACATTTCTGTTGTCATCATTCACAATGCAGCTTGGTGTTCTGATGACAAACGTTTGGATCTTTAGTATATGGCATACGTCTGTTACTGCACCAAGTGCAATGTGGGCTACATTTGTTATACTGGCATCCACGCCAATGAATGGAGAATGCAGTCTTAACATTATTTAGCACACAAGCTCATTCACAAACTCCCACGTTTGTTTCCACTTTCGGTTAAGGACCACATAGTTGCACTACAGCAGCTTTAGATTAATATGTTACTTCGTACTGCTGCCCCCCCACCCTCTATGAAAGAAAACCTGCTTCCACCCATTACATTGTATTTGTATATCTGCAGTTTCCTCTGATTTCCATTATACATAGGATTACATAGAAACATTGAAAATAGGTGCAGGAGCAGGCCATTCGGCCCTTCGAGCCTGCACCACCATTCAATATGATCATGCAACTTCAGTACCCCTTTCCTGCTTTCTCTCCATACCCCCAGATCCCTTTAGCCGTAAGGGCCACATCTAACTCCCTTTTGAATATATCTAACGACTGGACTCAACAATTTTCTGTGGTACAGAATTCCACAGGTTCACAATTCTCTGGGTGAAAAAGTTTCTCCTCATCTCGGTCCTATATGGCTTACCCGTTATCCTTAGACTGTAACCCTTGGTTTTGGACTTCCCCAACATCGGGAAACATTCTTCCTGCATCTAACCGGTCAGAGTGTTACATGCTTCTATGAGATCCCCTCTCATTTTTCTAAATTCCAGTGAATATAAGCCTAGTCGATCCAGTCTTTCTTCATGTGTCAGTCCTGCCATCCCGGGAATCAGTCTGGTGAACCTTCGCTGCACTCCCTAAATAGCAAGAATGTCCTTCCTCAGATTAGGAGACCAAAACTGCACATAGTACTCAAGGTGTGGTCTCACCAAGGCCCTGTACAACTGCAGCAAGACCTCCCTGCTCCTGTACTCAAATCCTCTCGTGACAAAGGCCAACATGCCATTTGCTTTCTTAACTGCCTGCTGAATCTGCATGCCGACTTTCAATGACTGATGTACCATGACACCCAGGTCTCATTGTATCTCCCCTTTTCCTAATCTGTCACCATTCAGATAATAATTTGCCTTCTTATTTTTGCCACCAAAGTGGATAACCTCACACTTATCTACATTATACTGCATCTGCCATGCATTTGCCCACTCACTTAACCTGTCCAAGTCACCCTGCAGCCTCTTAGCATCCTCCTCACAGCTCACACCGCCACCCAGCTTAGTGTCATCTGCAAACTTGAAGATATTACATTCAATTCCTTCGTCTAAATCATTAATATATATTGTAAATAGCTGGTGTCCCAGCACTGAACCTTGCGGTACTCCACTAGTCACTGCCTGCCATTCTGAAAAGGACCCGTTTATTCCCACTCTTTGCTTCCTGTCTGCCAATCAGTTCTCTATCCACGTCAATACATTACCCCCAATCCCAAGTGCCTTAATTTTTCACACTTATCTCTTGTGTGGGACCTTGGCAAAAGCCTTTTGAAAGTCCAAATACACCACATCCATTGGTTCTCCCTTATCCACTCTACTAGTTACATCCTCAAAAAATTCTAGAAGATTTGTCAAGCATGATTTCCCTTTCATAAATCCATGCTGACTTGGACCGATCCAGAGCTTTCCAAATGCTCTGCTATTACATCTTTAATAATTGATTCCAGCATTTTCCCCACTACTGATGTCCGGCTAATTCCCTGATTTCTTTCTCTCCTTTTTTAAAAAGTGGGGTTACATTAGCTACCCCCCAATCCATAGGAACTGATCCAGAGTCCATGGAATGTTGGAAAATGACCACCAATGCATCTACTATTTCTAGGGCCATCTCCTTAAGTACTCTGGGATGCAGACTATCAGGCCCTGGGGATTTATTGGCCTTCAATCCCATCAATTTCCCTAACACCATTTCCTGACTAATAAGGATTTCCCTCAGTTCCTCCTTCTCGCTAGACCCTCGGTCCTCTAGCATTTTCGGGAGGTTATTTGTGTTTTTCTTAGTGAAGACAGAACCAAAGTATTTGTTCAACTGGTCTGCCATTTCCTTGCTCCCCATTATAAATTCACCTGATTCTGACTGCAAGGGACCTACATTAGTCTTCCCAAATCTTTTTCTCTTCACATATCTATAGAAGCTTTTGCAGTCAGTTTTTATGTTCCCTGCAAGCTTACTCTCATACTCTATTTTCCCCCTCCTAATTAAACCCTTAGTCCTCCTCTGCTGAATTCTGAATTTCTCCCAGTCCTCAGGTTTGCTGCTTTTTCTGGCCAATTTATATGCCTCTTCCTTGGATTTAATACTATCCCTAATTTCCCTTGTTAGCCACAGTTGAGCCACCTTCCCCGTTTTATTTTTACACCAGACAGGGATGTACAATTGTTGGAGTTCATCCATGTGATCTTTAAAATGTCTGCCATTGCCTATCCACCGTCAACCCTTTAAGTATCATTCTCCAGTCTATCCTAGTCAATTCACGTCTCATACCATCGAAGTTACCTTTCTTTAAGTTCAGGACCCTAGTCTCTGAATTAACTGTGTCACTCTCCATCTTAATGAAGAATTCTACCATATTATGGTCACTCTTCCCCAAGGGGCCTCGCACGACAAGACTGCTAATTAATCCTCTCTCATTACACAAGACACAGTCTAGGATGGCCTGCTGTCTAGTTGGTTCCTCGACATATTGGTCTAGAAAACCATCCCTTATACACTCCAGGAAATCCTCCTCCACAGTATTGCTACCAGTTTGGTTAGCCCAATCTATATGTAGATTGAAGTCACCCATTATAACTGCTGTATCTTTATTGTACGCATCCCTAATTTCCTGTTTGATGCCATTCCCAACCTCACTACTGTTTGGTGATCTGTACACAACTCCCACTAACGTCTTCCAGCCTTTGATGTTTCGCAGCTCCACCCATTAAGATTCCACATGATCCAATCTAATGTCCTTCCTTACTATTGCGTTACTCTCCTCTTTAACCAGTAACGCTACCCCACCTCCTTTTCCTATCTATCCTTCCTGAATACTGAATACCCCTGGATGTTGAGTTCCCAGCCTTGGTCACCCTGGAGCCCATTTCTCCGTAATCTCAATTACATCATATCCGTTAACAACTATCTGCGCAGTTAATTCATCCACCTTATTACGGATTACATAGGATATACAACACAGAAACAGGCCATTCGGCCCAATTAGTCCATGCTAGCGTTTATGCTCCACTCGAGCCTCCTCCCGTATTTCCTCATCTAAATTTATCAACATAACCCGTCTATTCCCTTCTCCCTCATATACTTATCTAGCCTCCCCTTAAATGCATCTGTACTATTTGCTTCAACTACTCCCTGTGGTAGCGAGTTTCACATTCTCACCACTCTGGGTAAAGACGTTTCTTCTAAATTCCCTATTGGATTTCTTGGTGACTATCTTATATTGATGGCCTCTAGTTCTGATCTTCCCCAAAAGTGGAAACATTCTCTCTGTATCCACTATCAAAATCTTTCATAATTTTAAAGACCTCTATTAGGTCACCCCCTCAGCCTTCTTTTTTCAAGAGAAAGTAGTCCTTTCCTGATATGTATACACTCACATTTTTGGTACAGGTGCAGTATTCAAAATCCGGAGTTCCGGAATCCGGACCGATTGGTGGCAGGGTCATCCGGAAACGGTAAAATGTTCCGGAATCCGGACCCGCCGACCTTGCCAACCTCATCGCGCCGCTGCCTGACCTCGGGGCTGCCTCGCCACCCGCCCGAACAGCTCCTCCGCAGCGGGGCCCCACCCGAACAGCTCCTCCTGGATGGGGGCCCACCCGAACAGCTCCTTGGCGGCTGGGCCCTGCCCGATGACCTCAACGACGGTGAACAGAACAGCTCCTCAGCAAATCTCCCCCATCCTCCCCGCAACGTTCCGAAATCTGGAAATACCCGAACCTGGGCTCGGGTGTTTCCGGATTCATGACATCGGAAAGACGATTGAAAGTCTGAAAAAACACGGAATCCGGAACAGCCTCGGTCACGAGGGTTCTGGATTCTGCACTTGTATAATCCTTGTAAAGCTTCTCTGCACCCTCTCTAGTGATTATTTCCTTTTTATAATATGGTGACCAGAACTGTACGCAGTACTCCCAAGTGTGGGCTAACCAAGGTTCGATACAAGTTTAGCATAACTTCCCTACTTTTCAATTCAACACCTCTAGAAATAAACCCTGGTGCTTTTTTTATTGCCTTACTAACCTGTGCTGCAACTTTTACTGATCTGACTGTTAGTGATTTCATCAGTAGAACCCGACACTATTTAATTCCTGTAACAGCATATAACTGAATTGCCCACACAACACTCTGCAACACTGCACTTGCTTTTCATACTATTTTAGAGGTGGCAAAGAATATATAATTTACTGCATCTATAGCAGCAAACCAACCAGTAGCTACAATAACGTAGAGCATCTTTCTCTCTTATTGGGCCCAAGTTTCCACATGATTCGCGCCTGATTTTTTAGGAGCAACTGGTGGAGAACGGACTATTTTAGAAATCGCAATTCTCCACATTTTTTTTCCTGCAGTTCTAGTCAGGTAGAACAGTTCTAGTTTAGAACAGAATTTTTTCTTCAAAAGGGGGCGTGTCCGGCCACTGATGCCTGATTTGAAAGTTTCCACAGTGAAAATGTACTCCAAACTAAAGTAGAATGGAGCCAGTGAAGATTTTTGTAGAACTGAAAAAACCTGTTCTACACATTAAAAAATCAGGCGCAGGTTACAAATTAGGCTTCCAGAACGAGGTTGCGGGGGGGGGGGGGGGGAAGGGAACTCATTAAATTCGACAATAAATCCTTATTTATACTTCTACAAATATTATACAAATAAATCCAACCTGAATAAACATTTATAAGCCAAGAAAAGATTAAATAAACCATCTTCCTACCTGTGTGAAAGTGCTTCAGCCAGGGAGAATTCTGCGGCCGTTCGTGCCGCTGAGCGGGAGGGGGAGAGAGAGAGAGAGAGAGAGAGAGGGAAGGAGAGGGAGAGAGAGAGGGGGAGGGGGGAGGCGTCGGGTCGGGTCCCGGGGGGGGGGGGGGGAAGAGAGAAGAGAGCGGATCTCGGGTCGGTGCGGGGGGGGAGCGGGTGTCGGGTCGGGGCGGGGGGGAAGCGGGTGTCGGGTCGGTGCCGGGGGGGGGGGGGGTGGAGCGGGTGTCGGGGCGGGGAGGAGAGCAGGTCTCGAGGGGGGGAGCGGGTGTCGGGTCGGGTCTGGTCGGCAGGGGGCGGGGGAGCGAGTGTCGGGTCTGGTCGGGCGGGGAGCAGGAGCTGGCCGTGGGAGGAGCCTCATTCACGCAGCCCCAGTGAAGCCATTGGGCCAGGGCTAGGGGCTGCGTGCTTCGGGCCCCTCCCACACAGTTCGGCGCCTGGAGCTACTGCACTTGCGTGCCGACTGCAGTGCGCATGTGCAGAGGTCCCGGCACTGTTTTCAGCGCCGGGACCTGGCTCCGCCCCCCCACAGCTCGTGCTGGCTGCGCCGAGTGCCACAGGACCTGTAAGTCGGTGGAGAATACCCAGGATTTTTTTAGGCGCCCGTTTTTTTTCTTGTGGAAACTTGGGCCCATAGTATCTACATAATGATCTGTCCACATATCCTTAGTCAATAGCAACACATGGAACTCTTATTACCACTTATACTCTAATAAACCTGTAAAATCTATACAAAAAGTCTACAAAAAGCAGGACAAATGCAATCCGGCCAATTACCGCCCAATCAGTCTCCTCTCAATCATCAGCAAAGTGATGGGCGGTGTTGTCAACAGTGCTATCAAGTAGTACTTACTCATCAATAACGTGCTCACCGATGCTCGGTTTGGGTTCCGTTAGGACCACTCAGCTCCAGACCTAATCAGTCTTGGTCCAAACCTGGACAAAGGAGCTGAATTCTAGAGACGAGGTGAGAGTGACTGCCCTTGATATTAAGGCAGCATTTCACCGAATGTGGCATTAAAGAGCCCTAGTAAAATTGAAGTCAATTGGAACCAGGGGGAAAACTCTCCACTGGCTGGAGTCATACCTCACAAAAAGATGGTTGAGGCTTTGGATGCCAATCATCTCAGCCCCAGGACGTCACTGCATTCAGGCTTGAGCTAAGTGGCAAGTAACATTCGTGCCACACAAGTGCCAGGCAATGACCATCTCCAACAAAAGAGAATCTAATCACCACCCCATGACATTTAACAGAATCCCTCACCATCAACCTCCTGGGGATCACCACTGACCAGAAACTTAACTGGACCAGCTATATAAGTAATGTGGCTACAAGAGCAGGACAGAGGCTGAGTATTCTACGGTGAGTGACTCGCCCCCCTGACTACCCAAATCCTTTCTACCATCTACAAGACACAAGTCAGGAGTGTGATGGAATACTCTCCACTTGCCTGGATGAGTGAAGTTCCAACACTCAAAAAGCTCACCATCCAGGATAAAGCAGCCGGCTTGATTGACATCCCATCTACCACCTTCAACATTCACTCCCTCCACCACCGGTGCACCATAGCTGCATTGTGTACCATCTACAAGATGCACTGCAGCAACTCGCCAAGGATTTTTCGGTAGCACCTCCCAAACCCGCAACCTCTACCACGAGAAGGACAAGGGCAGCAGGCGCAGGGGAACACCATCATTTCCAAGTCACGCACCATCCTGACTTGGAAATATATCACCGTTCCTTCATCGTTGCTGGGTGAAAATCCTGAAAGTCCCTCCCTAACAGCACAGTGGGAGAACCTTCACCACACGGACTGCAGCGGTTCAAGGCAGCAGCTCACCATCACCTTCTCAAGGGCAATTAGGGATGGGCAATAAATGCCGGCCTTGCCAGCAATGCCACATTCCATTAACGAATTTTTAAAAATGTTATATTCTTGCAATAATTAAGCTAAATAGCAAAACTATCAGCATCACAAACGGTTTTAATGAAATACACTAACATGGCAGTAGTATGGGAGGTAGCTAAATGAGTGTAATCAGCAGATGAAATTACTGTGGGTATAGTTAAGGAACAGGAATGATACAAAATGCTGGAGTATTTTATCTACCTCTGATACTTGAAAGAATGCATGTAGGAGTTCAGGAAGCCCTTCAAGAAGATTTGGCAAGTAATGGGGCATTTTAACCTCCATATAGATTGGATATAAAAAGCAGTACAGGAAAGAGAATAGATATCCTGACCTACACTAAATCCTAATCGCTAACACACCACCCTATTCTTGTTGACATCCACTTGCTTCTTGCCCTCGAATGCATCAAATTCAAAATCATTCTCCTGGTCTACAAATTCCTCCATGGCCTTGCCCCACCCCATCTCTAATCCCCTCCTAAATGCTCCATTCCTTGGACTCTGGCCTTCAGTGCATCCCACCTTCTCTTCAGCCCATCACTCATGGCACAGCTTTCACTGCCTCGGTCCTATTCTTTGGAATTCCCTCCCTAAACTTCAATGCCTCTCTCTCCGCCTTTAAAACCCATTAATCTATCTCTTTCACTGCATTAAGTAACCTCTCCTAATCTCTCCCTTTGTGACTCGGTGTCATTTCTTTACATCTGTTTGCGAAACATCTTGGGATGTTTCCTTATGTTCAAGGCTCTATATAATTACAAGTTGCTGACTGATCAGGATTTCTAAAATGAAAGGTTTGTTATATGAGAGTGAACTTGAGCTCTATATTCCCTGGAAAGGAGGTGGTTAAGGAATGATCTGATCAAGGCATTTAAAATAATGAATGGAATCAATAAAGTAAATAGGGAATGCTATTCACCTCCTGTACGAGAACAAGGAAACAGTCTTAAAATTCAAGTGAAGGCGATTAAAAGCAAATTCAGGAAAATTATCACAGTTGAGAGCATGGAACACATTGCTCTAGAAGCCAGATCTGCAAAGTCAATTGAAGTGTTTAAAAGGGCAATCAATGCTCATTTGAGTTAAGCTATTGGGCCTGTTGTAAATTTCCTTTTATGCAAGTGTTTTGACAGATAACAATTAATTCATTAGATTGAATATTCTTGGGGAGTGAAAATTTGAAAGACCCACCCTGTCCCCAAAAATACTGGTCAAAAAGGAATGCCATGGACACTGGCCATGGGCAAGTCGGTGACACAATCCATCCAGCCCCTTGCTGGAGCTTGCGTAGGAATTATTCTGTGGTGAGACTGAGCAGGGAGGGCAAAAGCAAAATTACAATTAAGTGGTGCCAGGACAAAACTCTAACACTGACTTATTGGGGCAGAAGTTCCTGCCTCCTGGGTCCGTACGGAGTGTGTACAGGCCCGGGAAGGCATCGCAAAAGCCGGTTTTCAGCGCACAATGCGCCATGCACTGAAAACCGACTTTTCCAATCTATCAAGCTGGAGCTTGACAGATCTTCCGTATCTTGGGAGCGAGGACATTTGCAAGGGTAAGATTGCAGGATTTACCCATAATCTTGCCCAGCAAATGTCCTCAAAACTCTTATGCCTGATAAAAGCAAGCACATAGCCTACTTTTACAGGCATGAGAGTTTTAAAATACACAAAAACATTTTTAAATAAAATTATAAAAACTAATTTTATTAAAAACCCTCCCCACTACGGTAAGTTTATTTTAAACCATAATGTAAAAAACTTCTTTAAAAATTGGAAAAATACATAAATAACTAATTAAAAAAAAATATGGTGTCTTTTTTCTATTTTTTTTTATTGGTTGTGTGTCTTTTGGGGACTCCAACTTACGGAGTTCCCATTATTATGAATGAGAACATACTTTACCTGATTGGCTGCCCAGAGCCATGTGACTCCAGCTCCAGGCCTGCGCATGTCCCGACGTGTACCTGCTGCGACGCACAGTCAGAGGAGACCTCAGGACTGGGAACTCGTGTGGGTGCAGCAGGATAAGTAAGTGCGCATTTTGTTTAAAATAAAGTTTTTTTTACCCGATCACCTGCGGGAAGCAGCTGACCGTGATTTCTGGGCCAAAGTCTTCTGAAGCTAATCAAACAGAAATTTCTTTCACTTGCATTTTAAGCAACTAAAATGTTCTTTTTTTTCTGTTATCTCTCATTGTTGCAGCCAAACACACAAATCATTGATAATATTTGGTGTAGCTCATTACTGACAGTTATGAAAAGCAGCTGAAGTATCTTCCAGTGGAAGTGACTTTTTTTGCAGCTGTTGTCTATTCAAGCTCTTTGTTTAGAATTCAGTACAGCTGCCGATATATACAAAATTAGTCAGACATTTTTCCAGTCACATTTTCCAGCAGTCAACCTTTTTGCAATAATCAATTAACCAAAACAAAATTGAATAAGTTAACCAGAAATGTAGCCTGTTGCTCCTTAACTAAGTCTTCTCACCATCAAGGTCTCCCTCTTTTTAAAAAAAAATCTAGGGCACAACATTTCTGTGTTTGCTAATCTTAGCAAAATGGCAGATGAGAGTAAAAAAAGTGAATAGTTTACAATCGTTGTCAAAATGGCTACCACAATAAATTCAAAATGGCCAACCCAATATTGTACAAAACTATATCTGAGGAAGTGCTGCTAACTTTCTCCTTTTACTTTTTTCAAAGCTTTTTCTACAAATCGACTGGGATATGCTGGTGAGCAGAGAGCATGAGACAACCAAGGACTTAGCGTATAGCTGTCGGAGGGGGAGGGAAGTGAAATGGCAAGTGAGCAATGTCAGAAGGTTGGACACTGACTGAGGAAAGGGAAGCAAACAACAGTGAACCTAAAAAGGTCAGGTTCACACAGATGACAGAAACAGGAAAACTGACAATGAGCAAGATGGCCATGGGGGGTCTCTGGACTGTGATTTTGCTAAGCATTCTTTCCTTGACAAACGGAGTACTGCCACTTTATCAAAGAAACAAGCACTTACCAAAATAGATATGTTCCCAGATTGGAATGTTGTACTTGGGAATGTGAGTTTTCTCATTTTCCAAATGCAAAATGCATTGCTTCGAACCATTGCCTGATGAATGGTCAGATTATTGTGGATTCCAGATAAGGGCACTGTGAATCAACAGTACTGTCAGGAGAAAGCACTGATGGCCAATTTGTCCATGCTCTATGCTCCTCTAAGACAATTATAAACCTGCAAAAAGCTCAACAAGATGTGAGCAGAGCAAGTCAGTGGATTTTTACTTACTAAAACTGGATCAACTGGTGCATCATTTTATAGAAATGCAGAGAATTTTTTTTAAAAAAGAACATTTTGGTCCTTGTCAGCGAGCTTAGTAAAAAAAGGAAGAGTGAGGTAAAATCTCTTATTTCAATCTTGAATAGTTCAAATTATCTACTAATTTAAATTTTCATTTACAATATGTTACTTTGTAAATCCTTGCCAACAGTTTTTGCATATATTTTTACCAACTGCCAAATTTACTTCATATGCAAACATTTCCTGTGCAGTTACTTTACAGTAATATTAAGCCTTACCTTTGTGGAATTTAAGTAGAAGACACAGCCATTCAGCCCATTGTGCCTGTACAAGAAGAGTTATCCAATTAGTCCCACACCCCTGCTCTTTCCCCGTAGCCCTGCAAATGTTTCCTTTTCAAGTATATATCCAATTCCATTTTGAAAGTTATTACTGAATCTGCTTCCACCACCCTCAGGCAGTGCACTATAGATGATAACTCATTGCATAATATAATTTCTCTTCATCTCCCCTCTTCCTGCCATCTTCAAAGATTTGTCTATGTATTTGTTCCTGCATCCCCTTTAAAATTGTACCATTTCGTTTATAGTGCCTCTCATTCTTCCTTCCAAAATGCATCACTTCACACCTCTCTGCATTAAATTTCATCTACCATTAAGCAAAGTCATAACTCTTTTTCAGCAGCCAGGTCTGCCAAGTCATGAAGACAGCGTTTACTGTCAGTGCGGTATTGGTACCCAAAGCACCTGCTTTGCATTTTTGGGGGCTGTAATCTCCCACCAAAAATAAGCTTGCGTCACTTACCAGTCTCTCTTTAAATTGTTTTTGTTCTCAGTTGGTGTTTTCAGTGTTTCCTCAATTTAATTTTTCTCCTGAATTAAGAAACATGCTTTTCTCCCTTTTTTTTAAAAAACCAAAAGAGAAATATCAGGTCCATAATTATCCATTTCAAAAATGGATTTTTTTTGGTTGCTATTTTAATAATATAAGAAATAGTTCTAATGCCATTACTAGAGCTACTTTAATGGGGCAATTTCTTGATTCCACTGGTGTAAAAGGAACTGAATCAATACCAATATTATCTTGGGATGGAACATAGGAACAGGAGGAGGCCATTAAGCCTCTCGAACCTGTTCTGCTATTCAATGAGATCATGGCTGATCTGTGACCAAACTCCATATTGCTGCCGTTGTCCCATAACCCTCAATAACTTTGGTTAACAAAAATCTATTAATCTCAGATTTAAAAATTAACAATTGATCTAGCATCAATTGCCGTTTGCGGAACAGAGTTCCAAACTTCTACCACCCTGTGTGTAGAAGTGTAATTTCACTCCTGAAAGGTCTGGCTCTAATTTTTAGACGATGTCCCCTAGTCCCAGACTCCCCAACCTGCAGGAATAGTTTCCCTCTATCTACCCTATCTGTTCCCCCCTCCCCCAATATGTTGAAAACTTCGATTATTGCACCCCTTAATCTTTTAAGTTCTATGGAACAGTTTGTGCAATCTCTCCTCGCAATTCAACCCTGGAGTCCAGGTAGCATTCTGGTAAACCTAGCTTCAACTCTTAACTTAGCTCCCTTATATTGCTTGTTACAAATTTCCCCAATCCCTTTTTCCGGCGCACTTACCTGAGGTGCGCCTAATTTTTGCTCCTAAAACGCCGCCGAAAATGTAGCTCCTTATTCTCCCCTCTCCATGGACCGTCCTAGGGTTTGGCGTGGCAATCACAGTGGGGGACGGAGCTACAGAACAGTGCCGGAAAGTGTGCGCAGGCGCAGTGGAGTCTGCACGCATGCGCTTTTTGATCGGGGGGTGGGGGGAGGGAAGAGAAGAGTTTTGATAATGGGGGGGGGGGGGGAAGAGAGAGAAAGAGAGGGGAGTTTCTTTAAATGATTTAGAAAAAGAACAAGCTGCTCAAATTAGAAAAATTGTCCCATGACTGTCTGCTGATAAGAGCAATAAGAAAGGCAGTCACAGCACCATCAAAATTCAACTTCTGATATAAATGATATTAAAAAGTGCATATTTTATGAAGGTTTATATAGTGGAATGTGTAAATTATGCAAAAGTTACAGTACAAGATCTGTATTAGTTGTTGAAGGTGTTTAGTGCTTTGCAAGGTCCTCTCACTTCCCTTCTCCGTCCCCCGCCCCCCCCCAATCTCTGGCTACCTATGCTGATTTCTTAGCTCACCGTAAGGTTTTTCTGTGCAGACACAAGTGGCCACATACGCTGGCCTAAGTTAGTTTGGAGTAACTTTTAGCTGTCTAAACTTGATTAATTGGCCAAAACAGGTGCAAGTGGCTGGTAACGCCCCCTTTTGGAAAAAAAAACTAAACTTAAAAATAAACCTAATTAACTCACTTTCACTGGAGCAAATTAAATGGGCAGAATTGCGATTTTTAAGATACTCCAAAAAAATCTAGTTGCTCCAAAAAAACGAGCAACTCCTGGGCAAACTTGGCCCAATGACACTTCCAAGTTATTCTTTTCAGTAGTGTCGTCAGTCAAAAACAAAAAGGATCACACGAGCAATTCCTGATGAGAATTCTTTAGTGTACTACAAGAATCAGTTTTCTCATATATGACAATCAGAACTAATAGGCTATCTTAGATGGAGAAGCATACTGTGTCTAGATGAAGCAGCGGGCTCAATAATTAGGATACGAGGTCCCAATAATGGGATTAGATCACTATTGCTTAACTCCACGATGGCAGAGAACCACAATTTTCAAGGCCAGTGGCGCTATTAGAATCAGTAGTGTTCTGCATCCTCATTTTCTCATACTCGGAATCAAAATAAACAGAAGGAAAACACACAGCAACATTTCCTCCCAGACCAACAATTCAGTATTGACTCTTCCCTGTGCCTGGGTTTCAAGCAACACAATTGAAAAGTATAATCTGCCTGTCGCCATAAACAGTTCTATTCTTAAATAACCTCAAATCTCAAAATATATCATCTTGAACAACTCATTCACTCGTGTGGGTATATTAGAGCCTCCTTTAGCTATTTGCCACTTTTCCCACACCAAGCAAGTGTTGAGCTTAGGGGATGACGAAGAGTGATGCCGACACCAGTAGCAAATTGGTGATTGAGAATATGTCTCTATTTATTAAATGGATAAAGGAGTCCTGAGATAGACTGTCCTAGGACCTGCATCTACAAGTCCAACAAGGCTTACGTTCATAGACACCACTTTTGGCCCAAAAGGCAGCTGCAACCCACATCACCAGCCAGAGCTCTCCCCTTTACCTTTTCTCTGCTTCCTACCACCCCTCACCCTAGGCAACCCCAAGCACACATACCTTCCTGCCTCTCATCATTTCCTTCCTGCTGTTAATCACCTGTGATTTCCTGGCCTTCCCCTCCGACTACTTCCACCCTGGCAGAATTCTCCAATAACCAACACCCTGCACTTATCACCAGAAAAAGTATTTTGTCAACTCCCCTCCACGTGCAGCCCAAAAGGTACATGCAACAATGGCCTTATGCCTCGCTGCCCATAATATATATTCCCCAACACCTTATTCCCCAATTACCTTAAAGGACATGGGACAAAGGAGGAGCGAGAGGACAATGAGAACAAAAGAGTTAAGAAAAACAACCAGATGCAAAGAGAAAGATTCATTCATAGGCGGTTCCTCGCATCGAGGATAACTTGCTTCCACGCCAAAAAGGGATGTTCACAGATGTTTCAATGAAGGACCTAATATTCCAGATCCCGAACTACATACTGAAGGGTGGGAGATGCCTGTGCATGGATTTTTTTTAACGTGTGGTGACCGTTGCACACCAGCCACCAAACGGGCTTGACAAAGCTATGTCTTGGTCCTTGGCAAGGATTAACCAAGATGACTGGAGACCAACTCTGCTGCACGGACCTAGTGCGCACACATATTGCAGTGTGGGCTGGCCCGTGCTATCCCTGGGCCCTTGCCTCTTCTGGGCTTCGAACTCTCGCCTCTCCTGAACCCCAATCACGTCGCTCTGCAATCTCTCGCCGCTCCTTCGCCCCGACCTCGCCATGCTCACGTTCCCACGCTCCAATCAGCGACCTGGACCTTGGTGACATCCAATCCAGTCGCCCTCTTCAGAGCCATCGCTGTCCTGAACCGGCACGCGCTATACCCTGAAATAGTATGCTCCACACTACTCCTCCTTTAAGGCCCCAATCTGCTGATGGTCCTTGCAGGTTGGGGTTGTCGCGCCGAATGAGAAAGAGGGACACAGAGAAGCACACAAGATGAGTAAACGAAAGAAGTATAAGAGAAACGCAACAACAATCAGAGACAGTAAGAGAGAAAACATATCCTCTGACGTACCATGAACACCACAGGAGATAATAAAAATAAACTTTTAACAGCGCTATTGAGGATAAAGTTGATTACTGTTTAAACCAATCCAGTAGGGGGAGATACAGGACTCTCTCTCCTCCTTGCAGACGATCCTTAAAATCTACCTCTTTGACTAATCTTTCATCACCTGTCCCAATATCTCCTGATGTGGTTCAGTGTCAAATTTTGTTCAATATCACTCCTGTGAAATGCCATGGGACATTTTACTACATTAAAGACGCTATATAAATTCAAGTAGTTGTTGTTTATGATGAGCTTCATTTAACTTTTTTCAGTCTCATCACCATCTACTAAACTACATAGACAAGTACAAACTACGACAGTGTTTTTACCTGTTCTCTCAGGTAAAACATCTACATTCACCTAGGTACAAGAGACATAAAAAGCTAAAAATGAGCTGAATGGTCCACTCTCATTCGATACTGTGTTCTTCAGTCAGGCTTCAGTACAGTGTCTCTGATAAACACGGCTGTAGCGATACCCTCAAAGCCTCCCTGATAAAGTGCAACATCCCCACCGACACCTGGGAGTCCCTGGCCAAAGACCATCCCAAGTGGAGGAGGTGCATCCAGAGGGCGCTGAGCATCTCGAATCTCATCGCCGAGTGCATGTAAAAAACAAGCACAGGCAGCGGAAAGAACGTGTGGCAAACCTGTCCCACCCTCCCTTACCCTCAATGACTGTCTGTCTGTCCTACCTGTGGCAGGGACAGTGGCTCTTGTATTGGACTGTTCAGCCACCTAAGGACTCATTCTAAGAGTGGAAGCAAGTCTTCCTTGATTCTGAGGGACTGCCTATGATGATGATAACCGCCCTCCTGTATGGCTCAGAGACGTGGACCATATACAGTAAACACCTCAAATTGCTGGAGAAATACCACCAACGATGCCTCCGCAAGATCCTGCAAATCCCCTGGGAGGACAGATGGACCAACGTCAGTGTTTTCGATCAGGTCAACATCCCCAGCATCGAAGCACTGACCACACTCGACCAGCTCTGTTGGGTAACACCTGGGAGTCCCTGGCCAAAGACCGCCCTATTTGGAGGAAGAGCATCCGGGAGGGCGCTGAGCACCTCGAGTTTCGTCGCTAAGAGCATGCAGAAAACAAGCACAGGCAACAGAAGGAGCGTGCGGCAAACCAGACTCCCCACCCACCCTTTCCTCCAATGACCTGCGACAGAGACTGTCATTCCTAAATTGGATTGTTCACTCACTTGAGAACTTACTTTTAAAGTGGAAGCAAGTCTCGAGGGACTATCCATGATGATGATGAGTACAGTGTAAACATTCAATAGACAGATGTAAATGTTCTCACATTTGCAAATTTCCATATGTTACAAGCACTTTGTAGCGCACTACAATTGCTTTTGGTACACAGTAACAGTATCACAATTTCATCATTCTGCTACTTCAATCCTGAAAAATCAGACACTAACCTTTGCATTGTATCTTTTATACAGTACTTTATAATATGCTATCATGGGTGTAATGATTAAAATTAAAAAATTAAAGATACATTCTAACAAAGGCGATGACTGTGGTATGTCTTTGCTCTTCAAATCACTAGAGTTATAATTTGAAGTGTTTCACTTAGACAAAAGCCTTTTCTCCTCGCAGATGCCACATATACATTAACCACATTGTTAAAATCCCACAATTTTGCCAGTTACATTTGTAATGTGTCATGTATTCAACTATCATTGTAACCCATGTATAAGCTGACCTAAGTTGTACACCTTGAGAACATTGACCACAAGGGGTGAACTTGTGGGAGACACTCCTAATCTGGACTTTCAGGTATAAAAGGGGAAGCTCCACCCACCTTCTTCACTTGAGGTCTTGGTAATCAAGGTAACTGGTCACAGAGTGACTTCTCTCAAGTATGGGCCTCGTGTGCATTTATACTGTATAGTAAGGACATATCATAATGAGTAAACCGATAGTAAAATTCCACAACTGATCCAATTGCTATCAATAAGGCCAAACAGTAACACTGCTTTTCCCCTCCAGAAATACAATCCATATATGCTAATATTTTGCAGCAATCACTTAATTATTGAGGAGAAATGTTATTGGGATGACTACTCAGGATTTTGGCTTTGAGGTACACTGTAAATGAAACATGTTTTGATTTTCCATAGAAAAGACCTTGAATGTTTGTTTCTCTACTGCTTTCTCCTTCCCCTTTCTATCTCATGCACAAGGTATGTTGTAAACAGATAGTGCAGGTCTAGCTATTTAAACTCTTTCCTTCCTGGCCCATTTCCCAGATGACTGGCTTGGCCTGGGTTAGGTTTCCTTCTGAATCCAGCCAAATCAGTTTTAACTAAGAAGGTCATAATACTCTTAATTTGTGCGCTCTGGAAATTGTGTTTTTTTTTAAGTATCTGCATCTCAGGTAGGTTACTGCAGTATTGAAAACTATGACATGTACTGTTCCCATCCCTAGTAATTCAACCTTTCAAAACGTTGTGTGCACTTTTGAAAAGAACACAGGATCAATTAAAATGTTTACTGTTGTCATTATGGAGGAGGTAACGAGGACAGAATATGAATACTGCCAGCAGATCAAGAGAACAGAGATATATTTTGTTGTTTTACTATTAAACACAGTCATTTCTATATGATAGGAGCAAAAGGAAGAATGGATTATGCTAAATTGTGTCTGCAGGAATTTGTAAATGGAAATACCATTATTGCAAACAGAATATATAGTTTTTCCTTTATTGAACAACACTGAAATTTGAAGAGATTTTAACAATACTTTCAAGAAAAGCTCAACATCTTTCTTTAGCAAAATAAATTACTCAGCATATTGATTGGACAAAGCAAATTGGCCAGGGTAGTTTTGAGGAGGAGTTCATAGAGTGCATCCGGGATAGTTTCCTTGAACAGTACGTTGCAGAACCAACCAGGGAGCAGGCTATCTTAGTACTGTGTAATGAGGCAGGATTAATAAATGATCTCGTATTAAAAGATTCTCTAGGTACAAGTGACCATAATATGGTTGAAATTCAAATTCAGTTGGAGGGTGAGAAAGTTGGTTCTCAAACTAGGGTCCTATGCTTAAATAAAGGAGACTACAAAGGTATAAGGGCAGAGTTGGCTAAAGTGGGCTGGGAAAATAGACTAAAGAATGGGACGGTTGATGAACAGTGGCAGACATTTAAGGAGATATTCATAACTCGCAACAAAAATATATCCCAATGAGAAGGAAAGACTGTAAGAGAAGGAATAACCATCTGTGGCTAACTCAGGAAATAAGGAATGGTATCAAATTGAAAACAAAGGCATACAATGTGGCCAAGACTAGTGGGAGGTCGGAGGATTGGGACATTTTTAAAAGCCAGCAGAGAACGACTAAAAAAATGATTGAGAGTGGGAAGATAGATTATGAAAGTAAACTAGCACAAAATATAAAAACAGATAGTAAGAGATAAAAAGGAAAAGAGTGGCTAAAGTAAATGTTGGTCCCCTGGAGGATGAGACTGGGAATTAATAATGGAAAACGGGGAAATGGCAGAGACGTTGAACAAATATTTTGTATCGGTCTTCACGGTAGAAGACACTAAAAACATCCCAAGAACGGATAATCAAGGGGCTATAGGGAGGGAGGAACTTAATACAATCACTGTCACTAATGAAGTAGTACTAGGTAAAATAATGGGATTAAAAGGCGGACAGGTCCCCTGGACCTGATGCCTTACATCCTAGGGTGTTAAGAGAAGTGGCTGCAGAGATAGTGGATGCATTGGTTGTAATCTACCAAAATTTCCTGTATTCTGGGGCGGTCCCAGCAGATTGGAAAACTGCAAATGTAACGCCCCTATTTAAAAAAGGAGGCAGACAAAAAGCAGGAAACTATAGACCAGTTAGCCTAACATCTGTCGTTGGGAAAATGCTGGAGTCCATTATTAAGGAAGCAGTAGCTGGACATTTGGAAAAACATGATTCAATCAAGCAGAATCAGCATGGTTTATGAAAGGGAAATCATGGTTGACAAATTTGTTGGAGGGTGTAACGAGCAGGGTGGATAAGGGGGAACCAGTGGATGTGGTGTATTTGGATTTCCAGAAGGCATTCGATAAGGTGCCACGTAAGAGGTTACTGCACAAGATAAAAGCTCACGGGGTTGGGGCTATATTAGAATGGATAGAGGATTGACGAACTAACAAAAAACAGAGAGTTGGGATAAATGGGTCATTTTGCAGTTGCCAAACAGTGACTAGTGGGGTGCCGCAGGGATCGGTGCTGGGTCCTCAACTACTTACAATCTATATTAATGACTTGGATGAAGGGACAGAGTGTAATGTAACCAAGTTTGCTGATGATACAAAGATGGATGGGAAAGCAAATTGTGTGGAGGACACAAAAAATCTGCAAAGGGATTATAAACAGGCTAAGTAAGTGGGCAAAAGTTTGGCAGATGGAGTATAATGTGGGAAAATGTGAGGTTATCCACTTTGGCAGAATTAATAGAAAATCAAATTATAATTTAAATGGAGAAAAATTGCAGAGTGCTGCAGTACGGAGGGACTTGGAGATCCTTGTGCATTAAACACAGAAAGTTAGTATGTAGGTACAGCAAGTAATCAGGAAGGCAAATGGAATGTTGTCCTTTATTGCAAGGGGGATAGAGTATAAAAGCAGAGAAGTCCTGCTATAACTGTACAGGGTATTGGTGAGGCCACACCTGAAGTACTGCGGACAGTTTTGGTCTCTGTATTTAAGGAAGGATATACTTGCATTGGAGGCTGTTCAGAGAAAATTCATAGGTTGACTCCGGAGATGAGGGGGTTGACTTAGGAGGATTCGTTGAGTAGGTTGGGCCTATACACATTGGGGTTCAGAAGAATGAGGGGTGATCTTATTGAAACTTATAAGATAATGAGGGGGCTCAACAAGGTGCGTGCAAAGAGGATATTTCCACTCATTGGGGAAACTAAAACGAGGGAGCATGGTCTTAGAATAAGGGGCCGCCCATTTAAAACTGAGATGAGGAGAAATTTCTTCTGAGGGTTGTAAATCTATGGAATTTTCTGCCCCAGAGAGCTGTGGAGGCTGGGTCATTGAATATATTTAAGTCGGAGAGAGACAGATTTTTGAGCAATAAGGGAGTAAAGAGTTATGGGGAGCAGGCAGCGAAGTGGAGCTGAGTCCATGATCAGATCAACCATGATCTTATTGAATGGCAGAGCAAGCTCAAGGTGCCAAATGGCCTGCTCCTGCTCCTATTTCTTATGTTGTTAAAACACAAGTCCATATACCATCAAGTCTGATAATCAAGCCTGGGCAATAAATTCAGTCTGGTGGATAAATTCTACTGCAACAACAATTGGTAATGCTCTATAGATAAACTTTTCAATTCAAACAGAGACTTATCCATTATGACTTTGTTCTTGGGCGTTCCTGGCAAAGTGACCATTTATTACCCATCCCTAGATGCTCCAAGGTGGTTGTGGGCCTTTTTCTTGAAACGCTGCAGCAGTTTAATAGAGCTTGCTCGGTCATTTCGAGCAGTTAAGAGTTGATCATGTCTGTGTAGAACTGGAGTCACTTATAGGCCACACCAGGTAAGGACGGCAGGTGGGAAAGGATTATAAAATGTTAACATAATTAAGTGCAGAGGTCGCAAACCACCGACCAACACTGATTCTCCAAACTTGTGTTACTGTCATAATTTCATGTTTGTTATTTTGCATAAGGGACAGTTTTACCTTTTTAGTTTTAAAACAGTGAGTTATTCATGTACATTCAAATTCAGATTCCTGGTATTAGTTTTTTCAGTAGCATAATGTGAGCAAGTGAGTAATACAATATTTTGCACTTAGTAGAAGCAGATCACAGTTTTTGCTGGAAATTGCTGGATTATTTAACATCTCGTATATACTGTACTTTGTATAATCTTCCAAACCCATTCTATAGATTTGCATTAGTTAATTCCACATCATGACTTGTTACAGAATATAACACGAAGATTTTCTTGTTGGGAAATTGCTAGTTATTTTGCTAATTTAATAAAAAATTTCAAGTTAGTATTAAGGCCACCTTGACTACTGGTCACCCATAAATGGTTTCCCTGTGACACATGCACTCTCAACTGGTTTTTGTTCCTTTTTGTGAGTTCCTTATCTCAGGGTCATAAGATCGGTTTCAAAGTACCAGATTAAAGCAAACCTCTACAGAGCCTCCTTCCAGCATCCATGCAAGAGTGTAATTTAGAACACTTTAGCAATCACTGATTGCTTCTGTGCCCAAGTGAATGGCCCCAATAGTCGTGTACTAACAATGTACAGATCTACAATAGCTTAAATCAACTACAGTAAAAATAGTGAGCTGTATTTTATCCAAGGTCTGTGATAAGTTTTCACTACGATTTAAATAAAGCCTAATGGTGGGCAGGTGAAAAACACCCAGCATTATAATTAGACTTTCTCTTTTTAAACTAGGATTATGCCTAAAGAAATTATTTTGAGCTATATGATTAAGTACAGGTGGCTACATGTATTTCTTTGCAAGATAGCAATTTGAGATGATGAATCAAGAGCTTCACACAAGATGTATATTGGCACAACATTAAAGGGTATTCACTTAAATATGACTTTCCAATAATGTATTACTATAATACTCTAAATATGCCTGGTTACATTAACTTGGGTGGCTTATTAAATATTACTATAATTCTGCTTTGTAATTCCCATTCTGATACCTTCTAAGCTCCACAGTGTTGTACATCAGCCAGAAAGACAAGCAATGTGGTCTGAGGATTTCTGCGTTTGCCATCAATGCCATTCTACATCGATCAGCACAAAGCACTTTTGCAGAGTGCAACAGGTTCACTTATGCTCATTTTAGAAGACACAACATTCTACACTACACAAGCATCCAAAACTCTTGCAAAAATATTACCAAGAAACTAAAAGACTGAACAGGCTGGGGCTCTTTTCTCAAAAAAAGGCTGCGGCAATCTAATAGATGTCTTTTAAAATTATGAAAGGATTTGATTGGCTAGACATAGGGGTCATAAATATGAGAGAGTCACCAATAAATCCAATAGAGAATTCAGGAGAAACTTCTTTACCCAGATTGGTAAGAATGTGGAACTCGCTACCACAGGGAGTGGTCGAGATGAAAAGCATAAATTCATTTAAGGGGAAGCTAGATAAGTATGTGAGAAAGAAAGTAATAGAAGGGGATATGGGGGGATGGTAATGTGGGAGGAGGCTGGTGTGGAGCATAAACACTGGGATGGCCTGTTTCTGTGCTGTAAAATTCTATGTAATAGGCTGCTTCAAAACAAAAAGAAGTCAATGTTAACTTCATGAACAAAAATGTTTTCCCAGCTCCTTTCAGTGTTTATAGAAGGTTTTGTGATCATTTTAGAAATTCTTAGTATTTTATTAACACACTAAATTAAAGTTCACAATTTTGCAGAAGCAGGAATCTTCAGCCCTCACGCAAGTCAAATAAGATGCAAATTAATAGTGCACAACTACCAAGAAAATTCCATCATTATTTTTAATGCAAATGTGAAACAGAATAATCTCATGAAACGATGAATGCTGTTCTTATATGTATCAAACTGATAACCATTATCATTTAATTCACAAGAACTCAAAAGATAATTAATACTAGTCCAGGGAAAAAAAAAACAGTAGCTGCAGGCAAACATTCCTAACATTCTTTTAAAATATCTGCCTGGAGTACAAAGGATTCCATATACTTCTTTTCCCTTTTGAACATTTATTAACCTCTAGATTATGAGGCACATGCATACAACTAGTAAGAAGCTACCCATTCCAAATGTTGTTTTCCTGTTGTCGATCTACTGCCATGAAAAGCTTTAGCATTATTTGCTCTTCCCAGACAGTAAGTGAGAATCAGAATGCTACTCAGGATGGGGCCAGCCCCATTGTGAAATTGGCCTCTCTCACTATTTAACCCCTCGTGTGAACTAATAATGAGGCATTTTAATGACTAAATGGGGCAGCATGCATGATTTTTTGGCATATTTAAAATAGGAGAAACCAATATATCAAGTATTGTCCAATAATATTGGACTTAGGCTTCATTTCTTTTAATTGAAATAGACAGATGTATATGCAGCTGTTGACATAAAATTGATTTTCTTTTAAGCCTCTAACAACAACTTGCATTTATATAGTGCATTTAACGTAGTAAAACATCAAAAGGCACTTCACAGGAACATAGGTTATAGGGCTTGAGGAGGTTCGCGATCGGGAGGGCCAGTGTCATGGAAGGATTTGAAAACAAGGATGAGAATTTTGAAATCAAGTTGTTGCTGGACTGGGAGCCAATGTAGCGAGCACATGGATGATGGATGAATGGGACTTGGTGCGAGTTAGGATACGGGCAGCATTACTTTGGATGAACTCAAACTTATGGAGGATGGAAGATGGGAGGCCAGCCAGGAGAGCACTGGATTATCAGGCGTCAGCCTTGGCTCAGTGGTAGCACTATCACCTCGGAATCATTGGATCATGGGTCCTAACCCGATTCCAGGATACACAATCCAGGCAAGACTTCAGTGCAATACTAAGGGAGTGTTACATTGTTAGAGGTGCTGCCTTTTAGATGACATGTTAAACCGAGGCTCCTTCTGCACATTCAGGTTCACTTAAACATTCCAACGGTTAGCTCTTTCAAAGAGCTGGCACAGGCACGATGGGCAAAATGGCCTCCTTCGGTGTTATATGATTCTATTTAACCCTTTTAATCCAGTAAAATAATTCAAAGGCTCTGGTTTTGGGGAGCTTATCCATTTGCTTTTTTCACCAAGTATGGATCATTTGATTTAGGTTGCAAATGAAGTGTGCAGAAAGTAGTCATAAATAAAGTTAAAGAAGCACATAATATTTTTAATTGGTCATTTGTTTTGCTTTAAAGTGGAATGCTGAAACAAATGTACGTTGAGTGTTGACTTTTTTTGTTGTGTGTCTCCTTACTTTTCTATTCTTCCAAGACGATACACCAATATTTATCTCTCAATCAACACCTCCAGAAAACAGATTAACTGGCCATTTTCCTCACTGCACATCATAGGGCCTTGCTGTGTGCAAAACAGCTGCTACATTTACACAAAAACAATGACAACATTTCAAAAACAATTCATTAGATGCAAAGTGCTTTGGGATGTCGTGAAGACGAGGATGTGAAAGGTGCTATGTAAATGCACCTTTTTCTTAGAAGGGGCAGTGAATTTGAAGGAGGCAGCTCAGAAAATTACAGAATGACTTGGATAAGATGTGCAAGTGAAATTTAATCCAGCAAAGTGTAAAATTGTGCACTTAAGAAAAATGACAAAATGACTCCAGAAATAGCCAAGGAGGAAGCTGAAAGTCATCGAGTAGTCCTGGGAGATTCTGTGCTCAACATGTCCAACCAAGGCAGAGCAACAATCAACAAAGCCAACGTAACGTTGAACTACATAACCAAAACAGCAGAATATAAGTCAGAAGTTGAGACCCTGGTCAGATTGCACCTCAAGTACCGTTTCCAGTTCTGATCGTCAAGGTTAAAGGTGACATTCAAGCTCTAAGGGAGGGCAAAGATCTACAAAAGCCAATTCCTAGTGTCATTCTTGCTATTGATGGAGTGCAGTGAAGGTTCACCAGACTGATTCCTGGGATGGCAGGACTGACATATGAAGAAAGACTGGATCGACTAGGCTTATATTCACTGGAATTTAGAAGAATGAGGGGATCTCATAGAAACATATAAAATTCTGACAGGATTGGATAGGTTAGATGCAGGAAGAATGTTCCCGATGTTGGGGAAGTCCAGAACCAAAGGTTAAAGTCTCAGGATAAGGGGTAAGCCATTTAGGACCGAGATGAGGAGAAACTTCTTCACTCAGAGAATTGTGAACCTGTGGAATTCTCTACCACAAAGTTGTTGATGCCAGTTCGTTCGATATATTCAAAAGGGAGTTAGATATGTGGCCCTCACGGCTAAGTGGATCAAGGGGTATGGAGAGAAAGCAGGAATGGGGTACTGAAGTTGCATGATCAGCCATGATTTTATTGAATGGTGGCGCAGGCTCAAAAGGCCAAATTGCCTACTTCTGCACCTATTTTCTATGTTTCTACGTTTCAAAGGACTGAGCTGTGGAGGGACTTTGGATTTTCAGCATGGAAAGGCGGCATCTGAAAAGTGATCTTGTGTCCAGTGTGCAAAACATCAATCCAGAATATCTCTGAATGGGTCATCATCCATAATTATCTTACCAATTTGTAACATTCTAACATTCAAAATAAAATTATAGATTTAGATCTATTTTCATTACAGTATCCCTTTCATTTCCCTTTGCACAAGCAGTAGCAAAATATACAGGGACTTCAATTTCTACATTACATTTTTAACCTCTACCTATGAATCCCAGGACCCAGAACACTTGGATAAGGAAAATACAAACAGGCATACAGAGAACCATGCTTGCTTTTTGAGTAACACATACAAAACTATTGCCAAAAATTAGAAAGTATCTTTAGCAGTCTGGCTTATCCCTCTGACAAACCTTTGTACGACAGCCTACTTAGGTCAGTGAGTCAACTTAAACAGAAATAGAAAATGCCTAAAAACATTTTACACAAAAGCTGCTCCAATTTCAAACATGGCCCAAATGGCGGTGAGTTATGGCAGTTCTTTCACTGCTGGGAGGTCAGCCCAGTGAAAAAGAAAGGAAGACTTGTACTTGTATGGCATCTTTCAGCACCTCAGGACGTCCCGAAGCACATTACAGCCAATGAAGTACTTTTGATGTGTAGTCACTATTGTGGAAAATGCGGCAGCCAATTTGTACACTGCAAGGGGCCACACAAATATCAATGAGATAAGTTGTCTCCTTGCTGATCAGAGGTGCAAGGGCCCCAAGCAATGTTTCCTCTAAGCTGCATGCATGCATGGCTGTGCAGCAATCGGGAAGGTACCGTGCAGGCCACTCGCTATCAGTCCCTCCAAGATACGGCACGTGCAATGATGCTGCAGTACCGCGTACAATTTTTTTTTAAAAAGAGGAAACATTGGTCCTAATAAAATAAATGATTTTAGTTTGAATCTAATTTTTACTCCATAGCACAAACTGCCATAGTTCAACAGAGTAAAATTAAACTGCTAGTTTAAATAAGGACAGTAATTGAGGAAAATGGCACAGACGTACACATTTACAATAACGATTGAGATTCACTCGGCAACTGGATGCAACTTATTGGCTGGGGACTGGTTCGTGCTGGTACTGAGTGCAAAAAGTGCAAAAGTATTCTATTCTTCATTACTGACATTTCTCACTTAGACAGTACTCTCATTAAATCACACTTTATTAATACATCCAGTTCTGACACTGAGTCACAAGGCAACCATTCAAGCCCCATGCATAAAAGTCCCAGGATAGATCACAGTATCAAAGAAAGAGATGTGGGAGAAAAAAAAACTTGCATTTATATAGTGCCTCAGCACATCTCTTACAAACATCCCAAAGCATTTTGCATACAATTAATTACTTCAAATTCAACAACAACTTGTAGTTATATAGCGCCTTACATATAGTAAAATGTCATCAAACAAAATTTGATACTGAGCCACACGAGGAGATATTAGGGCAGATGAAAGAGGTAGGTTTTAAGGAGCATCTTAAAGAAGGAAAGAGAGGCAAAGAAGTTTAGGGAGGGAATTCCAGAACTTAAGGACTTGGCAGCTGAAGGCACGGCCACCAATGGTGGAGTGACTAAAATTGGGGACGCTCAGGAGGCTCGAATTAGAGGAGCACAGATACCTCAGAGGGTTGTGGGCCTGGAGATTACAGAGATAGGGAGAGGTGAGGCTCTGGAGGGATTTGAAAACAAAGATAAGAACTTTAAAATTGAGGTGTTGCTTAACTGGGAGCCTATGTAAGTCAAAGAGCACAGGGGTGATGGGTGAACAGGACTTGGTGTGAGTTAGGACATGGGCAGCAGAGTTTTAGATGACCTCAACTTTACGGAGGGTAGAAAATGGGAGGCTGGCCAGGAGTGCATTGGAATAGTCAAGTCTAGAGGTAACAAAGGTATGGATGAGGGTTTCAGTAGCAGATGAGCTGAGGCAGGGGGCGGAGTTGGGCAATGTTACAGAGGTGGAAATAGGCGGTCTTAGTGATGGTGGGCGGAAGATCAGCTCGGGGTCAAATATGATACCAAGGTTGCAAACAGTCTGGTCCAGCCTCAGACAGTTTCCAGGGAGAGGGATGGAATCAGTAGCTTGGGAAAAGAGTTTGTGGCGAGGATCAAAGACAATGGCTTCGGTCTTCCCAATATTTAGTTGGAGGAAATTTCTGCTCATCCAGTACTGGATGTCAGTCAAGCAGTGTGACAATTTAGAGATAGTGGAGGGGTCAAGAGAGGTGGTGGTGAGCTAGAGCTGAGTGTCATCAGCGAACATGTGGAAACATGTGGTACATCAGTCATTGAAGGTTGGCATGCAGGTACAGCAGGCGGTCAAGAAAGCAAATGGCATGTTGGCCTTCATAGCGAGGGTATTTGAGTACAGGGGCAGGGAGGTGTTGCTACAGTTGTACAGGGCCTTGGTGAGGCCACAACTGGAATATTTGTACAGTTTTGGTCTCCTAACTTGAGGAAGGACATTCTTGCTATTGAGGGACTGCAGCGAAAGGTCACCAGACTGATTCCAGGGATGGCGGGACTGACATATCAAGAAAGACTGGATCAACTGGGCTTGCATTCACTGGAGTTCAGAAGAATGAGAGGGGATCTCATAGAAACGTTTAAAATTCTGACAGGTTTAGATAGGTTAGATGCAGGAAGAATGTTCCCAATGTTGGGGAAGTCCAGAACCAGGGGTCACAGTCTAAGGATAAGGGGTAAGCCATTTAGGACCGAGATGAGGAGAAACTTCTTCACCCAGAGAGTGGTGAACCTGTGGAATTCTCTACCACAGAAAGTTGTTGAGGTCAATTCACTAAATATATTCAAAAAGGAGTTAAATGTAGTCCTTACTACTCGGGGGATCAAGGGGTATGGCGAGAAAGCAGGAATGGGGTACTGAAGTTGCATGTTCAGCCATGAACTCATTGAATGGTGGTGCAGGCTCGAAGGGCCTAATGGCCTACTCCTGCACCTATTTTCTATGTTTCTGTGTTCTAACTAGCGCTGTGTTTTCGGATGAGGTCGCTGAGCGGCAGCACGTCGATGAGAAATAGGACTGTTGCGTGAGTAAATAAGACAGTGAATTTGCACCCTGCAAAGAGTAATTAGGTGAATGATCAGTTAATCAGTTTTTAATGGCACGGACTGTGGGAGAAATGATGGCCAGGACGGCTGGAGAATTCATTTTGTGGAAAAACAGAGATGTTTGAGCTTTTCATCCTTGAAAGGAGATAACAGAGGGGACCTCAGAGGTATAGAAGTTAAATGGTTAAAAATTAACGTAAACCTGGAACACTACTTCAAATCAAACAACAACTTGTATTTATATAGCGTCTTTAATGTAGTAAAACAGCCCCAGGCGCTTCACAGCCGTGTTACAAGACAAAACAGTGAATTTGACACCGAGCCACATAAGAAGAAATTACGGCAGATGACCAAAAGCTTAGTCAAAGAGGTAGGTTACAAGGAACGTCTTAAAGGAGGAAAGAGAGGTAGAGAGGCGGAGAGGTTTATGGAGGGAATTCCAGAGTTTAGGGGCTAGGCAACAGAAGGCACCGCCACCAATGGTTGAGCAGTTATAATCAGGGATGCTCACGAGGGCAGAATTTGAGGAGCGCAGACATCTTGGGGGGAGGGGAGGGGGGGGGAGGGGGGTTGTGAAGCTGAAGGAGATTACAGAGATAGGAAGGGGCGAGGCTATGGAGGGATTTGTAAACAAGGATAAGAATTTTGAAATTGAGGTGCTGCTTAACCAGGAGCCAATGTAGATCAGCGAGCACAGGGGTGATGGGTGAGCGGGACTTGGTGCAAGTTAGGTCACAGGCTGCCGAGTTTTAGATGACCTCAAGTTTACGTAGGGTAGAATGTGGGAGGCCAGCTAGGAGTGTGTTGGAGTAGTCAAGTCTAGAGGTAACAAAGGTATGGATAAGGGTTTCAGCAGCGGATAAGCTGAGGCAGGAGTGGAGACGGGCAATGCTACGGAGGTAACAGTGACAGTGACAGCACAGCTTCAAATTAGTGAATAGCAAATCTTGGAATTATATCAAAAGTTCTTCTTCACATAAATAGGTGTTCAACACACAGAATGGATTTCTGGATAAGGTAATGGAAGAAATGTCCCTGGAATCATTGGAGATACCCTGTGAAGGAGAGGGCGGGGAACAGGTTCTTTCTGAATGGATGAGTGGACTGAACATCTATTTTGTGGTCTTGTAATTAGCATAATAAAGTGTTTAGGCTTCTTAAATATGCTGTTGTCTCCTTTCAGATAAATATAGAAACTGAATTGACTAATAACTTCAGTATACAGAGGACTGAAAACAGGCCGATTGTGCAATCTTTTTAAGCTGCCTTAGGAATAAGAGTGAATGAATTGTTTGCTGCACTGAAAGATCTTTCCCTGGTTTAAATATAAACAGTTTTGTTTAATTGAAACAAATGTTTGTTGTCCAGATAGATAACTTAAAGGACTTTAAAATAATACATTTCATTTCATCTTAAAAAAGCCCCACAGACAATAGGCAAGAGTTAACCTGAAGGTTGCGTGAGGGGACTATTCCTATCACATATCCCAATGCTGCGATCACCGCTCTTTCTAGTCAAAAAGTCCATCATGCAATCTTTGAGCACCAAAGACGTGAGAGATGTTGTAATACTTTCAACAGTCACAAAAGAACATTAGCAACATACTGTTAATGGAGAGTCTCACAATTTCTGAGCAAAATGGTCTGGTCCCTGGACTTCAATATGACTCTTATCAAAACTGTTCAGTGATCAGCCAGCACAAGCAGAAGTCAAATAAGATCAGATGCATTAGGTCATTATCTCACCTTCTTCAAATCTCACCCAACTGACCCAAAAACTTTGCAAACCTGGCTCAATCAGTTCCCCACCCACCCCAACAGTTGCAGTACCAACACAGATTAGCAAAGAACTCTCTACATTTAGATAGATTTTTGGACTCTAGGGGAATCAAGGGATATGGGGATTGGGCAGTAAAGTGGAGTTGAGATTGAAGATCAGCCATGATCTTATTGAATGGCGGAGCAGGCTTGAGGCAACGTATGGCACTGAAGACAATCAGGACAAAGCGACATTGCAAAGGCTGAAAGAAAGAAGGGAGGATATTTTGCTGAGCAAGTCTGCATGGGGCTTTGAAGGGCAGACAACAATCTTTTTAGAACACATTTTTGCATGGAGAATTAAAAAAATAACTATCTAGAATAAAAGCAGTAGTGTATGAGTCCTAGATAGAATCCTATTTTCAAATAAAAAGTTATTTCGATGCAATCACACCCGTTAAAAAAAAACATCTGAACATTCTCATCGTGGTCCCTAAAGACATTATTGAAATATTCCCACTGGAAGGTACTTTAATTTAATTTGCAATACACAGTTAAACTTTTGTCAAATTCTAATATAAATGCATATTACTGAGATACAGTTACAATCTCCAAAGTTTCCGAAACAGATCAATGGATTTTGTGCCACAAAATTAGAAACTGCATTACTGAAATGCTTGATGTTAAAATTCCTTACCTTAAGGGAATCAAAGCATGCAATAACTCGCCCATTTTCAACCTGACAGCTTTTTGGTGGATGTGCAAACTTGCATTCCTGGTCTGAACGTGAACATGTCCCTCTCTGAAACTGTCTGCACACTTCCAACGTCAGCCATTTTGTATCACGTACTGGAGTAACGTTTACAGCCATAATAAATCGTCGAAGTGAAACGTGGTTCAGAACAGCTGAATATCAGGATTCTTGGGAAAAGAATGCAGCTGCCAACAGAATTAAAATCAAAAATATAACTTTTTTTCAAATATAAATTGCCTTTTAATGGTCATAAAAGCAGAACATTACTTCATAAAATGCTGCTAGAGAATTGCTCTGCTTTGTGTTAGTCAACATTAAAACAGGCAACTAGTCAGTAAGTGATCGGTCACCAGTTTAAGTTGTGGCGTTTTAACTCCTTCAAGTTGGTGGTACGTCTGGTTATTTAAAACGGATTCCTGCTGACACAGCACTTTTTGCTTTTAATAAAAAGTTATTTCGATGCAATCACACCCGTTGATTGAATACTAATCGTGTTCAAGCCACTTCCAGTTATTGATTTTAGTGCATTCGGCACACTCAGCTCTCCGTATGTTGCTTTAGTTCCTCTTGCAGTAGATTGCTGTCCCAGTTTTTGATGTTATGGCCAGTTTAAGATGAGGCAGCAGCTACAGATGCAGAGGCGTTTTCTGTTTTCAGTTGCACGTTAGGCCAGACATTTGTCTAATTGGCAGAAAGCAAGCCTCAAAAAAGCAGACTGACCTAAAAGCAGTTCCAAGTAACACAGACTTCAGAAAAGGCACTTTTTATCACTGACCTGTTGAGAAAAACAAAACAAAAAATCATGTTTTTGCCCAGGAACTTTCACTCTACTTAAACCAGCACTGCTATATTGTACTAAGCTGTTGATCACTTTCAACGTACTCGAGATGAGAACGGAAGCAGCACTAACAAGGCAGCATACTGCAGTCAGCCATGCTATTGCAGATTAAAAAAAGGAGTTGGCTTTCCTCGTGAAACTATGCTTGATAGAGGGAACAGCCAATCACAACAAGTATTGCAGCAATATTCTGGGCAGCAGTCCAATAGTCTGATGTATCTCATAAATGGCTGAGTGTGCCAGATGACACTATGCTCTCTATATTGAAAATGCCTCAACCCAATGCGACCAGCCCGAATGCTATATAGAGGTACTGTATGCCTGGTTTCCAATTGATTGGGAACTCATCTCTACAGACTGTGTTTCTCAATGTGCACTTCTACTATTAACTCTATTCCTCCTATTCGTTTAGGAATAGTTTCTTTAAATCAAATAAAGAAAAGGCGGTCATAACCTTCAGCTCCCTTATCTGGAAGAAATTGGACGTACAGTAATTCAGTCAATGTTTCACTAACATCTGCGAACACTTACATCTACAGACGCCGAGCAGTGAAAGGGAACCACAGAAGGTAATGACGGAATGGGGGTGGGGAAAGTAAACAACGCAGATTCTGTCAAACAGGCAGCAGCTATATTCTACTTCCTTCATGATTTAACCCCGTGAATGCTAACTAAGTATGAGCACATCTAAATGTTAAATTTTGATCAAGATGAGATCATTTCAGAATGCTGAATTACTCATTCCAACAATTGTAGTCTGGGTGATTTGAAAAATATGCACTTCAAGTTACAATTCAGTTTTGAAATGCTATGTTCTGACCGGCTAGCTGAATGTTATTTCAAACACAATTGCAGATGACCTCTATACAACTGTCGGGACAGTCATATGACACACTAAGTATGGCAACAATGAAGCACAACAGAACTAAACTGCTATGATTTCTAGACAATTCACCCGTCAACATACTATTCACCAATAAGACTTTGAAAATATATTATACAGATCAATAATCCAATTTCCTGGCAGAACATTGCATTATAGTTTAATTACCAGAGAATCAGTATGCTAAACATAATTGTGGCATGTAACTCCTACAATGTTAGCATTATCCATCCATTATTTTAGTGGCTTGTTAAAACCTTTTTCTTTGCCAGCCATAGGATCCAAACCAGATGCAATAACCAAAATTGTAACATTGTGGGACCATGAAGAGGAGGAAATTGTGTCCAATTCAATAAAGTTTTGGACAAAACCCAACTGCAAATATCTTAATAGTTAATGAGCATTTTTAGCATCAGTCTTCAAAATTAAATATTTTTTTGCCTCGTGTAGCATGGTGGCTGATCATTCAATAAGCTGCTGTGTGGAGTGATTGTACATGCGCTTACACACTCTTCTCAGCATTCCAAGTTCCTTCCTTATCAGGGACAATCACTAGGTCCTGAGAAACCCAGGGAGTGTGTCCTGGACCCCTCCATGAGATTAGTAAAGGTTACCCTTTCCCATCCGCACAGCCCGAGAGTGCACATGAAGTGTCATGATGGGGAGGGGGACGGTGCAGGGGCAGCTGCGGGTATATGCAGCTGACGAGCTCAATTTTTAGAGAGTTTAACATTGGCGCCAAGCCATATAGAATTTTTTTGAGCAGAGAATCTGCAGGCATCAACTCATAAAAAGAGATAACCTGGCTTCTTATAAACGGAAAACCGAAGAGAGAAGTGAAAGAATCACTGGATTTGAATCAAACTTTTTATGTTGCGCTGATCAAAGTCAATATACAGCTATTAGCGGGACATCTAGATAGGAATAGTGCAATCAAGCAGACGCAACATGGATTCATGAAGGGGAAATCATGTTTAACTAATTTACTGGAATTCTTTGAGGATATAACGAGCATGGTGGATAGAGGTGTACCGATGGATGTGGTGTATTTAGATTTCCAAAAGGCATTCGATAAGGTGCCACACAAAAGGTTACTGCAGAAGATAGAGGTACGCGGAGTCAGAAGAAATGTATTAGCATGGATAGAGAATTGGCTGGCGAACAGAAAGCAGAGTCGTGATAAATGGGTCTTTTTCGGGTTGGAAATTGGTGGTTAGTGGTGTGCCACAGGGATCGGTGCTGGGACCACAACTGTTTACAATATACATAGATGACCTGGAAGAGGGGACAGAGTGCAGTGTAACAAAATTTACAGATGGCACTAAGATTAGTGGGAAAGCGGGTTGTGTAGAGGACACAGAGAGGCTGCAAAGAGATTTAGATAGGTTAAGCGAATGGGCTAAGGTTTGTCAGATGGAATACAATGTCGGAAAGTGTGAGGTCATCCACCTTGGGGAAAAAAAACTGTAAAAGGGAATATTATTTGAATGGGGAGAAATTACAAAATGCTGAGGTGCAGAGGGACCTGGGGGTCCTTGTGCATGAATCCCAAAAAGTTAGTTTGCAGGTGCAGCAGGTAATCAGGAAGGCGAATGGAATGTTGGCCTTCATTGCGAGAGGGATGGAGTACAAAAGCAGGGAGGTCCTGCTGCAACTGTATAGGGTATTGGTGAGGCCGCACCTGGAGTACTGCGTGCAGTTTTGGTCACCTTACTTAAGGAAGGATATACTGGCTTTGGAGGGGGTACAGAGACGATTCACTAGGCTGATTCCGGAGATGAGGGGGTTACCTTATGATGATAGATTGAGTAGACTGGGTCTTTACTCGTCGGAGTTCAGAAGGATGAGGGGTGATCTTATAGAAACATTTTAAATAATGAAAGGGATGGACAAGATAGAGGCAAAGAGGTTGTTTCCACTGGTAGGGGAGACTAGAACTAGGGGGCACAGCCTCAAAATACGGGGGAGCCAATTTAAAACCGAGTTGAGAAGGAGTTTCTTCTCCCAGAGGGTTGTGAATCTGTGGAATTCTCTGCCCAAGGAAGCAGTTGAGGCTAGCTCATTGAATGTATTCAAGTCACAGATAGATAGATTTTTAACCAATAAGGGAATTAAGGGTTACAGGGAGCGGGCGGGTAAGTGGAGCTGAGTCCACGGCCAGATCAGCCATGATCTTGTTGAATGGCGGAGCAGGCTCGAGGGGCTAGATGGCCTACTCTTGTTCCTAATTCTTATGTTCTTATGTTCTTATGAGCTAGTGGCTTAAAATGCCACTGGGAGGTAGAAATCAAACATTGATAAGACTAAATAACAATGCAGGACTTATAAACCAAACACATAACTTCAATTTAAGTTGTAAACAACTGAAATGCATGTGAGCTGAAGCTGCAGTCAATTGATAATGTACTACTAAAGCATATTCACTACTAATCATTGTTTAAATGTTATGGTTAAGTGTTTAGGATTGTATTATGCCTAAAATAATGTACGATTAAGAATTTCACAAAACAATATATGGCAAAATGAATCATGCATACTTACTGTTAAAATTCAAGAATTGGTTAAAAAGTACATGTTAAAAACACAGTATTTAAACAGAAAGTTGAAGTAACATTAATAGGGCTAAATATGTATAAAAATAAGTGAAATACGAAAGGTGACAAATTTGTGGGTTATAGAGGAGAGTGAAGAAAAATGTAAATTTGATGATGTTGGTGATTGATTCATAGTATGTTTCAGCACAGAACGAGACCTGTCCATCAAGTCTGTGCTACTGCTTTTCTCTACAACCCCATGGTCAATTTCCACCCTCCCTGCTTACTTCTTTTATTCGTTAATATTACTCTTTTTCAAGAGACATTCTCATCATTTGAAAAAAAATTTATGAATTCTGCTTCAGAGACAATTCCACATGATATTTTTTTCCAACCAATTATTTTGATATTATGTTAAATTTGCACCCAATTACCATCTCAACGTAGTAGAAATCATTTAACACCATCAGAAACTTTCATAATCTTGGAAGACTTGTCAGGTCAACCTTCACCAGATCAGCTCTAGTGAGAAAAAGCCCCTACTACTACGGACTTTCTTGTCCACAACTCCAAAACTGGACATCTTTGTCCATCTATAAACTTTTATTTTTCCATAGGTTTGACTAACGTATGTATAAAATAACTTTAAAAGAAAAAAGTGATTTGGTAATAAGATAGTAAATGACATGTTTCAACAGTTGATCAGTGCTATCATTCAGGTATTAAATTAGTGAAAGAAAACATCAAAACATGCAACATGATTTAAGTGAATAATCATATTTCAGAGTTTCAGTCTCACCCACTAGTTAAATATTAACAGGTTTATCTGGAGTCGACTTTGGCATGCTCATAAATGCAAATATCCCTGAAAGTGCATAAAGGTTTATTTATGTCTCCAAACAAGTATAGAAATGACTTTTCTCTCTCAGCCAGTATTGTAAAATGTTTGGACACATCGATTAAAAAAAACACTTTGGCAGAAAATAAACACAGTAAATTATTTTTACAGTTCCGATATATCATTTGGAACAAGGTCAAAACTTTTATTTGGAAGTTTAGAAAAAAAATCTTAATTAAAAAAAAAACTGCACTCAATGTTTGATTCATCTACAGCCATGTAGTGAAAAAATCTGCTTTTACATTACTGACCCAAGACCACTAAAATAAAGATTCATGGCTTGTTAGACTTTGCTGCTTCTGATCTTAGTAGATGTAAGGAACTAGGGAAAATATTGCGCATTAGGAATACTGATGGTGGATTCAAACATTATTTTCCCCACTACCGCCTGAAGAGTTTTTCTCCTCCTCAATTTAATCCCCAAGCAGCCAGGTAATTCTTGCATCTGAGAGCAGAGCATGTGCCGTATTTGCATAATCCCTACCACCATGTATATTATTGGATATTTCTGCCAGGAAGTGGTCTAGATAATTCCATCAAAACTGGCAAACAGAGAAAATTCAAATCCAAATGTTAGTTGCAACTGGGAATCCAAAGCTTCAGTGTTGCAACCCATGGCTTAAACTAGCGTAGAATTTAAATTAATTTTAACTTTTGCAATTTCCTCTTCACATATTTTGCCTTCATGGCTTGCACACAAAATAAAGTAAGTTTGTAACTTTAATGTGTGTAATTAATTTAGCATGAAAACATTTCCAAAAATAGGTGCATTTTAATGAAAATAATGTATTACCTCATTAGTTCATACGAAGACTTAAACCTGATTATCTGTGCAGCATTCAAGTCAGTATCGAAGTAAATTGAGAGGAGGGAGAAAAACAAGGAATCAATGTAATGCAATCAAGCGCTGCAACCCATCAGTGCCAGCACTTACCTGATACCAAGAATTTAACTAGGTCAACTCTGATGATATGAAGGTACTACTAGAAGATCAATGGCATTCCTTGCTGTTCTAACTTCCTGTGACTCAAAGCATCATAGGCACCATTACATGTGCAAATGAGCATACATGAGGTGTGCATATGAGAATGTGTGCAGTGGTAATACTTCAAGGAGAGAACTGCATCAAACATGGCATTAGAACCACTAAAAGGCAAAGTGAACTGCTGGCTTGGTAGTACAAATTACACACCACAATGGCATTAGAAATAATGCAGAGCTCACCAGAATGATGCTCATGACCCTAATATTTGAACAGCAAGTCTTAATGCACTTTCATATTATTTGCATTCCTGTACTCGCTATGCTTAGAACCTAAGTGAGATTACACAATTGGAGCCAAAAAAATAAAATGTTTCTTTATCTAATTAAGCAGACAGCAAAGGAAGCTTGGAGCTTTATCTCAAATTGAATAAAAAACATTAATGGACTATTGCACATTTCTAAGATTATAATGGACAAGAGCAGACTTTCAGACCAGTATAATCACTGGGGTTGACATGTTATTAGAAGAGGTTATCTGTGTTGCTCTTCATTTTTAGAACTGTATGCAAATCATTCTGATCATAACAATAGTAATAAAATGAAGTATGGAGTAACAAGTGAGGAAGGTTTCCCTCACTTGCCAGTTACACAGTAGCCCCAGCCTAATTAAATGAACTGACAACATCCCAGAATCTTTATTTTCATTACTTACGACATACCAAGCTGGGGAGATTTTGAGGCAGTCAGAATGCTTGGGCTGACTTTCAGAATACTTACTCACATTTTAAAGTCAATTATTTTACAAAATATAGCTATACTTCCTACCTATACTATTGTCAAACACCTATTAGACCAGTTGTAAAGCAATGCTGACGGAGTCTATTTGAGAAAATAATGGGACTTAAGATACATAAATCTCCAGGACCTGTAAGGAAATTGCAGGTGTTAGTCATAATCTTTCAAAGCTCTCTCGATTTGAAAACTGCACCATTAGATTGGAAATTTGCTAACGTCACTCCACTGTTTAAGAAGGGTAGGAGCTGAGGTGCAGTTGAGCTATGATCTAACTGAATGGCAGAGCAGGCTTGAGGGGCTGAATCGCCTACTCCTGTCCCTATGAGCAATTCACTTCCTGTAGTCTGAAGATGAACATTCAGATGGAAGAAAATGTACACATTTAGGACCCAGACCTATCTCAAGATAATTCATCTCCAATTTCGATCTTTAATATCCAGCATGAAACTTCTGTTCGCTGATAATACAGCATACACTGTTATAAGTGTCTTTAGGAGCCATACAGAAAGCATAATGTATTGTGCTTTCTAACTATTGTCCAATGGTGATGATGCCACAAAATAAACATCAGAATATCCATCTAGTATCTAATATTGTGATATACAAGCCTTGCAAAAGGAATCTACTGTATTGCCCGCTTCCAATCTCTTCCCCATCACTCTTAAAAGGTGCTGACTCATTCTGGATGCTACTTAATTCAATATGACTAACAAAAACATATAGGTTATACCATTATTTGTAAAGTCACTATTAGGCTCTATTTTCTCAGATCTTTTTCAATAATTATGCCTGATATTACCAGTTTAACTCCAGGATTTGAAGACAGGAGAAAGACAGGACAAAGAATTCAGCTGAATTTTCCACAACTTTCCAACTTAAAAAAGCCCCCCCACCCCCCATCTGTTTCGAGTCCATTTAATCCATTAGCTGCTTTTTTGTAATAATCTTAACCTTCATCTGTTGTTCTCCTCGCACCTGTCAGTTCTATAAGTGCGTGTGGGGGGTGGATGTTCGGGGTTGGAACACCATTCTGAAAGGGAAGCATGCATCCTTGATATTGCCTGCTCTTTTCTTCGTCGGTTCCTAGTCTGCTATAGCCTGTTCCACTTTGCCAGTTTTCCTGTTACTATTTCTACCTGCCTCAGTTATTAACGTCTTCTGTCTCTCGAATTTCTCTCATTATGCTTCTTATTGCCTCATGCTAATATCATTTCAGTCATTTAACATTTTTTTTTTTAAGTTCTTTACATTCTAATTTTTCTTTCGTATATGCACCGATGCACGGGTGTTGTCTCTCCCCCTTCCCTATGTTCAGTTCTTTTATAAAGGCTGTTCATCTTCAATATCTCCAGTTGGCTCCCAGTTAAGCAACGCCTCGATTTTAAAATTCTCATTCTTGTTTTGAAATTCCACCATGGCCTCTTTGCTCCCTATCTATAATATCCTCCAGCCCATCAACCCTCCGAGATATTTGCGCTCCTCTAATTCTGGCCTCAACACCCCCAAATTTCAACATCTCACTATTGCCGGCTGTGCTTTCAGCTGCCAAGGCCCTAAGCTCGGGAATTCCCTTCCCAAGCCTCTCCAAATCTCTTTCCTGCTTTAAGACACTCCTTAAAACCTACCTCTTTGACCAAGCTTTTGGTCATCTGTCCTAATATTTCCTTGTGGCTTGGTGTCAAATTTTGTTTGATAATCGCTCCTATGAAGCGCCTTGGGACGTTTTACTATCTTAAAGACACTATATAAATACAAGCTTTTGCTCTGACAAAACCTGCAATGTTCTATCTACACATGCTAACTGACCTGGTGAGTGTTGCCAACAAGGTTTCCTAGAAAGGTGCAACAAAGGTGTAACCTGACAAAGAATCTCTGCTCAAATCGTAAAACTCTTTTCAGGTAGTAACAGGCCTGTTGTGCACTTCCAACATTTTCTGCTTTTATTTCAGATATCTAGCAACCAGCTAGATCATCTCAGAAACATGAGTTCATTTGGTCTCTAGTACAACTGTACCACCATTTTTAATTATCAAATTTCAGTGTGTTTGCACAATCTTATCCTAGATCATACTCACAATACACCATCACATTTGCTTAACAAATACTACTGCTGATATAACCTCCTCTTTATGACTGGTTTGGAGAAGCACCTTGTGTTTGATAATGCAATTTTTTGTTTCTATTCAAATTATGTAATTACAGAACAATGTGGCAGTGACCCATGCTAGCTGTCTGAACTAAACCCGCTTACTTCAATAGTAATAGTAATGGAAAATGTTCATTTTAACTGCTTCATCCCCATTATCATGAAAACTTGTGTCACCCAATATACATTACAATATAGAAAAGGCATACCTTTTTAAGTCATTGGCAAAAACATTTAGGGTTTGTTTAGAGCTTCTGGTTTTGCAACAAAAATAAAATTGCTGTATATTATGGAGTCACATCCCAACTAGAATCCAGAGGGATGCAGCGAGACTCAAACTCGCTGAAAGAGCCAGTCTCTCACCATTTGGGGTTAACATCAAATGGGCGTACAATTCCAGTGAAGGTGGCAAAGTAAGGTTTCAGAGCGCCAAGGAAGGGTCCCTTAGACCTCTCGAGGACTTTTTTCAACGTGCCAAGATATTCATTAAAATGCTTTTGACAGCATGGACAGTCCTACTCTTTTTGCTTTCTAAACACTTAGATTTTCCATTAAAAACTAAATAAATGTGGTTAACTGTGGTCTGGGTTTTTAATTTCTAGGATGCAGGGGGCACAATTGCTGAAACAATACACTTAATAGTTACAGCCCGTTAAATGCACCTACACCTTGTAAGGTTGATGGCTGGTATCAGTAGAGCTTGTCTGAACACAATTGGGGATCACCTCTCCCTATGTACAAATACACTTTCAAAGAAAAGAACCAATTAAACCTCAACTAAATTGTTTTCACCTCAAATTAAAAAGGAAGAATTTAGAAGTGTTCCAGCAGGGCACTGCAATCTATTCAAATCATCACCATTATAAAAATCCAAAATCTCAAGGTCGGCAACAGCAAGAGATACAGCAACCACTGTTATGTTGTCAAGGGCAAAACGCTTCCTCAAAGAAATAAAAAGATAAGGTGAGTCACCAGGGACTCTCCTATGCAGCTGGCACAATATGGCAATGATATGGATTCAGGCTGCCTGTCTACTACTGGCTCCTTTAGCTATGACTATGTCACATGGAATACCCTAATGAGTACGAGAAAATAAAATCCTTCATTAAGACACAGTTTTTTAAATTGCTGGGATTCTTGGATACTAATGCAGAATAGGGCTCAAGTTTTGGCCTGAGTTGCTCATATTTTTTTGGAGCAACTAGTTTAGAATGGAGCATCTTAGAAATTGCAATTCTTGCCATTTAGTTTGCTCCAGTTCTAGTCATTGTAGAACAGGTTTTTTTTCCAAAAGGGGGTGTGTCCAGCCACTTACGCCTGTTTTGCAAGTTTAGGCAGTGAAAACTTACTCCAAACTAACTTAGAATGGAGTAAGTGTAGATTTTTGTACGCTCAGAAAAACCTTGCCTACACTTACAAATCAGGCGTAGGGAACGAGAGATGGGGAGGGGAGAAGGGGGCTTTACAAACATTAAACATTTCACTTTTACAAATAAAGAGCCATCATCAATAACAAATGATAAATAAATCAACCAATAAATTCAAAAAAAATTAAAAAATTAAAAATAAAATCAATAAATACAAAATTACGTTTCTACTCACCGACTGCAGCACCGGGAGCCCTCCAACAGTGTGCTGGGACGGGCCCCCCCGCCGTGTCTCTCTCTCTCTCTGTCAGTGTGTCTCTGTGTTTCTGACGGGGAGGGGGAAGAGAGGGGGGGGAAGAGTGGCGGGAGAGAGGGGGGGAAGAGGGGCGGGAGAGAGGGGGGGGGAAGAGGGGCGGGAGAGAGGGGGGGAAGAGGGGCGGGAGAGAGGGGGGGGAAGAGGGGCGGGAGAGAGGGGGGGGAAGAGGGGCGGGAGAGAGGGGGGGAAGAGGGGCGGGAGAGAGGGGGGGAAGAGGGGCGGGAGAGAGGGGGGAAGAGGGGCGGGAGAGAGGGGGGAAGAGGGGCGGGAGAGAGGGGGGAAGAGGGGCGGGAGAGAGGGGGGAAGAGAGGGGGGAAGAGGGGCGGGAGAGAGGGGGGAAGAGGGGCGGGAGAGAGGGGGGAAGAGGGGCGGGAGAGAGGGGGGAAGAGGGGCGGGAGAGAGGGGGGAAGAGGGGCGGGAGAGAGGGGGGAAGAGGGGCGGGAGAGAGGGGGGAAGAGGGGCGGGAGAGAGGGGAGAAGAGGGGCGGGAGAGAGGGGGGAAGAGGGGCGGGAGAGAGGGGGGAAGAGGGGCGGGAGAGAGGGGGGAAGAGGGGCGGGAGAGAGGGGGGAAGAGGGGCGGGAGAGAGGGGAGAAGAGGGGCGGGAGAGAGGGGGGAAGAGGGGCGGGAGAGAGGGGGGAAGAGGGGCGGGAGAGAGGGGGGAAGAGGGGCGGGAGAGAGGGGGGGAGGGGCGGGAGAGAGGGGGGGAAGAGGGGCGGGAGAGAGGGGGGAAGAGGGGCGGGAGAGAGGGGGGGAGGGGCGGGAGAGAGGGGGGGAAGAGGGGCGGGAGAGAGGGGGGAAGAGGGGCGGGAGAGAGGGGGGAAGAGGGGCGGGAGAGAGGGGGGAAGAGGGGCGGGAGAGAGGGGGGAAGAGGGGCGGGAGAGAGGGGAGAAGAGGGGCGGGAGAGAGGGGGGAAGAGGGGCGGGAGAGAGGGGGGAAGAGGGGCGGGAGAGAGGGGGGAAGAGGGGCGGGAGAGAGGGGGGAAGAGGGGCGGGAGAGAGGGGGGGAGGGGCGGGAGAGAGGGGGGGAAGAGGGGCGGGAGAGAGGGGGGAAGAGGGGCGGGAGAGAGGGGGGGAGGGGCGGGAGAGAGGGGGGGAAGAGGGGCGGGAGAGAGGGGGGAAGAGGGGCGGGAGAGAGGGGGGAAGAGGGGCGGGAGAGAGGGGGGAAGAGGGGCGGGAGAGAGGGGGGAAGAGGGGCGGGAGAGAGGGGGGAAGAGGGGCGGGAGAGAGGGGGGGAAGAGGGGTGGGAGAGAGGGGGGAAGAGGGGCGGGAGAGAGGGGGGAAGAGGGGCGGGAGAGAGGGGGGAAGAGGGGCGGGAGAGAGGGGGGAAGAGGGGCGGGGGAGAGGGGGGGAGGGGCGGGAGAGAGGGGGGGAAGAGGGGCGGGAGAGAGGGGGGGAAGAGGGGCGGGAGAGAGGGGGGAAGAGGGGCGGGAGAGAGGGGGGAAGAGGGGCGGGAGAGAGGGGGGAAGAGGGGCGGGAGAGAGGGGGGGAAGAGGGGCGGGAGAGAGGGGGGAAGAGGGGCGGGAGAGAGGGGGGAAGAGGGGCGGGAGAGAGGGGGGAAGAGGGGCGGGAGAGAGGGGGGAAGAGGGGCGGGAGAGAGGGGGGAAGAGGGGCGGGAGAGAGGGGGGAAGAGGGGCGGGAGAGAGGGGGGAAGAGGGGCGGGAGAGAGGGGGGGAAGAGGGGCGGGAGAGAGGGGGGGGAAGAGGGGCGGGAGAGAGGGGGGGAAGAGGGGCGGGAGAGAGGGGGGGGAAGAGGGGCGGGAGAGAGGGGGGGGAAGAGGGGCGGGAGAGAGGGGGGGAAGAGGGGCGGGAGAGAGGGGGGGGAAGAGGGGCGGGAGAGAGGGGGGGAAGAGGGGCGGGAGAGAGGGGGGGGAAGAGGGGCGGGAGAGAGGGGGGGGAAGAGGGGCGGGAGAGAGGGGGGGAAGAGGGGCGGGAGAGAGGGGGGGAAGAGGGGCGGGAGAGAGGGGGGAAGAGGGGCGGGAGAGAGGGGGGAAGAGGGGCGGGAGAGAGGGGGGAAGAGGGGCGGGAGAGAGGGGGGAAGAGGGGCGGGAGAGAGGGGGGAAGAGGGGCGGGAGAGAGGGGGGAAGAGGGGCGGGAGAGAGGGGGAAGAGGGGCGGGAGAGAGGGGGGAAGAGGGGCGGGAGAGAGGGGGGAAGAGGGGCGGGAGAGAGGGGGGAAGAGGGGCGGGAGAGAGGGGGGAAGAGGGGCGGGAGAGAGGGGGGAAGAGGGGCGGGAGAGAGGGGGGAAGAGGGGCGGGAGAGAGGGGAGAAGAGGGGCGGGAGAGAGGGGGGAAGAGGGGCGGGAGAGAGGGGGGAAGAGGGGCGGGAGAGAGGGGGGAAGAGGGGCGGGAGAGAGGGGGGAAGAGGGGCGGGAGAGAGGGGGGAAGAGGGGCGGGAGAGAGGGGGGAAGAGGGGCGGGAGAGAGGGGGGAAGAGGGGCGGGAAGAGGGGCGGGAGAGAGGGGGGAAGAGGGGCGGGAGAGAGGGGGGAAGAGGGGCGGGAGAGAGGGGGGGAAGAGGGGCGGGAGAGAGGGGGGGAAGAGGGGCGGGAGAGAGGGGGGAAGAGGGGAGGGAGAGAGGGGGAAGAGGGGCGGGAGAGAGGGGGGGAAGAGGGGCGGGAGAGAGGGGGGAAGAGGGGCGGGAGAGAGGGGGGAAGAGGGGAGGGAGAGAGGGGGAAGAGGGGCGGGAGAGAGGGGGGGAAGAGGGGCGGGGAGGGGCGGGAGAGAGGGGGAAGAGAGGGGGGGGGGGAAGAGGAGACGGAGAGAGGGGGGAAGAGGGGAGAGAAGTGGGGGGCAAGGAGGAGGAGGAGGACCTGGGGGGGGGGGGGCGGGGGAGGTTGAATGGGCCGCGCCGAAGACGTCGGGCTGGGCCGCCCCCAGCAAGATGCTGGGCGGGCCCCACCACCGGAACGGGGGGTTGGGGGAGGGGAGGAGCAACGGAAGGGAGCGGGGTGGGGAAGCGGGAGCTAAACAGGAGGGAGGGAAGGAGGCCCGAGTCCGATCTTCGCCCTGGCAGCCCATATTCGGCCAGGGCTAGGGGCGGCATGCTTCGGGCCCTTCCCACACAGCCTCAGGGGCCTGGAACTAATGCACATGCGCGCACACTCTAGCGCACTCGTACAGAGGTCCCGGCACCCCCACACGTTGTGATGCGCTGCACCAAGGGCCTGGATCGACCAGACGGAGGGGAGAATACCAAGGTAAATAATAGGCGCCGTTTCTGTTCTAAAAAGTCGGCGCACCACACGGAGATGCGCCGTTCTAACTCTGGGGGCAAATTTGGGCCCTAAGAGTGGTCACAAACCTAGGCAACACTTATAAATTTCAAATAGAAACAAGATAATTTACAAGTTAATCAAATTTGGATAAGAGATCTGAGCTAAGTTTTTTCTACTTTTGTTTATATTTAATTTTTAACAAATAATTAAAATAGACCAAAATAAAATTACTTAAAAACAATTAAAATCTAGTTTACAGAAATTGGCATAAATGCACAATTCTGATTCACAGCAAGATGCAGGACTGGAATAGACTTAGTCTACTCAAAAACCAATTTCAATTTCCCATCCCTCAAATATCTAACCAGTTTTGTCCTCCGTAAGGTGCCGAGCCTTCATCTATCTAGCCCTCACACTCTGGAATTCCCTCCTGAAATTACAATGCTTCTCCCAAACCTCTCTCCTCCTTTGACTCATCTCTTTGATCAAGCTTTGAGAACCCATCCACTCCTTGGAGGGAATGCAGCATAGATTTACCTGAACTCCAAGGGTTAAATTACAAGGAGAGATTACACAAATTAGGGTTGTATTCACTAGAATTTAGACGGTTAAGGGGTGATTTGATCAAAGTTTTCAAGGTATTAAAGGGAACAGATCGGGTGGAGAGAAACTATTTCTGCTGGTTAGGGAGTCTAGGACTAGCGGGCACAGTCTAAAAATTCGAGCCAGACCTTTCAGGAGTGAAATTATGAAACACTTCTATACACAAAGGGCGGTAGACGTTTGGAACTCCCTTCCGCAAACGGCAATTGATGCTAGATCAATTGTTAATTTTAAATATGAGATTGATAGGTTTCTGTTAACCAAAGGTATTGAGGGAAATAGGCCAAAGTCGGGTATATGGAGTTAGGTGCAGATCAGCCATGATCTCATTGAATGGCGGAACAGGCTCGAGGGGCTAAATGTACTCCTCTTGTTCCCATGTTCCTAAAATCTCACTCTTTGGCTCAGCTTTGTTTTCTTCGATTGTTCCTCTGAAGTGCCATGGGACATTTTTCAACATTAAAGGCTCTATAAAAATACAAGTTGATGGTGTATGCTTGTAGGAGAACCTAGGAGAGAAAAAAAATTACCTCACAAAATAATTTACAAAGAGATATTTATGCAAATGAAGGTGCTACGACAAAGCTTTTTCTATTGCAGTAATTTCCTACATACATGCTTTCTTTCCTAGGTTGCAAAATCTGCAGTGCTTTTTGCACATATCTATCGCCGGCTAATGGAAAATAAACGGCAATCTTTCAAATGTAAACATAAGCATGAGAACGTAAGAAATTGGAGCAGGAATAGGCCATTTGGCCCCTCGAGCCTGCTCCACCATTCAATAAGATTATTGCTGATCTGATCTAGGCCTCAACTCCACTTCGCTGCCCGCTCCCCATAACCCTGGACACCCTTATTGTTCAAAAATATGTCTAACTCCACCGTAAATATATTCAATGACCCAGCCTTCATAGCTCTCGGAGTAGATAATTTTAGATTCACGACCCTCAGAGAATAAAGTCCTCCTCATCTCAGTTTTAAATGGGCGACCCCTTATTCTGAAACTATGCCCCCTAGTTCTAGATTTCCCGAGGGGAAACATCCTCTCTGCATCTATCTTGTCAACCCCCTCATAATCTTGTATGTTTCAATAAGATCACCTCTCATTCTTCTAAACTCCAATGAGTACAGGCCCAACCAGCTTAACCTTTCTTCATAAGACAACCCCTTCATCTTAGAAATCAACCTAGGTGAACCTTCTCTGGACTGCCACCATTGCAAGTACAGGTATATCCCTCCTTAAATAAGGAGGCCAAAACTGTACGCAGTACTCTAGATGTGGTCGCACCAACATCCTGTACAGTTGTAGCAGGACCCCCCTACTTTTATACTCTGTCCCCCTTGCAATAAAGGCCAACATTCCATTTGCCTTCCAAATTACTTGCTGTACCTGCATACTAAGATCCCTCTGTACCACAGCATTTTGTAATCTATCTCCATTTAAATAATAATTTGTTTTTTTATTTTTCCTACCAAAGTGAATAACTTCCCATTTTCCCATATTATACTCCATCTGCCAAATTTTTGCCCACTCACTTAGCCTATCTATATCCCTTTGCAGATTCTTTGTATCCTCTTCACAACTTGCTTCACTCCTATCTTTGTATCATCAGCAAATTTGGCAACATCATACTCGGTCCCTTCATCCAAGTCATTCATATAGATTGTAAATTGTTGAGGCCCCAGCACTGATCCCTGTGGCACCCCACTAGTTATTTTGCCAACCTGAAAATGACTCATTTATTCCGACTCTGTTTTCTGTTAGTTAGCCAATCCTCTATCCATGCTAATATAGTACCCCCAACTCACTGAACTTTTATCGAATGCCCTCTGGAAATCCAAATGCACTACATCTACTGGTTCCCGCCCCCCCACCCCCTTTATCTACTCTGCTCGTTACATCCTCAAAGAACTCCCAGCAAATTTGTCAAATATGATTTCTCTTTTATAAAACCATGCTGACTCTGCTTGACTGTATTGTGATTTTCTAAATGTCCTGCTACTACTTCCTTAATAATGGACTCCAGCATTTTCCCAAGACAGATGTTAGGCAAACTGGTCTGCTTTCTGTCTCCCTCCTTTCTTAAATAGGGGCGTTATATTTGCTAATTGCGGTTTTCTAATCCGCTGGGACTTCTCCAGAATCCAGATATCTGCCATTAGTAATGAACTTTACAATACAAAATATAAAACAAACTACTAAAAATTTAGATTTTGATGTTACTTTCCATTCCAGTAACTTTAGGTAAATGTGTATTATGCTTCAATTTCAAGTGGCACAGTCAAAGTAAATAGACAAAATTAGTTGGTCAAGAGAAAATTACTCAGAACATAGTGAACAGTGATGGCATGGAGATTTCCATGGCGAAATGCTTGGAAGAACTGCGACATATGGAATGGATTCCTTATAGAGGACCCCACAGTACAACCTGAAGGATCAAACCTTCCTCGCAAACAGTAGACAACCATCAACCGCCTCAGAACTGGTCATGGTAGATGCCACCTTCTCCATAGATGGATGATTAAATTATCCCCATTATGCGACTGTGGAGCTCCTAATCAAACCCTGGAGCACATCATTGAGCACTGCCCTCAGAGGAAATTTGCAGGCAGTCTGCAAGATATCCACGCTGTTACACCGGAAGCTTTGGCCTGGATATCAAACTGAGATATTGATATTTGATTTGCTTTGCTACTCCCATACGAAAGACGATGATGGAGATTTACAAATACTTACTCTGAAATAAGCTTACAGACTTCATCAAATTTTGATACATGTCAAATTACCTTCCTTCTTTCAACTAAATGCATCTACAACATACTGAACTCCTTAACAAATTAGAAGGAAAAGTTAAGGAAAAAACATTGTGTGTCTCCCCAAACCTTAAAAAGTCCAAAACCATTAAATGGCAACCTTTAAACACATTTCCTTTTGAGCAATTCTCAAAATAGGAAACAAAAGACGTTCAATTCTACAGATAAACTTTTGGATCCAATTCTTTCCAGCACTCAGTAAGCATTGTATTTTATGTCAATGAAATAAACTCGAACAAAATTTCTAAAGTGGGATGGTTAGCCAATTTACAAGTTTGTACTTGTTTCAAAAAAATAATCATCTCTGTTCCAACTGAAACCAACAAATCGTGCAGAATTTTCAATATTACTTATTCTTCCTCATGCCTCATTCAGATTTAACAGTAGCAAGAGATCAGCACATTCAGATACGTGCCAATTTAAATAAACGGATGTAAAAAATAAAAGCCTATTTCATGACAAATGGTATAGCCCAGCACTGTACTGTTTGCAGTAATATCCAACATATATTTTCTTCACCAGTACTGCGGGTAAACAGTACTACACAATCAAGTAGTTATTTATGTGAAGAGCTGAAATGAAGGACCACACCCTTGCTGACTGGAGCTGAATTTGTGGCAGAATGACTTTGACAATGTCAGATTTTCCTTGCACCCCTCCCATTGGAATGTTAGCCATTATGAAGTGCTCCACCCACGCAGCCTTGCCAAGAACTAATGAAACTCATTCCAAAATCTGGCCTGGCAATCTGAACGACAGACACCCTTGGAACTCAAACCTGCCAACCATCACCTTACTAAAAATCTGCAATGTAGCGCCTACGTTTCTCATTTGGCAGATTGTTGTAAAGTTTGCAAAACTATTTTTACTAATCCCTATGGTGCAGATTGAGAAAAACTCAACAGCCATCAAGCTTATTTCCTGGGTAATTTACATGTGCAGCGTGCAAATTAGACTTATTTTAAAATTTATCAGTTTGCTTTCATTCTACTCTAGAACTGGAAGCATCACGAGTAACCAACATGCAGTGCAACACTTCCCTCACACAAAGAACTCAGAGGGATATAACTGCCAATTTGCTGCAGCATTTTGCCTGATAAAAAGTGGACCATGCAATAAAAATATATATTTTTTGGAAGTTACTTTACAAAGTTTTCAATCTCTTATATTCTGTCATTTGATTTGACAAATAGCTGTATTTTTTCTGGTTGCTTGGAGCTATAATGCTCAACATTAAAACTGAGCCCAGAGAAAGTACACACACCCTGGACAAGCGTGAAATAATTTGCAAGGATTGGTTCAATTAGTACTGTAACTGAAACAGTTCCAGGGACCGCAGCTGAAAAGACAGCTTATGGTTCCTTTTTTCCTGAGATAGCCAATCCTAAAGATTATGAAATTTAGGGAAAGGTACACTAAGTTCCATGAACACTTTCTTTTGATAAGGATATGGTGTTGTATATTCTTGTGGAGGGATTTTCCAAACAGGATGGCTTTGTTCGAACAGAGCCTGTAATGATTACATTTATCACAGCCAAGGGTGGGGCTTCCTGTCTTTTTTTGTCTGCTCATGTCAACAATGTTATTGGGCAACAATCAGGCTCAAACATAGATGTTCAGAGTTAACACTGAAAGTTTAAGCCCAAGATGTCAGTAAGCCCTAAAGCTTTAAATTCCTATGTCTCCACTCTATGGATGGGCATTAAGATTAAAGGGGAAAGGAAAGTCTGGAGGTGGGGGGGAATATAGGAGATTGTATTTCCTCTTCAATAATCATGTAAAAAAAAATACCTTTTCTTTTAAAAAAAGAGAACCGTACATTTCCTAACAAAACATCCACCATTTACCGGACCACTCCAAGAGCATTCAAGCAAAATTAATTTAATGCTACTTTGTATCAGCCTGGGAGGCAAGCCAGAGCCACCCAATCTTGGGGGAAAAAAAACTTGTAACTGGCTGGGTACGCTGCATACTTTGCCTGTAGGGCGTTTTCCCAGGGTCAGCTAGCTCCCAGACTGATTTAATACTTTTGAATCCCATTAATAGGGGTTACAGTAAATTCAATAAATCTGAAATTAAAAGCTAGTATCAGTAATGGTAACCATGAAACTACCGGATTGTCGTAAAAACCCATTTGGTTCACTAATGTCCTTTAGGGAAGGAAATCTGCCGTCCTTACCCAGTCTGGCCTACATGTAACTCCAGACCCTCAATGTGGTTGACTCTTAGCTGCCCTCTGAAATGGCTCTGGCTTGCCTCCCAGGCTGATACAAAGTAGCACTAAATTAATTTTGCTTGAATGCTCTTGGAGTGGTCCTGTAAATGGTGGATATTTTGTTAGGAAATGTACGGTTCTCTTTTTTTGTTGTATTTAAAGCAGTGGCTCACCACCACCTTCTTGAGGACAATTAGGGATGAGCAATAAATGCTGGCCTTGCCGGCGACGTTCCGATCCCATGGATGAATGAAAATCAAATAAAGACAATCCTGGACCCAGGCAGCTTTTCTCCTCAGTAACATCACTGGACTGATCCCATAGGGAAGTAGTCCCAAAATAATGGGTATCCATTAGGGCAGGAAATATCACATTCTTTTAAAAAAGGTAATAAATATTTTTATAACTTCACATGGACAGTGGGGGGGGGGGGGGGGGGGGACTTTTAAGAGAGTATACTCTCCCTAAGATTTTCCTTCTCCTTTAATCTGCAAATTTATTCCACATTCCTAGTGATACTGTTAATGAATATTCTTTTGCCATCTTGACTGAGTTAAACTCACCATTAAAACAAAACAGCATGCTTTTCATTATAACATTGAAGTTAGTAAGTAGTAAGAATAGGCACAATAGGCTGCTTGCTGCAGAAAATTAGTATTGCAAATTCAGGAAATAACATGCAATGTTTAATATAAGGCAAGATATCGACTCAAACCAAAATTTGTAGTGATTTCCACCACTTCTGACCCAAGATACTATTCATTATACCATAGTTAGAACCAATTTCCGAATTGTGCTGTACAGATCAAGTCAGTGTTAGGTCCATAAAAATTGTCTGAGTAGCAAAAGCTACAGCACATTTATCTTTTTATTCAGACAGGTTAATATTGCAAACAACACATTAATGTTTAATTTGGCAGTAAAATCACTACCGCTCTTTCCATTGTTCATTTTACGAAAGAGAATATAAATTACAAAATGGAAAAAAAAACGTACAAAAAACCATTTTGCAAATTATCTACATTATATATATTTATTAAATGCTTTCAGGTTTTATGAAAGGTTTTTTTATGTGGGGGGGGAGGGGGACACGACGACAAAGAGTGAATATAAAACGGTCAGCCATAGCTCAGTGGACAGCACCTCACCTCTGAGCCAAAAGGCTGTGGGTCCAAGTCCCACTCCAGAGACTTCAGCACAAAAATCTAGGCCGAAACTCCAGTGCTGAGGGAACGCTGTACTGTTGGAGGTGGCGTGTTTCGGATGAGACATTAAACTGATGCTCCGTCTGCTCCCTCAGATGGATGTAAAAGATCCCATGGCACTATTTTGAAGAGGAGCTGGGGAGTTATCCCCGGTGTCTTGGCAAATATTTATCCCTCAATCAACATCACTAAAACAGATTATCCAGTCATTATCACATTGCTGTTTGTGGGAGCTTGCTGTGCACAAATTGGCTGCTGTGTTTCCTACATTACAGCAGTGATTATACTTTAAAAGTACTTCATTGGCTGAAAAGCACTTTGGGACATCCGGTGGTTGTGGATGGCGCTATATAAATTCATCTTTTTCTGGTTTTTTCCATATAAGTGGAACGGTTTGGTGCTCAAAGCATCGAGTCAGCTCAGGCTAAAGATGCTTTTACTTTACTTAAGTGCCATGTTGGTGCTGCTGGTTCCCAAAGTGTGGGTCTCAGGCAGCCAGTAGTAACATCAAAGTAAGCTTGTTGGATTTGTTAAAGCTGGCAGCAACAAAGACCCATTTTTAAATTGTAGGCATCAGAAGCTGGCAGTACTCAGAGCACCAAACAGAAATAAAAACAGTTATCACCGTTATTATTTTGAAAGACTGTCTTGTTCACCAGCAGAATAATTGAGACAAATGGGGAAGGCACCGGACAAAAGCTGCTTTCATACTGCATGAAACTTTGTCACTGCTTCTCAATGTATGGTGCAGCCAGTAACATCCCCAAAGTGAACTCTCCAGATTCCCGAAAGCTGATTTAGAAAAAAAACTACCTTCCTGGCCACCAATTTAAGTGAATCCAGCAAGTCTACTTTGATGCTGCCTGAACTGATGAGTATTTCATAGAACAGAAGAAATAGGAACAGGAGTAGGCCACCTGGGGCCTCGAGCCTGCTCCGCCATTTAATAAGATCATGGGACTCAGCTCCACTTCGCTGCCCGCTCCCCATAACCCCATTACTCCCTTATCGCTCAAAAATCTGTCTATCTATCTCCTTAAATATATTCAATGACCCAACATCCACAGTTCTCTGGGTCACAACCCTCAGATAAGAAATTTCCCCTCATCTCAGTTTTAAATGGGCGGCCCCTTATTCTGAGACTATGTCCCCTAGTTTTAGTTTCCCCGATGAGTGGAAATATCCTCTCTGCATCCACCTTGTCAAGCCCCCTCATTGGGCCCAAGTTTCCACATGATTTGCGCCTGATTTTTAGGAGAACGGTCTATCTTAGAAATTGCAATTCTCCACATTTTTTTTCTGCAGTTCTAGTCAGGTAGAACAGTTCCACTTTGGAACAAAATTTTTTCTTCAAAAGGGGGCGTGTCTGGCCACTGACGTCTGATTTCAAAGTTTCCACAGTGAAAACGTACTCCAAACTAACTTAGAATGGAGCAAGTGAAGATTTTTGTAGAACTGAAAAAACCTGTTCTACACATTAAAAAAATCAGGCGCAGGTTACAGGGAACGAGGGGGGGGAGGGGGTGGGGAAGGGAAGTCATTAAATTCTACAATAAATCCTTAGTTATACTTATACAAATATTATACAAATAAATCCAACCTGAATAAACATTTATAAGCAAAGAAAAGATTAAATAAACCATGTTCCTACCTGTGTGAAAGTTCTTCAGGCAGGCCTTTAGGAAGCTGTTTGCCGTCGGGACCAAAGGCTGAACGGGCCGGGCCCGAGATTTTGGGCAGGGCCCGTCCCCAGCACCAGAGGTAGGTGGCGTTCGGGTCGGCGGGGGAGAGAGGGAGGTCAGGTCGGGGAGGGGGAGGTCAGGTCGGGGAGGGGGAGGTCAGGTCGGGGAGGGGGAGGTCAGGTCGGGGAGGGGGAGGTCAGGTCGGGGAGGGGGAGGTCAGGTCGGGGAGGGGGAGGTCAGGTCGGGGAGGGGGAGGTCAGGTCGGGGAGGGGGAGGTCAGGTCGGGGAGGGGGAGGTCAGGTCGGGGAGGGGGAGGTCAGGTCGGGGAGGGGGAGGTCAGGTCGGGGAGGGGGAGGTCAGGTCGGGGAGGGGGAGGTCAGGTCGGGGAGGGGGAGGTCAGGTCGGGGAGGGGGAGGTCAGGTCGGGGAGGGGGAGGTCAGGTCGGGGAGGGGGAGGTCAGGTCGGGGAGGGGGAGGTCAGGTCGGGGAGGGGGAGGTCAGGTCGGGGAGGGGGAGGTCAGGTCGGGGAGGGGGAGGTCAGGTCGGGGAGGGGGAGGTCAGGTCGGGGAGGGGGAGGTCAGGTCGGGGAGGGGGAGGTCAGGTCGGGGAGGGGGAGGTCAGGTCGGGGAGGGGGAGGTCAGGTCGGGGAGGGGGAGGTCAGGTCGGGGAGGGGGAGGTCAGGTCGGGGAGGGGGAGGTCAGGTCGGGGAGGGGGAGGTCAGGTCGGGGAGGGGGAGGTCAGGTCGGGGAGGGGGAGGTCAGGTCGGGGAGGGGGAGGTCAGGTCGGGGAGGGGGAGGTCAGGTCGGGGAGGGGGAGGTCAGGTCGGGGAGGGGGAGGTCAGGTCGGGGAGGGGGAGGTCAGGTCGGGGAGGGGGAGGTCAGGTCGGGGAGGGGGAGGTCAGGTCGGGGAGGGGGAGGTCAGGTCGGGGAGGGGGAGGTCAGGTCGGGGAGGGGGAGGTCAGGTCGGGGAGGTCAGGTCGGGGAGGGGGAGGTCAGGTCGGGGAGGGGGAGGTCAGGTCGGGGAGGGGGAGGTCAGGTCGGGGAGGGGGAGGTCAGGTCGGGGAGGGGGAGGTCAGGTCGGGGAGGGGGAGGTCAGGTCGGGGAGGGGGAGGTCAGGTCGGGGAGGGGGAGGTCAGGTCGGGGAGGGGGAGGTCAGGTCGGATCCAGTCCGGGAGGGGGAGGTCAGGTCGGGGAGGGGGAGGTCAGGTCGGATCCAGTCCGGGAGCGAGAGTAGAGTCAGGTCGAGTCTGGTGGGAGCGGGAGCGGCAGCGGCAGACGGGTCGGGTCGGGGGGGGGGGAAAAGCAGGAGCGGATGTCGGCAGGAAGCAGGAGCTGGCCGTGGGAGGAGCTTTATTCACGCAGCCCCAGTGAGGCCATTCGGCCAGGGCTAGGGGCTGCGTGCTTCGGGCCCCTCCCACACAGTTTCGGGCACCTGGTGCTACTGCACTTGCGCACCCACTGTAGCGCGCATGTGCAGAGCTCCCGGCACTGTTTTCGGCGCAGGGTCCTAGCTCCGCTCCCTACAGCTCCTGGTGCGCTGTGCCGAGGGCCAGAGGACCTGCAGGGAGGTGGAGAATACGGAGGGTTTTTTTAGGCGCACTTTGTGGCACGAAAAACGGGCGCCCAGCTCGGAGGGGCGCCCGTTTTTTATCGTGTGGAAACTTGGGCCCATTATCTTATATGTTTCGATAAGATCACCTCTCATTCTTCTGAACTCCAATGAGTATAGGCCCAACCTACTCAACCTATCTTCATAAGTCAACCCCCTCATCTCCGGAATCAACCTAGTGAACCTTCTCTGAACAGCCTCCAATGCAAGTATATCCTTGCTTAAATACGGAGACCAAAACTGTACGCAGTACTCCAGAGGTGTGACCTCACCAATATATCCTGTACAATTGTAGCAGGACTTCTCTGCTTTTAAACTCTATCCTCCTTGCAATAAACACAAACATTCCATTTGTCTTCCAAATTACTTGCTGCACCTGCATACTAACTTTTTGTGTTTCATGCACCAAGGACCCGCTGTACTGCAGCACTTTGCAATGTTTCTCCATTTAAATTATAATTTGCTTTTCTATTATTTCTGCCAAAGTGGATAACCTCACATTTTCCCAACATTATACTCCATCTGCTAAATTTTTGCCCACTCACTTAGCCTGTCTATATTCCTTTGCCGATTTTGTGTATCCTCCTCACAATTTGCTTTCCCACCCATCTTTGTATCATCAGCAAACTTGGCTACATTACACTCGGTCCCTTCATCCAAGGCATTAATATAGATTGTAAATAGTTGTGGACCCAGCACCGATCCATGCGGCACCCTACTAGTCACTGTTTGCCAACCAGAAAATGACCCATTTATTCCGACTCTTTTTTCAGTTAGTTAGCCAATCATCTATCCATGCCAATATATTACAACCAACCCTGTGAACTTTTCTCTTGTGCAGTAACCTTTTATGTGGCACCTCATCAAATGCTTTCTGGAAATCCAAATATACCACATCCACTAGTTCCCCCTTATCCACCCTGCTTGTTACATCCTCAAAGAACGCCAGCAAATTTGTCAAACATGATTTCCCTTTCATAAAACCTTGCTGACTCTGCTTAATTGAATTAAGCTTTTCCAAATGTCCCACTACTGCTTCCTTAATAATGGACTCTACCATTTTCCCGACGTCAGATGTTCGGCTAAGTGGTCTTATAGTTTCCTGCTTTTTGTCTGCCTCCTTTTTTAAATTATTTCCAGAATTTTCTGTTTATATTTCAGAGCTCCAGCATCCACAGTGTTTTACCTTTTGTATTAATTTTTCTTCGGGGTTGTTGTCAGTTGGCCCACACCCATGAATTGGGAGGCATTAGCAAAGCAATTGACCAATACAAAAGTAGTTAAGAATCTATTCAGGATTATTCTCACCCTTACACCTTCAAATCCTCTTTATCTCCTTTGATAAGCATAACCATGTATTATCAAGAGGGAAGGGATCACCAGGTTGACCTACAAACATAAGAGTGGAATCATACTCTCCTCCAAGTCTACCACCTAAAATCTGTTCTGATTCATGTAGTTATATTGACCCCAAGTCTCGCAGCCCCGAGCTGCACACCTGTTCTTCGCGCCCAAAAGTGCGCAGGAAAAAAAACTGCAAGATTCTCCGGCTCCTCGGAGCTCTAACTCAGCTTGGCGCGGCGATCACAGCTGGGGGGGGGGGGGGGAGCCAGACACTCGCGCCAATTCTGAAAGCAGTGGGGGGGGGGGGGCGGGTCTAATTCAAATGAGGCAACGCCGTGCCGGCAACCCTGCGCGTGCGCGTTGGAGCGTGCGCGCAGTGTGAAACAAACATTGGCACTCGGCCATTTTTAAAGGGACTGGAGGAAAAGTGAAGATTTGTCTCTTGGACCCCTGGAAAGGCTTGCGATTTAATTTTTGAGATATTTTTGTGTGTGAAGGAGTGCTTTTAGCAGCACTGTTGAATAAATCACCTGCTGAAATCAGTGAGTTCAGCTTTTCACTGCTAAACTTGCAGAACCGGTGCAGCATTGGTGCATGCAAATTAAGGACTGTGTGTTTTGAGAAATAAGAGTGCCAATTCAACTTTGCAATGGATCAACGTCCACCAAGAACAAATAATTTCTTGCATGAGGAAGTAGATATTAGTCAACATAATTGAGCAGAGATGGCAGGAGCTAGATACCAGCAACAGAGGTCGCATAAAAGTGCCACCAAAAGAAATGAAGAAATGGTGGAACCAAGTTGCAGAAGATTACTGCGCAGTGGTGCATACCATGAGATCTGGAAGCCAGTGTAAAAAGAAATGGCACGACCTTGGTCAAGTAGTTAGTGTAAGTAATATTTCCCATCTTTAATTTAATCGTAATTGTAACCTGGCTATCTGTATGTCCCACCTTGCAGACAGACACACTGTAAAAAGTTATATTTTACTCTTTGCAGAAGAAATTGGCCCACAACAAAAGGGAGGCAACTCGGACAGGAGGAGGCACGCCCAATCTGCATCCACTGACACCCTTGGAACAGCGGGTAGCTGCTATGATGAGTCGTACATGGAGAAAAGCAATCAGTACAGCACAAGCTGGGCCCGCACGCGAGGAAGTGGGTAAGTCCTGAAAATGCATCATGGCCCTTTAAATCAACCTGCTGCCTGACCTGCTATGTGTGAGAGTACTCATGCCACCCATCCGGCCCCCTCCCTTGCTGTTAAACATTTGATTGTTCCGATGTATTTTGCAGAACATGATGGTGATGATGATGGAGATGGACGGATGATGGAGATGGACGGATGACGATGATGATGCTGCTGCTGCTGCTGCTACTAACCCTGAGGATACAGAACAAGAACCAGTACAACCAGATGCGGACGATCCAGACTGGATGATGGCAGCGATGACTGAAATGTCTGCAGGGGAGAGCTTCCAAATTAATGTTTATGAGTCTCCATCAAGGGGCATCAGCGTTTCAACCCCTAGCATAGGTCTTGGTTCCACCTTCCATGGTTTTGATTCCAATGTTGCGGGTCCCAGTGGTACTGCTGATATAATGCAGCATTCTACAGTCAGTGCACTACCGTCCGAGCCTGCGCCTCCCTCTCACATAGGTTCTGGTTCCACCTACTATGGTTTTGATTCCAACGCTGCGGGTCCCAGTGCTGCTGCCGATATCATGGAGCAGTTTACACCCATTCGTCCAACAACCCAGCCCACGGCTCGCACTCAAGTGCTGTCGTCTGGAACACCGGGCGCCCCACCATCCCAGCCCGAGCCCCTCTCTCTAGTACTGCCGTCTGCAACACAGAGCGTCCCACAGTCCCAGCCCGCGCCTCCCTGTGTAGTGGTGCCGCTTGCAACACCAAGCGCCCCGCCGTCCGTGCCCGCGCCTCCCAGTGTAGTGGTGCCACGAGGCAGACCCAGGCAGAGGAGAAGGAGATTTTAGACACGCTCTCCTGAAATGCAGCGTGCAACAGATGCGGATCAGGTTGTGGCATTGGGTATGGAGACCAATGAGCTTACCCGATCACTCATCGGTGGCGTCAATGCAGTAGGTGAAGAGTTGACGGTCCTGACGGGAGAAATAGCAGTAATGACACGGGAACTTAGGGAGGGAATGTCCGAGGAAGTGCAATCGACGGCACAGGCCGTCAGGGAGGGCATGCAAATGACGGCACAGGCCATCAGGGAGGGCCTGGTTGAGGTAGCTGCTGCAATAAGGGCACACAGCCCAGCCAATCAAATGACATGCCCATGAAGAAGTGAACATTCACTGAGATATGGATGAGACATGGTTGCAGCCTTTCTTTGCTGCTTTTGTTCTTGTTCTTGATGTAGCTGTAGTAGCGTTTTTCAAATTGAAATTGTTTTGTAAGTTTTGTAACTTTACAACTTATAAGTGATCTCAGGGTTTTCAAGTGATCTTATAATGTAAATGCTCTCACATTCTGTAACTTATTTAATTTTGCATCTAAAAAGTGATCTTGAAGTTTAAGTGATCTTAAGAGTGTAAGATTTTTCACATTGCGATTGTTTTGTAACTTTACATGTTTTTAAGTGATCTTCAAGAGTCATATTAAAAAGTATAGTTTGATACAACAAATATTTTATTACAGTGACGTTAACTTTTCAATAAAATATTTTTTCATTAAAACTAATTCATGTTCCACTAACACAACACAACGTAGGAACAACTGCAAAGAATAAACATTTCCATGCGCAAAAGTGGTCGCAGAGCCCTCAGGCATCAGTAGTTGAAGCGTTCACGGATGAGCTGCTGGCGCAAGGCTCGAGCAATCATTAAAGGGGCACGATAGACGGCCCTCCTCCGACTTCGTGCTCTGGCATCAGGCACTTGCATGCTTTCCTGATCATCGTCATCATCCACATCCTGCTGTTCCGTATTATCATGCACTGGACCCTCATGTAGGTCTTCTGGTTCCACTACCAGCTCCTGCTGCCTCATGATGGCTAAGTTATGAAGCATGCAGCACACAACAGTGAAGTGACCGACAATCTGAGGAGAGTATAGCAACTGTCCTCCAGAATGGTCCAGGCATCGGAATCGCTGTTTCAATATGCCAATGGTCCTCTCAATGATGCTGCGCGTCGCAATGTGCACCATGTTGTATTGACGGTCAGCTTCTGTCCGTGTCACGCGTCGGGGCGTCATGAGCCAGGTGGCCAGGCCATACCCTTTGTCTCCCAGTAGCCAGCTCTGCCCTTCTGGCTGCTGCTCAAACATGTTAGATATAACGCTGTCGCGTAGGATGAACGCATCGTAGGTGCTGCCAGGGTATCTCGTATCGACTGACATGGTGCGCTGCTTGTCGTCACACACGAGCTGCACATAGAGTGGAAACCTTTCCTATTTCGGTACTGCTCAAAATCCTCCACGGGTGCTCGCAAGGCTATGTGGGTACAATCAATGCAGCCCTGTACCTTTGGGAAGCCGGCAATCCTGAAGAAGCCCACAGCCCTTTCATGGATCGCTTGTGCGGTCATTGGGAAATTGATGAAGTCATTCCTTCGCGCATACAGTGCAGCCGTGACCTGGTAAACGCAGGCATGTATTGCACGTTGATAGATGGCACACACATCTCCAGTTGTAGCCTGAAACGATCCCGAGGCATAGAAAGAAAGTGCAGCTGTTACCTTCACTGCAACAGACAGGGCAGTTGGCGTTCTGCTTCTGGGCTGCAAATCTGCTCTCACCATATCACAGATCTCAGTGACAACTTCTCTGCGAAAAAACAGCCTTTTTACACAATCAGCCTCGCTCATATCCAAGTATGAGCGCCTGGTTCGATACTGTCGACGTGGGTAAGGTCTCCTGCCCATCAACCTACAGGCTACGACGTTCCTGGTGCGGTGAGCTCTAATCAATTCTCTCCTATGCAGTGATTGATGGCGAACCATTGCATAATACGTGGTGTTGACAATGCAGCACCCATTCTGCAAATTTAAGTATAAAACTGTCTATGTGGCTGCCTCTCCCTGCCCAAATGGCCTCAGTCCCCCTCACAGCTCGAAGGCTGCTTGATTGCTGTGTCTTTGCCTGCAGTCCAGTTACTGACGATGCCCCTATCCTGTGCCAAATAGCCTCAGTCCCCTCACAGCTCGAAGGCTGCTTGCTGTATCTTCGGCTGCCGTCGAGCCACTGACGCCGCCCCTATCGCGTGGCCAAATGGCCTCAACCCCCTTCGAAAGCTGCGTGCGTGTTGCTTCCTCGGCTGCCGGCCAGCCACTGACTGAAGGAAGGCCTGCCTGAAGCACCACAGCTCAGCTCGAAGGTTGCTTGCTGCCGCTGTTGAGGCTGCCGTCAAGACACTGACACCACCCCTGCCTGTCTTCAACATGAAAGGCCTGCCTGAAGCACAGCAGCTCGAAGGCTGCTGCTGTTTCACACAGGTAGGAACATGGATTATTTAATCTTTTCTTTGCTTACAAATTTTTATTCAGGTTGGATTTATTTGTATAATATTTGTATAAGTATGACTGCTGATTGATTGTAGAATTTAATGACTTCCCTCCACCCCCCCCCCCCCCCACCACCCTTGTTCCCTACACCTAATTTGTAACCTACGCCTGATTTTCTAAAGTGTAGACAAGGTTTTTTCGAGCGTCCAAAAATTTTCACTTACTCCATTCTAAGTTAGTTTGGAGTAAGTTTTCACTGCCTAAACTTTGAAAACAGGCGTAAGTGGCCGGACACGCCCCTTTTTGAAAAAAAAATTCTGTTCCAAAGTGAAACTGTTCTAACTGACTAGAACTGGAGCAAACTAAATGCCGAGAATTCAAATTTCTAAGATACTCCATTCTAAACCAGTTGCTCCAAAAAAACAGGAGCAACTCAGGCCGAAACTTGGCCCCAATATTCTGCATCCAAGGGAACCTGTGTGGCCACTTCCATCCTGACTCTCAAACACATTCCAGTAATTATCAACTTTAGTATTTACCACAGTTCAAAAGAGTATACTCAGTCACACCATTTTTACTTGTATATTTGAGTGTATTAGTATTATTGACACATTACTTGTGTCATAACTGTATCAACTCTGAACTTTGATTCGGAGTTGCTCAGTGCCATGACAAATTTCAACACGAGATACCATTAATTGTTTTAGCATGTTTCTGTCAAAGTACCTTCAAATCAACTTGCTACAAGTTACACTTCTCAAGGCCTTGCTAATAATGAACCTTCCTTAAATACTTAATGAAATTCCCTCCTACACACATTTTGAAAGTCCTTCCCTTCTGAGCAAGCTGATATAGACCTGTAAACATCTGACCAGATACAAGTACATCTATAGATTACAATTCTTATATAGTATGCATGATTCACTGAAACCTGTGATGTAAACATTTCCTATAGAAATACTAATGTTAAAATAGAAACACTTAGTGGTTACACCCCTAGGCGGTACTTGAATGGGACTTCAAACATTAACATCTCCACTGGTCGATAACAGCTCCCTGACACACCACCAGATGATGCTGTATTGCCTGATCACCCTCTGGTACAGCAAATACTCCATAACTCCATCTTCTGGGGTTGATAAGTAATAGATTTTATTTTAAATTCTGGAAAACTTTCATTCGAGAAAATAAGGTTAAGAGGAGATCCAATAATGCTATTCAAACCTCAATTTTGAACAGCATAAAATACAAATAACTGTTTGCACAGGTAACTAATGGATACAAATTTTAAGATCTTCAAAAGAATAAAAGGTGAGATTGAGAGATTTTTTTATGCATAGGTTTGTTAGAACATGTGACTATCAGAAAAAGTGGTGGAAGCAGAATCCATAATGGCTTTTAAAAAAAGTGACTATTTGATTTTTTTTTTAAAAAGAACATGGGGAAAAGACAGACAGAGCCAGACAATGATTTTCTATTTAAAAAGGAACACAACAGTTTTGTCCAGAAGTAGTCCAATCTAGGCAAAATTTAGTACTTCACCAATTTGGTTGGCACTTGTATTTATTTAATTAAAAAATTCCTCTCATCTCTGCTTCCACTGTTGGCTGCGTGCAACCTATATATTTAAGTAAAAAATTCCTCTCGGTTCCTCTTACTTTTTCGGACACATTTTTTTTTGTCCCTCTTCCTGGCCTCGCTAAACCCCAAATCTCAACCCCGCTGAATTTTTTTTAATTAGCCTCTATCCTTATCTTTAATTTTGTTTGTGTGTGTGAGACTTCGTTTCCACAGCCACCTCCAGAAAATACAGCCACATTATGCCCTATCTCATACACCCCCACCTGCTAGCACCTACCTGTGGCCCAAAAGGCACGCACAACCTGCTGGCCCGTAGCTCAGATGAGGATACTTCTTTGCAATCAGCACCCTGCACCCATCAGAAAATGCAACCTGGGACCTCAGCACCTCACAAAACTTTTACCTATATTCTTCAGCACTTTCATTCCCCTCACCACATCCTGGACGAAATGGCAGAAGAAAACAAAAAAAAATCTAGGAAAAATGGGGAAGAAGGGATACAGAGAAAAACAAAGGTAAAAAGAGGAATGACCAAAAAGAAAGGGGAAAAAGGAGAGAAAGAAAAAAAAAGTGGGCCCAAAAAAAGAGGGAAGAGTGGAAAAAAAAACAAGCAAAAGGTGGAAATAAAACAAGATAGAACCAAGAAATGAACACACACAGATAAGAGATTTGGGGGCCGGAAGTACCCCTATCTATAAGGCCTCCGGCTTCCTGAAAGCGACGGCCATGGGTCGGTGCGGAATGACCGAGTCGCTGCGGAGAGGCCGCCATTTTAAAAATTGCTCCACCTCAGGTTTGGAGCAGTGTAGGGGACTGCTCCGCCCGTTTTCCCACCGTGGTGTGCACGCGCCGATCCCTTACTGAAATTGCCCCTTTCCCGACAATTATGGCCGCGGGTTCGGCCAGGCCGCCAAAAGGCAGCCTGGCATCCCCTCTTGGGTGCCATACCGCTGGCCCGGCAAAACCCTTCCTGGTGGCCCAGGCCCAGTGTTTGCCACGAAAGTGGCTCCAGAGTTCACAGCGGCTCTCCCCTTTAACTGATGGTGAGGGACATTGTGACATGCCAGTGCGATGATGTCATCAGCACGGCACTGATGACTTTGAGCGTCGGCTAATCCGACCCGCCCCCACTTCCGCCCCGCTAGTGACAGCTACTCTGCCCCGCTCCAAACTCGCCGCCCCGCCCCCCCCCCCGAAGTGCTGAATTTCTATGGTTTGGCTGCCTGAAACACTTCGGGAGCGATAGATGTGACTTGTTTCGGACGGTGGGCAATTTCGGGCCCTGGGTGCAGTGCCACAGGAGATCCACTATGAATCAAATATTTTCATAAATCTACAGTTCTCTACTTTAATTTCAATGTACAGGTATTATGACAATGATAATTCAAGAGTAATAGTTATCTCATCAATTTCTTTGCTGCTTCAATTTAGTTTCTCCTGCACAAAGACAAGCACATAAGATTCAATACAGCAGAGGTTAAAAAACAAACCAGAAGGCCTGTCCTTGCTCATAATGCTGATCATTAGCTCTTCAAAGTCAATGCATGCAGGGGCATCTGAAATTGACCTTCTCCTAATAGCATAATTTCAGTCAGCAACAACCCTTAATTTTCTTCTAACTAGGTGAAGTTCTATGCCTAATCAGAGATTCTTTCCACAACTTTTTTTCAAAAAAGTATTGTACCAAATTGTCCAAGCCCTGCGAGAAAGCCCCCAACCCTTTGCAGTCACTCAACTGGTGAATGGCAAAGCCTTGCATTTGTTCTATTGGCAGTTGTATACAAGACAAATCTGTTTAAGAATTACATCCTTATGCCTGTCTTCAAGATATTTCACTCAACATGAAACATTTCATCTGTGCTAACAGATTAGGTCAGCACAAATACCAAAAAAATGTGTAAATGAAAAAGACTTGCATTTATATAATGCCCTTCACAACCATCAGATGTCCCAAACTGCTTTACAACCAATGATGTACTTTTTCCAAGTGTAGTCACTGTTGTAATGTAGGAAAAGTGGCAGTCAATTTGCGCACAGCAAGCTCCCACAAACAGCAATGTGATAATGACCAGATAATCTGTTTATTGATGTTGTTTGTGGGATAAATGTTGGCTAGGGTATAAAGGTCAGAGGGTCGTAAATCTGTGGAGAGCTGTGGAGGCTGGGTCATTGAGATAGACAGATTTTTGAACGATAAGGGAGTGAAGATTTATGAGGAGCGGGCAGGGAAGTGGAGCAGAGCCCAAGATCAGATCAGCCATGATCTTATTAAATGGTAGAGCAGGCTCGAGGCGCCATTAGCCTACTCCTATTTCTTATGTTCTTATAACTCCACTGCTCTTCTTCGGAACAGTGCCACAGGAGCTTTTACATCCTTGCCGGGAACATAAAAATTGACAGCAAAAGCTCCTATAGATTTGTGAAGAGAAAAAGATTAGTGAAGACAAACGTAGGTCCCTTGCAGTCGGATTCAGGTGAACTTATAATGGGGAACAAAGAAATGGCAGACCAAATGAACAAATACTTTGGTTCTGTCTTCACGAAGGAAGACACAAATAACCTTCCGGATGTACTAGGGGACTAAGGGTCTAGTGAGAAGGAGGAATTGAATGATATCCTAATTTGGCAGGAAATTGTGTTGGGGAAATTGATGGGATTGAAGGCAGATAAACCCCGGGGCCCGATTGTCTGCATCCCAGGGTACTTAAGGAAGTGGCCCTAAAAATAGTGGATGCATTGGTGATCATTTTCCAACAGTCTACCGACTCTGGATCAGTTCCTATGGACTGGAGGATAGCTAATGTAACACCACTTTTTAAAAAAGGAGAGAAAACGGGTAATTATAGACCGGTTAGCCTGACATCAGTAGTGGGGAAAATGTTGGAATCAATTATTAAGGATGAAATAGCAGCGCATTTGGAAAGCAGTGACAGGATCGGTCCAAGTCAGCATGGATTTATGAAAGGGAAATCATGCTCGACAAATCTTCTAGAATTGTTTGAGGATGTAACTAGTAGAGTGGACAAGGGAGAACCAGTGCATGTGGTGTATTTTGACTTTCAAAAGGCTTTTGACAAGGTCCCACACAAGAGATTGGTGTGCAAAATCATAGCACATGGTATTGGGGGTAATGTACTGGCGTGGATAGAGAATTGGTTGGCAGACAGGAAGCAGAGTCGGGATAAACGGGTCTTTTTCGGAATGGGAGGCAGTGACTAGTGGAGTGCCGCAGGGCTCAGTGCTGGGACCCCAGCTCTTTACAATATACATCAATGATTTGGATGGAGGAATTGAATGTAATATCTCCAAGTTTGCAGATGACACTAAACTGGGTAGTGGTGTGAGCTGTGAGGAGAATGCTAAGAGGCTGCAGGGTGACTTGGACAGGTTAGGTGAGTGGACAAATGCATGGCAGATGCAGTATAATGTGGATAAATGTGAGGTTATCCATTTTGGGGACAAAAACACGAAGGCAGAATATTATCTGAATGGCGGCAGATTAGGAAAAGTGGAGCTGCAACGAGACCTGGGTGTCATGGTTCATCAGTCATTGAAAGTTGGCATGCAGGTACAGCAGGCGGTGAAGAAGGCAAATGGCATGTTGGCCTTCATAGCTAGGGGATTTGAGTATAGGAGCAAGGAGGTCTTACTGCAATTGTACAGGGTCTTGGTGACGCCTCACCTGGAATATTGTGTTCAGTTTTGGTCTCATAATCTGAGGAAGGACGTTCTTGCTATTGAGGGAGTGCAGCGAAGGTTCACCAGACTGATTCCAGGGATGACTGGACTGACATGAGGAGAGACTGGATCAACTGGGCCTTTATATACTGGAGTTTAGAAGGATGAGAGGGGATCTCATAGAAACATATAAGATTCTGATGGGACGATACAGGTTAGATACAGGAAGAATGTCCCCGATGTTGGGGAAGTCTAGAACCAGGGGACACAGTCTTAGGATAAGGGGTAGGCCATTTAGGACTGAGATGAGGAGAAACTTCTTCACTCAGAGAGTTGTTAACCTGTGGAATTCCCTGCCGCAGAGAGTTGTTGATGCCAGTTCATTGGATGTATTCAAGAGGGAGTTAGATATGGCTCTTACGGCTAAGGGGATCAAGGGATATGGAGAGAAAGCAGGAAAGGGGTACTGAAGTAAAGGATCAGCCATGATCTTATTGAATGGTGGTGCAGGCTCGAAGGGCCGAATGGCCTACTCCTGCACCTATTTTCTATGTTTTCCACGCAGATGGGACCTCGGTTTAACACCTCATACGGCATTGCATCCTTCAGTATTGCACTGGAGTGTCAGCCTAGATTTTTTTGGTGCTCAAGTCTCTGGAGGGACTTGAACCCACAACCTTCTGACTCAGAAGCGAGGATACTACCAACTGAGCCACAGTTGACATATATATATATACTACTACAACAATACAAAAGCAAAATACTGCGGATACTGGAATATGAAATAAAAACAGAAAATGCTGGAAATCTCAGTGGGTCAGGCAGCATCTGTGGCAAGAAAAACAGTTAGCATTTCAGTCGATGACCCATATACTACATTGTGTAAGCTATACAGGATAATCAAACTTATGTCCTGAACTGTTGTTTTGTCCAGATAGATCATATCGGTAGTAAGATAATTGAGAAATAGTTACAACCAAGACAAAATAAAATACAATTTAACTATGTCAATACCTGATATTTTCATTCCCTTTTAAATTTAGGACATTTTTCCTCCCCTCCTAAACAATAACAAAACACCCATGAAAATAGTGAAGTAAAGTCTGAAGAACAGCCAAAGCTAGGATTCAAACTCAAGACTGCCGAGAAGGAATCTGATGCCATAATTAGTTACCAGGCTATTCATATTATTTCAGTATCTAGATCACACTCTCTAATTCGACCAGTGGACAATAATGATGTACTGCAAGTAAACAAAACCTTTACTATTTCTATTTTTTAAAGTTATAGCCCTTTCACAATTTGTCATTATCTGTAGTTACAAATGGCCGGTAAAGACGGGCACTTCAGTCCTCAGTAAGGTATAAAAAAACAAATTAAAAAGGCCAATGAAATGTTATTCTTTCTCTCAAGGGGGCTGGACTACAAAGTTATGCTGCAGTTATGTAAAGTTCTGGTTAAGGACCATGTGGAGAAAAACTTACTTTTGTCACATGTTGCTGTGAAATGGCCAATTTAAAAATAAAACATTACATGCAAGTTCAGAATGGTGAAACGTGAAGATTTTATAGGATGTCAATAGCAACATAGAAAATAGGAACTATGAGACGATAAACGATCTAGTTCGCCTTCTACTTTCCTGGTAGTTGCACGATAAAACAATAATGGAGTTGTTGACTAATCATCGCAATCAATCTCCATCAATTAGTCTCGAACAGATTCAGACACGAGACAAGGAAAGTGGTGGAGAGCTTTGGGAATCATTAGGTTCAAAGTCACCTGATCCTCCCGAGCATGTTACACTTACCATATGTCGTTCCTCAAATTACACATACTGTATCCCAAAATATTATTTTCTGCAATAAATCTAATGTCCACTTGAATGAATCAACACTCTATGCTCCCCAGGGAGCCTGTTCCATAGATTTCCCATTTGCTCACTGAAATGATTCCGTAGATTTGTTTTGAATTTACCCCCCTCTACCCCCACCTTCAAGCACAGGCCAAACTTTAAATGTGGGGATGTTTTCTAATCATTGCTTCACATGAAGAAAACTTTCTAAAGCTGTGCAAATATTCACCATGTATTTACATGCTGTGCTAATCTGTATTTTAATTAATCATCTCCCCAAATTGCTATATTTGGTACAATATCATTCCCTAAAGATTTAACCCATACTCAAATAAATGCAAAACCTTGATGCAGTCAATACACTACTTTAACAAATACTTTATTGAAAGTATTAGCCGTATTCTGCTACCATGAGATCATTATTTTCCTTTCCTTTTGCATTCCTTCCCTCCCCCAAAAATTAATATTAATGCTAGTAGACTGCTATTCTTCAGAAATAGCTAAACATCACAACTTTAGCTTTCAAATGGAAGTGTTGTACAGCTCGAGGACTGTCTGGAAGTACATCTGGTTGTAAATCCAGCCGTATTACAGCTATGCTACTGCACATGAAAGGTTAATGTGATATAATTATTGTTGAATATGAAAATGACAGTCTGTGGAGTTTTAGACACTGCTACATAATATTGGGAGGATACATTCTGACAGCATAAGTCACCTCCCAGTATTAGAGTCAGCACAATAATAAACTTTAATGAGATTTATTAAATCAGCTTACTTACATCCCACTCTCCTTTAATGTAAACCATTCTTTGTTCTGTTGCAGCAGACAAAAGCACTGGTTCTGTAAACTGTAACTAAACTGCCTTCTTTTCAGACTGTCCCTGGATAAAAAGTGTATTTTCAAATTCGCACCACCCATCTCCAAAATAGCAGGGAATAGAGCACCTCATCTTAAAAACTGCACAATATTCGAGATATGTGAAAGTTGCACTTTTACCATATAGCACATTCTATAATTACCAATCACACATTAGTTCCAATTTTTAAAAGGGTGATAAGGCAGAACCGGGTAACTCTAGGCCCATTAGCTTGGCTTCAGTAATCGGCAAGATGCTCAAAGGAATCATTAGCCGTACCTTATATGAACATTTAGATAGAGAAAGCCTCATTAAGGACAGCCAACTCAGCTTCCAAAAAACAATTATGCCTTAAGAATTTGATTGAATTTTTGAAGATGTCACCAGGTTAATGGATGAGTTTAACCTGGTAGTCACTGTCTACCTGGACTTTGAGAAAGCTTTTGATAAATTACCTCAAGAGGTTTCTCTAGAAGATAGAATCTTGTGGAATTAGAGGCAATCTGATATAGTAGTTTGAGAACTGGCTGAATATCCACCAATAGAAAGTTGTAGTTAATGCATTTGGATCTGCAGGGATTGGTGTTAGGATCTTTGTTATTTACCATATTCAAGATGTGGGTACTGGGGGAACAAACACAAGTTTGCGAAAGATTTGTGCAAGTGTTAAGACTGTACAGGATGCTCGACTACTGCAAGCAGTGTTGGAAGAATGAGCCCGTGTTTGGCAAATGATGCTTAACTTAGAAACGTGGAGTATTATTCACGTGGGCAGATCAAATGCCGAATATACTTTTACCCTACAAGGAACAAAGCTAAATCCAGTGGATGAAAGGAGATCGGGATGTGTCGGTGCATCACTCTAATGGTCATGGCCAATGCAGTGAAATTATAGTTAAAGTAAACAGGAATCTAGGTTGTATTTACAGGACAACTCACTATAAGACAAAGTATACGATTTGTGTCCTTGTACAAGACCCTGGCTCGGCCTCAGTTAGAACACTATTAGGTTTTGGTCCCCTCACATGGTGAGGCATACTGCGGCTCTGGAAAGGATGCAGAGGGCCAGAAGATTAATTCCCAGTTTAAAGCACAGTAGTTATCCAGATAGCCTCAAAGAGCTGGATCTGTATACTTCACAAAGCCAAAAAGTGTAGACTCGGGAGCAATTTGATTGACGTTGATAAAATAATGAGATGACTAGATTGTGTTTATGTGGACCAATTATTTCAACTTAATAGGTTAGGGATGACCAGCAGTCACATTTACAAATTACACAAGGGCAGAACTATGTTTGATGCTAAGCTGATCATCTTTGCCCAGAGAATAGTGAACCAGGTTGCCGGCTCGTGCAGTGAATGCTGATTCACTGTATTCCTTCAAGAGAGCTGGACCTGTTTCTCGCTGGGGTGGAGATCACCTCGTATAAAAAGGTAGGTATCCTGCAATACAAGTTAAGAGTCTATGTGATAGTTTCTATCGTCTAAAGGGATCGGAGAGGAATTTTCCAGACGTTAGGCATCACAACAATATAGGGCAAGCTAGATGGACCAGTGGATCTCTTTCTGTCTGTCATTTTCGTATGTTCATTTGAAAAAAATTGCTATTTCTGAAACAATTGCACTAACGATCAGAGCACTTTTTTTAATGGATAGTCCACGTTAATGTTTGCACTATTCTGGTCAAGCAAACAAACTTGGAACAGCTGCTGGACAGCTCACATGCTCACTGATAATTAACTTCTGAAATAGCTGGTCCTAAAATGAAATCATAAATAAGTAAATACTACAGTATTTATATACACCCTGCATTTTCTTAAAATTAGATTGTAACATGCCAATTTCCACGTAGTTTTATTTATCCTGCAATAAACAGCAATATCTGTGATGCAAGAAAGTATTGCCCTGGTCCCTAAAAGTAACACAGGTCTCTGACTAAATGTTTTGGCAACAAAGGGGGACAGGTACAGGCAAGGGTAAACATCACTTATCTGTTCATTTCTCATTCCATTCATATAATTCCTCATCTTGCACGGTCTGGGGAGGCGGGGGAAGAGAATTCATTAACATTGGATATATATAGTTGCTATCTTTCACTATATGGTATAAAAAACATCATGCTGTAACATTTTTTTCACTACTGAATAATTCTCCCTTACTTGCACTATCTACTTACATTTATATAGTGCTAATCACATTCTCTAGATACTCCAAAGTGTTTCACAGCCAACCAATTAGATTTTTGAAGTGTAGTCACTATTGCTTCACAGGCAAATGCAGCAGATAATTTGCACACAGCACGGTCCCACAAACGACGAGATGAATGACCAGTTAATCTGTTCTGATGGTGTTGGCCGAGGGACAAATGTTGGCCAAGGCACCAGGAGAACTCCCTGCTCCTCTTTGGAAAAAGTATGATGGGATCTTTCACATCCATCTGAACAGGCATGCGGGGCCTTGGCTAATGAATAAAATATCCCACAGGTCATGACATCTGTACAGAGTCCAGAGTAATAAATTGTTCTTATCAAACACTTTAGGCTCAATGTCATGCTGAAGCATTAGAGAAATGTGATGTGAAATCTTACTGTGCCTGGTGCGAGATCCTCTATAAATTTGTTGTTGAGATTAACAGGTGGTCACTGTAGACTGGTAACCTTTATAATACTGTAGATATAAATTATACTAATGAGCCAGCAATGATATAACTCAAGCTAATCTGAATTAATTAAATAATTGAGAGCTATAAAAACCCATTTTAAACGGACTGTAGATATCCGGATTTCAATAAATTTCCAAGATATCGCAATATATGCTCAACGAAACCAAATTCATTATTGTTTGGATGTTAAATAGTCACCATTGACCGGATTTTTGAGAAGTTTGCGACCGGGTTTTCGCCGCGATTTGACCCTCTGCAGCGGAAACCCAGTCGCAAAGCCCAAGCGGGATCCCTGGCTCGTTGTTTGTGGCAACAACGGGATGTACCGCCGGGGAGAGGAGCGCCGACGTACAACGCCACGGATTGTGTTACCGTCAGACTTTCAGCTCTCTCCCGACCCGTACGCCAAGCCCAGAATATCGACAGGTCAAACCTGTTGGTGCAGCCCTGCCAGCAGCGGCAAGTTTGAAAACCTGCAAAAAAGTTAAGTTAAAGTTTTTACTTTTTAATTTTTTTCCAGCAATTTGATAGATAAGTGTCTTGTAAATGTTTTATGACATTTTTTTCTCCCCCTCCCAAGGCCTCTCTTGCAGCGCTTCCAGCCCCGGACTAAATTTGGCGAAACTCACGTTTTTGTGCCGCGAATCTTCATGCAACACCCCCCTTACCAATGCGCCCCTGGTGCAAACGTAAAACCCGAAAGCTCGGCATAAAAACGGTAGCGCAATGTAAACGGTAAGTTTCACGTATCGCTACCGTTTGACAGAAAAACCCCAAAATCCAGCCCTTAGACTGCACATCTTTTTCCTCAACATTGGGAATCCTCTGCAAGTTCATTTTTCTTTGGAACTTTTACAATTGGCAGCATATCTACAAAACTAATATTTTAGTATCCAAGATTGACAAAATACTATTAAGAAACAAAAATTATTCCAAGCGACATTTTAAAATGTGGCCTGGTTTTAGTTCTACCATAGCGCTCATATACTGCAGATTAAAGTTGGTGTTCCCAAAAACAAGTTCAACTTAAAAAAAATAAACTAACCTTGAAAAATATTTTCTGACTTTTCAATAATCTTTGCATGCTTTCATCTTTTTAACTAAAATCTTGCAACTCTATTATGCTTCCTGACAAGATTTACATCAATGGTGCTATTGTACACTTTTCAAAAAACTTACGAGAATTGAACCCTGCTCGAAAAGTAAAATAAATCTTCATTTTCTCCAAAATAACACTCCGTAAAAATCCTTTCATAGCATCTTCTACGAAGATATTGTTATAGAAATTGGTAAAATATATGTACAGTCATGATATTGTTCTCTGCTCTTTCCCCTAGCTGCTTACCAGTCATAAAGTTGCAATCCTAAAAGAACCAGTCAACATCTTAACTAAACTACAAATCAATCTCTATATTGAAAAGTTACAAAGATTTTCCAAAATTAGCTTAAAACATGCTGACTTCTTCAGTTTCTAACTATAAGTTAGAGCACTTAAATCACATTCAACTTTAGGAAAATAAAAATTAAGCATCTAGCTTGTTTTAATGGAACAAAGCATCTTTGAATATAGTTTTATCCTGTTCAGTCTATCCTATGCTTCTGCCCATGGTAATCTTATATGTTGGAACTTGCAAAATACTTTTAATTTCATGTTCTGAATACATTAGTGTTCTTATCCTGCTTTGTAATCTCACCCATTACATTTAAATTTCACTTCAAGATTGGACAATCCATTTGGGTTACATTATTTCACATTCCCTCTCTTTTCACGCAAAATACCACCCACCCCCTAAAAAGCACCTAGTTACCAAGAGACCATAACTTTCCCCAGGTGTCAGAAAGAGCACGCCAAGGAGTGAGAGATGATTAATGGTCCATGTCCTTTAAGCTTTATGCAATACACTTTGCAATGAACTTAGGAGGAGAGCAAGAGCAGTTCGCATACTTGTGCAAGTGTAGTTGGTTACCCTGTAATGAATGAAGTCTGATAATTTGATTCCCACCCCAGATTATAAAATGGTTACAGCACAGAAGGAAGCCATTCGGCCCATTGAACCCATGCCGGCTCTCTGCAAGGGCACATCAGCTAGTCCCACTCTTTCCCTGTAGCCCTGCAATATTTTTCCCTTCAGGTATGTATCCAATTCTCTTTTGAAAGCCACGATTGAGTTTGCCTCCACCACTCTCTTAGGCAGTGCATTCCAAATCACAACCACTTGCTGTGTAAAAGACTTTTTCCACATGTCGCCTTTGGATCTTCTGCCAATCAGCTTAAATCTGTGCCCTCTGGTTCTCGCCCCTTATGCCAATGGGAACAGTTGCTCTCTATCTATACCCCTATCTTAAAAAGCGGGCAGTGACTGAATTCCACCATAAAAATATATTAGACAGGAGAGTATTTTTCGTTTGACCCACTTGCAATTGGAGAAACTGTCAATGCAAAGATCTGGGTCCAATTTTTTGCCTTCTCTTTTGGAGTTGACCTGGAGAGGATCAACCCACACGAGTGCAGCAACGTGCAGCCACAAATGTAGCTTTTTTAATATTGATGTTTTAAAAAAAATTTAAGTCTTATCCTAGATATTAAGGAGAGAGAGAGATAGGAGGGAGGAGGAAAATGAAGATAAACCCAAGCCAGTTACACAGTCAAAGGGGGAAGGAGGCAGGCAGCAGCGGCGGCTCCAGACCCGGGGGACATCAAAAGAAACTCAACTTACCGGGACATGGCTTTCCCCCCCAGACAATTCTCCAGGTGATGATCGCTTCAAACCCCGGTTTTTATTTTTTTGGGGGGAAACGAAAAAAAAAGGACCTGGAAACTCAAAAGAGGGGGGGGGGGGAGGAAAAATAAAATAAACTTTAAACACGCTGAGGTGGAAGATGGAGTTGCGGATTTTTTTTACAAATGAGTGAGGGGGGGGGGGTGGGGAGGGGTTGTGGAGGATTCACAATGTTTTTAAAACCGCAAACATTTGACTGACGGACGAGCAGGCGGGAGAGTGTGAAAGCGTCGCCGTCCAGTGCTCTACTGCAGCGAAACCGCCCCCTCCCAGCCTGATTGACAGCTCAGCCGACCGCACCATGGCACACCCCGAGGGGGGGGGGGAGAAATAGGGTGTCCGGCTCTGCTAAATTTCCAGACAAATTAGAAATACCACTCAGTCTCCCGCCTTGCCCCGTCTGATTCAGATTTTTTTCCCGCTAACGGTTTGAAGCGGTAGGATTGTTACCCCTTATGCTTTATGCTGCTGTTTTCTTTTTTTACATTTGGGTTCTGGTGATTGCCGGCCGCGCTGCCAGGATTTTGGTGCACTCCGTTGGGAGGAGGAGGCCCGTCGTCATGGCAACCGAGATCTGGGCCTGCGGTGCAATCTCAGATAAGGCCTGTGAACTCCCAATTCTTCATTTAAAATAAGAAAAATAATCGATTTCGTTTCATAAAGAGAAAATAGAAAAATGTTTATTTTTTGCATATTTTTCTTGTGTGTGTGTGTGTGTGTGGGCGGGAGGCTACTTGTTTCTCCTTGCAGGTCTTCCATCTTGCAATATTCCTTCCAAATATATTTTATCTTTTCATTTGCCGCAAAAAAAGTTGTATAAATAATTAAATGTCTTGAAGTAGAACAGCTGTTGCAACCTTTGCCTTGTTTTTCTCTGCTTCTGAAATCTCATCCAGCTGCAGACTGAAGCTGGTCCTGCTGGAGAAATTCTACTTGTGATCTTGAAAACACAAAAAAAAACTTGAAAAGCGCTGCATTTTTTTGGAGGGGAGGAATAAATAAACCAAATGATCGAGCACCAGCTCCGCCATTTTCAACCTGCATCAGCATGGTGAGCTGCAGCTTGAAGACATTTCCATCGCAGTGCAGGGACATGGATCATCAAACTCAGTATCAAATCTCTAGCTAGATCTGGACAAGGATGAATGCCGACTGAACTGTAATTGAGGATGCCTGTAATCACAGAGATGTCAATTTTCTGCACTTACTGCAGATTCTGAGGTTTATTTCTAGGAAAATCCAGCTTTCAGAATTTTCTCAACAGTTTCCCAAAACTTTCAATAGCTAGTTTTTACCATAAAACTACCACGACTTGGCATCACTGGGGCTTCCAGTTCCTGATTAAACTTTCGCCAAACAAAAATGCCTGTATAGCTTTTTTGTATGCTAATAGTTAAATATTAATCTAATTTAGATGACAGAATACCAGATTTAAACAGATTTAAAATCAAACAAAAATGTAATCATTAATAGTTCTCTTCCTCCTCACCACTATTTCAGAAATTACATCTTTTTTTTTGTCAATGTAAATAAACAAGTAGTATAAAATACTTAGCGACAATAGACTAGATTTGCCAATCATAATAAGCTGATGGTAACCCATTTAAAATTGATTCTTTACTGTCGCTATCACGATCAGTATTATGCTCATAATAAAGGATGAAACTGAGTACTGTATGCAATGAGTAAGTGTGACCTTAACTCCTTTAATTAGACTCCAGAGTGCAGATACAGTGTGGGAGGCCTGCTTATATACAGTGCTCCCAAGGGATACTGGGATCCCTTGGGACTCCAACAGGTAGGCCCTCTGGTGGTGGTGTGATACAGGTTGCCAAGGGTTACCTACAGAACATCACTCCCTCATAAAGTCAATAGTACACTTATTTACAGGGTGAGACAATCTGGGGCTTTTCGCTCCCTTGTCAATCATCTCGGTACAAATGCAGGTGTGGGTAAGTTGGTAGGCAGCTGGCCTTGCTGGGCTGCTGGGGATGGTGAGTTCAGCTTCGTGGTCAACCGTGATGTTGGTTGCCACTTGTGTGTGTGTTGGAGGGTCAAAGTTGGTGGCGCCCTCTTCGAGTTGCTCGTAGCTATTAGTGAACCGCAATTTGGTTTGGTCCAAATGCTTTCTGCACGTTAGTCCATTGGCCAATTTGACACCCTACTTCCTTCTTTGGCTATGACCGTGCCAGCAAGCCATTTGGGACCATGTCCATGATTGAATAAAAACACAGGGTCATTGACCTCAATATCGGGTGACAAGTTTGCGCAATCATGGTACATGCTTTGTTGATGCCGCCTGCCCTCGACATGATCATGGAGGTCAGGGTGGACAAGAGAGAGCCTTGTTTTGAGCGCCCTTTTCATGAGCAGCTCAGCTGGGGGAACCCCGGTGAGCGAGTAGGGTCTGGTGCGGTAGCTGAGTAGGACTTGGGACAGTCGGGTCTGCAAGGAGCCTTCCGACACGCATTTCAAGCTTTGCTTGATGGTTTGAACTGCCTGTTCTGCCTGGCCGTTGGATGCGGGCTTGAATGGGGCAGATGTGACGTGCTTGATCCCATTGTGGGTCATGAATTCCTTGAATGCAGCACTGATAAAACACGGCCCATTGTCGCTAACTAGGACATCAGGCAGGCAGGCAGTGTGTGGCAAACATGGCTCGGAGGCTTTCGATGGTGGCGGTGGGTGTGCTTACAGACATTATTACATATTCAATCTTTTGGCATGGTTTTTGTGTCTTCCGGTCTTAACAGTGGAAGACACAAAAACCATGCCAAAAATTGCTGGTCATGGGAATGTGGGAAGGGAGGACCTTGAGACAATCACTATCACTAGGGAGGTAGTGCTGAACAGGCTAATGGGACTCAAGGTAGACAAGTCCCCTGGTCCTGATGAAATGCATCCCAGGGTATTAAAAGAGATGGCAGAAGTTATAGCAGATGCATTGGTTATAATCTACCAAAATTCTCTGGACTCTGGGGAGGTACCAGTGGATTGGAAAGCAGCTAATGTAACGCCTCTGTTTAAAAAAGGGGGCAGACAAAAGGCAGGTAACTATAGGCCGGTTAGTTTAACATCTGTAGTGGGGAAAATGCTTGAAGCTATCATTAAGGAAGAAATAGCGGGACATCTAGATAGGAATAGTGCAATCAAGCAGACGCAACATGGATTCATGAAGGGGAAATCATGTTTAACTAATTTACTGGAATTCTTTGAAGATATAACGAGCATGGTGGATAGAGGTGTACCGATGGATGTGGTGTATTTAGATTTCCAAAAGGCATTCGATAAGGTGCCACACAAAAGGTTACTGCAGAAGATAAAGGTATGCGGAGTCAGCGGAAATGTATTAGCATGGATAGAGAATTGGCTGGCTAACAGAAAGCAGAGAGTTGGGATAAATGGGTCCTTTTCAGGTTGGAAATCGGTGGTTAGTGGTGTGCCACAGGGATCGGTGCTGGGACCACAACTGTTTACAATATACATAGATGACCTGGAGGAGGGGACAGAGCGTAGTGTAACAAAATTTGCAGATGACACAAAGATTAGTGGGGAAGCGGGTTGTGTAGAGGACACAGAGAGGCTGCAAAGAGATTTGGATAGGTTAAGCGAATGGGCTAAGGTTTGGCAGATGGAATACAATGTCGGAAAATGTGAGGTCATCCACCTTGGGGGGAAAAAAAACAGTAAAAGGCAATATTATTTGAATGGGGAGAAATTACAACATGCTACGGTGCAGAGGGACCTGGGGGGTCCTTGTGCATGAATCCCAAAAAGTTAGTTTTCAGGTGCAGCAGGTAATCAGGAAGGCGAATGGAATGTTGGCTTTCATTGCAAGAGGGATGGAGTACAAAAGCAGGGAGGTCCTGCTGCAACTGTACAGGGTATTGGTGAGGCCGCACCTGGAGTACTGCGTACAGTTTTGGTCACCTTACTTAAGGAAAGATATACTAGCTTTGGAGGGGGTACAGAGACGATTCACTAGGCTGATTCCGGAGATGAGGGGGCTACCTTATGATGATAGATTGAGTAGACTGGGTCTTTACTCGTTGGAGTTCAGAAGGATGAGGGGTGATCTGATATAAACATTTAAAATAATGAAAGGGATAGACAAGATAGAGGCAGAGAGGTTGTTTCCACTAGTCGAGGAGACTAGAACTAGGGGGCATAGCCTCAAAATACGGGGGAGCCAATTTAAAACCGAGTTGAGAAGGAATTTCTTCTCCCAGAGGGTTGTGAATCTGTGGAATTCTCTGCCCAGGGAAGCAGTTGAGGCTAGCTCATTGAATGTGTTCAAATCACAGATAGATAGATTTTTAACCAATAAGGGAATTAAGGGTTATGGGGAGCGGGCGGGTAAGTGGAGCTGAGTCCACGGCCAGATCAGCCATGATCTTTTTGAATGGCGGAGCAGGCTCGAGGGGCTAGATGGCCTACTCCTGTTCCTAATTCTTATGTTCTTATGTTCTTATAATCCATTTTGAATAAGCATCCACAACAACCAAGAACATTTTGCCTAGAAATGAGCCCGCATAGTCAACGTGGATCCTAGACCACAGTTTGGAGGGCCATGACCACAAACTTAGCGATGCCTCTCCGAGTGCATTGTTTGGTTGAGAGCAAGTGTTGCACTGGCGCACGCATGACTCTAAATCTGAGTCGATGCCGGGCCACCACACATGGGATTTGGCTATGGCTTTCATCATTACAATGCCTGGGTGGGTGCTGTGTAGGCCGCGTATGAATGTTTCTCTGCCTTTCTTGGGCAAGACCACACGATTACCCCACAAAAGACAGTCCGCCTGTAAGGACATTTCGTCTTTGCGTCTGTGGAATGGCTTAATCTCTTCCTGCATCTCCGCTGGGATGCTGGACCAGCTCCCATGGAGGACACAGTTTTTTTACCAGGGACAGTAAAGGATCCTGGCTGGTCCAGGTCCTGATCTGGTGGGCCGTAACGGGTGACTTTTCATTTTCTAATGCATCCATCACCATGAGCAAGTCTGCAGGCTGTGCCATTTCCACCCCAGTGGTGGGCAATGGTAGCTGACTGAGAGCATCAGCGCAGTTCTCTGTGCCCGGTCTGTGGCAGATTACATAGTTGTATGCCGACAGCGTGAGCGCCCATCTTTGGATGCGGGCAGAGGCATTGGTGTTAATCCCTTTGTTCTCTGAGAAGAGCGATATGAGCGGCTTATGGTCAGTTTCTAGCTCAAACTTGAGACCAAACAAATACTGGTGCATTTCTTTCACCCCGTAAACGCACGCCAGAGCTTTTTCAATCATGCTGTTGGCCCTTTCGGCCTTGGACAGACTCCTGGACGCATAAGCGACCAGATGCAAAATCCCCGATTCTTTAGCTTGTTGTAACACACACTCGACCCCGTATGACGACGCATCGCAAGCTAGCACTAATCGTTTACATGGGTTATACAGAACAAGCAGTTTGTTTGAACATAACAGATTTCTGGTTTTCTCAAAGGCAGCCTCTTGTGAATTCCCCCATACCCAGTCGTCTCCCTTGCGCAGTAGCACATGTAGGGGTTCCAACAAGGTGCTTAACCCGGGTAGGAAATTACCGAAATAGTTGAGGAGTCCCAGGAACGACTGCAGCTCCATCACGTTCTGTGGTCTCGGCGCGTTCTTGGCGTCGGTGGGTCTGATGCTGTCTGCTGCGATTCTTCTTCCCAAGCACTCAATCTCTGGCGCCAGGAAAACACACTTCAAGCGTTTCAACCTGAGTCGACTTAGAACCTCGTCCAGATTTTTCAAGTGTTCGATGGTGTCCCGACCTGTGACCAGTATGTCGTCCTGGAAAACCACAGTGCACGGAACCGACTTTAGCAGGCTCTCCATGCTCCGTTGGAAAATTGCCGCGGCCGAACAAATCCCGAACGGGCATCTGTTATAGATGAACAGACCTTTGTGCGTGTTGATGCAGGTGAGGCCTTTCGAAGATTCCTCCAGCTTCTGCGTCATTTAGGCCGAGGTCAGGTCCAACTTGGTGAATGTCTTTCCTCCAGCCAGGGTCGCAAATAGGTCGTCTGCCTTGGGTAGCGGGTACTGGTCCTGTAGCGAAAAACGGTTAATCGTTACTTTATAGTCCCCACAAATTCTGACCGTGTCGTCACCTTTGCGTACCAGGACAATCGGACTGGCCCGCTCGTTGAATTCCACCGGCGCGATGATGCATTCTCGCTGCAGCCTGTCCAGCTCAATTTCCACTTTCTCTCGCATTATATACGGTACTGCCCGTGCCTTGTGTGGATGGGTCGTGTACCGGGAACCAAGTGGATCTGCACTTTCGCCCCCGAGAAACTTCCAAAGGGATCAGCTCTTTGGTGTAAGTTCTTAGCTTGGTGTGAATGGGGCTGAGCTTGGGCCTGTGTGCCTTGTTGCACCACAGCCTGTCAAAGGCCTTTTTGCTCATTGTGGACTGACCCGCACCCGTGTCCAGTTCCGTGGATACTGGAATTCCGTTCAGTTCAACCTTTAACATAATCAGTGGCTATTTTGTGATGAAGGTGTGTACCCCGTACACTTCTGCCTCCTCGGTTCGAGTCTCTAGTTCAACCTGATCCACCATGGATGAATCATCCTCTGCAACGTGGTGATTTGCAGGGTTTTCAGCTCGCCAGCACATTCGGTGGAGGTGTCCCATTGTTCTGCAGCCGTTGCACGCATAGTGCTTGAAGCGGCATTGATGGGCCCGATGATCATCTCCACAACGCCAACGAGGTGTTAACTGCCTCGCATTAACAATTGATGGCGGACTCTGGGTCATCTGAGGTCATGCAGCAGCCAGCGTGTATGTTCTGCCATGTATATTCCTGCTCGAAAACAGCGTTACTTTGTGCACAGTACTAGCCGAAATCTCTTTATGCTGCAAAATTTGTTTGGTGTCATTGCTGGTGGACATAAATGCCTGGGCTATCGTTATGGCTTTGCTCAGATTCGGTGTTTCAACAGTCAATAGTTTGCGAAGGATTACCTCATGACCAATGCCAAGCACAAAAAAGTCTCTTGGCATTTGTTCAAGGAATCCATCAAATTCGCAATGCCCTGCAAGGCGCCTTAGTTCGGTGACATAGCTCGCCACTTCCTGGCCCTCCGACCGTTGACGAGTATAGAACCGATACCTCGCCATCAAAATGCTTTCCTTCGGATTTAGGTGCTCCAGGACCAGCGTACACAATTCTTCATAGGATTTGGTTGTTGGTTTCACCGGAGCTAGAAGATTCTTCATGAGGCTATAGGTTGTTGCCCCGCAGACGGTAAGGAGGACCGCCCTTCGTTTGGCAGCATTCTCGTCCCTTTCCAGCTTGTTGGCCACGAAGTATTGGTCGAGTCTCTCCACGAAGGCCTTCCAATCGTCCCCTTCTGAGAACTTCTCCAGGATACCAGCAGTTCTTTGCATTTTCGCGTGGTTGTTCGTTACCTCGTCGCCAATTATTATGCTCATAATAAAGGATGAAACTGAGTACTGTATGCAGTGAGTAAGTGTGACCTTAGCTCATTTAATTAGACTCCAGAGTGCAGGTACAACGTGGGAGGCCTGCTTATATACAGTGCTCCCAAGGGATGCTGGGACTCCAACAGGTAGGCCCTCTGGTGGTGGTGTGATACAGGTTGCCAAGATTACATACATAACAATCAGAAAACCTGGGCCCATTTGTATTATACTCTCCTTAGGACTAAAAAGGAGTTTTCCAAGCCTAGGAGCTAGTTTTTCTAGAAAGAATGGGTGCAGCTGCTATTAGCAGGCATATAACAATGATGAGTAAAGTCCAGGAGTGGTGAGGGCATAGGAGGCGGACAAATCATCACAAGTGCCAATACAGTCAGTAGATGTACCATACCAGGTAACTAAATATGGTGTAGGATTGCAAGCCCTGGTTGGATCTTTTCCTGGAGGTCTCATCAAATGACCCCCAACTGCCCTGCTTGGTCAAACAATTTTTTTCCCTATCTCTCATTTTCATAACTAATTAATGAAAGAATTCAATGTAAATGAAAAAAAAATACACCATTTATTTTAATGCTCCTATGAATTTCCTCCTGATTTGTTCCCTCCAGTGTCCAAAAGATCAATCTTTTTTTTCCTGGAGATTCCAGGACAACCCTGGAGGGTTGGCAACCCGAATATGGTGCTGTGACTGCAGTGCTTGTCCACCAAGGTCACTCAACCATCTGCAGTGCACTAGCCGTGGTATTAAAAGGCCACTGTGCCTATAATGTCATGGAGTCCTTTCAGGCATCAACTGACAACATTTTAGGTTGTCACTTTCTTTATCTTTTTGGACACATAATAAAATAACGATTGGCTGCTAGATACAGTCAAATAATTTCTCCCAGTTGGTTGTGGATATGCTCCCTTAGTTGGTTAGCAAGTGATGCAAGAGCCTTGCTATTGACAACCCCTGATGAATCTTCATTACTGCTATGTGCATCCTTGCTGGAGTTGCTGTAGGAACTGGTACCTGCTATTACTTTTACAGAGCTATGTGACAATACTGAATTGCCACTGAGAGTGTCATCCAGTAGCATTTGTACTACTCTGTACATGCCCCAAGATATGTTTGAGCATAGCACAGGACATCTATGAGGTCTCTGAATCTCTTCCTAATTGTTCTCCGTGACTGTTTTCTGAGTAAGTTGAAGCTAAATGTGACTGCATTGTGGAGCTTGGACTCGAAATTCTTTGTTGGAGTCGTGGGAGCACTCATTGGAGATACTCGTAATGTAAGCTCTGGAACCTCCTCCTTAAGACGCTTCTTAAAATCTATCTCATTGACCAAGCTTTTGGTCACCTGCCTATCCCTTCTGCGGCTCGGTGTCAAATTTTGTTTCATAACTCTATTGTGAAGTGCCTTGCGACATTTTACTACGTTAAAGGCACTATATAACCACAACTTGTTGTTGTATCTATGACCTGCATAAGTGTGGACCCACTGCAGATGCCACCAGTGTAGCCACATGCTCGCTGGCAGTCTCTAATGAAGATAACCTATAGTACATATCTGGGTATTAGACCACTTCCACTGGTTGGCAGACAGGAAGCAAAGAGTAGGAATAAACGGGTCCTTTTCAGAATGGCAGTCAGTGACTAGTGGGGTACCGTAAGATTCAGTGCTGGGACCCCAGCTATTTACAATATATATTAATGATTTAGACGAAGGAATTGAATGTAATATCTCCACGTTTGCAGATGACACTAAGCTGGGTTGCAGTGTGAGCTGTGAGGAGGATGTTAAGAGGCTGCAGGGTGACTTGGACAAGTTAGGTGAGTGGGCAAATGCATGGCAGATGCAGTATAATCTAGATAAATATGAGGTTATCCACTTTGGTGGCAAAAACAGGAAGGCAGAATATTATCTGAATGGTGACACTTTAGGAAAAGGATAGGTGCAACGAGACCTGGGTGTCATGGTACATCAGTCATTGAAAGTTGGCATGCAGGTACAGCAGGTGGTGAAAAAGGCAAATTGTTATGTATGAATAAAGAGTCTGACTGTATACTGTGAGCTCAAAGTAAAGTGTGACCTCAGTCTTTTATTGCAGGTCTCCAGAGTGCCTCTCCAGCCTGTGAGGCCTCCTTAAGTACCTGAGCTCCCAAGGGATTGTGGGATCCCCTGGAACTCCAGGAGATGAGCCCTCTAGTGGCTATACAAGGTATATACAGGTTTACATATATAACAACACTCCCCCGCAAAGTCAACAGTGTAACTATTTACAAGGTGAGTTGATCTGGGGCCTTTCTTTCCCTCGTTGATCGTCTCGGTGCAAATGCTGGTTTTGGTGAATTGTTTGTTGGGCTCTTGCTGGGCTGCTGAGTAGCTGGTCTTGCTGGCCTGCCTGGTGTAAGTCCTGCTGGGCTGCTGCAGGTGATGGGTTCTGGTTCGTGGCCAACCACGGTGTCGGTTGCCATTGGTGTGTATGTTGGGGGGTCAAAGAAGGTGGAGTCCAAAATGGGTTGCTCTGGATAGTCCGTGAATCTGAGTTTGATTTGGTCCAAGTGTTTCCGGTGAATGAGTCCATTTGAAAGTTTGACCCAAAACACCCTGCTCCCCTCTTTGGCCACAATGGTGCCGGGAAGCCACTTGGGACCTTGTCCATAATTCAATACAAATACAGAATCATTGATTTCAATTTCATGTGACACATTTGCGCTATCATGATATGCACTTTGTTGAAGCCACCTGCTCTCTACCTGTTCATGTAGATCAGGGTGAACTAACGAGAGCCTTGTCTTAAGTGCTCTTTTCATGAGCAGTTGAGCAGGTGGGATCCCAGTGAGCGAGTGGGGTCTCGTGCAGTAGCTAAGCAGGACTTGTGATAGGCGAGTCAGCAGTGAGCCTTCCGTTACCCTCTTCAAGCCCTGCTTGATGGTTTGCACTGCTCTCTCTGCCTGACCATTGGATGCTGGTTTGAACGGGGCAGATGTAACATGTTTAATCCCGTTACTGGTCATGAACTCTTTGAACTCGGCACTGGTAAAACATGACCCGTTGTCGCTCACAAGGACATCAGGTAGTCCGTGCGTGGCAAACATGGCCCGCAGGCTTTCAGTGGTGGCAGCGGACATGCTTGCCGACATTATCTCACATTCAATCCATTTGGAGTACGCATCTACAACCACAAGGAACATTTTACCCAAGACCGGGCCTGGATAGTTGACATGGACCCTGGACCACGGTTTGGAGGGCCAAGACCATAAACTGAGTGGCACCTCCCTAGGTGCATTGCTTAACTGCGAGCATGTGTTACATCTGTGCACGCAGGACTCTAAGTCTGCATCGATACCGGGCCACCACACGTCGGATCTGGCTATCGCTTTCATCATTACGATGCCTGGGTGGGTACTTTGGAGGTCACTGATGAAAGTGTCTCTGCCATTCTTGGGGATCACTACCCGATTGCCCCACAGAAGGCAGTCTGCCTGTATAGACATTTCAGCTTTGCGCCACTGGTACAGCTTTATCTCTTCCTGCATTTCCACTGGGACACTGGACCAGCTCCCGTGAAGCACACAATTATTTACTAGGGACAATAAGGGGTTCTGGCTCATCCAGGTTCTAATCTGTCGGGCTGTGATGGGTGATTGCTCACTCTCGAATGCTTCCATAACCATGACTAAATCTGCGGGCTGCGCCATTTCCACCCCCGTGGCGGGCAATGGCAGCCTACTGAGAGCATCGGCACAGTTTTCTGTGCCTGGCCTGTGGCAGATGGCATAGTTGTATGTGGACAATGTGAGCGCCCATCTCTGGATGCAGGCCGATGCATTCGTATTCATCCCCTTACTCTTGGAAAACAGGGATATTAGTGGTTTATGGTCAGTTTCCAATTCAAATTTTAGCCCAAACAGATATTGATGCATTTTCTTTACCCCATACACACACGCTAACGCTTCTTTTTCAATCATGCTGTAGGCTCTCTCAGCCTTAGACAGACTTCGGGATGTATAAGCAACCAGTTGCAATTTCCCAGAATCATTAGCTTGTTGCAATACACACCCGACCCCGTACGACGACGCATCACATGCTAGTATCAAACGCTTACATGGATCATACAAAACAAGCAATTTGTTTGAGCAGAACAATTTTCTAGCTTTTACAAAGGCATTTTCTTGGCTTTTGCCCCATACCCATTCGTTTCCTTTACGCAGTAAGGCGAGTGAGCAGTGGTTCTAACAGTGTGCTGAGACCTGGTAAGAAGTTACCAATGTAGTTCAAAAGTCCTAGAAATGACCGCAGCTCTGTGGGCTTGGTGCATTCTCGATTGCCTCCGGCTTTGAATTGGCGGGCTTGATGACGTCCGCCGCGATTCTGCTCCCCAGAAACTCCACTTCAGGCGCCAAGAAAATGCACTTCGAGCGTTTTAACCTGAGCCCCACGCGGTTGATTCGACTAAGAACTTCCTCCAGGTTCTGCAGATGCTCGACTGTGTCCCAACCTGTAACCAAGATGTCGTCCTGGAAGACCACCGTGCGTGAGACTGACTTCAGTTTTCTCTGGAATATCGCGTGGCTGATCGAATTCCAAACAGGCATCTGTTATAAATGAAGAGACCTTTGTGCATGTTGATGCAGGTGAGGCCCTTTGATGATTCCTCCAGCTCCTGCATCATGTAGGCCGAGGTCAAATCCAGCTTCGTTAACGTGTTTCCTCCCGCCAGCGTAGCAAAAAGGTCGTCAGCCTTTGGTAGTGGGTATTGATCCTGCAAGGAGAAACAATTGATAGTTACTTTGTAATCACCACAGATTCTGACGGTGCTGTCTCCCTTAAGGACTGGAACAATCGGACTAGCCCACTCGTTGAATTCGATCGGCGAAATGATGCCCTCTCTTTGCAGCCGGTCTAGCTCGATCTCTACCCTTTCTCCCATCATGTGCAGTACTGCTCTCGCCTTGTGATGGATAGTTCGCGCCCCCGGAATTAGGTGGATCTGCACTTTTGCTCCTTGGAACTTCTCAATGCCTGGTTCGAACAGCGAAGGGAACTTGTTTAAGACCTGGGCACACGAAGTGTCGTCAGCAGACGAGAGCGCTCAGACGTCGTACCAGTTCCAGCATATCTTTCCCAGCCAGCTCCTGCTGAGCAGCGTGGGACCATCGCCCGGTACCACCCAGAATGGTAGCTTGTGCACCGCTCCATTGTAGGAGACCTTTACAGTAGCACTGCCGATTATGGGAATCAGTTACTTTGTGTAAGTTCTCAGTTTTGTGCGAATGGGAGTCAAGACTGGCCTTGAGGCCTTGCTGCACCACAATTTTTCGAAAGTCTTTTTGCTCATAATGGACTGGCTCGCGCCCGTGTCCAGCTCCATTGACTCCGGGAGTCCATTTAGTTCAACCTTCAGCATTATCGGGGGACACTTTGTGGTAAATGTGTGCACCCCATATACCTCTGCCACCTCGGTCTGAGGCTCTGATTTGTCATGATCCGCCGTGGATCTGTCCTCCTCTGCAACATGGTGGTTTGCAGGATTGACAGGGTTTGCAGCTCGCCTGCACATACGTTGGAGATGCCCCATTGTCCCACAGCCCTTACAAACGTATCCTTTGAAGCGGCATGAATGGAAATGATGATCACCCCCGCAGCATCAACAAGGTGTTAATGGCCTTGCATTCATCACCCTTGATGGTGGACTCTGAGACATCTGCGGACGTGCAGCTGCAGGCATGTGGGGCCTGCCCTGTACGTTGCGATTTGAAAACAACATCACTTTGTTCACAGTACTTGTAGCAGCACTTGTGTGCTGAGAGATTTGCTTAGTATTGTCACCGGTGGCAATGAACGCCTGGGCTATCGCTATGGTCTTACTCAAGGTTGGGGTCTCTACAGTCAAAAGTTTGCGAAGTATCACTTCATGGCCAATGCTAAGTACGAAAAAGTCTCTGAGCATGTGCTCCAAATGTCCTTCAAAATCGCAATGTCCTGCAAGGCATCTTAGCTCGGCAACATAACTTGCCACTTCCTGGCCTTCAGACCTTTTGTAGGTGTAGAACCGGTACCTCGCCATCAGAACGCTTTCCTTCAGGTTCAGATGCTCCCGGACCAGTATGCACAAATGATCATATGATTTCTCTGTGGGTTTCGCTGGAGCAAGCAGATTTTTCATGAAGCCATACATTGGTGCCCCGCAGACGGTGAGGAGAATCGCCCTTCGTTTGGCAGTGTTCGTTTCTCCTTCCAACTCGTTGGCCACGAAGTATTGGTCGAGTCACTCCACGAAGGTTTCCCAATCATCTCCCTCCGAGAATTTCTCCAGGATGCGCACTGTTCTCCGCATCGTTGGGTTTGTCATCTGTATCTCGTCGCCAGTTGTTATGTATGAATAAAGAGTCTGACTGGATACTGTGAGCTCAAAGTAAAGTTTGACCTCAGTCTTTTATTGCAGGTCTCCAGAGTGCCTCTCCAGCCTCTGAGGCCTCCTTAAGTACCTGTGCTCCCAAGGGTTTGTGGGATGAGCCCTCTGGTGGCTGTACAAGGTATATACAATTTTACATATATAACACAAATGGCATGTTGGCCTTCATAGCGAGAGGATTTGAGTATAGGAGAAGGGAGGTCTTACTGCAGTTGTACAGGGCCTTGGTGAGGCCACACCTTGAATATTGTGTGCAGTTTTGGTCTCCTAGTCCTATTGCTATTGAGGGAGTGCAACGAAGGTTCACCAGACTGATTCTGGGGATGGCAAGACTGACATATGAAGAAAGACTGGATCGACTAGACTTATATTCACTGGAATTTAGAAGAATGAGAGGGGATCTCATAGAAACATATAAAATTCTGACGGGATTGGACAGGTTAGATGCAGGAAGGATGTTCCCGATGTTGGGGAAGTCCAGAAGCAGGCATCACAGTCTAAGGATAAGGGGTAAGCCATTTAGGACCGAGATGAGGAGAAACATCTTCACTCAGAGAGTTGTTAATCTGTGGAATTTTCTACCGTAGAAAGTTGTTGAGGCCAGTTCGTTAGATATATTCAAAAGTTATATGTGGCCCTTACGGCTAAAGGGATCAAGGGATATGGAGAGAAAGCAGGAATGGGGTACTGAAGTGCATGATCAGCCATGATCATATTGAATGGTGGTGCAGGCTCGAAGGGCTGAATGGCCCACTCCTGCACCTATTTTCTATGTTTCTATGTCCCCCCCGCCCTCCAATTATAGCTTTCTTTCATGTGCCTGTATAACATCATGTGCGACTTTACAGTAATTCTCATCCTTAATTCATGTAACTTTTTCTCACTTCTTCTGTTCAAGTTTTTCTAGTCGTCGATACTGTATTAACCATTTGGTGACAAAATTCAATTCTTACTTCCTTCTCTGCATACATGGGGGACAATCCTTCCTTAGCAATAGTATCTTGCAAAGCTTTGTTGCACAGTCCACAAGAAGTTTCAGTGCCTGGTGTAGTGCAATGAGCTATCATTTTTCCAATATTGCAACCAAAATTGCAATTTCAGAAACTGCACATTTCAAAAATAAGCACTGCTGCGATTATATTAGTGAGTGTTCCTATTTTCTGAAAAAATAATTTCTTTTGATCTCTTAGTGCCAAACCATAGTTGAATTTGTCTCGTGTCCACTAAAAAATATACTACACTTTCCTAAGCTGGTACCATGATGAATCAGAAAAGTGGCTGAAGGGACATTCTGTCTGAGGAGAACAAAGTGTGTGTTCTATCCCAATGAGCTATGCAATCTACCACAGTTGATTTTTAGCATAAAGTTAAGGAAATATGCAAAATATGCATTGCTCATTCCTGGTCTGATTTCAAATCCCTCCATGGCCTCGCCCCTCCCTATCTCTGTAACCTCCTCCAGCCCTACAACTCTCCGAGATCTCTGTGCTCTTCCAGTTCTGGCCTCTTGCGCATCCCCGATTTTCATTGCTCTACCATTGGTGGCTGTGCCTTCAGCTGCCTAGGCCCTAAGCTCTGGAATTCCCTTCCTAAAACTCTCAGCCTCTCTACCTCTCCTCCTTTAAGACGCTCCTTAAAACCTACTTTTTGGCTAAGCTTTTGATCACTCAGCCTAATATCTCCTTATGTGGCTCGGTGTCAAAGTTTCTTTAATAACACTCCTAAATTGCCTTGTGTCATTTTATTACATTAAAGGCGCTATATAAATGCATGTTGTTGTTGTTGTTGTAGTACTAAGTTTGATTATTGACACATAGGGTTCTCCTGATCAATGTTGCACGAGGTTAATAAAGAATTAATTCAATTAGAAGGCAGATCTAGGCTAGATTTTTTATCCATTGATTATAAATGGGTGGAAAATTAGTCCATAATGTGCTACCGCAGACAAACCTATGTGCCGTGCTGAAGGGGAAAGATCAAGCAAGTAAATAAAAAGAGAGGTTAACTTATGAGGACAGGTTGCATAAACTTGGCTTGTGTTCCCTTGAGTTTAGAAGATTGAGGAGTGATCTATTTGAGGTGTTTAAAATGATAAAGGGATTTGATTGGGTAGATATTTCCTTTAGTGGGGGAATCCAAAACAAGAGGACATAATCTTAAAATTAGAGTTATTTAGGAGTGAAATTCGGAAGCACTTTTTCACACAAGGGTAGTGAAAATCTGTAACTCACTCCCCCAAAAAGCAGTGGATGCTGGGGGTCACTTGAACTGTTCAAGACTGAGATCAATAGATTTTGTTGGGTATCAAGGGATATGGGACAAGGATGGTTAACTGGAGCGGAAGTATAGGCCAGACATCATCATCACCATCATAGGCAGTCCCTTGGAATCGAGGAAAACTTACTTCCACTCCTAAAGTGAGTCCTTTGGTGGCTGAACAGTCCAATGCGAGAGCCACAGACCCTGTCACAGGTGGGACAGACATTCGTCGGGGGAAGGGGAGGGCGGTGGGACTGATTTGTCGCATGCTCCTTCCACTGCCTGCACCTGACTTCTTCACGCTCGTGGCGTTGAAATTCGAAGAGCTCAACGCCCTCCCGGATGCACTGTACAATAGTGCGGGTTTTACTACAGCCCTGTTGACCATGAGCTTGGTGTTAGATTTGAGGGCCTAGTCTTCGAACACTCTTTTCCTCAGGCAGCCAAAGGTTGCACTGGTGCACTGGAGGCGATGTTGAATCTCCGCATCAATGTCTGCCTTTGTTGATAAAAGGCTCCCGAGGTATGGGAAGTGGTCCACATTGTCGAGGGCCGTGCCGTGAATCCTGATGACTGGGGAGCAGTGCTGTGCGGCGAGGATAGGCTGGTGGAGGACCTTTGTCTTACAAATGTTAAGCTTAAGGCCTATGCTTTCATATGCCTCGGTAATACATCGACTATATTCTGGAGTTCAGCTTCAGAATGTGAGCAGATGCAGGCGTTGTCCGCGTACTGCAGCTCAACGACAGAGGTTGGGGTGATCTTGAACCTGGCCTGGAGGCGGCGTAGGTTAAACAGCTTCCCACTGGTTCTGTAGTTTAGTTCCACTCCAGCGGGGAGTTTGTTGACTGTGAGGTGGAGCATGGCAGCGAGCAAGATTGAGAAGAGGGTTGGAGTGATGACGCAGCCCTGTTTGACCCCGGTCCAGATATGGATTGGGTCTGTAATGGAATCGCTGGTAAGGATCACAGCATGCATGCTGTCATGGAGCAGGCGAAGGATGTTGACAAACTTTTGGGGGCATCCAAAACGGAGGAGGATGTTCCATAAGCCCTCACGGTTGACAGTGTCAAAGGCCTTTGTAAGATCGAAATAGGCCATGTATAAGGGCTGGCGCTGGTCCCTGCATTTTTCCTGCAGCTGTTGCGCTGCAAAGATCATGTCCGTTGTGCCCCATAGGGGACGAAATCCGCATTGTGATTCCGGAAGGTGCACCTCGGCCACAGGGAGAAGATGATTGAGGAGAACTCTAGCCACAACCTTCCCAGTGGCTGATAGCAGGAAGATTCCCCTGTAGTTGCTGCAGTCGGACTTGTCCCCCTTTTTAAATATGGTCACGATCACTGCATCTCTGAGATCTCCCAGCATGCTCTCCTCCCTCCAAATGAGAGAGATGAGGTCAGGTATCCGCACCAACAGCGCCTCTTCGCCATACTTTAGCGCCTCAGCAGGAATTCCATCCGCACCCGTAGCCTTGTTATTCTTGAGCTGTTTTATGGCTTTGCCTACCTCGTGCAACGTTGGAGTTTCACTGAGTTGGTGGCGGGTGGCATGCTGCAGGATGGAGTTGAGAACACTCGAGTCAAAGGCAGAGTCTCGATTGAGGAGATCTTCAAAGTGCTCCTTCCAGTGGGCCCTGACAGCCTCGGTGTCCTTGATGAGTGTTTCCCCGTTCTTCGCCAGGAGTGGGGTGGGTCCTTGGGAGTTTGGACCGTAGGTGGCCTTGACTGCAATGAAGAATCATCTCTTATCATGGCTGTCGGCCAGTTGTTGTATCTCTTGTGCTTTCTCCATCCACCACCTGTTCTTTAGGTCTCGGGTTTTTTGTTGGACTTCAGCCTTGAGCCATCTGTAATGTTGTTTTGCAGCTCCTGAGTTGGGTTGTTGCTCAGAAATGCTCTGCGCTTACGATCTATTAGTTCTTGGATCTGAGGTACAGGTCAGACATGCTCTAATTGATTGACAGAACAGGCTCGAGGGGTTGAATGGGCTGCTCGTGTTCTTATGTTCTAATTTGTGTAAGAACATCTACACAGTATATATGTAGGCCTGGTTATTGTGCAAGTTTACTTACAGCAGAATATTTTCCACCAGATAGGCTATGTGATTTGGGTTAACTAATTAGAAATAAAAAAAATAATGCTATCTATTGTAGATGATTGCTGCTAGGTTGTAGTTGTTACTCATGAAAGGGAAGAGACACTCTCCACTAGATCTGCATTTTCAAGTTTAGATTGTGCTATCAATTTCTAGACAATGCCTCATGATCAATGTAAACTGTAGTGTTACTTGCTGTATGGTGATCTGTCTTTATTTCTTGTCTCATCCAGACACAAGGAGCAGTTGACGTGAATAATAGCGTAGATGCATTTAAGGGGGTGCTAGATAAACATATGAGGGAGAAAGGAATAGAAGGTTACGATGAGAGAGCTCGATGAAGAAGGATGGGAGGAGGCTCCTCTGGAGCATAAATACTTTCATGGACTAGACTGATCCCTGGGATGAGAGTGTTTTCTTTGAGGAGATTGAATAGATTGGGCCTATACTCTCTGGAGTTTAGAAAAATGAAAGGTGATCTCTTTGAAACATAAGATTCTGAGGGGGATTAGTAAGGTCGATGCTGAGAGCTTGTTTCCCCTGGCTGGAGAGTCTAGAACTAGGGGGCATAGTCTCAAGATAAGGGATTGTCCATTTAAGACTAAGATGAAGAGCAACTTCTTCATGAGAGGCCTGTGAATCTTTGGAATTCTCTATCCCAAAAGGCTGTGAATTCTGAGTCGTTGAATATATTCAAGGCTGAGATTGATAGATTTTTAGACTCTAGGGGAATGAAGGGATATGGGGATCGGGCAGGAAAGTGGAGTTGAGGTCGAAGATCAGCCATGATCTTATTGAATGGCAGAGCAGGCTTGAAGGGTCATATGACCTACTCCTGCTCCTAATTCGTATGTTCTTAGTTGGGCCGAATGGCCTGTTTTTATGCTGCACCCTCTATGCAATAGTACAGCTATCCTTCAGTATCCTTGTCCCAAGGCTCTATTAACATTTTGTAGGAGGAACTTGACTTTATTCGGCCTTGTGCACAATTTTGCAATGTCCTAGGTTATTTTTCTATGAAGCTAGAGGTATAAATCAAAAGCTTTTAAAGTGTAGTTCAGCATAGCTTATTCCCATGCCTTCTTCCAGAAAAATATTCAATGCCAAATGTAGATTGCTGAAACAGCTAACTTAGATCCAGAACAGAGCCATCTGATGTGCAGGCTGAGCAATTGCTTCTACCTCTGTGTATCTGTCTGTGTGACATTATCCATTGTAGACCTGGAAACTGTGAACAACTTAGCAAACAGTGATTTTGTAAATAAAGTGTTCATGTTTTACAATGCAGACTAAACATTTCTCATTTGCAATGATTTAAAAAGAACAAGAGTGGATTTTATTACTCTCTGGTCAACTTTGCTTTTAAAATCTTTATTTTTGCCCCAAAAGATTAAAAAAATATATTTCCGTTCCGGATTCCTAAAACAAGAATCTGCTAAGTTGTTTGTTTTCCAGTTCCAGAACTGATCAGCAGAGCACTAACTAGTCTGTACAAGTGGGGCACATCATGGCTGGGCAGAGAGGAAAACTGTCTGATGAGTTACAGTCCTATTTTATCTAGCATGCTTCATCTGAATATACAGGAGGTTAGCTCATTATTATAAAAGCAAGCAGAGAGTCTCCAATGATTGGTGCTTGCAAGCTTTCCTGCGTGCTCGACTAATGTCCTAAAATATGATTGTTTTACCACAAACAGTCTTTGGATTGTCGAGTCAAAGAAAAAAAATGAGTGCTTGTGTCGATGTCCTCTATTAAATCACAATTATCGAACTGAAAATAAGCCCTGTATTTTATTCAATGGATATTTGTTCAAATTATAAATAAATTACATTAAAAGGAGAATTTGGTCCTTTTTCAGCAGGTTAAGGGCACCATGTTGAAAGCATTATGGATCAGTACAGTGGGTGCCAACTTCAGCAAGCTGCTGCTGTCTTTATAGATACTGATCAAATGCTCAGTCATTGTAAATATTCTATTCAATCATTTCCATTTAATTGGTTAGAATTAAAGTTTCTGATGTGCTTTTCCACTGGATCAATAGTATTTAAAAAAACAGTATATAAAAGCTTCTCATCTACAAGTCATGCCGACATAGAGAAAAGGCTGCTATTCTTCTGCATCAGGAGATTTATTTGCTTAGCACTACTATTAGCAACATTCCCCACTAAGCAACCATCTGACAAACTCATCATTCACATTACTAAGTGTTGAACTTGGCGCATATCTCTCTCATGATCCTGCATATTAAATAGCCAGCCGTACATATCATTCCATTTTATAATTAAGACACATCAATTAAATAGTTAAAGTAATATTTTAATTTATAAAGTCAATGGAGTGAAAATCAGCAGGTGCTGCAACAGGAGGGCGTTCCACTCTGACTGACATCTTACTGCCCAGGCAGCGAAGACTGATATCTACCCCTCTGTTGTTATATAGGCAAAGGTGGCAGCCAATTTGTACACAACAAGGTGCCACAAACAGCAGAGGTACATGATCAGTTAATCTGTTTTTGATAGCATTGTTTGAAGGATAAATGTTGTCCAGGACACCAGAGACCTCCCCCTACTCATCTTCAAATAATGCCATGGGATCCATCTAAACAGGCATCTGTTCACCATATTCAAATGTGTTTGCTGTCATGGCTGTCTATTTTTGCACATCATAAATGCCATAACTAGGAGCATAATTTCCCTTGTACTGTGCAAATTGTGTGCTGGTGAAATCTATTGATACATATTACAGAGTGATTTTCTGCCCATTTACTACTATGAATGAGTGGGAAATATACCCCAATAATAAGTGTTAAAATTACAAATAAGGAATAGTCTAGCACTGGACGATAGAGTCAACATGGCAGCCGTTGATTTCTTCTGGGAGATTAAGTAGGGCAGGCAGAAGATGCAGAGTAGTAAATATTACTCTATTGGGATGTATCCGGTCTCTTCATGTATCACTAGTTAACTTAGCTGGCAATTCCAGATACCCAAATCACTAAAAGTAGCAACGCAGATTAACAATGCTACATTAAAAAAAGCAAACAAAGCACTTGGGTTAATTTCTAGACAAATAGAATTGAAAAGTAGGGAAGTTATGCTAAACTTGTATCAAACCTTGGTTCGACCACACTTGGGAATCCTGTGCACAGTTCTCGTCCCCATATTATAAAAAGGATAGAGAGGCACTGGCGAAGGTGCAAAAATATTTACCAGGATGATACCAGAACTTGGAGGTTATACCTATCGGGAAAGATTAAATAGGCCAGGGCTCTTTTTTCTAGAAAAAAGATTGAAGGGTGACCTGATAGAACTCTTTAAGATTGCATAGGGGTTTGATAGGGTAGATGTAGAGAAGATGGTTCCACTTGTGGGTAGTCAAAAACTAGGGGCCATAAATATAAGATAGTCACTAATAAATCCAATAGGGAATTCAGGAGAAACCTCTTTACCCAGAGAGTAGTTAGAATGTGAAACTCACTTCCACAATGAGTGGTTGAGGCGAATAGCAGAGATACATTTAAGGGGAAGCTAGATAAGCACATGAGGGAGACAGGAATAGAAGGGTATGTTGATAGGGTGAGATGAAGGAGGCTTGTGTGCAGCATAAAGACCATCATGGACCAGTTGGGCCAAATGGCCTGTTTCTGTGCCGTACATTCTATGGGCTCAATTTTGCCCAAAGCCCTTTTTTGGCATATTGCCAGAGTTACACTCGTTTTTCTAGGCCACAACTGCTCCAAAAATAAATGTGTCAAGTTTCCCCGTTCTATTTTTAAAAATTGGCACCGTGCAGCCTGTCCTGTAGCCTTGGGAGGTGGAGCTTAATGTCTGCGCTGTAAAAATAATGCCGCCCCTTCTGCGCATGCACGAGAAAAAGGACGTTTTTGACGTGATTACTATGGGCGCGCATGCGCAGTACAGCTCCTGGTCTGCAATCGGCCATTTTTAAAGAGCCAGTTGTTTATGTGAAAACTTTGAGTGCTGTGTGAGAACTTTAATTATCATTGGAAAAATCCGAGCTGCAATACAAGATGTAACGCACGCAAGGACCAAACATTTCTTACAGGATGAAGTGGAGGCACTAGTTACTGTGATTGAGGGCAGATGGCAGGAGCTAGACACCAGCAGAGGTCACATAAAAGATCCACCCAAAGCCACGAAGAAACGCTGGAACCAACTTGCAGAAGATTACTGTGCAATGGCGACCACTCCGAGGTCTGGAGGCTAGTGCAAAAAGAAGTGGCAGGACCTTGGTCAAATAGTTAATGTAAGTAATATTTTAATTTTTCAATGGAATTGCAATTGTAAATGTGACTATCTGTATATGTCCCACCCAGCAGAAAGACACCCTCTCTAAAAAGTTATATTTTCATCTTTGGAGAGGAAGGTGGCACACGACAAACGAGAAAGAACTTGAACAGGAGGAGGCCCAGCAAATCTGCACCCACTGACACCCTTGGAAGAGAGAATCACTGCTTTGAAAGGTCCTGCCTGGAGAAAAGCAGCCACAAGCTGGGCCCACACTCGAGGGAGAGGGTAAGTCCTGCAAATTCTACAGTCTGGCTTTCCTAAATGTTAAGTACTGCACGGGCTAGCCATGCTTCGGTTCATGGGGCTGTCTCCCTCAGTTGATGCAATGTGCTATCTATCATTCATTGTCCTTCAAATAAGCCTGCTGCCTGCGCTGTGTGTGCCTGCTCATGCCGTCCCACCCTGCCCCCTCCTCTGCTGCTAACCATTTGTCTGTTCTGTTATATTTTGCAGAACTTGAGGCCAACCCTGACGATGCAGAAGAAGATTCAGACAAGGACGAGCCTGAAGAGGAGAACATCTTCCAATCCCACCTTCCAGACCAAGAGCATGGGGGTGAGGGGGAGAGGATGGCGATGGATGAAGTCCCCACTGTTGTACTTACTTTGGAGGAGGTGTAGGTCCCGCACATTGAGTTGCTAGCCCCTTCCCTGAGTGGTTTGAGTGTTGGGGAGACATTCCATGGTTTCCCACCATCCGAAGCTGGGGATTCCCGTGGGGTGCAGCGAGGCACACCCAGGGCCCCACCGTCCGAGGCTGCGGGTCCCAGTGGGGTGCAGCGAGGCACACCCAGGGCCCCACCGTCCGAAGCTGCGGGTCCCAGTGGGGTGCAGCGAGGCACACCCAGGGCCCCACCGTCCGAGGCTGCGGGTCCCAGTGGGGTGCAGCGAGGCACACCCAGGGCCCCACCGTCCGAGGCTGCGGGTCCCAGTGGGGTCCAGCGAGGCACACCCAGGGCCCCACCGTCCGAGGCTGTGGGTCCCAGTGGGATGCAACGAGCCACACCCAGGGCCCCACCGTCCGAGGCTGTGGGTCCCAGTGGGATGCAACGAGCCACACCCAGGGCCTACCGTCTGAGGATGTGGGTCCCAGTAGGGTGCAACAAGGTACCCCCCCAGGGCCCCACCGAAGCTGTGGGTCCCAGTGGGGTGCAACGAGGCACACCCAGGCCTCCACCATTCGAGGCTGCGGCTCCCAGTGGGGTGTAGCGAGGCACACCCAGGGCCCCGCTGTCCCAGGCTGCAGGTCCCAGTGCGATGCAGCAAGGCACACACAGGGCCCCACCATCCGAGGCTGCGGGTCCCACTGGGATGCTGCGAGCCACATCCAGGGTGAGGAGAGGAAGGAGAGCTCAACCACGCTCTCCTGAGGTGCAGGATCTAACAGATGTGGTTTACACGATCTCAATGAATGCGGAGAGCATTGACCTTACCCGTTCATTCCTGGACACCATCAGTGGGGTGGGTGATGAGATATCGGAACTGTTGGGAGAAGTAACAACACTCTCACGAGAAATGGGAAAGTTGTCCAGGAACATGAAGGAGGGAATATCTCAATCAACAGAAACAATGTCGGTGCACATGAGGGAGGGAATGTGGAGGTATCTGATGCGCTGTCAGTGAACATGAGGGAGGGAATGTTGCAGGCAGCTGATACACTTTTGCTCAACATGAGGAGGGCACGTCATAGGTAGGCGAGACACTGTTGGCAAACATCAGGGAGGGAATGTTGGAGGTAGTTGAGACACTGTCAGGGCACATGAGGGAGGGAATGTTGGAGTTAGCTGCTGCAATAAGGGAACACGCCCAAACCCCGCACCCATTGACAGAATCAACTGCCTCTCCCACTCCAATCCCCAGACCAGCCACTGAAGAGGCCCAAGCCGGGCCTTCCACATTACCAGCTGCCACTCCTCACCAGAGATGTTCGAAAGAATAAGCTTGGTACCAACCTGAGAAATACTGCGGCACCACTTGCGGGCAAGGGTGATGGAGTCAACAAGACCAAGCGCAGCAGGCGGTCTTAGAATAAGGTGGAGGAGAGATGGGTGCAGCCTTTCTTTGCTATTGTTGTTGTTATTATTATTGTTGTTACTATTGTAACTGTTCTCAAATTAAAAGTTTTTTGTAAGTTATGTAAATTTACGTTTAAAAGTTAGTAAGTGATCTTAAAGTTTTTAAGTGATCTTAGAGTTTGTAAGTGATCTTAAGTGAAAACTTTAAAGTTTGATACAAGACTATGTTTATTAAAGTTAAGTTAAGTACAAATATATTAAACTTTTGAATAAAATATATTTTAAATTATAACTGAATCATTTACGTTATTTGTTCCATTATTAACACAACTTTTTGAAGTAAACAAGAATCATTTCCATCATTGTTCCATCAACACAACACAACATTACAGAACAGGTTCAAACAGTAAACATGATCCATGTGGAATAGTTGCCACTGAGCCTTCGGGCAGCAAAGCGTTCATGGCTGAGCTGCTGGCGTAAGGCTCGAGCAATTGTTAAAGGGGCACGACGGCCTGCCCTCCTCCGCCGTCGTGCTCCGGGTTCAGGTAGGTGCATGGCTTCCTCGTCCTCCTCCTCCTCATCATCTGCATTTCCTTATCATTATCATCAGCCACTCTCACCTCAGGTAGGTCTTCTACTGCTGCTGCTGCCTCATGATGGCTAAGTTATGCAGCATGCAACAAATAACAGTGAACTGACCGACAATCTCAGGGGAGTATTGCAAGTAGCGTCCGGAATGGTTCAGGCATCGGAAACGCTGTTTCAAGATGCCAATTGTCCTCTCTATTATGCTGTGCATCGCAATGTGCGACATGTTGTATTCCCGGTCAGCTTCCATCCGGGTTACGTGTAGGGGTGTCATGAGCAAGATGGCGAGGCCATACCCTTTGTCTCCCAGTAGCCAGCTCTGTCCTTCTGGCTGATGCTGAAACATGGCAGATACAACAGTCTTGCGTAGGATAAACGCATCATGGGTGCTCCCAGGGTAACTTGCATCAACTGACATGATGCGATGCATGTTGCCACACACGAGCTGCACATTGATGGAGTGGAAGCCTTTTCTGTTCATGCACATCTCGGAATCCTCCAAAGGTGCTCACAAGGCAATGTGGGTACAATCAATGCAGCCCTGTACCTTTGGAAAGCTAACAATCCTGGAGAAGCCCACAACTCTGTCACGCATTGCCTGTGCGGTCAGAGGGAACTTTATGCAGTCAACTGCCGAATGCAGACATGTGTTGCATGTTGAGAAATGCCGCACACATCCCCAGTTGTGGCCTGGAATGATCCAGATGCATAGAATGAAAGTGCAGCTGTAACCTTCACTTCAACTGACAAAGCAGTCCTCCTGATGCTTCTCGGTTGCAGGCCTGCTTTTACTAACTTACGGATCTCAGTTACAACTTCTTTGCGGAAAGGTGCAGGTACGAATGCCTGTCTTGATTTACCCGACGTGGATAAGGCCACTTGCCCATCAACCTACGGGGTCCCTCATGCGATGACATTGAAGCAGTTGTCTCCTCCGCAACACCATGATGCAGAAGGTTTGCACAAGGTATGGCATTGTCAGTATTGCCCCCATGCTTAAATTTTACCTTTGCAAGAAGTCCAAAATGACAGGCAGGCAGAACAAGGTTCTTTGTTCTCTCTCCCAAACAAGGTCTGTATGGACCACACCCAGGTCTGAGCAGGCGCAGTGATTGGGAACCGCCTATCCCCCCCCCCCCCCCAACACCCGGGCCACATTTGATGCATAGTGCAGGTTTCTGATGCCTTCCATATGCCTTCCACAGGCCCCCACCCACCCGGGCTTGATTTGATGGGTAGTGCAGGCTTATGATGCCTTCCTTATGCCTTCCACTGTCCCACCCACCCGGGCTTGATTTGATGGGTTGTGCAGACTTCTGTTGCCTTCCGTATGCGTTCCACAGCACCCCCCCCCCCCCCCCGGGCTTCTTTTGCAGCCGAGCCCCAAGCCCCTGTGTCCGGGCGTGGGACCGATTCTGCTGGTTGACGCTCCGATCGTCGAGCCCAGTTTACAGACTGGTGGTGGCGTGTCAGTTGAAGAATTAGTTAAACATGATTTCCCCTTCATGAATCCATGCTGCGTCTGTTTGATTGCACTATTCCTATCTAGATGTCCCGCTATTTCTTCCTTAATGATAGTTTCAAGCATTTTCCCCACTACAGATGTTAAACTAACCGGCCTATAGTTACCTGCCTTTTGTCTGCCCCCTTTTTTAAACAGAGGCGTTACATTAGCTGCTTTCCAATCCGCTGGTACCTCCCCAGAGTCCAGAGAATTTTGGTAGATTATAACGAATTCATCTGCTATAACTTCCGCCATCTCTTTTAATACCCTGGGATGCATTTCATCAGGACCAGGGGACTTGTCTACCTTGAGTCCCATTAGCCTGTCCAGCACTACCCCCCTAGTGATAGTGATTGTCTCAAGGTCCTCCCTTCCCACATTCCTGTGATCAGCAATTTTTGGCATGGTTTTTGTGTCTTCCACTGTGAAGACCGAAGCAAAATAATTGTTTAAGGTCTCAGCCATTTCCACATTTCCCATTATTAAATCCCCCTTCTCATCTTCTAAGGGACCAACATTTACTTTAGTCACTCTTTTCTGTTTTATATATCTGTAAAAGCTTTTACTATCTGTTTTTATGTTTTGCGCAAGTTTACCTTCGTAATCTATCTTTCCTTTCTTTATTGCTTTTTTAGTCATTCTTTGCTGTTGTTTAAAATTTTCCCAATCCTCTAGTTTCCCACTAACCTTGGCCACCTTATACACATTGGTCTTTGATTTGATACTCTCCTTTATTTCCTTGGTTATCCACAGCTGGTTATCCCTTCTCTTACCGCCCTTCTTTTTCACTGGAATATATTTTTGTTGCGCACTATGAAAGAGCTCCTTAAAAGTCCTCCACTGTTCCTCAATTATGTCACTGTTTAGTCTGTGTTTCCAGTCTACTTTAGCCAACTCTGCCCTCATCCCACTGTAGTCCCCTTTGTTTAAGCATAGTATGCTCGTTTCTGACACAACTTCCTCACCCTCAATCTGTATTACAAATTTAACCATACTGTGATCACTCATTCCGAGAGGATCTTTTACGATGAGATCGTTTATTTTTCCTGTCTCATTACACAGGACCAGATCTAAGATTGCTTGCTCCCTTGTAGGTTCTGTTACATACTGTTCTAAGAAACAATCCCGTATGCATTCTATGAATTCCTCCTCCAGGCTACCCTGTGCGATTTGAGTTGACCAATCGATATGTAGGTTAAAATCCCCCATGACTACTGCCGTTCCTTTTTCACATGCCTCCATTATTCCCTTGATTATTGCCTGCCCCACCGTGAAGTTATTATTTGGGGGCCCATAAACTACGCCCACCAGTGACTTTTTCCCCTTACTATCTCTAATCTCCACCCACAATGATTCAACATTTTGTTCATTAGAACCAATATCGTCTCTCACAACTGCCCTGATATCATCCTTTATTAACAGAGCTACCCCACCTCCTTTCCCTTCTTGTCTATCTTTCCGAATCGTCAGATACCCCTGTATGTTTAATTCCCAGTCTTGGCCACCCTGCAACCATGTTTCTGTAATGGCCACCAAATCATACCCATTTGTAATGATTTGTGCCGTCAACTCATTTACTTTATTTCGAATGCTGCGTGCATTTAGGTAGAGTGTTTTAATCCTAGTTTTTAAACCATGATTTTTAGTTTTGACTCCTCCTGCAGCCCCTTTATATTCAGTGGCCCTTTTTGTTTTTTGCCTTGGGTTTCTCTGCCCTCCACTTTTACTCATCTCGTTTCTGTCTTTTGCTTTTGTCTCATTTTTGTTTCCCTCTGTCTCCCTGCATTGGTTCCCATCCCCCTGCCATATTAGTTTAACTCCTCCCCAACAGCACTAGCAAACACTCCCCCCTAGGACATTGGTTCCGGTCCTGCCCAGGTGCAGACCATCCGGTTTGTACTGGTCCCACCTCCCCCAGAACCTGTTCCAATGCCCCAGGAATTTGAATCCCTCCCTGCTGCACCACTGCTCAAGCCACGTATTCATATGCGCTATCCTGCAATTCCTACTCTAACTAGCACGTGGTACTGGTAGCAATCCCGAGATTACTACTTTTGAGGTCCTACTTTTTAATTTAGATCCTAGCTCCTTAAATTCGTCTCGTAGGACCTTATCCCTTTTTTTACCTATGTCTTTGGTACCAATGTGCACCACGACAACTGGCTGTTCTCCCTCCCTTTTTAGAATGTCCTGCACCCGCTCCGAGATATCCTTGACCCTTGCACCAGGGCAACGTACCATCCTGGAGTCTCGGTTGCGGCCGCAGAAATGCCTATCTATTCCCCTTACAATCGCTCTCCCACTCTTTTTCCTGCCCTCCTGTGCAACAGAGCCAGCCATGGTGCCATGAACTTGGCTGCTGCTGCCCTCCCCTGATGAGTCAGCCCCTTCAACAGTACTCAAAGCAGTGTATCTGTTTTGCAGGGGGGATGACCGCAGGGGACCCCTGCACTACCTTCCTTGCACTGCTTTTCCTGCTGGTCTTCCATTCCCTAGCTGGCTGTGGACCCTTCACCTGCGGTAAGACCAACTCGCTACACGTGCTACTCACGTCATTCTCAGCATCATGGATGCTCCAGAGTGAATCCACCCTCAGCTCCAAATCCGCATTATAAGGTAAAACAATTTAATCTTTATTATGCATATTTAAGTGTTCTTGACTCCCTCCAAAACATTGCTGAAAACCAATGGCGTCTTTCTGCGCCGATTTTTCAATGTACGCTGCTTTTTCTTAACTCACCAGAAGGTTTTTCGGGAGTGGTCACATACGCCGACCTGGGAGAATTTTTTTTTCGGCAAACTTACATAATTGACAAAAACTGGCGCAGACATCAGGTTATGTCCCCATGACGCAAAAAAAACTAACCTAAAAACATCGTAACTAACTGAGTTATGCTGGCGCACATTTCGAGGGGAAAATTAAATGTTTAACTTGCACCAAAAAAACGGCGCAAATAGGGAAAATTGAGCCCTATGTAACTCCAGCTGTCAAATAAAACATTTTAAAATTTAAGAACAAATTCCAAGTGAACTCAACCTTCCCAATAGAAGTAAACATGACTACTGCTATCACTCTATGGTTGTGCAATATTTCAGGTGAGGTATTCATTCAAGGTTCAGTCATTATGGTCTGCATAAGGCAAGTTGGGGGGGTAGATTGCCGTATCTGCATTGATTCTGATGTTACCACATGGAAAACAATTTTCATGTTGACTCTAATGCTATCCATGTCATCTTTAAGCATGTGTTGGTTAATTCCATTTTGTCACAATTATCTTTTCTCAGCTGCTTTGAGATGGATGACATCTTGCAGGTTGGCTGTTATACGAGTGTAAACTTATTCCAATATAAATAGATTGGACAGAGGTTTGGATTTGTCTTTTTGATTTACTTTTTGCACAATGGTTACAGACTGAAATCTCGTTAGATAATTCTGTTGTGTCTATAAACAATTATGGCTGGAAATTTAAAAGCTATTGTTACACTATGAATTTAGCAATATCAGGATAAATTCAGCACCAACTTTGTACTATAATATCACAGAATTGTACTGTAATATCACCTGCAGGACAGTCTAAGTGGATGAGCTAAAGCTGGAATAGTGCTGTGCTGGCTTGAGTGTAACAGGTGCAGATTGTGTCATCGCACCATCATGACATGCACTAAGACGGATCTGTCTACATGACAGCACGAAGTTTGATACAGCAGGCTGAGGTAGACTTGCGTCAGTGAATAGATTTAAATGTGTATCTGGGTGAAGAGAAGACACATATTGGACACTCCAACTTCAGAGCAGAGTCCCACTGCCACTGGAAAGTAATACTTGGTAGGGATAATTCAAGCTACCATTGTTAGTGACCCTGGTGCCCATAATATAACAACAGTAGTACCCTTCAAGAAGAGGAAAGGGAATTTTGCATCTAAGATATTACAACTACTAGTCCTGTGTGAGTTAGGTTCATTAAGGATCAGTTGGTTCAGTACAGTTTAAAATGGTTCATTTTAGTTTCATATTTTTAGTGTTTATTTTCTTATTTTTGAGGATTACATTATTGTTTAAGGTAAATGGGGATCTAACTCATTTTAAAATGAAGTAATATATTTTAACAATTGTAACATTACATTGATTAAATATTGACGTATAGTTAATGATGAACTTTTTTCCCTCTGTTACATCTCTAATAGTAGTTCGACAGTTTTGTGTCATTCCACCGAGATATTTGAGAGAAGGGTAATCCAATATGATTAAACATGATCCTCATTTAGTAAAAACTGCTGTTATATTTATTTATTTCCTTATTAATCATACTGCACAAGATAAAAGTTCTCGGGGTTGAGGGTAATATATTAGCATGGATGAAGGATTGGCTAACTAACAGAAAACAGAGAGTCAGGATAAATGGGTCATTTTCTGGCTGGCAAACAGTAACTAGTGGGGTGCTGCAGGGATCAGTGCTGGGGCCTCAACTATTTACAATCTATATTAATGACTTGGATGAAGGGACCGAGTGTAATGTAGCCAAGTTTGCTGATGATACAAAGATGGGTGGGAAAGCAAATTGTGAGGAGGACACACAAAATCTGCAAAGGGATATAGACAGTCTAAGTAAGTGGGCAAAAAATTGGCAGATGGAGTATAATGTGGGAAAATGTGAGGTTATCCACTTTGGCAGAAAAAATAGAAAAGCAAATTATAATTTAAATGGAGAAAAATTGCAAAGTGCTGCAGTACAGAGGGACCTGGGGGTACTTGTGACAAAAAGCAGGTACAGCAAGTAATCAGGAAGGCAAATATTGCAAGAGGGAGAGAGTATAAAAGCAAAGAAGTCCTGCTACAACTGTATAGGGTATTGGTGAGGCCACACCTGGAGTACTGCGTACAGTTTTGGTCTCCGTATTTAAGGAAGGATATACTTGCATTGGAGGCTGTTGAGAGAAGGTTCACTCGGTTGATTCCGGAGATGAGGAGGTTGACTTATGAAGATAGGTTGAGTAGGTTGGGCCTATACTCATTGGAGTTCAAAAGAATGAGAGGTGATCTTATCGAAACATATAAGATAACGAGGGGGCTAGACAAGATGGATGCAGAGAGGATATTTCCACTCATAGGGGAAACTAAAACTAGGGGACATAGGGCCCAAGTTTCGAGCCGCGCCTAGAACGGCGCAGTCCCGACCTGGACGCCACAAAATGCGCCTAAAAAAACCCTCCAGATTCTCCACCTCCCTGCAGGTCCTCTGGCCCTCGGCGCAGCACAGCAGCAGCTGTAGGGGGCGGAGCCAGGTCCCTGCGCTGAAAACAGTGCCGGGACATAGAAACATAGAAAATAGGTGCAGGAGCAGGCCATTCAGCCCTTCTAGCCTGCACCGCCATTCAATGAGTTCATGGCTGAACATGCAACTTCAGTACCCCCTTCCTGCTTTCACGCCATACCCCTTGATCCCCCGAGTAGTAAGGACTTCATCTAACTCCCTTTTGAATATATTTAGTGAATTGGCCTCAACTACTTTCTGTGGTAGAGAATTCCACAGGTTCACCACTCTCTGGGTGAAGAAGTGTCTCCTTATCTCGGTCCTAAATGGCTTACCCCTTATCCTTAGACTGTGACCTCTGGTTCTGGACTTCCCCAACATTGGGAACATTCTTCCTGCATCCAACCTGTCCAAACCCGTCAGAATTTTAAACGTTTCTATGAGGTCCCCTCTCACTCTTCTGAACTCCAGTGAATACAAGCCCAGTTGATCCAGCCTTTCTTGATAGGTCAGTCCCACCATCCCGGGAATCAGTCTGGTGAATCTTCGCTGCACTCCCTCAATAGCAAGAATGTCCTTCCTCAAGTTAGGAGACCAAAACTGTACACAATACTCCAGGTGTGGCCTCACCAAGGCCCTGTACAACTGTAGCAACACCTCCCTGCCCCTGTACTCAAATCTCCTCGCTATGAAGGCCAACATGCCATTTTCTTTCTTAACCGCCTGCTGTACCTGCATGCCAACCTTCAATGACTGATGTACCATGACACCCAGGTCTCGTTGCACCTTCCCTTTTCCTAATCTGTCACCATTCAGATAATAGTCTGTCTCTCTGTTTTTACCACCAAAGTGGATAACCTCACATTTATCCACATTATACTTCATCTGCCACGCATTTGCCCACTCACCTAACCTATCCAAGTCACTCTGCAGCCTCATAGCATCCTCCTCGCAGCTCACACTGCCACCCAACTTAGTGTCATCCGCAAATTTGGAGATACTACATTTAATCCCCTCGTCTAAATCATTAATGTACAATGTAAACAACTGGGGCCCCAGCACAGAACCCTGCGGTACCCCACTAGTCACTGCTTGCCATTCCGAAAAGTACCCATTTACTCCTACTCTTTGCTTCCTGTCTGACAACCAGTTCTCAATCCACGTCAGCACACTACCCCCAATCCCATGTGCTTTAACTTTGCACATTAATCTCCTGTGTGGGACCTTGTCGAAAGCCTTCTGAAAGTCCAAATATACCACATCAACTGGTACTCCTTTGTCCACTTTATTGGAAACATCCTCAAAAAATTCCAGAAGATTTGTCAAGCATGATCTCCCTTTCACAAATCCATGCTGACTTGGACCTATCATGTCACCATTTTCCAAATGCGCTGCTATGACATCCTTAATAATTGATTCCATCATTTTACCCACGACTGAGGTCAGGCTGACCGGTCTATAATTCCCTGCTTTCTCTCTCTCTCCTTTTTTAAAAAGTGGGGTTACATTGGCTACCCTCCACTCGATAGGAACTGATCCAGAGTCAATGGAATGTTGGAAAATGACTGTCAATGCATCCGCTATTTCCAAGGCCACCTCCTTAAGTACTCCGGGATGCAGTCCATCAGGCCCTGGGGATTTATCGGCCTTCAATCCCATCAATTTCCCCAACACAATTTCCCGACTAATAAAGATGTCCCTCAGTTCCTCCTCCTTACTAGACCCTCTGACCACTTTTATATCCGGAAGGTTGTTTGTGTCCTCCTTAGTGAATACTGAACCAAAGTACTTGATCAATTGGTCTGCCATTTCTTTGTTCCCCGTTATGACTTCCCCTGATTCTGACTGCAGGGGACCTACGTTTGTCTTTACTAACCTTTTTCTCTTTACATACCTATAGAAACTTTTGCAATCCGCCTTAATGTTCCCTGCAAGCTTCTTCTCGTACTCCATTTTCCCTACCCTAATCAAACCCTTTGTCCTCCTCTGCTGAGTTCTAAATTTCTCCCAGTCCCCAGGTTCGCTGCTATTTCTGGCCAATTTGTATGCCATTTCCTTGGCTTTAATACTATCCCTGATTTCCCTAGATAGCCACGGTTGAGCCACCTTCCCTTTTTTATTTTTACACCAGACAGGAATGTACAATTGTTGTAATTCATCCATGCGGTCTCTAAATGTCTGCCATTGCCCATCCACAGTCAACCCCTTAAGTATCATTAGCCAATCTATCTTAGCCAATTCATGCCTCATACCTTCAAAGTTACCCTTCTTTAAGCGCTACAGTGGGCATGCAAGTGCAGTAGCTCCAGGCGCCGAACTGTGTGGGAGGGGCCCGAAGCACACAGCCCCTAGCCCTGGCCGAATGGCCTCACTGGGGCTGCGTGAATAAGGCTCCTCCCACGGCCAGCTCCTGCTTCCTCCCGACCCGACTTGATTCCCGCCTCCGGACCGGACCCGACACCCGCTCCCCCCCACCCCCTGCCCCCGGACCGGACCCGACACCCACTCCGCCCCCCCCCCCCCCACCTTGCCCCCGGGCCGGACCCGACACCTGTTCCCCCCCCCCACCCTGCCCCCAGACCGGACCCGACATCCGCTCCCTCCCCCCCGCGCCCCCGCCTCCGGACCGGACCCAACACCCGCTCCCCCCCGCCCCCGCACCCGGACTGGATCCGACCTGATCTCCCTCCCCCCGACCTGACCTCCCTCTCCCTCTCACCACCCCCCCGACCCAACGCCACCTACCTGTAAATCTGGTGCTGGGGACGGGCCCTGCCCGAAGTCTCGGGCCCGGCCCGTTCAGCCTCCCTCCCCCTTCTCCTTCCCCCCCCACCACCCCCAATCTCCTTCCCCCCCCCATACTCCTTCCCCCCCCAATCTCCTTCCCCCCCCAATCTCCTTCCCCCCCCAATCTCCTTCCCCCCCAATCTCCTTCCCCCCCAATCTCCTTCTCCCCCCCATATCCTTTCCCCCATCTCCTTTCCCCCCTTCGCCCCTTTATCCCCTTCCCCCCTTCTCCCCCCTCCCCCTTCTCCCCCATCCCTACCCCTTCTCCCCCATCCCTCCCCCTTCTCCCCCATCCCTCCCCCTTCCCTCCCTCTGCTCCCCCCCTCTCTCCCTCTACCCCCCTCCTCCCCCTCCCCTCGCTGTCAGAAACACAGACACTGACAGACAGAGAATGAGAGACACACAGACAGACAGAGAGATAGAGACACTGACAGAGACACTCTGAGGGGGGCATCCCAGCACGCTGTTGGAGGGCTCCCGGTGCTGCAGTCGGTAAGTAGAAAATTTTTTATTTATTGATTTAAAAAAAAAATTATTTCTTATTAATTTTTTTTGATTGATTTATTGGTTGATTTATTGATGTATTTATCATTTATTATTGATGATGGCTCTTTATTTGTAAAACTGAAGTGTCTAATGTTTGTAAACTTCCCTTTAAACACCCCCCCCCCCCCATTCCCTACGCCTGATTTGTAACCTACGCCTGATTTTCTAAAGTGTAGACAAGGTTTTTTCGAGCATACAAAAATCTTCACTTACTCCATTCTAAGTTAGTTTGGAGTAAGTTTTCACTGCCGAAACTTTGAAAACGCGTAAGTGGCCGGACACGCCCCCATTTGAAAAAAAAATTCTGTTCCAAAGTGAAACTGTTCTAACTGACTAGAACTGGAGCAAACTAAATGGCGAGAATTCCGATTTCTAAGATACTCCGTTCTACACCAGTTGCTCCTAAAAATCAGGAGCAAATCACGTGGAAACTTGGGGCCATAGTCTCAGAATAAGGGGCCGCCTATTTAAAACTGAGATGAGGAGGAATTTCTTCTCTCAGAGGGATGTAAATCTATGGAATTCTCTGCCCCAGAGAGCTGTGGAGGCTGGGTCATTGAATATATTTAAGGCGGAGATAGACAGATTTTGACCGATAAGGGAATAAAGGGTTATGGGGAGCAGGCAGGGAAGTGGAGCTGAGTCCATGATCAGATCAGCCATGATCTTATTAAATGGCGGAGTAGGCTCGATTGGCCAGGTGGCCTACTCCTGCTCCTATTTCTTATGTTCTTATGAAGCACCATGACAAACAATTTCAAACAAGACAAATTATTTTCTATTATTATTATGAGAATCTTGTTATATTCACTTCACAGATAAGATTTTTGTTATTGTTCTCCAAACTGCAAAAATAATCCGTTGCTATCAGATTGCTTAAAAATAGAATACATTTTTTTTTCTTCGCCGTATGGATCACTCTACCAGCTTTGCTATTTTCCCTTTGGATGATATTAGGAATTGGAGTCTAGCAGCTCAGATTAGAATTTGTCCTCCCTATTTTAAAGACTTGGATGTTGGAATCCCAAGTCTCTGGTCTTTTACCCCTTATAAAGTTTTACCATTTGGTGTACATTCCCTCTCCTTATGTGTCACCTCACATACCTCTGGAATTAAATTTCAGCTGACATCTATTTGCCCAACGATGAATGTGTGTCCTCCTGAAATGACTTTCAGTTCCCTTCACAGTAATCCCTGCTCTCTATTTCTGCATTGTTGCTCACTGAAAAAATGTTTCCGCAGATTAGTTTTGAATTTACTCCCCCCTTGAAGCACAGGCCATGTCCTGTGGTTCCACTGTTAAGTACAAGATGAAACAGCTTGTCATGGTCGACATTAACTAGTCCCTTTAGAATCCTAAAAACAGCAATCATATTGCTTTTCCAGTGAGAACATGCTCAATTTACATAATCACTTCTAATAATTCAATTCCTCCTTCCCCCTCAATCATTCTGGTTGCCCTCCTCTGTATCCTTTCAATAGGTGCAATATTATTTCTGTATTAAGGTGACCAGAACTGCACACAGTATTCTAAGTGCGGTCGTACCAATGATTACCGTACAATATTGAACTTTATTACATCTCATCATCTGATTTGTTTTTCTCACTGCCACTGAGCATTGTTGTGATAGCTTCAATTTATTGTCAAATCAGGTCCCGATCTCTTTCATTTTCCATGCACATTATTTTCTTCCAATTTAAGTTATAGTCCCTGGATTTTCTGTCTCGATTTGAAGCACTTTGCATTTCTCTACTTTGAATTTCATCTGCCACCTGTCTGCCCAATGCCCCAAGTATATTCAACTCCTGTGTTATCCTGTTCAACTTTGGAGTCTACCATTTTCATTCATTTTGTACCATCTGCAACTTTAGCCATTGTGCTTGTGACTCCTAACTCCAGATCATTTATCGGCATATTAAATAAAAGCGATCCCAAAAAAGACCCCTGTTAAGACTCCACTGGTATCATTCTCCCAGGCTGGTGATAATCTCTGTACCAGCACCCTCTGGGTTCTACCTATTGGGGAGGTACTGGTATAGAGAAGCTTCTGGAGGAGTAGGGCAACTCCAACAGCAACTTCCTGATTCCTGCATTTAACTGCAACTGTGCCTTCGCCAGAAGATGCTATCCGATTTACTCCATAATAATGGTGAGCGCTGTTAAGCTCATCAGTTTTTCTACCACAAAATCCAGGCCAATATTAAGGAAAGAAGAAAAGAAAGAACTTGCATTTAGGTAGTGCCTTTCGTGACCTCAATGTCCCGAAGCGCTTTACAGTGTAGTGTAGTTTTTGAAGTGTAGTTACTATTGTAATGTAAGAAATGCAGCAGCCAATTTGTGCACAGCAAGCTCCCACAAACAGCAATGCGATCATGACCTGATGATTTGTTTTTAGTAATGTTAGTATTTTGGTAACTTTAATATTTTTATCATTATAAATCAAATATTTGCCAGAGCGTATAAACATTCCAAAACACTGTTTTATGTTCATATTAAATTGCACTGGCTTCTCACCTATTCCCCAATGTAAGACTGTAGAATTTCAGAGCATACTGTGATATACATTTATTTTTTCAAAAGCTGTACTCATGAAAGCCTCTGGCTATTGAAGTAAAAGTCTCTGTGTTCCTGCTTGGAAGATGATGAATTATTAAAGCTACCGAGGCTGATGTGTGAGGGCATGTTGAGTCCACACAGCATTAGGGCCTCCATAAGAACTCAGCCAATAAGCTCTCAAGGGAATAAAAGCTTTTTCTTTCCGGCTACATATAGTGACACCACTATTCTGGGCCAGAATGGAGATGATTGGGTAATTCCCCCGTCAATCACACCAGGAGCCCGCACTGCTGTCAGTGACTGGGATGGATTTTACGCGCATCATTTGTATTCTGTAACTATCCTCCACTCACTGCATTTTGCAGGAGAAATCACCTTGCTTTGATCAGGAGACATTGCTGTAGTTTCGGTTATGAGGTCTGTTTGCTGTAGTTTGTAGAGGCTCTTTTAAATAGACTCTGCAGACTGTTTGCTGTACGGCTGTGTTTAAATGGACTCTGCTGAAAAAATAGATTTTGCTGGTGTAAGTCCTACCGTAAGTGTCAATACTTACTTTGTTTCTTTTCACTCCTGGGGCTAGAAACTGGACGGATAATTCGAATTAGATGAATATTCTCCGCCCGAATACATGGGGCGGAGAATAGAGAGAAATTGACATCTTTAACTTTTTTTAATCATTAGGGTGGTGTTTGGGGCAGCTGCGAGGCGGAAGTGTGTCAGGAGCGGGGCGGAAGGCGGGCGGTGTCATCAGCGCATTGCATCAGCATCATCCCACCACATTGGTTAAAGGGAAGGGCCGCTGCGAGCTCTGCAGCCATTTTAGTGGTGCCAACTGGGTCACCAGGGAGGGTTTCGGCCGGGCTAACGGACTGGCACCCAAGAGGAGGTGTCAGGCAGCCCGGCCAAACCGGTGGCCGCCATTGTCGGGCCGACTTCAGTGTCAGCCGACAATTAAAATAAAATGGCGGCCGTGGTGGTGCACCATCCCCTTTAAGGGCAGATGCACCGCCCAGCTACTGGCAGCTTCCTGCCGGCAAAAGCTGTTGGGGGCACCGAGAGGCCGCGACTCCGCTCCCGCGGGGTAATTTCCCTTGAGGGATGGAAAGGCGTCGCCGCCGGGCAGTAAGGGGTCGGCGCCATCCCGACGGGACGGGAACCTCTTTCCGCCGCCCAGGCTTGGGGGAAATTTTTGGATGGGTCAGACCATCTGCCTACCCCTGGTTGGAAACATAGAAAATAGGTGCAGGAGTAGGCCATTCGGCCCTTCGAGCCTGCACCACCATTTAATAAGATAAAGGAAAGGCTTTACTGCCCCATTTGAACCTTAAAGAGGGAGGCAATTTCGGTCCCCTAGTCTTGTTGGTTTAGAAGATTTGGAGTGTAAAACAAATTATATGGTCATTATCTCATTGGTGTTTGTGGGACCTTGTGCGCAAATTGTCTGACGCCTTTCCTACATTACAACAGTGACTACACTTCAAAAAGTACTTCATTGGCTGGGATGCGCTGAGGTTGAGGAAACATAGAAACATAGAACATAGAAAATAGGTGCAGGAGTAGGCCATTCGGCCCTTCGAGCCTGCACCGCCATTCAACAAGATCATGGCTGATTACCCACCCCAGCACCTCCCCCCCACGCCCCCTCCCGAACACATCCAACGAACTGGCATCAACAACTCTCCGCGGCAGGGAACCCCACAGGCTAACAACTCCCCGAGTGAAGAAGTCTCTTCCAATCCCAGCCCCAAACAGCCCACCCCCATCCCAAGAGATTGCCACCCCCCGGCTCCGGACCCACCCAACACCGGGAACACTCCCCCCGCACCCAACCCGCCCCGTCCCGTCAGAATCCTTCCCAAATGCCGAACACCCCGGGATGTCGAGCCCCCAGCCCCGGCCACCCCGGAGCCACGCCCCCGCGACGCCAACCACACCACATCCACCAACCGCCATCTGCGCAGTCAACCTGTCCACCCCACTCTGAACACTCCCCGCACCGAGGCACAGAGCCCCCAGGCCTGCCCCCCCCAGACCTCCGCTGCAATGTGGCCCCTCCTGTCCCCCACCCTGGCTTTCTCTGCCCCCCAAGGAAGGCGCTATATAAATGCAATTTTTTTTTTCTTGGAGACTGTCCAGACTGCTACCATTCCAGTAATAATATAATCACCTTATTCATAGGAAGCAGAACCTTTAAATTAACGTGACATTCAAATCACTGCTTCTGATGGGCATAAACTAAAAATGTATCAAACGTCATTCATAGATGTCCAGATTAAAATTCCGGCCCATTTTCTAGTTCTCCCATGGGACTGTAACTATAGCTGCCTCTTTAATGGTGCTGCTGAGTTTAAATTACTCTATATATTTCTATTTCTGGATCCAATAGAGTGCCTCTAGAAGTATCCGACGTTTGTCATTTTCCTGTTATTGAGGGCCAGCAGAAAGTTCTGGTGCTGCAGAACTTTCCAATGTGCAGCGCCAGCTCTGCTGTGCTGTGCCCACATTGCTTCCAGTCAAATTTATTTGGAAACTCCAACAAATAGCCTATTAAAGGTTTATTTAAAGCGGCACAGTAATGTTTCAAATACTAAAAATTTGAATTTTTCAGTTGGAATAATGATTGTTAATTCTGCGCAGAATTTCTTCACGTTGATGGTTGAACTCGGGAAATCTCCTATCTTTTCAAACTTTGATCTGGGTGAGCATGCATAAGGCTAAGCCTCAGTGAGAGGACACTAGCTGATCCCAGTGGGACCAGATTGTGGTCTCTTCCTCTGCATCTCCTCGAACTTCCATTGACCGCTGACTTGTATCCGTGTCCCATGCTGTGTCCCTGTAACTGACAGCTCGTGCCATCTGCTGCTGCCTGGCCAGACTGCAACGCTGGTCTGAAACCTGGCAATAGATATTAAAAATGTCTCCGTCTGCTTTCTGGAAGTTGCTCATTTTTTAATCACACAAAATGCTAACCTTACATAATGGCCCAGAATTTGCTGGAGTGGGGCATCTCATGGCGAGCGCTTTGAGCTGGATTTTTTTCCCCTCACTCTTCAGCTCCAATTAGTTTTGCACTGCAAATTGCTGGAGGTGCGAGTTGATAACGGGGTCAACGGGGCATCCGGGACCTCGGTGAACTGCGAGACCAACATTCTATCTCCTTAACCCGTGAGATTTAAGGATTGAGAATGAAACAAAGTGAACGACGGAGAAGGAAACGGGGTGAATCAGAGTCAAGTCAAGTACAGGAAGAGAGAGAGAAAAAAGACAGAAAGGAAAAGTAAGAAATACATTTAAAATATTTAAAATTTAAAAAACAGCTAAGAACAATATACTAGATGCGGGAGTGAGTCTCCACAGTTTCAATTGTTCCCTTTCTGGGCCTGCAAGGTTTAGTGGCATTGCAGGCACATTAATCACATCAGTAACGGGGTCCTTAAGCCGTGAAATAGCAGCCCTAACTTCCCGCTGCGAGTTTAATTCATATTTACGACGCAAATATATTTATTTTGGTCAGAAGAATGGCCAATCCGGAAGCAACTACAATAATCTCAATTTCACTCTAGTCAAGTTGACTGATAACCATCTAAATGGTGCCAGTACCAGCAGAGCTCATACAGACAGCTGTGCACAGCAGAAATGGGAGTATTCAGAATGATGGGGCAGCGTGTAAAGTGTTTTTGCTGTGGACTTATGACACCACAGACTATCGAATCTCATTTCACATAGAATGCTGCAATGAGAGATGAAAGAACAGTGCTCTAACCCACTACACAGCCAAATTGTCCAACCACATATTCGCTCTATCACCAAAACCACCTACTTCTACCTCCCTAACATCACCCGTCTCCAACCCTGCCTCAGCTTATCTGCTGCTGAAATCCTGATCCAGGTATTTGTTACCTTTAGACTTGACCATTCCAATGCTCTCCTGGCTGGCCTCCCATGTTCCACCCTCAATAAACTGGAGCTCATCCAAAACTCTGCTGCCCCATATCCTAACACGCACCAAGTCCCATTCTCTCATCACTCCTGTGCTTGCTGACCTACATTGGCTCCAGGTCTGGCAATTCCTCAATTTTCAAATTCTCATTCTTGTTTTCAAATCCCTCCATAGCTTTGCCCCTGCCTATCTCTGTAATCTCCTTCATCCCTACAACCATCCGAGATCTCTGCGCTCCTCCAATTTTGGCCTCTTGCGCATCCCTGATTTTCATTGCTCCACCATCGGGGCTGTGCCTTCAGCTGCCTTGGTCCTAAGCTCTGAAATCCCCTTCTTAAACCTCTCTGCCCCTCTCTCCTTTTAAGATGCTTCTTAAAACCTACCTGTTTGGCCAAGCTTTTGGTCACCGATCCTAATATTTCATTACTTGGCTCGATGTCAAATTTTGTTTCATGATACGCCTGTGAAACACCTTGGGTCCTTTTACTATGTTAAAGGTGCAATATAAATGCAGGTTGTTTTTTTTTTAAATCGGGTAGATCTCCTGTGGCATTGTCACAGGTTGTCTGGAATCTGCAATGCAGTCTTTGATATTTACTGTGGTCCCACAGAAGCAACAGCAACTACAAGAAGCTTTAACATAGTAAAATGTCCCAAAGTTCCAGAGACATAAGCAGAAAAAAATGAACTGAAGGAGATATTAGGATGGGTGAGACAAGCTAATTGGTTAATCATTTACAGTGCCCTGAAGTGAATACAGGTTTGTAGTCTATTTGAACAGCAACCACTCGGGAGATTGCGGCTTATCTTGAGCTTTATTCAATGGAAGAATCTTTCAGTGACTGTAATCTGAATTTAAAATCTGCTCGCGAGGTGTGGAGATAATCACAGAACACCGAGGTACACTCGTGCATACATAGCAACGTAGAAAAGTGCTAAAAGCTGAGCAACTGCTTCAAAAAAAGCCAACAATTCAAACCTGCCTTGAATACAAGACTATGACGTGAAAGCAAGTAATTACACTGAAAATGCAACGGGACATCAGATGCCCAACATTCCTTCAGCCCACCTCTATAACCGAGCTTTAGGTCACATACTCAATCTCTCCATTTGTGGATTGGGCATCTGTTTTCCGTGCACTTATCTGTAACGTGTATTTTATGTTAAAAGTACGGTATAAATACAAATTGTTATATTAATTTTTTTCTTGCATCTAAGTGGATAGGTAACACTACCAAAATTATAGAAATAGGTACAGGTATTTTAAAGATGGTTTTGAATTACAATAAGGCATTTCAGGAACACGCACCAGCAGTATAAGGGTTAAAGATGAGAGACACTCCTATTTTATAGGTTTAGGTCAAGCACCCTTATCTAAGTTATACTTAGCTCATAAAAGATAGCCAGGCTGCCAGTTACATTATTTTATGGTAGAAAAGGTTGTAATTGCACCAATAGAATTGTAGTTCAGGAGGACCGTTTCTCTTTACTCAAAGATTTCCATTATCTAGTTGGGAGGTGACGCTCAGGGAAACTTGTATCTCTTTTGAAATGAAGATCTTCAAAGATGCAAGCCTGGAAGTTCCTCGGAGTCAGGGTCGTAGGCATAGTTTTAGCGGGCGCTTGCCACAGTGGGGGAGGGGTATCGCTGCCAGCATCTTTGCCACAGTGTAATTGAGGCCGTTGTGCCAGCTTAACAGCTTCAAAATCTTTTTCTTTTTAAATCTAAGAAAGTGCGAACTTTTAAATAATGCTTTTCTGCACTTAAAGAAATGACAGACTGCAAACTATATTCTAAGCGACATAATTTTATTTAAACGAGTGATGTAGAGAACAGAGGAAATCCTCCCCATGCGAGTCCAAGCTGACCATGACTGCTTATTGGAATCTGGACCTTAAATCTTTTATGCTAGCAGTATAACTGATCATAAGCCATGCTCCTACTGCTGTGCCTTTTAGACCATGGACCGAAGCCTGATTTCTTGCCTAGATTTTTAGTTCCGTAGTCTCCGTGTGGGAAATACCTAAAACCGTGCTGAATATGTTAAACATGTGTATCTAAAGCAATAAACAAATGTTCCCAAGTCTGAAAATTGAGTGTTACCGAGAAATGACCAAAAACGAAGAAAAACATAAAAAATCGTTGCTGTGGACTATCTTTTCCCTAGCAACAATGACATATCAGTGCTCCTGCTAAATTTTAAGCATGGATAGTGTAAGAATTGGTAAAAAGAAGTATCACCGAGAACATCTGAGGTCTGGACGCATCATATGATGCAGTTATACATAAATCTTAAGTTTTGTTTTTGTATCCATTGCTAAGAAAGAAATCTACCATAGCAACTATTTATTTCATACATACTTATTGACATTTCAGACGGACACCTGCACTCATTTGTCAACCATATAATTATAATAATAATAAAAGTAATAGTATTGTTTTTTTTTAAAAGACATAGAAGTTCTGAAACAACAAAATAGATCTGAAAAAAAGTTAGAGGTTGAAGAGAAATGCATATCTATGAATCATCATCAGAATCAAGGATATCTCTTTTCTCAGCCCTAGAAGTCTTGGGCAAAGATGCAACATTCTCACAACCTACACACGAGCAGATATCGGTGCAAGGTAGCTTGTTGAGAAGACAAGAGCACCTTCCTTGTGCACACTGAGGGGCAGAAATTCTGTGTCCCGATAAGGCCCGTTAACGCCCGTTTGCATCGGCCATGCGGCGGAATCCAATGGCCGCTGCTTTGCTATCAAGTGGCCGCCACGACCGAAATTTACCGCAAGAGTTTTTGGGCGTTGTCCACTTCCGCCCCCATCGGCTGATTTCCGAGGCGGCATGGGGCTTGCGGCAGTAATGACACAATCAAAGTGCACACCACACCGCTCTGTCCCCGAACCTATTTTCAGAATAAAAAAGGCTGGCCAGCTTTTTGGGTTGGTGCACTGTTGGAAACCACAAGCTGGTGTGTTGCGATCGGGTTATTGTTGATCAAAAGATTTTATGGATTTTTGTGCAACTTTGGAAAAACGGCAGCAGCCTTGTGAGAACTTTTGCTGAGTGATCAAATCTTTTTCCCCCTCTCTCATTAGTCGTGGCTGGTGGGCGTCATTCTCTGATCCACAGAGGCCACCAAGTGAGGGTCGAGCCTGCAGCCATCATGGGCTCAGTTTTGGCAAAGGAACACCTTCTGCACATTGTCAGAGGCAGGGAAGCATGCAGGAGGAGGCGTCGCCGTCACCAACCGATCCTGAGGCAGCGGGCAAGGGAGGCAGCAGCCGTGGCTGCCCAACATGTAGAAGGGCATGCAGATGGTTGAGGGGGCCGCAGACCTCAACGTCCACAGGCTGGACAGGAAGAAGATGGGGTGAGGAGGAGGGTGAGGTACGCTGACCCCCCCTCACCAGATAGCGGGCGAGGAGCCTTGTTAGCAGCAGCTTGCAGATGCTCCGCAACATCAACAGGAAGAGGGAGAAGGCGCTCAGCCAGCTGACATGGGAGGGGCCCAGCACATACCTCTGGCAAAGAGGCCCTACTGTCCAAGAGTCTACCGACACCAGTTCTCCTTCCTACAGCTCAGCAACGAGTAATGTGTGCGAAAGCTGCGATTTACGAAGGACATCTTGACCGAGCTCTGCAATGTCCTGCGGCCAGATCTGGAGCCTGACACAAAGCTGAGGACAGCTCTCAGTGTGGAGACAAAAGTGACCATAGCTCTGAACTGCTACACCACGGACTCGTTCCAGTCTGCAAGTGCAGACATCTCTAATATCTCGCAATTCTCTGCCCATCGCTCCATCCGGCAAGGTCACCAAAGCGCTATACAAGAGAAGACTCCAATATATCTCCTTCCCCATGACAAGGGAGAAACAGGTTGAGCGCCAGGCTGGATTTGTCCGGATTGCAGGGTTCCCCAGGGTGCAGGAGGCCATCGACTGCACACATGTCGGGATGAGGGCGCCACAACACCATCCAGAAATATTCATCAACAAAAAGGGATACCACTCCTTGAATGTTCAGCTGGTGTGCGAGCACCAGGGAAGGATCCTGGCAGCTGATGCCAGGTATCCAGGCAGCAGCCATGATGCCTTCATCCTGTGCCAGAGAAGTATGCCCGCCCTCTTCACCGGGCCAAATCAGGATTGTGGGTGGCTGCTTGGGGACAAGGGATATCCCCTGTTCACTTGGCTGTTCACTCCACATCGCAACCCCAGGACTGCGGCCGAGCATGCCTATAATGACACTCATTCTGGGACCAGGTGCATCATTGAGCACTGCACTGGCATGCTGAAACAAAGGTTCCGTTGACTGGACCATTCTGATGGCACATTGTAGTACTTGCCTAAATGGGTCTCCATCTTTGTGGTCATCTGTATCTAACCCATGCTGTACCTGCTCTGGGAGTGTTTGATGGGATATTCTTTCCCTGGCCATCCCAATGAGGGCATTGATACATCATTAGCCACCATCACATTATACACCTGCCCAGATATAGGTGCAAAAAATACACCATCAAAATCACTCCAAACAACTAACACAACAAAAAACAGTGCAGAAAAATAATAGATATACATCATTTGCCACCTTTGTGCATTCCCATATAATCCGTCTTACGTGTGTCTACCCTACTACTGCGCCTCAGTGTCTCCCCTGTGGCTGCCTCATGGGTCTGGGAAGGCTGCTGTGTTCCCTGTGTGGAAGCTGCAGATGTCCTTCTAGGATGCCCTCGACCAGCTTTGTGCCTGGAAGGCCCAGCTACAGACTGGTCAGCACCCTCCTGGGAGGGTTCAGTCTGGCTTGGCTCAAGCGAGACCATGCGTGGAGGCACTGGCGGAGTGACAGGGCTGGGGCCAGGAACGCTGTGATCCTGAGGGAGCACATCATCCCTATCCTGGTCCGAGGAGCCTGAGTCACTCACCGGGGATGGCACGATACCACCACCACCAATCTGAGGGAGCTCAGGTTGATGCTGTGGTGCCACACCGGAAGGTCCCCCATGGCCAGTGGTGGACCCAGCCGCAAACGCAACACTGAGGTGTCAGGTGGCATCGAGCTGAGACTGCATGAGAGCAGCCACATTCTCAAATCCACCAGATATGACGGCAGTTAGACACTCTGTGACCTGTTGGCCAGAGTGCATAAGAGCATTCTGAGCATCCAGGGCCGCGATCATCCTCTCCAAACCAGCACCGATACGATCATTCCCTTGCGCCTGTGCTGAAATGGCAGCTGCCACATCACTTGTGAGTTGCGGCCTCACAGATGGATCCACACGGTCTCTCTGGGAGTCCACCATCACCTGCACACTGACAATGATGGGCTCCATGGAATGCGTAGAGCTGTCGACTATGCGGGAGGTGGACGCCTCCACGCTCCTCACCACTTCTGACAGCCTCTCTGGCACCCTTGCCAGTGCCCCCAACATCTGGGAATGCATGGCCTCTATGCTATGCCCCAACATCGATGGACTCGTCTGAGTCCTCCTCAGCAAAGCTCCGGTGCGGAGTGCGGAGTCTCCCCCTGGATAGATGCCACCTGAGGTTGCCTAGCCCCGTCACCGTGCTGCAGCCCGCTATGCCCCGGTGCAGCACCTAGTGCAGACCCCTGTACTATCTGAACTAGATTGGACCGCGTACTCCCAGTATCTGAGCTGGCGAGTGTGGGTTGAAGCAGTGACGCGGTGCTGCCAGCCGTGTCCTCCTCTTCCTCATCCTTATGGGACAGGTCCCCAAAAGATGAAGTGAGATCCAGGATGTCAGCAAGGCTGGATACCTCAATGTCCTCATCTGTCTCATTGTCATCAAGGGTCTCCTCCAAGCATCGCGATGGTATCTCAGCAGCCGGTGTTTCAAGAGGAACATCTCCATCGCCTCAGCTGCCACTGCTCCCAATGCTCTCCTGCAGGCCTCGCGATGGTGTCTCAAGAGTTGCAACTCCCTCGCCTCGGCTGCCACTCGGCCTCTCATCTGCAAGCATCAATTGGAGAAGGGGTGCCGTGAGGAGGAGGTAGGGGATTGACGCATGGAGGCTGCAACTAGCAGACTTTCAAAAGGAAAGGCATCGCGTGCGCTGTCGCTTTCATGGAGAGATAGCACTAAAGGAAGGCCTTCACTTACTCATACTGCCCATCTCAGCATTGCCAGTACCGGAGGCCACTGGGGTGGGGGGGGGCTTCTCTGCATAAATGGGAGAAGGGCTGCCGTGAGGGGGAGGTGAGGAATTACGCATGGAGCCTGCAAGTAGCAGACTTTCAGAGGGAAAGGCACAGTAGGTGCTAGAGCATTCAAGGAGAGATAGCATTAAAGAAGGGCCTTCGTTTACCCTCATCGGCATCGGCTGTGCCGTGGGCCACAGGGAAGGCACCATGTCTGCAGACGAGCACCTCGACCCTCACCTCCAAGGTTGTGAGGAATTGAATGTTGGCCTCGCCACCACCAGTCCTTTGTTCCATGCGGTTATGAGTAACTTTGGCCTGCAAAACAAAGAATGGTTGGTTTGTAGCATCGTGATGATGCATCAGAAATGAGAGCACAAGTGTGTGTCCCTGACATGCAGCTGGAAATGTGAGATGAGGGAGCCTCCATTGCGAACACATGCACACAAATATATATATATATATGAGTCCTCAGCAATGGAATGCTGTGTCAGTTACTAAAGAGTGAAGGTGGAAAGTAAGAGAAGGATGAAGGAGAGGCTCGCAGATGGAAGGTGAGCATTTGGTGGAACGGGTACTCACTTTCATCAAACGAATGATGTCGTTCAGCCTTTTCGTACATTGGGTCGCCGCCCGATTATAGATGGAGGTCCCCGACACCTCTGCAGCGACCTCCCTCCAGGCATTACTGAAGACTTGGTGAGTTGGTCTCCCTGCATCTGGATACAGAACTCGCCTCCTTCCCTCCACATACTGCATGAGAGTCTCCAGCTCCGCGTCTGAAAATCGGGTTGCCCTCCTTCCCACAGCAGCACCAGCCTTGACCTTCAATGCAAGGCCTTCCCTCCTTAGGGCCTAGCTGCAAACCCTGGCCTTTAAGAAGGTAGGGAGCAGCTGGCTCGTTGGCTGGAAATCACCATAAGGGTGAATTTCCCCGTATGAATAACGCCCCAATCAACCCACCCACACCACTGCAACATACCAATTTGGAAGGGCAATTAGCGCTGGAGGACATTTTTTCAAAAGAAAAGATGAAAATCAATCCATTGGCCGCTGTAACCATTGTGGCGGTAATCGCGGGAAAAAGGCAGTAAGTGCGCCTGATTTCTGTCAGCACTGAATTTCGGCCCCTTTGCATGAACAATGTGCAAGCTCCATTACACTTGCTGGTGCTGGAAGAAGTGTCATCCAATCTCTGACAAGTACATCATCTTCAAGTTTCCACCCATGGTCCTTTGGAGATGGGATTTCTAGCATGTTCTCAAGACATTGCTTGTGAATAGCAGACTGGTAATTGACACACTGTATGTGCTTGTACAGTGAATCTTTATTTGGTAGCAAGTACTTCCCTGCATAACTTCCGGTCTTGAATATTAGACATCTGGCCTGGCTCATGTTCCAGTATCCATGCTGGTATCCATGTCTGTGTCGGTCTCATTTGTGCTCGTTTCTCAAAGCAAATCTCTGACTGCCTCCTCATTACTGTGTGATGATCTGTCAAATTTCAGGAAAGATTGGGGCAGAAATCCCGGCCTCCCGGGCCCGTACGAGGTTTCTACGGACCCGGGAAGGCATTGGAAAAGCCAGTTTTCAGTGCGCAATGCTGGAGCTTGACAGATGATCCACAGATCGGGAGCGAGGACATTTGCTTGGGAAAGATTGCGGGATTTACGCATATCTTGCCCAGCAAATGTCCTCAAAATTCTTGCGCCTGATAAAAGCAGGCACAAGTGTTTTAAAACATACATAAACACAAAAAAATTTTAAAAAGCACATTTTATTGTTTAAAAACTCTGCCCACTATGGTAAATTTATTTAAAACCATAATTAAAAAGACTTAAAAAAAATCGGATAAGTATTTTTTTTTGTAAGACATTAATAACTTTAATTTAAATGAATCTTAAATATGTAGTGTATATTTTCTATTTTTTATTAGTGTTTTGAGTGTTTGGGGGGGGTTCTCATCCATAATAAAGGGAACTCCAACTTACGGTTTTCATACTTATTGCTGCTGGCAGGGCTGCACTGACAGGTTTGACCTGTCGCTATTCTGGGCATGGCGCACGGGTCGGGAGGGAGCCAAAAGTCTGACAGTAATGAAATCCGCGGCATTGCACATCGGTGCACCTCTCCCCGGCGGTACGTCTCATCGTCGCTGAAACAGTTACCTGAGGATCCTGCTCGGCCTTTGCGACCGGGTTTTCGCCGCAGATGATCAAATCGCAGCGAAAACCCGGTCGCAAACTTCTCAAAAATCCGGCCATATACGTTTTATCAGAAGCATTGATACCCTCTTTCTCAAAAATTCATTTCTTAAAACAAACTGTTCAGCTTTGTCATTCTAAGAACTTCACAATCCTGCCGTCTATCACTGCATCACAGAAGTCTCTTGTCTTTGGCAGTCCCTCGGAGTCGAGGATGACTTGCTTCCACACTAATATGAGTTCTCAGGTGACTGATGAGTCCAATGTGGGACCTACAGTCTCTGTCACAGGTGGGGCAGATGGTGGTTGAAGGGACGAGTGGTGGGGTGCTTGGGTTGTCGTGCGCTCCTTCTGCTGTTTGTACTTGGCTTCCGTTTGCTCCTGGCGAAGAGACTCGAGGTGTTCGGCGCCTTCCCGATGCTTCTCCTCCATTTTGAGCAGTCTTGGGCCAGGGATTCTCAGGTGTCGGTGGGGATGTTGCACTTTTTCAAGGAGGCTTTAGGTGTTCTTGAAGTCTTTCCCCCTGCCCACCTGGGGCTCGCTTGCCATGTTGGAGCTCCGAGTAGAGCGCTTGTTTTGGGAGTCTCGTATTGGGCATGCGTCCATCAAAGCTAATCGAGTGTGGTCAAGGCTTGGATACTGGCCTGAGCGAGAACACTGACATTGGTGCGCCTATCCTGCCAATGGATTTGCAGGATCTTGCGGAGGCAGCATTGGTGGTACTTCTCCAGTGCTTTCAGGTGCCTGCTGTACATGGTCCATGTCTCTGAAGCATATAGGAGGACGGGTATCACCACTGCTCTGTAGACCATGAGCTTGGTGCCAGGTTTGAGGTCCTGGTCTTCAAACACTCTCTTTCTCAGGCGATCGAAGGCTGCACTGGCACACTGAAGGCGGTGTTGGGACTTCGTCATTGACGCCTGCCCTTGTTGACAGTAGGCTCCCGAGTTATGGAAAATGGTCCACGTTGTCCAAGGCCTTGTCGTGGATTTTGATAATCGGGAGGCAGTCCTGTGTGGCGGGGGTAGGTTGGTAAGGTACCTTTGTCTTACGGATGTTTAGTGTAAGGCCCATGCTCTCGTACGCTTCGGTGAAGGTGTTGACAATGGTTTACAGTTCAACCTCCGAGTGTGCGCAGACACAAGCGTCCTCTGCATACTGCAATTCAATGACAGATGGGACGACCTTGGATCTGGACTGGTGGCGATGGAGGTTGAACAATTTCCTGTTTATTCTGTAGATTGTATCACAGAAGTCTGGTAGAGGTTGCCTTCTGGAGGTTCTTCCTGCTCCTTTCTGGTCAGAAATCTGGTGTAGCTCTGGTAGCAGCTAAGATGATACCTTGCTTCAAGGGCAACACGATGTTGTCCACGGATATGCAACAGGATTGCCTCATCTTTGCAGGTTTCTGCTGCAAGGAGCAGCTTACCTGCAGTTTTCGTCTCACATTGTACCAGCCTCTCTCCGTCTCTTTCGGCTGTGTTTCTCCACAATGTTCATGTCCTTCTTGCAGAGAAAGCATTGCACTGGGAGCAGATGGGAAGCCCTCGCAGGTATAAACTTGAAGTCTGTCGTCTTTGAGGGAAGCAGTTGAACCTTGGTGACGGATTCACTCCTCTCCTCTTTCTGTACTGGTTCTGCAATGGCTGTGGAGTAATGATGAAATGGATATTCTAATCAGCCCCACTGACAATGACCCTTGGTCAAAAAAACTGTTTTTTGTTGTGTTTGTGCATGTTATGACCAGAGTGAGAAGTTTAGAGTCAGTCAGTCTACACAGAAATAAGTATATGGGGCTGAAGCAGGCCCACGAAATGAAATGTGTTAAACGGCATAACAATTGAACTAACGAACGAAAATTGAATATAAACATTTGTAGGCTGACACAGTTTCATAGGAAATACTGTAAAATCATGTGTACTTGATTTTATAGTTCTGATTTTCCATTTCTTGCTTCTTTTTGGCTCTGTCGATCTTGGATTTATCAGTGAAGTAGCACTGCCGATGATATCCAATCGAATGTGGGATTGGCGCAAGTCTTTCTGGTGTAATAACCAGCTCCAGATCTAAACTTTCAGTGGAATTCTCTGCAATTTTAGCTTCTCTAGTTCCAGTAAATTTCCACTGATGAACATTCGTGAAAAATGTTTATCCAGCTAGCGTCCGAAAAAGAAATTATGTTGTCTTTAGCTTCCGCATTTATGTGTGTGCAGCACACCATTGTTTCGGTGCAGGCAGCCATTGACTCTAATCGATCTAGTACAGCGATCATGATTAGTTGATTTTGCAGTACTGACAAATACAGCAGTTGTGATTAGTCATTTAAGTAATTCGCAATTATGTCATCACTTTGGGTTTTGATGAATTTCTGCAAAATGCTCACTTTTTGAAGATGGGAACATTGATATCTGTGCTAAGTGGTCCCTAAACTAACACTGGTGTGAATATGAAGTACTTCCACAGAGGGGACTACGGAAAAGCATTTTTTTGAGACTCGGCCCATGGTCTATTTGGCCTACATAACATTTTACAACCTTCAGGATGCAGCATTGAGTTCAATAACTTCAGATCATTAGCATTGCTCCCATTTTTCCAGACAGCAGGTGCTGGTACTGGTTCTGCTGTTGCCATCTACAGCTCCTCTAGACCCATCTTTTGTTCCTTTACTTGTTCCATTACCTTCAAAACACCTATGAAGACAGTGAAGTAAAGTCTGAAGAACAGCCAAAGCTAGGATTCAAACTCAAGACTACTGGGTGGGAATCTGATGCCACAACTAGTTACCAGGCTATACATGACATTATTTCAGTATCTGGATCACACTCGCTAATTCAACCAGTGGACAATAATGATGTACTGCAAGTAAACAAAATCTTTGCTATTTCTATTTTTTTTAAGTTACTGGTATAGCCCTTTCACAATTTATTATTATCTGTAGGATGGCAAAGACGGACATTCCAATCCTCAGTAAGGTACAAAAAAAAATAATTAAAAAGGAATGTTAGCCTTTATCTCAAGGGGGCTGGACTACAAAGTTATGCTGCAGTTATGTAAAGCTCTGGTTAAGGTCCATATGGAGGAAAACTTACTTTTGTCACGTGCTGCTGTGAAATAGGCAGTTTTAAAATAAAACATTTCATGCAAGTTCAGAATGGTGAAATGTGAAGATTTTATAGGATGTCAATAGCATCATAGAGAACAGGAACTATGAGACGATAAACGATCTAGTTTCCCTTCTACCATCCTGGTAGTTGCACGATAAAACAATAATGGAGTTGTTGACTAATCATCGCAATCAATCTCCATCAATTAGTCCAGAACAGATTCAGACATGAGACAAGGAAAGCCCTCAGTGGTGGAGAGCTTTGGGAATCATTAGGTTCAAAGTCACCTGATCCTCCCGAGCATGTTACACTTACCATATGTCATTCCTCAAATTACACATACTGTATCCCAAAATATTATTTTCTGCAATAAATCTAATGTCCACTTGAATGAATCAACACTCTATGTTCCCCGGGGAACCCGTTCCATAGATTTCCCATTTGCTCACTGAAATGATTCCGTAGATTTGTTTTGAATTTACCCCCCTCTCCCCCCCACCTTCAAGCACAGGCCAAACTTTAAATGTGGGGATGTTTTCTAATCATTGCTTCACATGAAGAAAACTTTCTAAAGCTGTGCAAATATTCACCATGTATTTACATGCTATGCTAATCTGTATTTTAATTAATCATCTCCCCAAATTGTTATAATATTTGGTACTGTATCAGTCCCTCAAGAATATTTAACACATACTCAAATAAATGCAAAACCTTGATGCAATCAATATTCTCTTAGGTAGTCCCCCGGAGTGGAGGATGACTTGATTCCACACCAAAATGAGTTCTAAGGTGACTGATGCAGGATCTACAGTCTCTTTCACAGGTGGGACAGATGATGGTTGGAGGGACGGGTTTGTGGGATGCTTGATTTGTCGTACGCTCCTTCCGCTGTTTGTACTTATCTTCCGCGTGCTCCCAATGAAGAGACTTGAAGTGTTCGGCGCCTTCTCGGATGCTTCTTCTCCACTTTGAGCGGTCTTGGGCCCGGGATCCGCACGAGTCTAACTAACAAAGAACAGAGAGTCGGGATAAATGGTTCATTCTCTGGTTGGCAACCAGTAACTAATGGGGTGCTGCAGGGATCAGTGCTGGGATCCCAACTATTTACAATCTACATTAACGACTTGGAAGAAGGGACTGAGTATAACGTAGCCAAGTTTGCTGACGATGCAAAGATGGGAGGAAAAGCAATGTGTGAGGAGGACACAAAAAATCCGCAAAAGGACATAGACAGGCTAAGTGAGTGGGCAAAAATTTGGCAAATGGAGTATAATGTTGGAAAGTGTGAGCTCATGCACTTTGGCAGAAAAAAAATCAAAGAGCAAGTTATTATTTAAATGGAGAAAGATTGCAAAGTGCCACAGTACAGCGGGACCTGGGGGTACTTGTGCATAAAACACAAAAGGATGGTATGCAGGTACATCAAGTGATCAGGAAGGCCAATGGTATCTTGGCCTTTATTGTAAAAGGGATGGAGTTTAAAGCAGGGCAGTCTTGCTACAGCTATACAGGGTATTGGTGAGGCCACACCTGGAATACTGTGTGCAGTTTTGGTTTCCATATTTATGAAAGGATATACTTTCTTTGGAGGCAGTTCAGAGAAGGTTCACTAGGTTGATTCCAGGGATGAGGGAGTTGACTTTTGAGGAGATTGGACCTCTACTCATTGGGAATTCAGAAGAATGAGAGGTGATCTTATCAAAACGTATAAGATTATGAGGGGGCTTGACAAGGTGGATGCAGAGAGGATGTTTCCACTGATGGGGGAGACTAGAACTAGAGGGCATGATCTTAGAATAAGGGGCCGCCCATTTAAAACAGAAATGAGGAGGAATTTCTTCTCTCAGAGGGTTGTAAATCTGTGGAATTCACCGCGTCAGAGAGCTGTGGAAGCTGGGACATTGAATAAATTTAAGACAGAAATAGACAGTTTCTTAAACGATAAGGTGTTATGGGGAGCGGGCAGGGAAGTGGAGCTGAGTCCATGATCAGATCAACCATGATCTTATTGAATGAAGGAGCATGCTCGAGGGGCCGTGTGGCTTGCTGCTGTTCCTATTTCTTATGTTCTTATGTTCTTATGAGTCGGTGGGGTTGTTGTCTTTATTCAAGGTGGCTTTGATAGTGTCCTTGAAGTGTTTTCTCTGCCCTCCTGGGATTCACTTGCTGTGACGTAGCTCGGAGTAGAGTGCTTGTTTTGGGTGTCTAGTATCGGGCATGCGGACAATGTGGCCCATCCATTGGGGCTGGTTGAGCGTGATCAATGCCTCGATGCTGGGGATGTTGGCCTGAGAGAGAACGCTGACGTTGGTGCGCCTATCCTGTGTATGAATTTGCAGGATTTTGCAGAGACAGTGTTGGTGGTACTTCTCCAGTGCTTTTGAGGTGCCAACTATACATAGTACATGTCTCTGAAGCACATAGGAGGGCGGGTATCACTACTGCTTTGTAGACCATGAGCTTGGTGCCGGGTTTAAGATCCTGGTCTTCGAACACTCTTTTCTTCAGGTGGCTGAAGGTTGCACTAGCACACTGAAGCGGTGTTGGACTTTGTCGTCGATATCTGTCCTTGCTGATAATAGGCTCCCAAGGTATGGGAAGTGGTCCACAAGTATGGAAGAACTCCACAAGACTGAGTACTGTGAACTAAAACTGATGTGACCTTAGTCTCTTTAATACAACTCCAGAGTGCCTAAGCAGCAAGGCAGACAACCTCCCTTGCACGAGGTGTGCAGGTGACTCTTGGGTCTCCAACAGTTGCGCCCTCTGGTGGCAAGTCTTACACAGTTACAATAATTACATACATAACATCACTCCCCCCAGCAAAGTCTTCGATACAAATTATTTACAACTTGAGACGATCCGGGGCCCTACGCTCCCTGGTTGATCAACTAAGTTCAAACTCTGGTATGAGTGAGTTGGTCGGACCATTGCTGTACTGCGGCACGGCTGGTCTGACAGGACTGTTGGGAATGGTGGGTTCATCCTCTTGATTGACAGCCAGGTCGATTTCTGGTTGGGTGTGTATTGGTGGATCGATGATGGTGATGTCCTCTTCAGGTCGTTCCTGGTTGTCGGTGAACCGCAGTTTGGTCTGATCCAAATGCTTTCTGCACGTTTGTGCATTCAATAGTTTGACTTTAAACACTCTATTCCCCTCCTTGGCCAAGACAATGCCAGTGACCCAGTTAGGACCATAATCGTAATTAAGGACAAACACAGGGTCATTAACATCAATGTCACGCGATACAGCCGCGCGATTGTGGTACATGTTTTGCCGGTGATGCCGGGTTTCCACATGATCATTAAGATTCGGGTGGACTAGGGAGAGCCTGGTTTTGAGTGCTCTCTTGATAACAATTCTGCAGGGGGAACCCCAGTGAGCGAGTGGGATCGCGTCCGGTAGCTGAGCAGAACCCGAGATAAGGGGGTCTGCAAGGAACCTTCCGTCACGCGTTTCAAGCTCTACTTGATAGTTTGGACTGCCCGTTCCACTTGACCATTGGATGCGGGCTTAAACGAAGCAGACCTGACATGCTTGATGCCATTGCAGGTCATAAACTTGTTGAATTCCAAGATGGTAAAACATGACCCATTGTCACTGACAAGGACGTCGGGCAAGCCATGGGTGGCGAACATAGCCCGGAGGCTTTCAATGGTGGCAGTGAATGTGCTGGATGACATGATTACACATTCAATCCATTTAGAGTAATAGTCCACTACAACTAATAACATCTTTCCGAGAAAGGGGCCAGCAAAATCTACATGGATCCTGGACCACTGTTTGGAGGGCCATGACCACAGACTCAATGGAGCCTCCCTTGGTTAATTGCTTAATTGTGAACACGTGTTGCACTGGTGTACGCATGACTCTAAGCCTTCATCATGACTATGCTTGGGTGGGTATTGTGTAGGTCGCGTATAAACATTTCCCTGCCTTTTTTTGGCAACACACACGATTACCCTATAAGAGACAATCCGACTGGATGGACATTTCAACTTTGCGTCGGTGAAACGACTTAATTTCATCGGCCGACCAGCTCCCATTGAGGACACAACTTTTTACAAGTGATAGCACAGGATCCTGGCTGGTCCAGGTCCTGATCTGGCGAGCAGTGATGGGTGACCCATCGCTCTCAAAAGCATCCATGACCAAAAGCAAGTCTGTGGGCTGTGCCATTTCCACCCCGGTAATGAGCAATGGTAGCCGACTGAGGGCATCAGCACAGTTCTCTGTGTCTGGTCTGTGGTGGATAACATAGTCATAGACGGACAATGTTAGTGCCCATCTTTGGATGCAGGACGAAGCATTGGTGTTTAAACTTTTGCTTTGTGAAAACAGCGAAATGAGCGGTTTGTGGTCGGTTTAAAGCTCAAACCGAAGTCCAAATAGGTATTGGTGCATTTTCTTAACCCCATATACACATGCTAATGCCTCTTTCTCGACCATACTGTAGGCTCTTTCAGCCTTAGACAGACTTCTAGACGTGTATGCAACCGGTTGAAGTTTGCCCGATACATTGGTTTGCTGTAAGACACAGCCGACCCCGTACGAAGATGCATCACAAGCTAGCACTAATCGTTTACAGTATAAGTAACTTATTAGAACAGAGTAGGTTTCTGGCCTTCTCAAAGGCTGTCTCTTGATATTTACCCCAAACCCAGTCGTCAACCTTATGTAGCAACATATGCAACGGTTCCAGCAAAGTGCTTAACCCGGGTAGAAAGTTACCAAAATAATTGAGGAGTCCCAGGAACGAACGCAGCTCCATCTCATTCTGTGGTCTGGGTGCATTCTTGATGGTCTCTGTCTTTGAGTCCGTGGGTCTGATGCTGTCTACCACAATCTTTCTCCCCAAAAATTTGACCTCTGGAGCCAGAAAAACACACTTGGAGCGTTTCAGCCTGAGTCCCACTCTGTCTAGTCGACTTAAAACCTCTTCTAGGTTGTGCAGGTATTCGGTGGTGTCACGACTGGTGATCAGGATGTCGTCTTGAAACACAACGGTGTGCAGAACTGATTTCAACAGACTCTCCATGTTCCTCTGGAAGATGGCAGCAGCCGAGCGAATCCGAAAAGGGCACCTGTGGTATATGAACAGTCCTTTGTACGTGTTGATGCACGTCAATCTTTTCGAAGATTCAGCCAGCTCCTGTGTCATGTAGGCGGAGGTTAGGTCTAACTTGGTGAATGATTTCCCTCCCGCTAACGTTGCAAACAGGTCATCCGCATTGGGTAGCGGGTACTGGTCTTGTAACGAGACTCAGTTGATCGTTACTTTATAGTCTCTGCAGATTCTGACCGTGCCATTGCTTTTCAACACTGGAACAATCGGACTGGCCCACTCATTAAACTCGACTGGAGGGGGAGGGTGAACAGCCAGTTGTGGCGCATATAGATACCAACGATATAGGTAAAAAACTGGATGACGTCCGACAAGCTGAATTTAGGGAGTTAGGAGTTAAATTATAAAGTAGGACCTCAAAGGTAATAATCTCAGGATTGCTACCAGTGCCACGTGCTAGTCAGAGTAGAAACAGCAGGATAGTTAAGATGAATACGTGGCTTGAGGAATGGTGCAAGAGGGAGGGATTCAAATTCCTGGGACATTGGAACCGGTTCTGGGGGGGGGGTGGGACCAGTACAAAGGACTGTTTATATACCACAGGTGCCCTTTTCGGATTCGCTCGGCTGCTGCCATCTTCCAGAGGAACATGGAGAGTCTGTTGAAATCGGTGTTTGCTATTGCTGTTGGGGAGGGTTTAAACTGATATGGCAGGGGGATTGGAATTAATGCAGGGAGACAGAGGGAAGTAAAATGGGGCAGAAGCAAAAGGTAGAAAGGAGATAAGGAAAAGTGGAGGGCAGAGAAATCAAAGGCAAAAATCAAATAGGGCCACATTACATAATTCTAAAAGGACAAAGAGTGTTTAAAAAAAAAACCTGAAGGCTCTGTGTCTCAATGCGAGGAGCATTCATAATAAGGTGGATGAATTAATTGTGCAGGTAGCTGTTAACGGATATGATATAATTGGGATTATGGCAAAATGGCTCCAGGGTGTCCAAGGCTGGGAACTCAACATTCAGAGGTATTCAATATTCAGGAAGGATAGACAGAAAGGAAAAGGAGGTGGAGTAGCGTTTCTGGTTAAAGAGGAGATTAACGCAATAGTAAGGAAGGACATTAGCTTGGATGACGTGGAATCTGTATGGGTAGAGGTGCGAAACACCAAAGGGCAGAAAACGCTAGTGGGAGTTGTGCACAGACCACCAAATAGTAGTAGTGAGGTTGGGGATGGCATCAAACAGGAAATTGGGGATGTGTGAAATAAAGGTACATAGAAATATAGAAAATAGGTGCAGGAGCAGGCCATTCGGCCCTTCGAGCCTGCACTGCCATTCAATATGATCATGGCTGATCATGCAACCTCATTACCCCACCCCTGCCTTCTCTCCATACCCCCTGATCCCTTTAGCTGTAAGGGCCACATCTAATTCCCTTTTGACTATGTCCAACGAACTGGACTCAACAACTTTCTGTGGCAGAGAATTCCACAGATTCACAACTCTCTGGGTGAAAAAGTTTCTCCTCATCTCAGTCCTTATCTTTAGATTGTGACCCCTGGTTCTGGCCTTCCCCAACATCGGGAACATTCTACCTGCAGTTATCATGGATGACTTTAATCTGCATATAGATTGGCCTAACCAAATTGGTAGCAATACAGTGGAGGAGGATTTCCTGGCGTGTATAAGGGATGGTTTTCTAGACCAATATGTCGAGGAACCAACTGGAGAGCTGGCCATCCTAGACTGGGTGTTGTGTAATGAGAGAAGATTAATTTGCAATCTTGTTTTGTGAGGCTCCTTGGGGAAATGTGACCATAATATGGTAGAATTCTTCATTAAGATGGAGAGTGACACAGTTAATTCAGAGACTAGGGTCCTGAACTTAAAAAAAAGTAACTTCGATGAGACGTGAATTGGCTAGTGTTATATCTGTGGACTTGTATTTACTCTGTACAGCCCCCAGAGGGCTCATTCCCTGGAGTCCCAAGGGATCCCATAATCCCTTGTGAGCACAGGTACTTAAGAAGGCTTCACAGGTATGAGAGGCACTCTGGAGACCTGCAATAAAAGACTAAGGTCACACTTTACTTTGAGCTCACAGTGTTCAGTCTGACTCTTTCTCCATACACAACAGCTAGGATAGACTGGCAAATGATACTTAAAGGGTTGATAGTGGATAGGCAATGGCGGACATTTAAAGGTCACATGGATAAACTTCAACAATTGTACATCCCTGTCTGGTGTAAAAATAAAACTGGGAAGGTGGCTCAACCGTGGATAACAAAGGAAATTAGGGTTAGTGTTAAATCCAAGGAAGAGGCATATAAATTGGCCAGAAAAAGCAGCAAACCTGAGGACTGGGAGAAATTTAGAATTCAGCAGAGGACAAAGGGTTTATTTTGGAAGGGGAAAATAGAGTATGAGAGGAAGCTTGTAGGGAACATAACAACTGACTGCAAAAGCTTCTATAGATATGTGAAGAGAAAAAGATTAGTGAAGTTAAATGTAGGTCCCTTGCAGTCAGAATCAGGCGAATTTATAATGAGGAACAAAGAAATGGCAGACCAATTGAACAAATACTTTGGTTCTGTCTTCACGAAGGAAGACACAAATAACCTTCCGGAAATTCTAGGGGACTGAGGGTCTACCGAGAAGGAGGAACTGAAGGAAATCCTTATTAGTTAGGAAATTGTGTTAGGGAAATTGATGGGATTGAAGGCCGATAACTCCCCAGGGTCTTACAGTCTGCATCCCAGAATACTTAAGGACGTGGCCCTAGAAATAGTGGATGCATTGGTGGTCATTTTCCAACATTCCATAGACTCTGGATCAGTTCCTATGAATTGAAGGGTAGCTAATGTAACTCCACTTTTTAAAAAAGGAAGGAGAGAGCAAACCAGGAATTATAGACTGGTTAGCCTGACATCGGTAGTGGGGACACTGTTGGAGTCAATTATTAAAGATGTAATAGCAGCGCATTTGGAAAGCAGTGACAGGATCGGTCCAAGTCAGCATGGATTTATGAAAGGGAAATCATGCTTGACAAATCTAGAATTCTTTGAGGATGTAACTAGTAGAGTGGACAAGGGAGAACCAGTGGATGTGGTGTATTTGGACTTTCAAAAGGCTTTTGCCAAGGTCCTACACAAGAGATTAGTGTGCAAAATTAAAGCACATGGTATTGGGGGTAATGTATTGACGTGGGTAGAGAACTGGTTGGCAGACAGGAAGCAAAGAGTAGAAATAAATGGGTCCTTTTCAGAATGGCAGGCAGTGACTTGTGGAGTACCACAAGGTTCAGTGCTGGGACCCCAGCTATTTACAACATACATTAATGATTTAGATAAAGGAATTGAATGTAATATCTCCAAGTTTGCAGATGACTCCAACTGGCAGTGTGAGCTGTGAGGAGGATATTAAGATGCCGCAGGGTGACTTGGACAGGTTAGGTGAGTGGGCAAATGCATAGCAGCTGCAGTATAATATGGATAAATGTGAGGTTATCCACTTTGGAGATTTAAACAGGAAGGCAGAATATTATCTGAATGGTGACATTTAGGAAAAGGGGAGGTGCAACGAGACCTAGGTATCATGGTACATCAGTCATTGAAAGATGGCATGCAGGTACAGCAAGCGGTGAAAAAGGCAACTGGCATGTTGGCCTTCATAACGAGAGGATTTGAGTATAGGAGCAGGGAGGTCTTACTGCAGTTGTACAGGGCCTTGGTGAGGCCACACCTTGAATATTGTGCACAGTTTTGGTCTCCTAATCTGAGGAAGGATATTCTTGCTATTGAGGGAGTGCAGCGAAGGTTCATCAGACTGATTCCTGGGATGGCAGGACTGATATATGAAGAAAGACTGGATCGACTAGGCTTATTTTCACTGGAATTTAGAAGAATGAGAGGGAATCTCATAGAAACATATAAAATTCTTACGGGATTGAACAGGTTAGATGCAGGAAGAATGTTCCCGATGTTGGGGAAGTCCAGAACCAGGGGTCACAGTCTAAGGATAAGGGGTATGCCAGCAGCTTGCTGACATCAGCTTGCGAAGAAGGACCTCGTGGCCGATGCCAAGCACAAAAATGTCCCACAGCATTTCCCCAAAAAATCTAGCAAATTCGCAAGTTCCCGCAAGGCGTCTCAGGTCGGCGACAGAACTCGCCACGTCCTGGCCCTCGGTGCGGTGGTGCATGTAGAAGCGATACCTGGCCATTAAGATGCTCTCCTTCGGCTTGAGGTGGTTCCAAACCAGCGTACACAACTCTGTATATGTCTTCTCCGCTGGTTTCTCCGGTGCTGGCAGATTCTTGATGAGGCTGTATATTGTGGACCTACACACGGTGAGGAGAATCGCCCTGGGGTTGATTGCTTTATCGTCCCCATCCAGCTCGTTGGCCACGAAGTACTGGTCAAAACGCTCAATGAAGGCTTCCCAATCATCACCCTCTACAAATCTCTCTAAGATACCAATGGCAGCCATGACCGCGTGAAATTCATAATCTGTTATTCGTCGGCAATTGTTAAGTATGGAAGAACTCCACAAGACTGAGTACTGTGAGCTAAAACTGATGTGACCTTAGTCTCTTTAATACAACTCCAGAGTGCCTAAGCAGCATGACAGACAATCTTTTATATTCCCTTGCATGAGGTGTGCAGGTGACCCTTGGGCCTCCAACAGTTGCGCCCTCTGGTGGCAAGTCTTACACAGTTACGATGTTTACATACATAACACACATTGTCCAAGGTCTTGTCATGGATCTTGATAATCGGGGAGCAGTACTGTGTGACGGGGGCAGGTTGCTCGAGAACCTTCGTCTTACGGATGTTTAATGTAAGGCCCAGACTTTCATACGCTTCAGTGACAGTGTCAACGATGGTTTGGAGTTCGGCCTCCGAGTGTGCACAAACGCAAGCATCACCTGCATATTGCAATTCAATGACCATTACCACACTTTACGCCATCATCGCTTTTGTGATTTAATCACTCCCCTTCCTCCTTGCTTTTTCCTAGCTCTGCACGTGCTTGTAACCTGTTAAATTGCTTAACATCTCCCAGTTCTGATGAAAGGTTGTCGACCTAAAACGTTAACTCTGTTTCTCTCTCCACAGATGCTGCCTGAACTGCTGAGTATTTCCTGCATTTTCTGTTTTTATTTCTGTATAGCACTGGATGCCACTACAGTTTCCACTAGTGTCACTCCTTGCTCAGTCGCAGACTACAGCGCAGATCAAAATTCATCCATTTATTCTCAGTCCCAGGGATATGTCAAGTGCTTACTCGACACATTGCACGTGTTTAAGGTGTATTGTATTCAGTATGCGCACCCTTTGTCCCCCTCAGCAGCTTTTCCCCCTCCTCTGCTTTCCCTTCATTACCTGTAACCCATACATGCAATCTCTTCATCTATCACTAAATAATGGCATGAAGTGTCAACATTCTTTCCTCAATCAACACCAACAACAACGAGGCGCTTCCCAGGAGCATTACCCAACAAAAATTTGACACCGAGCCATATAAGGAGATATTAGGACAGATGACCACAAGATTGGACGAAGAGGTCGGTTTTAAAGAGCGTCTCAAAGGAGGAAAGAGAGGTAGAGAGGCGGAGAGGTTATGGGAGGCAATTCCAGAGCTTGGGACCCAGGCAGTCGAAGACTTGACTGCCAATGGTGGAGCGATGAAAATCGGGGATGCTCAAGAGGCCACAATTAGAGGAGCATAGAGATCAAAAGAGTTGCAGGGCTGGAGGAGGTTACAGAGATAGGAAGGGGTGAGGTCATGGAGGAACATAAGTATGAGAATTTTAAAACTGAGGCATTGCTGGACCGGAGGCCAATGCAGGCCAGCGAGCACAGGTGATGAGTGATCGGGACTTGGTGCGAGTTAGGGTACGGGCAGCAGAGTTTTGGATTAGCTCCAGTTTATGGAGGATGGAAGATGGGAGGCCGGCCAGGAGAACATTGGAATAGTCAAGTCTAGAGATAACAAAGGCATGAATGAGATGAAAACAACAGATTAACTGGTCATTCATCTCATTTGCTGTTTGTAGGACCTTGCTGTGTGCAATTGGCTTTATAACAGCAACTATCCTTAAAAATTAATTCATTGGTTTGGGAGGGGATGTGGGCTCGGGGGGGTGGGGGGGGTGGAAGCGGGGAGGTGGGAGGAGGCTAGGAGATTTCCTAGCTGCGATAGGAGGAGCCTGGAACAAGGGAGGCCTGAGGCTTCCTTGTGGGGTCTGGAGGAAAATGCAGAGTCTATTTCTATTCGTAATGTTGTTCATCTTGTTTGATATCAGACTGTCTTTCAGATCATTGATAATTTTTTGTATACAGTTATGGCTGACTGTTTGTAGTCCAGGTCACAATCTTGTTTGAATAAACTGTAGCCAGCGACTTCAGTTAAAGATAATTATCTAGGTCACTCTCAAAGGAAATGTGATTGCATTTAACACTAGATTACTGGAAGGATCAGGGGTGGTTTAAATTAATCAGATTATGACCAGTGGGTGTTCAGGAAAGGGGGAAAATGAAACTGTCTGCATGTAAACATTTTTTATACCCCTACCATTCTAAAGGCTATATAATCAATAATACAAACACTCAAAAATCACATCTTATTAACCAAATTTATTGAATTCAAAAAATTTATTGAGGATTATTTTATTGGTTGCGCACTTCTGGTCTTCATATTATAAAAAGGATATAGAGGCACTGGGGCAGGTGCAGTAAAGATCTACAATGATGATACCAGATCTGAGAGGTTATACTCACCAGGAAAGGCTGTGCGGCTTTTTTCTCTAGAAAAGAGAACACCTACTAGAGATCTTTAAAATTATGAAGGGGTTCGGTCGAGCAGACGTAGTGAACATGTTTCACTTGTGCGGGAGCCCAAAACTAGGGGCCATAAATATAAGGGATTCAATTTTCCCCAGTGATCTGTGCCATTTTTTTGGCGTGCACTGCTTTTTTTTGCGTAAATTAAAATATCCAAGTTTCCTCAAAGTTTCTGCGGCAGTGTAACTCATTTAGTTACAATATTTTTAGGTTAGATTTTTTTGCGTTACCTGACGTCTGTGCCAGTTTTTCACATTTAAGCAAGTTTGGCCAACTTACATTTTTCCTTGAATGGCGTGTGTGACCAGTCCCAAAAAACCTTCTGAGCACTTAAGAAAAACCCGCGCATATTAAAAATCGGCGCAGAAAGACGCCATTGTTTTTAGACGAAGTTTTGGAGGGAGTCAAGAAGGAAAAGAATATGCATCATGAAGCTTAATTTTTTCAAAGTCAAAAGGTAGAAAATGGAAGTTTAATGCAATTGTTTAATTTTTGATTTTTTTCAAAGTACCACACCACCACCGAACGTCTCCTCACCGGGCTCGAGGGTCGGAGCGTCGGCCGGCAGAATCGCTTCCTCGCCCGGACACAGGTGCTCGGGGCTTGACTTCAAAAGAAGCCCAGGGGGGTGGAAGGCGAACTGAAGGGATGTGAACCCTTAGGCCATACAGCAGCTTCAAAAGAACCCCGGGTGGCGGGGTGGGGCGCGGGGGGGGCGCGGCTGGAGGCTGCACCTGTGTCCGGGCGAGGAAGCGATTCTGCCGGCTGACCATCTAACCCGGTGAGGAGACGTTCGGTGGTGGGGTGGTACTTTGAAAACAATCAAAAATTAAAGAATTGCATTACACTTTGTTTCTTTATTGAATGCGTAACTTCCTGTTCTAAGCAAGCCTATTGCGCATGCGCAGAGCAGGGTGTGGTCCATACTAGGTCGTCGACCTTGGGGAGAGAGAGAGAGGGAGAGGAAAGAAGAAGTGAGTGCTTTCTCCTCCTGTTTTGAGCTTCTTGCAAAGCTAACAATTAAATTATCGAGACAATATTGATAATGCCATACCTCTTGCAAGACTTTGCATGATTGTGCTGTGGAGGAGGATTGATTCGACATCATTGCCTGAGGCTCCTCGGAGCACGTAGGATGATGGGCAGGAGGCCTTACCCACATCGGGTATATCGAGACAGGCTTTCATAACTGCTCCTGAGTGATGCAGACTGTGTGAGAAGGCTGCGTTTTCGCAAAGAAGTTGTAACCGAGATCTATGAGTTAATAAAAACAGACCTGCACCCTAGGAGGACTGCTTTGTCAGTCGAAGCAAAGGTTACAGCTGCACTTTCATTTTATGCATCTGGATCATTCCAGACCACAACTGGGGATGTGTGAGCCATTTCTCAACATGCAACATATATCTGCATTCGGCAGGTGACAGCTGCAGTATATGCCCAGAGGAATGACTACATCAAAGTTCCCCATGACCGCCCAGGCAATGTGTGACAGGGCTGTGGGCTTCTCCAGGATTGCTGGCTTCCCAAAAGTACAGGGCTGCATTAATTGTACCCACATCGCCTTGCGAGCACCTTTGGACGATTCCAAGATGTACAGGAACAGAAAAGGCTTCCACTCTGTGAATTTGCAGCTCGTCTGATGATATGCATCACATCATGGCAGTTGGTGCGAGATACCCTAGGAGCACCCATGATGTGTTCTTCCTACGCGAGAGTGCTATATCTGCCATGTTTCAGCAGCAGCCAGAAGGGCAGAGCTGGCTGCTCGGAGACAAAGGGTACAGCCTCGCCACCTGGCTCATGATGCCCCTACGTGTAACCCAGACGGAAGCTGAGTGGGAATACAACATGCTGCACATTGTGACACACAGCATAATAGAGAGGACCATTGGCATCTTGAAGCAGCGTTTCCGATGTCTGGACCATTCTGGAGGCTACTTGCAATACTCCCCTGAGATTGTTGGTCAGTTCACTGTTGTCTGCTGCAGGCTGCACAACATCACCATCATGAGGCAGCAGCAGCTGATGATGAGGAGGATGATGCAGAGGACGAGGAAGCCATACAACCACCTGAACCCGGAACACAACGGCGGAGGAGGGCGGGCGTCATGCCCCTTTAACGATTGCTCGAGCCTTGCTCCAGCAGCTCATCCCTGAATGCTTTGCTGCCTTAAGGCTCAGTGGCAACTATTCCAATATTGTTTGGACCTGATCCGTAATGTGTTGTGTTAATGGAACCAATAATGGAAGTGATTCTTCTTTAGTTCAAAAAGTTGTGTTAATAATGGGACAAATAATGGAAATGATTCAATTATAATTTAAAATATATTTTATTTAAAAGTTTAACACTTGTTTGTACTTAACTTTAATAAAAATATTCTTGTATCAAACTTTAAAGTTTCCAGTTAAGATCACTTACAAACTTTAAGATCACTTACAAACTTTTAAACTTGTAAATTTACATCACTTACAAAAAGCTTTAAATTTGAGAACAGTTACAACAGTAACAATAATAATAACACCAACAACAACAGCAGCAAAGAAAGGCTGCACCCATCTCTCCTCCACCTTATTCTAAGACCGCCCGCTGCGCTTGGTCTTGGTCTTCTCGGGTTGCTACCAACCTTATTCTTTCGAGCATCTCAGGTAATGCGCACTTCTTGATGGGGGGCATGGGCAGGCGGTAATGTATAAGGCCCAGCTTGGGCCTCTTCAGAGGCTGGTCTGAGGATTGGAGTGGGAGTAGCAGTTAATGGCCACGGGGTCTGGGCATGTTCCCTTATTGCAGCAGCTAACTCCGATATTCCCTCCCGCATGTGCCCCGACAGTGTATCAGCTACCTGCGACATTCCCTCCCTCATGTTCCCGGACAGTGTTCCCATTTCTCGTGAGACTGTTACTTCTCCCGACAGTCCCGATACCTCATTACCCACCCCACTGACAGTGTCCAGGAGTGATCACGTAAGGTCAATGCTCTCCGCACTCATTGCCATCATCTGAACCATATCTGTTAGATCCTGCACCTCAGGAGAGCGCTGTCGAGTTGTCCTTCCCCTCCTTACCCTGGTGTGGTTTGCTGCATCCCACTGCGACCTGCAGCCTCGGATGGTGGGCCCTGGGTGTGCCTTGCTGCAGCCTGCTGGAACCGGCAGCCACGGACTGTGTGAAACCATGGAATGTCCCAACACTTGTAGCACTCAGGAAAGGGGCTGGCACCTCAATGGGTGGCACCAGCACCTCCTCCACAGTGCGTACAACAGTGGGGGCTTCATCCTGCCCCTGCCCCTCACCTCCATGCCCTTGGTCTGGAAGGTGGGATTGGAAGATGTTCTTCTCTTCAGGCTCGTCTGCATCTGAATCTTCTTCTGCATTGGCTTCAGCCTCGTCAGGGTTGGTTGGCATGAGTAGGCTCACACAACGCAGGCAGCACGTTCATTTGAAGGACCACGATGAATGATAGCACATTGCATCAACTGAAGCGTAGCAGTCGGAGACATCTCCATGAACCGAAGCATGGCCAGCCTGTGCAGTACTTAATATTTAGCAGAACCAGACTGTGGAATTTGCAGGACTTACCCTCCCTTGAGTGTGGGCCCAGCTTGTGCAGTGGTGGTTGCTTTACTTCAGGCAGGACCCATCAAAGCAGCGACCCTCTCTTCCAAGGGAGTTAGTGGGTGCAGATTTGCCGGCCTCCTCCTGTTCGAGTTCTCTTTTGTTGTGTGCCACCTTCTGGGATTGGGAAAATGAACTAAAGAATGGGATGGTTGATAAGCAATGGCAGACATTTAAGGAGATATTTCATAACTCGCAACAAAAATATATCCCAATGAGAAGGAAAGACTGTAAGAGAATGGATAACCATCTGTGGCTAACTAAGGAAATAAGGGAGGGTATCAAATTAAAAACAAAGGCATGCAATGTGGCCAAGACTAGTGGGAGGCCAGAGGATTGGGAAATTTTAAAAAGCCAGCAGAGAACGACTAAAAAATGATGAAGATAGGGAAGATAGATTATGAAAGTAAACTAGCACGAAATATAAAAACAGATAGTAAGAGTTTCTACAAGTATGTAAAAAGGAAAAGAGTGGCTAAAGTAAATGTTGGTCCCCTGGAGGATGAGACTGGGGAATTAATAATGGAGAACAGGGAAATGGCAGAGACATTGAACAAATATTTTGTATTGGTCTTCACGGGAGAAGACACTAAAAACATCCCAATAGTGGATAATCAAGGGGCTATAGGTAGGGAAGAACTATCACTATCACTAATGAAGTAGTTCTAGGTAAAATAATGGGACTAAAGGCGGACAAGTCCCCTGGTCTTGATGCCTTAAATCCTAGGGTCTTAAGAGAAGTGGCTGCAGAGATAGTGGATGCATTGGTTATAATCTACCAAAATTCCCTGCATTCTGGGGCGGTCCCAGCAGATTGGAAAACTGCAAATGTAATGCCCCTATTTGAAAAAGGCAGACAAAAAGCAGGAAACTATAGACCAGTTAGCCTAGCACCTGTCATTGTGAAAATGCTGGAGTCCATTATTAAGGAAGCAGTAGCGGGACATTTAGAAAAGTATTTTCTACTCAAGTAGAGTCAGCATGGTTTTATGAAGGGGAAATCATGTTTGACAAATTTGCTGGAGTTCTTTGAGGATGTAACGAGCAGGGTGGATTAGGGGGAATCAGTGGATGTGTGTATTTGGATTTCCAGAAGGCATTTGATAAGGTGCCACATAAGAGTCTGAATATATTTAACATAGAAACATAGAAAATAGGTGCAGGAGTAGGCCATTCGGCCCTTAGAGCCTGCAGCACCATTCAATAAGATCATGGCTGATCATTCACCTCAGTACCCCTTTCCTGCTTTCTCTCCATACCCCTTGATTCCTTTAGATGTAAGGGCCACATCTAACTCCCTCTTGAATATATCCAATGAATTTGCATCAACAACTCTCTGTGGTAGAGAATTCCACAGGTTAACAACTCTCTGAGTGAAGAAGTTTCTGCTCATCTTAGTCCTAAATGGCTTACCCCTTATCCTTAGACTGTGTCCCCTGGTTCTGGATTTCCCCAACATCGGGAACATTCTTCCTGCATCTAACCTGTCCAGTCCCGTCAGAATTTTATATGTTTCTATGAGATCCCCTCTCATCCTTCTAAACTACAGTGAATACAGGCCCAGTTGATCCAGTCTCTCCTCATATGTCAGTCCTGCCATACTGGGAATCAGTCTGGTGAACCTTTGCAGCACTCCCTCAATAGCAAGAACATCCTTCCTCAGATTAGGAGACCAAAACTGAACACAATATTCCAGGTGAGGCCTCACCAAGACCCTGTACAACTGCAATAAGACCTCCCTGCTCCTATACTCAAACCTCCTAGCTATGAAGGCCAACATACCATTTGCCTTCTTCACCGCCTGCTGTACCTGCATGCCAACTTTCAATGACTGATGTACCATGACACCCAGGTCTCGTTGCACTTCCCCTTTTCCTAATCTGCCGCCATTCAGATAATATTCTGCCTTCGTGTTTCTGCCATCAAAGTGGATAACCTCACATTTATCCACATTATACTGCATCTGCCATGCATTTGCCCACTCACCTAACATGTCCGAGTCACCCTGCAGCCTCTTAGCATCCTCCTCAGAGCTCACACCGCCACCCAGCTTAGTGTCATCTGCAAACTTGGAGATATTACACTCAATTCCTTCTCCTAAATCACTAATGTATATTGTAAATAGCTGGGGTCCCAGTACTGACCCCTGCGGCACTCCACTAGTCACTGCCTGCTATTCTGAAAAGGACCCATTAATCCTGACTCTCTGCTTCCTGTTTATCAACCAGTTCTCTATCCACGTCAGTACATTACCCCCAATACCATGTGCTTTAATTGTGCATACCAATCCCTTGTGTGGGACCTTGTCAAAAGCCTTTTGAAAGTCCAAATACACCACATGCACTGGCTCTCCCTTGTCCACTCTACTAGTTACATCCTCAAAAGATTCCAGAAGATTTGTCAAGCAGGATTTCCCTTTCATAAATTCATGCTAACTTGGACCGATCCTGTCACTGCTTTCCAAATGCGCTGCTATTTCATCTTTAATAATTGATTCCAACATTTTCCCCACTACTGATGTCAGGCTAACCGGTCTATAATTATCCGTTTTCTCTCTCCCTCTTTTTTAAAAAAGTGGTGTTACATTAGCTACCCTCCAGTCCATAGGAACTGATCCCGAGTCGATAAACTGTTGAAAAATGATCACCAATGCATCCACTGTTTCTGGGGCCACTTTCTTAAGTACTCTTGGATGCAGACTATCAGGCCCCGGGGATTTATCGGCCTTCAATCCCATCAATTTCCCTAACACAATTTCCCGCCTAATAACGATTTCCTTCAGTTCCTCCTTCTCACTAGATTCTCGGTCCCTTAGTATTTCCGGAAGGTTATTTGTGTCTTCCTTCGTGAAGCCAGAACCAAAGTATTTGTTCAATTGGTCTGCCATTTCCTTGCTCCCCGTTATAAATTCACCCGAATCTGACTGCAAGGGACCTACGTTTGTCTTCCTCTCATACTCTATTTGCCTCTCATACTCTATTTTCCAATTCCTAATTAAACACTTTGTCCTCCTCTGTTGGATTCTAAATTTCTCACAGTCTTCAGGTTTGCTGCTTTTTCTGGCCAATTTATATGCCTCTTCCTTGGATTTAATACTATCCTTAATTTCTCTTGTTAGCCACGGTTGAGCCATCTTCCCCGTTTTATTTTTACTCCACACAGGGATGTACAATTGTTTGAAGTTCATCCATGTGATCTTTAAATGTTTGCCATTGCCTATCCACCATCAACCTTTTAAGTATCATTCGCCAGTCTATTCTAGCCAATTCACATCTCATACCATCGAAGTTACCTTTCCTTAAGCTCAGGACGCTAGTCTCTGAATTAACTGTGTCACTCTCCATCTTAATGAAGAATTCTACCATATTATGGTCACTCTTCCCTCGCACAACAAGATTGCTAATTAGTCCTTTCTCATTACACATCACCCAGTCTAGGATGGCCAGCCCTCTAGTTGGTTCCTCGACATATTGGTTTAGAAAACCATCTCTAATACATTCCAGGAAATCCTCCTCCACCGTATTGCTACCAGTTTGGATAGTCCAATCTATATGTAGATTAAAGTCGCCCATGATAACTGCTGTACCTTTATTGCACACATCCCTAATTTCTTGTTTGATGCTGTCCCCAACCTCACTACTACTGTTTGATAGTCTGTACACAACTCCCACGAGCGTTTTCTGCCCTTTGGTATTCCGCAGCTCCACCCACACAGATTCCACATCATCCAAGCTAATGTCCTTCCTTACTATTGCATTAATTTCCTCTTTAATCAGCTACCCCACCTCCTTTTCCTTTCTGTCTATCCTTTCTGAATGCTGAATACCCCTGGATGTTGAGTTCCCAGCCTTGGTCACCCTGGAGCCATGTCTCCGTGATGCCAATTATATTATATTCGTTTATCTGCTGTCTGCACAGTTAATTTGTCCACCTTATTATGAATACTCCTCGCATTGAGGCACAGAGCCGTCAGGAGTCCAGAGAGGCAGCGGCCTATAAAAGGCTCAGCAGTCCGGGGAGCGTCGAGAGAGGCGGGAGTCCAGAGAGGCAGCGGCCGATAAAAGGCTCAGCAGTCCGGGGAGAGTCGAGAGAGGCGGGAGTCCAGAGAGGCAGCGGCCTATAAAAGGCTCAGCAGTCCGGGGAGAGTCCAGAGAGGCAGCGGCCTATAAAAGGCTCAGCAGTCCGGGGACCGGTGCAGCTCCAGCTGGGAGAGAAGGCAAAAAAGAAGTAGAAGGAAATCAAAAGGTGACGTCACAGCCAACGTGGTAAGTGATTGGCTGCTGATTGGTGAGTAGTTTTTCTTTTTCTTTATTAGTCAGTAACTTTTAACATTGTTGTCGGCAATTTAAGTGTATCTAAGGGTTAAGTCATGGCAGGACAGCTTGGTCACGTGATATGCTCCTCCTGTACCATGTGGGAACACGGGGACAACACCAGTGTCCCTGACGACTACATGTGCGGGAAGTGTGTCCACCTCCGGCTACTGACGGTCCACGTTGCGGAGTTGGAGCTGAAGGTGGATTCACTCTGGAGCATCCACGATGCTGAGAATGACGTGAGTATCACGTGTAGCGAGTTGGTCTTACTGCAGGAGAAGGGTCCACAGCCAGCGAGGGAATGGAAGACCAGCAGGAAGAGTAGTGCAAGGAAGGTAGTGCAGGGGTCCCCTGTGGTCATCCCCCTGCAAAACAGATACACCGCTTTGAGTACTGTTGAGGGGGATGACTCATCAGGGGAGGGCAGCAGCAGCCAAGTTCATGGCACCGTGGCTGGCTCTGTTGCACAGGAGGGCAGGAAAAAGAGTGGAAGAGCGATAGTGATAGGGGATTCAATTGTAAGGGGAATAGATAGGCGTTTCTGCGGCCGCAACCGAGACTCCAGGATGGTATGTTGCCTCCCTGGTGCAAGGGTCAAGGATGTCTCGGAGCGGGTGGAGGACATTCTAAAAAGGGAGGGAGAACAGCCAGTTGTCGTGGTGCACGTTGGTACCAATGACATAGGTAAAAAAAGGGATGAGTTCCTACGAAATGAATTTAAGGAGCTAGGAGCTAAATTAAAAAGTAGGACCTCAAAAGTAGTAATCTCGGGATTGCTACCAGTGCCACGTGCTAGTCAGAGTAGGAATCGCAGGATAGCTCAGATGAATACGTGGCTTGAGCAATGGTGCAGCAGGGAGGGATTCAAATTCCTGGGGCATTGGGACCGGTTCTGGGGGAGGTGGGACCAGTACAAACCGGACGGTCTGCACCTGGGCAGGACTGGAACCAATGTCCTAGGGGGAGTGTTTGCTAGTGCTGTTGGGGAGGATTTAAACTAATATGGCAGGGGGATGGGAACCAATGCAGGGAGACAGAGGGAAACAAAAAGGAGACAAAAGCAAAAGACAGAAAGGAGATGAGGAAAGGTGGAGGGCAGAGAAACCCAAGGCAAAAAACAAAAAGGGCCACTGTACAGCAAAATTCTAAAAGGACAAAGGGTGTTAATAAAACAAGCCTGAAGGCTTTGTGTCTGAATGCAAGGAGTATCCGCAAGAAGGTGGATGAATTAATTGTGCAAATAGATGTTAACAAATATGATGTGATTGGGATTACGGAGACGTGGCTCCAGGATGATCAGGGCTGGGAACTCAACATTCAGGGGTATTCAACATTCAGGAAGGATAGAATAAAAGGAAAAGGAGGTGGGGTAGCATTGCTGGTTAAAGAGGAGATTAATGCAATAGTTAGGAAAGACATTAGCTTGGATGATGTGGAATCTATATGGGTAGAGCTGCAGAACACCAAAGGGCAAAAAACGTTAGTAGGAGTTGTGTACAGACCTCCAAACAGTAATAGGGATGTTGGGGAGGGCATCAAACAGGAAATTAGGGGTGCATGCAATAAAGGTGTAGCAGTTATAATGGGTGACTTTAATATGCACATAGATTGGGCTAGCCAAACTGGAAGCAATACGGTGGAGGAGGATTTCCTGGAGTGCATAAGGGATGGTTTTCTAGACCAATATGTTGAGGAACCAACTAGGGGGGAGGCCATCTTAGACTGGGTGTTGTGTAATGAGAGAGGATTAATTAGCAATCTCATTGTGCGAGGCCCCTTGGGGAAGAGTGACCATAATATGGTGGAATTCTGCATTAGGATGGAGAATGAAACAGTAATTTCAGAGACCATGGTCCAGAACTTAAAGAAGGGTAACTTTGAAGGTATGAGGCGTGAATTGGCTAGGATAGATTGGCGAATGATACTTAAGGGGTTGACTGTGGATGGGCAATGGCAGACATTTAGAGACCGCATGGATGAAGTACAACAATTGTACATTCCTGTCTGGCGTAAAAATAAAAAGGGGAAGGTGGCTCAACCGTGGCTATCTAGGGAAATCAGGGATAGTATTAAAGCCAAGGAAGTGGCATACAAATTGGCCAGAAATAGCAGCGAACCTGGGGACTGGGAGAAATTTAGAACTCAGCAGAGGAGGACAAAGGGTTTGATTAGGACAGGGAAAATGGAGTACGAGAAGAAGCTTGCAGGGAACATTAAGGCGGATTGCAAAAGTTTCTATAGGTATGTAAAGAGAAAAAGGTTGGTGAAGACAAACGTAGGTCCACTGCAGTCAGAATCAGGGGAAGTCATAACGGGGAACAAAGAAATGGCGGACCAATTGAACAAGTACTTTGGTTCGGTATTCACTAAGGAGGATACAAACAACCTTCCGGATATAAAAGGGGTCAGAGGGTCTAGTAAGGAGGGGGAACTGAGGGAAATCTTTATTAGTCGGGAAATTGTTTTGGGGAAATTGATGGGATTGAAGGCCGATAAATCCCCAGGGCCTGATGGATTGCATCCTAGAGTACTTAAGGAGGTGGCCTTGGAAATAGCGGATGCATTGACAGTCATTTTCCAACATTCCATTGACTCTGGATCAGTTCCTATGGAGTGGAGGGTAGCCAATGTAACCCCACTTTTTAAAAAAGGAGGGAGAGAGAAAACAGGGAATTACAGACCGGTCAGCCTGACCTCAGTAGTGGGTAAAATGATGGAATCAATTATTAAGGATGTCATAGCAGTGCATCTGGAAAATGGTGACATGATAGGTCCAAGTCAGCATGGATTTGTGAAAGGGAAATCATGCTTGACAAATCTTCTGGAATTTTTTGAGGATGTTTCCAGTAAAGTGGACAAAGGAGAACCAGTTGATGTGGTATATTTGGACTTTCAGAAGGCTTTCGACAAGGTCCCACACAAGAGATTAATGTGCAAAGTTAAAGCACATGGGATTGGGGGTAGTGTGCTGATGTGGATTGAGAACTGGTTGTCAGACAGGAAGCAAAGAGTAGGAGTAAACGGGTACTTTTCAGAATGGCAGGCAGTGACTAGTGGAGTGCCGCAAGGTTCTGTGCTGGGGCCCCAGCTGTTTACATTGTACATTAATGATTTAGACGAGGGGATTAAATGCAGTATCTCCAAATTTGCAGATGATACTAAGTTGGGTGGCAGTGTGAGCTGCGAGGAGGATGCTATTAGGCTGCAGAGTGACTTGGATAGGTTAGGTGAGTGGGCAAATGCATGGCAGATGAAGTATAATGTGGATAAATGTGAGGTTATCCACTTTGGTGGTAAAAACAGAGAGACAGACTATTATCTGAATGGTGACAGATTAGGAAAAGGGAAGGTGCAACGAGACCTGGGTGTCATGGTACATCAGTCATTGAAGGTTGGCATGCAGGTACAGCAGGCGGTTAAGAAAGCAAATGGCATGTTGGCCTTCATAGCGAGGGGATTTGAATACAGGGGCAGGGAGGTGTTGCTACAGTTGTACAGGGCCTTGGTGAGGCCACACCTGGAGTATTGTGTACAGTTTTGGTCTCCTAACTTGAGGAAGGACATTCTTGCTATTGAGGGAGTGCAGCGAAGGTTCACCAGACTGATTCCCGGGATGGCGGGACTGACCTATCAAGAAAGATTGGATCAACTGGGCTTGTATTCACTGGAGTTCAGAAGAATGAGAGGGGATCTCATAGAAACGTTTAAAATTCTGACGGGTTTAGACAGGTTAGATGCAGAAAGAATGTTCCCAATGTTGGGGAAGTCCAGAACCAGGGGTCACAGTCTGAGGATAAGGGGTAAGCCATTTAGGACCGAGATGAGGAGAAACTTCTTCACCCAGAGAGTGGTGAACCTGTGGAATTCTCTACCACAGAAAGTAGTTGAGGCCAATTCACTAAATATATTCAAAAGGGAGTTAGATGAAGTCCTTACTACTCGGGGGATCAAGGGTTATGGCGAGAAAGCAGGAAGGGGGTACTGAAGTTTCATGTTCAGCCATGAACTCATTGAATGGCGGTGCAGGCTAGAAGGGCTGAATGGCCTACTCCTGCACCTATTTTCTATGTTTCTATGTTTCTATGTTTAACACACTTTGCCCCTTTAGAATTTTGCTGTAATGTGACCCTTTTTGGTTTTTGCCTTGGGTTTTTCTGCCCTCCACTTTTACTTTTCTTCTTTCTATCTTTTGCTTCTGCCCCCATTCTACTTCCCTCTGTCTCCCTGCATAGGTTCCCATCCCCCTTCCATATTAGTTTAACCCCTCCCCAACAGCACTAGCAAACACTGCCCCAAGGACATTGGTTCCGGTCCTGCCCAGGTGCAGACCATCCAGTTTGTACTGCTCCCACCTCCCCCAGAACTGGTTCCAATGTCCCAGGAATTTGAATCCCTCCCTCCTGCACCACTCCTCAAGCCACATATTCATCTTAGCTATCCTGCAATTGCTACTCTGACTAGCACATGGCAGTGGTAGCAATCCTGAGATTACTATCTTTGAGGTCGTACTTTTTAATTTAGCTCCTAGCTCCCTAAATTCAGCTTGTAGGACCTCATCCCGTTTTTTTTACCTATATCGTTGGTACCTATATGCACCACGACAACTGGCTGTTCACCCTCCCCCTCCAAAATGTCCTGCAGCCACTCCGAGACATCCTTGACCCTTGCATCATGGAGGCAACATCCCATCCTGGAATCACGATTGCGGCCGCAGAAACGTCTATCTATTCGCCTTACAATAGAATCCCCTACCACTATAGCTCGCCCACTCTTTTTCCTGCCCTCTTATGCAGCAGAGCCACCGATGGTGCCATGAACTTGGCTGCTGCTGCCCTCCCTAATGAGTCATTCCACCCCCAACAGTACCTAAAACGGTGTATCTGTTTTGGAGGGGGATGGCCGCCGGGGACCCCTGCACTACCTTCGTTCCACTGCTCTGACTGCTGGTCACCCATCCTCGATCTCCCGCTGGCACCTCCCTGACCACTGTGCCTTTTATAGGCCTTCTCCTCGACACTGCTCCTCCTTCCTCAATCCCCCGCTGGGCATGGGCTGCCCTAAAATGACGGGCGTAACTCTGGAAATATGCCAAAAAACAGCATTGGGGAAAATTGAGCCCAAGATATTTACTAATCCAATTGGGAATTCAGGAGAAACTTCTTTATTCAGAGAATGGTTAGAATGTGAAACTCGCTATCACAAGGAGTGGTTGCGGCGAATAGCATAGATGCATTTAAGGGGAAGCTAGATAAACATATGAGGGAGAAAGGAATAGAAGGATATGCTGGTAGGATGAGATGAAGGGGAGGGGGGATAGGAGGAGGCTCGTGAGGAGCATAAACACCGGAATAGACCAGTAGGGTCTGTGCTGCACATTCTATGTAATTCTAAGGCGGAGATAGACAGATTTTTGAACGATAAGGGAGTAAAGGATTATGGGGAGCGGGCAGGGAAGTGGAACTGTGTCCATGATCAGATCAGCCATGATCTATTGAATGGCAGAGCAGGCTCGAGGGGCCAAATGGCCTACTCCTACTCCTATTTCTTATGTTCTTATGCTCCTCTGCAAAGATGAAAATATAACTTTTTAGAGAGGGTGTCTTTCTGCTGGGTGGGACATATAGATGGTCACATTTACAATTGCAATTTCAGTGAATAAATGAAAATATTACTTACACTAACCACTTGACCAAGGTCCTGCCACTTTTTGCCCTGGCCTCCAGACCTTGGCGTGGTCACCATTGCACAGTAATCTTCTGCAAGTTGGTTCCAGCGTTTCTTCATTTTTTTGGGTGAAACTTTTATGTGACCTCTGCTGGTGTCCAGCTCATGCTGTCTGGCCTCAATTACAGTAACCCATGCCTCCACTTCATCCTGTGAGAAATACTTGGTCCTTGAACCACGTTGCATATTGCAGCTCTGATTTTTCCACTGAGGATTAAAGGGCTAGACTTTCCACGAGATGGCTAAGGCCCTAAAAAATGGGCCTTATTCCAGCGATGTGTGATGTCCCGTCTATGCTGATCACCGGCATAAGGCCCATTTCTTTTTTGCGATTTTCCACTCGGCCTTACCTCAGCGATGTCAAATGGGCGACCTGATTTCTCAGCGCTCTCACGATCGCCCAAAAAAAGAGGAAGTGAAATGGAAGTCCAAAAAAAAAGCTTCCCTAGCAATGATATTGTGCGCATGTGTGTGATTTTTTTTTGGGTCAATTTTTTTTTGCTGCGTTTGGAGAGTTCATGGATCATCGCACTGCTCAGAAGGACAGGGAGGGTCGGAGAGAGTGGGAGAGAGAGAAGGAGAGAAGGAGAGAGTCATCGAGGAAGAAGTTTGTATTTTGCTAATTTGATTTAAAATTCAAGAATGGAAACACCAAATAGAAGGGAGATGGAGAGGCAAAGGGCAAAAGCCTTTAGTGAGGAGGCGAACGAGGCCCTTGTAAGTGTTGTTTCCACAAGGTGGGAGGACTTGACACGGGGTGGCCTTGGGAAACCTCCACCCTGTGCCTATCGACGGATCTGGCTGGACGTGAGGTGCGGACGGGTGACCAGTGCCGCAAGTGATGGAACAGCCTGCTGGCAGCTGCCAGAGTAAGTTGGATTTTAGATATGTCTTTAAAACATATTTAAAAGTCATATTTAAAAGCACACATATGTATTATTTACTTCATGTTTATAAATTATTATTATGTATTATTTACTTGATGTTTATAAATTGCAAACAAAATCTTCAATGTTATTTATTTATAATGTGAAGTAATAGCATTAATTTAAGAACTACATTAAATTAAAATAAAATTACATTACCAATTACATTTATTCACCCTAATACTAAGTTGCATGTTATGGTATTTAAAATTATTCATGTGCAGCTATTAGAGTAAGTTGCATTTTAATATTTAAAAGATACTTAAAAGTCATATTTAAAATCATACATATGTTTACTTGTGTTTACAATTAGAATAATATTAAAAATTATTCACTACGATGTTATGTAATAATTGAACATTTAAATCAGTCTCCAATGTTTATTCTGAAGTACAGTAGCTTATGCCGTGCAATGTTAAATTATCATTTACAGAAAAAGATCAGTAGCAACCGTGCAGAGCAAAGGAAGATGGGTGGCGGCTCCACGATGGTGCACACACTAAATACGTACGAGGAGCTTGCGGTGGCCTTGGTAGGACCTGAAAGCCGTTTGGTCACGATTCGTGGCGTGGCCGAGCCCACCCTTGAGTCTGGTGAGTAATGGGAAATGTGCAATGTGCCAAACATTACTAAATACATACGAGAAATATCGTAGTTACTATGCATTTATTATGTAATTATAATTCATTAATTTAGATGTAGTCTGATCTATGAATGTTAACTCTGATGAACCCTTATGCATATGTGATTTTGCAAAGTATTGCAATGTTTTGGGTTATATTGAAATATTGATATTGATATTGAAATATACTGATATGTATTGTTATGAGTTGTTTAGAAATTTCATTCATCTTTCTAAGGTCAAGTGTCCGTTGAGCAGTGCTCCGTAGCAGAGAATGTGATAAACCCCTCAAGCAGCTCGCAGGAGGTTGAGATGGCAGAGGACAAGGAGGAGGAGCAGGAGGAGGAGGAGGATGATGAGATTTTTTTTGTTGGGGGCGAACAACCTGCGGCCATCTCGATTGAGATGGAAGAAGCACCGGGACCAAGCGGTGTACAGGTGGCGACGCCAAGGCGCGTCATTTTACAAACGCCGACCCCACGGAGGTCCGATCAGCGTGGAGAGCAATCGCCTACCATGGAGGGCCAGACAGAGAGCTTGATTTCCCTGTGCAGGGAGACGGTCACGATTGGCCGCGACCTTATCTAGGGGTTCGCGGGATTCTCTGCGAACTGGAGCCAGTTTTCCGCGAACTGGAGCCAGTTTCCAGCAACCTGGAGTGAATTCTGCACGAACTTCTCCAATTGGTCTTCCGAGCGGGCACAGACTGCAAGGGAAACGTTGGAGGCCATTCGGCAGCAGACAGCCGCAACCAATGCCCTACACATGCATTGCTGGCTGGACACGGCGCTGCACCCCAAGGTGTCATGTCTGTTCGCAGTGAGACCCCGAGCCCGCAAGCGAGTACGGAGGACACAGTTCCTCCTGACTCGGAAGTGGAGCTTCAGGCTTCCGCTTCCGCTCCGTCACCTCCACCACGGCAGGAGGTCTTGCCGTCCCACGACGTCTTGGTGTCAGTCTGCATAGACCAAAACGGATGGGTGGGGTTCGAACACGGGGTGGGACTGGACCTGGAGGGAAACGTGCCCGTAGGTAGGGAGGGGGGGCGTTTTTTCACAAAGTTTGTTCACTTGTTCAATTGTTCTTGTTCCTGTTTTGTTTGTTTTGTTAGTTGTTATTGGTTAATTGTTAATTGTTAAGATTTTGTATTTGAGAGAAGGGTGGGTTGGTGTGGGGGGTCGGAGGGATAGTTTTTCAATTTTTATTTGCGTTTTTGTTAAAAAAAAAATGTTCTTTAATTCAATAAATTGTATGTCTTAGTTAGTTATCAACTATACAGATGTTATTCCATATCTGAGCATTCTATTAATATACGAGTACTTTAGTAACACTTCAGTAACACTAAACTTTATAAAATAAGCATAAGTTCTGATGATAGGCCATTGCAGGCAAGACTTAAAGGACACCCCAAGCAATTGAAAGTATTTTGATTCACCCTAACTGTAAATCAACATCTGAAATGTCCACATTTAGCGAGTGGAACCCCTTTCTGTTATGAAAGACCTCCACATTATTTCATGGTGCTTTGAGGACAATGTGCATACAGTAACAATATCTAATCACTGTACTCTGCACTCTCTGTACTCTATACGCTGTTTACCAGTCAGTTTGATAGGCACCAACAATATCAGTAAATAACTTCACTATGTAAAAGCTTTTTAATAAATTCAATATATAAAATATATATAAAACCTTCTAATAAATTATATTACACAAAACTTATTCACTAAAAACCTATATAAAACTTATTCACTAAAAACAACGTAATAATACCTATATGAAAACTTACAGCTCTCAGTAAATTATACTATATAAAACCTATTTAATAAAAATAATGTAATAATATCTATTTATATTCCCTATCTCAATATTCTGAGTACAACTATTCTCTAATTAAATCACAACTAATCCTCTACCCTTCCATTGAAGTCTAAATGACGTCCGTATTGCCCATTTTCCTTCTATTAGGCCCAGAAAAAGCAACTATTTCTCAGCATTGTTTTGGGCCTTACATCAGCCCAGTGAAGTGCATGCTAGGTGCTGAAACTTGGGATGGGCCTTGTGTGGGCTATAATTTCGGTGATCTTCTTGGCGATCAAAGTGGAAACTTAGGCACATGTTTTTCGGGCGATATTTTGGGCCTAGTTTCCGCTTTTTGCTCAAAATGGATGATAGAGGTCCGTTTTGGGCCATATATGGGCCATAAATGGGCGATGTGAAGTGGAAAATCTAGCCCAAAGTTCTCACACATTTCTCACACACAATTGGCTCTTTAAAAATGGCCGAATGCAAACCAGGAGGTGTACTGGGCATGTTCGCCCATAGCATCACATAAAAAACGTCATGTTTTTTTTGCGCTTGGGCAGAAGAGGGGAGGCATCCTTTTTTCAGCACAGACATTAGGCTCCACCTCCTGAAGCTAAAGGACAGGCTGCATGGTGACAATTTTAAAAATTAGAATGGGAAAAATTCCACTTTTTTTTGGTGTGGTTGGGTCCAAAATTAATGGGCGAAATTCTGGAAATATGCCAAAAAACGGCATTGGGGAAAATTGAGCCCAAGATATTCACTAATCCAATTGGGGATTCAGGAGAAACTTCTTTATTCAGAGAGTGGTTAGAATGTGAAACTCGCTATCACAAGGAGTGGCTGTTGCGAATAGCATAGATGCATTTAAGGGGAAGCTGGAAAAACACATGAGGGAGAAAGGTATAGAAGGATATGCTAGTAGGGTGAGATGAAGAGGAGTGGGGGGGGAGGCAGGAGGAGGCTTGTGTGGAGCATAAACACCGGCATAGACCAGTAGGGTTGAATGGCCTGTTTTTGTGCTGCACATTCTATGTAATTCTATGTAATTACAAGATAATCAGAAGCAGGTAATACAAGCGCACACATCCTTGAAACTGTATACCATAATCAGTGCTACATGCTGCAATTTGAGCTCAAACATCTGCCTCATTGCAACCAGTGCCACTTTGAGGAATAGATTATTCAGAGAGTCTCAGGAACAATGCATAGAAGCAAAATCTACAGGGCCCTGGCAGACGCACAGACCTCGATTTTAACCCCCGCACCCACCCAGCATACGGGCAGGAATGAGTCAGGCAAGCTGATTTTGAAAATGCCAATCCCGCATCCAATCCACCGTGTTCCCGGTCACAATAATATTAATGACAGCGAGTAATGATGGTGAGAAATTATTAAAGGTTGGTGTTCAGAGAGATTTAGGAGTCCTCGTACAGGAAACATAAGAACATAAGAAATAGGAGCAGGAGTAGGCCATTTGGCCCCTTGAGCCTGCTCTGCCATTTAATAAGTTCATGGCTGATCTGATCATGATCTCAGCTCCACTTCCCTGCTCGCTCCCCATAACCTTTTACTCCCTTATCGCTCAAAAATCTGTCTATCTGCGCCTTAAATATATTCAATGACCCAGCCCTCACAGCTCTCTGGGGCAGAGAATTCGATAGATTTACAACCCTCTGAGAGAAGAAATTTCTCCTCATCTCAGTTTTAAATGGGCGGCCCCTTTTTCTAAGACTATGTCCCCTAGTTTTAGTTTCCCCTATGAGTGGAAATATCCTCTCTGCATCCACTTTATCGAGCCCCCTCATTATCTTATAAGTTTCAATAAGATCACCTCTCATTCTTCTGAACTCCAATGTGTATAGGCCCAACCTACTCAACCTATCCCCATAAGTCAACCCCCTCATCTCCGGAATCAACCTAGTGAACCTTCTCTGAACAGCCTCCAATGCAAGTATATCCTTCCTTAAATACAGAGACTAAAACTGTATGCAGTTCTCCAGGTGTGGCCTCACCAATACCCTGTAGAGTTGTCGCTGGACTTCTCTGCTTTTATACTTTATCCCCCTTGCAATAAAGGCCAACATTCTATTTGCCTTCCTGATTACTTGCTGTACCTGAATACTAACTTTTTGTGTTTAATGCACAATGACCTTCAGGTCTCTCTGTACTGCAGCACTTTGCAATTTTTCTCCATTTAAATTATAATTTGCTTTTCTATTATTTCTGCCAAAGTGGATAACCTCACATTTTCCCACATTATACTCTATCTGACAATTTTTTGCCCACTCACTTAGCCTGTTTATATCCCTTTGCAGATTTTTTGTGTCCTCCACACAATTTGCTTTCCCACCCATCTTTGTATCATCAGCAAACTTGGCAGAAAGTTAGAATGCAGTTCCAGGAAACAATTAGGTTGGCAAATGGCATGTTGGCCTTTATTGGAAGGGGATTAGAGTACAAGAGTAAGGGAGTCTTACTACAATTGTACAGGGTTTTGGTGAGACCACACCTGGAGTATTGTACACATTTTTGGTCTTCTTATCTAAGGAAGGATATACATGGCTTGGAGGCGGTGCAACGAAGGTTCAGTAGATTGATCCCTGGAATGAGAAGGTTGTCCTATGAGGAGAGATTGAGTAGATTGTGCCTATACTCTCTGGAGTTTAGAAGAATGAGAGGGAATCTCATTGAAACATAAGATTCTGAAGGGGATTTACAGGGTTGATCCTGAGAGGTTGTTTCCCCTAGCTGGAGAGTCTAGAACTAGGGGGCATAGTCTCAGGATAAGGAGTCGGCCATTTAAGACTGAGATGACGAGGAACTTATCTACCCCAAAGGGCTGTGACTACTGAGTCATTGAGTATATTCACGGCTGAGATCGATAGATTTTTGGAGTCTAGGGGAATCGGGCGGGAAAGTGGAGTTGAGGGCGACGATCAGCCATGATCGTATTGAATGGTGGTGCTGGCTCAAAGGGCCATATGGCCTACTCTTGCTCCCATTTCTTATGTTCTTATGTTACGTTCGTCGAGTCTCCTACTATAGAGAGGCCGGAGGCTCATGAATAAATGCAAATTGGTGTCCAAAGATGCAATTATGGCCCCGATGAGAATTAAACTACTGCTGCATGGGTTTCACACAGCGCAGGCAGCAGGCTCATTTGAAGGACCACGATAAATAATAGCACATTGCATCAATCGAAGCGTAGCAGTCAGATTCTCAGAGGTGGTCAACATCGTTCTGGGAACCTTGGCAGAATTGGATCAGGACTGCTCAGTATGCTGATTGTAAAAGGACCACAATGTCAATAAAGCTGCAACATTCACAGTTGGCCTGTGATTGTGCCATCACTGTTGGATTTTGCTAGCACTTGGGAGAATCTTCATCAAAAAGTTAGAGAAGCTGAGAGGAGTAGCAGCAAAGGCATGATGAAGAAGGAGCTACAGAAGGGCCACAGGAGAAGGCAACAACTGAGGGGGAAAAGTTCTCCGAAGACTCTACCCACCACACTGTCTAAAGACAGAGGCTCAGCTTCCTTGACCTATCTGTGGAGTAGTGCTTCAGGATGCTGAGATTGTCAAGCCAGGTAGTCACGGATCTCAGCAGCCTCCTGGAAGAAGACCAGCTGCCTGCTAGAGAAGGGGGCATGCAATGCCAATGCCAGTGAAAGCCCTCAACTTTTATACCTCGTGATCCTTCCAGGCTGCCACGCGGGAAGTGTCGTGGTCTGACAAAAGTCAGGGATACTATATTTGCCGGGGCCAGCCAATATACCTCATTCCCAACTGATGACAGCAATCAGACCGAGATAGCATTTGGTTTTGCAGCTCTGGTGGGCTTTCCGCAAGTGCAGGGTGCGATTTGACTGAACACTTGTAGCCATGTACCCTTCAAACCAGCCAGAAGCCTTTGTTAACTGTAAGAGATTCCACTGCATCAATGTGCAACTTGTAAGCAACCACAAGAGATTCATGCAAGTATGTGCTGCTATGATGTCTTAATTTTAAGGCAAATACGCACCTATTGTTTCTACCTGGTACCAGTCTTACAGGATGGCTGCATGGGAACAATGGAGATCCCCCCTTCTACAATGGCTGATGACACCCCTTTGAAACCTCACCACTCCAAAACAGAACAGGTACAACTACTTTACCACTCATAGAGCAAGCCATTGCGATGCTCAAGTTAAGGTTCAGGTGCCTGGATATAGGAGGCTTCCTGCAATATTCGCCAGCCAGAGTCTCCAGAATAATTGTGGGATCCTGCATAGCACCGCTCAACAGAGAGGATTGGAGGTGCAGGAGGAAGGCAGCCAGCAGGACTCAGCATCCGATGAGGAAGAGGATGGTGAAGATAACGCAGGAGGACAGGATGGACGGTGTGAGGAATGTAACCATAGCCCAGCACTTCACATTGACACCTCTTTCTCCTCCCACTCTTCTGTGACCAGACTCACTTCCTGCAACTTTCACTCTATTGTTTCTGAATCCTCCAATTTGTTACCTTAAAATCATTGCACAAATTCCATATCAAGGACACAATGACAAGGCAGATGCAGAACTTGCTGTGAAGCACAGTGCACACAAAAGTGAAAAAGGTTTTAATGTGCACAGGGAAACCAATGGTTCCAAATCAAGTAATGAGACACCCAAGTGTCAACCCTAAGTATTCTCTTTAACCGATGGCTTCTCAGAAGTGAAAGTATTACCAATGGAGACAAGACATTTCGGGCAATTCGGAAAAACAGTTGAAACTTTGCGACAGGATCATACAACAAGTTTAATCAGGAATAGCGGAGAAATTAATTTGTATTTGCAGTTTTGTACTTGTAACTGGTTTAGAAAAGAGAATTATTGACTGGTACTAATGTTTCAAGAGCTTGCTTGCTCTTGGTAAAATGGCCCAATGCACAAATACGGCCAGAGTCTATTGACAAACTAGTGAGTGCGATGTTCTAATGTAAAGAGTTTATTTTCTTTCTAGGAACGTCTGTAGTTAACATGCCATCCACTGATCCAGAACTAATGTAAGAAACTTACGGGGAGATTGATTCAGCAAGTAACAAATTATTGATCAGGTAGCAGGTGAAAAGGCTGATCAATACCTGTCAATATTTAGCTGAAAACCACTGAGTTTTGGATTGATGGATTAATTAAAGTTTGCTCTTTTTTCTCCCTTTCATGCTTTATTACTAGGGAAAGTTCAACAACAGCGCATTCACTTTAAAAAGGCTGATACTGGAAATCATAGTCAACGTAACCTAAAATTAGATCTTCTAGGGGATATCTCTTTTAATCTGTTGCACCAAAAATGGAACGTGAAGCATGCTGTGGGTTCCATGGTGTAATGGTGAGTAATCTGGACTATATATCCAGTGATCTGCGTTCAAATCTCAGTAGATCCTGTTTACTGGGGCAGACACGATGGCTGAATGGCATACATTTCTACGTGCCGTACATTTCTATGTGCTGTGTGGCGGGGGCAGGTTGGTAGGGGACCTTTGTCTTACGGATCTTTAGTGTAAGGCCCATGCTTTCGAACGCCTTGGTGAAAGTATTGACGTTGACTTGGAGTTCAGCCTCCGAGTGCGCAGACACAAGTGTCGTCTGCGTACTGTAATTCGATGACAGAGGATGGGATGACCTTGGATCTGGCCTGGAGGCGGCGGAGGTTGAACAGGTTCTCGTTTGTCCTGTAATTTAGCTCCACTCCAGCGGGGAGTTTGCTGAGGGTGAGATGGAGCATCTTGAAAAACTGCAACATCCCCACCGACACCTGGGAATCCCTGGCCCAAGACCACCCAAAGTGGAGGAAAAGCATCCGGGAAGGTGCTGAACACCTCGAGTCTCTTCGCCGAGAGCAAGCTGAAGCCAAGCGTCGACAGCGGAAGGAGTGAGCGGCAACCCAGCCCCCCCCATTCACCCGTTCCTTCAACCACCGCCTGCCCCACCTGTGACAGAGACTGTAGGTCCCGCATTAGACTCTTCAGTCACCTGAGAACTCATATTTAGTGAGGAAGCAAGTCATCCTCGACCCGAGGGACTGCCTATGATGATGATGACATTTCTATGATTCTATGAAAGAAAGTGTCATGTATGTAACCTCCATGTAACACCACTGCAATACTGTATATACTTAAGCAATGCACACCTTGACCACAGGGGGTGAACTTGTGAGAGACACTCCTTACCTGGTCATCCCGGTATATAAAGGGAGGTCCCTCGCAGGGTCATCCATTCTTGGTCCTGTGAATAAAGTTTCAGGTCATAGAGTGACCTTGTCCATAGAGTGTGCCTCGTGTGGGTTTTGTGCCATTGAGAAAGGACATTACAGAAAGAAAGACTTGCATTTATAAAGCACCTTTCATGACTACTGGATGTCTCAAAGCACTTTACAGCCAATAAAGTACTTTTGAAGTGTAGTCACTTGTAATGTGGGAAAGGCGGCAGCCAATTTACGCACTGCAAGCTCCCACAAACAGCAATGTGATCATCTGTTTTTGTTGTGTTGATTGAGGGATAAATATTTGCCAGGACACTGGGGATAACTCCCCTGCTCTTCTTCGAAATAGTGCCATGGGATCTTTTATGCCCACCTGAGAAAGCAGACGTGGCCTCGGTTTAACATCTTAACCAGTATGGTGTTAAATCGGAACTTTTTTTTAACCTTACTATATGTTTTTTTTTCATTTCTTTCAGTTATTTGCAAGCTACATGCATCTTCAGCCATCATTCTTTAGTTGCAAATGAGATAAAGCCAGCAATCAGAACCATTACATGATGTGTTGACAAGAAGTGGGATCCCAGTGGTGTGAGATGGGCATGATATCCCTGTTTCCATTTGTGGAACACATCAGTGCATCTACGGGTTTGGCTGAGAACACTTTAGATAACCTGAACAAACCCTGCTATGCCTTAACTAAGAACCCTTTCTCCTTCCCTGTCCTTCAAACCCAAAGCATTAATAAAGACATATGCCCCAAGAGAGTGACTGCATAAATCTGACAGAGACAATTGCAGTTTAAGGAATAACCATTAGGTGTTCATGAAATGTATAGTAGAATCTTGATGCAACAGGAAGACAAGAGACTGCTCAGATTGACTTAAGAATAATACAGAATTTAATTGAAAAGCATTGACAGTTCTTACTACATGATTCATTCAGTGTTAGATAGAGGGGTTGTGCTTCAACAATGCGCATAGTGAGTGCAGCTCAGGCTGTGTCTTCACAGACGTCAGAGCCATAATTTATGTATCTTTAATGCACTGGTTCAAAATATTCATCCTTGTTTATAAATCCCTCCATGTTCTCGCCCCTCTCAAATCCTTCCATGATCTCTGTAACCTCCTCCAGCCCCACAACCCCCCACCCCCCCGGGATATCTGGGCTCCTCTAATTCTGCCCTCTTGAGCATCCCTGATTATAAACGCTCCACCAGTGGTGGCCGTGCCTTCAGCTCCCTGGGCCCTAAGCTCTGGAATTTCCTTCCTAAACCTCGCCACCTCTCTACCTCTCCTTCCTCCTTTACGAGGCTCCTTAAAACCTACCCCTAATTTTTCCTTATGTGACTCGGTGTCAAATATTTCTCTTATAATACTCCTGTGAAGCGCCTTGGGATGTTTTACTATGTTAAAGGCGCTATATAAATAAAAGTTGTTGTTCTTGTTGTTGGTTGTTTACCTGACCAGTAACTGTCATTGTGGCACCAGGTGCTGCTGTCAGTGTCCTTATTAAGGCCTTTTCTGGCTCATTGCTGCTGTTTCTTGGCAGATCTATGCTGCAGGCCACCTGATCGTAGAATGGACATGGAAGGAGGCCATTCGGCCCATTGTGCTTGCGCTGGCTCTTTGCATGAGCTATCCGATTAGTCCCACTCCCTTGCTCTTTGCCTATAGCTCTGCAAATGTTTCCTTTGCATGCAAATTGATTCATTATTGTTGGAATATTAACAGTTATCTCAGTATGAAGTGATTTTTTATTACCTGTAGTAAGAAACAGCTATATTTTCCATTTTTGTTGAAAAAGGGGCTAAATGCTTTTTTTCTCCCATTTTTACAAAATGGCTGGAGCATTTACATTTCAAATGTGCAATTTCATTGAATACAATTATTAGCAGCCAAACAAACGACGTATCAGTAAAACACATACACCACAGGCACAGACACGCAAAAAATAAACACGATGGCCTAGAAATTGGTTCGCACCAACTGGATTCCTTGTGCTGGAATGAGCAGCCCCGAGGCACACCCGATATTGGGCCTCGGGCCTCACTGACATGAAGCCAGCGAGCTGCAGACCCTTACTGGGTGCCTGCAGGCAGCTCGTCGGTGAAGAGAATTTAAATTTCGGGTCGCCGCGGCCCCTAAGTAGGTCCGGAGGAGGGTGGGGAAGAAGCGATCGGGACCGAGGGTGAACGGCGGGAGAAATTAAAGGGCCAGCAACGGTCGTCAGCACAACACTGTCAGCCGTAGTTCTGTTGGTAGTGCCCTCACCTCTGAGTCAGAAGGTTATGGGTTCAAGTCCCACTCCAGAGACTTGAGCACAAAATAGAAATTTACAGCACGGAAGGAGGCCATTTCGGCCCATTGTGTCCGTGTCAGCCAACAAGAGGTTATCCAGCCTAATTCCACTTTCCAGCTCTAGGTCCGGGACCCTGCAGGTTACAGCACTTCAAGTACTTTTTAAATGTGGTGAGTGGTTTCTGCTTCTACCACCCTTTCAAGCAGTGAGTTCAAGATCCCCACAACCCTCTGGGTGAAGAAATTTCAGTTAAGAGAAATAGGCACTTTCTATCCACTATATCTAGGCCCCTCATAATTAATTTTATACACCTCAATGACGTCTCTCCTCAGCCTCCTCTGTTCCAAGGAACAAAAACCCAGCCTATCCAATCTGTCCTCATACCAAAGATTCTCCACTCCCGGCAATATCCTCGAAAATCTCCTCTCTACCCTCTTCAGTGCAATCACATCCTTCCTGTAATGCGGTGACCAGAACTGCACGCAGTACCCTAGCTGTGGCCTAACTAGTGTTTTATACAGTTTAAGCTCTTGTATTCTATGCATTGGCTAATAAAGGCAAGCCCTCTGTATGTCTTCTTAACCACCTTATCTACCTAGCCTGCTACCTTCAAGGATCTGTGGACATGCATTTCAAGGTCTCTTTGTTCCTCTACACTTCTCTGTCTGTATTCCCTTGTTAGCCTTGCCCACATGCATTACCTCACACTTCTCCGGATTGAATTCCATTTGCCACTGTTCTGCCCACCTGACCTGTTGATTGATATCTTCCTGCAGTCTACAACTTTCTTCTTTATTATCAACCACAAAGCCAATTTTAGTATCATCTGCAAACTTCTTAATCATACCCCCAATATTCAAGTCCAGATCATTGATGTATATCACAAAAAGCAAGGGACTTAGTACTGAGCCCTGCGGAACCCCACTGGAAACAGCCTTCCAGTCACAAAAACACCCATCAACCATTACCCTCTGTTTCCTGCCTTTGAGCCAATTTTGGATTAAATGAATAAATCCAGGCTGACATTTCAGTGCACTGCTAGGGAGTGCTGCACTGCCAGAGGTGCAACTTTCAGATGAAATGTTAAACTGAGATCCCATTTGTTCTATCAGCTGGACGTAAAAGATCCCACCATGGCACTATTTTGAAGAAGAGCAGGGGTGTTTTCCCCGGTGTCCTGGGCCAATATTTATCCCTCAATCAGATCACTAAAAAACAAATTATCTGGTCATTATCACATTGTTGTTTGTGGGAGCTTGCTATGTGCAAATTGGCTGCCATGTTTTCTACATTCCAACAGTGACTATACTTTTTTTTTTAAAAAGGTACTTCATTGGCTGTAAAGCGCTTTGGGACATACAGTGGTCGTGAAAGGTGCTTTTCTCCTGGCAGCCGTATTTTTTTTAAAAACGTACCTTTCTGGTGGCGGACTCCAGTGGTTCCTTTAGGACCAGTGGTTAGGCTGTATGTAGACAACGTTTGGTGCCAGCTGCGCTCAATTTTTCAAGAGGAGTTGGGGGGTGCTCAGGCAGGCATTAGGCCCCCTATTTTCACATGGTGGGCAGCGCAATTCCGGTGTGGATTGGGCTCTCAATTCCTGGTGTGGGGCTCAAACCCACAACTCGCTGACCCAGACACAGGACTGTTGCTAACTGAGCCAAACTGATGCATGTCCGGAATCATGAGCATGAATTGTCCCATTGTGTAGAGCAGTGGGGTACCAACCAATGTGCCACCAAACCCGTTATATAAGCTGCTCTGTTTTTATTTCCATTGATTCTACGCCCGAGCGATGAATTGAAAATCAACCCCATTGTTCTACAGCATACCTAAAAGCCACACATTCTCGGCCTTCCTTAACTATGTGACTGATTTATAGAAAATAAAACCAGGAGTTGCACTATTCCCTGCAATGGCTGCTAACTTATTCCATCAACTATTGACCCTATTGTCCTGAGTTGATATTTCCAACACTGCAGCCAACTGAGAGTTATGCTAATTACTTCCAAGTCCGGTGAATAAAAATAGTAATTTTAAAGTTGAATCTGCTTGGTATTGAGCATTGCTGAAAAGAAAATGATGTGGAGTATTACAAAGATACTCGGCACAAGTCTGTTTTGGAGAAAAGAATCGTTTATTAAGTGCTCAATCGAGGGAGAGACAGCTTCTACACGAGTTCAGTAACTCGGTGACCCAATCTAGCTGTTCTCTCTGAACAATCATCGGGTTACTGTTTTTATACAGTCAAAATACATACAAAATCATGAAGTTCCATGCGGAGGCTTTCCATTTGTTGTTTCCCTGCTGCATCACAAAATTTTCGCCTACCTACAATGATTAATTGGTTAATACAATTATATTGACAGCAAGCTTTGTTACCTCCCCTGTGCGCCTTTTATCTGATAAGTTATGTGCCAGTTCATTCTCAGATCTGCGAACTCTTCTCCTCTTGGCCTAACTGCTTTCAACCAGTTGAAATGTTTTTCAATCGTCTTCTGTTTCCCGTAATCTCTTACCACCCCATGTGACCCAGCCTTGGAGTGTATTTTTCCCAACTGTCTGGTTTATACTGTGATAAGATGATCTATCTTCCTGAGAGTTCTAATTTTATCATTTTCCCTGTGTTCGCAGCATGTATTTTTCTTTTTTCTCACAGCCTTGCTTTTGGTTTTTAACTTTACTTAATTAGGTCCCCTTTGATTAACTAGGTTCCCTCTACTTAAAATGTTTTTTTCTACAATCCCCCATTTGGTCAGATGGTACCCCAAATACCCACCCTGACCAATAATTTTCCTTTCCCTAGCTTGATTCGTGTGTCTCCTGTCCCAGTTTCGTTGATCAGGCGATAGAATTGGGACACTCATGACTCATATCAGGTACTCGTGCTGATGTTGTGGCTGCTCCCCCGGCTTCCTCGATCCTTTGTTAATGGCCCGATCCAAGGTTTTTATTCTGCGCCTCTTATATCTGCCTGCACATTCTGCCAGGAGTATCAGTACTACTACTAGCTGCACTATGACCAACACATGGGATATAATTCTAATCCAAGGGTATATGTGCAAATTCAGTCCAAAATTGTAGAACCGAGCATATCACGGTGGTTCAGCCAGTTCTGTGTCAGTGTCCTTTTGTAGTTTTTCAATTTGTTCCTCTAAGACGATGTATTTAAATTGTTGTTCAAACACACTCCTTTCCAGTGTCAACTGCTCTTCACTCAACTTAGGTATCGGTTTTCCTTGTGGCTCCTCAAAACCTTTATAACTCTCTTTTATCGTATCTACCACTGTTCCGTTGACGGTTTCTTACTCCAGCTCGGGGTATATTGTACATCCTTTTATGTTGATTTCATGTTTAGGCTTCAGACAGAAGTTAGGGCGTCCAATGGGGCATGTTATTTCCCTTCCCACAGTCAGGTTAATGGTTTTAGTGCTGACGCACCACCGTTCGTCTCTTTGTGATGCTGCTGTGGTTTCATAGTCCAACACCTATGGTGTGATGCTTAGGACGTATCCCTTCGCTTGGCCATATCCACAGTCATCCTCGCCCTCCTGAAATGACTCTCGGCATAACACAACCTGGTTATTCTTATAACAATCCGTTATACTCACACCCTTGGTCTTATTCCCATTTTTAATAGCATACTGATGCAGCATGTGGTACCTTACTCGTGTTTGGTTTCTTATTTCCCCTATGTTTGTAACCTTATGGAATGTTTACTACGAACCCTATTATGTTCTGGTGGCCAGTGATGCATCTATTCTCAGTGGCTATTCCTCCGAACCTGACAGGCTTGGTTAGGATTTTTATCCAGTGTCCAAGTTTTAAAAACATCGTAAGTTATCCGGTCCGGGACCTCCCCATTCTGTAACTGTTCTAAATTATGGTCCACGGAGGCCAGCATCCATGCTCGATGCCCAGCACATACGGTGGCCGCACTTGTCTTAGCGGTTCGGTTGTTCAATATTGATGGTCCTTGCATGATCTCTCAAGGTGTGGGCTACCTGCAGTATCTCCCATTCAGACCCATCCTCTAGTTGGGCCTGCAGCTCGTTGTTATCATCTCCTCTTTCTAACAGCTCTTTTAGGGTACGGGTTAAAGTACTGACTTACCCCTCCAAGGCCTGAAGGTCTATTGTGTTGACTGTTGAGACCCCGGCTGCATAGCCCGCACCTACCATTTTTAATATGCCCCTCTTTCTCCTCGTCTTTCGGGTCACCACAAATTTCATGGTGTTAGATTCTGGCCCTTTCAAGGCTCATAGTGTCAGATTCTTATATAGTGCCACCATACTGTGCCCAGAGAAACTGAGGATAGTTATATCCGTCAGGTTTCGAAATACTGTAATCACCCGCTGTCGCACCCCGAAGTAGTTTCTGTCTTTTGTTCGTTTCATCACCAATCCCCCCCCCGAGCCTCCCCCGGTTATATCTGGGCATACCAGGGGTTCCGGTGGGGGGGCAATAGTAACAGGGGCTGTGGTAGTTGGTGGGGCAGTGGTGGTGGGTTTACCTTGGGGAACAACCTCCCAGCACCACTCACCACTGGCCCCACTTGTGCATTTGGAGGGCGGGCATAACTTCTGCTCATCCTGACCTTGCTGAGGTACTTTTGAGAATTGATGAACTGTGGCGCGCACTTTATCTGCACCCCTTCCTTCGGGTGCATTGTTTTTGCCTCTTCTCCCTCCTCCCCCAGGCTACATGACATACTGCGGTCTCATTTACCCAAATTGTCAATGTTGTATAAGCCCATCCCCCCAGGTGTTTCAAGCCCTTTGTATACCGTTTTAGGTACATCATTCCGACACTGCACTTTAAGTCTACTGTTGTTTCAACCATCACCATCAGCTTTCCAGCATCACAATCAACGTCACCCGAATCCGTGTAATACACGCCTTGCTGTCCCTCAGTCGGTTGTCCCTGTGTTATGGTAGCTTCTCCCAGGCTGGTGAGGATTGAGGTGCCTGTCAGGATCTTTGCAACGAGCCACATTTATCCTGTTGAGAGACTACAGCCTGGCGTCCCAGGATTCAATTAGATTCTTATAATTTCTATTTTATTATGCACATGTGTCACCACTGATTACCACCTCATATGGTCCGCTCCACCTAGGTACGAATCCTGGTTTATCTGCCACTTCCTTAACCATTACCTTAGCCCCCACCTCGGGGATTATAGCTGAGGTATTTGTCCCATCGTCTTCGTCTTCCTCTCTCTGTCTTTCTCGGACCTCCTGTCGCATACCTTTCAACTGCTCACTCAGTTCCATCACATACTTCCTGATTCTATCTTGTAATGGTCCTAATTCGGCCCCTTCTGTCACTATTCCTCCTGGTAACCTCATTGCACGTCCGGTCATTAATTCATACGGGGTTGATCCCATGGTCCGGTTTGGGGTAGCGCGCAACATCATTAATATTGTGGGTAGTAATTCTGGCCAGGATTGTCTGGTTTCCTGTATTCAAAAACAAGTGATAGTTTATAAACTATCTCAACATACAAGTGCTCGCAATTCAAGTTTTCGCAAATCATTTCCAAGGCTACTTCCATATCTTATCTCGTCTCCCCCAATGGCATTTCTGTCTTTCATCAGAGAAAATGGCATTTTTAGATTGTTTCCAGACTTTTTAGTTTTCTTTCTTTTTTTTTAAAGAGATCAGATTTTCCAAATTTGCATACACTTGAACTGTAGGTTGGCATCATTGGTTAGTCCCCACATTCAACATTTTATTTTGTGAGTCCTTTTGATGAAAAACATTCTTTCAATAGATCTCTGTCAAATCAACACACACAAAAAAATCTCAAACACCAAAATAGTTTTAAAGAGGCTAAATTTTAAATGTATCTCAGTATTTTGTTGTGACTTTTCTTAACCAGTAGTACTTGAAACCTTCACAACAAAATTAACTCTTTACTAATTGCTGCTCCCCTTTTGTAGTATTTGTATTTATTTTTGAATTAAAAATATCAAATATGCTAATACTTTTTTTTAAATATTGGAATTCTCATTTATGCTTATAGTTTAAACTTATTATGTCTAAGTGATTCACAGATCACAGAATGCAAAGTACTTGTTTTATAATTATGTGCCTAACTTCTGTTTTAGAAGCTGAACATTAAAAAAACTCCAATCCAAGTAGGAATAGCATAAGTAGAAAATCTTTTGCTCTGTAATTTGAAGATATAGTTTGTGATACAGCACCTCATAAATTACATCTTTTTAAGCTTCAGCTTCTGACATAGTGGTTGAGGTAAAGTTACACTGATGTGTACTTTTATTATTTCTATTAAAAGGGTTTCCAAACCCAAGATTTTCCAATACAACCAAAATGTTTATCAAGAGGAATCACCTGAAATATCTCAAAATTCCAAATTCAAATACTGTACTGCCAATCTTTTACTTAAAACTCTTTTTACTGAGCTAGAAGCTTTCACGTCATTTAACATAAGATTTTACACAAAGGAAAATGGGGGCGTAACTTCCCCCAGCCCGTAGCCTCGAGAAATCCAAGCAGGCTTTTTTTTAAAGGCATCCACACTCCCTTCTTTCTTTATCTCATTCCTAGACTAAATTTATCCGCACCTGCGTTTCTAACTTAAAATGTAATTCAATTCTAGGTTGACACTTTCTTAAAACTTCCCACATCTAGGACAACACTACAAAGGGTTAAAAACGTTCAACTCTCTGTCTGAAAAAGTGTGTGGAGCTAAAACAAACAGACAGCTACACCATTTTTCTTTTGAAAATAAAAACAGGCTTTCAGACAAATGAAAAATTCATTAACTCCCACCAACTTTTCATTCAACAAAGCTTATTTTCTTTTCTTTCCTGGTTCCCTTGTTTTTCTTGTCAGTCTCTGTCCCAACCGTCCGGTGGGCGTCATTGTAGGCACTGACTTAATACCATTAATCCTGCTTTGGCTGTTTTCTTATTTTTCTGTTTCTCCCACCATAATTTCTGTTTGGCCGGCTCTATTTTAGGATCCCACCCGTCATTTAACTTATTAATCGGTTTCACTGTATCAGATATCATCTGTCCCTCTGCTTGGTTTCCCTTAAACCCAGAGTCTACAGCCCCATTGATATTTTCCTATCGATTTAAACTGTATTCTTAGATACTGATTGTCCCTCCCGAGAGTCTACTATCCCATCGATACCTTATAATCTCACATTTGGGCACATCTACCCCTTCACAGGATTCTGTGAACTGTCTCCAAGCCTTTGGACACCTCTAACGTCCGGATGGACTAACAATACTGATTGCCTACCTGATCTGTTCCCTAAACCTAGAGTCTGCAACCACTACTGGTTTCTCGTTTTGACTTATATAGTGACGGATGTACAACACATTTAAATTACCCCCAAGCTTTTTGCACCATTACAGACTTTTCACAGATTCAGGTACCCCGGGCAACAGACATGTTTTGTAACAGGTTACATCGGATTATGAGTGGTAGTTTAAATATACTCACTCGTGATGCTTCTGTAAATGCCTGCCTGTCAGTTTCCCATAGGTACCCTGCTCACAGCACCAATTGATGTGGAGTATTACAAAAATACTCGACACAAGTCTGTTTTGGAGAGAAGAATCGTTTATTAAGTACTCGATCGAGGGAGAGACAGCTTCTACATCAGTTCAGTAACTCGGTGACCCAAACCAGCTGTTCTCTCTGAACAATCATCGGGTTACTGTTTTTATACAGTCAAAATACATACAAAATCATGAAGTTCCGCGCAGAGGCTTTCCATTTGTTGTTTCCCTGCTGCATCACAAAATTTTTGCCTACCTACTATGATTAATTGGTTAATACAATTATATTGACAGCAAGCTTTGTTACCTCCCCTGTGCGTCTTTTATCTGATAAGTTATGTGCCAGCTCATTCTCAGATCTGCGAACTCTTCTCCTCTTGGCCTAACTGCTTTCAACCAGTTGAGATGTTTTTCAATCGTCTTCTGTTTCCCGTAATCTCTTACCACCCCATGTGACCTAGCCTTGGAGTGTATTTTTCCCAACTGTCTGGTTTATACTGTGATAAGATGATCTGTCTTCCTGATAGTTCTAATTTTATCATTTTCCCTGTGTTCGTAGCATGTATTTTTCTTTTTCTCACAGCTTGCTTTTGGTTTTTAACTATACTTAATTAGGTCTCCTTTGGTTAATTAGGTTCCCTCTACTTAAAAAAAAATTTTCCACAGAAAATTACAACAAATGATAAAGAAATAATGAGAATTTAGTTAAAAAAATCTAAGAAGTTGACTGGGGGAAAGTGGGGTTTTAATTCACTTTAGTCATTAGAGACCATGGGCTGAGAAATTACTTGGAGTTGTTCGCACTCCACCTCCATTATTGCTCTGGAGATGCGGTGGAAATCCCGATTATATGGGTAAAAGGGGCTAGGTAATGCCGACAGCAACTCCGAGGAATTTCCCAGCTAATTTATCCAAAGCATTAGTACAAATATAGCATATTGAGCGCTGCCATTAAATCCTGCCCCGCCTTCAAAAAAACGATGTTCGTCCAACCTTGATGTACAAGGTAATCAGATTTTTCTAGCATAACAAAAATATAAAAGTTGTACAATTTGCAAATTTTGCTACATTACAATTTATAAAGCTTTATGGTGACCTCAGTTGTTGAGTATATTCAAGACAGAGATCGATAGATTTTTGGATATTAAGGGCATCAAGTGATAGGTGGAGTTGAGATAAAAGATCTGCCATGATCTTTTTGAATGGCGGAGCAGGCTCGAAGGACCGAGTGGCCTACTCCCGGTCCTCTGCTGTATGTTTTTGTGACCCCTGGTGGTGGTAAGGCAGTATTGGGCACTTTTCAACTTCCAACTGCATTTTGTAAATGTTTATTATGGAGCTGTCTATCAAAAACCATGTGCAACCATTTGCTAAGAATGTACTGAATGCTACTGTTCGAGACGCTGAATGCATACATTTCATCTCTTGTCCTGTACCGCTAAAAACTTTGCCATATCATCCTCGTTTGAAAGATTTTTTTTCCGTTGTACTTGAATTTGCTAGTTTACCCGAAAATCAGCAGTACTGTTCAGCGTACACTGTCTGATGTTACTAGCTTCAGAAGACATTTTAGAAATTTATTTGTTTATAGGATGTAGGGGTTGATGCCATTTATTGCCCTCAAGAAGGTGGTGGTGAGCCACCATCTTGAACTGCTGCAATCCCTGTGGTGAAGGTACTCCCACAGTGCTGACAGCAGTTTGGTACAACTAAGTGGCTTGCTGGGCCATTTCAGAGGGCAGTTAAGGGTCAACCACATTGCTGTGGATCTGGTGTCACATATAGGCCAGACTGGGTAAGGATGGCAGGTTCCCTTCCCTAAAGGACATTGGAGAACCAGTTGGGCTTTTACAACAATCTGGTAGTTTCATGGTTACCATTACTGATATTAGCTTTTTAATTTCAGATGTATTTAATTAACTGTATTTAAATGGTGGGATTTGAACTCATGTCTCTGGATTACTAGTCCAGTAACATAACCATTATGCTACTGTATCCCTTACAGAGAGAGGTCAGTGGAGCTGAATACTGGGTACCAGACTTGCGAAAGAACTGAACAGGGTAGTTTTGGACTGGCCAAAGTTTAGTTGGAGGAAGCTGTGACCCCTGTATGGATTGGATATTGGACAGGTGATTAGACAACAAAGCAACAGTTGTGCTATGGAGATAAGGCTGGGTGTCATCAGCTTATATAAACACAATCTGATCCAATGTTTGTGGCTAATGTCACTGGAGAGTTAGCATGTGGATGAGGAAAAGAAGGTGGCCAAGAATGGATCCATGGGATATGCTAGAGGTGACCATTTCAGATTAACACCTTTATACTTTTCACTTCCACTTTTGTTTATTCCCAGCAATCTCCCAACCACCTTTACATCTGTGTTTCTGCAATCTTTTTCCAAGATTCCTTTCCAATGAGGTCTGCTGTTTATCCACTTCCTGTTTCTGAGATCCTCTTGCATTCTGTACATCTCCAATAAGGCCTGCCTTTTCTTTGTCTGAAACCAATCTTCTGTCTTCCTTGTGTCTCTGAGATGCTTTTTCATTCTTCAATTAGGGGTTAGGGGGTGTTTCTCAGCTCCCCTTCCGCTATCCTCCATGTCGCTGAAATCCAATATCCCCAGCCCTCCCTATTCCAAAAATCCTCCTCTACCCCTTCTGCACCTGAGATTCCCTTGCCATCTCTCTCCCCATTCGGTCTCTCTCCCACTTTTTGGAGATCTCAATTCTAAGCTTTCAAGTTTGTACACCCTAGTTTTGGAAGGGAATTATCTAAAAATTGATCTGAATTTATTTGTGAATGTGTTATAGTAAAGTCTAAGCAATTTTATTTAATCAGCTATAAATATGATTATTAAAGCAAACTGAAATGATGTGAAAACTGCTCCTGAGTTATGTTAATTATTCCTGTTGTTTTCATTTGGTGCAATGTGAATAAGCAGCAGAGGATTTTAATCCACAAAAAAGCTAGTGATGTTTTGGCACAAAAGCAGTTTACACATGAGTTTCCTTGCTTAAAAAGGGGAACTATGCCGTAGTTACACCGAGAAATTATGAGGAAATTCCGAATCTTCAACAAGAGAGCTCTGCATTGCTTGCCTAGGCTGGGCAGTTACAGTTCTCGCCAGGCAGGAACCAAGCAATGTAAACAGGGTTCTGCTTGGCTGGAACCCAGACTGCAGTGCAAAAATCCAATCTTGCAGTCCATTATGTCAGGCTATGATATACAACGTATGCTATTAACCAAAGGATTAAGGCAACTAATGAATATGACTTAATGACTATAAATAGGTGTGAAGGAAGACGGAAAGGCAACCAATAACAAAGTAATGGCTTGTTTTCTACAGTGTGTTCTTGAAGCAACGGACTGATGTAACATCGCCTTGAAATGCAATTCTTCAAAGCTGCAAGCCAGCATTTTCTGACAAGTGTTATGCACCCATAGCCATTACATTACATTCATCAGCTCATTTCTTTGGTCTATATCACAGTCTCCCATAATGGATTGTCAGATTGGAAATCATTAATTGAATTATCTTGAAAAGAGAAAGCTGAGGGTGACCTAATAGAGGTCTTTAAAATTATAAAAGGTTTTGATATAGAGTAGTCACAGTTTCCACTTGTGAGGAAGAGCAAAATGAAAGGCCAGCAATATAAGATAGTCGCCAAGAAATCCAATAGAGAACTCAAAATAAACTTTTTTACCGGAGAGTGGTGAGAATCTAGAACTTGCTACCACAGGAGGTGGTTGAAGCGAATAGTATAGATGTATTTAAGGGAAAGCTAGAGAAGCATATAAGGGAGACAGGAATAGAGGGTTATGCTGATAGAGTCAGATGAAGAAGGATGGGAGGAGGCTCGAGTGGAGCATAACCGCTGGCATGGATTGGTTGGGCCAAATGGCCTGTTTATGTGTTGTATATCCTATGTAATCTATGTATATGTGGCATCTCGCTAAATAATTTAGCAATTTCACCTTAAATTGTCTGGTTAGCCCTCTCTTTTTATGTTCTTGAAATATGAAATCTCATTTTAATCTGAACAAAATATGTGATATGTGAAAACCTATCCAAAGACAGTGGGGCCAAAATTCAGCCTCAAAAAAGGCCTCTTACCGCCAGAAAGCAGCGGCCATGCGGTGGAGTCCAGTGGCCGCCGATTTGGAGTCCAATAGGCGCCGCCAGCAAAATTCACCTTGATGGGTTTTCCGGCAGTCCCCACTTCTGGTCTGCTGCTGCGAACCTGTCCTAACTACATAATCAAAACGCGCACTGCCGATCTCCCGCACCTCCATCCAAATTCACATAAAAAAATCCATGGGCTGCCGAGCAATGCCACCAACAGCTTTTTCTGTCGGTGCACCTTGCTTTCAGTGTATGGGACATGGCCGCGCAGCAACCCTTCAAGGGGAGGCCGCCATTTTTTTTTTTGCCGGCCGACTTCCAGAGCGGCCGGACAATTATATCCCCGGGTTCGGCCAGGCCGCCAACAGGCAGCCTGGCACCACCTCTTGGGCTCCAGACCGTTGGCCCGGCCGAAACCCTCCCTGGTGGCCCATTGGGCCTAACTAGAATCTGAGCTCGCAGTGGCTCTCTCCTTTAAGTGAAAGAGAGAGACGCGGTGACGCACACGCGTCATGATGTCATCACCGCTCCGCTGATGATTGACAGCAGCGGAGACTCCGTCCCACCTCCACTTCCACCTGTCTAGTGGTTGATCTTCTGCTTACTGCCCCATTATGACCGACTTTCGGTTTGCCTGAAAAAAAACAACAAAGCTGAATTTCGCGAAAGAGGCCATCTCGTTTGATGCGGCAGTAAAAACACTTCAGAAGCAGTAGATGCGACCCGTTTCGGACGGACCTGAATTTCACCCACATTACCTCTAAATATATAGTTGAACGTCCTACTAATTCACTACCCAACAATGCTAAAACGTGCAGATAGAAAATACAAATGTCACTCCTACTCCTGACGTCCTCTACCTTGATGAGTATAAAATAATTCACACATCCTACCCACACCAAGCTTACAAGTACGAATCATACAATTCCAATGTCCAGCACATCTTATTAAGCAGAAATATCTATGCATCACAAGAAAATTATGGAACATTCAGCCCATCTTAATTCTTCAACCCATCTTAACTCATCTATTCAGATAGAAACAGATCTTCTCTCCATAGCAACATCCAATTGTTTCTAAATGATTGCAGGATTTTTACCTGCACTACTCTATCTGGAAGCATAGTCCATGTATTGATCACTCTTCGAGTGAAGAATAATTTCCTTGTATCAGTTCTAAATTTATCTTTTACCAGTGTGAAGCAATGACCCTTGTCCTATTCTAACAATTTAAATGAAAGTAAGATTCCGAATTAACTTTTTCCATTTCTGTAACTGTCTTGTAAACCGCTATAAGATGGCCTTGCGGACCTTTCCAGGCTTAAATAGATTTTTATTACTTTAAAATATAATTGTGATAAGCTTCGACTGATAAATAATAGCATCCATAAAAGTCTGTCTGACAGCACTAGCAACCATTACAAGGGAAAGGAGAAATATTTGTCTGCAATTATATGCTACAAGAAGGTAAGGCGCAAAGAAATGTGTTGTAAATGACATAGCATTGGATTTCTCAGTAACCTTGAACTTCAAACCATCAAAGTGAATACAAAAGCAGTCTGCACAGAAAAGACTATACATGTGAATGTAGATAAAAGCAAAAAGCTTTGCACATGAAAATAATGAACCACTAGGAGGATTTACATTGCCAGCTATCTGAGAGGATTAATTTATTACTATTACTTAAAAAAAAATGCAATAATTACCACGGTGATGCAAAGAGACTTATCCTCTTCCTTGTAATGGAAGTCACAAAGCTTGCAACGCTGCTGAACCACTGCATAGAAGTAGCTTGGCGCTGTATCAAATGTGAAATCCCCAGAGATATTTGCTATGCTTGCCAGTCTGTGTAAAACATCATAACTATTCAGGTCACAGATTCACATTCATTCCCATTCCTGCTCTTCGGGAAAAATTACGCATCCTCCATCATCCTTGGGTGGCTTTCTAAAAAGACAGAGAAATAAGGTTGCATGCGTGCATGACCTGAAAATACAAGATGCAGAAACTGATGGGGATGCAAGCTGCTGCCTGGAGAAAGTTGCAGCAGACTATTAAGATCCACAGCTTGAAAAACTGAAAACTCACCCAGATAAAATGTGAACCGTTCCTACTAATTTGCTTCCATTCCAGAACAATGCGAACTTTTCTAAGCATTTGGCAGATGAAATGTGGAATTTGAGTTATATGGATGCTATTATTTATCATTCAAAGCTTATCACAATTATATATAATGCTATTTAATGGTGTAAAGTCTTCGTACTGTGTTGCTTATGACTGTTGTATTCACCTTTTGCAGCAACGTGCAGATTTTTCTTTAACTATAAGGAAAACACATGATCCTTCCCCGCCCCTCCACCCCCCCCAAATGCCATCCTATTTTCCCCACTGAGGGGGCAGTGTCATTAATTTAAGTGCAAATTAACGATGGCTAAGATTCCTCTGGTGGCAATCCTACCAATCCCATGGGGATTGCATGCATGGTACCCTCCAGTGCTAACCCCGGCGGAGCTTGCAGTGCCAGTGAGATGACACATTCTGTTCAAAAAATATATTAATTCATGGGATGTGGGCATCGCTGGCGAGGTCAGCATTTATTGCCCACCCCTAGTTGCCCTCAATAAGGTGTTGATGATCTGCCTTCTTGAACCGTGCTGTTAGGGAGGGAGTTCCAGGATTTTGACCCAGCGATGATGCAGGAACGGCGATATGTGTCCAAATTAGGGTGGTGTGTGTGACTTGGAGGTGATTGTGTTCCCATGCATCTGCTGCCCTTGTCCTTCGAGGTGGTAGGTAGGTGGGTGCAAGCGCCACTATGGGTTAATCTTTTGCTTCTGCCTGCCCCATATGGCTGGAAAGTCTGGCCTTCATCTGCTACATTGTTTGCCCAGGACTGCTCCAAAACCGTCATTCTCCTACCATGTAAGGAAGTTAAAAAAAAAACACAATTTCTTTGAGGAGGTCCAGACCGATTCCTGAACCTGGACATCATTGGTGGGGTCCATATTTGCCCATCTGGAAGCCAGTACTCCTGAACTCACTTGAAATACTGACCTCCACAGATACACTAGGTCCTGACTGAGTCAGGCACTCAGGTACTGGTGCAGGGGGCCCCCACTCAGAGTTGACCCTCTTTTCCCCCCACCCCCTCCCTTCCTGCCGATATTTGCCTTGTGAGGGGTGGACTGAGGTTCCACTCCTTGCAGGTCAAATCTGAAACTCCCAGAAATGTCAGAGACCTGGAAGTTTGTAAGAACTCTGGATTTAGAATCCTGACAAATATATCTGTCAAAGAATCAGACTAATCCTTAACCTTCGTCTTAGCTCTTCACTAAGTAACCACCTGGGTTTTACCACCCAACTTGTGCACAGGAGTGAGTGATGTCTAACTTGGCTCACCAAACTGTCTTACATCATCCAGTTCAGATTTAATTTAGTGTCTATATCAATTCCAATTAGGATACAGACACAAGTTTTCTCCAACAACTATTTATCAAATTCAAAATCATGATTAACACTACTTATACTTAAACATTGACTGTACAAATAATTATTCGATACAAACAGTTGCAGATGGGGATCAGCTAGCAATTTGAATAACAATTAATTAAAATATAGAATTACTTAACAAAAATAATAAGAGTGTATCACTGTAATTTAGCATTAGCTGCATTGCTGATTATTAAATCTGTGTATTAGATTGATATAAATAGATGAGATTAATTTAGGATTAAACTCCTTAAATAGTTGATAAATTAACAGCATTAGATAACCAGTCTATTGAATAGATTATACTTCATGTGCTGGTGGTTAGCAATGTTTCCAGAGCTTATACGACCTTGTCCTTGTGAGCTACATGGTTGAGCTGATTGCTTGCCTTTCCCTGGGACAATGGTCTTTGGATCTGGAATGTTGAGCCTTTTTCTATAGTGTTATCCATTCCTCCTGGATCCAGAGCCCTGCCTGCATAATATATGCTGCAGATGAATTTTTTCTATGATATGCTTGTTCAAGTTTCTGAAGTATATTTTCAGCAAATAATTCACGGTCCCTTACCATTAACCTCATTATTGCCAAGTAATTATTACAGTGGTTATGTGCATGCTTTTTCAATAGGATTGTGTTTGTACATGGAGGCCATTGTCAGCTCTGAAAGAAAAAAATATTGGAAAGAACTGCAATGCCAAGTAACAGTATTTTGACTTCCTGCATCATTACTGAATTGGTGTTAATAGCTGACTATTCAGCAATCAGTGCAATTAATTATTTACTGCTTAACACATTCATTCTTGGGATGTGGGCACTGCTGGCAAGACCGGCATTTATTGGCAATCCCCAATTGCCCTTGATACAACTAAGTGGCTTGCTAGGCCACTTCCGAGGGCAGTTATGAGTCAACCATGTTGGTGTGGGACTGGAGTCACATTTGACTAGACCGGGTAAGGACGGCAGATTTCCTTCCTTAAATGACATTAGTGAACCAGCTGGATTTTTACAACAATCCGACAGCTTCATGGTCACTTTTACAGGTTTCAAAAAAATTCTCAACTGAGTTTGAACTCGGGTCCCCTGAATCACTAGTCCAGTAACATAACCACTGCACTACCCATGTATCTGAAGCCAAAGTGAATAAAAGTGCACAACATATGCTTAAATGTTTACTGTTTTAGGTGTAAAACTATAGTTCATTCTATTTGCTTTGTTAATTGCTGCGCTGCGGTTGGGCGTTGAGTCTACTAGGACCCTTACCAGGACTCCTAGATCTCTTTCAACTTCATCCTTAGCTATTTCTATACCTTTTGTTCTGGCCATTTACATATTTTGTCCAATTCATTTGCTGAGCTGCATCCTCAGAATCAACAGATCCAACTCCATTGATTAATTCTGCCTTTTACTCGTGGTGCTACCCAATTAGGGTTGCCAGTTCTGATTGAATGCTTTCCTGGAGATTTCATCATATGACCCCTTGTCTCCAACTACACCAGCATTGGTCGCCGACATGTACATCCTCATCCTCCTTACCTAAGGAAGGATATACTTGCCATAGAAGGATGGGTGGGGTGGGGGATTGTCCAATGAGTAGAGATTGAGTAGACTACGCCTATATTCTCTGGAGTTTAGAAGAATGAAAGGTGATCTCATTGAAACATACAAAATCCTTACAGGGCTTGACAGATTAACATAGAAACACAGAAACATAGAAAATAGGTGCAGGAGTAGGCCATTCGGCCCTTCTAACCTGCACCGCCATTCAATGAGTTCATGGCTGAACATGCAACTTCAGTACCCCATTCCTGCTTTCTTGCCATACCCCTTAATCCCCCGAGTAGTAAGGACTACATCTAACTCCTTTTTGAATATATTTAGTGAATTGGCCTCAACAACTTTCTGTGGTAGAGAATTCCACAGGTTCACCACTCTCTGGGTGAAGAAGTTTCTTCTCATCTCGGTCCTAAATGGCTTACCCCTTATCCTTAGACTGTGACCCCTGGTTCTGGACTTCCCCAACGTTGTGAACATTCTTCTTGCATCTAACCTGTCTAAACCCATCAGAATTTTAAACGTTTCTATAAGGTCCCCTCTCATTCTTCTGAACTCCAGTGAATACAAGCCCAGTTGATTTAGTCTTTCTTGATAGGTCAGTCCCGCCATCCCGGGAATCAGTCTGGTGAACCTTCGCTGCACTCCCTCAATAACAAGAATGTCCTTCCTCAGGTTAGGAGACCAAAACTGTACACAATACTCCACGTGTGGCCTCACCAAGGCCCTGTACAACTGTAGCAACACCTCCCTGCCCCTGTACTCAAATCCCCTCGCTATGAAGGCCAACATGCCATTTGCTTTCTTAACCGCCTGCTTTACCTGCATGCCAACCTTCAATGACTGATGTACCATGACACCCAGGTCTCGTTGCACCTCCCCTTTTCCTAATCTGTCACCATTCAGATAACAGTCTGTCTCTCTGTTTTTACCACCAAAGTGGACAACCTCACATTTATCCACATTATACTTCATCTGCCATGCATTTGCCCACTCACCAACCTATCCAAGTCGCTCTGCAGCCTCATAGCATCCTCCTCGCAGCTCACACTGCCACCTAACTTAGTGTCATCCGCAAATTTGGAGATACTACATTTAATCCCCTCGTCTAAATCATTAATATACTGTATAAACAGCTGGGGCCCCAGCACAGAACCTTGCGGTACCCCACTACTCACCGCCTGCCACTCCGAAAAGCACCCATCCACTCCTACTCTTTGCTTCCTGTCTGACAACCATTTCTCAATCCATGTCAGCACACTACCCCCAATCCCATGTGCTTTAACTTTGCACATTAATCTCTTGTGTGGAACCTTGTCGAAAGCCTTCTGAAAGTCCAAATATACCCCATCAAATGGTTCTCCCTTGTCCACTCTACTGGAAACATCCTCAAAAAATTCCAGAAGATTTGTCAAGCATGATTTCCTTTTCACAAATCCATTCTGACTTGGACCTATCATGTCACCTCTTTCCAAATGCGCTGCTATGACATCCTTAATAATTGATTCCATCATCTTACCCACTACTGAGGTCAGGCTGACCGGTCTATAATTCCCTGTTTTCTCTCTCCCTCTTTTTTTAAAAAGTGGGGTTACATTGGCTACCCTCCACTCGATAGGAACTGATCCAGAGTCAATGGAATGTTGGAAAATGACTGTCAATGCATCCGCTATTTCCAAGGCCACCTCCTTAAGTACTCTGGGATGCAGTCCATCAGGCCCTGGAGATTTATCGGCCTTCAATCCCATCAATTTCCCCAACACAATTTCCCGACTAATAAGGATTTCCCTCAGTTCCTCCTCCTTACTAGACCCTCTGACCCTTCTTATATCCGGAATGTTGTTAGTGTCCTCCTTAGTGAATACCGAACCTAAGTACTTGTTCAATTGGTCCGCCATTTCTTTGTTCCCCGTTATGACTTCCCCTGACTCTGACTGCAGGGGACCTACATTTGTCTTTACTAATCTTTTTCTCTTTACATATCTATAGAAACTTTTGCAATCCGTCTTAATGTTCCCGGCAAGCTTCTTCTCGTACTCCATTTTCCCTGCCCTAATCAAACCCTTTGTCCTCCTCTGCTGAGTTCTAAATTTCTCCCAGTCTCCGGGTTCGCTGCTATTTCTGGCCAATTTGTATGCCACTTCCTTGGCTTTAATATTATCCCTGATTTCCCTTGATAGCCACGGTTGACCCACCTTCGCTTTTTTATTTTTATGCCAGACAGGAATGTACAATTGTTGTAGTTCATCCATGCGGTCTCTAAATGTCTGCCATTGCCCATCCACAGTCAACCCCTCAAGTATCATTCGCCAATCAATCCGAGCCAATTCACGCCTCATACCTTCAAAGTTAGCCTTCTTTAAGTTCTGGACCATGGTTTCTGAATTAATTGTTTCATTCTCCATCCTAATGCAGAATTCCACCATATTATGGTCACTCTTCCCCAAGGGGCCTCGCACAACGAGATTGCTAATTAATCCTCTCTCATTACACAACACCCAGTCTAAGATGGCCTCTCCCCTAGTTGGTTCCTCGACATATTGGTCTAGAAAACCATCCCTTATGCATTCCAGGAAATCCTCCTCCACCGTATTGCTTCCAGTTTGGTTAGCCCAATCTATGTGCATATTAAAGTCACCCATTATAACCGCTGCACCCTTATTGCATGCACCCATAATTTCTTGTTTGATGCCCTCCCCAACATCACTACTACTGTTTGGAGGTCTGTACACAACTCCCACTAACGTTTTTTGCCCTTTGATGTTCTGCAGCTCTACCCATATAGATTCCACATCATTCAAGCTAATGTCATTCCTAACTATTGTATTAATCTCCTCTTTAACCAGCAATGCTACCCCACCTCCTTTTCCTTTTATTCTATCCTTCCTGAATGTTGAATACCCCTGGATGTTGAGTTCCCAGCCCTGATCATCCTGGAGCCATGTCTCCGTAATCCCAATCACATCATATGTGTTAACATCTATTTGCACAGTTAATTCATCCACCTTATTATGGATACTCCTTGCATTAAGACACAAAGCCTTCAGGCTTGTTTTTTTAACACCCTTTGTCCTTTTAGAATTTTGTTGTACAGTGGCCCTTTTTGTTCTTTGTCTTGCATTTCTCTGCCCTCCACTTTTTCTCATCTCCTTTCTGTTTTTTGCTTTTGTCTCCTTTTTGTTTCCCTCTGTCTCCCTGCATTGGTTCCCATTCCCCTGCCATATTAGTTTAACTCCTCCCCAACAGCACTAGCAAACACTCCCCCTCGGACATTGGTTCCAGTCCTGCCCAGGTGCAGACTGTCCGGTTTGTACTGGTCCCACCTCCCCCAGAACCGGTTCCAATGCCCCAGGAATTTGAATCCCTCCCTGCTGCACCATTGCTCAAGCCACGTATTCATCTGCGCTATACTGCGATTCCTACTCTGACTAGCACGTGGTACTGGTAGCAATCCCGAGATTACTACTTTTGAGGTCCTACTTTTTAATTTAGCTCCTAGCTCCTTAAATTCGTTTCATAGGACCTCATCCCTTTTTTTACCTGTGTCGTTGGTACCAATGTGCACCACTACAACTGGCTGTTCTCCCTCCCTTTTTAGAATGTCCTGCACCCGCTCCGAGACATCCTTGACCTTTGCACCAGGGAGGCAACATACTATTCTGGAGTCTCGGTTGCGGCCGCAGAAACGCTTATCTATTCCCCTAACAATTGAATATTAGATTAGATGCAGCGAGGATATTTACCCTGGCTGGGGAGTCTAGAACCAGGGGTCACAGTGTCAGAATTAAGGGTTGGCCAGTTAGGACTGAGATGAGGAGAAATTTCTTCACTCAGAGGGTGGTGAATCTTTGGCATTCTCTACCCCAGAGGGCTGTGGAGGCTTAGTCATTGAGTATATTCAAGACAGAGATCAATAGATTTTTGGATATTAAGGGAATCAAGGGATATAGGGATAGTGCAGGAAAGTGGAGTTGAGCTCGCTGATCAGCCATGATCTTACTGAATGGCGGCGCAGGCTCGAGGGGCCAAATGGCCTACTCCTGCTCCTATTTCTTATGTTCTATGTTCTCATGGTGCACCTCCTTCCCTCGCCAATCAGAAAGTGAAAAGACTCTTTTTTTCCCGATTGGATGATTCTTGACTGTCAGTCATTCAGCCTTTTAACCCTGTCTCCAACATTTTTATAACTAATAAACAAGTGTTCAAAGAAAATGAAAAAAACACAACATTCTTTTCAGTGCCCCAATGATTTTTCCCCTGGTTTGCTCACAGCAGTGTCCAGGAGATTAATCTTCAATTCTGGAGACTGGAAGGTTGGCAATCCTATACCTAATGGTAAAGATAAGACCAGCTAAAGAAAAGTGAATTTGGCAATTTAAAATCTTCCTAGATTATGTACACAAATTGTTCAAGGTAGCAAGGCAGGTTGAGAAAGTGGTTAGAAAAGCATATAGGAGCCAGGGCTTCATAAATAGAGGCATTGGGGCTGAAATTCAGGGACCCGGGAAGGACCGTTACTGCGGGTATTCGGCGACCATTCGGCAAAATCGATTGGCCGCCGCCATCCGGTCGATTGGCCACCGCGACACATATTCACCGCGGGATGTTTTTCAGCGGTGCCGACTTTCGCCACAATCCGCCAACTTCCGCCGCGATAAGGGGCTTGCGGCCGTGGTGATGTCATCAGGGTGCACTACGCGGCTACGCCACCCATATTCAGGTATAAAAAGTGAGGTTTTTCTTGGACTGTGGCCCTGCCAGCTTTTTGGGTCGGTGCACTTTGCCGTGCTACTCGACACCGCTGGAGGAAAACGGAGGATTCCCGCGATCAGCGATATTTTTGTTGCAAACTTTTGCTGGTGCTTTTGTGCATTTGTTTAACCTGCAGAGTTGTGCTTATCACTTTTGGGAGAGTTTTCAGGACTTTTAGCTCCAACTGATTAGTGGAGGCCTGTAGGCCTCATTTTGTGCTCCAGAGGCCTGTATGTCAGGGTGCAGCCTTCATACAGAATGGGATCAGTTTTGGCAGGGGAACGCCTTGTACACCTTATCAGATGCAGGGTGGCACGCAGGAGAAGGCGGCGCCATCAGGAACGTGTAGAGAGACCTCAGTGTAGTCATAGTCAACATCTTCACTGAGGCGTACGAAAGCATGGGCCTTACACTAAACATCCGAAAGACAAAGGTCCTCCACCAACCTGACTCCGCCACACAGCACTGGCCCCCCAGTCATCAAGATCCATGGCGCGGCCCTGGACAACATGGACTACGCTCTACACCTCGGGAGCCTATTATCAGCAAGGGCAGACATCGATGACGAGGTTCAACACCGCCTCCAGTGCGCCAGCGCAGCCTTTGGCTGCCGGAGGAAGAGCAGGCCCTCAAATCTGCCACCAAACTCATGGTCTACAGGGCTGTAGTGATACCCGCCCTCCTGTATGGCTCAGAGATGTGGACCATATACAATAGACACCTCAAATCGCTGGAGAAATACCACCAACGAGGTCTCCGCAAGATCCTGCAAATCCTCTGGGTGGACAGATGCACCAACGTTAGCATCCTCGATCAGGCCAACATCCCCAGCATTGAAGCACTGACCATACTCGACCAGCTCCATTGGGCGGACCACATTGTTTGCATGCCTGACACAAGACTCCCAAAGCAAGCCGTCTACTCGAAACTCCTACATGGCAAGTGAGCCCCAGGTGGGCAGAGGAAACGTTTCAAGGACACCCTCCTTGATAAAATGCAACATCCTCACCTACACCTGGGTATCCTTGGCCAAAGACCGACCTAAGTAGAGGAAGAGCATCCGGGAAGGCGCTGAGCACCTCGAGTCTCGTCGCCGAGAGCATGCAGAAAACAAGCACAGGCAACAGAAGGAGCGTGCGGCAAACCAATCTCACCCACCCTTTCCTTCAACGACTGTCCCACCTGTGACTGGGACTGTAATTCCCATATTGGACTGTTCAGTCACCTAAGAACTCACTTTTAGAGTGGAAGCAAGTCTTCCTCGATTTTGAGGGACTGCCTATGATGTAGAGAGGCAGTGGGCAAGGGAGGCAGCAGCTATGGCTGCCCAACATCCAGAAGGGCCTGCAGCTGTGTACAGGCCTCCATGTAGAGAGGGTGGCCAGGGGGGAGATGGCGTGAGGAGGAGGGTCAGGTATGCTGACCCTCCCCCCCCCCCACCATATACTGGGCCAGGATTCTTGCCAACAACAGCCTGCAGAATATGAGGAGGAGGTGGGAGAAGGCGATCATCCATCTGCCATGGGATTTGGCCAGCACAGACCTGGGGAAAGAAGGCCCTTCCGTCAAAGGGTCAACCGACGTCAGTTCTCCTTCCTGGAGCTCGGTGATGAGCAATGTTTGCGACGGAACAGATTTAGAAAGGACGTACTGAGGGAGCTCTTTACGTCAAGATCTCCAGCCTTACACAAGGCTCAGGACCGCTCTGACCGTTGAGACCATAGCTCTGAACTTTTATGCTACGGAGTCTTTCCAGTCTGCGACTGCAGACATTTCCAACATTTTACAATTCTCTACCCATCACTCCATCTGGTAGGTCACCGATGCACGGTATAGGAGAAGAGTGGACTATATCTCATTCCCGATGACCAGAGAGAAGCAGGTGTACCTGCAGGCCGGATTTGCCCACATTGCAGGGTTCCCCAGGGTGCAGGGTGCCATCCCCACACATTGGCCTGCGGGCGCCACAACACCATCCCGAGATTTTTGTCAAATGCAAGGGATTCCACTCCCTCAATGTACAGCTGATGTGTGACCACCGGCGTGGGATCCTGGAAGTTGATGCCAGGTGCCCAGGCAGCAACCATGATTTCTTCATTCTGTGCCAGACCAGTGTGCCCGTCCCCTTCACCGGGCCAAATCAGGATTGTGGATGGCTGCTTGGAGACAAGGGGTATCCCCTGTCCATTTGGCTTCTGACTCCACTTCGTAACCCCAGGATAGCGGCTGAGCATGCCTACAATGACGCTCATTCTGCCACCAGGTGCATCATCGAGCACTGCATCGGGATCGTCAAACAGAGGTTCCCTTGTCTGGACTGCTCTGGTGGCACCTTGCAGTACGGGTCTCCATATTCATGGCGGTCTGCTGCATGCTGCACAACCTGGCCGTTATGAGGGGTCAGCCGCTGGAGGTCGAGCCAGCAGTACCACCTGAGGAGGAGGAGGAGGATCACGTCACCACCCAGCCAGGAGGCATCGTTGCCATCGCAACCCTGCAAGGGAGGTGCCAATACGTCTGCTTGCTGTTTGATTCACATAATCTCATCCACACATGATCCTTCAGCTCCTATTTTCCATGGCCATCCCAATAAGTGCTTTCACACAGAATTGCTCACTCTCAAATGAAACACCTGCCCAGATATAGATGCAAAAAAATAAAGATTTATCAAATGATGCAAGACAGTGCAAAAACACTACTGAACAAAAAACAGTACCATAAACAGTCACAAAAACATAATTTTTTTATCCTTGTGCATCTCTTTATAACACCTGTTGCACGTGCCTAAACTGCTACTATGCTTAAGTGTCTCCCGTGTGACTGCATGGGTTTGGGAAGGCTGCTGTGGTTGTGTCGGAGCTACAGATGTCCTTGTCGGACGCCCTCGACCAGCTCTGGCCCTGGAAGGGCCGGGTGCAGACTGGTCACCACCCTCCTAGGAGGGTTCAGTCTGGCTTGGCTCAGGCGAGGCCATTCGTAGAGGCACTGACCGAGTGTCAGGTCTGGAGCCAGGAATGTTGCGATCCTGAGGGAACATATCATCGGGATCCTGGTACAAGGAGCCTGAGTCACTCATCGGGGGCGGAACATTACCACCACCTACAAGCTGAGGGAGGTCAGGTCGGTGCTGTGGTGCAATACCGGAAGGTCCCCCGTGGTCCGCGTTGGACCCAGCCGCGAATGCAACACTGAGGTATCGGGTGGCATCGAGCTGAGACTGCATGAGAGCAGCCAGAGTCTCAAAGCCAGCAGACATGGCAGCAGTTTGATGTTCCGTGGCAGCAGTAAGACGCTCCGTGGCCTGTTGCCCAGAGTGATTAAGAGAATTCTGAGCTTCCAGGACCACGGCCATCCTCTCCAGTCCAGCATCGATGCGCTCGTTCCCTCGCGCCTGTGCTGAAATGGCAGCTGCTACGTCACTTGCAGGTTGCGTCATCACAGCTGGGATCCGCATGGTCACTCTGGGAGTTCACCATCGCCTGCACACTGGCAATGCTGGGCTTCATGGTGTCTGCAGAGTTGTCGACTATGTGGGAGGTGGACTCCTCCACGCTCCTCACCACTTCCGACAGCCTCTCTGGCGCCCGTGTCAGTGTCCCCAACATCTGGGAATGCATGGCCTCTACCCTTTCGTGAGCCGCTATGGAGTTACGAGAATGGTTCCAGGGATGAAGGACTTCAGTTATGAGGATCGACTGGAGAAGCTCGGGTTGTTCTCCTTACTGCAGAGAAGGTTGAGAGGAGATCTGATAGGTGTTCAAAATCATGAAGGGGCTAGACAGAGTAGACTAGACAGAGAAGAAACTGTTCCCATTGGTGGAAGGGTCGAGAACCAGAGGACACAGATTTAAGCTGATTGGCAAAAGAACCAAAACATTTATGCAGGGAATGGTCAGGTTCTGGAATTCACTGCCTGAAAGGTGGTGGAGACTTAATTGTGGCTTTCAAAGGGGAATTGAAAGGAAAAACAAATGCAGGGCAATGGGGAAAGGGCGAGCGGGGGAATGGGACTAGCTGAAGTGCTCGTGCAGAGAGCTGGCACGGGCTTGACCATGGGCTCGATGGACCGAATGGCCTCCTTCTGTGCTGTAACCATTCTATCATTCTAAGAATTTATGAATCCAAATAGGCAGAATTTGTAACCTTGGATTAAAAATGTTGATTCCAAGTAGGGGAGTGTTGGGAATCTAGGGGGTAATTTTAACTTCGGGCGGCTGGCAGCGGAGTGTGTCTACCACCTGCTCATGCTGGGAATGAAGAGGCCGGAGCCATTTCGAAGCCTAGGCCTCAATTAAATGGAGCCGGCGAGCCGCTTGCCTCAACCGCGCATTCCGATGCAGCTCAACACAATATTGGGTGGTTCGGGGCCAACAAGGTAAGTCCTGAGGTGCAAGGTGAAGGGGGGGGGGGGGGGGTGGCGAGGGGTCATGATTGGGGCCCCACAAAAATAATTTAAAACTCACCATTTTGGGACCTCCTCTGCTGTACCGCTAGTAAAACTGGTCGGAGAGTAAACCAGTCGTCTCGCAAAATGGCAATTGGGGTTCTATGTATTTACTCATCAGAAAATGAAGCAGTCAATGCCAGCATCCAGCAAGACCTGGACGACATTCAGGCTTGGGCTGATAAGTGGCAAGTAACATTCATGCCACACAAGTGCCAGGCAATGACCATCTCTAACAAGCGAGAGTCTAACCACCACCCCTGGATATTCAACGAATCCCCCAATATCAACATCCTGGTGGGTCACCATTGACCAGAAACTTAACTGGACCAGCCTCATAAATACTGTGGCAACACGAGCAGGTCAGAGACTGGGTATTCTGCAGCGAGTGTCTTACCTCCTGACTCCCCAACGCCTTTCCACTATCTGCAAGGCACAAGTCAGGAGTGTGATGGAATACTGTCCATTTGCCTGGATGACTGCAGCTCCAACAACACTCAAGAAGCTCGACACCATCCAGGACGAATCAGCCCGCTTGATTGTAATCCCTTTTACCACCTTCAACATTCACTCCCTCCATCACTGAGGCACCGTGGCTGCAGTGTGTACCAGATATAAGATGCACTGCAGCAACTCGCCACAGCTTCTTCGGCAGCACCTCCTAAACTTGCGACCTCTACCACCTAGACGGGGGATGGGAGCACCATCACCTCCACATTCCCCACCATGTCACACACCATTTTGACTTGGAAATATATCGCCATTCCGTCATCGTCACTAGGTCAAAATCCTGGAACTCCCTCCCGAACAGCACTGAGGGAGTACCTTCACCACAAGGACTGCAGCAGTTCAAGAAGGCGGCTCACCACCACCTTCTCAAGGGCAATTAGGGATGGGCTTTGCCAGCGATGCCCACCCCCCGGAATGCATATTAAAAGAGTCTACCACCTGAAATAGCCAAGCACATTGGCAGGAGCTAGAGCATCGTCATTCGTGGTGTGGTAAGTTAACTGAGCCTGGGGCCCATTAGTGCCTGATTGACACCAAATTGGCTAAATTAAAATCGGCCCCATGCGAACAGAATATAAACTGAATTAAATGCTGAGTAGGGGCTGCAGATTAAAAAAAACAGCAACACAAAATGCTGGACTTTAAAAGATCAGATTATGAGGAGCCATAAAAAGAATTGAAAAATATGAGTTGGAACACAATGTTGATCGGGAGCATCTAATGAACATTTGGTAAGGCTACGACAAAAATTTTGGTTGGATCAAAACAGATTAAGGAGGAACAAAGGCTGATCCAGTTGAATAGGAATGTCAGGCATGATTCTGCAAGCTGGCACTCCCAAAGGGCGCAGGTCGCAGAAATTCACTGGCTGCCAATTTTCCAAGATGTGTCTCTACAAGCACTGCTTCCCACTGGGAGCTCTGCATCATGGAATCACTCATATAAAAGGATAGCAATAGGGAATTGAAGCAGGCTTTTAAAAAATATGCTTGTTTGACAGGAGGATTGCGTATACAAAAAAAATAGTGAAGCCATGAGAAACAAGCTGCTGGGAACATCTTTAGTAACCAAAGGGGTGGGGGGATTGGAGGGGAGGGAGGTTAAATACACACGCCGTGAACAAAACTAAATATTGATCTATTTAAAATGATAGCTCACATTAAGAATATCGGGACAAAGAAAATGACCAAGTGCAATGAAAGAATGACTTGCAATTATATAGCGCCCTTCATGACCACCAGACAGCAAAAAGTGCTTTACAGCCAATGAAGCACATTTTGAAGTGTAGTCACTGTTGTAATGTCGGAAATGCGGCAGTCAATTTGCACACAGCAAGCTCCCACAAACGGTAATGTGTTATGTTGGGTGAGGGCTTCAGCAGCGACTGCTTTTTTACTGTTGAGGGAGAAATATTGGCCCAGGACATGGGTATAACTCCCCTACTATTCTTCGATATAGTGCCATGAGATCTTTTACGTCCAGCTGAGAGGGCAGTGTATCCAAGTCTGCTGACGATACAAAGCTAGGTGGGAAAGAAAGCTGTGAGGAGGACACAAAGAGCCTGCAAAGGGATATAGGCAGGTTAAGTGAGTGGGCAATAAAGTGACAGATGGAGTATCAAGTGGGGAAATGTGAGGTTATTCACTTTGGTAGGAAGAATAGAGAAACAGAATATTTTTAAATGGTGAGAAACTATTAAATGTTGGTGTTCAGAGAGATTTAGGTCTCCTCATACAGAAAACGCAGAAAGTTAGCATGCAGGTACAACAGCAATTTAGGAAGGCAAATGGCATGTTGGCCTTCATTGCAAGGGGGTTGGAGTACAAGAGTCAGGAAGTCTTACTACAACTGTACAGGACTTTGGTGAGACCACACCTGGAGTACTGTGCACAGTTTTGGTCTCCTTATCTGAGGAAGGATATCCTTGCCTTAGATGGAGTGCAACGAAGGTTCACTAGATTGATTCCTGGGATGAAGGGGTTCTCCTATGAGGAGAGATTGAGTAGATTGTGCCTATACTCTCTGGATTTTAGAAGAATGAGAGGTGATCTCGTTGAAATATGCAAGATTCTGAGGAGGACTGACAGGGTAGATGCTGAGAAGTTGTTTCCCCTGGCTGGAGAGTCTAGAACCAGGAGGCATAATCTCAGGATAAGGGGTTGGCCATTTAAGACTGAGATGAGGTGGAATTTCTTCACTCATAGAGATGTGAATCTTTGGAATTCTCTACCCCAAAGGGTAGTGGATGCTGAATCGTTGAGTATATTCAAAGCTGAGATAGATTTTTGGATTCTAGGGAAATCAAGGGAGATGGAGATCGGCGAGAAAGTGGCGTTGAGGTTGAAGATCAGATCAGCCATGATCTTATTGAATGGTGGAGCAGGCTCGAGGGGCCATTTGGCCTTCTCCTGCTCCTAATTTTTATGTTCTTATGTTCACCAACCTAGTGTCAAGCATGACTAAGTCTGATACATTATGGTTAGAAACAAAGTAGAACTTTCTCTATTCTGCTTCCAAAATTGTGGCTTAGCTACGATCTCAGAAGGGCACCCTCTGCTGCGCCAATATGTGCATTTTGCTATTCTCTGCCTTTCTGACTGTGAGATTGCTGCTTCTTGGCAACTGGGAGCAGTTTTACACTGTAGGCTCACGCCCACCAGAGACAGCATTTATACTTCCCAAACATTTTATATATGATCCTATTACAAAATCAGGTCTGCCGCATATACATTCTCGGGTTTAGTGAAATTTCTCCTCATCTAAGTTTTAAATGGGTGGCCCCTTATTCTAAGAAGATGTCTCCTAGTTTTAGTTTCCCCCAAGAGTGGAAATATCTTCTCTGCATCCATTTCGTTGAGCCCCCTCATTATCTTATAAATTTCAATAAGATCTTGTGCAGTAACCTCTTACGTGACACCTTATCGAATGCCTTCTGGAAATCCAAATACACCACATCCACTGGTTCCCCCTTATCCACCCTGCTCGTTACATCTTCAAAGAATTCCAGCAACTTTGTCAAACATGATTTCCCTTTCATAAAACTATGCTGACTCTGCTTGATTGAATCATGCTTTTCCAAATGTCCTGCTACTGTTTCCTTAATAATGGACTCCAGCATTTTCCCAACAACAGATGTTAGGCTAACTGGTCTATAGTTTCCTGCTTTTTGTCTGCCTCCTTTTTTAAATAAGTTCGTTACATTTGCGGTTTTCCAATCTGCTGGGACCGCCCCAGAATCCAGGGAATGTTGGTAGATTACAACCAATGCATCCACTATCTCTGCAGCCACTTCTCTTAAGACCCTAGGATGTAAGGCATCAGGTCCAGGGGACTTGTCCGCCTTTAATCCCATTATTTTACCTAGTACTACTTCATTAGTGACAGTGATTGTATTAAGTTCCTCCCTAACTATAGCCCCTTGATTATCCGTTCTTGGGATGTTTTTAGTGTCTTCTACCGTGAAGACCGATACAAAATATTTGTTCAACGTCTGTGCCATTTTCCTGTTTTCCATTATTAATTTCCCAGTCTCATCCTCCAGGGGACCAACATTTACTTTAGCCACCCTTTTCCGTTTTATGTACCTGTAGAAACTCTTACTATCTGTTTTTATATTTCGTGCTAGTTTACTTTCATAATCTATCTTCCCTCGCAATCATTTTTTTTAGTCGTTCTCTGCTGGCTTTTTAAAATTTCCCAATCCTCCGGCCTCCCACTAGTCTTGGCCACATTGTATGCCTTCGTTTTCAAATTGATACCCTTCCTTATTTCCTTAGTTAGCCACGGATGGTTATCCCTTCTCTTCCAGTCTTTCCTTCTCATTGGGATATATTTTTGTTGCGAGTTATGAAATATCTCCTTAAATGTCTGCCACTGCTCATCAACTGTCCCATTCTTTAGTCTATTTTCCCAGTCCACTTTAGCCAACTCTGCCCTCATACCTTTGTAGTCTCCGTTATTTAAGCTGAGGACCCTGGTTTGAGAACCAACTTTCTCACCCTCCAACTGCATTTGAAATTCAACCATATCATGGTCACTCATTCCTAGAGGATCTTTTACTGCAAGATCATTTATTAATTGTGCCTCATTGCACAGTACCAGATCTAAGGTAACCTGCTTCCTGGTTGGTTCCGCCATGTACTGTTGAAGGAAACTATCCCGGATACACTCTATGAACTCCTCCTCAAGGCTACCCTGGTCAATTTGCTTTGTCCAATCAATATGAAGATTAAAATCACCCATGATTATTGCTGTTCCTTTATTACAAGCCTTCATTGTTTCTTTATATATACTCCATCCAACAGTGTAGCTACTGTTAGGGGGCCTATGGATTACGCCCACCAGCAACTTTTTCCCTTTATTATTCTTTATCTCCACCCAAACTGATTCAACATCTTGATCCTCTGAGCCAGTATCGTTTCTCACTAACGCACTGATCCCATTCTTCATTAACAGTGCTACCCCCACCTCCTTTTCCTTTCTGTCTGTCCTTCTGAATTGTCAAATATCCCAGAATATTTAGTTACCAGAACTGGTCACCTGGCAACCACGTCTCTGTAATGGCTATCAGATCATACCCATTTGTATCTATTTGTGCTGTCAATTTATTTATTTTGGTATGAATGCTACGTGCATTTAGACAAAGAGCTTTTAAATTTGTTTTTTTACCCTTTATTCCTGCTTGTTTCCTCTGTCCTTCAAACTTACTTTCTACATTTTTGCTTTCTAATTCCAGCTTTACTCCCCTCCCTACTGAATCTATTCTCAGGTTCCCATCCCCCTACCAAGCTAGTTTAAACCCTTTCCAACAGCACTAGCAACCCCCTCCCCCTCCCCCCACTTGTACAGGTCTCACCTCCCCCAGAAGCGATCCCAATGCCTCAGGAATCTAAAGCCCTCCCGCCTGCACCATCTTTCCAGCCACGCATTCATCTGCTCTATCCTCCTATTTCAGTAATCACTAGATTGTGGCACTGGGAGTAATTCGGAGATTACTACCTTTGAGGTCCTACTTTTTATTCTCTCTCCTAGCTCCCTAAACTCTGCCTGCAGGACCTTCTTCCTCTTTCTACCTATGTCATTAGTCCCAATATGGACCATGACCTCTGGTTGTTCACCCTCTCCCCCCAGAATGCCCTGCAGCCGCTCGGTGACATCCTTGACCCTGGCACCAGGGAGGCAACATACCATCCTGGAGTTACGTTTGCGGCCGGAGAAACACCTGTCTGCTCCCCTGACTATTGAATCCCCTACCACTATAGCTCTTACATTCTTCTTCCTCACCCCCTGTGCAGCTGAGCCACCTGTGGTGCCGTGGTCATGGCTATGGCTGAACTACCCTGAGGCACCGTCGCCCGCCATTTCAGTGCATGTTCCATCTTGAAGAAATGTTTCATCTGGGGATCTCCCGGTTATTTGGGAATCTGTTTATTAAAGGAAGCATTTTCATTTGGCGCCTCTTCATTTTATTGTTAAAAAGCAGTTTTCAATAAAAAGGATAATAATCTGATTTGTAACGTGCGATTCAAAACATAAACAAAAACAAATCACTCAGAAAAATTGGACATAGAATTGCACCACTGTCAGTTTGTGACAACTAGCAGCTTTACTCAGCTGAATGTTTTTGGAGCAACACATGATAACGAGCTTTTGGCTCAGTCACAAAAGTGGAGTTAGCCTTTTAATTGTAAAATTTCATTGATTGCCCATCAGTCAGGGCACACATTCACTTTGTTTAATTGATCTTTTCCTGACACCCGAATGGTGGCACCAACAGTTGGTATATGGTCTTTCGGATGAGATGTCAAACCAAGGTCCTGTCTGCTCTCTCAGGTGGATGTAAAAGCTCCCATGGCCACTATTTTGAAGAAGAGAAGGGGAGTTTTCCCCGCTGTCCTGGTCCAATATTTATCCCTCAATCAACATCACTAAAAACAGATTATTTGGTCGTTATCACGTTGCTGTTTGTGGGAGCTTACTGTGCGCACATTGGCTGCTGTGTTTCTTACATTAAAGCAGTGACTACACTCCAAAAGTAATTAATTGGCTGTAAAGCACTTAGTGAGATCCTGGACTTGTGAAAGTTATAGAAATGCAAGTATTTATTTCATAATTCACTTATAATCACAAGGGACAAGTTAATCTACAGGCATTCTGATTCTGCTAAACCAGTGGCCATGTCTACTTTATGCATGTTCTGAAGTTAATGTTTGTATTTACTCAACAGCAGTTATTTCTTTAATGGAAATTTTTCTTGCATTTTAATTCTATTTTTTTTACAAGTAAAATCCAGTTTTCCGGAAAACTGACGCATTCAATTTCTGATTAATTCGGTACCGCAATACTTCTTTCTGGTTGGTAACCGTCTGGGTCAAACGCAACTAGCAAGCATCATCAAATATCTTTTCGAATTGTAAAACTAATCAGAACCAATACAAGACTATGGACGAGCAAATGCAGTATGTTAAATGAGATGTACTACTTTCTGGGGACATGCCCTGATTAGAATCAAACCCAAGGAGAAACATACACAGCAGCTTGGAATTATGGAAATAATAGCTTGTCACGAATAGGTCTTACAAATTTCAGGTCTGGACGAGATAGTCTCTCGAGCTCAATGTCTATATACAGGTAAAATGTCCGAAATCCTCGGGACCAAGTTCGTGCCGGTTTTTGGTTTTTTCCAGATTTCAGACAAGAAAATCAAGTTTGAAATCCGGAATCCTTGTCCAAATCCGTGCCGGGTTTTGAGTGGAGAAATCCAAAATCCGCAAAACCCGAAATCCGGCATGGATTCAATCGAGGATTCCGGATTTCAGACTATTGATTTTCTTGTCTGAAATTCGGAATCCTTGACTGAATCCGTGCCGGATTTCGGATTTTGACGGATTTTGGACCTCGCCGCTCCACACAGGTACTCCGCTCCTCACTGCCCACCGATTTTCACCGCCTGTGGCCCCCTCGGGTGCTGCACTTTTTACCGGTTTCCTCGTCCCTCGCTGCCCGATGTCGCCACCTTGGCCGCCTCAAAAATGTCCGGTTTTCGAACAATAATTCCGGATTTCAGATGACTTCATCTGGGACGTGCATAATGTCCGGTTTTCGGACAATTATGGTTTTTGGAGTTCTGGATTCGGGACGTTGCTCCTGTATTTCCTTCAAATTTTTAAATATATATGTATATATAAATAAATAAAATATATATGGAAAGATAGATAGATATAATGTGTTCTAATGGATAAAGGGAATCATTGAAGGTTACAATTTATTCTCAGCATTCAGATTGTGTTCAGAAACCGTTTGAAATTGAGTACTGTTATATATGTGGACTTGTATTTACTCTGTACAGCCACCAGAGGGCTCATCCCCTGGAGTCCCAAGAGATCCCATAATCCCTTGGGAGCACAGGTATTTAAGGAGACTTCACAGGTTGGAGAAGCACTCTGGAGATCTGCAATAAAAGACTAAGGTCATACTTTACTTTGAGCTCACAGTGTTCAGTTTAACTCTTTCTCCATACAAAAGTACTTTGTCAGCTGTGACTTAGTAGGTAGCACTCTCGCCTCTGAGTTAGAAGTTTGTGGGTTCAAGTCCCACTCCAGGGATTTCAGCACAAAAATCTAGGCTGTCACTCCAGTGCAATGCTGAGGGAGTGCTGCATTGCCAGAAGTGCTGTTTTTTGGTTGAATGTAAAAGATCCTTCGAAAAGGAGCAGCGAGTTATCCCCGGTGTCCTCGTTAATATTTATTCCTTAATCAATATCACAAAAACAGATTATCTGGTCATTATCACATTGCTGCTGTTTATGGGAGCTTGCTGTGCGCAAATTGGCTGCTGTATTTTCTACATTACATCACTTCAAAAAGTACTTCATTGGCTGTAAAGCGCTTTGGAATGTCCGGTATTCGTGAAAGGCGCTTTATAAATAGAAATATAGAAAATAGGTGCAGGAGTAGGCCATTCGGCCCTTTGAGCCTGCACCACCATTCAATAAGATCATGACTGATCATTCACCTCAGTACCCCTTTCCTGCTTTCTCTCCCTTGATCCCTTTAGCTGTAAGGGCCATATTTAACTCCCTCTTGAATATATCCAATGAACTGGAGTCAACAACTCTCTGTGGTAGGGAATTCCACAGATTAACAACGCTCTGAGTGAAGAAGTTTCACCTCATCTCAGTCCTAAATGGCTTACTCCTTATCCTTAGATTATGTCCCCTGGTTCTGGACTTCCCCAACATTGGGAACATTCTTCCTGCATCTAACCTGTCCAGTCCCATCAGAATTTTATATGTTTCTATGAGATCCCCTCTCATCCTTCTAAACTCCAGTGAATACAGGCCCAGTCGATCCAGTCTCTCCTCATATGTCAGTCCTGCCATCCCGGAATCAGTCTGGTGAACCTTCACTGCAATCTCTCAATAGCAAGCATGCCCTTCCTCAGATTAGGAGACCAAAACTGAACACAATATTCCAGGTGAGGCCTCACTAAGACCTGTACAACTGCAATAAGACCTCCCTGCTCCTATACTCAAATCCCCTAGCTATGAAGGCCAACATACCATTTGCCTTCTTCACCGCCTGCTGTACCTGCATACCAACCTTCAATGACTGATGTACCATGACACCCAGGTCTCGTTGCACCTCCCCTTTTCCTAATCTGCCGCCATTCAGATAATATTCTGCCTTCATGTTTTTGCCACCAAAATGGATAACCTCACATTTATTCACATTATACTGCATCTGCAACGCGTTTTCCCACTCACCTAACCTGTCCAAGTCACCCTGCAGCCTTTTAGCGTCCTCCTCACAGCTCACACCGCCACCCAGCTTAGTGTCATCTGCAAACTTGGAGATATTACACTCAATTCCCTCATCCAAATCATTAATGTATATTGTAAATAGCTGGGTCTCAGCACTGAGCCCTGCGGCACCCCACTAGTCACTGCCTGCCATTCTGAAAAGGACCAGTTTATCCCGACTCTATGCTTCCTGTCTGCCAACCAGTTCTCTATCCACGTCAGTACATTACCCCCAATACCATGTGCTTTAATTTTGCACACTAATCTCTTGTGTGGGACCTTGTCAAAAGCCTTTTGAAAATCCAAATACACCACATCCACTGGTTCTCCCTTGTCCACTCTACTAGTTACATCCTCAAAAAATTCCAGAAGATTTGTCAAGCATGATTTCCCTTTCATAAATCCATGCTGACTTGGACTGATCCTGTCACTGCTTTCCAAATGTGCTGCTATTTCATCTTTAATAATTGATTCCAACATTTTCCCCACTACTAATGCCAGACTAACCGGTCTATAATTACCTGTTTTCTCTCTCCCTCCGTTTTTAAAAAGTGGTGTTACATTAGCTACCCTCCAATCCATAGGAACTGATCCAGAGTCGATAGACTGTTGGAAAATGATCACCATTGCATCCACTACTTCTAGGGCTACTTCCTTAAGTACTGTGGGATGCAGACTATCAGGCCCCGGGGATTTATCGGCCTTCAATTCCATCAATTTTCCTAACACAATCTCCTGCCGAATAATGATTTCCTTCAGTTCCTCCTTCTCACTAGACCCTCGATCCCCTTGTATTTCTGGAAGGTTATTTGTGTCTTCCTTTGTGAAAACAGAACCAAAGTATTTGTTTAACTGGTCCGGCATTTCTTTGTTCCCCATTATAAATTCACCTGAATCTGACTGCAATTTGTTTTCACTAATCTTTTTCTCTTCACATATCTATAGAAGCTTTTGCAGTCAGTTTTTATGTTCCCAGCAAGCTTCCTCTCATACTCTATTTTCCCCCTCCTAATTAAACCCTTTGTCTTCCTCTGGTGTATTATAAAATTCTCCCAGTCCTCAGGTTTGCTGCTTTTTCTGGACAATTTATATGCCTCTTCTTTGGATTTAACACTATCCTTAATTTCCCTTGTTAGCCACAGTTGAGCCACCTTCCCCGTTTTATTTTTACTCCAGACAGGAATGTACAATTGTTGAAGTTCATCCATGTGATCTTTAAATGTCTGCCATTGCCTATCCACCGCCGACCCTTTAAGTATCACTCGCCAGTCTATTCTAGCCAATGCACGTCTTTCTTTATTAGATATCGTTTAGAATTTTATTCGAACTCTTTAGTTATATTTTCAAAATGAGTACAATAAAGGTGTTTGTCGGCTTTACATACAAGTTTTAATCAAAAAGTGTAAAACATATTCTTGAGTATGTTCTTATCAAATCACAGATAGATAGATTTTTAACCAATAAGGGAATTAAGGGTTATGGGGAGCAGGCGGGTAAGTCGAGCTGAGTCCATGGCCAGATCAGCCATGATCTTGTTGAATGGCGGAGCAGGCTCGAGGGGCTAGATGGCCTACTCCTGTTCCTAATTCTTATGTTCTTATTGAGCTAATAATAATGATAAAATATGTTGGATGAGACTTTACTGATGGAGGATTGCTTACTTGGTATCTGATGGAACCCTATTGTAGATCATTGTCGTGAACAGAATTATTTCCTTCTCCCAACACTGCAGTTGCAGTTTTAAAATTAATGAAAGCTTACTAAAAAAAAAATTGCCTGGAAAGTACTGTGTGTCGCTGAATGAGACAAGATCTGCTCAGCCGAGAACTTTTAAAAATCTTGTCATTATTTTATTCTGTTCTACATCTCCAGTGAGTGGATCCAAGTAAAATATTATTAAAGAGACTTTTATTTAGTTCATTTGTCTGGATTAAATCACTTTTGTGGTCTCAATGTGGTTTATCTGGCAGTCTGTGAAATTCCCCAATACTCACTTGTCTAAATCCATGGGTGCATTTTCCAATCCTAATTAAACTGGTAACAGTTGTAAGACGGGCTATTAATTCAGAGACCTGAACTGCACTAGAAACTGAAAAGTGAATCAAAATGGGCATTGCCAATACTTGAATTTAGTCCAGTCCAGTACTATGTCTAGTTGACCCAACACCTTCCCTACTTGACACAGCTGAGAAAAGACCGAGTGTGTGATCGATTCCATCTCTTCCTAGATGCTGCTACATATTGGCTTTACAAAATTCAACATCATGGGAAAGTGGGATCCCTTTAGTGTTAAAGGAGGATCCCACTTTCAGTTTTAGAAGTACAATGTAATTATGCTTCTCCGTTGACAAGTAATAATTTTGTGCTTAACTTGTCAAACACCATCATCCTTCATGTGCAGTCTCAGTATTAAGAGATTTCAACACTGATACAATTGCGAAGAGAGAGACCAACCATCTTGGTTACTTCTACCCTTACCCTCTTGAAAGGCACTGACTCTTGGAAGTAGCGTTTGACTGGTGCCAGCAACCTCCAATGCTGCATGATATCCCTTTGCCTGAACAGCAATTATTTGTAAGATTTTTCCCCATTAGATGATCCAACAGATGGCACCTGAAAGTGATCGACAACAACAGAGGAGGACTAAGGGTTTAATTACGAAGGGGAAAATAGAGTATGAGAGGAAGCTTGCAGGGAACATAAAAACTGATTGCAAAAGCTTCTATAAATATGTGAAGAGAAAAAGATTAGTAAAGACAAACGTAGGTCCCTTGCAGTCGGATTCAGGTGAATTTATAATGGGGAACAAAGAAATGGCAGACCAATTGAACCAATACTTTGGTTCTGTCTTCATAAAGGAAGATACAAATAACCTTCCGAATGTATTAGGGGACAGTGGGTCTAGTGAGAATGAGGAACTGAAAGATATCCTTATTAGGCAGGAAATTGTGTTAGGGAAATTGATGGGATTAAAGGCCGATAAATCCCCGGGTCCTGATAGTCTGCATCCCAGAGTACTTAAGGAAGTGGCCCTAGAAATAGTGGATGTATTGGTGATCATTTTCCAACAATCTATCGACTCTGGATCAGTTCCTATGGACTGGAGGGTAGCTAATGTAACACCACTTTTTAAAAAAGGAGGGAGGAAGAAAGCGGGTAATTATAGACCGGTTAGCCTGACATCAGTAGAGGGGAAAATGTTGGAATCAATCATTAAGGATGAAATAGCAGCCCATTTGGAAAGCAGTGACAGGATCGGACTGAGTCAGCATGGATTTATGAAAGGGAAATCATGCTTGACAAATCTTCTGGAATTTTTTGAGGATGTAACTAGTAGAGTGGACAAGGGAGAACCAGTGGATGTGGTGTATTTGGACTTTCAAAAGGCTTTTGACAAGGTCCCGCACAAGAGATTGGCGTACAAAATCAAAGCGCATGGTATTGGGGGTAATGTACTGACATGGATAGAGAACTGGTTGGCAGACAGAAAGCAGAGAGTTGGGATAAACAGGTCCTTTTCAGAATGGCAGGCAGTTACTAGTGGGGTGCCGCAGGGCTCAGTGCTGGGACACCAGCTCTTTACAATATACATTAACGATTTGGATGAAGGAATAGAGTGTAATATCTCCAAGTTTGCGGATGACATTAAACTGGGTGGCGGTATGAGCTGTGAGGAGGATGCTAAGAGGCTGCAGGGTGACTTGGACAGACTAGGTGAGTGGGCAAATACATGGCAGATGCAGTATAATGTGGATAAATGTGAGGTTATCCATTTTGGTGGCAAAAGCACGAAGGCAGAATATTATCTGAATGGCGGCAGACTAGAAAAAGGGGCGGTGCAACGAGACCTGGGTGTCATGGTTCATCAGTCACTGAAAGTGGACACGCAGGTACAGCAGGCTGTAAAGAAGGCAACTGGTATGTTGGCCTTCATAGCTAGGGGATTTGAATATAGGAGCAGGGAGGTCTTATTGCAGTTGTACAGGGCCTTAGTGAGGCCTCACCTGGAATATTGTGTTCAGTTTTGGTCTCCTAGTCTGAGGAAGGACGTTCTTGCTATTGAGGGAGTCCAGCGAAGGTTCACCAGACTGATTCCAGGGATGGTTGGGCTGTCATATGAGAAGAGACTGGATCAACTGGGCCTTTATTCACTGGAGTTTAGAAGAATGAGAGGGGATCTCAGAGAAACATATAAGATTCTGACGGGAATGGACAGGTTAGATGCAGGAAGAATGTTCTCGATGTTGGGGACGTCCAGAACCAGGGGACATAGTCTTAGGATAAGGTGTAGGCCATTTAGGACTGAGATGAGGAAAAACTTCTTCACTCAGAGAGTTGTTGATGCCAGTTCATTGGATATATTCAAGAGGGAGTTAAGGGGATCAAAGGGTATGGAGAGAAAGCAGGAAAGGTGATACGTCCTTACTATACAGTGTAAATGCACACGAAGCCCATGCTTGAGAGAAGGTCAGTCTGTGACCTGTCCTTTATTCCTTAGCACTCAAGTGTTGAAGGTGGGTGGAGCTTCCCCTTTTATACCTGAAGGTCCAGGTTAGGAGTGTCTCCCACCTAGTGGTCATTGTTCTCACAGTGTACAACTTAGGTCAGATTATACATGGGTTACAATGCTGGTTGAATACATAACAAAAGGGGTACTGAAGGAATGATCAGCCATGATCTTATTGAATGACGGTGCAGGCTCGAAGAGCCGAATGGCCTACTCCTGCACCTATTTTCTATGTTTCTATGTTAACAACTTGCATTTATATAGCGCCTTTAACGTAATGAAGCATCCCAAGGTGCTTCACAGGAGCATAATGAGATAAGAAATTTGAAACAGAGCCGCATAAGTAGAAATTAGCGCAGGTGACCAAAAGCTTGGTCAAATGAGCTTCCGGCCACACATCTGCGGCATAACTAAAACCACCTATTTCCACCTCCGTTGGATTCCCTCCCCCCCCCCCCCCCCCACCGCCTCAGCTTATCTGCTGCTGAAAACCTCATCCATGCCTTTGTTACCTCTAGACTTGACTACTCCAACACACTCCTAGCTGGCCTCCCATATTCTACCCGACGTAAACTAGAGGTCATCTAAAACTCAGCAGCCCGTGTCCTAACTCGCACCAAGTCCCGATCACTCATCACCCCTGTGCTCGCTGACCTACATTAGCTCCCGGTTAAGCAACGCTTCGATTTAAAAATTCTCATCCTTGTTTACAAATCCCTCCATGTCCTCGTCCTTCCTTATCTCTGTAATTTCTTGCAGCCTCACAACCCCACGAGATGTTGCGCTCCTCAAATTCTGCCCTCTTGTGCATCCCTGATTATAACTGCTCAACCATCGGTGGCCGTGCCTTTAACTGCTTGGGCCCTAAACTCTGGAACTCCCTCCCTAAACCTCTCCTCCTCTCTACCTCTCTTTCCTCCTTAAAACTTACCCCTTTGACCAAGCTTTTGGTCATCTGCTGTAATTTCTTCTTATGTGGCTCGGTGTCAAATGTATTTGTTTTGTCTTATAACACTGCTGTGAAGCACCTTGGGGTATTTTACTATGTTAAAGGTGCTATATAAATAAAAGTTGTTGTTTTAAGGAGGAAAGAGCGTTAGAGACGCAGAGAGGTTTAGGCAGGGAGTTCCAGTGCTTGAGGCCCAGGCAATGGAAGGCACGGCCACCAATAATTGAGCGATTATAATCAGGGATGCTCGAGGTCAGAATTAGAGGTGCGCAGACATCTAGGGGGGGCGGGGGGTTGTGGGGCTGGAGGAGATTACAGAGATAGGGAGGAGCGAGGCCATGGAGGGATTTGAAAATAAGGATGAGAATTTTGAAATTGAGGCATTGCCGAGTTTTGGATCAACTCTAGTTTACATAGGGCAGAATGTGGGAGGCCAGCCAGGAGTGCGTTGGAATAGTCAAGTCGAGAGGTAATAAAGGCATGGATGAGGGCTTCAGCAGCGGATGAGCTGAGGCAAGCATGGAGATCCTATAATCTGGTGCCCAGAATTGGACACAATATTTTAGCTGAGGCCTATCAGCAACCTGGGATCAATGCTAATTATTGGTCAATCGATATATATTTAAACTTTCCCTCCTTAAATCCCTCCATCATTTTCTCCTTGAAGAGGTTCCTTGAAACCTACCTTTTTAACCAAGCTTTTGGTCATCCCTTTCTAATCTCTCTATTTTTGGCTCAGCCGCTGTTCTTCTTGTACTTTCAGCTGTGGCTCAGTGGGTAACAGTCTTGCCTCTGATTCAGAAGGTTGTCTCCCACTCCAGAGACTTAACCACAAACATCCAGCTGACATTCCAGTGCAGTACTGAAGGAGCGCTACAATATCGGAGGTGGAACCTTTCGGATGAGATGATAAACCGAGGCCCCGTCTGCCCTTCCAGCTGAACATAAAAGATCCCATGTCACTATTTCAAAGAGCAGGGGAGTTATCCAAGGCCAATATTTATCCCTCATACATCGCTTAAAAACAAATTCTGTGATTATAATCACAGTGCTGTTTGCGGGAGCTTGCTGTGCACATATTGGTTGCTGCGATTCCGATTACAACAGTGACTACACTACAAAAGTAGGTGGTCGAGACTTTTTATTACAACAGTGACTTCTCTTCAAAAAATACTTTATTGGCTGCGAGGTGCTTTGGAACATCCTGAGGTGGTGAAAGACGCTACATAAATGCAAGTCTTTCTTTCTCTAAGATCGCTGCGCTCCTCCAATTCTGACCAAGTTGTCAACATAATACAAGATGTCATTGTTTATGAAGCACCTTAAGTGTTGCCTCGATACAAATGAAAATGGTTGCTGCTTCTAGCTGGCTGCATACTGCAATCCCTCAGGGAGAGGGCTCACTCTCCCAGGCCACTGACAGCAGACCCGCTGTGGCGGATCTCGAACCTCCCACCCGCCGGACGGCGCCCAGTCTGCGCGCGCGCGTGCAATCCGACGCTCTGAGAAATGGGGGTGTGTGTCAGCGTGGTCAGGGAAACGTGGGTGAGGTTGAAGTGGGCGTGGACTGAATTACATCATGCGCAGATGCCGGTGCGGCATGAAGCCCGCCGATTGGCTGAGAGAGGAAAACGGGGGTGGCGCGGTGGACTGAATTGCGTCACGGGGAGGCCGGCTGGCTGACGTGCGATCCCGATCCAGCCCACTGATTGGCTGAGAGCGCGAGGCGGAAAGGGGTGCGGCCAGTCAAACGTGACGTGCGGGCCAGCGCGGGGGTTTGTGCGATAAACATTAAGCGATTGGCTGAGAGAGAGTGAGAGTGGGGCGGGGCGGGGCGGGGGGGGGGGTCAGGAATCAGCCACGCGCGCCGATTGGCTGAGAGCGAAGGAGGTGGTGGGGATCGTCAGGCCAACGTCACGCGCGGGCGTGGGATACCGTGTGTTGATTGGCTGAGAACGAAGGTGATGCGCATGGTCAGAGGAGCGCGGGCGTTGGATACCGTGTGTTGATTGGCTGAGAACGAAGGTGATGCGCATGATCAGAGGAGCGCGGGCGTTGGAAGTGGTGGTTGCTGGTGGGCGCGAGCATGGAATTCAAATTCAATTTTAACTTCAGTCCGGCGGCGACAGGGAGCGCCTCCGCCATCCCCACAGGCCCCGAGCACCCGGTCCCCGGGGCCGGAAGCACTGAGGGCCAGGCCCGGGGGAGCCAGCCATGTGGGCCCGGCCTGCGGGAGCACCGGGTGGGACGGGAGCAGGCGGCCAGACTGCTGGACAATAAGATGGCGGAGGAGCTGGAGCTGGTTGTGGCATCAGGCGGCCCCGGCACCGAACACCTTGGCATCGAGTGCCTTGGCACCAAGCACGTTTCTGCGCGGGGGATGGCACTCGGCCCGCGCCCCGAGGGGCAGGGCGAGCCCTCCGGCGCCGTCCCCCCTGGCTGCGACCGCGTCCCCGGGCTCTACGAGGGAGGGCGGAAGGTCTGGGAATGCACCTACGACCTGCTCGCCTACCTGGGCGGGCTTGAGCTGCGGGGCCGGCGGGTCCTGGACCTGGGCTGCGGGGCCGGGCTGCTGGGCATTGCCGCCTTAAGGCAGCGGGCGGCCGAGGTCCATTTCCAGGACTACAACGCAGCAGTGATCGAGGGGGTCACCATCCCCAACGTAGCTTTGAGCGAGGGGAGTGGGCCGCCTCCAGGCGGGGAGGAACGGCACACACTCGAGGACGGGAATGACCGGCCACCTGGAAAACGAAGCAAAGACACTCTGGGTGGGAAGGCACGGCCTGAGCGCGAAGATGATGAGGACCGACACAACGTATCACCAGGAAATCGAAGCAAAGACGAGGAATCTCCGGGTGGGAACCGACGGCTCGAGGTCCAAGATGATGAGGACGGACCACCTGGAAAACGAAGCAAAGACCCTGCGTCTCCAGGTGGGAAGGAACAGCCCATGGTTGAAGTTAATGTGGACGGACACGAGCCCGCTGGAAAACGAAGCAAAGACAGGGAGTCACCCTCGTCTCCTAAACCGGGGATGCTTTCCCGCTGCCGGTTCTTTTCGGGGGAATGGTCCCACTTCAGTAAAGTTCATGGCAGCAATAGCTCTTTCAAGTATGACGTGATTCTGACATCCGAGACTATTTACAATCCAGACTGCTACCATGCTTTGCACGACACGCTTTCGAGCTTGCTTTCTGAAAGAGGAAAGGTTTATTTGGCCAGTAAAGCCCATTACTTTGGGGTGGGTGGGGGAATTCATCTGTTCGAGAGTTTTGTGAAAGAGAACAAGGTTTTTGAGATCGAGACAGTGAAAGTTATCAATGATGGACTTCAGCGATGCATTGCAGTAATGTTTTTCAGGATGGACAAATGTTTGTGACCGTTTACTTCAAAAATGAAGTACCCATTACAGAAAGTTTAACTCTGGGAACACTTGGTTTTCTCAATGAATATTGAGGATTTGTTTTATATCTTGACGAGCTGGAATTTATGGGAGAATGGCTGAACCTTTGGCGTAAAGGACTGAAGAGTTGAATGATTGGTTCAGTCATTTTACATACACACCGAAAGGGTTTTTGCATAGACTAATGTCTGAATAAATCTTCATGTTGATCTAATTTAGTAAAGAAAGTGTTTCAGGGGGAAACAACTGCAGAAATAAACTGTTCCAAGTGCTTTGAAAACCATTTAGAAGCTGTCTTTGAAGGTTTTGTGGTGAATGGATCAAGTATCCCAAAAAGAGTTTAAATTTAATATTTGTGCTGATGAAACTAACAGGGAAAGGAAGCTTGGGCCTATTTGGAGTGGTATTGAATTTTTGAAATTCTTAAGATGGAACAATACTGTACACGAGCTGCTAATCTGTTGGATTTCAGGGCTGGAAATTGTGTCAAAAATGTAAATGTGTTTACACTAAAGTTCTTACCAGCGTGGGCATAAACCCTGAGGATAACTTTGTAATTCTTGTGGCTTTAGTTGTCTAATAAAACACCACCTTGTGGTTTCAATAATACCTTTTTCAGCCACTTTTTAAAAATCCTTTTGGGGTAGTTGACTTATTTATTTTAACTACTGTTGGAACTTGGAGCAAAAATTAATTGCGTTATAATCGTGACTGGTCTGTAAAGCAGTTGGCTTATCTATCAAATAAGAGCTGCTTTTTGTGCCATGTAACATTATGCAGGGATAAGTTATAGTAAAGCTTAACATTAAGTTATCAAAGCGGCACTTCAGTTCAAGTGATATTTGTGTATCAAGGCACTTCACATAATTTCTCTGAAATGCAAAATCTGGAGGCAAATGTAACTTCTGCGCCAATCGGGTACCATAAACTAATCAGGTGACTGTCGTTTAATGGAAATGTGGAGGGAGCTATATTCACTGAAATGAAATTCAACAACAACGTGTATTTATATAGCGCCTTTAACGTAGTAAAACATCCCAAGACACTTCACAGGAGTATTAAAAGATAAAAGAAATTTGACACCAAGCTGCATAAGAAGAAATTACAGCAGATGACTAAAAGCTTGGTCAAAGAGGTAGATTTTAAGGAGCGTCTTAAAGGAGGAAAGAGGTAGAAAGGCAGAGGGGTTTAGGGAGGGAGTTCCAGAGCTTGGGGCTCAGGCAGTTGAAGGCATGACCACCGATGGTTGAGCAGTTATAATCAGGTATGCTCAAAAGTGAAGAATTTGAGGAGCACAAACATCTTGGGTTGTGGGGCTGGAGCAGATTACAAAGATAGGGAGGGGCGAGGTCATGGAGGGATTTGTAAACCAGGATGAGAATTTTGAAATTGAGGCATTGCTTGATCTGTGATTCCACAATCTCTTAAGCTGTTGATTGCTGGCTTGCTTTTTTATGTATATATATTTTTGAAAGAGGAAAAAAAATACTCCTTAATATTGCGAATCCAGCACGATTGATTGGTTATGGTACTGGATTAACAACCCAGAAGTTGAGTCAAAATTGCACTGGCATGTTGCAAAATTGACTTAAAATCTGGCACCAGATTAAATGACCGAGCTGCTGTTTTGTCATTTTAAAAACCTGGTTCATTAATGTCCTGCAGGGAAGGGACCTCCCAGTCCTACCTGGTATTATTTTTTTGATGAGGTAACAGAGAGGGTTGATGAGGGTAATGTGGTTGATGTGATGTACATGGACTTCCAAAAGCGTTTGTAAAGTGCCACATAATAGGCTTGCCAGCAGAGTTGAAGTCCGTGGAATAAAAGGGACAGTGGCAGCCTGGATATGGAATTGACTAAGTCACAGGAAACAGAGAGTAGTGGTGAATGGTAGTTTATCGGACTGGAGGAAGGTGTACAGTGGTGTTCCCCAGGAGTCGGTACTAGGAACACTGCTCTTTATATATTAAAGACTTAGACTTGAGTGTAGAGGGCACAATTTCAAAATCTGCAGATGACACAAAACTTGCAAGTATAGTGAACAGTGAGGAGGATAGTGAAAAACTTCAAGAGGACATTGACATAGACTGACACTCCAGTGCAATGCAGAGGGAGCGCTGCACTGTCGGAGGTGCCGTCTTTCGGATAAGATGTTAAAACGAGGCCCTGTCTGCTCTCGGGTTCATGTAAAAGATCACAAAGAGCAGGGTAGTTAACCCCAGTGTCCAGACCAATATTTATCCCTCAATCAACACCACAAAAACAGTTTGTCTAGTCATTATCGCATGTGTGTAAATTGGCTGCTGTGTTTCCCATATTCCAATAGTGATTACACTCCAAAAGTACTTCATTGGCTGTAAAGCATTTCGGGACGTCCGGTGGTCGCGAAAGGCACTATATAAATGCAAGTCTTTTATATGTGCACAATTTGTTGAAGGTGGCAGGGCAGGTTGAGAAGGCGGTTTAAAAAAAGCATAAGGGATCCTGGGCTTCACACATAGAGGCATAGGGTACAAAAGCAAGGAAGTTATGATGAATCTTTATAAAAAAACAGTTTCGGCCTCAACTGGAGTATTGTGGCCAATTCTGGGCACTGCACTTTAGGAAAGATGTGAAAGCCTTGGAGAGAGTGCAGAAGAGATTTACAAGAATGGTTCCAGGGATGAGGGACTTCAGTTACATAAGAACATGAGAATTAAGAGCAGGAGTAGGCCATTCGGCCCCTTGGGCCTGCTGTGCCATTCAATGAGATCATGGCTGATCTTCTACCTCAACTCCACTTTCCTGCACTATCCCCATATCCCTTGATTCCCTTAATATCATAGAAACATAGAAAATAGGTGCAGGAGTAGGCCATTCGGCCCTTCGAGCCTGCACCACCATTCAATAAGATCACGGTTGATCATTCACCTCAGTACCCCTTTCCTGCTTTCTCTCCATACACCTTGATCCCTTTAGCTATAAGGACCGTATCTAACTCCCTCTTGAATATATCCAACGAACTGGCATCAACATCTCTCTGCGGTATGGAATTCCACAGGTTAACAACTCTGAGTGAAGAAGTTTCTCCTCATCTCAGTCCTAAATGGCCTACCCCTTATCCTTAGATTGTATCCCCTGGTTCTGGACTTCCCCAGCTTTGGGAACATTCTTCCTGCATCTAACCTGTACAGTCCTGCCAGAATTTTATATGTTTCTATGAGATTCCCTCTCATCCTTCCAAACTGCAGTGAATACAGGCCCAGTCGATCCAGTCTCCTCACATGTCAGTCCTGCCATCCTGGGAATCAGTCTGGTGAACTTTCGCTGCACTCCCTCAATAGCAAGCACGTTCCTCCTCAGATTAGGAGATCAAAACTGAACACAGTATTCCAGGTGAGGCCTTACCAAGGCCCTGTACAACTGCAGTAAGACCTCCCTGCTCCTATGCTCAAATCCCCTAGTATGTTGGCCTTTATAGCTAGGAGATTTGAGTACAGGGGCAGGGAGATGTTGCTACAGTTGTACAGGGCCTTGGTGAGGCCACACCTGGAGTATTGTGTACAGTTTTGGTCTCCTAACCTGAGGAAGGACATTCTTGTTATTGAGGGTGTGGCAGCGAAGGTTCACCAGACTGATTCCGGGATGGCGGGACTGACCTATCAAGAAAGACTAAATCAACTGGGTTTGTATTCACTGGAGTTCAGAAGAATGAGAGGGGACCTTATAGAAACGTTTAAAATTCTGATGGGTTTAGACAGGTTAGATGTAGGAAGAATGTTCACAATGTTGGGGAAGTCCAGAACCAGGGGTCACAGTCTAAGGATAAGGGGTAAGCCATTTAGGACCGAGATGAGGAGAAACTTCTTCACCCAGAGAGTGGTGAACCTGTGGAATTCTCTACCACAGAAAGTTGTTGAGGCCAATTCACTAAATATATTCAAAAAGGAGTTAGATGTAGTCCTTACTACTAGGGGGATCAAGGGGTATGGCGGGAATGGGGTACTGAAGTTGCATGTTCAGCCATGAACTCATTGAATGGCGGTGCAGGCTAGAAGGGCCGAATGGCCTACTCCTGCACCTATTTTCTATGTTTCTATGTTTAACCTGTGGAATTCCCTGCTGCAGAGAGTTGTTGATGCCAGATCATTGGATATATTCAAGAGGGAGTTAAATTTGGCCCTTATGGCTAAGGGGATCAGGAGGTATGGAGAGAAAGCAGGAAAGGGTACTGAGGGAGTGATCAGCCATGATTTTATTGAATGGCGGTGCAGCTCGAAGGGCCGAATGGCCTACTGCACCTATTTTCTATGTTTCTATGAAGGAAAACATCATTTGCCATCTTCACCGCCTGCTGTACCTGTCTGCCAACTTTCAGTGACTGATAGGTGAAGAGAAAAAGATTAGTGAAGACAAATGTAAGTCCCTTGCAGTCAGATTCAGGTGAATTTATAATGGGGAACAAAGAAATGGCAGACCAGTTGAACAAATACTTTAGTTCTCTCTTCACGAAGGAAGACACAAATAACCTCCTGGAAATACTAGGGGACTGAGGGGTTAGTGAGAAGGAGGAACTGAAGGAAATCCTTATTAGGTGGGAAATTGTGTTAGGGAAATTGATGGGATTGAAGGCCGATAAATCCCCTGCATCCCAGAGTACTTAAGGAAGTGCCCCGAGAAATAGTAGATGCATTGGTGATCATTTTCCAACAGTCTATCGACTCTGGATCAGTTCCTATGGACTGGAGGGTAGCTAATGTAACACCACTTTTTAAAAAAGGAGGGAGAGAGAAAACGGGTAATTATAGACCGGTTAGCCTGACATCAGTAGAGGGGAAAATGTTGGAATCAATTCTTAAAGATGAAATAGCAGCGCATTTGGAAAGCAGTGATGGGATCGGTCCAAGTCAGCATGGATTTATGAAAGGGAAATCATGCTTGACTAATCTGCTGGAACTTTTTGAGGATGTAACTAATAGAGTGGACAAGGGAGAACCAGTGGATGTGTATTTGGACTTTCAGAAGGCTTTTGACAAGATCCCACACAAAAGATTGGTGTGCAAAATTAAAGCACATGGCATTGGGGTAATGTACTGGCGTGGATAGAGAACTGGTTGGCAGGCAGGAAGCAGGATAAACGGGTCCTTTTCAGAATGGCAGGCAGGATGCTGCAGGGCTCAGTGCTGGGATCCCAGCTATTTACAATATACATTAATGATTTAGATGAAGGAATTGAGTGTAATATCTCCAAGTTTTCAGATGACACTAAGCTGGGTGGCGGTGTGAGCTGTGTGGAGGACGCCAAAAGGCTCAAGGATGATTTGGACAGATTAGGTGAGTGGGCAAATGCATGGCAGATGCAGTATAATATGGATAAATGTAAGGTTATCCACTTTGGGGGCAAAAACACGTAGGCAGAATATTATCTGAATGGCGGCAGATTAGGAAAAGGGAAGGTGCAACGAGACCTGGGTGTCATGGTACATCAGTCATTGAAAGTTGGCATGCAGGTACAGCAGGCGGTGAAGAAGGCAAATGGTATGTTGGCCTTCGTAGCAAGAGGATTTGAGTATAGGAGCAGGGAGGTCTTACTGCAGTTGTATAGGGCCTTGGTGAGGCCTCACCTGGAATATTGTGTTCAGTTTTGGTCTCCTAATCTGAGGAAGGACGTTCTTCTATTGAGGCAGTGCAGTAAAGGTTCACCAGACTGATTCCTGGAATGGCAGGACTGACATATGAGGAGAGACTGGATCGACTGGGCCTGTATTCACTGGAGTTTAGAAGGATGAGAGGGGATCTCATAGAAACATAAAATTCTGACAGGACTGGACAGGTTAGATGCAGGAAGAATGGTCCCGATGTTGGGGAAGTCCAGAACCAGAGGACACAGTCTAAGGATAAAGGGTAAGCCATTTAGGACTGACGAGGAGAAACTTCTTCACTCAGAGAGTTGTTAACCTGTGGAATTTCCTGCCGCAGAAAGTCGTTGATGCCAATTCATTGGATATATTCAAGAGGGAGTTAGATATGGCCCTTACGGCTAAAGGGATCAAAGGGTATAGAGAGAAAGCAGGAAAAGGATACGGAGGTGAATGATCAGCCATGATCTTATTGAATGGTGGTGCAAGCTCAAAGGGCCGAATGGCCTGCTCCTGCACCTATTTTCGATGTTTCTATGTACCATGACACCCAGGTCTCGTTGCACCTCCTTTCCTAATCTGCCGCCATTCAGATATTATTCTGCCTTCGTGTTTTTGCCACCAAAGTGGATAACCTCACATTTATCCACATTATACTGCATCTGCCATGCATTTGCCCACTCACCTAACCTGTCCAAATCATCCTGCAGCCTCTTAGCGTCCTCCTCACAGCTCACACCGCCACCCAGCTTAGTGTCATCTGCAAACTTGGAGATATTACACTCAATTCCTTCATCTAAATCATTAATGTACATTGTAAATAGCTGGGGTCCCAGCACTGAGCCCTGCGGCACCCCACTGGTCACTGCCTGCCATTCTGAAAAGGACCCGTTTATCCCGACTCTCTGCTTCCTGTCTGCCAACCAGTTCTCTATCCACGTCAGTACATTACCCCAATACCATGTGCTTTAATTTTGCACACCAATCTCTTGGGTGGGACCTTGTCAAAAGCCTTTTGAAAGTCCAAATACACCACATCCACTGGTTCTCCCTTGTCCACTCTACTAGTTACATCCTCAAAAAATTCTAGAAGATTTGTCAAGCATAATTTCCCTTTCATAAATCCATGCTGACTTGGACCGATCCTGTCACTGCTTTCCAAATACGCTGCTATTTCATCTTTAATAATTGATTCCAACATTTTCCCCACTACTAATGTCAGGCTAACCGGTCTATAATTACCTGTTTTCTTTCTCCCTCCTTTTTTAAAAAAGTGGGGTTACATTAGCTACCCTCCAGTCCATAGTCGATAGACTGTTGGAAAATGATCATCAATGCCTCCACTATTTCTAGGGACACTTCCTTAAGTACTCTGGGATACAGACTATCAGGCCCTGGAGATTTATCGGCCTTCAATCCCATCAATTTCCCTAACACAATTTCCCGCCAAATAAGGATTTCCTTCAGTTTCTCCTTCTCACTAGACCCTCGGTCCCCTAGTATTCCCAGAAGGTTATTTGTGTCTTCCTTCGTGAAGACAGAACCAAAGTACTTGTTCAACTGGTCTGCCATTTCTTTGTTCCCCATTATAAATTCACCTGAATCTGACTGCAAGGGACCTATGTTTGTCTTCACTAATCTTTTTCTCTTCACATCTATAGAAGCTTTTGCTGTCAGTTTTTATGTTCCCAGCAAGCTTCCTCTCACTCTATTTACCCCCTCCTAATTAAACCCTTTGTCCTCCTCTGCTGAATTCTACATTTCTCCCAGTCCAATATCCAAAAATCTATCTTTGTCTTGAATATACTCAAAGCCTCCATCGTCCCCTGAGGTAGAGAATTCCAAAGATTCACCACCCTCAGTGAAGAAGTTTCTCCTCATCGCAGCCCTAAATGGCCGACCCCATATTCTGAGACTGTGACCCCTGGTTCTTGACTCCCCAGCCAGAGGAAACATCCTCCCTGCACCTACCCTGTCAAGCCCTGTAAGAATGTTGTATGTTTCAATGAGATCATCTCTCATTCATCTAAATTCTAGAGAATATAGGCCTAGTGTACTCAATCTCTCTTCATTGGACAATTCCCCGCCCCACCCCCCCATCCCAGGAATCAGTCTGGTGAACCATAATTGCATTCCCTCTATGGCAAGTATATTCTTCCTTAGGTAAAGGATCAATACTCCAGGTGCGGTCTCACCAGGGCCCAATATAATTGCAGTAAGATGTCTTTACTCTTGTACTCAAATCCTCTTGTAATAAAGGCCAACATTCCATTTGCTTTCTTAATTGCTTGCTGTACCTTGTAAGGAGGTGGTCCCGGGGGTCAGGTTCATCTCTGACCAACTTGAGCTGTTCGAATCGCTCCCACTCCCTTGGGTTATGGACTCTGGATTTATTTGGGGGATGTGACAAAGTGCAAAGGACAACTGGTTTGGTGCAAGAGAATTTTGTATTTTCTTGTCTGTAATAAAATCAATGTCAAAACTTATAATCACTCTAATAAATGAACAATACATTACACATTCAAAAGGGGGTACAGTATTATTACACCTCCCACCTCCCACCTCCCAATGCCTAATTCTAGCTAGGTTAGACTCCAGGCAGGGACTGTTTACAAATCCTTTCTGGTCAGTTAGCGGTAGTTCGCGATTTCGGGGTTTGGTGAAATCTGTAGGTACTGCTTGTCGTACCCTGAACGTCGGAGAAGACTTCTTACTGCGCAATCTTCAGTTGGGTTGAGTCTGCTGATGCGGTAAGGCGCGTTTTGGATCTATGGAGTAAGTACCCAGTTTTCTTCGTTAGAAATAGGTTCAAAGTTTCTTTAGGTAATGTGTTCACCTGTTGGCAGATAGGCCTCAGATTGTAGAGTGGAAACTTTTCGATTCTTTTTTTTCCCGTTAGAGTTTTGTTTCGAGTTTGGTCAATCGCGGTGGGTGTCCGTTGATACCACGTTGGCTGTGGTCGGTTGCTGCCATGATGGTGATGTTCTTCCTTCAGGACTTCGAGGCTGGAGAAATTAGTTTACAACTGTCGCGTTGGTTTCTCTCCTTGTCTTGATGACACAAGTGTAGTATGGTACTAGGCGTAGTGTGGCATACCCTCTGTTGAAACGGGGCCAGTTATACGGTTTGAGTGGTTCTAATCTTGGCGCCAAATCGGTTCAGAATTCTTTGTTTAAATTTGGCGGGCTTGACTCTTTTGTAATATTTTGGCGGGCTCGTTACAAGTTAATATGTTTTGGGTGGGTTGATGTTCGAAAACTGTTTTCTAATGGAAATATTAGCTTGGTAATCGCAATGTCCTTTTGTGCTTAGTTTTTCGCATACAGGCTGGATTGGGCCTCTCTGTGATGTATATCCTGAAATGGTTTTCCAGATTCAGATTGATGGTTAGCTATCTCTGGGTTATTTGTTGTAATGTTAATGTCTCTTGTGGAGAAGGATTCTCGAATACCCATTTCTCCAGACAAGTTAACTTAGTCCCAACACCCAGACAATCCTAATAATCAAGTTGTCGCCTGTTAATTCTTTAGGCCCGCCCATAGCCTTGAATTTGTCTTTTAAAAGTCCACAATTCGATTAAAGTTTGTAGTTTCTTCCATGAGCACTTTAGGATTTCAAACTTTCCGGTAGATAGTCCCAAATTAAATTTCCTTTCGAATGAGCCCAAACACTGGCGGGGGGTTCTTGTGAATTTTGCATCCTTTCAACCTGCATGTTAACTTTCATGTGATTCATGTATAAGGACTCCCAGGTCCCGCTGAATACCAACATCTCTCAACCTCTCACCATTTAAAAAATACTCTGCTTTTCTATTTTTCCTACCAAAGTGGATAACTTCACATTTCTCCACATTATATTCCATTTGCCATGTTGTTGCCCACTCACTTAGCCTGTCTATATCCTCTTGAATTCTCTCTGCGCCCTACAATTTGCATTCTCACCTCGCTTTGCATCATCATCAAACTTGGATATATTACATTTGGTCCTCTCGTCCAAATCATTGATATAGATTGTGAATAGCTGGGGCCTAAGCACAGATCCGTGCAGCACCCCACTAGTTACAGCCTGCCAACCTGAAAATGACCCGTTTATTCCTACTCTCGTTTTTCTGTCCGTTAACCAATCCTCAATCCATGCTGGTATATTATCCGAAATCCCATGAGCCCCAATCTTGTTCAATAACCTCTTGTATGGCACCTTATCAAATGCCTTCTGAAAATCCAAATACACCACATCCACTGATCTTCCCCACACTCCTGCCTTATCTATTCTGCTAGTTATAACTTCAAAAAACTCAACTGATTTGTCAAACATGATTTCCCTTTCATAAATCCATGTTGACTCTGCGCAATCCTAATATTATTTTCTAAGTGCCCTGTTACCACATCCTTAATAATAGATTCTAACATTTTCTCTACTACTGATGTCAAAGTTAACTGATGTATAGTTCCTCATTTTCTCTCTCCCTCCTTAAATAGCAGGGTTACCTGGATAGACTGGAAAAGCTGAGGTTGTTCTCCTTGGAGCAGAGAAATTTGAGAGGAGATTTGATGGAGGAGTCTAGACCGAGTAGGTAGAGAGAAACTTCCCATTGGCGGAAGGGTCGAGAACCAGAGGATGCAGATTTAAGGGGATTGGCAGGAGAACCAAAGGCGACATCAGGAAAATCTTTTTTACACAGGGAGTGGTTAGGATCTGGAATGTACTGCCTGAAAGGGTGGAGGAGGCAGATTCAATTGTGGCTTTCATTCTTGAATTTTTAAAATTTGCAGAGCTACGGGGGAAGGGGTGGAGAGTGGGACTAACTGAAATGTTCTTGCAGGGAGCTAGCACGGGCACGAGAGGCCAAATGGCGGCCTCCTGCGCTGTAACCATTGTGATTCTATACCATGTGTGACTCTTGTCCAATACTACGTGGTTGACTTTTAAATGCCTTGAGGTCAGCTGGCTATGGGCAATAAGTACTGCCTTGTCAGTATTGCCCACATCCATGAACAAATAAAAATACAGTTATCATTTTATAGCAAGGTTGTTGACCTACCACCATATTTCAGAATCTCCAAACCAAGCTACCGAGAAAAGATTAGAATTTCTGTCTACTTGATATAGATACATGCTCCCTCCCCGTGGGACAATACTGGATTTACACCAGTCCAGCAGAACTGAGGTTTTGAGAACTCACCCGTATACAGGAGTACTGCTGTAATATCACCTGCTATAAACTGCACAACTTTCCAACCCAGAGTACTTCCTGCTGTTTGTCTGGTCCAGATCAATATATCTGTTCGGATATTGAAGAATTATTTGCAAGAATCCTATCTTAGTGGTAGGTCTACCTAACCCAGTTCCACGATTGATCAGCCTGACTGGCTGAATCATCAGCAGTGCTCTGGACCTGCACGATTTCCGGTATTGGATTACTGAGTTTACTGCGGACAGTTGACTGGGTTACAAACTTCCAACAACAGGTTGTAATCTTGAAGCCACTCAGCTGAAAATGACTGCTCACACTTGCACAACAGGAGCACGAGGTCTACTGGAACACAGAGTGCACCTCATTTCAGCTGCTGTGCTCCCGCCAGTATTCCTCCAAATGAGTTAAAGCCAGACCTCACAACTTGCTGCAGTTTGTCATCTAAAGTTCCCATACTGCGCTGTGAGCACCCTTGTGAGATATGCACTGTGTTTATGGTGTTACCAGTTGAGGCATTTGCTGTTTTCATAGTTGAATAAGGGCTTCATCAGTTGCTTGAGTCTCTAACATGAAGCAGAGCACCATGCACATGATCTACTATCCTCTCTGCTCAAAGAGGTCAGCTGCGAAGCCTACTTCATCAGACACATCTGGAGAGGACTTTAAGCAGCTAGGTCTTCGATCAGTGTCTTTCAAAACTCTGCTGGCCATACCAGCCACACCAGTGCTCTGGAGGGGCAGACCTACCACTAAGGCCAGGATTCTCTCTCATAATCCTACAATACCGTAACAGATATATTGATCTGGACCATTCATCAGTTACCTCTACTGAGCGAAGCCTGCTGTTTCAATCTTGTGCAGTTAGTTGGTCCATGTTGCAGATTTTAGTTGCTATTGACTCAACAGTGTCAACTGTGGCTCAGCTGGTAGCACATTCACCTTTGGGTCAGAAGGTTGTGGGTTTAAGTCCCACTCCAGGGACTTGAGCACATACATCTAGGCTGACACTCCAGTGCAGTACTGAGAGAGCGCTGCACTGTCGGAGGTGCTGTCTTTCGGATGAGATGTTAAACTGAGGCCCCGCCTGCTTTCTCAGGTGGATATAAAAGATCCCATGTCACTATTTTGAAGAGCAGCTGGGGAGTTATCCCCGGTGTCCTGGCCAATATTTATCCTTCAACCATCATAACAAATACAGATTATCTGGTCATTATTGCATTGCTGTTTGTGTGAGCTCAGAGCTTAGTTTGCTTTTATGATTTTTCTTCTCTGCAATGATTGAACATGCCAAGTGTTGAGCTTACTATCAATTCCAGATCATTTATCACCGCTTCTTCGACACCCATTCATTGACTAAATGTCTCACTTTTTTCACTTGCCGGCGTGGAAGTTCCTCTGTCATAGCTCTGCTCGCTTGCAAACTTTGTTGAAGTCCTTCTGTAGTTCCTTAGCTACTTCATTAGAATAGGCTTTGTTTCCCCATCCCCCAGTTTGGTTTCAGCGGCAAATTTGACGACTAACATTAGTTAAGTCAAGTTCAGATAATTTATATAGATTAGAAACAGTAGCAGCCCTGGCACTAATTACACTGTCAATGCACTCAGTACCGCTCTACAATCTGACATCACTGAGAGCTGCAGTAAACGTGTCCATTTGCTCTAATTTATAAGTCCAGCTAACTATGGTTAACAGCAGGACTTTCCTAAGTGTAGCTGCTAATTAAAGTTGATTCTTGCTGAGAAATTAAGAACTGATCCTGTTCAAAGACCTTATCTGGGAAATTTTGGTGTGTTTTCACTTAATGCCTATATAATGAGTCCATGAAAGAAAATTGATGGAATTGGAGAAGTCGGGCATTTGTCATAGGTGTGAGATCTTTGGAAAAGCAAGAATTTATTCATGCCATCAAAATTATAAATTGGAACTATCTTGGTGGTCTAAATGCAAGTTGTGCCTATCTTCCTCTGTTGTGCAGTCACAGTTCTTCTGTTTCTCAAGTCTTTCTCACAGTTACTGCCACATTGCTGAAGGACAAATAAGGACTCTTTGTGGAGGGAATGAAAGTATTTGAGGTGTTTCTGTTCACATATCATTGTGCTGAATTAAATATTGGGAAGACCGAAGCCATTTTTTTCGGTCCCGCCACAAACTCCATTACCTAGCCACTGATTCCATGGCACTCCCTAACATCTGTCCAAGGCTGAATCAAACTGTTCGCAACCTTGATGTCATTTTTACCCGGAAATGAACTTCCAACCACATAACTAAAACCGCCTATTTCCACCTCCGTAACATCGCTTGTCTCTGCCCCGGCTTCAGCTCATCTGCAGCTGAAACCCTCATCCATGCCTTTGTTACCTCTAGACTTGACTATTCCAACGCATGCCTGGCTGGCCTCCCACATTTGACCCTACGTAAACTAGAGGCGATCCAAAACTCGGCAGCCCCTGTCCTAACTCGCACCGAGTCTCGCTCACCCATTACCCCTGTGCTTGCTGACCTACATTGGCTCTCGGTTAAGCAACGCCTCGATTTCAAAATACTCATCCTTATTTTCAATTCCCTCCATGGTCTCGCCCCTCCCTAGCTCTGTAATCTCTTCCAGCCCCACAACGAGATATCTGCGCTCCTCTAACTCTGCCCTCGTGCGCATCCCGGATTATAATCGCTCAACCATTGGTGGCCGTGCCTTCTGTTGCCTTGGCCCCAAGTTCTGAAATTCCCTGCCTAAATCTCTCTTCCTCTCTATCTCTCTGTCCTCCTTTTAAGATGCTCCTTAAAACCTACCCTAATTTCTCCATATATGGCTCGGTGTCAAGTTTTTTGTCTTATAATATTCCTGTGAAGCACCTAAGTATGTTTTACTTTGTTAAAAGCGCTTTATAAATACAAGTTATTATTGTAGAATTTTGTGCACTCTTCTGCAAACGGCAATTGAATTAATTTTAAATCGGAGATTGATAGATTTTAGTTAACCAAAGGTATTAAGGGAAATGGGGCAAATATGGGTATATGGGGTTTGGTCACATATCAGCCATGATCTTATTGAATGGTGGAACAGGCTCGAGGGACTCAATAGCCTCCTCCTGTTCCTATGTTCCTACAACTCATGTTAAACCTAAGCTAAGGTGGTTATAGTTACCTAGTTTATCCTCCTCTCCCTTCTTGAACAAGACATCAGCCTGACAGCACAATCTGCATATTTACAGTGGATTGAGAAATTGTGCTCAGATATTCTGCTTTCTGCTATTTCACTGGATTGGCTGAGGTTAACATGATAAGGGTTTCTGGCAGTAGGTGGCATTGTTGAGCTTTATAAAGATTCATGGACCATTTATACAGTGAACATCACCATCTGGTGGCGGAGATGTGGTACCACACAGACACAACCAAATCTTGGAAATGTGTAGCAGGGCTGCCAGAATCTGCAGAGAGAAAAGGCAGGTTAACATCAGAATACAACCTCTATTTGGGGAAAGTGCAGGGGGGGGTGGGTCTAATTGTGCAGCTCTTTCATAGAGCTGGCAGCGGCACAGTGATGGGTCGAATGGCCTCCTGTGCTGTAAGATTCTATGAACCAATCACATGTTTTCATAGAGGAGTTGTCATATTAATGCAAAAGGGAAATACTGCAAGTCAGAAATTAAAAACAGAAAATGCTGGAAACACTCAGCATCTGCAGAGAGAAACAGTTACATTTTCAGGTTGATGACCTTCCCTCTGAACTTTTTTTATTTGTTCCTGGGATGTGGGCATCACTGGCAAGGCCAGCATTTATTACCCATCACTAATTGCCCTTGGGAAGGTGGTGGTGAGCCGCCGCCTTGAATCGCTGCAGTCCGTGTGAAGGTGTTCCCATAAATTTGGTGCAACTGAGTGGCTTGCTAAGCTGTTTCAGAGAGCAGTTAAGAGTCTATCACATTGCTGTGGGTCTGGAGTCACATATAGGCCAGACCAGGCAAGGATGGCAGATTTCCTTCCCTAAAGGACATTAGTGAACCAGTCCAGTAGTTACATGGTCACCATTAGTGATATTAGATTTTTATTCCTGATTTATTTAATTAACTGAATCTAACCCCCCCGGGGTGGTGGGATTGAACACTCAAAAGGGGTTGGTAACGGGACATGTAAAGAACCAGAGGATGGGTTGAGAGGAGGTGTAAATGGGAATGGCAGAATCATTACCAGCAGCTGTTGTCTGAAAAATAATCACGGTAGTGATTATGATCTGAAATTGTTGAACTCGCTGCTAACCAGGTTTTGTGCTTTTTGTTTGTCAGCTCTATTTAAATGATTGTGCCCAGTGTGCCAATCACTGGGCTTCATTGACAGCATCTTCTGAGGTTGTGAAGGAGGTGTTGCTCCTATTTGGCTGGTTTGACATAAGATCAGGATTAGGAGCAGGGATAGGCCATACAACCCCTCGAGCCTGCTTCACCAATCAATACTGTTATGCTCATAATAAAGGGTGAAACTGACCACTGTATGCAATGAGTAAGTGTGACCTTGGCTCCTTTAATTAGTCTCGAGAGTGCAGGTACAGCGAGGGAGGCCTGCTTATATACAGTGCTCCCGAGGGATGCTGGGATCCCTTGGGACTCCAACAGGTAGGCCCTCTGGTGGTGGTGTGTTACAGGCTGCCAAGGGTTAAATACATAACAAATATGATCATGGCTGATCTTCGACTTCACCTTCACTTTTCTGCCCGATCCCCATATCCCTTGATTCCCCTAGAGTTCAAAGCTAAAACAATCAATTGGTCTAATCTCATTCTTGCTCATCCCTAATTAAAATCTTAATTGCGACAGCTCTTCAAAACCATTTTAAGCGTTGAGAAGCAAGAGATTTCTCTTTGAATAAAACAGGTGAGATCTTTTCTCCCTGATTAAAACAAATGGAATCAACAAGCACAATTCAAATAATATTGGTACTGGAAAATATTCTTTGAAACTAGAACAACTAATATTCCCACCCAGACCTGTAGTTTGAAAGGAGCAGTATGAGACATAAGAACATCAGAATTAGGAGCAGGAATAAGCCATACGGCCCCTCGCGCCTGCTCCACCATTCAATAAGATCATGGCTGATCTTCGACCTCAACTCCACCGTCCCGCCTTATCTCCATATCCTTTGATTCCCTTAGTGGCAAAAAAATCTATCGATCTCAGCCTTGAATATATTCAACAACTCAGCATCCAGCCCTTTGGGGTATAGAATTCCAAAGATTCACAACCCTCTGAGTTAAGAAATTTCTCCTCATCTCAGTCCTAAATAGCCGACCCCTTGTCCTGAGACTATGTCCCCTAGTTCTAGACCCACCAGCCAAGGGACACAGCCTCTCAGCATCTACCCTGTCTGTTGCATATGCAATAACTCAATAGGTTTAGTACTGTGAATGTAATCAGGTGCGACCTGACTCTACTTTATTAGCTCTCAAAATGAGGATTAAACATGTAGGCTTTCTTTATATACAAGGGCTGCACGTGTGTGTCTGTGGCCCAATGACCTCCGACGATCACTCCCCCTGGTGGCAGGTAAACCCAGGCATACATACATTACATCATTTCCCCCCCCAAGATCTTGGTATCAGTCCTATATACAAATTGAGACGTTCCGGGGCTTTCCGCTCCCTAGTTGATCGTCTCAGTTCAATTCCAGATCTGGGTGAGCTCATTCATGACTTGAGGCTGGGTAGCCGATCTAATGGGAGTGGCAGTGTCCATGTCGGGGATTGAAGGTCCAGATTCATTGACAACAGCAGGGTCTTCTGATGGCTGAATATGAATCGGTTGGTCATTGATGGTGCCTTCTTCAAGCTGTTCCGGTTTGTCTGTGTGCCGTAATTTCTTCTGATCAATGTGCCTCCTGGATGTTTGCCCATTAGTGAGCCTGACAATAAGCACCCTGTTACCCTCCTTGGCCGTAACAGTGCCAGTGATCCACTTGGGACCTTGACCATAATTTAGCATATACACAGGACCATTAATAGAGATGTCGCGTGACACGGCAGTGCGATCATGATACCTCTGCCGATGTTGACATTTGTTTTCGACGTGATCGTTAAGATTGAGGTGGACAAGCGAGAGCCTGGTCTTGAGACCTCTCTTCATCAACAGTTCAGCAGGGGGAACCCCGGTAAGCGAGTGGGGTCTCGTCCTGTAACTAAGCAGTATGCGTGGCAAGCGAGTCTGCAAAGAACAATGAGTTAGCATTTCAGGCTCTGCTTGATGGTTTGGCCGACCCGCCCCGCTTGACCATTGGACGCGGGTTTGAACGGTGCTGACCTTATGTGCTTGATACCATTGAGTCTCATAAACTCTTGAAACTCCAAACTCGTGAAGCACGATCTGTTGGTGCTCACAACGATGTCGGGCAGACCATGAGTGGTGAACATGGCACGAAGGCTCTCAATGGTGGCTGTGGATGTGCTGGATGACATGATTACACATTCTATCCATTTGGAATACGCATCCACCACCACCACAAAACATTTTGCCCAGGAAAGGACCCGTATAGTCGATGTGGATCCTCGATCATGGTTTGGATGGCCACGACCACAGACTTAGCGGAGATTCCATTGGTGCTTTGCTTAACTGCATGCAAGTGTTGCACTGATGCACACATGACTCCAAATCAGAGTCAATGCCAGGCCACCAAATGTGAGACCTGGCAATGGCCTTCATCATCACAATACTGGGATGGGTACTGTGTAAATCCCGTACAAATCTCTCCCTGCCTTTCTTGGGCATAACAACACAATTACCCCATAGCAAACAATCAAATTGAATAGATAGTTTGTCTTTGCGATGGTTGTAAGGTTTGGTCTCATCACACTCTTCCCTGGGAATGGCCGACCAATCACCACTAAGGACACAATGTTTTACAACCGATAAGATCGAATCCTGGCTGGTCCAGGTCCTAACTTGTTGAGTAGTGACAGGCAACCCTTCACTCTCAAAGGCATCCATGACCAGCAGTAAATCTGTGGGCTGTGGCGTTTCCACCTCCGGCGTGGGCAACGGTAAACGGCTCAATGCATTGGCACAATTCTCGGTGCCAGGTCTATGGCGAACGACATAATCATAGGCAGAAGATGTCAGCGCCCACCTATGGATGTGGGACGATGCATTGGTACTGATACCTCTATGCTCTGAAAACAAAGATAGGAGCGGCTTGTGATCAGTTTCAAGCTTGAAACGAAGACCAAACAGATACTCGTGCATCTTTTTAAACCCAAAAATGCAGGCTAAAGCTTCTTTCTCTATCATGCCGTAGGCTCTTTCTGCTTTGGACAAGCTTCTCGACGCGTATGCAATGGGTTGTAATTTGCCCGACTCATTGTTGGAAGACGCAACCAACCCCGTGTGATGAAGCATCACAGGCCAATACTAAACGCTTGCACGGGTCATAATATGCCAGCAATTTGTTGGAACAAAGCAGATTTCTAGCCTTCTCGAAGGCCCTGTCTTGAGATACACCTCAAACCCAGTTGTCGCCTTTTCTGAGCAGCATGTGCAGTGGCTCTAATAATGTGCTTAAATTACCAAAGTAGTTGAGAAGACCAAGGAACGAACGCAGCTCCATCAGATTCTGAGGTCTGGGTGCATTTTTGATGACCTCTGTTTTCGAGTCCGTCGGCCCGATGCCATCTGCAGCAATCTTCCTAGGAATTCGACTTCCAGTGCCATAAAGACGCACTTTGAACATTTCAGCTTGAGCCCCACTTTGTCCAGACGACATAGAACCTCTTCCAGGTTGTGCAGGTGTTCGGCAGTGTCACGACCTGTGACCAGAATGTCGTCTTGGAACACCACGGTTCAAGGGACGGATTTCAGTAAACTCTCCATGTTTCTCTGAAATATGGCTACAGCTGAGCGAATTCCAAAAGGACACCTATTGTAAATGAACACCCCTTTATGCGTATTGATGCACGTAAGTTTCTTTGACGATTCGACAAGCTCCTGTGTCATATAGGCCGATGTCAGATCCAATTTGGTGAACGACTTTCCCCGGCTAGCTTTGCAAACAGGTCATTGACTTTTGGTAAGGGGTACTGATCCTGTTTCAAAACTCGGTTGATCGTAACCTTGTAGTCTCCACAAATCCTGACACTGCCATCACTCTTCAGTACAGGAACAATGGGACTAGCCCATTAATTAAATTCGACCGGTGAAATGACCCCTTCATGTTGGAGTCTGTCCAGTTCGATTTCGACCTTCTCCCTCATCATGTACGGGACTGCCCGGGCTTTGTGATGGACGGGTCTTGCAACCGAGTCCAGGTGAATCTGCACCTTGGCTCCCGTGAAGTTGCCGATACCCAGTTCAAACAACGAGGGAAATTTGCTCAGCACTTGAGTACACGACATGTCATCCACTGATGACAAAGCTTTAATATCGTTCCAGTTCCACTTAATTTTTCCGCGCCAACTCCTGCCGAACAGCGTTGGACCATTGCCTGGAATGATCCACAGCGATAGATCGTGAACCGCCTCATCGTACGACACCTTGCTGCTGCCAATCACTGGTATGAGCTCTTTGGTGTAGGTACGCAATTTTGCATTTACTGGACCCAGCTTGGGTTTCACGGCCTTGGTGTCCCACAGCTTTTCGAAAGTCCTCTGGCTCATAATTGACTGACTCGCACCCGTGTCTAATTCCACAGATACCGGCACGCCGTTGAATTTTACTTCGATCATTATCGGTTGGCTCTTTGTCAGGAACGAATGTACACTATACACTTCCTCCTCGGGTATCTCGGGTTGCATTGCCGGATCCGCTCCGGATCGGTCATCATCATCCGCGTGGTGTCTCGCAGCACGCTTGCTGAGCTGCGGACACATCCGCTGAAGGTGCCCCATTTTCGCACAGCCTCTACAAATATACTGCCTGAAACGGCACTGATGAGGCCGATGATTGCCCCACAACGCCAACAGGGTGAAACCGGATTAGTGCCCAATGGCAGACTTCGAGCAGCAACAGGTTTCTCAAACACAGTCGGGTAGGCCCTGCCAGGTGCAGCTCTGCCAACCGCCGACACAATCTGGTGCACAGTACTTGCCGTGGAGTTTCGACTCTGCGAGGATATCTGCTTTGTACTATCGACCGTGGTCAGGCAAGCCTGGGCGATCGTGATGGCCCTTCTCAGATCCAGCATCTCCGCAACCAGCAGCTTCCGCAGAATTACCTCGTGGTTTATGCCTATTACAAAGACATTGCGCAGCATGTCTTCCAAACTTACACGGACCAGCGAGACGTCTCAGGTCGGCAACAAATTCCGCCACGTCCTGCCCCTCAGAATGAACATGCTTGTAAAAGCGATATCTCGATTAATGATGCCTTCTTTAGGTATGGGATGGTCCTGAATCAGAGCACACAATTCCTCATGGGTCTTTTCCATTGGATGTGCAGGTGAGAGCAGATTCTTTATGAGGTCATAGATTTTTGGACCACAAACATAGAAACATAGAAAATAGGTGCAGGAGTAGGCCATTCGGCCCTTCGAGCCTGCACCGCCATTCAATAAGATCATGGCTGATCATTCACCTCAGTACCCCTTTCCTGCTTTCTCTCCATACCCCTTGATCCCTTTAGCCGTAAGGGCCATATCTAACTCACTCTTGAATATATCCAATGAACTAGCATCAACAACTCTCTGCGGTAGGGAATTCCACAGATTAACTGAATGAAGAAGTTTCTCCTCATCTCAGTCCTAAATGGCTTACCCCTTATCCTTAGACTGTGTTCCCTGGTTATGGACTTCCCCAACATCGGGAACATTCTTCCCGCATCTAACCTGTCCAGCCCGAAATAATTTTATATGTTTCTATGAGATACCCTCTCATCCTTCTAAACTCCAGTGAATACAGGCCCAGTTGATCCAGTCTCTCCTTATATGTCAGTTCTGCCATCCCGGGAATCAGTCTGGTGAACCTTCGCTGCACTCCCTCAATAGCAAGAACGTCCTTCCTCAGATTAGGAGACCAAAACTGAACACAATATTCCAGGTGGGGCCTCACCAAGGCCCTGTACAACTGCAGAAAGACCTCCCTGCTCCTATACTCAAATCCTCTAGCTATGAAGGCCAACATACCATTTGCCTTCTTCACCGCCTGCTGTACCTGCATGCCAACTTTCAATGACTGATGTACCATGACACCCAGGTCTCATTGCATCTCCCCTTTTCCTAATCTGCCGCCATTCAGATAATATTCTGCCTTCGTGTTTTTGCCCCCAAAGTGGATAACCTCACATTTATCCATATTATACTGCATCTGCCATGCATTTGCCCACTCACCTAACCTGTCCAAGTTACCCTGCAGCCTCTTAGCATCCTCCTCACAGCTCACACCACCACCCAGCTTAGTGTCATCTGCAAACTTGGAGATATTACACTCAATTCCTTCATCTAAATCATTAATAATATATTGTAAATAGCTGGGGTCCCAGCACTGAGCCCTGTGGCACCCCAGTAGTCACTGCCTGCCATTCTGAAAAGGACCCGTTTATCCCGACTCTCTGCTTCCTGTCTGCCAACCAGTTCTCTATCCACATCAGTACATTATTCCCAATACCATGTGCTTTAATTTTGAACACCAATCTCTTGTATGGGACCTTGTCAAAAGCCTTTTGAAAGTCCAAATACACCACATCCACTGGTTCTCCCTTGTCCACTCTATTAGTTACATCCTCAAAAAATTCCAGAAGATTTGTCAAGCATAATTTCCCTTTCATAAATCCATGCTGACTTGGACCGATCCTGTCACTGCTTTCCAAATGCGCTGCTATTTCATCTTTAATAATTGATTCCAACATTTTCCCCACTATTGATGTCAGGCTAACCGATCTATAATTACCTGTTTTCTCTCTCCCTCCTTTTTTAAAAAGTGGTGTTACATTAGCTACCCTCCAGTCCATAGGAACTGATCCAGAGTTAATAGATTGTTGAAAAATGATCACCAATGCATCCACTATTTCGAGGGCCACTTCCTTAAATACTCTTGGATGCAGTCTATCAGGCCCTGGGAATTTATCGGCCTTCAATCCCATCAATTTCCCTAACACAGTTTCCCGCCAAATAAGGATTTCCTTCAGTTCCTCCTTCTCACGAGACCCTCGGTCCCCTAGTATTTCCGTAAGGTTATTTGTGTCTTCCTTCATGAAGACAGAACCAAAATATTTGTTCAACTGGTGCCATTTCTTTGTTTCCCATTATAAATTCACCTGAATCTGACTGCAAGGGACCTATGTTTATCTTCACTAATTCTTTTCTCTTCACATATCTATAGAAGCTTTTGCAGTCAGTTTTTTATGTTCCAGGCAAGCTTCCTCTCATACTCTATTTTCCTCCTCCTAATTAAACCCTTTGTCCTCCTCTGTTGAATTCTAAATTTCTCCCAGTCCTCAGATTTGCTGCTTTATAAAAGGGGTCAGAGGGTCTAGTAAGGAAGAGGAACTGAGGGAAATCTTTATTAGTCGGGAAATTGTGTTGGGGAAATTGATGGGATTGAAGGCAGATAAATCCCCAGGGCCTGATGGCCTGCATCCTAGAGTACTTAAGGAGGTGGCCTTGGAAATAGCGGATGCATTGACAGTCATTTTCCAACATTCCATTGACTCTGGATCAGTTCCTATGGAGTGGAGGGTAGCCAATGTAACCCCACTTTTTAAAAAAGGAGGGAGAGAGAAAACAGGGAATTATAGACCGGTCAGCCTGACCTCAGTAGTGGGTAAAATGATGGAATCAATTATTAAGGATGTCATAGCAGTGCATCTGGAAAATGGTGACATGATAGGTCCAAGTCAGCATGGATTTGTGAAAGGGAAATCATGCTTGACAAATCTTCTGGAATTTTTTGAGGATGTTTCCAGTAAAGTGGACAAAGGAGAACCAGTTGATGTGGTATATTTGGACTTTCAGAAGGCTTTCGACAAGGTCCCACACAAGAGATTAATGTGCAAAGTTAAAGCACATGGGATTGGGGGTAGTGTGCTGACGTGGATTGAGAACTGGTTGTCAGACAGGAAGCAAAGAGTAGGAGTAAACGGGTACTTTTCAGAATGGCAGGCAGTGACTAGTGGAGTGCCGCAAGGTTCTGTGCTGGGGCCCCAGCTGTTTACATTGTACATTAATGATTTAGACGAGGGGATTAAATGCAGTATCTCCAAATTTGCGGATGATACTAAGTTGGGTGGCAGTGTGAGCTGCGAGGAGGATGCTATTAGGCTGCAGAGTGACTTGGATAGGTTAGGTGAGTGGGCAAATGCATGGCAGATGAAGTATAATGTGGATAAATGTGAGGTTATCCACTTTGGTGGTAAAAACAGAGAGACAGACTATTATCTGAATGGTGACAGATTAGGAAAAGGGAAGGTGCAACGAGACCTGGGTGTCATGGTACATCAGTCATTGAAGGTTGGCATGCAGGTACAGCAGGCGGTTAAGAAAGCAAATGGCATGTTGGCCTTCATAGCGAGGGGATTTGAATACAGGGGCAGGGAGGTGTTGCTACAGTTGTACAGGGCCTTGGTGAGGCCACACCTGGAGTATTGTGTACAGTTTTGGTCTCCTAACTTGAGGAAGGACATTCTTGCTATTGAGGGAGTGCAGCGAAGGTTCACCAGACTGATTCCCGGGATGGCGGGACTGACCTATCAAGAAAGATTGGATCAATTGGGCTTGTATTCACTGGAGTTCAGAAGAATGAGAGGGGACCTCATAGAAACGTTTAAAATTCTGACGGGTTTAGACAGGTTAGATGCAGAAAGAATGTTCCCAATGTTGGGGAAGTCCAGAACCAGGGGTCACAGTCTGAGGATAAGGGGTAAGCCATTTAGGACCGAGATGAGGAGAAACTTCTTCACCCAGAGAGTGGTGAACCTGTGGAATTCTCTACCACAGAAAGTAGTTGAGGCCAATTCACTAAATATATTCAAAAGGGAGTTAGATGAAGTCCTTACTACTCGGGGGATCAAGGGTTATGGCGAGAAAGCAGGAAGGGGGTACTGAAGTTTCATGTTCAGCCATGAACTCATTGAATGGCGGTGCAGGCTAGAAGGGCTGAATGGCCTGCTCCTGCACCTATTTTCTATGTTTCTATGTTTCTATGTTTTTTCTGGCCAATTTATATGCCTCCTCCTTGGATTTAACACTATCCTTAATTTCCCTTGTTAGCCACTTTTGAGCCACCTTCCCCGTTTTATTTTTATTCCAGACAGGGATGTACAATTGTTGAAGTTCATCCATGTGATCTTTAAATGTTTGCCATTGCCTATCCACCGTCCACCCTTTAAGTATCATTTGCCAGTCAATTCTAGCCAATTCACATCTCATACCATCGAAGTTACCATCGACTGACATATGAGGAGAGACTGGATTGACTGGACCTGTATTCACTGGAGTTTAGAAGGATGAGAGGGGATCTCATAGAAACATATAAAATTCTGACGGGACTGGACAGGTTAGATGCAGGAAGAATGTTCCCGATGTTGGGGAAGTCCAAAACCAAGGGACACAGTCTAAGGATAAGGGGTAAGCCATTTAGGACTGAAATGAGGAGAAACTTCTTCACTCAGAGAGTTGTTAACCTGTGGAATTCTCTACTGCAGAGAGTTATTGATGCCAGTTCATTGGATATATTCAAGAGGGAGTTAGATATGGCCCTTACGGCTAAAGGGATTAAGGGGCATGGAAAAAAAGCAGGAAAGGGGTACTGAGGTGAATGATCAGCCATGATCTTATTGAATGGTGGTGCAGGCTCGAAGGGCCGAATGGCCTACTCCTTCACCTATTTTCTATGTTTCTACCTTTCCTTAAGTTCAGGACACTAGTCTCTGAATTAACTGTGTCACTCTCCATCTTAATAAAGAATTCTACCATGTTATGGTCACTCTTCCCCAAGGGGCCTCGCACAACAAGATTGCTAATTAGTCCTTTCTCATTACATGTCACCCAGTCTAGGATGGCCAGCCCTCTAGCTGGTTCCTCGACATATTAGTCTCGAAAACCATTCCTAATACACTCCAGGAAATCCTCCACCACCGTATTGCTACTAGTTTGGTTAGCCCAATCTATTTGTAGATTAAAGTTGCCCATGATAACTGCTGTACCTTTATTGCACGCATCCCTAATTTCTTGTTTGATGCTGTCCACAACCTCACTAATAATGTTTGATGGTTTGTACACAACTCCCACTAGCGTTTTCTGCCCTTTGGTATTCCGCAGCTCCACCGATACAGATTCCACATCATCCAAGCTAATGTCCTTCCTTTCTATTGCATTAATTTCCTCTTCAACCAGCAACACTACCCCACCTCCTTTTCCTTTCTGTCTATCCTTCATGAATGTTGAATACCCCTGGATGTTGAGTTCCCAGCCTTGGTCACCCTGGAGCCATGTCTCCATGATGCCAATTATATCATATTCATTAATTGCTGCCTGTGCAGTTAATTCGTCCACCTTATTACGAATACTCCTTGCATTGAGGCACAGAGCCTTCAGGCTTGTCTTTTTAACACACTTTGCCCCTTTAGAATTTTGCTGTAATGTGGCCCTTTTTGATTTTTGCCTTGGGTTTCTCTGCCCTCCACTTTTACTTTTCTTCTTTCTATCTTTTGCTTCTGCCCCCATTCTACTTCCCTCTGTCTCCCTGCATAGGTTCCCTGCCCTATTAGTTTAACTCCTCCCCAACAGCACTAGCAAATACGCCCCCTACGATATTGGTTACTGTCCTGCCCAGGTGCAGACCGTCCGGTTTGTACTGGTCCCACCTCCCCCAGATCCGGTTCCAATGTCTCAGGAATTTGAATCCCTCCCTTCTGCACCACTCCTCAAGCCAAGTATTCATCTGAGCTATCCTGCGATTCCTACTCTGACTAGCATGTGGCACCAGTAGCAATCCTGAGATTACTACTTTTGAGGTCCTACTTTTTAATTTAACTACTCGCTCCCTAAATTCAGCTTGTAGGACCTCATCCCATTTTTTACCTCTATCGTTGGTGCCTATATGTACCACGACAACTGGCTGTTCACCCTCCCCCTCCAAAATGTCCTGCAACCGCTCCGAGACATCCTTGACTCTTGCACCAGTGGAGGCGGGAGTCCGGGGAGTCAGAGACCTATAAAAGGCCCGCGAGTTCAGGAGATCGGGCAGCGTTGAGGAGGCGGGAATCTGGGGAGTCGGAGGCCTATAAAAGGCCTGTGAATTCAGGAGTTCGGGCAGCATCGAGGAGGCGGGAGTCCAGGGAGCCGGAGGCCTATAAAAGGCCCGCGAGTTCAGGATTCGGGCAGCGTCGGGGAGGTGGAGTCCGGGGAGTTGGAGGCCTATAAAAGTAGTTCGAGCACCATGAGGAAAACCGCCCTGCGCCTAACTGCGCAGCGTCTTCATCCATCTTGTTGGCCACGAAGTACTGGTTAAGGTGCTCTGTAAAATCCTCCCAGTCTTCTCCCTCCACGAATCGCTCCAGGATTCCATCGGTGCTCATTTTTTTTTGTGTGTGAAAGTTCGTATTGTGCCTCGTCGCCAAATGTTGCGTATGCAATAACTCAATAGGCTTAGTACCGTGAACTCAATCAGGTGCGACCTGACTCTACTTTATTAGCTCCCAAAGTGAGAATTAAACATGGAGGCTTTCTTTATATACAAGGGCTGCACGTGTGTGTCGGTGGCCCAATGACCTCCGATGGTTGCTCCCCCTGGTGGCAGGTAAACCCAGGCATACATACACTGTCAATCCAAAGTGATCATTCTCCATGTGTGAGCCTAGATATTGAATGTTGCATTATTTAACCGTGGGGTGAACTTAATCATCATTCGACATTAATGCACACACTTTCAAGCAAGTGTTGCTTGACAGCAATCAGGAATAACAACCAGGATTCCCCCCACCCCATCTGCCTATCCAAGGGATGCGAAGGCCAATTGTATTGTCCTGATAAATAAATCTATCCGGCTTGACCCGGACTAGAAATCGAATCTGGAACCTTCCATGCAATGCACTTCAGCACAAAAAATCATTGGGAAACTGATACATTGATTTAACACAAGAACATAACATAAGTAATAAGAGCAGGAATAGGCCATTCGGCCCCTCGAGCCTGCTCCGGCATTCAATAAGATCATGGCTGATCATACACCTCAACATTTAAAAGGTGCTTGGATGAACACTTGAAGTGCCGTAACCTGCAGGATTACGGACCTAGAGCTGGTAAGTGGGATTAGACTGGATAACCTCTTGTTGGCTGGCCCAGATATGATGGTAAGTACCTCAGGGAATCGAATACGGCTAGAGTGATCTCCTGGACTAGTTTTGATCGCCTGGCTGGGTCGGAGAGGAATATTCCCAGATTTTTTCCCCCCAATTGGCCTAGGTTTTTAACTGTTTTTTTGCCTCTCCCAGGAGATCGCATGGCTTCGGTTGGGGTGGAGTGTAAAATGTTGCGATGCAGGGGGTATCGCAGTTGTGTGGGGTGGACTGGTTGGAGTGGATGCTCTTTACCTTTCCACCATTGTTCATTGTTCATAGGTTTGTATGTAACCTTTAGGGCTGCTGACCGAGGGCCGTGCGGCTCTTTGTCGGCCGGCGCGGACACGATGGGCCAAAATGGCCTCCTTCTGCGCTGTAGATTTCTATGTTTCTAACTCCACTTTCCTGCGCTCTCCCCAAATCCCTTGATTCCCTTAATATCCAAAAACGTATCGATCTCTGTCTTGAATATACTCCGGCATAGAGAATTCCAAAGATGCACCACACTCTGAGTGAAGAAACCTCTCCTCATCTCAGTCCTAAATGGTCGACCCCTTATTCTGAGACTGTGAGCCCTGGTTCTAGACCCCCTGCCAAAGGAAACATCCTCCCTGCATCTACCCTGTCAAGTCCTGTAAGAATTTTGAATGTTTCAATGAGATCACCTCTCATTCTTCTAAACTCTAGAGAATATAGGCCTAATCTACTTAATCTCTCCTCATAAACAATCCATGGAATAATTTCTAGACATTAACCATCGGCACCTTCAAGGTTAGACCTTTGCAACTCACAGGTGTGAACAGATCACTGAGAGTGTGACAGATTATTTCAGTTACAGCTTTACAATTGACAACTTCCATGCGTTTAATTATAGCCGCAGTCATTTAAGTTCGATTAAAGTTATGGAAGTGCAAAGTACATGTATAAATTATGGAAATAAACAAACACTACCGTCAAATTTATGTCTGTAAAATGTCACTGATCAGTATTAAAGCTTACCTTGCCTTGAAATAAATTTACTCCCTGTGCAGCTTGGCATGAACTTAGCATCTGAGCAGAAGTAACTGAGAAAATTTATGTCACAGTAAGGTAAGCTGTTCACTGATGTTTATTCATTTTAATTTTCACAGAATCATAGAATGGTTACAGTACGGAAAGAGGCCATTCAGCCCATGCCAGCTCTCTGCAAGAGCATTTCAGCTAGTCCCACTCTCCTGCCCTTTCCCCGTAGCCCTGAAAAATTATTTCCTCCAGGTACTTATCCAATTCTCTTTTGAGGGCCACAATTGAGTCTGCTTCTACCAGCCTCTCGGGCAGTGCGTTCAAGAACCTAACCATTCGCCAAGTAAAAAGGTTTTTCCTCATGTCGCCTTTGGTTCTTTTGCCAATCATCTTAAATCTGTGTCCTGTGGTTCTCGACCCTTCTACCAATAGGAACAGTTTCTCTCTATCTACTCTATCCTGACCCTCATGATTTTGAACAGCTCTATCAAATCTTCTCTCAATCTTCTCTACTCCAAGGAGAACAACCTCAGCTTCTCCAGTCTATCCACGTAACTGAAGTCCCCCATCCCTGGAACCATTCTTGTAAATCTTTTCTGCATCCGCGCCAAGGCCTTCACATCCTTCCTAAAGTGCGGTGCCCAGAATTGGACACAATACTCCAGTTGAGGCCAAACCAGTGTTTTATACAGGTTCAGCATACTATCCACGCTTTTGTACTCTATACCTGTGTTTTATTTTGGTGATGTTTAGCGAGGGATTCTGGTAGATAATAGAGCTTGGCTGATAACTGAGAACCTGGATATTTTGATAAGATCAATACAAAAAAACCCATAATTTTATTTTATTGTTTTTCAGTCAGTGAGATTGATTTATGTCAAATATGCTGAGATTGGTGTTAAGAGACTGAACAAAGAGGAGAGTCTCCCTTAAGGCTTGGTCCCATGAAAGTTCTGTTGGCTAATTGACAAGGTGGACAACTGGAATATTGTTAATTTAATTGCTATAAGAACAGAAGAAATAGGAGCAGGAGTAGGCCGTAAGGCCTCTTGAACCTGCTCCGCCATTCAATAAGATCATGGCTGATCTGATTGTGGACTCAGCTCCACTTCCCCGCCCGCTCCCCATAACCCCGTTTCCCCTTATCATTTAAGAAACTGTCTATTTCTGTCTTAAATTTATTCAATGTCCCAGCTTCCACAGCTCTCTGAGGCAGTGAATTCCACAACCCTTCGAGAGAAGAAATTTCTCCTCATCTCTGTTTTAAATGGGCGGTCCCTTATTCTAAAATTATACCCTCTAGTTCTAGTCTCCCCCATCAGTGGAAACATCCTCTCTGCATCCACCTTGTCAAGCCCCCTCATAATCTTATATGTTTTGATAAGATCACCTCTCACTCTTCTGAATTCCAATGAGTAGAGGCCCAACCTACTCAACCTTTCCTCATAAGTCAACCCCCTCAACCCCGGAATCAACCGAGTGAACCTCCTCTGAACTGCCTCCAAAGCAAGTATATCCTTTCGTAAATATGAAAACCAAAACTGCACGCAGTATTCCAGGTGTGGCCACATCAATACCTTATATAGCTGTAGTAAGACTTCCCTGCTTTTATACTCCATCCCCTTTGCAATAAAGGCCAAGATACCATTGGCCTTCCTGATCACTTGCTGCAACTGCATACAATCCTTTTGTGTTTCATGCACAAGTATCCCCAGGTCTCGCTGTACTGCAGCACTTTGAAATCTTTGTCCATTTAAATAATAACTTGTTCTTTGATTTTTTTTCTGCCAAAGTGCATGACCTCACACTTTCCAACATTATACTCCATCTGCCAAATTTTTGCCCACTCACTTAGCCTGTCTATGTCCTTTTGCAGAGTTTTTGTGTCCTCACACATTGCTTTTCCTCCCATTTTTGTATCGTCAGCAAACTTGGCTAATCTACCTCAACTCCACTTTCCTGCACTATTCCCATATCGTTTGATTCCGTTAATATCTAAAAAATCTATACATCACTGTCTTGAATATATTCAAAGACTGAACCTCCACAGTCCCCTGGGGTAGAATGAAGTTTCTCCTCATCTCCGTCCTAAATGGCCGATCCCTTATTCTGAGACTGTGACCCCTAGTTTAAGACTCCCCAGCCAGAGGAAATATCCTCCCTGCATCTACCCTGTCAAGCCCTGTAAGAATTTTGTATATTTCAATAAAATCACCTCTCATTCTTCTAAACTCTAGAGAATATAGGCCTAGTCTACTCAATCTCTCCTCATAGGACAATCCCCCCATCCCAGGAAAGTCTGGTGAACCTTTGTTGCATCTGTCAATGGCAAGTATATTCTTCCTTAGGTAAGGAAAATAAAAATGTATACAATACTCCAGGTGCGGTCTCACCAGGACCCTATATAATTGCAGTAAGACGTCTTTACTCTTATATTCAAATTCTCTTGTAATAAAGGGCAACATTCCATTTGCTTTCTTAATTGTTTGCTGTACCTGTATGTTAACGTTCAGTGATACGTGTACAAGGACACCCAGGTCCCTCTGAACACCAACAATTCCCAATCTCTCACTTAGCCTGTCTATACCCCGTTGAAGTCTCTTTGCATTCTTCTCACTACTTACATTCCCACCTAGCTTTGTATCATCAGCAAACTTGGATATATTATATTTGGTCCCCTCATCCAAATCATTGATATAGATTGCTATATTCTAGTATAAAAAAAAAGAAGGAAAGACTTGCATTTATATACAGTGCCTTTCACAACCTCAGGACATAGTCACTGTTGTAATTGTAAAGTCCTTACTCTACAGTATGAAACCACACGAGGCACATTCTGGGGACAAGGTCACTCTGTGACCTTAACTCTTTATTCACAGGACTCCAAAGACGATGACCCTGCATGGGACCTCCCTTTTTATACCTGTGTGATCAGGTAAGGAGTGTCTCCCACAAGTTCACCCCTTGTGGTCAAGGTGTGCATCTAGGTTGCACAGTAATACAGTGGTGTTACATTGTGGTTACATACATAACATCACCTCGCCCCCCAAAGTCTTATTGGGATCACAGGTTTAGTCTTTCAGGTGGTCTACGCTCCCTTGTGGAGCGCCGCAGTTGGGGCTCTGGTTGTTGGACACTGACGTGAGTGTCTGTCACCTGTGGTGATTCCGGCCTGTCCGGGCTGACCGCAGGGAATGTGCATTCTTCTGATTGCTCTTGTTGCTCGTTCACTGGCGGTGTTGTGAGCTCCATCTCATGATCTTCCTCAGGTTCCTCAGTGTTGATGCTGAACCTTTTTTTTTAACTTGGTCCAGATGCTTACGGCATATCTGACCATTGTTGAGTTTTACCACGATGACCCTATTCCCCTCTTTGTTAATTACAGTGCCCTCAAGCCATTTGGGCCCCATGGCGTGATTGAGGACGAATACAGGATCATTTATTCCTATACACCTCCCCCTCGAATTACGGTCATGGTACTCATTTTGTGACTTGCGCTTACCCTCAACTATGTCGGTCAGGACTGGGTGAATGAGGGACAACCGAGTTTTGAGTGTCCGTTTCATGAGTAGCTCTGCGGGCGGGACCCCTGTGAGCGAGTGCGGTCGGGATCTATAGGCCAGCAGGAGACGCGATAGGCGGCATTGTAGGGAGGGTCCTTGAATCCTGAGCATATCTTGCTTAATGATTTGGACCGCACGTTCCGCCTGGCCATTGGAGGCTGGCTTGAATGGCGCAGTCCTGATGTGGTTGATGCCATTGCCGACATAAACTCTTGGAATTCGTAACTTGTGAAACATGGGCCATTATCATTAACCAGGATGTCCGGCAAGCCATGGGTTGCAAAGATCACATATAGGCTTCCCACGGTGGTGGATGACGTGCATGAATTCAGAATGATGCACTCGATCCATTTTGAGTACGCATCTAATACAATAAGGAACATCTTACCCATGAACGGGCCCACGTAGTCAACATGAATGGGTGACCATGGCCTGATGGGCCAGGGCCACGTGCTGAATGGTTCTCCCTGGGGGCATTACCCAGCTGGGCACACGTCATGCACCTGCGAACACAGTGTTCCAGGTCTGAATCAATTCCAGGCCACCAAACGTGTGACCGGGCAATGGCCTTCATCAGCACAATGCCTGGGTGCTCGCTGTGGAGTTCCCTGATGAATGCCTCTCTGCCCTTCTGGGGCATAACTACCCAGCTGCCCCATAGTAGGCAGTCGGCTTGGATGGAGAGCTCATCCATCCGTCTGTGGAACGGTCTGACCTCCTCAGGGCATGCTCTGTGTGCGGCGCCCAATCCCCAGTCAGGACACATTTCTTAATCAGTGATAGGAGGGGATCTCTGTCCAGATTTTGATCTGGCGGGCTGTGATGGGGGAGCCTGCGCTGTCAAAGGCATCGACAACCATGACCATCTCAGTGCTTTGTTCCGCTGCCCCCTCAGTGGTGGCTAGTGGAAGCCTGCTGAGCGCGTCTGCACAATTTTCAGTGCCGGGCTGGTGCCGGATGGAGTAGTAATAAGCAGCCAGCGTGAGAGCCCACCGCTGTATGCGAGCTGATGCGTTGGCATTGATAGCCTTGCTGTCTGACAACAGGGATGTTAATGGCTTGTTGTCCCTGTCTAATTCAAACTTCCTACCAAAGAGGTACTGATGCATTTTTTTTACACCATAGACACATGCAAGCGCTTCCTTCTCGACCATCCCATATCCCTGTTCTGCTTGATAGAGCGACCTGGAGGCATAAGCCACAGGTTGTAGTTGACCCTCAGCATTGCCCTGCTGAAAGACACACCCAACCCCATAGGACGGTGCATCACATGTCAGAACCAATTTTTTACAGGGGTCGTACAGGGTCAACAACTTGTTTGAACAAAGTAGGTTTCGCGCCCGATCAAAAGCCCGTTCCTGACAGCCCCCACAAAACCAATTGCAACCCTTACGCAGGAGCATGTATAGCGGCTCCAACAACGTGCTCAAGTTTGGCAGAAAGTTCGCGAAATAGTTCAACAGTCCCAGGAATGAATGCAACTCCAATGTGTTGCAGGACTTGGGTGCTCGTCGAATCGCCTCTGTTTTGGATTCGGTGGGCCGAATCCCATCTGCAGCAACCGTCCTGCCCAGAAACTCAACCTCAGGAGCTAAGAACACACATTTAGACTTCTTGAGTCGCAGGCCTACCTGGTCCAGTTGGTGTAGCACCTCCTCCAGGTTGTGGAGGTGTTCCTCGGTGTCTCAACCCGTGATGAGGATGTTGTCCTGGAATACGATCATTCCAGGAATGGATGTAAGCAGGCTTTCCATGTTTCGATGAAAAATTGCAGCTGCTGATCGAATGCCAAATGGGCACTTGTTATAAACGAACAGTCCCTTGTTGATGGTGGTCAGTAGTTTAGATTCGTCGGCCAGTTCCTGGGTCATATAGGCTGAAGTGAGGTCCAACTTGATGAACAGCTTGCCGCCTGCCAGCGTGGCGAAGAGGTCCTCCGCTCTCGGGAGCGGGTATTGATCTTGTAGGGACACCCGATTGATGGTGGCCTTATAGTCGCCACAGATCCTGACAGAGCCATCTGCTTTTAGGACGGGAATGATGGGGCTCGCCCAGCCGCTGAATTCAACAGGCGAGATGATGCCCTCTCTCAACAGCCGGTCCAATTCACTCTCGATCTTTTCCCGCATCACATACGGCACGGTTCTGGCTTTGTGGTGCACTGGCCTGGAGTCCGGAGTGATGTGTATCACTACTTTAGTGCCTTTGAAAGTCCCGATGCCAGGTTGGAATAGTGAATCGAATTGTTGAAGGACTTGTGAGCACGAACTTCACTCCACAGATGACATTGCGTGAACATCCCTCCATTTCCAGTTCATCTCGGCTAACCAGCTCCTCCGCAACAGTGCGGAACCATTGCCCGGGACAATACAGAGTGGCAGCCGATTCACTAACCCATTGTGTGTGACAGCCAACATTGCACTGCCTAGCACCAGAATGATTTCTTTAGTGTAAGTCCGTAATTGTGCTAATTTGTGCTAATACGTGCTAATTTGGGTCTACTGGCTTTAAGTGGTCATAGCTTCTCAAATTGCTGAACGCCCATGAGTGACTGGCTGGCCCCAGTGTCCAGCTCCAGGCGTACTGGGATACCGTTTAATAAAACCCTCATCATCATTGGTGGCCTTTCTGGTGTATGAACTGTGAATATGGACCCGCTGAGCCTCGGCGTCCATCGATTTGCCCCAAAAGTCATCCTGCCTCACAGAACCCTCTTCTGGTCCATCCGACTCATATATTAGTCTGGTTGCAGACTTCCTGCACATTCAAGCTAAGTGGCCACTGAGATTGCAGTTCCTGCAGACAAACTGTTGAGACCTGCAAGATCTAGTTGAGTGTTTTCCCTCACACCTCCAGCATGAGTTAAAGTTTCCATTGTTGGAAACAAAGGGACTATCGCCAGGCATTCCGCGCTGACTGTCCCTTTGACTGCTCTTAAGTACCCTATTAGTGGATGTCAAGGGCCCCATCGCGGGCCACATTCTCCACTGTGATGGCGTGAATGTCCGTTCAGCCTACCATTGTCTCTGTTGAAGTCCTACTCTGGAGTCTATTGCTGCCTGGGGAGTGTCGGAATGCCCCTGCCTGCCTGCGGGGCTCTGTCGCATTGATGATGTTGACTCCCTGATCCATCGCAGCGTTAGAGGCAAAATTGCGGACGTATATTATTTTCGTCTCTTCCTCCCCCGCTATGAAAGTTTGAGCTATCAACGCCGCCGCTTCCAAGGTCAAATCCTTGGTCTTAATTAATTTGCAGAAAGTTCCCTCATGAACGATGCCCTCAATAAAGAAGTCCCTTAGCATCTCCCCTCTGCAGGCATCTGTGAACTTACAGAGGCTGGCCAAACGCCGGAGGTCCGCTACGAAGTCCGGTATGCTCTGTCCTTCATGACGTCGGTGGGTGTAGAATCTGTGTCGAGCCATATGTATGCTACTCGCTGGTTTGAGGTGCTCCCCGATCAATTTGCTAAGTTCTTCAAAGGTTTTGTCCGTCGGCTTTTCGGGTGCCAGTAAGTCCTTCATGAGAGCGTAAGTCTTTGGTCCACAGCTGGTCAAAAGATGAGCCCTTCGCTTGTCGGCCGCTGCATCCACCAGCCATTCTTTCGTAACGAAACTTTGCTGAAGCCTCTCGACAAAATCGTCCCAGTCTTCCCCAACACAGTACCGTTCCTCTGTGCTACCGGTGACCATTCTCGTGGATCATGAATTCCAGTTTCTCGTCGCCAATGTAAAGTCCTTACTCTACAGTATGAAACTACACTAGGCACATTCTGGGGACAAGGTCACTCTGTGACCTTAACTCTTTATTCACAGAACTCCAAAGATGATGACCCTGCGTGGGACCTCCCTTTTTATACCTGTGTGATCAGGTAAGGAGTGTCTCCCACAAGGTTGAGTGTATACAGTAATACATTGTTACATTGAGGTTACATACATGACAGTAATGTCGGAAACGCAGCATGCAATTTGCACACAGCAAACTCCCAGAAACAGGGATGTGATAATGACCAGATAATCTGTTTTTTAGTGATGTTGGTTGAGGAATAAATATTGACCCCAGGACACCGGGATAACTCTCCTCCTGATCGTCTTCAAAACAGTGCCATAGGATATTTTACGTCCACCTGAGAGGATAGATGGGACCTTGGTTTATTCTCTTATCTGAAAGACGGTACCTCCGACAGTACAGCGATCCCTCATTACTGGCACCGAGAGTGTCAGCCTAGATTTTGTGCTCAAGTTTCTGGAGTGGGACTTGAACCCACAACCGTCTGCTCCAGAGCTGAGAGTGCTTCGACCTGAGCCACAGCAGAAGACTGCTGCTCATGTTCCTCCTGCTTCCTCCTCTGTCACTCTGAGATCCTCTTCTTGACCATTCTTTCTCCCAAGATTCCACCTATCTGATCTATGCCTCCGGAGGTCCTCTCCGTTTTTCTGTGTCTCTGAGGAGTCCTACTCACTCCCTAAGTCTTTGTCTGCTGCTGAAACCCTCATCCATGCCTTTGTTACCTCTAGGTTCGACTATTTCAATGCTCTTCTGCCGATCGCCCACCCACCGTGCACCCATCATAAACTGGAGCTCATCCAAATCTCTGCTTCACGTATCCTGTTCACCCATCGCCCCTGTACTTGCTGACCTGCATTGGCTCCTGGTCCGGCAATGTTTCAATTTTAAATTCTCATCCTTTTTTTACATTCTCCCCCATGGCCTCGTCCCTTTCTATCTCTCTAACCTCCTCTAGCCCTACAACCCCTCCCTAAGATCTCTGCGCTCCTGCAATTCTGACCTCTTGAGCATCTCCAAATTTAATCGCCTCACCATCGGCGGTTGTGCCTTCAGCTGCCTGGGCCCTATGCTCTGGAATTCCCTCCCTAAACCTCTCCGCCTCTCTACCTCTCTCTCCTCCTTTAAGATGTTCATTAAAACCTACTTCTTTCACCTGTCCTAATATCTCCTTATGTGGCTCGATGTCAAATTTTGTTTGATAACGCTCCTATGAAGCACCTTGAGCTGTTTTACTACGTTAAAGGCACTATATAAATGTAAGTTGTTGTTGTCTGTGATCCCTCCTATTCCACTCCATGATTCCATAATCCTTCTCTCCATCCGTATCTTTGAAATCCCCTCCCACCTCCTCCTCGTCTTCCAAGATTCAGTGACTTGTTCTGTTTCCAAGCTCCAATCCCTTAGTACCTCGGAAATCTTGCTGCCCATCGTTCGCTCCTGTAATATTCTCGTCATCAACAGCTGCCCTGTCAATTGAGATGTTTGGACTAAATTACATTCAAATGTTACAAATAACAGTTTGCCACTCCTTTAACCATCACCTGAATTGTGGAAAAAAATTATATTTATATGAATAATCAATTGCAGAAGTCGTGTGATCCATATCGGTTTATTTTGCCATGGACTCACACTGTATAGTTCACCAATGTGATGAGCAGATAAACTAGAGCACCAGACTGCACTGTTAGTGCTTTGCCTTAAATTAGTAACATGACTTTTTTTTCCAAAGCCTCTAATCTGCATTTTCTGTGATAATAACAACAACAACTTGCATTACAGCAGTGACTACACTTCAAAAAGCACTTCATTGGCTGTAAAGTGCTTTGGGACGTCCGGAGGTTGTGAAAGGAGCTATAGAAATGCAAGTCTTTCTTTTCTTTTTTGATGGCATGTGAATAAATTACTATTCACAGTGTGTACCATCTTCAAGATGTACTGCAGCAACACGCCAAGGCTTCTTCGGCAGCACCTCCAAAACCACGATCTCCACCACCTAGAAGGATAAGGGCAGCAGGCACATGGGAACACCATCATCTCCAAGTTCCCCTCCAAGTCACGCACCATCCGGACTTGGAAATATATCGCCATTCCTTCATCGTTACTGGGTCGAAATCCTAACAGCGTTGTGGGAATACCTTCACCACACGGACTGCAACGGTTCAAAAAGGCAGCTCACCACCACCTTCTGAAGGACAGTTAGGGATCGGCAATAAATGCTGGCCCTGCCAGCGACGCCCACATCCCGTGCATGAATTAAAAAAAATATACTAGTTATAATGCAGGTTTAGAATCCCACAGGTGGCCAGAGTCCAGCTTCTATCTATATTAAAAACCTTGTGTAAGCGATGGACTTGTTGCGCACGAACCTTGTTCTTATGATTTTTCGTTGTGGGTTTGTGTCAATTTTTGTGCTTGCAGTGGTCAAGGTGTAGTTGCTGGCTCTTGCCAGTAGATGGCTCTATCTGAAGCATCTCCACTCTATCGCCATCTTGTATAAATGTAAAAGAAAACTTTTAGGTCAACGCTGCAGGCAACTTGCTGATAATATACACTATATACATAGTGTCAGCTATGGCTCAGTGTATCCTACATGGCTACTGTTGGTACTATCACAAGGTGTGCCATCAGAGGGCACAGCAGTGGGAGACTTGTAGGTTACCTGTACAGGTGTGCCTGGCCTAGCAGAAAGGGCAGGCCACCAGGTGTGATCCTCACTCTGAAGTTAACAAATAAAGAACTAAGGTCACTACAGTTCAAGTACAACACATTGCCTCATGGAGTCATTATTAGAGCATCCAAGGACATAACAATTGGCGATGAGATTAAGAACTTTCACACGAAAATGGCTACCCTTGGTACGTTGCAGCTGTTCGCCGATGGTGATGATTGGGACCCCTTTGTGGAGAGGCTTGACCATTTCTTCACAGCATACGACCTGGCAGGAGATGACCCGGCCACACTGGCTGATAAGAGCAGAGCTATCCTGCTAACCAGTTGTGGGCCCACCGTCGATGGCCTCGTCAGGGACTTGCTGGCACCAGTGAAGACCAAGACGTACGAGGAGCTCGTAACCCTGATCCATGAGCAACTCAAGTCCAAGGAGAGCACCCTCACAGCCAGACACCGTGGTGTTCTATACACACCGACGGCCCGAAGGCCAGGAAATCGTGAAATATGCCGCAGACCTCAGGCACCGTGCGAGTTCGGCAACCATCTCACCGAAGCACTGCGGGACATTTTTATCACTGGAATTGGCTATGAGGGCCTTCTTCATAAGCTACTGTCGGCGGATACCACAGTCACACTGCAGAAGGACATCTCTGTGAGCCAGTCATTCACGACCTTGACGTGCGGTTCTAGGCAGAGACTCACCCTCAGGACTCAAACCCGGCAGGTACCTGTGCATCGAGTGGCGCCGTTTAGAGGCTGGACTGTAGAACGCGAACCCTCTCAGGGGAGAGAGAACAGGCCCCCGAGTCCCTTAACTCAGAGTCCGCCAAGGGGGGCTAATCGAGTAGCACCATGCTGTCGTTGTGGAGGGAATCACAGGGCTCACCAGTGCTGCTTTAAAGACTATGTACGCAAGGGCTGCAGCATAAAGGGCCACCTCCAGCGAATGTGTAAGAGAAATATGACTCACTGTGTCGATGAAGAGTCTGCACATGGCCATGAATCCAGTGCAGATTATGAAACGATAGGCAGAGAGGCAGCTCAGCCCCACGATGAGGTATATAGTATGTTTACCTGCACCACCGAGTGTTCTCCGTTGAGGATGGAAGTCGAGATAAATGGCGTTCCAGTCTTCATGGAAGTGGACACAGGGGCGAGCCAGTCAGTATTGAATCAAGAAGCCTTTGAGAGGCTATGGGACAATCAAGCTGAACGACCCAAGTTGGTCCCAGTTCAGGCAAAGCTGCGCACCTACACCCAGTCGTTGGTAGTGCGAATGTAAAGGTACTCCATGATGGCATGGTGCACAAGTTACCTCTGTACATTGTTGCAGGTGATGGAACAACGTTGCTCGGCTGATGGTGGATGGAGAATATCCATTGGAAGTGGGGAGACTTCACCCCTCCAGCGATCGACATCCTCTGTATTCGGGGGCACAGCAAGCCCTCACTTGAGGGTGGACCCGGCACCAGAGAGCAGACCAGCACGGCACCCGAGGCACAGACCACTCAGCACAGACCACTCAGCACGACTGTGTGGAGATGATCCAGCTGAGACGACCCGAACGCATCTTCCGGGCTCCAGTGGCAGGACTCCGGAGGAAGAAAATCGGATCCAAAGGCGACTTCCCAGCTTTGGTGGCAGAACCTGGGGAGAAGAGGATCACCTCAGTCAACATCGTGGGTGGAGGTAAGATGGCGCCCAAACCACGAGGTGAGGCACTGAAGAAAAAGATGGTCACGGCCAGACCACGAGGTACAGCACTGATGGAGCAACATGTGGCACAAAACGGAGAAGAGGATTGGAGTAAAGCAAGCAAGGCTCTCTTAAAGGAGGCCTGCAACCCACCACAATTAAAGGGACAGTTCCACACACTCAAGCAATGTAATAGCAACTGTAAGTTAGAGATAAAATGTGTAACTGATAATCAGAGTTGTGCACATGCAATAAGCAAGGAAAAGTCGTGCGATCATGTAAAATGTGTAATTGATGATCTGAATTGTGTACATGCAACCAGGAAGGAAAAGTCGCGCAATCGCAATCGGAGCTACAGAGTATCCACAATAAGTAATGAAAAGTTGTGTGATGTAGGATTTTAAATACACGCAGTCAATGCAGCGAGCAGACACCCATCGGGAGCACACAGGTCCAGCGAGTTACCCAACGCTGTAGCCTGCGTCCCTGGGACCAGAGTTATGCACCAGGGAGTGTGGCCACAAGCAGCCAATACTCACGAGCTGCAGAGCAATCTCAGGAGGGCAACGGCACCGGTATCGAAACCCTGTCCCTGATCGGCTCCACCTCTCAGGCACCCGATGGCACCAACCGCCACGAGCCTGAAAGAGCAAACAGTGCTAAGGCGCAGCCCCCAGACCCCAAGGCCATACCTGTAAACGAAGGGTCACCCACTACAATCCCCCCAAAGGGGACCGGGACCAGCCAGGATCCCAAACCAAGCAACGCCCAGGCTAGCAAGTCAGTTCCTCAGGGAGCAGCAGTGACCCAGGGCACAAAGAAAGGACAGGGAGGTCACAGGTATCTGTGAACCTGCCCGACGCTAGGAACACGGCAACAACCCCAAGAGCAGGCAACTTGAGCCAACTGGGTTCCCACTGCCAGCACTGGGCACTGCGCCGCTACCAGACTGCAGGGACACCATTTAGCAGATCTGGAACTAGTTTGTCCTTACGCACCGGTCACTGCATCGATAATGTATCTCACCAGTCTAATGTACTTGTCTCACAACGGAACCACAAATGTAATTCAGAATCGTTTTTCTGAACTTGAATGTACATGAATGCAATGAGCCTCCGGCATAATCTATATGTGGGGAAGGGGTGGGGAGAATGGAATAGTCAGGGACACACACAAACAGCAACCACCAGCACTCTACTGCACCAACCACTCACCCAAGGGTCAACCAGATAGAGCCCAGATAGAGCTAAGCCCAGAGCACAGTCAATGCAAAGGCGATTTGCACTAAAGGCTTAGGGAAGAGTGATGTCATGTATCCTACATGGCTACTGTTGGTACTATCACAAGGTGTGCCACCAGAGGGCACAGCAGTGGGAGACTTGTAGGTTACCTGTACAGGTGTGCCTGGCCTAGTATAAAAGGCAGGCCACCAGGTGTGATCCTCACTCTGGAGTTAACAAATAAAGGACTAAGGTCACTACAGTTCAAGTACAACACATTGCCTCGTGGAGTCATTATTCGAGCATCCAAGGACACAACAGGTAGCATCCTTGCCTCTGAGTCAGAAGGTCGTGGATTCAAATCCCACTACAGGGACTTGAGCACAAAAATCTAGGATGACATTCCAGTGCAGTGCTGAGGGAGTGCTGCATTGTCAGAGCTGTCATATTTCAGATGAGACGTTAAACCTGCTCTCTTAGGTGGACGTAAAAGTTCCCATGGTACTATTTCGAAGAAGAGCATGGGAGCTATCCCTGGTGTCGTGGCCAATTTATCCCTCATCATCATCATAGGCAGTCCCTCGGAATCGAGGAAGACTTGCATCCATTCTAAAAATGAGTTTCTCGGTGACTGTACAGTCAAATACGAGAGCCACAGTCCCTGTCACAGGTGGGACAGACAGTCGTTGAAGGAAAGGGTGGGTGGGACTAGTTTGCCGCACGCTCTTTCCCGCTGCCTGTGCTTGGTTTCTGCATGCTCTCGGCGATGAGACTCGAGGTGCTCAGCGCCCTCCCAGATGCACTTCCTCTACTTAGGACAGTCCTTGGCCAGGGTCTCCCAGGTGTCGGTGGGAATGTTGCACTTTATCAGGGAGGCTTTGAGGGTGTCCTTGAAACATGTCCTCTGCCCATCTTTGGCTCGTTTGCCGTGAAGGAGTTCCAAATAGAGCGCTTGCTTTGGGAATCTCATGTCAGGCATGAGAACAATGTGGCCTGCCCAGCGGAGCTGATCGAGTGTGGTCAGTGCTTCAATACTGGGGATGTTGGCCTGGTCGAATGCTGGTCTACAGAATCAGTAGGAACCTGTTCAACCTTCGTCATCTTCAGGCCAGACCCAAGACCGTCCCAACCTCTGTCGTCGAGCTACAGTACGCGGATGACGCCTGCGTTTGCGCACATTCAGAGGCTGAACTACAAGTCATAGTCAACATATTATCCCTCAACCAACATAACAAAAACAGATTATCTGGTCATTATCACATTGCTGTTTGTGGGAGCTTGCTGTGTGCAAATTGGCTGCCGCGTTTCCCACATTACAACAGTAACTGTACTTCATTGGCTGTAAAGCGCTTTGAGACGTCCGGTGGTTGTGAAAGGTGCTATATAAATGCAAGTCTTTTTTTTAACTTGTGCGTGAGAATTGATTGAAAAATAATTGCCGCCCCTACGGCAGCCACTGAAGCAAAATGGGATAATGATGTATATTAAGCTATGTTAACTGTCTATAGAATTACTGACCCCGGGTTGGCTGAAATTCCAATTTATCTGCCATTAGGTGAGTCTTTTTCAGATCCAAAGAGGTAAAACTGAGAAGGGGAGAGTGCATAAAGGAGCGTTGGGAGTAAAGTAGACGCACAATTATCAAGGCTGGTGGTGGGCCAATTTCAATGGTGGTGTCTGTGATTAATAACGAAAAGGGTCCTTCAACCAAAAAAGTTTTGAGAACCACTGGCATAGACTAGGCTTGTATTCCCTCGAGTGTGGAAGAGTAGGGGTGATCCAATTGAGGTGCACAAGATGATTAAAGGATTTGATAGAGTAGATCACCCCTGAATGGCTGAGCTTTAATTTTAAGGTCATGAGCCCTTGTTCTGGATTCCCCTCCAGAACAAGGGCTCATAACCTTAAAATTAAAGCTCAGCCATTCAGGGGTGATGTCAGGAAGCACTTCTTCACACAAAGGGTAGTGGAAATTGTTGTGTATGTATAATATAAGTACACTCCCTGTACACTCAATGTACAGTGACATAAGACTATTGGATGTTCCTTCACACTGCATACACTATGCTTGTACCGCCAGAGGGTGCAACTGGTGGAGACCTAAGGGTCACGTGTACACGACAGGTAACCAGGTATAAAAGGGAGCTCACCATGCTGTACCCTCACTCAGGAGCTGTAATAAATGGACTAAGGTCACCACAGTTCAAGTACAATACCTTGCCTCGTGGAGTCATTACTAGAATGCTTACAGACACAATAACTGGCGACGAGAGTACGAATTTCCACGTGAAAATGGCTAACCTTGGCACGTTTCAACAATTCGCTGATGGGGAAGATTGGGAGGCCTTTGTGGAAAGGCTCGAACACTTTTTCATTGCCAACGACCTGGCGGGAGACACACCAACCTCGAAGGCTGATAAGTACAGAGCTATCCTGCTCAGCAGTTGTGGGCCCATTGTCTATCGCCTTGTCAAGGACTTGCTAGCCCCAGTGAAAACAACAACCAAAACATGTGCGGAGCTCGTAATGATGATACAGGAACAGCTCAAACCTATAGAGAGCATCCTCACAGCCAGACACCAGTTCTACACCCAGCGGCGGCCCGAAGGCCAAGAAATCGCAAAATATGCTGCAGACCTCAGACGATTGGCTGCACCGTGTGATTTTGGTGACCACCTCATCTTCGTTACTGGAATAGGCCACAAGGGCCTTCTCCACAGGCTGCTCTCTGCGGATATCACGGTCACCCTGCAGAAAGCAATTAACGTGAGCCAGGGGTTCATGATCTCGGCCTGCGATTCCAAGCGGGTGTCTCACCCCCAGGACTCTAACCCAGCAAGTACTGTGAACCATCTGGTGCCTTTTAGAGGCAAGGCTGCTGCAAGCAGTCTCTCTCAGGGAAGAGAGAACAGAACCCCGAGTCCCACAACCCTGAGTCCGCCACATGGGGCCAACCGGCTAACCCTATGCTGGCGCTCTGGAGGACCCACCAGTGCTGCTATAAAGACGATACATGCAGAGGCTGTAACACGAAGGGCCACCTCCAACGAATGTGCAAGAGAAATTGTACTCACCGAGTCGCTGAAGAGTTGGCTGATCATCCGGGCTCCAGCGATGATGAAGAGAGAGTCCATGAGGCAGCTCAGCCCCACGATGAGGTGTACGGAGTGTTTACCTACACCACCGAGAGTTCCCCGTTGAAAATGGAAGTTGAAATCAACGGTGTTCCAGTCACGGTGGAGGTGGACACAGGGGCGAGCCAGCCACTGATGAGTCATGTGGCCTTTGAGAAACTTTGGGACAATCCAGTTGAACGACCTAAAATGATCCCAATCCAAGTGAAGCTGCTCACCTACACAAACGATGTTGGCAGCGTGGATGTCCAGGTGTCCCATGATGGCGCGATGAACAAGTTACCTTTGTGGATCGTTGCTGGTGATGGTCCAACACCGCTAGGAAGAAGATGGATGAAAAAGATCCGTTGGAGCTTGGAAAACCTCCAGCCTCCGGCGATCGATGTCCTCCGTGGCCCCGAATTTGGATCCAGCACAGCACCTGAGAACCCAGCCGCTCAACTCGACTGTGTGGAGACGACACAGATCGCTCAACCCAACGGCGAGATGATCCAGCCCAAACGACCCGACCTCACCTTCCAGGCACCAGTAGTAGGACTCCAGAGGAAGAAAATCGGCGCAGAAGGTAACTTCCCTGCTTCCATGGCAGAAACTGGGGAGAAAAGGATCACCGCAGCCTACATCGTGGAGAGAAAGAAGATGGCGTCGGCACCACGAGGTGAAGTGCCTGAAGTAAAGATGGCAGCGGCCAAACCACGAGGGGCAGCATTGAGGGAGCAACACGTGATGCCGAGCAGCGAACCGGATTGGGGTAAAGATTGCAAGGCTCTCTTAAAGGAGACCGGCAACCTATCACAATTAAAGGGACAGTTCCACACTTTATACAGCGATGCCGGTGATACATATGTAAGAGATGTAATTGACAAATTCAAGTATGTAAATGTAAATAACTACAATAAGTCGGGCAATTGCGGTCGGAACCAATGTATTGTGAGAGTAAATGAAGTGATGATATGCGATGCTGGGTTCTACATGCATGCCGACAAAACCAAGGGCAACCTCCCGTCGGAAGCACCCAGGTCCAGCGGGCTACCCGACCATGCGCCTCCGGGACCAATGTGATGCCCCAGGGAGTGTGGCCACACACAGAGGGAGCATACCAGCTGCAGGGCCAGCGATCAGCGGCCGGCAAAGGCACCACGACTGGTACCCTGTCCCTGATCGGCTCTACCTCTCTGGCCACCAGATCCAGTTCCGGGAGCAAGAGGCTAACACCCTCCAGCTTTCCCAATGGGACCTGGGTTGACCAGGCTCCCACTATCGCTGAAGGGCAGCAAAGAGACACCGCAGCCCTCAAAGGAGGATAGGGAAAGAGCCAAGCTAAAGCGTAAACAAGGTGCAAGGGCTTTGGGCTCTCAAGTCTAGGGCCAGAGCACACAAGGCAAAGGCCAGTGGCACAAGACTTAGGGGAGAGTGATGTTGTGTATGTATAATATAAGTATGCTCCCTGTACATCCAATGTGCAGTTACATAAGACTACTGGATGTACCGTCACACTGTATAACTATGCTTGTACCACCAGAGGGTGCAACTGGTGGATAACCTAGGGGTCATCGGTACACGACAGGTAACCAGGTATAAAAGGGAGCTCACCATGCTGTACTCTCACTCAGGAGCTGCAATAAATGGGCTAAGGTCACCACAGTTCAAGTACAATACCTTGCCTCGTGGAGTCATTACTAGGGTGCTTTCAGACACAATAGAAATCTGGAACTCTCTCCCCCCGAAAAAGCTGTGGAGGCTGGGGGTGAATTGAAAATTTCAAAACTGAAATTGATAGATTTAAGTTAGGCAAGGGTATTAAGGGTTACGGAACCAAGGCGGGTAGATGGAGTTAGCCATGATCTAATTGAATGGCGGAACAGGCTCGAGGGGCTGAACGGCCTCCTCCTGTTCCTAAGGAAGCACAAGCTCTAAACCTTCAATTAGAGAAATTAAAAGAGAAAAAGAATGAAAGACTTGCATTTTTATAGCGCCTTTCACAACCTCAGGATGTCCTAAAGTGGTTCACGGCCTTTTTGACTGTTGTCACTGCTGTAATGTAGAAATTAAATTCATTGAATCATCAAAACTCACAACAAAGAAGGAGGCCATTCGACCTGTCGTGCCTATGCTGGCACTTTGGAAGAGCGGTCGAGCTTAGTGCCACACCCCCGCTTTTTGAGTGCTAAGCTGCAGGACCCCATCTATTTGTGCTACTGAAGAGCGAATTGAAATTCTCTAACATTGATGGATTAAGTTGGGTTAAGCAATGCTCATTCTTTTGACTTTGGATAAACCTGTTCGTGTACGCACTGAGCAAACAGCTGATTTGGGAAGCTGCCAGGTTGCTACTGGGTCCAGTGAAAGTTAACCAGGAGTTTAACTCGTTTTATTCGGACTTTTCATAAGGTGCGCAAGACTGGTAGTTGTGACACTGCAACTAGTTGCTGACAAAAAGCACGGGCAGGATTGAAACATGGGCTTCTGGCTTCAAAAGATTGGATAGATTGGGTCTGTTTTCTTTGGAACAGAGGAAGCTGAGGGGAGACTTGATTGAGGTGTATAGAATTATGAGGGGCCTAGATAGAGGGATTGGGAAGGACTTATTTCCCCTGAACAGAGAGGCCAATAGATTTAAAGTAATTGGTAGAAGAATTAGAGGGGAGGTGAGGGGAATTGTTTTCACCCAGAGGGTGAGCTCACATTTAAAAATTACTAGGATTTGCATTTGAAGTGTCATAACCTGCAGGGCTATGGACCAAGAGCTGGAAAGTGAGATTAGGCTGGATAGCTCTTTGTTGGCCGGCATGGACACGATGGGTTGAATGGTTTCCTTCTGTGCTGTAAATATCTATGATTCTATGATACCACGCAAGGCAGCACATTTAGCCACTGAGTGAAGAGCAGGGATGCAATACAATTGTCTACCTGCACTAAATTACTTCCTTGAGCTTTGGCATTTTTCTGGCTAAGATTTGAGTTTGGTTTGCCAGAGCTGATGCATATTGCATTGACTCCAAAAGTAAGTGTAAGGGGTACAGTTGCATAGTGGTTATGTTACTGGACTAATAATCTAGAAGTCTGGACTAATAACTTGGAGACGTGAATTCAAATCCCACCACGGAATTTAAATTTGGTTAATTAAATAAATCTGAAATTAAAAAGCTAGTGTCAGTAATGGTGACCATGAAACTACTAACTTGTCAAAAAAAACCCAACAGGTTCACTCATGTCCTTTCGGGAAGGAAATCTGCTGCCCTTACCCGATCTGGCCTATGTGTGACTCCAGACCCATAGTCAATGTGGTTGACTCTTAACTGCCCTCTGAAATCACCCAGCAAACCACTCAGTTGTACCAAACCGCTATGACAAAGTCACTGTGGGAATGCCTTCACCACACGGACTGCAGCGGTTCAAGAAGGCGGCTCACCACCACCTTCTCAAGGGCAATTAGGGATGGGCAATAAATGCTGGCCTTACCAGCGACACCCACATCCCATAAACGAATAAAGTTAAAAAAAAATTAAAACTGACAGTATTCGCTTGTTATTGCAACTGTTCAGTGACAATGCTGGTTTAAAAATAAGCACTATGGCAGTTTTCATTGCACTCAAACCTTGCCTCCATTCTGATAATTGCAGTTTGTGCAATTTCATCCAGTACCGCCCCCTTCTGAATGCCGTGATGGTAATGCCCTTTAACAATCTGACCTTCCTCCCACACTCTGCTTCAAGTCTTGAGGAAATATAAATTAATTTTCACTGGCCTAATGCTGCCACGTTATGGAATAAATAGCCCTGCTGGCTAGACACGGTACAGATTCTGAACACACAGCCAGTTGCAGCAGATATTTCCCAACACGGAGGTAGTTTTTACAAGTCCTGCTGCCAGTGGAGGAGCTTCACCCAACTTCCAGCTGACTTCTGCCTGTGATTTTGGTCAGTAAACGTTTGGATTTGTGACATGCACTGCCACAAGCACGGACTCAAACAATTATTCCCCCCGCTTCCCACTATAGAGAACATAAAACATAAGAGATAGGAGCAGGAGTAGACCATTTGGCTCTTTGAGCCTGCTGTGCCATTCAATGAGACCATGGCTGATCTTCTACTTCAAATCTACCTTCCTGCCCAATCCACGTATCCCATGGTTCCCTTAGTATCCAAAAATCTATTGACCTCAGCCTTAATAATAATACTAAATGAACACACTGGTGCTTTCTCTCACTCCAGTTTGCTTGCTGTTCTGCTGATTTCTTTCTCTCTCTTCTTTTTCACTTTCTTTCTTTCTCTCTTTCTCTTTCACTCGCTACACTCTCTTTCATTTTCTTTCTCTCTCTTTTATACTCAATGACTGAGTATCCACAGCCCCCTGGAGTAGAGAAGTCCAAAGATTCACAACCCTCTGAGTGAAGAAATTCCTCCTCATCTCAGTCTCGCAGTATTGTTTGACTAGCGAGCATGTCATTTAAAGAAATGATTAGTGCGTATACTGAATGTAAAATTTGCTGGGCCATGGCGAAAGAGCAGGGAGAGTGGGAATAATTAGATAGCTCTTTCCAAATAACCGGCACAGGCACGATGGGGTGAATGGCCTCCTTCCGTGTCCAGATGCAGTACAAGGGAAGCTAGATAAACACATGAGGGAGAAAGTAACAGAAGGATAGGCTGATGGGGTGAGATGAAGTAGGGTGGGAGGAGGCTCGTGTGGAGCATAAACACCGACATAGACCAGTTGGGCTGAATGGCCTGTTTCTGTGCTGTACATTCGATGTAATTCATTACTTTGGAAACAACATAACCGGTAGTCATTTGTGCTATATTAAATTATTGAGCTTAATATGGAAGGCACCAGCTGCAAAGTGAAGTAATAACTTTAGGGATTAGAATTTTCTACTGTTTGGCAGATTGTTGCTTCTCTTCTGTTCTTTGGAGGCTCGCACTGAGTTGGAAGATTATCCAGTTGCAGTCTTTTCCCATTCGATGTTCACTCAAGCTGTAACTGTTGTGCACTGCAGTGTGCTCACACTGTACCACACGAGCAATAATACTAAATGAACACACTGGTGCTTTCTCTCACTCCAGTTTGCTTGCTGTTCTGCTGATTTCTTAACTCTCGTTTTCACTTTCTTTCTTTCTCCCTTTCACTCGCTACACTCTCTTTCATTTTCTTTCCCTCTCTTTTTCACTCTCTCATTCTCTTTCTCTTTCACTCACTTTACTCTGTCTCTTGCTATTGCTTCGCGCTCTCTTTTTCTCTCTCTCTTTTAATCTTCCTTCATTCTCTCTTTCACTTTCGCTTACTCCCTCTTTCTCGCTTTCTCTCACTTACTTTGCTTTTTCTTTCACTCTCTCTTTCTCTCTCCCTTGCCCTCGCTTTCTCCTTTCACTTGTTTCATTCCCTCTTTCACCCTCTCTTTCACTATCTCTTTCTCTCTTTCGCGCTCTCTGGCACTTTCTTGGTCGCACTATCTCATTCTTTGCTGGCTAGCTGTGGATGGATACCTAGAGATTTATGAAGCAACAAGTCTCCTGAAGGTCAAAGTTGAAAGTTCAGGTTGACTGCAAGTGGCCCGAGGTCAGTATTATGAGTATCACTGGAATAAACACATTCATAAGTTGCCATCTTTCCCAGCCATTCAATGTCATCATTGAGCACTACATCCAGTTCCTCACATACCCCGGTGGTCCTTCAATCAGAATCTGTTGAAAATATGTCAAAACTATTCTTTTTTCCTTTGCAGTATTCTCACCCTCTGGTGCATTATGGGACTTTTTGATCTATTATCACGGGTAGGACTTGGTATCATTTATATTTAAAGTTAAAAAATTTCAAGATAAAATTTGAAGAGGTAAAAGATATCACTGCACTATTTCGAAGAAGAGCAGGGGAGTTATTCTCTGTGTCCTGGTAAATATTTATCTCTCAATCAACATTACTAAAACAGATTATCTGGTAATTATCACATTGCTGTTTGTGGGAGCTTGCTGTGCGCAAACTGACAAGGGAACAGGCCAAACTGGATTTAGTGATGAGCAATAACCAGAAATAATTGACAATCTGATGTTAATGCAACATGTGGCAAATAATGACCATAGTAGTCGGGGCCCGCCGACTCATCTGGGGACCGCCAACACTTCGGGGCCCGCTGACTCTTTGAGGCCCGCTGGGGCCCGCTGATTCATCCAGAGCCTGCCGGCTCTTCGGGGCCCGCTGGCTTTTCTGGGCCCACTGGCCTGCCGGCCATAAGGAAGACGCTGGGGTGGAGTGTTCCAGCAGTACTGTGAAACATTCTGCCTGGGGCCGTCGCTCAACCGGCCGAAGGGACTCTGGGGCTGGCATCGATCCGGCCGAAGGGACTCAATTTTTAAACTTTTAATCAACTTTTAAACTTCTTAAACAATTCGGGAAAACTTTTAAATTTTTAATCAACCTAAGCAACTTTTTTAAACAAATTGGAAATACTTTTAAACTTTTAAACTTTTAAACTTTTAAACAACCTCAGTAACTTTTTAAACAGTTTGGAAATACTTTTAAACTCTTAAACTTTTAAGAAACTTTTAAATAACCTTGAAAACTCTGGAAGAAACTTCTTAAAATATCCCTCGGAACCCCAGCGGACAGCTGACCTTCCTAATGCCTGCCCCCCAACCAAGCCTCGGGCCACCTACCATCAATGGCGCTATTCGGCGCTGAGCTTGCGGCCAACACCTTGCCGTAGGCATCTAGGCTTATACAGCAGTGCCTGGTCTCCAGTTGTCTTGGACGCCCTTGCCACTGGACCAAGACCTTGCTCAGCTAAGCCTGTGTGGTTGCCTGTGTGCAGCGGCCACCCCACGTTAAAAAAACTCACGCACAGGCATCTTCCACTTCGTCAATATGAAGTTCGGGACCTGGAACGTCAGGACCCTCAAGGACAATTCCAATAGCAGCAGGCTGGAACGCTACTCTGCCATAGTTGCCCGGGAACTCAGATGTTTTGACATTGACGTCGCCGCCCTAAGCGAGACCCGGAGGGCAGGGGAAGGCCAGCTCAAGGAACAAGGTGGAGGTTACACCTTTTTCTGGAAAGGAAAACCAGAGGAAGAACGCCGCCTCCATGAAGTTGGCTTCGCCGTCAAAAATGAGCTGGTCGACCGCCTCAAAGACTCCCCCTGCGGGGTTAACGATGCCTCATGACTCTTCGTCTTACCCTATCCCGGAACCAATGTGCCACAGTCATCAGTGTGTACAACCCAACACTCGATGCAACGGATGAGGCTAAAGAAGGTTTTTATTCCAATCTTGAGACATCCCTGTCCCGCATCCCCACGGACGACAAACTGATCCTTCTAGATGAGTTTAATGCCAGGGTTGACAAAGATACAGACCTCTGGGGAGGCAGGTTTGGCACAGAGGGGGTAGGGAAAGCCAAATCCAGCGGTACCCTACTCCTGACAAAATGTCTAGAACACGAACTCCTCATCACCAACACCCTGTTCCACCAGAGGGACAAATACAAGGCATCGTGGCAACAGCCTCGCTCCAAACACTGGCACCTTCTCGACTATGTCATCATCCGAGCTAGGGATCGCAAGGATGTGCGCATCACCCGCGCCACGACAGGAGCTGATGACTGCTGGACGGACCATCGCCTAATCCAATCCATCATCAACATTAACATAGCCCCAAAGCAGAGGGAGTGCCGTAAAAAAGTCAATGCCGGGGCACTTAAAGACCCAGCTAAGAGAGCCCTCTACAGCCAGCGTCTTATAGCTAATCTGGCATGCCTTGATGATCCTGAGATGCTGAATGCCCACAGCGCTTGGGTCTGTCCTTCAGGCCTCTGTAACCAGTGTCTGTGAAGAGACACTTGGTCACTCAACCAGAAAACACCAGGACTGGTTTGATGAAAATGATCCAGAGATCCAAGAGCTAATAGATCGTAAGCGCAGAGCATTTCTGAGCCTCAAGCAACAACCCAACTCGGGAGCAGCAAAGCAACATTACAGATGACTCAAGGCTGAGGTCCAATAAAAAACAGAGGACCTAAAGAACAGGTGTTGGATGGAGAAAGCATAGGAGATACAACAACTGGCCGACAGCCACGATATGCGAGGATTTTTCACTGCAGTCAAGGCCACCTACGGTCCAAATGCCCAAAGCCCCACCCCGCTCCTGGCAAAGAATGGGGAAACACTCATCAAGGATACCAAGGCTGTCAGGGCCCGCTGGAAGGAGCACTTCGAAGATCTCCTCAATCGAGACTCTGCCTTTGACTCAAGTGTTCTCAACTCCATCCCGCAGCATGCGACCCGCCACCAACTCAGTGAAACCCCAACATTGCATGAGGTAGGCAAAGCCATACGACAGCTTAAAAACAACAAGGCTATGGGTGCGGATGGAATCCCTGCTGAGGCATTGAAGTATGGCAGAGAGGCGCTGTTGGCGCGGATACATGACCTCAACTCTCTCATCTGGAGGGAGGAGAGCATGCTGAGAGATCTTAGAGATGCAGTAATCATGACAGTCCTTAAAAAAGGGGACAAGTCTGACTGTGGCAACTACAGGGGAATCTCCCTGCTATCAGCCACTATGAAAGTTGCCGCTCGAGTTCTCCTCAATCATCTTCTCCCTGTGGCCGAGGAGCTCCTTCCGGAATCACAGTGCGGATTTCGTCCCCTACGGGGCACAATGGACATGATCTTTGCAGCGCGACAGCTGCAGGAAAAATGCAGGGAGCAGCGCCAGCCCTTATACATGGCCTTTTTCGATCTTACAAAGGCCTTTGACACTGAACCGTGAGGGTCTATGGAGTGTCCTCCTCCATTTTGGATGCCCCCAAAAGTTTGTCAACATCCTTTGCCTGCTCCACGACGACATGCAGGCCGTGATCCTTACCAACGGGTCCATTACAGACCCAATCCACATCCGGACTGTGGTCAAACAGGGCTGTATCAACCCTCTTCTCAATCTTCCTTGCTGCCATGCTCCACCTCACCTTCAACAAGCTGGGGTGGAAATAAACTACAGAACCAGTGGGAAGCTGTTTAACCTACGCTGCCTCCAAGCCAGGTCTATGATCACACCAGCACTCTGTTGTTAAGCTACACGACGCCTGCGTCTGCGCACAAGCTTCTATAGATATGTGAAGAGAAAAAGATTAGTGAAGACAAATGTAGGTCCCTTGCAGTCAGAATCAGGTGAATTTATAATGGGGAACAAAGAAATGGCAGACCAATCACTAGGCAAGACACAAATAACCTTCCGGAAATACTAGGGGACCGAGGGTCTAGCGAGAAGGAGGAACTGAAGGAAATCCTTATTAGTCAGGAAATTGTGTTAGGGAAATTGCTGGGATTGAAGGCCCCGATAAAGCCCCAGGGCCTGATAGTCTTCATCCCAGAGTACTTAAGGAAGTGGCCCTAGAAATAGTGGATGCATTGGTGATTATTTTCCAACATTCTATAGACTCTGGATCAGTTCCTATGGATTGGAGGGTAGCTTAAAAAAGGAGGGAGAGAGAAAACAGGGAATTATAGACCGATTAGCCTGACATCAGTAGTGGGGAAAATGTTGGAATCAATTATTAAAGATGTAGTAGCAGAGCATTTGAAAAGCAGTGACAGGATCGGTCCAAGTCAGTATGGATTTATGAAAGGGAAATCATGCTTGACAAATCGTCTGGAATTTTTTGAGGATGTAACTAGTAGAATGGACAAGGGAGAACCAGTGATGTTGTGTATTTGGACTTTCAAAAGGCTTTTGACAAGGTCCCACACAAGAGATTAGTGTGCAAAATTAAAGCACATGGTATTGGGGGTAATGTACTGATGTGGATAGAGAACTGGTTGGCAGACAGGAAGCAAGGAATAGGAATAAACGGGTCTTTTTCAGAATGGCAGTCAGTGACTAGTGGGGTACCGCAAGGTTCAGTGCTTGGACCCCAGCTATTTACAATATACATTAATGATTTAGACGAAGGAATTGAATGTAATATCTCCAAGTTTGCAGATGACTCCAAGTGTGAGCTGTGAGGAGGATGCTAAGAGGCTGCAGGATGACTTGAACAGGTTAGGTGAGTGGGCAAATGCATGGCAGCTGCAGTATAATGTAGATAAATGTAGGTTATCCACTTTGGTGGCAAAAACAGGAAGGCAGAATATTATCTGAATGGTGACAGATTAGGAAAAGGGGAGGTGCAACGAGACCTGGGTGTCATGGTACATCGGTCATTGAAAGTTGGCATGCAGGTACAGCATGCGGTGAAGAAGGCAAATGGCATGTTCGTCTTCATAGCGAGAGGATTTGTGTATAGGAGCAGGGGAATCTTATTGCAGTTGTACAGGGCCTTGGTGAGGCCACACCTTGAATATTGTGTACAGTTTTGATCTCCTAATCTGAGGAAGGACATTCTTGCTATTGAGGGAGTGCAGCGAAGGTTCACCAGACTGATTCTCGGGATGGCAGGACTGACATATGAAGAAAGACTGGATCGACTAGGTTTATATTCACTGGAATTTAGAAGAATGAGAGGGTATCTCATAGAAACATATAAAATTCTGTCTGGATTGGACAGGTTAGATGCAGGACGAATGTTCCCAATGTTGGGGAAGTCCAAAACCAGGGGTTACAGTCTAAGGATAAGGGGTAAGCCATTTAGGACCGAGATGAGGAGAAATTTCTTCACTCAGAGAATTGTGAACCTGTGGAATTCTCTACCACAGAAAGTTGTTGAGGCCAGTTCGTTAGATATACTCAAAAGGGAGTTAGATGTGGCCCTTACGGCTAAAGGGATCAAGGGGTATGGAGAGAAAGCAGGAATAGGGTACTGAAGTTGCATGATCAGCCTTGATCATATTGAAGGGTGGCGCAGGCTCGAAGGGCCGAATGGTCTACTCCTGCACCTATTTTCTATGTTTTCATGTTTCTATGTTTCTGAGGCTGAACTCCAGGATATAGTCAATGTATTCACTGAGGCATATGAAAGCATGGGGCTTACGCTTAACATCCGTAAGACAAAGGTCCTCCACCAGCCTGTCCTCACCGCACAGCACTGTCCTTGCCGCATAGCACTGTCCCCCAGTCATCAAGATTCACGGCCCGGCCCTCGACAATGTGGACCATTTCCCATACCTCGGGAGCCTCTTATCAATAAGAGAAGACATTGATGCGGAGATTCAACACCACCTCCAGTGTGCCAATGCAGCCTTCGGTCGCCTGAGGAAAAGTGTGTTCGAAGACCAGGCCCTCAAATCTACCACCAACCTCATGCTCTACAGGGCTGCAGTAATACCTGCCCTCCTGTATGGATCAGAGGCATGGACGATGTGCAGCAGACACCTCAAGTCGCTGGAGATATATCACCAACGATATCTCCCCAAGATCCTGCAAATTCCCTGGGAGGACAGGCACACTAACATCAGTGTCCTCATCCAGGCTAGCTTCCCCAGCATTGATGCACTGACCACACTCGATCAGCTTCGCTGGGCAGGCCACATAATTCGCATGCCAGACATGAGACTCCCTAAGCAAATGCTCTATGCGGAGCTCCTTCACGGCAAACGAGCCAAAGGTGGGCAATGGAAAGGTTACAAGGATTCCCTCAAAGCCTCCCTGATAAAGTGCAACATCACCACTGACACCTGGGAGTCCTTGGCTGAAGACCGCCCGAGGTGGAGAAAGTGCATCCGGGAGGGGTTGAGCTCTTCGAATCTCAACGCCGCGAGCGTGAAGAGGTCAAGCGAAGGCAGCGGAAGGAGCGTGAGGTAAACCAGTCCCACACACCCCTTCCCTCGGCAAATATCTGTCCCACCTGTGACAGAGTCTGTGGCTCTAGTATTGGACTGTACAGCCGCCAGAAAACTCACTTCAGGGGTAGAAGCAAGTCTTCGATTCCAAGCGACTGCCTATGATGATGATGATGACAGCACAGAAGAAGGCCACTTGGCCAGTTGAAGCTGTGCCGGCTCTCTGCAAGAGCACTTCAGCTAGTCCCACTCCCCTGCCCTTTCCTCATAGCCCTGCAATTTTCTTTTCCGGCAAGTACTAATCCAATTCTCTTTTGAAAGTCACGATTGAGTCTGCCTCCACCACCCTTTCAGGCAGTGCATTCCAGATCCTAAACACTCGCTGCGTAAAAAAATATTTCCTCATGTCGCCTTTGGTTCTTCTGCCAATCACCTTAAATCTGTGTCCTCTGGTTCTTGATCCTTCCGCCAATGGGAACAGTTTCTCTCTATCTACTCTGTCTCGATCCCCTCATGATTTTGAACATCTCTATCAAATCTCCACTCAATCTTTTCTGCTCTAAGGAGCACTTCTCCAGACTATCCATGTAACTGAAGTCTCCCATCTCTGGAACCCTTCTTGTAAATCTTTTCTGCACCCTCTCTAAGGCCTTCACATCCTTCCTAAAGTGCAGTGTCCAGAATTAGACCATAATATGATTGAAATTGTTGTTAGATGTGTGAGAAAAAAGACTTGCATTTATATAGCGCCTTTCATGACCTCAGGACGTCCCGAAGCGGTTTACAGCCAATCAATTACTTTTGAAGTGTCATCACTGTTATCGGAAATGCGGCAGCCAATTTTGCACACAGCAAGGTCCCACAAACAGCAGCAATGCGATAATCTGTTTTAGTGATATTGATTGAGGGACAAATATTGGCCAGGACACTAGGGAGAAGGAAGAGTCACAAATCACGGTTTTAAATGTAAGTAAGGCAAACTTTTAAAGGCATAAGAAATAAATTTACTGCAGTAAACTGTTAAATGGATAAAACTACAGACAAACAGTGGGAAGTAACTCAAAGCAGTGTTTGGTATGAAATAAAACCAATATATATCCCTAAAAGGCAAAGGTTGCACTTGTGTGGCTTAGCAACCATGGCCAACAAACGAGGTAAGAGACAGTAGTAATCTAAACAACAACAACAACTTGTATTTATATAGCACCTTTAACATAGTAAAACGTCCCAAGGCGCTTCACAGGAGTATTATGAGACAAAAAGTTTGACACCGAGCCGCATAAGGAGAAATTGGGGCAGGTGACCAAAAGCTTGGTCAAAGATTTATTGAGCGTCTTGAAGGAAGAAAGAGAGGTAGAGAGGCGGAGAGGTTTAGGCAGGGAATTCCAAAGCTTGGGGCCTAGGCAACAGAAGGCACGGCCACCAATGGTTGAGCGATTATCATCAGGGATGCTCAAGAGGGCAGAATTAGAGGAGCGGAGATATCTCGGGGGGTTGTGAGGCTGAAGAAGATTACAGAGATAGGGAAGGGCGAAGCCATGGAGGGATTTGAAAACAAGGATGAGAATTTTGAAATTGAGGCATTGCTTAACCGGGAGCCAATGGAGCTCAGCGAGCACAGGGGTAATGAGTGAATGGGTCTTGGTTAGGACACAGGCAGCTGAGTTTTGGATCACCTCTACTTTTTGTAGGGTAGAATGTGGGAGGCCGGCCAGGAGTGCGTTGGAATCGTCAAGTCTAGAGGTAACAAAGGCATGGATGAGGGCTTCAGCAGCGGATGAGTGAGGCAAGGGCGGAGATGGGCGCTGTTACGGAGGTGGAAATAGGCGGTCTTAGTTATGCTGTGGATATGTGGTCAAAAGCTTATTTCAGGGTCAAATATGGCAGCAAGGTTGCGAACAGTCTGATTCAGCCTCAGACAGAAGTTGGGGAGAGGGATGGAATCAGTGGCTAAGGAATGGAGTTTGTGGCGGGGACTGAAAACAATGACTTTAGTTTTCCCAGTATTCAATTGGAGAAAATGTCTGCTCATTAACACATAAGAACAGAAGAAATAGGAACAGGAGTAGGCCATACGGCCCCTCGAGCCTGCTCCGCCATTCAATAAGATCATGGCTGATCTGGTCTTGGGCTCAACTCCACTTCCCCGCCCGCTCCCCATAACCCTTGATTCCCCAATAATTCAAGAATCAGTCTAGCTCACCCTTGAATATATTCAATGACTCAGCCTCCACTGCTCTCTGGGGTAGAGAATTCTGAAGATTCATACTCTCTGAGAGAAGAAATACCTCCTCATTCACCATTGTAGCTTTAATTGCAAATGGCAGTTGCAACTTGATAGGTCTTTACACATTCAGTAGATAAGTATTTTGACCATAGAATTATAGAATCATAAGGAACAGGAGCAGGCCATTTTGCCCATTGTGCCTGTGCTGGCTCTTTGAAAGAGCTATCCAATTAGTCCCACTCCCCCTGCTCTTACCCCAGAGCCCTGCAAATTTTTCCTTTTCAAGTATTAATTCAATTCCCTTTTGAAAGTTACGATTGAATCTGCTTCCACCGACCTTTCAGGCAGCACATTCCAGATCACAACTTGCTGCTTAAAAAAGAATTCTCGTCTCCCTGCTGGTTCTTTTGCCAATTACCTTAAATCTGTTACCTCTGGTTACCGACCCTAACACCAGTTGGTAGTCAGAAAGCCAAGCTGTCATGAACAAAGTTGAATCAGACTGAAGTCGCGAGTTTATCAGTCTCATACGAAACCAGACGGCATTTGTTTTAACTCTGAAATATACTGACCTTAGCCCTAGTTATGCTGTGTTGATTGATTCACCTGGCTGCAGCTTTTATGCTGACATTTTTTGATCCAACTACAATTTGTCAAATGGATTTGCACACTGATTACTTGTGAGAAACGGTGTGAGAAATTTCAGATTCATTTCTCTGCCATGCATACGTAGGCTTACATCGGAGATACGGCACAGAAACAGGCCATTCGGCCCAACCAATCCATGCCGGCGTTTATGTTCCATTCGAGCCTCCTTTATACTCCATTCAAGTACAGCTCCAGAAACCAAGTTTAGTAACAGAGGATCCACAGGCAGGGTTAATTGGTACAAAGTGGCTTGTTGGGTCAAGCGCTGATCGCAGGGCTTCGGAGCGAGATCGGGGAGCAGAGATGGGGTGTCGGAGGGGGTGGGGGGGGGGGGAGTTGTCTGATCACAGGGGTGGGAGTCTGATCATGGGGAGGGAAGCAGGTTAGCTTGGGAGGCTGGGAGGAAGCACTCCTGCTGTGGATGCTGAGTTGTTGAGTATGTTCAAGACTGAGATCGATAGATTTTTGGACTCTAGAGGAATCAAGGGATTTGGAGATGAGGCGGGAAAGTGGAGTTGAGGTCGAAGATCAGCCATGATCTTATAGAGCAGGCTCGAGGAGCCGTCTGGCCGACTCTTGCTCCTAATCTTTGTGTTCTTACGGAAACCAAGGCCGAGTTCTCTGGCAGCTATGCTGTTTAAAAATGCTGCTATATTATTGCTGGATGCACAGTGCGCTTCCAATAGATGGAGCTCTCGCACTGCACTGGAGTCAGTGATGCCACTCCAGTATGCCAACCAGCTCTTTGACATCAAATCATTTTTGCTTTTTTCACCTGAAGCTCAAAAATAAAGCTTAAAAAGATAAAAGAATATTTAATCTTTTGTTGTAGAATCAGTTGTCTGGTAAGCAACTCTGCAGAATTTTGGCAGTTGTGTTTATTAATCTTTGGGCATCAGTGTCATAACACAAATACATCTTACCGTCATTTTTAGCAGTAATTGGGGAGTCATGAGGAATCAAGTTAAATGATTAATGAATAACCAGGTGTTTGAATGTGTTATACTTCTCTCCGCTCCAACGATACAGATATTATTGAATCATAATTGACATGAGCCATTTGTGTATTAGCACATAAAAGCAGTGAGGAGTTTAACCTGCCACAGGTGCATCCTACATTATAATCCAAATTGAGGGGAGGAGAGGAAGGGGGTGGGGGATAGTCAATACTGAGGAGGATTGCAACAAATTACAGGAGGACATTCATAAACTTGCAGAATGGGCACATCATTGGCAAATTAAGTTCAACACAGATAAATGTGAGGTATTACATTTTGGTAGGAGGAATAGGGAGGTCATTTATTACTTAGAGGGTGTGAGTCTAGGTGGGGTAGTGGAACAAAGGCATCTCGGAGTACGAATACACAAATCACTATATGTTGTGACACAGGTTAGCAAGGCCATAAAAAAGCAAACCAAGCACTAGGGTTTATTTCTAGAGGTAAAGAATTGAAAAGTAGGGAAATTATGCTAAACCTGCATCGAACCTTGCTTAGACCACACTTAGAGTACTGCATACAGTTCTGGTTGCCATATTATAAAAAGGATACAGAGGCACTGGAGAGGGTGCAGAGAATATTTACAAGGATGATACCAGAAATGCGAGGGTACACATATCAGGAAAGGATGAACAGACTGGGTCTCTTCTCTCGATAAAAGAAGGCTGAGGGGTGACCTAATGGAGGTCTTTAAAATTATGAAAGGTTTTGATAGAGTAGATTCAGAGAGAGTGTTTCCACTTGTGGGGAAGAACATAACTAGAGGCCATCAATATAAGATAGTCACCGAGAAATCCAATAGGGAATTCAGAAGAAACTTCTTTACCCAGAGAGTGGTGAAAATGTGCACTTGCTACCACAAGGAGTATGTGCAGCGAATAGTATCGATGTATTTAAGGGGAGGTTAGACAAGCATATAAGGGTGAAGGGAATAGAGGGTTATGCTGATAGATTTAGAAGGAAGATGGGAGGAGGCTCGAGTGGAACATAGAAGCCGGCATGGACTGGTTGGGTCATATGGCCTGTTTCTGTGCTGTATATCATAGAAATCAGAGAAATTTACGGAAGGAGGCTATTTCGATCCATTGTGTCCACGCTGGCCAACAAAGAGCTATCCAGCCTAATACCACTTTCCAGCTCTTGTTCCATAGTCCTGTAGGTTACGGCACTTCAAGTGCACATCCAAGTACTTTTTGAATGTGGTGAGGGTTTCTGCCTCTACCACCCTTTCAGGCAGTGAGTAGTAGACCCCCACCACCCTCTGGGTGAAGAAATTTCCCCTCAAATCCCCTCTAAACCTTCCACCAATTATTTTAAATCTATGTCCCCTGGTTGTTGACCCTCTGCTAATGGAAATAGGTTCGTCCTATGGATATAGAAGAATGTGTAGAGGAACAAAGGAACCTTGGACCTAGGTCTATGTAGGCCGCTCATAATTTTATACACCTCAATAAGGTCTCCCCTCAGCCTCCTCTGTTCCAAAGAAATCAAACCCAGCCTATCCAATTTTTTCTCATAGCTAAAATTTTCCAATGCAGCCAACATCCTTGGAAATCTCCTCTGTATCCTCTCTAGTGCAATCACATCTTTCCTGTAATGTAGTGACCAGAACTGCACACAGTACTCTAGTTGTGGCCTAACTAGTGTTTTATACAGTTCAAGCATAACCTCTCTGCTCTTGTATTTTATGCCTCGGCTAATAAAGGCAAGCATTCCGTATGTCTTCTTAATCACCTTATCTACCTGGCCTGCTATCTTCAGGGATCTGTGGACATGCACTCCAAGGTCCCTTTGTTCCTCTACGCATTCCTCTATATCCTGTGTAATCCTTTGTAATAATCCGAAAGTGCCATGGATAATAACTACCTGACTCCATCAACTACCTGGGTTTCCATGCATATGAAACTTAAGATCTACGGTGAACATTTCTGCCTGTTACTGGCCCTAAATATAACAAAACATAGATGAAAAGAAAAACTGTGAGTTTTGCATGTCTGAAATAAAAAGTGAGGCTGGAAATGGGTCTCTCAGGAAAGAGAAGGGTTAATATTTTAAACCTGATCCTGTATTAGAATAATGATTGCAAGATACAGGTGACATTGGCCATTCAGTTCATCTATCCCCCCAAAAAAACTAGTTATCTAACCTCCAACTGCTCATCTCAACTACTTTACCCAGAAAGTTGTGGGTTTGAGTCCCACTCCAGAGACTTGAGCACAATAATTCAGGCTGACAGTCCCAGTGCAGTGCTGAGGGAGTGCTGCACTGTCAGAGGTGCTGTCTTTCGGATGAGACGTTAAACTGAGGCCTCATCTGCTCTCTCGGGTGGACGTAAAAATGCCATGGCACTATTTGAAGAGCAGGGGAGTTATACCCGGTGTTCCATGACAATATTTATCCCTCAATTAACATCACTGAAATATAGGGGTGAATTTTATCACCTAAAAGTTGGTGTGTTGGAAGCAGGTCAGATCATAACATTTTTAAAATCTCAAACTCAAACCCAACCCGCCCACTTCCGGGTTTAATGGAGGCGGTGATAAGGGGTTGGCAGGCAACCGCTCCCAGGAGGCGGGTTGGAAATTTACATATTATAATGAGGCTGGCAGCCTCAGATTTAACTTCTCTTACAGGATTAACCCTGGCCGGATGGATTTCCCAGGCCTCGGGAAACCTGGCAGCTGAAGGGAGTTGAGGACAGCTTCGGGGAAAAGGTTAGTGGCTTCAGAGCAGTGCTTATGGGAAAGGAGGAGCAGGAGTGATACCTCCCCGACCCCCCAAGCTCTCCCCCCCCCCAAACAAAGACCCCCGGAGTCGGTGATCGGACCCCCTGGGATCGGAGCCCACCGCTGGGATCGGACAACTGCTGGGGTTAGGGATTGAACTGACCGGGATCGGACCCATCCAAGGGTTGGGGATCGGACCTAGCTGGTCCTGCGGCTTGCTCCAGAGCCCTCCCATACTGTCAATCAGGCTGACTTCTGGGTGGGCAACCTGTCGAGCACAAAAGGAGTATGGTGTTGGGTTAACACTCCACAAAAAACTTCAACACCCCTTTCCCTCCCACTTGTCCACCCATTGCCTACGTAACTCGCCCTGTTAATAGCCAGGCCAGAGTATCTGATCATTATCAGATTGCTGTTTGTGGGAGCTTACTCTGCGTAAATTGGCTGCTGTGTTTTCTACATTACAACAGTGACTAGACTTTCAAAAGTACTTAATTGGTGGCTTTGGTCGTTCTGAGGTGGTGAAAGGTGCTATAGAAATGCAAGGTTGTTCATAGGAACATAAGAACATAAGAACGAGGAGCAGTAGACCATTTGGTCCCTCGAATCTGCTCTGCATTCAATAAAATCATGGCTGATCTGATCTTGGACTCAACTCCACATATTTCACAAGTGTTAATTATAGGAACCAATGTATCTGTTGAACTTGATTAATGTAGATGTGTGATTAAAGAGGGTCTCTGTAAGCTGCGGGATGCAGCGATGAACTGCATACTGGACCATCCTTCTCATGTCTGCTAGAAGTACTAAGAAGTTTTGTGCGGTGGACTTCCACTGAGAGAGCCATTGGGATTTGCCCCTTGGATGTGGGTTGAAGAATGCATCCTCATCAATGAGCAGCCTCTGTGCCCATTGGGAACAATGCTCATTTGCTTAATCAGGCTGAAAAACAGGGCAGCAGGTAGATGACAATTAATTAAAACCTACTCCACAGGCTGCCAAACAACAACAAACACTTGCATTTATATAGCCCCTTTAATGTAGTAAAAGGTCCCAAGGTGCTTCATGAGAGCCTAAGCAGACAAAAATTTGACACCGAGCCACATAAGGAGATAATAAGATAGGTGAGGTAGGTTTTAAGGAGCATCTTAAAGGAGAAGTGAGAAGTAGAGAGGCTCCCTTAACTTCCTTAATATGAAATATAGTGGCAGCTGTGGCTCAGTGGGTAGCACACTTGCCTTTGAGTCAAAAGGTTATGGGTTCACAGACCCTGCTCGAGGTACTTGAGTACATAAATCTAGGCTGACACTCCAGTGCAGTGCTGAGGGAGTGCTGCACTGTCGGAGGTGCCATCTTTCGACTTAGACCTTAAACTAAGACCCTGTCTGCCCTCTCAGGTGGACGTAAAAGATCCCATGGCACTATTTCAAAGAAGAGCAGGGGAGTTATCCCCAGTGTCCTGGCCAATACTGATCTCTCAATCAGCATAACAAAAGTAGATTATCTGGTCATTATCACGTTGCTATTTGTGGGAGTTTGCTGAGTGCAAATTAGCTGCTGTGTTTCCCACATTACAACAGTGACTACACTCCAAAAGTACTTCATTGGCTGTAAAGCGCTTTGAGACATCTGGTGTTTGTGAAAGGCACTATATAAATGCAAGTCTTTTTTTTAACATTTGTGTCATGCATGAATGTGTGTTGGACCTATTTATTTGCTGAGGAACTCTCCTTCAACAGGAACATCGAGACCTAGGGCATCTCGGTGCACAATTAGCAAGGCCACCAGCTCAAATTCTTAAAGTAAATAATCCTCACTTTGGATAGAAACATTGAAACATTGAAAATAGGTGCAGGAATAGGCCATTCGGCCCTTCGAGCCTGCACCACCGTTCAATATGATCATGGCTGATCATTCCTTCAGTACCCCTTTCCCGCTTTCTCTCCATAACCCTTGATCCCTTTAGCCGTAAGGGCCATATCTAACTCCCTCTTGAATATATCCAATGAACCGGCATCAACGACTCTCTGCGGCAGGGAATTCCACAGGTTAACAACTCTCTGAGTGAAGAAGTTCCTCCTCATCTCAGTCCTAAATGGCCTACCCCTTATTCTAAGACTGTGTCCCCTGGTTCTGGACGTCCCCAACATCTAACCTCCCGTCCCGTCAGAATCTTATAAGTTTCTATGAGATCCCCTCTCATCCTTCTAAACTCCAGTGTATAAAGGCCCAGTTGATCCAGTCTCTTCTCATATGGCAGTCCAGCCATCCCTGGAATCAATCTGGTGAACCTTCGCTGCACTCCCTCAATAGCAAGAACGTCCTTCCTCAGATTAGGAGACCAAAACTGAACACAATATTCCAGGTGAGGCCTCACCAACAATTGCAGTACGACCTGCATGCCAACTTTCAATGACTGATGAACCATGACACCCAGGTCTCGTTGCACCTTCCCCTTATCCTAATCTGCCGCCATTCAGATAATTCTCTGCCCTCGTGTTTCTGCCACCAAAGTGGATAACTTCACATTTATCCACATTATACTGCATCTGCCATGCATTTGCTCACTCACCCAACCTGTCCAAATCACACTGCAGCCTCTTAGCATCCTCCTCACAGATCACACCACCACCCAGTTTAGTGTCATCTGCAAACTTGGAGATATTATACTCAATTCCTTCATCCAAATCATTAATGTATAATGTAAAGAGCTGGGGTCTCAGCACTGAGCCCTGTGGCACTCCACTAGTCACTGCTTCCCATTCCGAAAAGGACCCATTTATCCCGACTCTCTGCTTCCTATCTGCCAACCAGTTCTCTATCCACGTCAGTACATTACCCCCAATACCATGTGCTTTGATTTTGCACAACAACCTCTTATGTGGGACCTTGTCAAATGCCTTTTGAAAGTCCAAATACACCACATCCACTGGTTCTCCTTTGTCCACTCTACTAGTTACATCCTCAAAAAATTCCAGAAGATTTGTCAAGCATGATTTCCCTTTCACAAATCCATGCTGTCTTGGACCGATCCTGTCACTGCTCTCCAAATGTGCTGTTATTTTATCCTTAATAATTGATTCCAACATTTTCCCCACTACTGATGTCAGACTAACCGGTCTATAATTACCTGTTTTCTCTCTCCCTCCTTTTTTAAAAAGGGGTGTTACATTTGCTACCCTCCAGTCCATAGGAACTGATCCAGAGTCGATAGACTGTTGGAAAATGATCACCAATGCATCCACTATATCTAGGGCCACCTCCTTAAGTACTCTGGGATGCAGACAATCAGGCCTCGGGGATTTATTGGCCTTCAATCCCATCAATTTCCCCAATACAATTTCCCGCCTCATAAGGATATCCGTCAGTTCCTCCTTCTCACTGGACCCTCGGTCCACAAGTACATCCGGAAGGTCATTTGTGTGACGACAGAACCAAAGTATTTGTTCAATTTGTCTGCCATTTATTTGTTCCCCATTATTAATTCACCTGAGTCTGACTGCAAGGGACCTACGTTCGTCTTCACTAATCTTTGTAACATTTTCAATAATGTTTTATTTAGTTTTGAAGATGCATTTTGCAAATATTTTAATATTTGACATTTTGATAATGCTAAATGTATTTTTCTGTTGATTTTTTAAAATTGCAAGCTGATATGGATTAAGAATAAATTTTGTTGATGACAATATTATTTTTCTAGAGAATATAGGCCTAATCCACTCAATCAATCCTCATAGGACAAACCGCCCCCCCACCCCCATCCCAGAACTTCGTCTGGTGAACGTTTGTTGCACTCCCTCTAAAGCTTCCTTCCTTATCTCTGTGTGCTGATAATACCTGAATGAACTCAACATTTTGTGGATCTTTCTTCAATTTGCCTTTCACAAATGGAAAATCCATCCACAACAATCCTTTCACGGCACCTGAATTGAAACTATATCGGTTTACTCAGCATGCAGATAAATAGGACACCAATTGACGGCTGAATTTATATTATTCATGTTTCAAATTATTGTTTAAATCTAACATATTCATTTATCTGACTTGTCATTCTGCTTGATTGAAAATCAGCGCTTGCTTAAATTAGAAGTTACAATTGCGCCGACTGACTGACAGACGATACTGTCAAAACAGTAAATTATAAGATGAAGTACCAAAACTCCAATCATTTTTCTTACTAGACTGGCAGCTTTAACATTTTTTATAGTCAATTAAAATAAAACTTAAAAGTCACTAATTTGATTTTTTCTCCATTGTGCATCTGCCGCTTTTAATTTTAATATGTCTTACAGCTCACACTGTTATTACCAGAAAATCGCCCTCTTTTGATTTCTATTAATCCTTGGGGGTACATTCCATTAAAATATATCGGCGCAATAAAGGAAGTCATGTGCAGTAAAGGTTGTCCCACAGGGCAGGTTAAGCTGCTGTCTGCTTTCCATATCAAGCAGGGGTTGAATATCACTTGGAAATCAATATTTCACTTTCTTCACTCACTTGTAATGATTTAGTGAAATAAATCAGAGAATTACAGCAATATGCCTGGCCACAGATTAAAACACTGATGGAAGCTTTTGAAACAATGTTTTTTTTTCAGTCAGTTGGCGGCCTGTTCAGCTGACCTACAGCAATAGGTCAACATAAGTACAACAACAACAACTTGTATTTATATAGCGCCTTTAACATAGTGAAACATCCCAAGGCGCTTCACAGGTGTATGAAGTTTGTCACCGAGCTGCATAAGGAGAAATTAGGGCAGGTGATCAAAAACTTAGTCAAAGAGGTCGGTTTTAAGGAGCATCTTGAAGGAGGAACGAGAGGAAGAGAGGCGGAGAGGTTTAGGGATGAAATTCCAGAGCTTAGGGCTTCAGCAACAGAAGGCACAACCACCAATGGTTGAGTGATTATAATTGGATACTCAAGAGGGCAGAATTAGAGGAGCGCAGACATCTCGGGGGGTTGTTGCGCTGGAGGAGATTACAGAGATAGGGAGAGGCAAGGCCATGGATGGTTTTGAAAACAAGGATGAGAATTTTGAAATCGAGGCGTTGCTTAAGTACATAAGAAATAGGAGCAGGAGTAGGCCGTTCGGTCCTTCGAGCCTGCTCCGCCATACAATAAGATCATGGCCGATCTTCTACGTCAACTCCCATCCCACCCTATCCCTATATCCCTTGATTCCCTTCGTGGCCAAATATCTATCGATCTCAGCCTTGAATATACTCAACAAATGAACACCCAAAGCCCCAGGGGGTTTGAGAATTCTGAAAATTCATAACCCTATGACTGAAGAAATTTCTCCTCATCTCAGTCCTAAATGGCTGACCCCTTATCCTGAGACTGTGCCCCCTAGTTCTAGACTCTCCAGCTAGGGGGGAGCAGCCTCTGAACATCTACCTTGTCAGGCCCTCTCAGAATCTTCTATGTTTCAAGTCTGTTATTAATATTCAATGACAATTTCTTGTTGTGTTTGAGCCACTTTTTTTTCCTGGTCCTTTGCGGCTTTCAGAAGAACTGACTGTGTTCAAGTAGTAGCGAGTGCTCTCCACTGTTGCTGATAATCCTGAAGTGGGGGTGATTGGTCTATCACCGATTCTTATTTGTGCACCTCATAAGTGTAACCTCATAAGACTTGATTGATCTCAATGAGGTTCAAACACCCAGACAATCAAGTGCGTGTTCTCGAACACTCTGAAGCCTGTAGCCTAGAAAAGACATGCTGTTATTAATGCATGAAAGTTTAATACGCTCAAAATGATATTTCTATTGTAGAGAAGTTAACCCATGTAAAACAAATGGGGGAAACAATTCCTGCATCAAACAAGTAGGCAAAGTCTCTCAGTAGAACGATGCTGAGGGGTGCAGAGGGTTGCTTGAAATTGTGAGCTCAGGTAAATAAAAACATGAAGGTTGAGTAGATTTTGGCTTTTGTAACAACAACAGCTTTATTTCCCTAGCATCTTTAATGTAGTAAAATGTGCCAAGGCGCTTCACAGTAGCGATTATCAGACAAAAATTGACAGCGAACCACATAAGGAGATATTAGGACAGTAAATGCTGGAAACACTCAGCAGGTCAGGCAACCCTCCGCACCCTTCAGCATCTTTCTACTGAGAGACTTTGCCTACTAGTTTGATGCAGGAATTGTTTCCCCCATTTGTTTTACATGGGTTAACTTCTCTACAATAGAAATATCATTTTGAGCGTATTAAACTTTCATGCATTAATAAGAAACAGAGTTAATGTTTTAGGTCGATGACCTTTTGTCACAACTGGAAAAAGTTAGAGATGTAACAGGTTTTTAAGCAAGTGCAGAGGCAGGGAAAGGGGGAGGGGAGGAAAGAACAAAAGGAAGGTCTGTGGTAGGATGGAAGGCAGGAGAGATTAAATGATGAAAGGGATGATGATGCGAGGCAAAAGGGAGTGATAATGGTACACAAGTGAAGAAACAAAAGATGGATTTAGAGGAGGTGTAAATGACAAAAGCAGGATCATTATCAGCAACTGCTGTCCGAATAAATGGGAGCAGTGGTTATGATCTGAAATTGTTGATCTCGATGTTGAGTCCAGAAGGCTGTAACGTGCCTAATCGATAGATGAGGTGCTGTTCCTCGAGCTTCCATTGAGTTTCATTAGAACAGTATAGGAGGCCGAGGACAGGGAGTGCCACTTGTCACTTTAATTCTCCACCCCACTCCCATTCTGGCCTCTCCGTCCTCGTATTTTGTGTTATAAGTAGATATTAGGTCAGGTGACCAAAAGCTTGGTCGAAGAGGTAGGTTTTGAGGAGCGTCTTAAAGGTGGAGAGAGAGGTGGAGAGGTTTAGGGAGGGAATTCCAGAGCTTAGGGCCCAGATAGCTGAAGGCACGGCCGCCGATGGTGGGGTAGGCAATGCAAACTTAATAGCCCGATTGGGTATACAACAAGAATAGAAAGTTAATATTGTTTCCAGTGAATACATCTAGAAAATAGTCAAATATTCTCAGCTATTTTATCTTCTGTAACTTCACTGCCACTGTTCATTTTTACAGTTCTATTCTTCTCTCTATTCTTTAATTATGATACTGCAAGACATTTTTAATATTATGCCTGATTTCTTCAGCAATGCTCAATTTCAAAGTGTCCAATTTACACCGCTGCCATGCAACAATCGAGCCCTTGCTGTACATAAATCATAGAACCATAGAATGATGCAGCACTGAAGGAGACTTTTCGGCCCATCATGCCGGTGCTGGCTCTCTGTGCTGTCCAATTAGTCCTGCCGCCCCCCACCCTTTGCCCTTTCTCCATAGTCCTGCAAATCTGCCTCCATCTGTCTCATCCACCTGATGCTTTGTTGAGAGGAAATTGAAAATATTCTTTTCTCTACGTGCTGGGCTCAGAAAAAAACCTTGAAAAATGTAGCACTCGGCTCTGAAATTATACTCCGCAGGCAGTTCCCGAAAATACTATTTACCCAGAGAGCAGTGAGAATATGGAACTCGCTACTGCTGGGAGTGGTTGAGGTGTATAGTATAGATACATTTAAGGGGAAGCTAGATAAACATGTGAGGGAGAAAGGAATAGAAGGATATGTTGATGGGGTGAGATGAAGAGGGGTGGGAGGAGGCTCGTGTGGAGCATGAACCACAATAGACCAGTTGGGTCTAATGACCTGTCTCGTGCTGTAAATTTTATGTAATTCTATGATATGGCTACATTCTCCTAATTGCCAGGAGAGATGACACAATCTAGGGCTGTAGACTCTGGAATATAGAAGGTTAAGGGGTGATTTGATTGAAGTTTTCACGATAATATGGGAAATTGTTGGAATCATAGAATTATAGAAATTTACAGCACAGAAGGAGGCTATTCACCTATTGTGTCTGTGCCAACCAAAAAAGAGCTATCTCGTCTAATCCCACTTTCCAGCTCTTGATCCGTAGCCTTGTAGGTTATGTCATTTCAAGTGCATATCCAAGTACTTTTTAAACGTGATGAGAGTTTCTGCCTCTATCAACTTTCAGGCATTTGAGTTCCAGACTCCCCTCGAATCATCGTCAACTCTGAGTCAGATGGTTGTGGGTTCAAGTCCCACTCCAGGGACTTGAGCACAAAAAAATCTAGGCTGATACTGCAGTGCAATGCTGAGGGAGCACTGCACTGTCGGAAGTGCCATCTTTCGGCTGAGATGTTAAACCGAGGCCCTCTCAAGTGCTCTCTCAAGTGGATGTAAAAGATCCCACGGCACTATTTCGAAGAAGAGCAGGGATTGTTATCCCCGGTGTCCTGGCCAATATTTATCCCTCAATCAACATAACAAAAAAACAGATTATCTAGTCATTATCACATTGCTGTTTGTGGGAATTTTCTGTGTCCAAATTTGCTGCCGTGTTTCCCACATTACACTGGAAAAGTACTTCATTGGCTGTAAAGCACTTTGAGACGTCTGGTGGTCGTGAAAAGGCGCTATATAAAGCCAAGTCTTTCTTTCTTTTTACCAATTACTTTAAATCTATGTCTCATGGTTATTGACCTCTCTGCTAGGGAAATAGGTGCTTCCTATCCACTCTCTCTAGGCCCCTCATAATTTTATGCACCTCAATTAGGCCTCCCTCAGCCTCCTCTGTTCCAAAGAAAACAACCCCAGCCTATCCAATCTTTCCTCATAGCTAAAATTCTCCAGGCCTGGCATTACCCTCTCTAGTGCAATCAAATCTTCCCTATAATGTGGTGACCAGAACTATAGGGGTAGATAGAGCAAAACTATGGGAAGTCTAGGACTAGGCGATTGGAGCCAGACTTTCATGAGTGAAGTTAGGAAACACGCAAAAGGTGGTAGAAGATTGGAACTCTCTTCCACAAAGTTGATGCTCGGTCAATTGTTAATTTTTATACCTGAGATTGATAGATTTTTGTTAACCAAAGGCATTAAGGGATATGGGGAAAAGGTGGGTATATTGAGTTAGGTCACAGATCAGCCATAATCTTATTGAATGGTGGAGCAGGCTCGAGGGGCTGAATGGCCTCCTCCTGGTCTTGTGTTCCTATATGTGACTGAGTGGAAGGCTGCTTTAGATGGGATTCCAACCAGTGTTACACAATTCACTTCTAGACTATTTCACTTTGATAAGTAAGGTTGTGCAGAGTTGCAAAACTGTATGGTGCAATTTGGGTGAGAAGTTAGCCTATGTGTGCTTACACAACAGTTGCAAGACTACCTCTAAAGGAAAGACCAAATCCAACGGATTGAGATGAATAAACTGAGGTAAATTCAGATGCACAACTCCGATATTAACTCCAGGTGGATTCCCTGCTCAGGCCTGAGTTAAAATTACAGTCAGGTCTCAATGATGTCATCAGGCCGCAACATGCATATGTAAAGTAGGACCCTGTCGACTCTGGTCACATGTCCTGCTGCCTGCTCAGGAGAGCAGGTTAAAGTTGCAGGTGTTGCGATCATGGCGACTTTCAGACAGGTAATAAGAGCCAGGGTGATTTTAGCTGCTCAGCCACCAGGTTTCTGCTGAGCAAGTCGGGTATCTCTGTTTGTAATGGTACACTTATTTCTCCAAGTTAATTCTTTTTGCGCTGTTATTAGTGCTCATATTTATGCACAAATATAAATAAGTATGAAATAAAAGTCTGTTGAATCAATGTCTTGTTTTTTTTAAATGTGCAATACTGGTTCGACTAAGAACCATTATTAGTTGAGAGCAAATGGGAGCAGAAAGGTTTGTCTTTAATCGCTCATGTGTGTCAGGCAGATTTAAAGAGAAACAGATTGAAACTGATGCCATTCAAATTGAATGTGGGTAGAATGGGTGAATAATGTCACAGTCTATTTGGCCCATTCCAGGCCAGAGAATTGTTTCAGAAGATGCCTTGTGCGATCAGTTTGATCATGCCCTGTGGGAGCCTTTGATCCTTTATATTTTCCTGTAGCCAATAATAAATTTTTTTTTTTAAAACCCATTGCTCTCATTTCTACCATGGAGCTTGCTTGTGAGTGCGAATTAGATTAAATCAATTAGCCTGGTAAAGTGCATAAGAGTACACGAGAGATAGATTATTATTAATAAGCATAAATTTGAGATTGTCCTGCATTCACAATTGAGCCTACTAGTAATAAATAATTGTAATCTCTTAGAATTTCAAAATTAAAAATTCTTATTTAGATGTGATGGGAGGGCGATTTTTGCCAAATACTTGAGCCTTTAAAGAGATAAAGAGGTTGCCAAGGTGGGTTCTTGAGCTGAAACGCCGGTTTAGCCCACGTTTAGAGTAATACGCCATCTTGGTAAAGGAGTTACCCGCCCAGAGGCTTGTGAAACAGTTAATTGCCACTTACCCGGTTAAGCAATGCCTCAATTTCAAAATTCTCATCCTTGTTTTCAAATCCCTCCATGGCCTCACCGCTCCCTATTTCTGTAATCTCCTTCAGCCACACAACCCCCCCGAGATATCTGCGCTTCTCTAATTCTGCCCTCTTGAGCATCCCTGATTATAATCGCTCAACCATTGGTGGCTGAGCCTTCTGTTGCCTGGGCCCTAAGCTCTGGAACTCCCTCCCCAAACCTCGGGCACTCTACCTTTCCTCCTTTAAGGCGCTCCTTAAAACCTACCTCTTTGACCAAGCTTTTGGTCATCTGCCGTAATTTCTTCTTATGTGGCTCGGTGTCAAATTTTTATTTTATAACAGTCCTGTGAAGCACCTTGGGATGTTTTACTTTGTTAAAGGCGCTATATAAATACAATGGTTGTTGTTGTAAAATGCCTGCTAGTAGTCATTAAAGATACTGCACGCCATTTTGGTAGCTAGCGCTTCAATTAAAGCCCTCTCCTAATGGCGACTGACTGATTGGGACTAAATACGGCATGGATGTTGATTTCGAGCACTACTTAAAGGGATACTCACCAAGGGATTATTGCTGCTGGAGCTGTGAAGAGGAGTCTAGAACACATTGGGAGACTTTCTAGGGTGCTTGTTCAAGACTTCGCCATCACTCGAGCAACATTTATTCCTGAAATTCTCTGAGGACTTCACCTAAAGAGAGTAATTGCTGTACTACTCCACCTTATTGGACACCTTATAGGAGTCATCAGGAGAAAAGGAGTGCTTGGTCATGGGCAGCTTGCTTGGGGTCCCCCTTGGTCTGGATGTGGAAAGGGAGGAGGACATGAGGCCAGGCAGAGCGGCACCAAGTGCTGCAGAAGAGAGGGACAGAACATCCCTCCTCCTCTGGCCCTCCTCCATCAGGACCTCCCGTGCTGCGTCTGAGAAGCTGTGCGTCCTCTCCCTGGATCCCTGAACCATCCTGCAATGTGCCGCTGTGTGCCGGCCAAGGCACTCTACACCGTCAATGGAAGTGGGTGTGAGGAGTCCACATATACCGTTCCACGAAAACTGCGTCTAATTCGCACTTCAGTGCTAAACCTGCAGATGTCTGGTTAGCGCCTGCAGGCGTGTCCAATCATCAATCACCCCAAAAATTACCCCATCATTCCGGACATTTAAACAGGCGTGTCTTATTAACGCAGCATCCGTTTGCTGCCTTTTTTCACCCTTTGGCCAAAATAACATCCGATATTTCTCGTACAAAATGTTGTGAAGGATAAAATGATACCACTGAACTCCTGGCCCTGATTCATTCTGCTAATCAATTTATCCACTTGAAATAACACAGATGCTCAGGAGTACCCGTCCAGAGTCTATTTAATTACTGATCTAACTACTAATAATCATTTTGTTAAGTCTAATTCCTCTGGCACTTCCCCAGACCAAATGAACAACTCTTTGCAACTTCCTCATAAATATCTATTAAAGGCCAACTTTATTTCCTTGCAATTAACATCTGATGCAAATCACTCCCATTGTGCAGGTCCTACACTTTCTCGACAATGTTTTTGTTAAATAGAGTCAGAGCAGTTAGAAGAAAGAAAGAATTGCATTTAAATAGCACCTTTCACGACCACCGGACGTCCCACAGCGTCTTACAGCCAATGAAGTACTTTTGAAGTGTAGTCACTGTTGTAATGTGGGAAATGCGGCAGCCAATTTACACACAGCAAGCTCCCACAAACAGCAATGTGATAATGACCAGATAATCTATTTTAATGATGTTGATTGAGGGATAGATATTGGCCCTGTACACCGGGGATAACTCCCCTGCTCTTCATAACCATGCCATGGGATCTTTTACGTCTATTTGAGAGAGTAGATTGAACCTCAGTTTAATGTCTCATCTGAAAGACAGCACCTCCATAAGTGCAGTGCTCTCTCAGTACTGCACTGAAGTGTCAGACTAGATTTTTGTGTTCAAGTCTCTGGAGTGGGACTTGAACCCATAACCTTCTGACTCGGAGGCAAGAGTACTACCCACTAAGCCACAGCTGACACATGGTCAACAGAAGCTAGTCATAGAATCATACAGCATGGAAAGAGGCCATTTGGCCCACCGTGCCAGTGCCAGCTCTTTGAAAGAGCTATCCAAACTTGTAAAGTCTTCAGCCTTGGCATGTTGTGAAAAATTTGCTCAAAATTGTTATAAGAATGAATCAAAAATCTCAGCAGATGAGAATATAGTGAATGAAATGTAAGCCTAGGTTCCAATGCAATGGAAAATGTCAATACAATTTATTGTTGAAAATTGAATTTATAGTTGAAAATTGAATATCAGCTTCTCCCAAGTAAGCTAAATATGTAGCACAGTACTCATTCATGTCAGCCTTGGCTTAGTGGGTGGCACTCTCGGCTTGGAGCCCCGCTCCAGAGACTTGAGCACAAAGTCTAGGCTGACACTCACAGTGTAGGACTGTTGGAGGTGCCATCTTTTGGATGGGACATAAAACCTCTCAGGCTGACATAAAAGATCCCATGGCACTATTTCGAAGAAGAGCAGGGGAGTGAAGATCTCCCTGGTGTCCTGGCCAACATATATCCCTCAACCGACACCCATAATGCCCTCCCCAACCCCCCCCCCCCACCCTAGCTTATCTGGTGTATGGGAGCTTGCTGTGTGCAAATGGGCTGCTTTGTTTCCAACATTACAACTGCAGTTCAAAGAGTACTTCATTGGCTGTAAAGCACTTTGGGACATTGTGAAAGTCACTATAGAAATGCAGGAGTGGGAGCAGCGGGGAAGTTCAAAAGGAGCGTCCGAGACCAGCGGCGAGAGGGGGGAACTTAAAAAGGAGCGCCCGAGACCAGCGGCGAGAGGGGGGAACTTAAAAAGGAGCACCTGAGACCAGCGGCGAGAGGGGGGAACTTAAAAAGGAGCGCCCGAGACCAGCAGCGAAAGGGAGGAACTTAAAAAGGAGCACCTGAGACCAGCGGCGAGAGGGAGGAACTTAAAAAGGAGCGCCTGAGACCAGCGGTGAGAGGGGGGAACTTAAAAAGGAGCGCCTGAGCCCAGCACCGAGAGCGGGAGCAGTGGCGAAGTTCAGAAGGAGCTAGCTGGGTACAGAGCGAACCAATCTGTGAGGGGGGAGAAAAAAATCTAAGTGTGACATCACGGGGAAGCAGGTAAGCAATTGGCTGGTGAGTATTTCTCTTTTTTTCTAAATATGGGCATTGGTTTAAATTAAGACCCGTCATTACAGATTAAGAACTATACATAGATAATTGATATTTCAAAACTTGAAAACCTAATTAGTTAAATAAAATACAATAGAGATGGCAGGACAGGTGATGTGTTGCAGCTGTAACATGTGGGAGCTGGTGGACACCAGTGTGATCCATGGCAACGACATCTGCAGTAATTGTTGGCAGCTCGAGGAACTTGGGCTCAGAGTTGATGAGGACGAGCCCAAGCTTCGGACACTGCAATACATCGGGGGTGGGGGATGGGGGAGAGATACCTGGACATTTTATTCCAGGAGGCAGTCACATCCCTTCGGTTAAATATTTCAAATTTGCACCGTGGTCAGGGACAGGAGGGTGTGAATACGAGTAAGACAGGTACGGGGATCCAGAAGGTAGCATTGGAGGAGCCTCAGCTCTTGCACTTGTCCAACAGGTATGAGGTACTTACAGCCTGTGTGGACAAGAGCAGGGACTTCAGGGATGATGAGCAAAACTGACCATAGCACCGTGGTACAGGAGGCCATATAAGTTGGGGGAGTAAAAGGAAATGTAGTAGTGGTAGGGGACAGTATAGTTAGGGGGTCGATACTGTTCTTTGCAATCGAGAGGCTGTGTTGCCTGCCAGGGTTAAGGACTGCTTCTCTGGGCTGGAGAGGAACTTGGAGTGGGAGGGGATAGATCCAGTTGTCGTGATCCACGTAGGTACCAACGACATAGGTAGGACAAAGAAAGAAGTTCTGTTGAGGGAGTATGAGCAGCTAGGGGCTAAATTAAAAAGCAGAACCACAAAGGTAATAATCTCTGGATTACTACCTGAGCCACGAGCAAGTTGGCAAAGGATAAATAAGATCAGAGAGATGAATGCTTGGCTCAAAGATTGGTGTGTGAGGAATGGGTTTTGATTCATGGGGCACTGGCACCAGTACTGGGAAAATAGAGAGCTGTTCCGTTGGTATGGGCTACACTTGAACTATGCTGGGACCAGTGTCCTGGCAAATCGAATAACTAGGGCTTTAAAATAAATAGTGGGGTGGGGGTTCAGATGAGGGGAAATTTTAAAAAGTCAAAGAGAAAGGAGAAGGCAATAGTGCAGTATAGCGATAGGGGCAATGATAACCAGAGTGTGACAGGAAGGGACAGAGTATAGAAACCTAAGACTGCACCAGAGTGTAGAGTCAGAGTAGGGAAAAATGGTGTAAAGACAAATTTAACAGCTCTTTATCTGAAAGCATGCAGCATTCGTAACAAGATGAGTTGACGGCGCAAATAGAAATAAATGGGTATGATTTGATAGCAATTACAGAGATGTGGTTGCAAGGTAACGAAGCATGGGAACTGAATATTATGGGGTATTTGCCATTTCAGAAGGATAGGCAGAAAGGAAAAGGAGGTGGGGTAGCTCTGTTCATAAAGGATGAGATCAGTGCAGTAGTGAGAAATGATATTGGCTCAGAAGATCAAGATGTAGAATCAGTTTGGGTGAAGATAAGAAATAATAAGGGAAAGAAGTCACTGGTGGGAATAATCTATAGACCCCAAACAGTAGCTACACTGTAGGACAGAGTATAAATCAAGAAATAATGGGGCCTTGTAAGAAAGGTATGGCAATAATCATGAGCGATTTTAATCTTCATATACATTGGACAAATCAAATTGTTAAAGATAGCTTTGAGGACGAGGTCATAGAGTGTATACATAGAGTACATAGAGAGTAGAAACTACTGTCCTGAACTTAAACGAAGGCAATTACAAAGCTATGAAGACAGAGTTAGCTAAAGTGGACTGGAAACATAGATTAAAGGGTAAGATGGTAGATAAACAGCAGCAGACATTTAAGGAGATATTTCATAACTCTCAGCAAAGATATAATTCAGTGAGAAAGAAAGACTCCAAGAGAAGGATGAACCAGCCGTGGCTAACTAAGATATTAAGAATGGAATCAAATTGAAAACAAAGACATACAATATTGAGAAAATTTGTGGTAGGCCAGAGGATTGGGAAATTTTTAGAAACCAGCAAAGGACGACAAAGAAATTATAAAGAGGGAGAAGATAGATTATGAGAATAAACTAGCAAGAAATATAAAATCCAGACAGTAAGGGATTCTATAGGTATATAAAAAGGAAGGGTGTAGCTAACATAAATGTTGGTCCTCTAGAAGATGAGACAGGGGAATTAATAATGGGAAATAGGGAATGGCAGAGATTTTAACAAATATTTACTATTGGTCTTCATGGAAGAACACAATAAAAGCATTTCAAAAATAATACTTAATCAAGGGGCTGTAGGGAGGGAGGAACTTAAAACAATCACCATTGTAATGTATGCACTCACAGGTGTGTAGAGCTGTTGAAAACAACCCCCCCCCCAAAACAAAAACCAAAAAAGGGCACTTGAAAAATGTTTGGAGTGTCCTCCCCCTTTAACCAGGGGAGCACCTGATTTCATTGGTTAATTTGTTTACAACCAAAAGAGTTGTAGAGCTGTTGGCCCCCCAAAAAACACAAAAAAACAAAACAAAAAAAAAAGGGCACTTGAAAAATGTTTGAAGTGTCACCCCCAAAGGGGGCACTTGATTTTATTGGTTAATCGTTTACAACCAAAAGAGCTGTAGAGCTGTTGAAAACAAAAAATAAACAAAGGGCACCTGAAAAGTGTTTGGAGTGTTCCCCCCCCCCTTAATAAGGGGGTACTTGATTTAACGTTTATTTTTGTTTTGCAACAAAAGAGTTGTAGAGTGTTGGAGGTGTGGCCTATTCACTTGGAGCAGTGAGCTGATGGAGAGAGGAGCTCTTGCAAGTGCTCCAGCCTGCAGACCTGTGTGTACACCCCAGGAAGAGGAGGAAGTGGCCTACTGAAATCAATCATCTTGAGGGAGAGGAGGAGAGCAGAAACTACTTATATAACACCACTGCTATTGAGAGTTGGAGAGAGGGGGAAATAATAACATCCACAACTTGGAAATAACATTGAGGAAGGAGGGAGAGCCACTACTCATCACCAAACTACAGGTGGATATATTGGTGCACGCCCTAAAATGACTTTGTTTTATTGGTAGGGGGAGGAAAGAAGGTAATCTCGAGGGCCAGAACATCGCAGCGGATGTGTGTGTGGAAGTGTGTGTGCGGTTCTTGTTAAAAACAAGGCTACACACACCACTAAAGCACCTCTCCCCCATTGCCTGGCCTGGGTTAGCTGGAGCTATCTGGATAAAGACTCATTAGTCAACAAATTAACATTGTTAAGAGTGCTGTGCCTGGGTAGTTCCAGCTATCCTGGTTGAAGACATCTCCCCCCACCCGAAGACTATCTATTAAGACTGTGTTTTGTTTACCATCCGGGAAGTGCACCCCAGCATACACCCACCCAGCACTGTGAGGGGAGACCTACTCTCACAGCTTCCCTCTTTCCCACCCCTCACTCTCTCTCTCTCTCTCTCTCTCTCTCTCTGTCTCTCCCCTCTCTCTCCGAGAGCCCCTTTCTCCTTTTGATCAAAAACAAATTATTATTAAGACAACTGAGCAGAGGGAGCAAGGCCCCTCCCCAAATCGTTAAGTAGGGGAGAGGTATGCCTCTTTAAGAGCTCCCTCTGCTCAACAATAACAAGGCCAATTAAGACCTTTCAGGCCTGTAACTTTGGGGTGAGTGTAGCCCTTAAAGGGATCCCATAATGGCGATCCCATCTATGCCAGTGGCAGGGCCAGCGATGTCATATGCGCAGGCGGTGTCCGCATCCATGACACCTCCTGTGCCTTCTGCTGCCCTGCCACCATTTAAACTGATAACTAAAAAACACAGGGTCAAGAGCTACATTCACCCCAATATGAGCATTCAGGAATGCGTGCGGGTGATGGCTGGGGTAGTCGGCCCCTCGGCCATTGTCGCAGCCTCCAAGATGTCCGGCAAGGCTGTGTTCTTCCTGGGGTCTGAGCGGGTGGTGTCCCTGGCCCTTGAAAAGGGGCTCACGGTGGGCGGGACGTTCCTGCCGGTGGACCCTCTCGAGGCCACCGCGCAGAGGGTCATCATTTCCAACGTGCCGCCCTTCCCGCTGAGCTCCTGCTCCCCCACCTACACCAACTGGGGGAGGTAAGGTCAGGGATCAGCCGCATACCGCTCGGCCTCAGGGAGGCCAGCCTCCGTCACGTGTTCTCCTTCCGCCGCCAGCTTTTTGTCTGGCTGGCGCGGGAGGAGACGACGGAGGGAGCCTTTAATGTGGTGCATGAGGGGACTGCCTTCTGGACGTCGGACGGCGTGCGGTGCCATGCCTGTAGGGAGGTGGGGCACGTTCGCAAGAACTGCCCCGCCTCCAAGGCCACCAAACCACCAAAGGCGGCCAAGGCTGGCGCCGCCACCACTCCTCGCCCTAGTAGCGTCCGCGTGGGTGCGCGGACATCGTCGGAGGTCTTTGTCTTCACGGCCTCCGTCCGGGCGGAAGGAAGGCGCGGCAGAAAACTAAACACCTCGAGGTGTGTCCCCTCAGTGTGCCAGACAGCCCCATCACCGCGTTCGGTCAACCCCTGTCACCGGCGAGCGCGGGATATCCTGAGCCCGCGCCCAAGCCCTTGACTAATATCGCAGAGAGCTTACCACCAGCGGTCGGGCGCGGGCAAGAAAATTCAAAGCGGGGAGCGGAGCCGGAGGCCTCGGCAGACATGGAGGTCTCCCTGCCTTCGCGCACCCCCAGACATAAAAAGAGGCACCGCTCCAATGAGGCGGAGGAGGAACAACATCCCTCCGCGGAGGAGTCGGTGCCCGCCGCGTGTCCCGTGTCCCCCTCCAGCGCCCCCAAACCACGCCGTAGGCAGGGGGAATCTGTCCCCAGGGAGGGTGAGACAGTCGAGGCTGCCCAGCCTCTGCTTCCCGGGGATAGGGAAGAAGATCTGCCTGTTGTGGGGGGCACGGGGCTGCCGGAAGAATGCGACGTCGCTGGGTGGAGCGTCCCGGGGACTGAGGCGGGCGAGGCCGAACCTGAGCCCGCCCAGCCAATAACCAACATATCCCAGGACCTGCTCGACCTGGCAGAAAAAGAAAATGAAAAAATAAATGTATTTCCTGAACATCCACTCGCTGGGCCGGGGGGTGGTGGCGGGGAGGGTGAGAAATCCCAACATTCGCCCCTAACTTTGGAGCTGGGGGACTTGGAGGACCTGGAGCTGTACTTCGGCCCGGTTTCTCAGTGTTCCCCAGTGCCTGGGGCGGAGGGGGACCCCTGTCCACTGCCGCTTCCCGACTCAGCAGCCCAACAAAAAGAGCCCAGGGGGGATTCCTCTGCCGATGATCCTGTGGGTGGGATCGGGGCAGAGCCAGGGTCGGATGGTGCGGCTGGGTCATTTGCCGTACCTCGTGCGGTCGATGGACCGGCTGCTGGCGGCGACCTCCCGGAGAGGGACTCGGTGGGGGACGCGGGAGAGGATCTGGAGTCCATCGCCAGTGAGACGGTGGATCTCCTCGTGCCCGCCGCTGAGTCCCCCCTCATTCCTGTAAAGGAGCTCCGGGACTTTATGGTCGAGAGCCAGGGTCGCCGCAACCGAGCCCATCTGGCCCGGGAAAAATGGCGCAAAGTCTTGAGCTGCGCCGGTTCAAAACGTTCCTCGCTGGGTTGTTGAGGGAACGGAGGTCAACAAACAACTCCACTCCTCCCCACACAGCAGGTTAAGGTAGAGGTTGCACTCTGCTTTTGCCATGAAGATAACCATAGCCAGCCTCAACATCAATGGTGGCAGAGAGGCACGCCGTAGATTTAACAATTTTTCGCTCCTGCGGGAGGGGAAATATGCGGTGTGCTTCCTGCAAGAAACCCACACCGTTCTGGGAGATGAGGCCACCTGGCTCCTGGAATGGCAAGGAGAGGTCCGCTTGAGCCACCTCACCGCCACTTCTTGTGGGGTGGCTATCTTGCTGGCCCCACATTTTCAGCTGGAGGAGCCCGTGCCAGGCCGCTTGCTGCACGTAACGGTTCGCCTGGGGGACGTGCCGCTCCATCTCGTGAACGTGTACGCCCCACAGCCCTGCCCGCAGCAAACGGGCTTCTTCGAAGAGGTGTCCGCTCTTCTTGGCTCCGTCGACGTCGGCGACTGCATTGTCCTCGGGGGGGATTTTAACTGCACCCTCGAGGCGAGGGACCGCTCTGGTGCCCCGCAGAGCATGACGGTGATCGAGAAGTTGAGGGACCTGATCGGGTCCTTCGACTTGGTGGACGTCTGGCGAAATCTCCATCCCGACTCCAGCGCCTTTACTTGGGTAAGACCTGGAAGAGGATGGTCTAGAGTCGACCGCCTTTACGTGTCTCGGGTGTATGTCTCCTGCATTCCGGCGGCCTCCATGGGGCCGGCGCCATGCTCGGACCACCACCTGGTGTGGGCGGAGCTCACTTCGCTCCACATGAGGACGGGATCCGCGTACTGGCACTTTAACAACCGGCTGCTGGAGGACGAGCGGTTCCAGGACTCGTTCCGTCGTTTCTGGGCCGACTGGAGAAGGAAGCAGGGGGGCTTCCCCTCCTTGAGGCTATGGTGGGACGTGGGCAAGGCTCACGTCCGTGTCTTCTGCCAAGAGTATGCGAGGGGGTCGACCAAGAGGCAGGCGGCCAGGGTCGGGCGCCTAGAAAAAGAGATGCTCGACCTGGAGTCCCGTCTCGGTCAAGTCATTGAGGACCCGGCCCTGCGGATGGTGTACGAAGCGAAGAAGGCCGCGCTGAAGGACCTGCAGCTCGTCGGGTCCCGAGGCGCATTCGTGAGGTCGCGAATCCGGTTCCTGCGGGATCTGGACCGCGTCTCCCCCTTCTTCTACTCGCTGGAAAAAAGACAGTGTGTCCGTAAGCAGCTCTTGACGCTGCTGGCCGACGACGGCTCTCTCGTCTCAGATCCGGAGGGCGTCAACAACAGGTCCCGTGAATATTACGGGGCCCTTTTCTCTCTGGAGCCGTCCAGCGAGGAAGCGCGTAGAGTTTTGTGGGAGGACCTGCCGAAAATCTGGAAGCTCCGCTAAGCCTGGCGGAGCTGACCGGCGCCCTCGACCGGCTCTTGAGGGGAAAAGCCCCGGGGCTGGACGGGCTGACCATGGAGTTCCACAGGGCGTTCTGGGACGTCCTGGGGGGCGACTACGCACGGGTCCTGGGGGAAAGTCTGGCGACCGGGGAGATGCCCCTCTCTTGGTGCAGGGCAGTCATCATCCTGCTGCCTAAGAATGGCGATCTCCGCCTCCTTAAGAACTGGCGCCCTGTCTCCCTCCTCAGCATGGACTACAAAATCTTCATCAGGGTGATGTCTGCTCGCCTTGGCGCCGTGCTGGACCACATGATCCACCCCGACCAGTCCTACACGGTCCCGGGCCGGACAATCCATGACAACATCCATCTGGTCCGGGACCTCATCCATTATTCCCAGGAGGCTGGTCTGTCGGTCGCCTTCCTATCCCTCGACCAAGAGAAGGCGTTCGACAGGGTGGATCACGACTATCTGTTGAACTCTGCGTGCTTTCGGGTTCGGGACGCATTTCGTCGCCCGGATCCGACTTTTGTACGCCGCCGCGGAGTGTCTGATTAAGGTTAACGGGTCCTTGACGGCGCCCCTTCGCTTTGGGAGAGGGGTGCGCCAGGGATGCCCCATGTCCGGCCAGTTATATGCCGTCTGCGTGGAGCCTTTCCTGCGCCTCCTGCGGACGAGGTTGACGGGACTGGCTCTGCAAGGGCCGGGCGTGGAGGTCGTCCTCTCGGCTTACGCCGATGACGTGCTCCTCGTGGTAGAGGATCCCGCTGACCTGCGGAGGATGCGTGAGTGCCAGGAGATTTACTCGGCCGCATCCTCCGTCAGGATCAACTGGGAGAAATGTTCCGGACTCCTGGTGGGTCAGTGGCGGGTGGACTCCCTGCCGGAGGAGCTTAGGCCTTTTGCCTGGAGCACGACCCATCTCCTCTATCTGGGAGTCTACTTTAGCCCCGACGAGGAAGCCTGGCCGACGAACTGGCAGGAGCTGGAGGCCAAGGTTGCCGCTCGCCTAGGGCGCTGGACAGGACTGCTCTGAGTGCTGTCCTACAGGGGTCGAGCGCTAGTCATAAACCAGCTGGTGGCCGCCATGTTGTGGTACCGGCTGGTCACTTTGACCCCTCCCCCTGCGTTTGTCGCCAAGATACAGAAGAAGCTGGTGGACTTCTTCTGGAACAACAGGAAGCACTGGGTCTCTGCCGCGGTCTTGAGTCTCCCGCTTAGGGAGGGCGGTCAGTCGTTGGTGTGCATCAGCGCCCAGCTCGCGACTTTCCGTCTTCAGACCCTGCAGAGATACCTTTACGTTGAGCCCCCTCCTAGGCGGCGTGCTCTGGCGATGTGTTTCTTCCGCCAGCAGCACGGCCTCAACTACGACACGCAGTTCCTGTTTGTGAGTATGGGGGGCGTCAGGACCACCTTCCAGGGACTGCCTGTCTTTTACAAGGAACTCATCAGGGTCTGGAACAAAGTCTCCACCAAGCGCAGCTCTCCACCGGCTGGAGTGGCGGCTGTCCTGCAGGAGCCGCTGCTCGGGAATCCGTACCTCCACGACCGAGGTTTTAGGTGGCAGGCGGACGAGAGGGCTGTGGCTGGTGAGGTGACCAGGGTCAGGGACCTGCTCAATGGCGGAGGAGCGGGCTGGATGGCGCCAGACACGCTGGCGCGGCGCCTAAATTCTGCCAACGTCCGCCGCGCGGCCGATGCCATCGAGTCGCTAAAAAGAGCTCTGGGCCCCGACTCCGTTAGGTGCATCGAGGAGGCTCAAGCACGTGGGGAGATCCCGTCCGAACTGACCCCCGTCCAGACGGAATTCCTCATCGGCGCCAAACCCCGGAACCTCCCTCGGGGGCCGGCGCCTCACAACTTGAGCCGCCTCGAGGAAATCCCCTCCGTGCCTTTCAGTTCCGCGCGGAGGGGTTTCCTGTACGGGCTGCTCCTGCACACTCTCAACTTTGCCATCCTCGCCTGCCGTCCGGACACGCCATGGCGTACCATCTTGCCGTCCGGAGGAGGCGGGGGTCCCCGATGGAGGGCACTCTATGCGGGGGTCCTCCCACTGTTTATCGGGGACTTGGCCTGGAGGGTGGTGCACGGAGCAGTGCCGTGCAATAAATTTTTAAGCCGGTTCACAGGCTCCCAGGCCGCCTGCAATTTCTGCGGTCTGGAGGAGTCCGTGTTCCATGTTTTTATTGAGTGCACGAGGTTGCAGCCCCTGTTTTGTTATTTAAAGGGGCTGCTCCTGAAATTCTGGCTGCACTTCAGTCCCACACTCCTGATCTTTGGGCACCCTGTGCGGAGGGGAGCGGGTAGGTCCGAGGGCCTCCTCATGGGACTGCTCCTGGGCACGGCCAAGGGTGCCATCAGCCGGTCCAGGCAGCGGGCGGTCGAGGGGGTCGTTCAGCCGGACTGCCTGCCTCTCTTCCGTGCCTACATCCGGTACAGGGTGTCCTTGGAGATGGAGCACGCGGTGTCCACCGGTACGCTTGCGGCCTTCCGCGAGAGGTGGGCACCGGAGGGACTGGAGTGCATCATCACGCCCGGCAACCAAATTTTAATTTGATTTTATGTTTTTAAGTTAATTTGTTTTAATTGCCGGTGCTGTTAGTGTCCCCCTCCCCTTTTATAGGGGGCACTTGGAGAAAAAATACGATTTTGTGCCCAAAACCCCCCCCCCCCCAAAAAAACCACAAAATTATAAAAGGGCCTTGTAAATGCTTGGTGTTTCCCCCAGATCGGGGGGCACGGTTTAATGTTTTTTGTTTGCTCCTAAAAGAGTTCATGCACAAGGACCTATGGAGTGGAGGGTAGCCAATGTAACCCTACTTTTTAAAAAAGGAGGGAGAGAGAAAACAGGGAATTATAGACCGGTCAGCCTGACCTCAGTAGTGGGTAAAATGATGGAATCAATTATTAAGGATGTCATAGCAGTGCATCTGGAAAATGGTGACATGATAGGTCCAAGTCAGCATGGATTTGTGAAAGGGAAATCATGCTTGACAAATCTTCTGGAATTATTTGAGGATGTTTCCAGTAAAGTGGACAAAGGAGAACCAGTTGATGTGGTATATTTGGACTTTCAGAAGGCTTTCGACAAGGTCCCACACAAGAGATTAATGTGCAAAGTTAAAGCACATGGGATTGGGGGTAGTGTGCTGACGTGGATTGAGAACTGGTTGTCAGACAGGAAGCAAAGAGTAGGAGTAAACGGGTACTTTTCAGAATGGCAGGCAGTGACTAGTGGGGTGCCGCAAGGTTCTGTGCTGGGGCCCCAGCTGTTTACATTGTACATTAATGATTTAGACGAGGGGATTAAATGCGGATGACACTAAGTTGGGTGGCAGTGTGAGCTGCGAGGAGGATGCTATTAGGCTGCAGAGTGACTTGGATAGGTTAGGTGAGTGGGCAAATGCATGGCAAATGAAGTATAATGTGGATAAATGTGAGGTTATCCACTTTGGTGGTAAAACAGAGAGACAGACTATTATCTGAATGGTGACAGATTAGGAAAAGGGAAGGTGCAACGAGACCTGGGTGTCATGGTACATCAGTCATTGAAGGTTAGCATGCAGGTACAGCAGGCGGTTAAGAAAGCAAATGGCATGTTGGCCTTCATAGCGAGGGGATTTGAATACAGGGGCAGGGAGGTGTTGCTACAGTTGTACAGGGCCTTGGTGAGGCCACACCTGGAGTATTGTGTACAGTTTTGGTCTCCTAACTTGAGGAAGGACATTCTTGCTATTGAGGGAGTGCAGCGAAGATTCACCAGACTGATTCCCGGGATGGCGGGACTGACCTATCAAGAAAGACTGGATCAACTGGGCTTGTATTCACTGGAGTTCAGAAGAATGAGAGGGGACCTCATGGAAACGTTTAAAATTCTGACGGGTTTAGACAGGTTAGATGCAGGAAGAATGTTCCCAATGTTGGGGAAGTCCAGAACCAGGGGTCACAGTCTAAGGATAAGGGGTAAGCCATTTAGGACCGAGATGAGGAGAAACTTCTTCACCCAGAGAGTGGTGAACCTGTGGAATTCTCTACCACAGAAAGTTGTTGAGGCCAATTCACTAAATATATTCAAAAGGGAGTTAGATGAAGTCCTTACTACTCGGGGGATCAAGGGTTATGGCGAGAAAGCAGGAAGGGGGTACTGAAGTTGAATGTTCAGCCATGAACTCATTGAATGGCGGTGCAGGCTAGAAGGGCTGAATGGCCTGCTCCTGCACCTATTTTCTATGTTTCTATGTTTCTATGTTTCTATGACCTCCAGGTCCCTCTGCACCGCAGCATGTTGTAATTTCTCCCCATTCAAATAATATTCCCTTTTACTGTTTTTTTTCCCAAGGTGGATGACCTCACACTTTCCAACATTGTATTCCATCTGCCAAACCTTAGCCCATTCGCTTAACCTATCTAAGTCTCTTTGCAGCCTCTCTGTGTCCTCTACACAACCCGCTTTCCCACTAATCTTTGTGTCATCTGCAAATTTTTTACACTACACTCTGTCCCCTTTTCCAGGTCATCTATGTATATTGTAAACAGTTGTGGTCCCAGCACTGATCCCTGTGGCACACCACTAACCACCGATTTCCAACCCGAAAAGGACTCATTTATCCCGACTCTCTGCTTTCTGTTCGCCAGCCAATTCTCTATCCATGCTAATACATTTCCTCTGACTCCGCGTAGCTTTATCTTCTGCAGTGACCTTTTGTGTGGCACCTTATCGAATGCCTTTTGGAAATCTAAATACACCACATCCATCGGTACACCTCTATCCACCATGCTCGTTATATCCTCAAAGAATTCCAGTAAATTAGTTAAACATGATTTCCCCTTCATGAATCCATGCTGCGTCTGCTTGATTGCACTATTCCTATCTAGATGTCCCGCTATTTCTTCCTTAATGATAGTTTCAAGCATTTTCCCCACTACAGATGTTAAACTAACCGGCCTATAGTTACCTGCCTTTTGTCTGCCCCCTTTTTTAAATAGGTCCCAGGGCCTCCTCGTAGGACTGCTCCTGGGCACGGCCAAGGGTGCTATCAGCCGGTCCAGGCTGTGGGCGGTCGAGGGGGTCATTCAGCCTGACTGCCTGCCTCTCTTCCGTGGTTACATCTGAGCCAGGGTGTCCCTGGAGATGGAGTACGCGGTGTCCACCGGTACGGTCGCGGCCTTCCACGAGAGGTGGGCGCCGGAGCGACTGGAGTGCATCATCATCCCTGGCAACCAAATTTTAATTTGATTTTGTATGTTTTAAAGTTTAATTGGTTTACTGTGCCGGGTTTTAGTGTCCCCTCCCCTTTTAGCCAGGGGGCACTTGTATAATTTGTGGTTTTAGTGCCCAAAAAAACCCACAAAAAAAACCAACAAAAAACCCCCAAAAAGGGCACTTAAAAACTGTTTGTTGTGTCCCCCCATTTAATCAGGGGACACTTGATTTAATGTTTATTTTGTTTACAACAAAATAGTTGTAGAGCTGTTGGTGGAGCTGACCGGCGCCCACGATCAGTTCTCAAGGGGAAGGTCCCCGGGGCTGGACAGGCTGCCCGTGGAGTTCCACAGGGTGTTCTGGGATGTCTTGGGGGGGCGACTACACGCGGGTTTTGGGGGAAAGTCTGGCGACCGGGGAGATGCCCCTCTCTTGGCGCAGGGCAGTCATCGTCCTGCTGCCTAAGAAGGGCGATCTCCGCCTCCTTAAGAACTGGCGCACGGTCTCCCTCCTCAGCACGGCCTACAAAATCTTCGCCAGGGCGATGTCTGCTCGCCTTGGCACCGTGCTGGACCACATGATCCACCCTGACCAGTCCTACATGGTCCAGGGCCGGACAATTCACGATAACATCCATCTGGTCCGGGACCTCATCCATCTTTCCCAGGAGGCTGGTCTGTCGGTCACCTTCCTATCCCTAGACCAGGAGAAGGCTTTCGACAGGGTGGATCACGAGTATCTTTTCGGGACTCTGCTCGCGTTCGGGACACATTTTGTCTCCCGGATCCAACTTTTGTACGCCGCCGCGGATTGTCTGATTAAGGTTAACGGGTCTTTGACGGTGCCCCTCCGCTTTGGGTGAGGGGTGCACCAGAGATGCCCCATGTCCGGCCAGTTATATGCCATATGTGCGGAGCCTTTTCTGTGCCTCTTGCGGATAAAGTTGCCGGGACTGGCTCTTTAAAGGCTGGGCGTGGAGATCGTCCTCTCGGCTTACGCCGATGATGTGCTCCTCATGGTAGAGGATCCCATTGACCTGTGGAGGATGCGTGAGTGCCAGGAGATTTACTCGGCTGCATCCTCCGCCAGGATCAACTGGGAGAAATGTTCCGGATTCCTGGTGGGTCAGTGGCAGGTGGACTCTCTGCCGGAGGAGTTCAGGCCTTTTGCCTGGAGCACAACCCATCTCCTCTATCTGGGAGTCTACTTTAGCCCAGATGGTCGGCGAACTGGCAAGAGCTGGAGGCCAAAGTTGCCGCTCGCCTAGGGCGCTGGACAAGACTGCTCCGAGTGCTGTCCTACAGGGGTCGAGCGCCAGTCATAAACCAGCTGGTGGCCACTATGCTGTGGTACCGGCTGGTCACTTTGACACCCCCCCCCTCCCCCGCCGTGTTTGTCAGCAAGATACAGAAGAAGCTGGTCGACTTCTTCTGGAACAACAGGAAACGCTGGGTCGCTGCTGCAGTTCTGAGTCTCTTGCTTAGGGAGGGCAGACAGGCATTGATGTGCCTCAGCACCCAGGCTGTGACTTTCCATCTTCAGACCCTGCAGAGATACCTGTATGTCGAGCATCCTCCTAGATGGGTGCGCTGGCGACATATTTCTTCCGTCAGCAGTACTGACTTAATTATGACACACAGCTCCTGTTTGTGAACCTGGGGGGTCATCAGGACTGCCATGCGGGAGCTGCCTGTCTTTTATCAAGAACTCATCAGGGTCTGGAACAGAGTCGCCACCGCGCAGTTCTCCCCCCTCTGGAGTGGCAGCTGTCCTTCGGGAGACGCTGCTCAGGAATCTGTACCTCCACGACTGCAGTTTTAGGTGGCAGACGGACGAGAGGGCTGTGTTTGGCAAGCTGACCAGGGTCAAGGACCTGCTCGATGGCAGAGGAGCGGGCTGGATGGCGCCAGAGGAGCTGGCACGGCACCTATCCTGGGCCGACGTCCGGTGCACGGCCAATATCATCGAGTCGCTAAAAACAGCGCTGGGTCCTGACTCAGTTAGGTGTGTCAAGGATGCTCAAGCATGTGGGGAGATCTGACTCCCGTCCGGACGGAATTCCTCATCAGCGCCAAGCCCCGAAACCTCCCTTGTGAGCCGACGCCTCACAACTTGAGCCTCCTCCGGGAAATCCCCTCCGTGCTTTCAGTTCTGCGCGGAAGGGATTCCTGTACAAGCTGCTCTTGCACACTCTCCACGTTGCCATCCTCGTCTGCCGTCCGAACCCGCCAGGTTGTACCATCTTGCTGCCTAGAGGAGGCGGGAATCCCCAATAGAGTGCTCTCTATGTGGGAACCCTCCCTCTATTTATTGGGGACTTAGCCTGGAAGGTGTTGCACAGAGCAGTCCCCTGCAATAGGTTTTTAAGTCGGTTCACGGACTCCCAGGCCGCCTGCAATTTCTGTGGTCTGGAGGAGTCTGTGTTCCATGTATATGTCGAATGTGTGAGATTGCAGCCCCTATTCCAATATTGGAAGGGGCTGCTCCTCAAATTCTGGTTGCACTTCAGTCTCACACTCCTGATCTTTGGGCACCCTGTGCAGAGGGGAGCGGGCAGGTCGGAAGGCCTCCTTGTACGACTGCTCCAGGGCATGGCCAAGGGTGCCATCAGCCGGTCCAGGCAGCGGGCGGTCGAGGGGGTTGTTCAGCCTGACTGCCTGCCTCTCTTCCGCGGTTACATCTGAGCCAGGGTGTCCCTGGAGATGGATCACCCGATGTCCATCAGTATGCTCGCGGCCTTCCGCGAAAGGTGGGCACCGGAGCGACTGGTGTGCATCATCACCCCTGGCAACCAAATTTTAATTTGATTTAAGTTACCGTCTAAAGTTTATTTTGTTTTAGCGCCCCCCTTTAATCAGGTGGCACTTGATTTATGGTCCTACAAAAATACTTGTAGACCTGTTGAGTTAGGATTGGCCTAGCCAGTCACGTGATGTTTACAAGGCTCAATAAAACCCCAGCCAGTTTTGTTCGGGAGATCCACGATGAGGAAGGTAGTTGTGAGCCTGGTCGATGAATTGGTAATATGTAGTGTGATTGTTAACCCTTTTGCTAATAAACCAACTAGTTCTTAATAGCAAGGTGTGGCTATGAATTCTTAAGCAAAGAACCCATGAAGCAAATACATTACAATTATCACGAGAGAAAAAGTAGTCGGCAAACTAATGGGACTTAAGGTGGAGAAGTCCCCTGGACCCGATGGCCTGCATCCTCGGGTCTGAAAAGAAGTGGCTGCAGTGATAGTGGATGCATTGGTTGTAATCTACCAATATTCCCTGGATTCTGGAGAAGTCACAGAGAATTGGAAAACCGCAAATGTAACGAGCAAGACAGAAATCAGGGGCCCAAGTTTCAGCCTCAGTTGCTCCTGAATTTTTGGAGCAACTGGTGTAGAACGGAGTATCTTAGAAATTCAAATTCTTGGCATTTAGTTTGCTCCAGTTCTAGTCAGTTAGAACAGTTTCACTTTGGAACAGAATTTTTTTTTCAAAAGGGGGCATGTCCGGCCACTTACGCCTGTTTTCAAAGTTTCGGCAGTGAAAACTTACTCCAAACTAACTTAGAATGGAGTAAGTGAAGATTTTTGTACGCTCGAAAAAACCTTGTCTACACTTTAGAAAATCAGGCGTAGGTTACAAATTAGGCGTAGGGAATGGTGGGGTGGGGTTTAAAGGGAAGTTTACAAACATTAAACACTTCAGTTTTACAAATAAAGAGCCATCATCAATAATAAATGATAAAAACATCAATAAATCAACCAATAAATCAATCAAAAAAAATTAATAAGAAATAATTTAAAAAAAAAATCAATAAATAAAACATTTTCTACTTACCGACTGCAGCACCGGGAGCCCTCCAACAGCATGCTGGGATGCCTCCCCCCCCCCCCCCCCCCAGTGTATCTCTGTCAGTGTCTCTATCTCTCTGTCTGTCTGTCTGTGTGTGTCTCTCTCTGTCTGTCAGTGTCTGTGTTTCTGACAGCGAGGAGAGGGGCAGGAGGGGGGTAGAGGGAGAGAGGGGAGGCAGGGGGAGGGTGGGGAGGGATTGGGGGAGAAGGGGGAGGGGGGAAGAGAAGGGGGGGAGGAGAAGGGGGGGAGGAGAAGGGGAAAGGGGAAGGGGAAGGGGGGGAGGAGGAGAAGGGGAAGGAGGGAGAAGGGGAAAGAGGGGGAGAGGAGAAGGGGAAAGGGGGGGAGGATGGGAAAGAGAAGGGGGGAGAAGGGGAAAGAGAGGGAGGAGAAGGGGAAAGAGAAGGGGGGGAGAAGGGGAAAGAGAAGGGGGGAGAAGGGAAAGGAGAAGGGGGGAGAAGGGGAAAGAGAAGGGGGGAGAAGGGGAAGGAGAAGGGGGGAGAAGGGGAAGGAGAGGGTGGGAAAGGAGAAGGGGGGAAGGAGAGGGTGGGAAAGGAGAAGGGGGGGAGGAGAAGGGGGAGGGAGGCTGAACAGGCCGGGCCCGACTGGGCCCAAGACTTCGGGCAGGGCCCATCCCCAGCACCAGATTTACAGGTAGGTGGCGTTGGGTCGGGTCGGGTCCAGGGTCCAGGGTCGGGGGGAGCGCGGGTTGGGGACGGGAGCGCGGGTCGGGTCGGGGGGGCAGAGGGAGGTCGGGCTGGTTCAGGTAGGGAAGGAGCGCAGGTCAGGTCAGGTCGGTTCGGTTCATGTCGGGGGCAGGGGGAGGGAGGTCAGGTTAGGTCGGGTCGAGTCCGGGTCGGGGGGGGGGGGGCGGGTCGGGAGCGCGGGTCGGATTGGGGGGGGTGGTGGGAGGGAGTTCGGTTCGGGTCGGGAGGGAGGGAGAGGGAGATCAGGTCGGGGGGGGAGAGGTGGGGGAGCGCGGGTCGGGTCCAGTCCGGGGGGTCCGGTCTGGTCCGGGGGCTGGGGGGGCGGGGGGAAGCGGGGGTCGGGTCGGTGCCGGGATCGTGTCGGGTCGGGTCCGGGGGCGGGGGGTGGGGAAGCGGGAGTCGGGTCGGTGTCGGGAGGAAGCAGGAGCTGGGCGTGGGAGGCAGCCTTATCCACGCAGCCCCAGTGAGGCCATTTGGCCAGGGCTAGGGGCTAGGGGCTGCATGCTTCGGGCCCCTCCCACACAGTTTTGGGCACCTGGAGCTACTGCACATGCGCGCCCACTGTAGCGTGCATGTGCAGAGGTCCCGGCACTGTTTTCAGCGCAGGGACCTGGCTCCGCTCCCCACAGATCGTGCTGCACCGCGCCCAGCTCCAGAGGACCAGCAGGGCGCCGGAGAATCTGTAAGTTTTTTTTAGGCGCACTTTGTGGCGCAAAAAACGGGCGTCCAGGTCTTGGGCCCCAGGAAACTATAGACCAGTTAGCCTAACATCTATCATTGAGAAAATGCTGGAGTCCATTGTTAAGAAAGTAGTTGCAGGATATTTAGAAAATCATAATACTATCTGTAAAGTTCTTACTCGACAGTATGAAACCACATGAGGCACATTCTGGGGACAAGGCCACTCTGTGACCTTAACTCTTTATTTACAGGACTCCAAAGACGATGACCCTGCGTGGGACCTCCCTTTTTATACCTGTGTGATCAGGTAAGGAGTGTCTCCCACAAGTTCACCCCTTGTGGTCAAGGTGTGCATCTAGGTTGAGTGTATACAGTAATACAGTGGTGTTACATTGTGGTTACATACATGACATCACCTTTGCCCCCAAAGTCTTATTGGGATCATAGGTTTAGTCTTTCAGGTGGTCTATGCTCCCTCGTCGAGCGCCGCAGTTGGGGCTCTGGTTGTTGGACACTGACGTGAGTGTCTGTCACCTGTGGTGATTCCGGCCTGTCCGGGCTGACCGCAGGGAATGTGCATTCTTCTGATTGCTCTTGTTGCTCGTTCTCTGGCGGTGTGGTGAGCTCCATCTCATGGTCTTCTTCAGGTTCCTCCGTGTTGATGCTGAACCTTTTTTTCACTTGGTCCAGATGCTTACGGCATATCTGACTATTGTTGAGTTTTACCACGATGACCCTATTCCCCTCTTTGTCAATTTGGGCCCCATGGTGTGATTGAGGACGAATCCAGGATCATTTATTTCTATACAGCTCCCCCTCGAATTGTGGTCATGGTACTCGTTTTGTGACTTGCATTTGCCCTCAACTATGTCGGTCAGGACTGGGTGAATGAAGGACAACCGAGTTTTGAGTGTCCATTTCATTAGTAGTTCTGTGGGCGGGATCCCCGTGAGCGAGTGTGGTCGGGATCTATAGGCCAGTAGGAGACGTGATAAGTGGCATTGTAGGGAGCGTCCTTGAATCCTGAGCATACCTTGCTTAATGATTTGGACCGCACGTTCCGCCTAGTCATTGGAGGCCGGCTTGAATGGTGCAGTCCTGACGTGGTTGATGCCATTGCCCGACATGAACCCTCGGAATTCGCAGCTTGTGAAACATGGGTCATTATCACTAACCAGGATGTCCGGCAAGCCATGGGTTGCAAAGATCGCACATAGGTTTTCCACGGTGGTGGATGACGTGCATGAATTCAGAATGATGCACTCGATCCATTTCGAGTACGCATCTACCATAATAAGGAACATCTTCCCCATGAACGGGCCCGTGTAGTCAACATGAATGCGTGACCATGGCTTGGTGGGCCAGGGTCACGTGCTGAGCGGGGCCTCGCTGGGGGCATTACCTAGCTGGGCACACGTTGTGCACCTGCAAACACAGTATTCCAGGTCTGAATCAATTCCAGGCCACCAAACGTGTGACCAGGCAATGGCCTTCATCAGCACAATATCTGGGTGCTTGCTGCGGAGTTCCCTGATGAATGCCTCCCTGCACTTCAGGGGCATAACTACCCGGCTGCCCCATAGTAGGCAGTTGGCTTGGATGGAGAGCTCATCCATCTGTCTGTGGAATGGTCTGACCTCCTCAAGGCATGCTCCGTGTGCGGGCGCCCAATCCCCAGTCAGGACACATTTCTTAATCAGGGATAGGAGGGGATCTCTGTCCAGATTTTGATCTGGCGGGCTGTGATGGGGGAGCCTGCGCTGTCAAAGGCATCGACAACCATGACCATCTCGGCGCTTTGCTCCGCTGCCCCGTCAGTGGTGGCCAGTGGAAGCCTGCTGAGCACGTCAGTGCAATTTTCAGTGCCGGGCCGGTGCCGGATGGAGTAGTCATAAACAGCCAGCGTGAGAGCCCATCGCTGTATGCGAGCTGATGCGTTGGCATTGATAGCCTTGCTGTCTGACAACAGGGATGTTAATGGCTTGTGGTCCCTGTCTAATTCAAACTTCCTACCAAAGAGGTACTGATGCATTTTTTTTACACCATAGACACATGCAAGCGCTTCCTTCTCGACCATCCCATATCCCCGTTCTGCTTGAGAGAGCGAACTGGAGGCATAAGCCACAGGTTGTAGTTGACCCTCAGCATTTCCCTGCTACAACACGCACCCAACCCCATAGGACGAAGCATCACATGTCAGAACCAATCTTTTACAGGGGTCGTACAGGGCCAACAACTTGTTTGAACAAAGTAGGTTTCGCGCCCGATCAAAAGCCCGTTCCTGACAGTCCCCCCAAAACCAATCGCAACCCTTATGCAGGAGCAAGTGTAGCGGCTCCAACAACGTGCTCAAGTTCAGCAGAAAGTTCGCGAAATAGTTCAACAGTCCCAGGAATGAACGCAACTCCGATGTGTTGCAGGGCCTGGGTGCTCGTCGAATTGCCTCTGTTTTGGATTTGGTGGGCCGAATCCCATCTGCAGCAACCCTCCTGCCCAGAAACTCAACCTCGGGAGCAATGGAACACACATTTAGACTTCTTGAGTCACAGGCCTACCTGGTCCAGTCGACGTAGCACCTCCTCCAGGTTGTGGAGCTGTTCCTCGGTGTCTCGACCCGTGATGAGGATGTCGTTCTGGAATACAATCGTTCCAGGAATGGATTTAAGCAGGCTTTTCATGTTTCGTTGAAAAATCGCGGCCGCTGATCGAATGCCAAACGGGCACCTGTTATAAACAAACAGTCCCTTGTGTGTGGTGATGGTGGTCAGTAGTTTAGATTCGTCGGCCAGTTCCTGGGTCAAAAAGGCTGAAGTGAGGTCCAACTTAGTGAATAGCTTGCCGCCTGCCTGTGTGATGAAGAGGTCCTCCGCTCTCGGGAGCGGGTATTGATCTTGTAGGGACACCCGATTGATGCTGGCCTTGTAGTTGCCACAGATTCTGACAGAGCCATCCGCTTTTAGGATGGGAACGATGGGGCTCGCCCAGTCGCTGAATTCAACAGGCGAGATGATGCCCTCTCTCAACAGCCGGTCCAATTCACTCTCGATCTTTTCCCGCATCACATACGGCACCGCTCTGGCTTTGTGGTGCACTGGCCTGGCGTCCGGGGTGATGTGTATCACTACTTTAGTGCCTTTTAAAGTCCCGACGCCAGTTTGGAATAGTGAATCGAATTATTGTAGGACTTGTGAGCATGAACTTCGCTCCACAGATGACATTGCGTGAACATCCCTCCATTTCCAGTTCATCTCGGCTAACCAGCTCCTCCCCAACAGTGCGGGACCATTGCCCGGGACAATCCAGAGCGGCAGCCGATTCACTAACCCATTGTGTGTGACAGCCAACATTTCACTGCCTAGCACCGGAATGATTTCTTTAGTGTAAGTCCGTAATTGTGTCTCAATACGTGCTAATTTGGGTCTACTGGCTTTAAGTGGTCATAGCTTCTCAAATTGCTGAACGCCCATGAGTGACTGGCTGGCCCCAGTATCCAGCTCCATGCGTACAGGGATACCGTTTAATAAAACCCTCATCATCATTAGTGACGTTCTGCTGTATGAACTGTGAATATTCGCCATATGGACCTGCTGAGCCTCGGTGTCCATCGATTTGCCCCAAAAGTCATCCTGCCTCAAAGAACCCTCTTCTGGTCCATCCGCCTCATATATTAGTCTGGTTGCAGACTTCCTGCACATTCGAGCTAAGTGGCCACTGAGATTGCAGTTCCTGCAGACAAACTGTTGAAATCTGCAAGATCTAGCTGAGTGTTTTCCCCCACACCTCCAGCATGAGTTAAAGTTTCCATTGTTGGGAACAAAGGGACTGTGGCCAGGCATTCCGCCCTGACTGTCCCTTTAAGTACCCTATTCGTGGGTGTCAATGGCCCGATCCCGGGCCGCATTGTCCACTGTGATGGCGTGAATGACCGTTCAGCCTGTCATTGTCTCTGTTGAAGTCCTACTCTGGGTTCTATTGCTGCCTGTGGAGTGTCGGACTGCCCCTGCCTGCCTGCGGGGCTCTGAGTCGCATTGATGAAGTTGACTCCCTGATCCATCACTGTGTTAGAGGCAGAATTGCATGCGTATATTATTTTCGTCTCTTCCTCCCCCGCCATGAAAGTTTGAGCTATCAATGCCGCCGCTTCCAAGGTCAAATCCTTGGTCTCAATTAATTTGCGGAAAATTCCCGCATGACTGATGCCCTCGATAAAGAAGTCCCTTAGCATCTCCCCCTGCAGGCGTCTGTGAACTTACAGAGGCTGGCCAAACACCGGAGGTCCGCTACGAAGTCCGGTATGCTCTATCCTTCACGACGTCGGTGGGTGTAGAATCTGTTTTGGGCCATATGTATGCTACTCGCTGGTTTGAGGTGCTCCCCGATCAATTTGCTAAGTCCTTCAAAGGTTTTGTCCGCCGGCTTTTCGGGTGCCAGTAAGTTCTTCATGAGCGCGTAAGTCTTTGGTCCGCAGCTGGTCAAAAGATGAGCCCTTCGCTTGTCGGCCACTGCATCCCCCAACCATTCTTTCGTAACGAAGCTTTGCTGAAGCCTCTCAACAAAATCATCCCTGTCTTCCCCAACACGGTACCCTTCCTCTGTGCTACCGGTGGCTATTCTCGTGGGTCGTGAATTCCCGTTTCTCGTCGCCAATGTTAAGTTCATATTCCACAGCATGAAACCACACGTGGCACATTTTGGGGACAAGGTCACTCTGTGACCTTAACTGTTTATTCACATGAGTCCAAAGACGATGATCCTGCATGGGACCTCCCTTTTTATACCTGTGTGATCAGGAAAGGAGTGTCTCCCACAAGTTCACCCCTTGTGGTCAAGGTGTGCATCTAGATTGAGTGTATACAGTAATACAGTGGTGTTACATTGTGGTTACATACATAACACTATCAAGCAGAATCAGCATGGTTTTCTGAAAGGGAAATCGTGTTTGACAAATTTCCTGGAATTCTTTGAGGATGCAATGAGCATGGTGGGTAAAGGGGAACCAGTAGATGTGGTGTATTTGGATTTCCAGAAGGCATTTGATAAGGTGCCACATAAAAGGTTACTGCATAAGATTGGAGCTCACGGGGTTGGGGGTAATATATTAGCATGGACAGAGGATCGGCTAACTAACAGAAAACAGAGAGTCAGGATAAATGGGTAATTTTCCGGTTGGCAAACTGTAACTAGGGAGGTACCATAGGGATCAGTGCTAGTGCTATTTACAATCTATATTAATGACTTGGATGAAGGGACCAAGTGTACTGTAGCCAAATTTGCAGATGATGCAAAGGTAAGTGGGAAAGCAAATTGTGAGGAGGACACAAAAAATCTGCAAAGGGATATAGACAGGTTAAGTGAGTGAGCAAAAATTTGGCAAATGGCATATAATGTGGGAAATTGTGAGGTTATCCACTTCGGTAGGAAGGATAAAAAAGCAAATTATTACTTAAATGGAGAGAGACTACAACATGCCACAGTACAGAGGGATCTGGGTGCTTCTTGTAAATGAAACACAAAAAGTTAGTATGCAGGTACAGGAAGTAATTAGGACGGCAAATGGAATGTTGGCCTTTTAAGCAAGGGAGATAGAGTATAAAAGTAGGGAAGTCTTGCTACAACTGTACAGGGTACTGGTGAGACCACACCTGGAGTACTGCATACAGTTTTGGTCTCCTTATTTAAAAAGGGATATACTTGCATTGGAGGTAGTTCAGTTGACTAGGTTGATTCCTGAGATGAAGTGATTGTCTTATGATGTGTTGTTGAGCAGGTTAGGCCTATACTCAGCTGGCCGACAGCCATGATGTGCGAGGATTCTTCACCGCAGTCAAGGCCACTTACGGGCCAAACTCCCAAGGCCCCACCCGACTCCTGGCCAAGAACAGGAAACACTCATCAAGGACACCGAGGCAGTCAGGGCCCTTTGAAAGGAACACTTTGAAGATCTCCTCAATCGGGACTCTGCCTTTGACTCGAGTGTTCTCGACTCCATTCCGCAGCATGCTACCCGCCACCACCTCAGTGAGACCCCAACACTGCATGAAGTAGAAAAAGCCACAAGACAGCTAAAAAACAACAAGGCTACGGGAGCGGATGGAATCCCTGCTGAGACATTGAAGTATGGCAGAGAGGCACTACTGGCACGAATACACAACCTCATCTCTCTCATCTGGAGATAGGAGAGCATGCCAGGAGATCTGAGAGATGCAGTGATCGTGACCATCCTTAAAAATGGGGAGAAGTCCGACTGCAGCAACTACAGAGGAATCTCCCTGCTATCAACCACTGGGAAAGTCGTCGCCAGAGTCCTCCTCAACCGTCTTCTCCTCGTGGCCGCGGAGCTCCTCCCAGAGTCGCAGTGCGGATTTCGTCCCCTCCGGGGCACAATGGACATGATTTTTGCAACACAACAACTGCAGGTAAAATGCAGGGAACAGCGCCAGCCCTTATACATGGCCTTCTTCGATCTTACAAAGCCCTTTGACACTGTCAACTGCGAGGGTCTATGGAGTGTCCTCTTCCGTTTCAGATGCCCTCAAAAGTACGTCACCATCCTCTGCCTGCTCCATGACGACATGCTTACCAATGGATCCATCACAGACCCAATTCATGTCCGGACCGGGGTCAAGCAGGACTGCGTCATTGTCCCAACCCTCTTCTCCGTCTTCCTCGCTGCCATGCTCCACCTCACAGTTGATAAGCTCCCCGCTGAAGTGGAACTAAACTACAGAACCAGTGGGAAGCTGTTCAACCTTCGCCATCTCCAGGCCAGGTCCAAGACCACCCCAACCTCTGTCGTCGAGCTACAGTACGTGGACAATGCCTGCGTCTGTGCACACACAGAAGCTGAACTCCAGGACATAGTTGATGTATTTACCGAGGCGTATGAAAGCATGGGCCTTACGCTAAACACTAGTAAGACAAAGGTCCTCCACCAGCCTGTCCTCGCCGCACAGCACTGCCCCCCAGACATCAAGATCCATGGCTTGGCCCTGGACAACATGGACCACTTCCCCTATCTTGGGAGCCTCCTATCAACAAGAGCAGGCATTGACGACGAGACGACACCGTCTCCAGCATGCCAGTGCAGCCTTCGGCCGCCTTAGGAAAAGAGTGTTTGAAGACCAGTCCCTCAAGACTGCCACCAAGCTCATGGTCTACAGGGCTGTAGTAATACCCGCCCCCCTGTATGGCTCATAGATGTGGACCATGTACAGTAGACACCTCAAGTCGCTGGAGAAATACCACCAGCGATGTCTCCGCAAGATCCTGCAAATCCCCAGGGAGGACAGACGCACAAACATTAGCGTCATCATCCAGGCCAACATCCCCAGCACTGACCATACTTGATCAGCTCCGCTGGGCAGGCCACATAGTTTGCATGCCAGACACGAGACTCCCAAAGCAACGCTCTATTCGGAACTCGCCAATGGCAAACGAGCCAAAGGCAGGCAGAGGAAACGTTACAAGGACACCCTCAAAGTGCGACATCCCCACTGACACCTGGGAGTCCCTGGCCATAGACCACCCTAAGTGGAGGAAGTGCAATTGAGAGGGCCCTGAGCTCCTTGAATATCGTCGCCGAGAGCATGCAGAAATCAAGTGCAGGCAGCGGAAGGAGCGTACGGAAAACCAGGCTCCCTGCCCACCCTTTCCCTCAACGACTATCTGTCCCACCTGTGACAGAGACTGTGGATCTCGTATTGGACTTCTCAGCCACCTAAGAACTCATGCTAAGAGTGGAAGCAAGTCTTCCTCGATTCCCAGGGACTGCCTATGATGATACTCATTGGAGTTTAGAAAAATGAGAGGTGATATTATTGAAACAGATAAAATTATGGGGGGGGCTTGACAGGGTAGATGCAAAGTGGATGTATCCCTCGTGGAGAATCTAGAACTAGGGGGCATAGTTTCAAAATAAGGGGTTGCCCATTTAAAAGGGGGAAAAGGAGGAATTTCTTCTCTGAGGGTCGTGAATCTTTGGAATTCTCTAAACCAGAGAGCTGTGGAGGCTGGATCATTGAGTATATTTAAGGTGTAGTCAAGGGTTATGGGGACCGGGCAGAAAAGTGGAGTTGAGGCCAAGATCAGATTAGCCATAATATTATTGAATGGCGGAGCAGGCTCGAGGGGCCAAATGACCTACTCCTGCTCCTATTTCTTCTGTTCTTATGTTAAGTCTTTCTTCCTTTCCTTCCCTTTCCCCCTTTCTCCCTCCCCTCCCTCTGTATTTTTTACTTTCTGGATCTTTCTTTCGTCAGAGGTGCAATGCTCTTCTTTGTAATTTTCTACTCTACATTGAGAATGCAGAACTCTCTCCCACATGAAGTGGTTTGAAACAAATAGCATAGATGCCTTTAAGCGGAAGTTAGATAAGTACATGACGGAGAAAGAAATAGAAGGATAGGTGGGAGAATGCTTGTGTGGAGCATAAACCCTGGCTCAGACCAGTTGAGCTGAATGGCCTGTTTCTGTGCTATACAATTCCAGGTAATTCCTGCCCATGTATTCTTCACAGGTGAAAGGATGGAATGGCCACCTACTCCCACTTCTCCAGACACGTCACTGGGAAACAGTCAGTAACATGTGTCCATGAGCAGTCTGGAGAAGCCTTGTTCGCTGGTGGTTCATAATTTCCTTTGTCCTAGCTCGCACCAGGTCCTGTTCACACATCACCCCTGTGTGCACTGACCTACATTGGCTCCCGGTTTGGTCATGCCTCAATTTTAAAATCCTCATGCTTGTTTTCAAATTCCTCCATGTCCTCACCCCTTGCTATCTCTGTAATCACCCACAGTCCCACAACACTCTGAGATCTCTACACTCCTCCAATTCTGGCCTCTTGCGCATCCCCAATTTTCATCGCCCCACCATTGACGGCCGTGTCTTCAGCTGCCTAGGCTCTAAGCTTTGGAACTCCCTCCCTAAACCTCTCTGCCTCTTCACCTCTCTCTACTCCTTTAAGACGCTCCTTAAAACCTACCTCTTTGATCAAGCTTTGGGTCACCTATCCTAATAGCTCCTTATGTGGCTCAGTTTTGTCTGATAACATTCTTGCGATGTACTGTAAGGGGTTCTCAGGGAGTGTTGTTGTGCCTTGGGTGTCTCTCTCTGCGCTTCTGCCCTCACAGCTTATGCCTGGCCTGTGAGGTACCCTGAGTTCTGCAAGAGTGCCCCTGGAGAGACTGTGTCCACAGCTTATGAAGGGGGTTTTGAGACTTGTGCGTCCCCACAGCTTATGCCTAGCCTGTGAGGCACCTGTGAGTGTCAAATACTCCTAACCCCTTCTTCCCTAGCCTGTGACACACAGTTGAGCGTTTTCGAGGCGCTCCTAGCTTCCCTTACACTGTTCTGACATAAGACTCACGATCAGGAGATGTAATACAATAGAACTGAGACAAGGTGATTCCAAGAGGAACTTAGGCTTCCAATTTATTTGACAAAGTGTATCTCAACAAACAGCAATACACCAACAAAACAATCCCCCTAAATCCCACTAAATGGACACAATGAAAATCTTTACACAAGTTTAGCAGTACAATGCCCAACCTCCCACCTTTCCTGGCCTAACTGAGTTGGGAGTTCCGGGGATCAGAGGTTATATTCACTACAGTGCCTTCTGCAGTCTGGTGGCTTGTTTCTTCTATCTTCGGTGTCTTCGGACACTGGTTTTCCTTCAGTGTCGAGAGACTTGCTGGTTGTTGGATCACGAGAGCAGGGAACCACCCAAACTACGTCAGAAACCCCTTTTTATAGCCAGATTATCCAGTCCGACTCTCCTGCTGAGATCGATTCTTCCCATTGGTGGGCTTTGTGATTTTGAAAAATGCAGCAGTTTTAGATTATTGCGTGTTTTTTCCACTGATGTTAACCTACTCAAGGTTTAAGTGGGTGTTGATTGCGTTGGCCTTCTGTAGCCATTGTGTAGGCCCTTGGGTTCTTTTGGGTTCCCTGGTTTCTGAAGGTCTGCATAATTTTCCTCCAATTCAGTTTTTCTAACCTACTCAAGGTTTGAGTGGGTGTTAATTGGGTTGGCCTCCTGTAGCCATTGTGTAGGCCCTTGGTTTGTTTTGGGTTCCCTAGTTTTCTGAAGGTCTGCATAATTTCCTTCCATAGTGTAAACATGGGGAAAACAATAGCCCGATAATGGCTATGGGTCAGTCCCACAGTTTTCGAGCAAGTGCTCTCCCATTGGCTTGAGAGCCCCATGCTTCAGGCTGACTCTGTCCCACCATTGGCCCTCCGGTGTCCTCCGCCGTCCAATCACAGCTCTGTCAATGTCAAACCGTCTCGGTTTCAATTCACAGCACAGACCGATCCCACAGCCCTTTTCCTTCTGGGTAAAACGAGAGGGTTTTCGTCCTCCCCTACAGTACCTTGGGACATTTTACTACGTTAAGGGCGCTATATAAATACAAGTTATTGTTGTTTCCTGTGGAAAAGTACGTAGCCTTCATTTGAGTATAGATAGGTAGTTTAGTGGTTATGTTACTGCACTCGTAATCCAGAGGCCTGAACTAATGATCTGGAGACATCAGTTCAAACCCACCACGGCAACTGGGGGATTTGAATTCAGTTAAATAAATAAATCTGGAATAAACAACTAGCATCAGTAATGGTGACCATGAAACTACCGGATTGTTGTTAAAAACCCATCTGGTTCATTAATGTCCTTCAGGGAAAGAAATCTGCCGTCCTTACCCGGTCTGGCTTATAAGTGACTCCAGACCCACAGCAATGTGGTTGACTGTTAACTGCCCTCTGAAATGGCCTCGCAAGCCACTTGATTGTAACAAACCGCTGCGACAAAGAGCGCTGTGGGAGCACCTTCACCACATGGACTGCAGCGGTTGTTGAAGGCGGTTCGCCGGCAACTTTTCAAGGGCAATTAGGGATGGGCAATAAATGCTGGCCTGGCCAGTGACGTCCACATCCTGTAAATGAATAATAAAAAAAGGACACAAGGACTGAAGGCTGTGGATTATAGAGAGTGCGACATAATATTGCTCCAACACACTGTCCAGCATGTGATGTTTGATCGTGTTCAGTCTATTATATAACATGAAGGATCTATTGATGAACCGGCCATTGAATATCTGTGCTATCAAGTGAAATGAATCTGCTGAAGTTTTGTACTGTTAAGTTTTCTATCCCCTGGCTCTCATGATGTATTATTTATGTGCAAAAATATCACATAAACCTTTTCCACTGGTCACTTTCTGTTATGAAATTTCTCATCTGAGGTATACCTACAAATGCCACACAGTATTAAAAGCACAAAGAATGAAGGCAGTTCTGAGACTGTAAGTTGCTAGGTGTTTTACATTTGGACGGTCCAAAATTGAATTTATACGCTTATGAAGCTGCGCGAGTAAAATCCATCGTGAAACTGTCATTGAGTCACATTTAATCACTTTTTATTTGTCTCTCTGGCACTGCAGTTCCACCACGTTGAGGCATTAGATTCTACGGAGGTGAAATTCCAGTCTTGCATATTCATTAAGCTTTGTATATTGGTGCATGTTGCAAGGTGTACTGATCTTGATAAAGTAGTCACATTGAATTTCATTTCTAATATTGAACTGTGTTTTTCCATGGAAACCGGCTTTTATCTCAGGAGGGTTATATTGGCCTCGGAGTGGGTGCAGCACAGATTCACTAGAATGATACCGGGGCTAAAAGGGTTAAGTTATGAGGCCAGGTTGCACAGATTAGACTTGTATTCCCTCGAGTATAGAAGTTTAAGAGGTGGTCTAATTGAGGTGTTAAAGACGATTAAAGGATTTGATTAGGGTAGATGGAGAGAAACTATTTCTTGAGGGGGTTCCAGAACAAGGGGCACAATCGTAAAATTAGAGCCAGGCCTTTCATGGGCAACGTCAGGAAGCACTTCTTCACACAAAGAGTGGTGGCAATCTGGAACTCTCCTCCCCAAAAAGCTGCTGAAGCTGCGGCTCATTTGGAAATGTCAAAATTTAGATGGATACGATTTTTGTTAGGCAAGGGTATTAAGGGCGAGGCAAGGGTATTATGAAACCAAGGCAGGTAGATGGAGTTGAGATACAGATGAATCTGTGGTGAATCAATGAGCTAAATGGCCTCCTCCTGTTCCTATGTTTCACCACTGAACAATGTATTCCATATGCAAATGGCAGCCCTGTTTTGGTGTGGGTATGTAACACTTTGGGGTAATATTTCAGCTTGCTGCTGGGTACTAATATAGAATCAATTGTGACGTGACCCTGCAGGCCACAATAATAACCTTTTGTTATTGTGTCAGCTGTGACTCAGTGGGTAGCACATGCACCTCTGAGTCACAAGGTCGTCGTGAAAGGTGCTATATAAATGCAATTTTTTTTTCTTTTTTCTTTTTTATCTGAGAGGGCCCTGAATCAATAGCGTACTGAAAAAAATATATTTGGTATTCTGATTTGGGTCGGTAACTCTGGTTGGACGTATTCCTGGAGCTTTGATCACATGACCTCCTGTCTCTAACCGCCCTGCCCAGTCAAACAGCTCTCCCCAATAACGAATAAATGAAGATGTTCAAAGGAAAAAGAGAAAAGCACCCAAATTGTTTTTTGATTGCTCCTGTGATTTTTCTCTCGGGTTTTGCTCGGCGCGGTGTGCAGCTGATCATTCTTCAATTCCTAGAAACCCCAGGGCAGTCCTGGAGGGTTGGCCATCCTCGCTCTGAACCTCTTGCAGTCGTGTACATATTCATCGCACAGCTGTTTTTTTGGTTCATGATTAGAGTAGAAAACTCCAAACAAATTAGCTTGATATATGTAGACCAACAACTAATGGAGCGTAGAGGGAAGGTATATAATGAGGCACACTTTGCTGAGCATAATCTCCAGGTGCATATAAGGCCCTCAGTGGTAGCCAATAAACTTTTTCATAACACTGTTGCCACTGTGATGTTTACCAGCAGGTACTTTGTCAAATGTGAAAAGAGACTAAGGGATCATATGGCCCATGGAAAAAGCTGTAAACCTTGAGGATTGTGTGATTTTGACTGTAAATTGTATAGAATCACATTAGAAACAGGCTCAACTGGTCTGTGCCGGTGTTTATGCTCTACACGAGTCTCCTCCCATCTTACTTCACCTTACCCTATAAACATATCCTTCTTAAATAAAAACAGAAAATGCTGGAAATCTCAGCAGGTCAGGCAGCATCAGTGGAAAGAAAGAGAGTTAAAGTTTCGGGTCAGTGACCCTTGGTCAGAACTGGAAAAGTTTGAGATGTAACAGATCCTTAGGGAAGTGCAGGGGCACTGAAAGGGGGAGGGGAGGAAAGAACAAAAGGGAAGGTGTGTGATGGGGTGGAAGGCAGGAGTGACAGAAGAGACAAAAGGGGATGATGGGCAAAAATGAGATGGTAATGGCACAAGTTAGGAAACAAAAGATGAGTCTAGATGGGGTGTGACTGGCTGAATCATCACCAGCTGCCATGGGAATGAGAAAAAAATGGGGGGAGGGCGTGGTTTGTTAAAAAAGAGGGAACAGGAAAACAATATGGGCAGAGATTATGGTCTGAAATTGTTGAACTCGATGTTGAGTCCAGAAGACTGTAAAGTGCCTAAATGAAAGATGAGGTGCTGTTCCTCGAGCTTGCGTTGAGCTTGATTGGAACAGTGTTGGATGCCAAGGAGGAGAGGTCAGAGTGCAAGTGGAGTGGAGAATTAAAATGACAGGTGACCGGGAGCTCGGTATCACGTTTAATGACTTGGATGAAGGGACCGAGTGTAATGTAGCCAAGTTTGCTGATGATACAGAGATGGATGGGAGAGTAAATTGTGAGGAAGACACAATAAATCTGCAAAGGGATATAGACAGGCTAAGTGAGTGGGCAAAAATTTGGCAGATGGAGTATAATGTGGGAAAATGTGAGGTTATCCACTTTGGCAGAAATAATAGAAAAGCAAATTATAATTTAAATGGAGAAAAATTGCGAAGTGCTGCAGTACAGAGAGACTTGGAGGTCCTTGTGCATGAAACACAAAAAGTTAGTATGTAGGTACAGCAAGTAATCAGGAAGGCAAATGGAATGTTGCCCTTTATTGCAAGGGAGATAGAGTATAAAAGCAGAGAAGTCCTGCTACAACTGTACAGGGTATTGGTGAGGCCACACCGAGAGTACTGCGTACAGTTTTGGTCTCCGTATTTAAGGGAAGATACACTTAAATTGGAACCTTCTATGAAGGTTCACTAGGTTGATTCCGGCGATGAGGGGGTTGACCTCTGAAGATAGATTGAGTAGGTTGGGTTTATACTCATTGGAGTTCAGAAGAATGAGAGGTGATCTTATTGAAACATATAAGATAATGGGGGGTTGGGGGCTCAACAAGGTGGATGCAGAGAGGATATTTCCACTCATCGGGGAAACTAAAACTAGGGGGCATAGTCAGAATAAGGGGCCGCTCATTTAAAACTGAGATGAGGAGGAATTTCTTCTCTCAGATGACTGTAAATCTGTGGATTTCTCTGCCCCAGAGAGCTGTGGAGGCTGGGTCATTGAATATATTTAAGGCGGAGATAGACAGATTTTTGAGCGATAAGGGAATAAAGGGTTAGGGAAGTGGAGCTGAGTCCATGATCAGATCATCCATGATCTTATTAAATGGCAGAGCAGGCTCGAGGGGCCAAATGACCTACTCCTGCTCCTATTTCTTATGTTCTTATTACGGACTGAACAAAGGTGTTCTGCAAAGCGGTCAGCCAATATGCGTTTAGTCTCCACAATGTAGAGGAAACCGCATTGTGAGCAGCAACTACAGTATACTAAATTGAAAGAAGTGCAAGTAAATTGCTGTTTCACCTGGAAGGAGTGTTTGGGGCCCTGGTCATATCCTTCTGTTCCTTTCTCCCTCATGCACTTATCTAGATTCCCCTTGAAAGCATCTACGCTATTCGCCTCAACCACTCCCTGTGGTAGCGTGTTCCACATTCTCACCACTCTCTAAAGAAGTTTCTCCTGAATTCCCTATTGGATCTTCTATTTATGGCCCCTCATTTTGGACTAGAGATTTCCTTCATGAAGGAATGGGTGGGAAAAGGATTTCTGCCTCAAAACACATGTGGGAAATGATCCCGAATTCAGGGAAAGGACAGGAAACAGTTGGATAGCAAACAGAGAGTAGGAATCGAATAGATAAGAGTCGGGTTTGGGGTGCAACTGATAAAGTTTTAGTACATATCCAGGCCAACGGATGAGTTTAAAGATGGTAAGTAGGCATAACACAGATTAATATGTATTAATTCACCGGACATTTTGAACCATGTTGATTATCTCTGTAACCTCGTACAACCCTTCAAGGTCTCTGTGCTCCTCCAATTCTGGCCTCTTGCCCATCCCCTGTTTTAAAATCGCTCCACCATTGATAGCATGCCTTCAGCTACTGAGGTCACAAGCTCTGGAATTCTCTCCCTAAACCTCTCTGCCTCTACTCCTTTAAGATGCTCCTCAAAACCTACTTCTTTGAGAAAAGCATTTGGACACTTGTCCTAATATCTACTTATGTGGCTCAGTGTTAAATTTTGTTTGATAACACTCCTATGAAGGTGCTATACAAATGCAAGTTGTTGGTTTTCTAAACTGCATCAACATAAACTAAGGCAGCCGTTGTACTAGGCTCCTGCAGCATTGTGCTGGTATCTTTGCACTGGCTATCATTTCATTTTGCTAACCTTGGTGTGAAAACGTCATAAAATCTCTCAGAAGCTGTCAGACTGCATTGATTTCTGCCTCCCCCCTCCCCCCCTCCCCCACCTCCGTTGCTGCCTCCTACCAGCCAGTCTCTTCCTGGAGAGGCGAAGGCAAATTTATTGATATCACAATTAAAGCATTCCTGAGTTCCAAGCTTTTCTCTCGCTGTGCTGAAACACGATGCCAACTGCACCATGCGCATTCTAATTCTGTACTCAGAGAGTGGTGAGAATGCGGAACTCGTTACCACATGGAGTAGTCGAGGCGAATAGCATAGATGCATTTAAGGGGATGCTTAATATGTACAGGAGAGAGAAAGGAATAGAAGGATATTGTACAAGAGCTGGAAAGTGGGATTAGGCTGGATAACTCTTTGTCAGCCAGCACGGACACGATGGGCCGAAATGGCCTCCTTCCGTGCTGTAAATTTCTATGATTCTATGATATGCTGATAAGGTGAGTTGAAGTAAGGTGGGAGGAGGCTCGTGTGGAGCATAAACACCGGCACGAACCAGTTGAGCCGAATGACCTGTTTCTGTGCTGTTAAATCTAGATAACGCCCTGGTTAACCCTAACAATAGCACACAAAGCTGGAAGATCTGTCAAGGCAAGGGACTCCATTTCTCTCTTGCTGGGGGAGGGGGGTGTGTGGAGGTGTGGTGGGGGGTGGGGGGGGGGGTGGGTGGGGGCTGCTCCTCTATGAGTAGAATCACTGGACCACCTAGTCTACATTTTTATATTGTGTGAAATCCTATTAAATATTGAAGTGGAAGATTTACTACTGCGCATAGACCCTATTTATGCCTGTCAATGTGTTACTGTAAAATTATCGGAGTGTCTCCTCCGCTGTTAAAATGTCACAAAATGATAAAATAGAGTATGGAGATGAAATCACTTATCCTTTTATGAGTTGATGATTCTGTACCACTGAAATTTTACATAATGGCTTCCACAGACATTGGGTTCATGGTTCTTTTGAGATGGAAATTAAGTCACAATCATTGTGGAATGAAAATATTTAGCAGCAGTTCAAGCATTTGAATTATTGATGCCTTTGCAGTTGATCAAACCTAAACATTGTGGCAGCCTGCCATCGGATACACTTTCCTAACTGAGAGGCCGCATCAATAACATTTTAAAGAAGTAGTTGAATCTGCTAAAGAACATCTAAAGACAGTTTAATAAAAGTGACTTATCGGCATTTTATATAATGCAGTTATAATGCCAAAGGCGCTGCAACCTAAATGTTAAATTCATAGTCGCTGCTTTAAATCAAAGTGTGAAGTTCAGTTTACAATTGCATTTTCTCTGTAATGTGTCAGCTGTGCTTTAGTGGGTAGCAGTCTCGCCTCGTAGTCAGAAGGTTGCGGGTTCGAAGTCCCAGTCCGAAGACTTGAGCATAAAAATCTAGGCTGATACTCCCAGTGCCAGTAGTGAGCGTTGCACTGCACTTCTTTCAGGTGAGACGTTTAACCCAGGCCCTGTCTGCCCTCTCAAGTGGACGCAGAAGATCACAGGGCACTATTTTGAGGATGAGCACCGGAGTTCTCCCTGGCCAATATTTACCCCTCAACCAACATCATTAAAAAACAGATGATCTGATTATTATTACATTTCTGTTTATGGGAGCTTGCTGTGCACAAATTGACTGCTGCGTTTCCCTGCATTACAATAGTGACTACATCGCAGCACCACACCTACGCCACAAATAGGCAGTTTCCAGAGAATACAACCTCTACACCAGCAAAGACGTGTCGATCCAGGCCGACTTGAACAATTTGCTACCAACCCGTCTCAAATCTAGAAAGCCATTTTGGACCGTCGCCGAAGCCTTGATGACCAATGGCGAAATGCTTGGAAGAACTGTGACATACGGAATGGATTCCTTATAGAGGACCCCACAGGGTAACCTGAAGGATCAAACCTTCCTCGCAAACAGTGGACAACCATCAACTGCCTCAGATCTGTTCATGGTAGATGCTGCCACTTTCTCCGTAGATGGAAGATTATAGCTTCCCCATCAAGCGACTGAGGAGCTCCTAATCGGACCCTGGAGCACATCATTGAGCTTTGTCCTCAGAGGAAATTCGCAAATAGCCTACAAGAAATCCACGCTGTTACACTGGATGCTTTGGCCTAGATATCTGACTTAGATATTGACATTTGATTTGTTTTGCTACTACCATACGAAAGATGATGAAGTGACTACACTTCAAAAAGTACTTCATTGGCTGTAAAGCGCTTTGGGACATCCTGAGGTCGTGAAAGGCGCTATAGAATTACAAGTTCTTTCTTTCTTTCACCTCTAAAGTTCCAAGCTCGAATGTTGCTTCCAGATACTATTTTCAAAGCTCATCTGGTAAACTTGAAAATGGTCCAGCACCTTTTGCGATGCACTTTTTTATTGGTTCTCTCCTCACTGAGTGCATAAGCTTCATTCATCCACATCCCATTAAAAGTTTATGTTCAGCAGATTAAAATCATAAATTGTGAAAGCTTCTCTACTGCAAACTTCAAGGTACAAAAGGTTTGAAGGCAATGTGTGTGAGGGAGCTTTAATAATACTGTTCATTTTAAACAGATCATTAACAATCAGATTGTTAAGCACCTACCTGCGAGCTGTTTTTGCTAACTGACAATTAGATTGACGATTAATGCTTTAAATAGCAGAATGTGATGGTTTGATGGGAAAAAAAATGCTTCCATTTACAATAATTTAATCCGCTTAACGGTATTTGAAACTGCGTCATTGAATCATGGAAACTTGCAGCACAGAATGAGGCCATTCGGCCTGTCGTGCTTGTGTCGGCTCTTTGAAAGAGCAGTCGTGCTTAGTCCCATGACCCCGCTTTTTGTCTGTAACCCTGTAAGTTCCTCATCCCCAAATACCCGTCCAATGCCCTTTTAAAATTATTGATGGAATCAACTTCCACCACCTTTTCAGGTCGCGTGTTCTAGATCCTGACAACTCTCTGAGTGGAAAAACATTCTCCTTATCTCCCCTCTAGATCTTTTTCCAATGATTTTGAATCTAGTTATTGACCAACTTCCTATTTACTCTATCAAAACCTCTCATCATCATGAAAATTTATATTAGGTCGCCTCTTAACCTTCTCTGTTCCAAGGAGAACAGTCCTAACTTTTCCAACCTCTCCTCATAACTTGAAGTCCCTCATCCCTGGTCACATCCTGGTAATCCTCCTCTGCATTCTTTCTAAAAAGAAAGACTTGGATTTCTGTAGCATCTTTCATGACCATCGGATGCTTTATATCCAGTGAAGTACTTTTGGAGTGTAGTCACTGTTGTAATGTGGGAAACGCAGCAACCAATGTGCACACAGCAAGCTCACACAAACAGCAATGTGATAATGACCAGATAATCTGTTTTTGTTATCTTGATTGAGGGATAAATATTGTCCAGGACACCGGGGATAACTCCCCTGCTTTTCTTCGATATAGTGCTATGGGATCTTTCACGACCCCCTGAGAGAGCAGACAGGGCCTCGGTATAATGTCTCATCCGAAAGACAGCACCTCCGACAATGCAGCACTCCCTCAGCATGGCACTGGAGTGTCAGCCTAGATTTATGTGCTGAATGCCTGTACATCTTTACATCTGCATTTCTCAACCTCTGGAACAAAGAAACAGTAGGCTGTACATTCTGCTTTGAGATACATTGGAAAAAGGAGTAAACCTAATGCCATGTAGTTAACAAAGTCATATTCAAAAACTTCTAATGTGGTTTGAAAGGAGGTAGTGTCAGCCTTAAAGGTCACACTGCAGTTCCATTAACGGCCAACTACTGATGTAATCCACCTGAATTTAAATACAGCAGCTGAGCACATGGCCTTTCTGAGTGACTTGATTTTTACGAACTGCATTAGGAAAATCGACTTAGGGCATGAAGACCTTCAGACTTAAGGTTGTTAAAAAAAATTGTGAGAGTCTGGCAGCCTAATTTAAGGTGGTTGGAAGCAGAATGTGTTTTCAAAGAGCACAGCTGTTCAAGGTGGAAGCTAGTCAGCAAAGAAGGGGTTAAAATGTACCCAGAGGGCACCCTTCTGCGCTGAAATGACAGTATCTTGGTGATAGTGGCAGCTTCTAATGGTTCAATCTCCCCAAAGCCAAGAATAGGCTACAGGCAATAGTACATCCTTGTTCATAGCACCGATGCTAAATATATCTGTTCTGTGTATCACAACAAAATGGTTATTTAAGTAGAGTTCATTCCACCACTGTTGCATCAAGCAATTGGTAACTTTCCAATGCAAGGTCTTTCATTTCCCTTGTATAGAATGATCCCATTGCATATATGAAAGGCACTTGCATTGGATATTGTGCATATTAATTCAAGAGCTTCATGCATTAAATGCTTAGGATGACTTTCAGAAATGTAAGGGTTCAAATCGTGCTGTGCTGTGTTCGTAATGAGAACATTCCGATGAAATTCTTTTGTCCACTATTTCAACTAAGGCATTAATATGTTTATTTCAAATGGTTTTAGTTGATGCAGCAGAGAGAGGAATTAATGTGTGGGAATTAAAGTGATTGTGGTATTTAAATGCTTCAACAACAAAAGTAATTGCTATCTATTCATGAACCACAACATTGCTTTCTTATAAACTGGAGAGTCAACAAGGGTATAGAGGCACTGGAGAAGATGCAAAAAATATTGACAACTGAGAGGTTATAACTATCAGGAAGGATTGAATGGGCTGGGGCTCTATTCTCTAGAAAAAAGGCGGCTGAGGGGTGATCTTCTAGAGTTCTTTAAAATGATGAAAGGGTTTGATAGGGTAGATGTAGAGAAGATGTTTCCACTTGTGGGGGAGACCAGAACTAAAGGACACAAATATAAATATAAAAGAAAAACACTGCGGATGCTGGAATCTAAAATGAAAACAGAAAATGCTGGAAACACTCAGCAGGTCAGGCAACATCTGTGGAGAGAGAAACCGAGTTAATTTTTCAAGTCGATGACCTTTTGTCAGAACCAGTTCTGATGAAAGGTGATCGACCTGAAAAGTTAACTCTATTTCTCTCTCCACAGATGTTGCCGGACACAAATATAAGGTAGTCACTAATAAATTCTATAAGGAATTCAGGAGAAACTTTTTTACCCAAAGAGTGGTGAGAATGTGGAACTCACTATGAATGTACTGTGCTGCACTAATGGAGTTAAATTGCAGCATTCTACAAGCACAGTAGTGTCTGTCTAAGACTACTTTCTAACAGTGTGATCAGCACGGTGCTAGAACCCCATATATTGACAATTCCTTCTTCAGCATTGTTTACTATCTTAAGAGAGTTGTGTAACTAATAAAGTATGGGAAAATATTTAAATAAAGTCCTTGTTCTGTAATTGTTATTAAACATCAGAGTGCTAAATGCTGACATTTGTTTGACTCTTTTGAAATAGTATGATTATAATTATTTCTATAATCGAAAGGGTTAGATAAAGACTATGGCCTGGTGCTTCCGCTAGGTTGCGCTGGTTTCTTCAGTGCAATTCACCCAAAACCATGGCTGCAGTGTGTACCATCTACAAGATGCACTGCAGCAACTCGCCATGGCTTCTTTGGCAGCACCTCCCAAACCAGCGACCTCTACCGCCTAGAAGGACAAGGGCAGCAGGCACATGGGAACACCATCACCTCCAAGTTCTGCTCTAAGTCACACACCAACCTGACTTGGAAATATATCGCCGTTCCTTCATTGTCGCTGGGTCAAAATCCTGGAACTCCCTCCCTGACAACACTGGGAGCACCTTCACCACACGGACTGCAGCGGTTCAAGAAGGCGGCTCACCACCACCTTCTCAAGGGCAATTAGGGATGGGCAATAAATGCTGGCCTTTCCGGCGACGCTAACACAAATTTAAAAAAAGATAGCGGAATTTTAAACGCAAAATATGTCCAGCATAAATCGGGTTTCCGAGATCTTTTGCACTGGTTTTAAAAAAACATCGTGCTAGGAGCTGGCCCCTGCCCACGACCCCAGATCGAGTTAATCACCATGGTGAGTTTTCGCTAATTGCGCCCATTTGCGGGCCTTCGGGAGGCTCTTAAAATTAAGTTATTTTTTTAGGCGCAAGGGCACTAATAGACATTTTAAAATCTATTGAATATATATATTTTTTAATTTACTAAGAAATTGACCACTGTACACCAATGAAAGCAGCAAGTGGTCCTGTGTAGTTTTTAAGTCATTTTCAGTTATTTATAATTGGGTTACTGACAGGTACCTGAAGGCTGGTGTACAATGGTCACCCCACGTTAAAAACATCCACGCACAGGCATCTTCCACCCTTCAAGATTTAGTTCGGGACCTGGAATATTAAATCCTTTATTGAAACACCTGTGAACTTTTTGGCATGGAAGCAAGTCATCCTCGACTCGAGGGACTGCCGATGATGATGATGATGATTGACAGGTTGCGGATGAGACACTCTACCTGCTTATTTTTGTGATAAACCCATTCTCAATTGTATTAATCAAACTGCATCAGGTTACCACTCTTAAATACATTCAGGAATATTTTTTAAAGCAAATTTTAAAAACAAAATTATGTTCTAATACGCTGCCCGATTGCACTGGTTCCCAGCAGCGTTTATGTTCGACAATGTGCAAATGAGTTTGTGTAGAAACTTGAGCAATAAAACCCACTTTTTAAAAATTTCTGCACAGGATGTGGGCATCACTGGCAAGGCCAGCATTTATTGGCCATCCCTAATTGCCCTTTAAATGGTGGTGGTGAGCCGACCTTTCCGAGGGTCAGTTAAGAGTCAACCACATTGCTGCGGTTCTGGAGTCATATATAGGCCAGACCGGGTAAGGACGGCAGATTTCCTTCCCTAAAGGACAGCAGTGAACCTGTTGGGTTTTAATCGACAATCTGGTAGTTCCGTGGTCACCATTACTGACACTAGCTTTTGAAAAAAAATTCCAGAATTATTTAATTAACTGAATTTAAATTCCCCAGCTGCCATGGTGGGATTTGAACTCACGTCTCTGGATCATTAGTCCAGGCCTCTGGATTATTAGTCCAACACACTCTGGCCGTATTTTACCAATTGCACCCCTAGTGGAAACTCCACCTCTTGAAGTATAATCTGAAGACCTTGTGATTTTTGTAGTCTTAAAACTCGGACAATTTTGAGCGCAATTTGTGCCCGAATGGTCGAGTGTGCGCAAAGTGGAATCTCTTGGCTTACTTCTTAAAGCAAAATTACTAAAAATAAATGGAATAGTCTGCATGTATATCAGTGCAGACACCAATCTTGTTCATCTGGTCACTTGACAGCAGCGTAATCTGGACTGAATTGAGTGAGATAGTGCTGTAGATAGTGAGATAGTGCTATAAATCAGTACAATGTTCTTTAAACTAAGTTCTTCTGTGATGTATTCTATGCTTACTTTTGTTATTAGTAATATTTAAAAGTGCACACATTTTCGTTAGTTTTGTACTATAGCTTTTCTCATTCATAGTTATTTAAAAAGGAGACTTTGGGGCAGTTCAAGCAGTTTACTCTGTTTATCCCTCAGTCAACATAACAAAGATAGATGATCTGGTCATTATCACATTGCTGTTTGTGGGAGCTTGCTATGCACAAATTGGCTGCCACTTTTCCCACATTACAACAGAGACTACACTCCAAAAGTACTTCATTGGCTGTAAAGCACTTTGAGACGTCAGCTGGTTGTGAAAGGCACTATATAAATCCAAATCTTTCTTTTTTTATAGATCGCGGAATTTTAAACCTAAGTGAATTGCGCCTGTCACCACTTTACCACTGGAGTAGCCACAGTCTTTTATTCTGGGTCAGAAGTCCATTTTGCAAAGGCAGATTGAAAGACCACGGGTGCCTGCATCCCCCAAACAGGCCCCGCCCACAAAACTGGCCACGCCCCTTCCCCAGGTCGGAATGGTGAGTTTCTGCCGATTGTGCCCGTTTGGGGGGGGGGGGGGGGGTGGGGGGTGTTTATCACACTGCGCCCAAAATCGCAAGTGCACAGGCACCCTGTGGTCACATGAATCGATCACCTGTCCCTGCTGTGACCCTGGTCGGCTTGCCCTGCAGCAGCAGCAATTACTTTAAATTAGTCTAAATCGAGTCGATGACAGCAGAGCAAGTCATACGCGTGTGACTTCCGTTGACCGATGGTCACAGGTCTTAGGAACCTTGGGCAGATCAAAGCTGTCACCTGAAGCCAATTATAAAAGTAGTTCCTTGAAGAACGGATCATTCCCAAGCAATCCCACTCTGTGTGGTTCCAGTCTCAAACCCATTCCGATCGATTACGCTGTTCAATTGCTCTGAGATTTTATGTTTGGGTTTCTGCGGAAACCTCGGCTCGCCAAAACCGCCGAGGTTTCTTCACTCTGTGCATTCTGGCCGCATTTTACTGATCGTGCCCCTAGCGGAAACTTGATATAGCCCCTTGGAGTATATCTGAAGACCTCGTGATCTTTGTTTCTTAAAGAAAAAAATATCAAGCGCGGTTGTCAGGAAAGCATTCTTCTGCTGAAACCCAGAAAGTAAAACCTTTGTCCACAAGATGGTACTACAAGACTGGGTAATAAACAACGATTCTGAGCTTCCTTGCAAAAATAAATTTGCACAGATATGTAGCACTAAATTACATGAAATTAAATGAAGGACAACTTCATTCACCTCAGCCGACACAAAAGGTTTGAAACAGCAGAATGGGTGTCTCTTTCTATATTCCCCCGACAGCTGGAATTTCACTGTTATTGGCACAGTGTTTATTCTAATTTCATAGCATTGATGAGTGCTGAGAGGAATGCCTTCCTCTTGTTCAACGGTGGAGGCATTCTCAGCCCATTCTGTTCTTTGAGAGCCATAAATATGTGGTTGTCCCTCCCAAGCCTGCCCCAATATTTTTTTTTAATTAATTCATGGGATGTGGGCATCGCTGGCAAGGCCAGCATTTATTGCCCATCCCTATTTTCCCTTGAGAAGGTGGTGGTTAGCTGTCTTCTTGAATACATGGCTTGCTAGGCCATTTCAGAGGGCAGTTAAGAGTCTACCACATTGCTGTGGGTCTGGAGTAACATATAGGCCAGACCAAGTAAGGACGGCAGATTTCCTTTCCTGAAGGAGATTAGTGAACCAGCTGGGTTTTTACGACAATCCGGTAGTTTCATGGGGCCCAAGTTTCGGGCCGTGCCTAAAACGGCGCAGCCCGGGCCTGGACGCCCGTTATTCGCGCCACAAAGTGCGCCTAAAAAAAACTTACCGATTCTCCGGCTCCCGGCAGGTCCTTTGGAGCTGGGCGCAGCGCAGCACGAGCTGTGGCGCGCTACAGTGGGCGCGCATGTGCAGTAGCTCCAGGCGCCTAAAACTGTGGGAGGGGCCCGAAGCACGCAGCTCCTAGCCCTGGCTGAATGGCCTCACTGGGGCTGTGTGGATAAGGCTCCTCCCACCCGACCGGACCCAACCTGACTCCTCCCGCTCTCCCCCACCCCCCCCCCCCCCCGGCGACTCGACCTCTGCTTCCCTCCGCGCCCCCCCCCCCCCCCGGCGACCCGACCTCCGCACCCCCCCCGACCTGACCCGACATCCGCGGCCCCCCCCACCCCCGGACCTCCGCGACTCTCTCTCCTCCCCCCCCCCCGACCTCCGTGACTCTTCCCCCCCACTGACCTCTGCGACTCTCCCACCCCCCCCCCGACCTCCGCGACCCCCCCCCCCCCCCCCGAGACCCGACTCCACCTGTAAATCCAGCCCGAAGTCTTGGGCCCGGCCGTTCAGCTTCCTTCTCTCCCTTCCCCCCCTCCCTCCCTCCTCTCTCCTTCCCCCCCTCCCTCCCTCCTCTCTCTTTCCCTCCCTCCCTCCCTCCTCTCTCTTTCCCTCCCTCCCTCCCTCCTCTCTCTTTCCCTCCCTCCCTCCTCTCTCCTTTCCTCCCTCCCTCCTCTCCTCCCTCCCTCCTCTCTCCTTCCCTCTCTCCATCCTCTCTCCCTTCTCCCCCTCTCCTCCTACCCCCCACCCCTCCTCCTCCTCCTCCTCCTCCCCCCCAGCTCTTCCCCCTCCCCCCTCCTCCTCCTCCTCCCCCCCAGCCCCTTCTCCCCCCCACCCTCTTCTCCCCCTCCCCCTCCCACCCCCTTCTCCCCCTCCCCTCGCTGTCAGAAACACAGACATTGACAGACAGAGAGTGAGAGACACACACACAGACAGACAGAGAGATAGAGACACTGACAGAGACACACTGGGGGGCCGTCCCAGCACGCTGTTGAAGGACTCCCGGTGCTGCAGTCGGTAAGTAGAAAATGTTTTATTTATTGATTTTTAAAATTAAAATTTTTTTTTAAAATTTTTTTTGATTGATTTATTGGTTGATTTATTGATGTGTTTATCATTTATTATTGATGATGGCTCTTTATTTGTAAAACTGAAGTGTTTAATGTTTGTAAACTTCCCTTTAAAGTGCCCCCCCCAATTCCCTATGCCTGATTTGTAACCTATGCCTGATTTTCTAAAGTGTAGACAAGGTTTTTTCGAACGTACAAAAATCTTCACTTACTCCATTCTAAGTTAGTTTGGAGTAAGTTTTCACTGCCTAAACTTTGAAAACAGGCGTAAGTGGCCGGACACACCCCCTTTTGAAAAAAAATTCTGTTCCAAAGTGAAACTGTTCTAACTGACTAGAACTGGAGCAAACTAAATGCTGAGAATTTAAATTTCTAAGATACTCCAAAAAAACAGGAGCAACTCAGGCCAAAACTTGGCCCCATGGTCACCATTACTGATACCAGATTTTCATTCCAGATTTATTTAATTAAATTTAAATTTAATGGTGAGATTTGAACTTATGTCTACCGGATCATTATACCAGACCTCTGGATTACTAGTCCAGTAATATAACCTCTATGCTACCCTACCCAATATAGGCACCAATGAAAGCAAAGTGTCACAAAGCAATACCGCTTTTCTTTATCTTAATGTAACCACTATGCTACCATAGAAAGGCTTTGATAGGGTAGACAGAGAGAAGAAGTTTCCACTTGTGAGTGAGACCAGAACCTGTTGTGTATGCATGCCTGTTTACTGTGTGATGTCTGTAACAATGTTATGCCACATTGAATGTACCCTTATACTGCACACACCTTACCGGTACACCAGAGGGTGCTGCTGCTGGAGACCTAGGGGTTGCCTGCACACGGCAGGTAACCCAGTATAAATGGGAACTCACAGCTTGTTGTCGTTACTCAGGAGCTGCAAATAAAGGACTTCAGGTCTACACAGTTTAAGTATCATACCCTGTCTCATGGAGTCATTACTAAAGGTGCCTACATATACTACAGAACCAGTAGCCATAAATATAAGATAGTCACTAATAAATCCAATAGTAAATTCAGGAGAAACCTCTTTACCCAGAGAGTGCTGAGAATGTGGAACTCACTACCACAGGGAGTGGTTGAGGTGAATAGCGTAAATGCATTTAAGGGAAAGTTAGATACAACACTAACAACAACAACAACTTGTATTTATATAGTGCCTTTAACATAGTGAAACATCCCAAGGTGCTTCACAGGAGTATTATCAGATAAAAAATTTGCCACTGAGCTGCATAAGGAGAAATTAGGACAGGGGTCAAAAAGGTAGGTTTTAAGGAGCGTCTTGAAGGAGGAACGAGAGGTAGAGAGACAGAAAGGTTTAGGGAGGGAATTCCAAAGCTTGAGGCCTAGGCTTTGGAATTCCCTCCCTAATTCCAATCAATGGTTAAGCGATTATAATCAGGGATGCAAGGAGGGTAGAATTAGAAGAGCACAGACATCTCGGGGGGGGGGGAGGTTGTGGGGCTGGAGGAGATTACAGAGATAGGGAGGGATGAGGCCTTGGAGGGGTTTGAAAACAAGGATGAGAATTTTGAAATCGAGGCGTTGCATAAGTACATGAGGGAGAAAGGAATAGAAGATGATGCTGATAGGGTGAGATGAAGTGGGGTGGGAGGAGGCTCGTGTGGAGCATAAACTCGTGTGGGCATAGACCAGATGGGCCGAATGGCCTGTTTCTTTGCCGTAAATAATTTGTAACACTTCGTAATATCTGATTTTCATACTGATCATGCAAAACAAGGACAGACTCCCTCCCGTTCGTTCCTCAAGATTACGGTCTGCTGTTCTTATCACACCTTTCCTTCTGAGTTGGTTACCATGAAGATAAATTGAAGTGAAATATTGCTTTCTCCGTCAGTTTCCATCCTATTCATTACTCTCTGCAGGCTATCAGGTGCTGGGTCACGTTTTAAGGTCTGGAAAATGAGTCCTGTTAAAATAAATGACCTAATTTTCATTAACCTGATACTGAAACTAAGGGCTGGATTTTTGTTTTGATGCTGCCTCTGTTCGTGCCCCAGAGGGGGGGTAATGGAGGTGGTAATTGGTACCACCCGGGCAGCCAGCTTCCAGCACCCCACTGGGACATTTGGTGCCAGTTTTGCGGAGACGCTGAGTAGTACCACCTGGAAGTGACGCTGTTATGAAATTTGTGGGACCGCCTGGGAAAGTGGGCGGTCCGAGCTGTTCCAGTGGCGGTGAGGAAAGGAATAACTACATGAGGTAAGTGTGATTGTTTTATTTTTGCAATTTATCTTTATGTGGGGTGAGCAAGGTATTGGGAAGGTTGTTTGTGTATTTTTTTGGCCATTTCTTTTTTCCAGGGAAGTCTCTCTTAAGGTGCTTCAAAGCCGGCTCTTTAGCAACGGAGTTCAGTTGCTCAGCTGGCCTAGCCTCCCTTAGTGCTCGGCTCCACACTTAGGGCCCAGCTGCTGAATTTTGTGGCTGCAGACACAAACCATTCCCCGGCGCAAAATTTACCGACCCACTGCCATTACCACTCGAAAAAGCCTCCAACCGAAAATCCAGCAATAAATTTCCGCCGCTGATCACCAGTTCTGACTCTCACAAGTTCTTGAGGAGTTTTGATTTCCATAACGTCTGCATTTTCCTTAATTCTGATCATATCACTGAGTTCATTTCCTCAGTTTCTCTATTTATCAGAGGTAATAACCGAGAGCAGTTTTATCCTCTGTTAATTTCCTTTTTTAAAAGATTCCCAGCATTTCTTTCACTGAAAAATAGCCATATTGTGCCTTATATAAAGAGACTGGTTGTTTTTTTCACCTAGCTTGGCTCGATCAGAATGCAGCAAATGGAGTTTTATTTCCCGATAGATGTTCCGATGTTGCTTACCAGCAGAGCATCTGTTTGCCACCACAGGAGTGACTCCTTTAATTTCCTCTAACATTCGACAGCAATCACAATTGACTGAAGATGAAAAGAGAAGTAGAATTCATTTAATGGAGTGAATATTGATACCACCGTCTCGACCAGTGAGGCTGAGCTGAACTTGTGGCTTTCATTTACTCGATTTGTGTACATATACCCTACATCTCTCGGTTCATGCAGCTCCTTTAGGATTGTACCCTTTAGTTTATATTGCCTCTTCTCGTTCTTTGTACCGAAATGTATCACTTCGCACTTTCCTGCATTAAATTTCATCTGCCAGGGCACAGATTTGAGGTGAAGAACCAAAGGCGATATGAGGAAAAACCTTTTTACGCAGCGAGTGGTTATGATCTGGAATGCACTGCCAGAAAGGGTGATGGAGGCAGATTCAATTGTGGCTTTCAAAAGGAAATTGGATAGGTACCTGAAGGAAAAACATTTTGCGGGCTGGAAAGGGTGGCAGAATGGGACTAGCTGAAGTGTCCTTGCAGAGAGCCGGCACGGGCTCGACAGGCTGAATGGCCTCCTTCTGTGCTGTAACCATTCTATGATTCTATAACCAGCAAACAGAGTCTATTTACTCTGCAAACAGAGTTTCCTGAGTACAACAGAATTGTTTCTCCAGCAGAAGACTGTGAGTGGAGGATAGTTACAGAATGCAAACTATGTGTGTAAAATTAACCCAGTCACTTACAGCAGTACGGTCCCCAGGCATGATTAACTTAGAACTTAAGAAATAGGAGCAGTAGGCCATTTGGCCCCTCGAGCCTGCTCTGCCATTCAATGAGATCATGGCTGATCTTCTACCTCAACTCCACTTGTCTGCACTATCCCATATCCCTTGATTCCCTTAGAGTCCAAAAATCTAGCGATCTCAGTCTTGAATATACTCAATGACGGAGCATTCACATCCCTCTGGGGTAGAGAATTCCAAAGATTCACCACCCTTTCAGTGAAGACATTCCTCCTCAGTTCGACAGGAAAATTACCCAGTCATCTCTGTTCTGGCCGGGACTTGTGGTGTCACTCTATGCAGCCTTAGTTTAATAGGAACCCATGTGTCTGATTGAGGGCAGATTGTCTGTCAGCCTTGCATTTATTCCTTCATCAGATTTAGCTGTTGTCATATTTTGCTGTGACAGAAGATGATTATCTGAGCTGCATAGCTCTCGCGGGAGTAATAGCTGGATACCGCATTCATCCATTTGCTGCCTGCAAAGTTCTATTAATGTTAAAAATGTGGGTTCTGTAGTGCTGCTACTCTTACAATGTTTGAAAGTTAATTTGCAATAGTTATTGTGTTGCAGCAGTGATGTACTTATCAATTTAACGAAAGACTTGCATTGATATAACACCTTTCACGACTTCAGTGTTGAATTAACAGTGAGCCTTGGATGCCAGAGTTTCCTTATTTCGTCTTTCGGATGAGACGTTAAACCGAGGCCCCATCTGCTCTCTCAGGTGGATGTAAAAGATCCCATGGCACTATTTCGAAGAAGAGCAGGGGAGTTATCCCCGGTGTCTTGGCCAAATATTTATCCTGAATCAACATCACTAAAAACAGAGTCTCTGGTCATTATCAAGTTGCTGTTTGTGGGAGCTTGCTGTGCCCAAATTGGCTGCTGCATTTCCCACATTACAACAATGACTACACGCCAAAAGTACTTCATTGGCTGTAAAGTGCTTTGAGATGTCCGGTGGCCACGAAAGGCGCTATATAAATTCCTTCCTTCCTTCCTTCCTTCCTTCCTTCCTCCCTCCCTCCCTCCCTCCCTCCCTCCCTCCCTCCCTCCCTCCTTCCTTCCTTCCTTCCTTCCTTCCTTCCTTCCTTCCTTTGCATCGTGAGCCACTTACTGTCTTTGTACCGTAATTAAACCAACCAACTCTCGCTAGGCTAGGCACATATATTTCACAGATGTTACATATATTTGAATTTCCTTGCTGCCGGGCTAACTGTCTTGAAACTTCTTCCAACCTTCCACATCTTCAGACATCTCAAGGTGCTTTACAGCCAATGAAGTACTGTTGTAAAGTAGGAAGTGTGCAGCCAAAGTGCGCATAGCAAGATCCCACAAACAGCAGTGAAATAAATGACCAGCTAATTTGATTTTAGGTGTTGGTTGAGGGATAAATATTAGCCCCAGGACACCAAGGAGAACTCCCCTGCTCTTCCGCGAAATAGTGCCATGGGATCTTTGACGTCCACATGAGAGAGTAGACAAGACTTTGTTTTAACGTCTCATCTAAAAGATGGCACCTCCGACAGTGCAGTATTCCCTCAGCACAGCACTGGAGTTTCAGCCTAGAAGGCCTTGGAGTGGGTCATGAACCTCTGACCTTTCTGATCCCGAGGTGAGAGTGCTACCCACTGAGGCACGGCTGAGTGAACACGTCCTCCCTCATTTTTGCTTACCAGAAATTAGCCGTCCTCAATCATTTTCCACAGCTGTAACCTTCGAGCAATTTATTACTTTTTACAAAAGCAAAACCCTGCGGATGCTGGAAATCTGAAATACAAACAGAAAATGCTGGAAACACTCAGCAGGTCAGGCAGCATCTGTGGAGAGATACCTGTGGAGCTAATGTTTCAGCTCAATGACCTTTCATCAGAACTAGAAAAAGTCAGAGTTATAGCACGTTTTAAGCATGTGCAGAGGCAGGGAGGAGAGGAAAGACCAAAAGGCAAGGTCTGTGATTGGGTGGAAGGCAGAAGTGATTAAATAACAAAAGGTATGATTGTACAAAGCAAAAGGAGACAGTAATGGGACAAAAGGTGGCGGCGTAAATGAGAATGGCAGAATCAGCAACAGCTGGCAAGGAATTGCAATGACTTTTTATTGCAATTGTTACGTATTTAATATTGTGATATTGTAATATTGCTTCAATAAAATGTGGCTTTTCCACGCAAATGATTTCAAATATTCCAGCAATATCAAATATGACTTCCATTTCAGTTAAAACCATAGCCTTGTGGTTAATGGATAGCTGTTTTATTACAAATTATACCACTTATGTCGGTAAATAATCCCCCCAGTTAAAAGAAAAAGCAATTTGATAATGAGAATATATGTTTAACGGGAGTGTTTACTCAAACACTGATTAATTTCCCCAATAGTCCATCGTGTTTGTTTAACAGGAATGATTGGCTAAAGGGAAGGCTATTCTCACTACAGGGGTCTTCCCATTAACAAGCTGCTACAGTGCTAGATAAATCAAATCCTGAACTGCTAGTTATGGCATTTACTGTGGCAGTTTATGGAATTGCCGTTAGTTTGGGATGGCAAGAAACAAGGCGACTTAGTGAACTTGAAGAAAAGCCTTGTTCCTTTCTTGTGTCCAAACTGTGCCCCAAAAGATCGGGGATGTTAAACGTAGGGGAGTTGCGCCCCAACAATCACCCACGCTCGTGTTTCCCGCGATCCTTTACGCCAGTTCAAGATTTAATTAGCGTCTGAATCAGGCCCTGCCCCAAGTGCATATTGCGCGATTCTGCCGATTGCGCTGGTTCGGGAAGGCTCTTCAAATCGCGCTCATTGTTTGAGGCGCACACGCACCAGTCGGCACGTTCTAAACAGATTTTACATATCAAAAAATATTGAATTTACTAAAAAACTGACCAGTGTCTACCCATGAAACTATTAAATGATTCGATATAGTTTTCAGTGATTTTCAATTGGGTTACTCACAGGTGGAGCACTGGACACCCTGATTAGAAATGTTTATTTTTGGTGATAAACACATTTTCAGCCCAATTAATCAATCTGCAGCAGGTTAAACACATCAAGGAATACTTTTTAAATGGGAAGGAAACAAAACAATTACGTACTATTACTCTGCCCAATTGCGCTGGTTCATGGAAGGATTAATGTTTGTGATTATACAAATGAATTTTAGCGGAAACTTGAAGCCTAACCTAACTGAACCAATGCGATTTCCAATGCATTTTGGGTGCAATTCCCCAACTGCACCCAGAGCGGAAACTTGCCCCCCTTGATTCTTTCCTCCAATGCCCCCGTTTGACCATATGTTTCTGCCACTGGCAGTCAAGAGATGAAATTGATGTTTGGGCCTCGAGTTTCTGCCTTGAGGGTGGTTGTCGACCCAGGCACAAATTGTGCTCAAAACTCGCTCGTTTTGTGAAGTGAATTTTTTTGTTGAATTTCCGCTCAGACTCATTTGCATATCGCCGAGAGTATAAAATCTGCCAGGAACCAGCACAATTGGGAAGTCTTTTAGAATGTAATTTAAACTAAAATGTTTGCATTGAAAAATATTCCTTGATGTATTTAAGAGCGATTTGATTACTACAGCTGGAAATGGGTTTATCACCAAAGAATAAGCATTTTTGCTCAGAGTGTCGAGACCAACGCTTGTGACTAACCCAATTTTAAATAACTGAATATTACTTTAAAAAACACCGATACATAATCATAGTCACAATGGTGTACAGTAGTCAGGTTCTTAGTAAACATTAAAAAATATATATCTAAAAGCTTTTAAAAGGTGCCTGCTGCTGTCTTTGCGACTGAAAAAACTACTTACATTTAAGAGCCTCCTCGAAGATCCGCAAACGGGCTCAATTAGTGGAAACTCGCCAGGGTGATTAATTCGATCTGGGGCGGGGCCAATTTTGTGGGCAGGGCCGGCTTCCACCGTGATGTTTTATAAACTAATGCAAGAGATCGCGGAAAGTCAATTTGCGTTCGACATAATTTGACCTTGACATTCTGCGATCTCTTGCGCTGGTTTGGCCAATTCTGGGCGAATTGTGCTGAAAAAAACCAGTGCAACCGAGCGGGCAGATTTGAGGGAGAGGGGGACAGTACCTGAGGAGAGAGAATGGCAAACAATATCAGCTAATATGGATGCCAGGCAGAGAAGTTGGACGGTCAGCAGTTTGGTGGGATAAATAATCTATTTTTGTTATGCTGACAGAGGGATAAATATTGTCCAGGGCACTAGGAATAATTACCCTGTGCTCCTTCGAAATAGTGCCATGGGCTCTTTTACATCCACTTGTGAGAGCAGACAGGGCCTCGGTTTAACATCTTATCTGAAAGACGGCAGCTCCGACAGTGCAGTACTCCCTCAGCACTGCACTGGAGTGTCAGCCTAGATTTCTGTGCTCCTCGTCCCTGGAGTAAGACTTGAACCCACAACCTTTTGACCAACAAGCAAGTGTGCTACCCACTGAGCCACAACGAAGGGAACTGGACCAGATGGAATGAATCCAAGAACACTGAAGAAATTAGAGTAGAAGTAATGAGAGCAGTGGGTGATATATTTCACAGCTCATTAAATACAGTGGAAATGCCACCAGATTAGAAAGTGAAAATGTTGATTGAGATCCTTTTTTAAAAAAGATCAGGAGCATAATCCTGGGAATTATAACTCTGTTGTGTAATGAGAGAGGATTAATTAGCAATCTTTTTGTGTGAGGCCCCTTGGGGAAGAGTGACCATAATATGGTAGAATTCTTCATTAAGATGGAGAGTGACACCGTTAATTCAGAGACTAGGGTCCTGAACTTAAAGAAAGGTAACTTCGATGGTATGAGACGTAAATTGGCAAGGATAGATTGGCAAATGATATTGAAAGGGTTGATGGTGAATAGGCAATGGCAGACATTTAAAGATTACGTGGATGAACTTCAACAATTGTACATCCCTGTCTGGCGTAAAAATAAAACGGGGAAGGTGGCTCAACCATGGCTAACAAGGGAAATTAGGGATAGTGTTAAATCCAAGGAAGAGACATATAAATTGTCCAGAAAAAGCAGCAAACCTGAGGAGAAATTTAGAATTCAGCAGAGGAGGACAAAGGGTTTAATTAGGAGGGGGAAAATAGAATATGAGAGTAAGCTTGCAGGGAACATAAAAACTGACTGCAAAAGCTTCTATAGATATGTGAAGAGAAAAAGATTAGTGAAGATAAATGTAGGTCCCTTGCAGTCAGAATCAGGTGAATTTATAATGGGGAACAAAGAAATGGCAGACCAATTGAACAAATACTTTGGTTCTGTCTTCACGAAGGAAGGCACAAATAAACTTCCGGAAATACCGAGGGTCTAACGAGAAGGAGGAACTGAAGGAAATCCTTTTTGGTCAGGAAATTCTATTACGGAAATTGATGGGATTGAAGGCCAATAAGTCCCCAGGATCTGATAGTCTGCATTCCATAATACTTAAGAAAGTGGCCCTAGAAATAGTGGTTGCATTGGTGATCATTTTCCAACATTCTATAGACTCTGGATCAGTTCCTATGGATTGGAGGATAGCTAATTTAACACTTTTTTTTAAAAAGGAGGGAGAGAGAAAACAGGGAATTATAGACTCATTAGCCTGACATCGGTGGTGGGGAAAATGTTGGAATCAATTATTAAAGATGTAATAGCAGCGCATTTGGAAAGCAGTGACAGGATCGGTCCAAGTCAGCATGGATTTATGAAAGGGAAATCATGCTTGACAAATCTTCTAGAATTTTTTGAAGATGTAACTAGTAGAGTGGATAAGGGAGAACCAGTGGATGTGGTGTATTTGGACTTTCAAAAGGCTTTTGCCAAGGTCCCACACAAGAGATTAGTGTGAAAAATTAAAGCACATGGTATTGGGGGTAATGTATTGACGTGAATAGAGAACTGGTTGGCAGACAGGAAGCAGAGTAGGAATAAATGAGTCGTTTTCAGAATGGCAGGCAGTGACTACTGGGATACCGCAAGGTTCAGTGCTGGGACCCCAGCTATTTACAATATACATTAATGATTTAGATGAAGGAAATGAATGTAATATCTCCAAGTTTGCAGATGACACTAAGCTGGGTGGCAGTGTGAGCTGTGAGGAGGATGCTAGGAGGCTGCAGGGTGACTTGGACAGGTTAGGTGAGTGGGCAAATGCAGTATTGTGTAGATAAACGTGAGGTTATCCACTTGGTGGCAAAAACAGGAAGGCGGAATATTATCTGAATGGTGACAGATTAGGAAAGCGGGAGATGCAATGAGACCTGGGTGTCATGGTACATCAATCATTGAAAGTTGGCATGCAGGTACAGCAGGCGGTGAAGAAGGCAAATGGCATGTTGGCCTTCATAGCTGGAGGATTTGAGTATAGGAGCAGGGAGGTCTTGCTGCAGTTGTACAGGGCCTTGGTGAGGCCACACCTTGAAGTTTATGTACAGTTTTGGTCTCCTAATCTGAGGAAAGACATTCTTGCTATTAAGGGAGTGCACCAGACTGATTCCCAGGATGGCAGGACTGACATATGAAGAAAGACTGGATCGACTAGGCTTATATTCACTGGAATTTAGAAGAATGAAAGGGGATCTCATAGAAACATATAAAATTCTGTCTGGATTGGACAGGTTAGATGCAGGAAGAATGTTCACGATGTTGGGGAAGTCCAGAACCAGGGGTCACAGTCTAAGGATAAGGGGTAAGTCATTTAAGACCGAGCTAAGGAGAAACTTCTTCACTCAGAGAATTGTGAACCTGTGGAATTCTTTACCACCGAAAGTTGTTGAGGCCAGTTCGTTAGATATATTCAAAAGGGAGTTAGATGTGGCCCTTATGGCTAAAGGAATCAAGTGGTATGGAGGGAAAGCAGGAATGGGGTACTAAAGTTGCATGATCAGCCATGATCATCTTGAATGGTGGTGCAGGCTCGAAGGACCGATTGGCCTACTCCTGCACCTATTTTCTATGTTTCTATGTTAACTTGAGATCTTTAGTCTGTTATAAAGAAAGACTTGCATTTATATAGCACCTTTCATGACCTCAGGACGTCCCAAAGCGCTTTACAGCCAATGAAGTACTTTTGAAGTGGAGTCACTGCTGTAATGTAAAGGAATTCATTAAGCCATTTTTAACATGCGTAAAGGTAATAATCCCAGATCAACGTGGAACTATGAAAGACCTGCCATACCTGTCAAATTATGGTGAATTATTTGAATATAGAACAGAATTGTAGATGATAGGATAATGGATGAAATATATCTTGACTTGACAGATGCAATTCAAAGTAGAGAAATGCAAAGTGCTTCACATCGAGACAGAAAATCCAGGGAATATTATTTAAATGGAAGGAAAATAATGTGCATGGAAAATGAAAGAGATTGGGGGACCTGATTGACAATAAATTGAAGCTATCGCAACAATGCCGAGTGGCAGTGAGTAAAGCAAATCAGATGATGGGATGTGATAAAAGGTCAATATTGAGCCAAAATCGTACGGTAATCCTGCCACTTTATAAATCATTGGTACGACCTCACTTAGAATACTGTGTACAGCTCTGGTCACCTTAGTACAGAAATAATATTGCACCTATTGAAAGGATACAGAGGAGGCCAACCAAAATGATTGAGGGGAAGGGGGGATTGAATTATGAGATGCGATTGTGGAAATTGCACGTGTGCTCACTGGAAAAGAGAAGGCTGAGAGGCAATATGATTTTTAGGATTATAAAGAGATTATGTCAACCATGACAAGCTGTTTTACCTTGTTCCGAACAGTAGAACTAGAGGACGCGGCCTGTGCTTGAAGGGGGAAAATTCAACAACTTGTATTTATATAGCACCTTTACTGTAGTAAAAACGTCCCAAGGTGCTTCATAGGAGCATTATCAAACAAGATTTGACACCGAGCCACATAAGGAGATATTTGGATAGGTGACAAAAACTTGATCAAAAAGGTAGGCTTATCTTTGCATTCCTGGATGTTCCTGGTTGTTAGAAGCACTTTGCTAAAGACAAATCCAATAGCAGGGTAGATTTGCAATGTTTCCATTGTAGGTTTCTTCACATATTCACAGAGCCATCGACAAAACAACCCATTATCAAATGAAAGAGTACAATTGACCGCATGTTCCATTCAAATCTAATTTGCGGAAACAATATTTCAGCAAGTGGTCAATCTATGCAACAAACTCCCTTGGGACAGTTTGTATTGATTCATTCAAATGGGAATTGGACATATTTCTTTCAGAAAATAACATTTTGGGATATTTTCTTTGTCCAAAGTTGGTTCAGTTGTAGAATTTGGATTTCAACTTGGCTGTAAGTATCTAAGTCCTGTATTCTCATTTTGTTGTGATTTTCGGTTATTTTCTGTCTTGGGTTGTCCATTCTGACTTTATTTTTGTCCACTGTTAACTCTTCTTTCTATATCGAGAGATGATATCCTGTAGCTTATCATTCTAATTTACCCTTTGACTCATTGGTAACATTACCAGACTGCACACATGTGCATTGCTATTATATTTGTTAAGCAGGGAGATTTGTTAAGAGGTGATCTTATAGAAACATTTAAAATCAGGAAAGGGATAGACAAGATAGAGGCAGAGAGGTTGTTTCCACTGGTAGGGGAGTCTAGAACTAGGGGGCACAGCCTCAAAATACGGAGGAGCCAATTTAAAACCGAGTTGAGAAAGAATTTCTTCTCCCAGAGGGTTGTGAATCTGTGGAATTCTCTGCCCAAGGAAGCAGTTGAGGCTGACTCATTGAATGTTTTCAAGTCAAAGATAGATAGATTTTTAAGCAATAAGGGAATTAAGGGTTACGGGGAGAGGGCGGGTAAGTGGAGCTGAGTCTTAAGCAATAAGGGAATTAAGGGTTACGGGGAGAGGGCGGGTAAGTGGAGCTGAGTCCACGACCAGATCAGCCATGATCTTATTAAATGGTGGAGCAGGCTCGAGGGGCTAGATGGCCTACTCATGTTCCTAATTCTTATGTTCTTATGTTCTTATCTACTGAGGTAGAGCAGGCGCATTTTGCTTGAAGGCAACAGTTGGGTAACATTTCTTACAGTTGTACTGTTCCTTCATTGTCACTGGATCAAAATCCTGGAACTCCCTCCCTAACAGCACTGTGGGAGCACTTTCACCACACGGACTGCAGCGGTTCAAGAAGGCGGCTCACCACCACCTTCTCAAGGGGCAATTAGGGATGGACAATAAATGCTAGCCTTGTCAGCGACGCCCACATCCTGTGACTGAACATAAAAAAACATTTTAATTCTATAACGTGCTGTTCTGTAGACGGGTCTGTGAATGTGTGAAAGAAACTACAATCGAAACGTATGATAGGTTGCAACAATATATGATTTGACTTTGGATGAGTGCTCCCACAAGCTATTACAATGGGGAAACCTTTCACAGCACCCCGCCCCCTCACTCCCCACGAAGAACATTGCACTTAAATGATCGTAGAATCATGCAGCACAGAGGGAGGCCATTGGTGCAATAAAAGCTGCAAAGAACATACACAGATATGAGCAAGAAAGTTCTCCAGCAACTTGAGCACATAAATCTAGGCTGACACTCCAGTGCAGTACTGAGGGAGTGCTGCACTGTTGGAGGTGCTGTCTTTCAGATGAGACGTTGAACCGAGGCCCCATCTACTCTCCCAAGTGCACGTAAAAGATCCCATGGCATTATTTTGAAGAAGAGCAGGGGAGTTATACCGGTGTCCTGGCCAATTTTTATCCCTCAATCAACATGACAAAAACAGATTATCTGGTCATTATCACATTGCTGTTTGTGGGAGCTTGCTGTGTGCAAATTGGCTGCCACGTTTCCTACATTACAACAGTGACAACATTTCAAAAGTACTTCATTAGCTGTAAAGTGTTTTGAGACGTCCGGTGGTCATGAAAGGCGCTATATAAATCCAAGTCATTCTTTCCTGCCGGTCTGGGTTTACTGAGGGCACCTGTAGTTCATGTCCACAGTCTGTTTGGGTGTTTGAACTTAGTCTTTTGACTCAGTTACAAACTGTGATTCAGAGCTATCAGGCTCCACTTTCATTTCTGGGAGCTCTGTGCCATTCAGCTCTATTTTGACTTCTTGCTGCTGGGCTCTATGAAAGAGCTATCCAATTAGTCCCACTACCCCCTGCCTTTGCAATTTTTTTCCTTTATTCCTTCCATCTCTCTCCACCCATGCTGGTGATAGGAACAGGTTTGGAATGTAAATTTTCATGGGCTGCGAACCGGGGAGGTCACTTTCTCAGTATTTCAGCCGATGGCACAGAGAACAAATGGAAGCATTTCTCTTTAATTAACGAGGCCTGCTAATGAAGTCGCACAAATGCACAGCTTGAAATGTACGATTTGCTGAGAATCAGATCTTATTACCAAGTCGCTAATTGCAGAAGGAAACAGACACCCTCCTGGTTTTATTGTTTGTGTCAAAGAGATATTTGACTCCCATGGGATCTTCTCGCTGCTCAGTTTTGCCCCTTCTACTGATCTTGTACAGAACCTCTCTCGTTATTCAGTAAGTTAAACATGCAGATCAATGGGACTGGAAAATAGGGATATAATCAGAGGGACCGGCACACAATGAACCATATACACCAATATGATCCCGTGCTCAAATTAACACTCTGTGGCACATCAGCATATTGTGCTCTTATAATAATTCTCTTTTCTCTTGAAAAGAAAAGGCTGAGGGGTCGCCATATTATGAAAAGGATATAGGGGCACTGGAGAGGGTGCAGGGAAGATTTACAAGGATGATGCTAGAAATGTGAGGGTATACCTATCAGGAAAGGATGAACAGACTATTTTCTCTTGAAAAGAGAAGGCTGAGGGGTGACCTAATAGAGGTCTTTAAAATTAGGAAAGGTTTTGATAGAGTGATACAGAGAGAGAGTGTTTCCACTTGAGGGGAAGAGCAAAACTAGAGGCCATCAATATAAGATAGTCACCAAGAAATCCAATAGGGAATTCAGAAGAAAACTCTTTACCCAGAGAGTGGTGAGAATGTGGAACTCGCTACCACAGGGAGTGGTTGAAGTGAACAGTATAGATTTATTTAAGGGGAGGCTAGACAAGCATATGGGGGAGAAGGGAATAAAGGGTTATGCTGATAGAGTGAGATGAGCAAAGATGGGAGGAGGCTCGAGTGGAGCATAAACGCCAGTCACTGTGCTGTATATCTTATGTAATCCTATGTAATTAATTGAAGTATGGTAAAAGGAATAATTAACCTATAAAGTTCTATGGTTTGCCAACAGACACTATTTTAATGTTGATCTCTAGTTACATTGCAATAATAATTTTTATCTAGCTCCACGAATCTATTTTTGTAAGCAATCTAAAATGTCTCTTACTTTTATGGGTGTTGACTCACACTGTGCTATATTTGCTTCTGCAGGGTGTAACAATATCACTATTGAGTTCAACAATTTCAGATCATAACCTCTGCCCCAGTGTTTTCAGACAGCAGCTGTTGGAAATGATTCTGCTGTTGACATTTACAGCTCTTCTAGAGCCATCTTTTGTTTCTTTACTTGTCCCATTACCATCTCCTTTTTCCATACAACATCACCCCTTGTGTTATTAATCTCTTCTGCCTTCCACCCTATCACAGACCTTCCTCTTTATTCTTTCCTCCCCTCCCCCCTTTCCCTGTCCCTGCACTTGCTTAAAACCTGTTACTTTTTCCAGTTGGGATGAAGGGTCATTGACCTGAAACGTTAACTCCGTTTCTCTCCATAGAAGCTGTCTGATCTGCTGAGTATTTCCAGCATTTTCTGTTTTTATTTTTAATAATAGTATCTTCTTGTGACCTGAACTGGATTTTGGATCTTTCACGCTGTGCACTTTTTCAATTCCTTGAAAGGTAGACCAAGCTCACACTAGTTGAGATGAGGCGTGATACGAATTTATGAGAACATAGGAACAGGAGGAGGCCATTCAACCCCTTCCGCCATTCAATGAGATCATGACTGACCTGTGTCCTAACTCCATCTTCTTGTCTTGACTTCATGGGGCCGAAATTGCCCCTCTCCTTAAGGCCTGTTACCACCGGAAATCGCCGGCCACACTGCGAAGTGGAGTGGCCGGCGACTTTTTGTGGAATGGCCGCCGATATCCTAATTGGCCTGTCGTGGTTTCCCGGCGGTGTGCATCACCGCACCGCTTCCCCCCCCCACTTCCGCAGCATTCCGAAGTGCGCCATCACTGCGCACAAGGCCGAGGTCCCGGGCCGGAAGCCCCATTGCCCTATAAAAGTCGTCCCACCATTGGGCGGTGCCAAGAGCTGCTTTTTTTGGGTGATGCACACCGCCGGGGTGCCTTAAAGGTGTGTTGCTTTCAGTCGGTTTTGTGTCACTGACTTTTTCCCGTTGTTTCACTAGCAGTGCAAGGATACAGTGCACGCTGCTTTGCGAGTGCCAGAGGCACCTTCCACCTGCAGAACAGGGAGGCCACTTCGAGGAGGCTGGGCTTGTGGAGGCCTTTGAGATGGCAGTGCTTGCAGGCCTATGCCTCCTGCACATTGTGCGTGTCACCGAGGCACGGAGGAGAAGGCGGCACCGGGGGCAACAGCTACAGAGGCAGTGGGCAAGGGCCGCAGGTATCTTTGCGGCCCAGCATGGAGAGGACCAGGGAGATGGCCACAGGGGGGAGGCAAGAGAGGTGCCACACGAAGGCCCTCAGCAAGGGCGTCCTCTAAGGAGGAGAGTGAGGTACATGGAACTCCCCCACCAGATACTGGACCAGCAGACCAGGAGGCAGCCTGCAGCAGAGCCAGATGCTGGGCACCAGCAGGCTGCAGAAGTGGAGAAGACAACAGAGCAGCAGGGAGAAGTCAATGAGCCACCTCACAGAGCAAGGCAGACACACAGATGTGGGGGCGCCAGGCCATATCGAGAAAGAGTCTTCTGGCAGCAATTCTCATACAGGGATATGAATGCTGATCAGTGCCTGCGCAGAATGAGATTCCGGAAGGACGTCATGACTGAGCTCTGTAATCTCCTGCAGGCAGAATTGGAGCCACAGACACGGGTGAGGACAGCCCTGAGCATGGCATCCAAGGTAACTATCGCCCTCAACTTTTATGTGACTGGGTCCTTCCAAGCTGCCACTGCGGCCATGTGTAACATCTCGCAGTTTGCAGCCTTCAGAGGTGTGCCACGCCTCTTCATTGGTCCTACTGAAGATTGTGGCTGGCTCCTGGGTGACAAGGGCTATTTGCTGAGCACTTGGCTCATGACTCCTCTGCGCAACCCTAGAATTGCCGGGCAGCTCGTGTACAATGAGAGTCTGACAACCACCAGGACCATCATCGAACACACTATTGGTATTCTGAAGCAGATGTTCCGTTGCCTGGACTGCTCAGGGGGTGCGCTGCAGTACTCGTCTGAGTGTGTCTCCATATTTGTGGTGGTGTGCTGCATGCTCCACAACTTGACCATCATGAGGGCACAGACATTGGAGGACGAGGCAGCAGTGCCAGCTGTGGAGGAGAAGGAGGAGGAGGTGCATGAGATGGAGGAGGAACAGGATGCGGGTGGGCAGTCACACAAAAGGCGGAGTCGCCATTGTGATCCTGCAAGACAAGCACAAAGCCGTCTCATAACGGTTCACATAACACAATGCCCAGTTGAGTCTGCATTTGGCCATGTCCATGGGTCAATCTGTGAGCCCTCTCACACATCATTCCCGCACATTAAAATGAGAGACCTGATCACAAATTCCAAACACAAAATAAATATTTATTAGAACCCAAACAATGGGTTTCCAAAACAGCCACATAATTATCACCCTTGTTCAACTCCTTACTACCCCTCTTACACAGACCTATCCTTACCCTACGCCGCAGTGTCTCCCCTGTGGCTGCCTCATGGCTTTGGGAAGGCTGCTGTGTGTGTAGAGGATGTTACAAATGTCCTTCTCGGACGCCCTCGACCAGCTTTGGCCCTAGAAGGGCCAGCTGCAGACTGGGCCGCATCCTCCTGTGCACCTTCACTCGGAAGTGGCTGGGGCGAAGCCATGCTTGGCAGCAATTGTGGAGTGGCAAGTCTCGGCTCAGGGCTGCTGTGAACCGGAGAGCCCACATCAGTATCCTGGTCCAAGGAGCCAGTGCCACCACCTTGGGCAGCATCCCACCTCCCCCAATAAGCTGCTGGAGCACAGGTCGCGGGGTGATGTGGCACCAATAGACCCCCGGTGGACCGTGGTGGACCCAACCACGATGGCAGCAGTCAGATCTCGCGTAGCCTCCAGTTGAGACTGCATGAGAGCAGCCACAGTCGCGAAGACACCAGAAACGACAGCAGTCAGACGCTCCGTGCCCTGTTGCCCAGAGTGCATGAGCGCATTCTGAGCTTTCAAGTCAGCGGCCAAAGAAGCACTGCGATGCTCGCTCCCTCGCGCCTGTGCTGCAATGGCAGCTGTCACCTCGCCCAAGAGACGTGTCATCGCAGCTGGATCCACCCGGTCGCTCTGGGATTCCACCCTCGTCTGCACATTGGCAATGATGGGCTCCATGATGCGTGCAGAGCTGTCCACAATGCGGGACGTGGACTCCTTCACACTCCTGACCACTTGCGACACTCTCTTGCGGCATCCCTTGCATTGCCACCAAGAGCTCCGATTGCCTCCACCCTTTGTTCGTAAACTCCAACATCGATGGGCTTGTCTGAGTCCTCCTCAGCAGGACTCGGCTGCGCACTCGCCCCTCTCCAGAGGTTCCCTTGGCCCTTCACCATACTGCAGCCCGTTAGGCCCTGGTGCTTCACTCAGGGCAGACCCCCGTCTAAATCTATGTTATCCGACCGTGGACTCCCAGTATCTGAGCTGGTGCGTGGGACTGTAGGAAGCAGTGATGCTGGCAGAGCTCTCCCCCACTCCATCTCTCTCGTCTGAGATGCCGCCAAGATCATCGAGGGTGTCAAGTGTCTCCTCACTGTGGCTGCCAGTAGCCTCAAGGGTCTCTGTGTCGCTCATGATGATACTGGGGGTATCATCTGCATAAAAGGGAGAAGGGGTGCCGTGAGGGTGAGTAAAGCGTAAGCAACAGCCAAGTAGGCCAATGCACTGTGAGGGAGCGATGGCATTGCACAAATGCGTTCACTTACTCATGCTGCCTCCAGCAATATCTGAGCACCCGGCTGCCATAGGGGGACCAACGTGCGCACCCACTAGTCGTTACAGCCTCTGCTCAAGATCTTTGAGCAGCACATTTAGGATTTTCCCCCACCAGTGGCTTGTTGGTCAGCACGGTTGCGCGCCACCTTAGCCGGCAAAGCAACGGAGGGTTGATGTGGAAGTTTCAAGAGGCCTCGGCAATGAGTGCAAGTGTGGGTCGATTACATGCAGCTGTGAATGTCAGATGCAAGGCATCCTCCATTGTGAGTGTGCACACCTACAGGCCTTAGCAAACAACAGGCACTTCAGCGACTAAGTAGTGTTGGTAAGAAACAAGTTAAGGTGAAGGAGAATGTGGCAGATGTAATGTGAGGAGTTAGGAGAACATGTACTCACTTTCATCAATCGAATAAGGTCCGTTAGCCTTTTCCTGCATTGGCTGGGGGTCTGCTGGTGAATGGAGGTCCTCGAAACCCCCTCCGCTATCTCCCTCCAGGCTTCGGTGAAGACGCCTCGAGTTGGTCTCCCACCACTTTCAGGGAAGAGTAGCCGCCTCCTTCCCTCCACACTTTCAATTCGAGACTCCAGCTCTGCATCGCTGAAGCGCCTCGCCCTCTTCACACCTCCCCTTGCAGCCTCTGCTCAGGTGCCGGTCAAAAGGAACTCAAGACACAGCTGCAAAATTTGCCCTTTAAGAAGGCCAGGGAGCAGCTGCATCGTTAGCATGATGGTTTGCATCAAAAGGCTAGGAGAGGAATTTCGTGGTTCAAACGCCACTCGGCAGCCACACCGCTGAACGCAGCCCTTACCACCAGTCGTTACCACTCCACTCCGTTTATGGCCCCGACCTGCGGCTGGTGGTTTCTCGCAGGTCGGGGCCTCCAAGCTGCTCCCAGGCCACCGCGCCTCTGCTCCATCCGTGGGTTGGGGTTATAAAAGGAGCGGAGGCCACTTCAAGGAGCAGTGTGAGCTGGTGCAGGAGGGCGGCGACTTGGAGAAGGGCGACTGGATTGGACGTCACCAAAATCAAGGTCGCTGATTGGAGTGTGGGCAAGTACATTGCGACTCTGGGAGGAGCTCTTCAGCCACAGGGAGAAGGCGATTGAGGAGGATTCTTGCGATGACCTTCCCTGTAGTTAACCCCTTTTTGAAGATGGTCACGATTACGGCGTCCCTGAGATCTCTTGGCATGCTCTCCTCCTTCCAGATAAGAGAAATGACGTCATGTATTTGTGCCAATATGCTTCTCCACCATGCTTTAGTACTTAGGCTCAGAGATGTGGACTATGTACAGCAGACAGCTCAAAAGGCTGGAGAAGTACCACCAGCGCTGTCTCCGCAAAATCCTGCGAATCCATTGGCAGGACAGACGCACCAACGTCAGTGACCTCGCTCAGGCCAACATCCCCAGCATCGAAGCATTGACCATGTTCGATTAGCTCCGTTGGGTGGGCCACATTGTCTGCATGCCTGACACAAGACTCCCAAAGCAAACGTTCTACGCGGAGCTTCGACATGACAAGCAAGCCCCAGGTGGGCAGAGGAAACGCTTCAAGGACACCCTCAAAGCCTCCTTGAAAAAGTGCAACATCCCCACTGACACCTGGGAATCCCTGGCCCAAGACCGCTCAACGTGGAGGAAGAGCATCCGGGCGGGCCCTGAGCACCTCGAGTCCTATTGCTGAGAACAAACAGAAACCAAGCATAGACAGCGGAAGGAGCGTGTGCCAACCCAGGCTTCCCACCCACCCTTTCCTTCAATCACTGTCTGCCCCACCTGTGACAGAGACTGTAGGTCCCGCATTGGACTCTTCAGCCGCCTGAGAACTCACTTTTAGAGTGGAAGCAAGTCATCCTCGACTCCGAGGGACTGCCTATGACGATAATGATGAGGAGCAGATACAACAGGAGAGACGGCAAGCAGCAGAGGAGCGGCGAGGTCGGGGCGAAGGAGCGGCGAGAAATTGCAGAGCGATGTGATCGGGGCCCAGGAGAGGCGAAAGTTTGGGGCCCAGAAGAGGCGAGGGCCCAGGGGCAGCATGGGCCAGCCCACACTGCGATATGTGTGTGCACTAGGTATGTGCAGCAGAGCTGGTCTCCAATCGTCTTAGTTAATCCTTGCCCCTGGAACAAGACCTAGCTCTGTCAAGCCCATGTGGTGGCTTACGTGCAACAGGCACCACAAGTTAAAAAAATCTATGCACAGGCATCTTCCACCCTTCAATATGTAGTTCTGGACCTGGAATGTCAGGAGCTTCATTGAAACACCTGTGAACTCATCCCTTTTTGGTGTGGAAGCAAGTCATCCTCGATACGAGGGACCGCCTAAGAAGACAAAATGGAATGTTGGCCTTTATTGCAAGGAGAATGGAATATAAAAGTAGAGATGTCTTGCTACAACTGTACAGGGTGTTGGTGAAACCACACCTGGAATACTGTGTACAGTTTTAGTCTCTTTATTTAAAGAGGGATATACTTGCATTGGAGACAGTTCAGAGAAGGTTCATTAGGTTGATTCCTGAGATGAAGGCGTAGTCTTATGAGGAAAGATTAAGCAGTTTGTACTCATGGGGTTTAGAAGAATGAGAGGTCGTGAATCTTTGGAATTCTCTACCCCCAGAGAGCGGTGGAGGCTGAGGCATTGAATATATTCAAGGCTGAGACAGACAGATTCTTGAACTATAGGGGAATCAAGGGTTATGGGGAACATATGGGAAAGAGGAGTTGAGGCCAAGATCAGATCAGCCATGATCTTATTGAATGGCGGAGCAGGCTCGAGGAGCCATATGGCCTACTCCTGCTCCTAATTCTTATGTTCTAAAGGGGCAAAAGTGTGTTAAAAAGACAAGCCTGAAAGCTCTGTGCCTCAATGCGAGGAGTATTCGTAATAAGGTGGACAAATTAACCACGCAGGCAGCTATTAACGAATATGATATAATTGACATTATGGAGACATGGCTCCAGGGTGACCAAGGCTGGGGACTCAACATCCAGGGGTATTCAACATTCAGGAAGGATAGACAGAAACAAAAAGGAGGTGGGGTAGCGTTGCTGGTGAAAGAAGAAATTAACTCAATAGTAAGGAAGGACATTAGCTTGGATGATGTGGAATCGGTATGGGTAGAGCTGCAGAATACCAAAGGGCAGAAAACGCTAGTGGGAGTTGTGTACAGATCACCAAACAGTAGTAGTGAGGTTGGGGACAGCATCAAACAAGAAATTAGGGATGCATGCAATAAGGGTACAGCAGTTATCAGGGGTGACTTTAATCTACATATAGATTGGGCTAACCAAACTGGTAGCAATACGACGGAGGAGGATTTCCTGGAGTGTATTAGGGATGGTTTTCTAGACCAATATGTCGAGGAACCAACTAGAAGGCTGGCTATCCTTGACTGGATGATGTGTAATGAGAAAGGACTAATTAGCAATCTTGTTGTGCGAGGCCCCTTGGGGTAGAGTGACCATAATGAGGTAGAATTCTTTATTAAGATGGAGAGTGACACAGTTAATTCAGAGTCTTGAAATTAGGGAATGGTAACTTCGATGGTATGAGATGTGAATTGGCTAGAATAGACTGGCGAATGATACTTAAAAGGTTGACGGTGGATAGGCAATGGCAAACATTTAAAGATCACAAGAATGAACTTCAACAATTGTACATCCCTGTCTGGAGTAAAAATAAAACAGGGAAGGTGGCTCAACCGTGGCTAACAAGGGAAATTAAGGATAGTGTTAAATCCAAGGAAGTGGCATATAAATTGGTCAGAAAAAGCAGCAAACCTGAGGACTGGGAGAAATTTAGAATTCAGCAGAGGAAGACACAGGGTTTAGTTAAGAAGGAGAAAATAGAGTATGAGTATGGGAACATGAAAACTGACTGCAAAAGCTTCTATAGATATGTGAAGAGAAAAAGATTAGTGAAGACAAATGTAGGTCTCTTGCAGTCAGAATCTGGTGAATTTATAATGGGGAACAAAGAATGGCAAACCAACTGAACAAATACTTTGGTTCTGTCTTCACGAAGGAAGACACAAATAACCTTTCGGAAATACTAGGGGACCGAAGGTCGAGTGAGAAGGAGAAACTGAAGGAAATCCTTATTAGTCAGGAAATTGTGTTCGGGAAATTGATGGGATTGAAGGCCGATAAATCCCCAGGGCCTGATAGTCTGCATTCAAGAGTACTTAAGGAAGTGGCCCGAGAAATAGTGGATGCATTGGTGATCATTTTCCAGCAGTCTATTGTCTCTGGATCAGTTCCTATGGACTGGAGGGTAGCTAATGTAACACCACTTTTTAAGAAAGGAGGGAGGGAGAAAACGGGGAATTATAGACCGGTTAGCCTTACATCAGTAGTGGGGCAAATGTTGGAATCAATTACTAAAGATGAAATAGCAGTGCATTTGAAAAGCCGTGAAGGATCGGTCCAAGTCAGCATGGATTTATGAAAGGGAAATCATGCTTGACAAATCTTCTAGAATTTTTTGAGGATGTAACTAGTAGAGTGGACAGGGGAGAACCAATGGATGTGGTGTATTTGTACTTTCAAAAGGCTTTTGACAAGGTCCCACACAAGAGATTGGTGTGTTAAATTAAAGCACATGGTATTGGGGGTAATGTAATGATGTAGATAGAGAGCTGGTTGGCAGACAGGAAGTGGAGAGTTGGGATAAATGGATCCTTTTCAGAAAGGCAGGCAGTGACTAGTAGGGTGCTGCAGGGCTCAGTTATTTACTGGGGACCCCAGCTATTTACAATATACATCAATGATTTAGATGAAGGAATTGAGTGTAATATCTCCAAGTTTGCAGATGACACTAAGCTGGGTGGTGGTGTGAGTTGTGATAGTATGCTAAAAGGCTTCAGGATGACTTGAACTAGTTAGATGAGTGGGCAAATGCATGGCAGATGCAGTATAATATGGATAAATGTGAGGTTGGCAAAAACACAAAGGCAGAATATTATCTGAATGGCGGCAGATTAGGAAAAGGGGAGATGCAATGAGACCTGTGTGTCATGGTACATTAGTCATTAAAGGTTGGCATGCAGGTACAGCAGGCGGTGAAGAAGGCAAATGGCATGTTGGCCTTCATAGCGAGAGGATTTGAGTATAGGAGCAGGGAGGTCTTACTGCAGTTGTACATTGCCTTGGTGAGGCCTCACGTGGAATATTGTGTGCAGTTTTGGTCTCCTAACCTGAAGAAGGACATTCTTGCTATTGAGGGAGTGTAGCAAAGGTTCACCAGACTGATTCCTGGGATGGCTGGACTGACATATGAGGAGAGACTAGATCGACTGGGTCTGTATTCACTGGAGTTTAGAAGGATGAGAGGGGATCTCATAGAAACATATAAAATTCTGACTGGACTGGACAGGTTAGATGCAGGAAGTATGTTCCCGATGTTGGGCAAGTCCAGAACCAGAGGCATAGTCTAAGCATAAGGGGTAAGCCATTTAGGACCGAGATGAGGAGAAACTTCTTCACTGAGAGAGTTGTTAACCTTTGGAATTCTCTACCGCAGAGAGTTGTTGATGCCAGTTCGTTGGATATATTCAAGAGGGAGTTAGATATGGCCCTTACGGCTAAAGGGATCAAGGGGTATAGAGAGAAAACAGGAAAGGGGTACTGAGGTGATGATCAGCCATGATCTTGTTGAATGGTGGTGCAGGCTTGAAGGGCTGAATGGCCTGCTCCTGCACCTATTTTCTATGTTTCTATGTTTCTATATTTCTTCAGAAGTGAAAGCATGCGCGGATAAACGCAGAAATCCAGAAGTTTCCCTGTGGAACTCCCCGGAGCTGGCAATCAATTCAAATCACAGTTCCTGACCAAAACATCCCCTATTAGGCTGGAATATAGCTGTTGAAACTTCATGGAAAGGTTAAGCCTTGTTGAAAGAGTTTATAATTTCGACCGTTATGTTGTACATTTCACCGCCAAGTAATAATTTTGGCAACTGTCAATAATTCATGCCGAAAAAGCAAGATTTCAAAATAATTATGAAATGCTTTTAGCAATTTTCTTTTAAATATGACTAGGAAAATAATTTTGATACATTAAATAAGGAGAAACTGTTTCCACTGGCAGGAGGGTGGGTAACCAGATGACACAGATTTAAGGTAATTGGCAAAAGTGCCAAAGGGGAGATGAGGAGAATGTTTTTTTTAACGCAGCGAGTTGTTGTGATCTGGAATGTGCTGCCTGAAAGGGCGGTGGAAGCAGATTCAATAGTAACTTTCAAAAGGAAATTGAATGAATATTTGCAAAAGTAAAAAATTAGAGAGCTATGGGGTAAGAACGAGATATTGGGACTAATTGGATAGCTATTTCAAAGAGCCAGCACAGGCACGATGGGCTGAACTGTCTCCTTCTGTGCTGTATGATTATTATTATAATGCTAACTGACTGCTGAGCAATCGTTCTGGCCCTGAAAAACAGATTGTATATTTGTCGAATGTCTAATGTTTCCATTAATGTGATTAAAAATTACGTGGTTTTTAAAAGAATATGGGGGCAAAATTGCCCTTTTTTATAGCCCCATTAGCATCTCTGGAGGCGCTAATGGGGCGCAACGAGGTTGCCGCCTGGGGGAAGGACTCGATAGTGCCTCTGGAGAAATTGCTCCGGAGGTCTGAGGGACAGTGTGTCGTTAGCGTCCTGCGATTTCTGCCTCGGGCTTGCGCACAATGGCGATATCGCCATGCGCCCCGACCCCTCACTGCCCCTTGCTGACCCCTTTGCACCTCGCGGGGGAAATTGCTCTGCTGGCACCGAGGATGGCCCCTGCCGATGCCACCACCAGCAATCTGACGGACATCGCTGCCGGGGCGCCCTTTAAAGTGGAGGCCATTTTGCCGTGTGGGCCGCCATATTTTTCTGTCGGCCGACTGTTCTATCGGCCCGACAATGGCAGCCCTTGCCTCGACCGGGCCACCATTCTGCAGCCCGGCACTCCGTTATGGATGCCGGGCTGTTGGCCTGGTGGCCCAATGGCGGCCGGCAAAGGGACTGCAGAGCACGCAGCGGCCCTCTCCTTTAATTGAAGTGGAGGGGAATTCTGCTGCGTTAGCGTTATGCGGAGATCTTGAGGAGCGGAAGGACCGAATTCCCCGCCGGGCGATAAATGTCCCAGCCCTGGAACGTTACTGCATCCAAAAGGGGTGCAGGGCAATTTCACCCCCTATTTTTTTTAAAGTTTGTTTATATTTCAGCTTCTACCTTAATTCTATGTCTATGTCCGAATCTTTATTTTACTCTCAGTAAAATTTATAAAAAGTTACTGAATCTGCCCATTTTACTTCCTGGCTTGCTGTTTGTGAGAATTCTTCAGTGTGATTGGCTGCTCAGCCTGCATGATGACATCACTGTTGCTGGATGCTGGAGATTTGCTTGATTTGGCAGCCGATTTAAAATAAGGTCGGGAGAGCTGAGATTCCCGCCACAGTGATCGCTAAGTCTTTGTGGGCGGCTTTCTTCGCTTCATTGCTGACTGCAAATTCCAGGTCTATGGGCCCAAGTTTCGCCCTCAGTTGCTCCTGATTTTTTGGAGCAACTGGTGTAGAACGGAGTATCTTAGAAATTCAAATTCTCGGCATTTAGTTTGCTCCAGTTCTAGTCAGTTAGAACAGTTTCACTTTGGAACACAATTTTTTTTTCCAAAAGGGGCGTGTCCGGCCACTTATGCCTGTTTTCAAAGTTTCGGCAGTGAAAACTTACTCCAAACTAACTTAGAATGGAGTAAGTGAAGATTTTCGTACGCTCGAAAAAACCTTGTCTACACTTTAGAAAATCAGGCGTAGGTTACAAATTAGGCGTAGGGAATGGCGGGGGGGATGGTTTATAGGGAAGTTTACAAACATTAAACACTTCAGTTTTACAAATAAAGAGCCATCATCAATAAATAATAAAAAAATCAATAAATCAAGCAGTAAATCAATCAAAAAAAGTTAATAAGAAATAATTAAAAAAAAAAAATCAATAAATAAAACATTTTCTACTTACCGACTGCAAGAAGAATGTTCCCGATGTTATGGAAGTCCAGAACCAGGGGTCACAGTCTAAGGATAAGGGGTAAGCCATTTAGGACTGAGATGAGGAGAAACTTCTTCATTCAGAGAATTGTGAACCTGTGGAATTCTCTATCACAGAAAGTTGTTGAGGCCAGTTCGTTAGATATATTCAAAAGGGAGTTAGATGTGGCCCTTATGGCTAAAGGATCAAGGGGTATGGAGAGAAAGCAGGAATGGGGTAGTAAAGTTGCAAAAATGATCAGCCATGACCATCTTGAATGGTGGTGCAGGCTCGAAGGGCCGAATGGCCTACTCCTGCACCTATTTTCTATGATTCTATGTTTCTAATTACTAAAAGTTACGACACAAGTTAGCAAGGCTGTAAAAGCAACAAACCAACCAGTAAGGTTTATTTCTAGAGGGATATAATTAAAAAGTAGAGAAGTTATGTTAAACTTGTATCGAACCTTGGTTAGACCACACTTAGAGTACTGTGTACAGTTCTGGTCGCCATATTATAAAAAGGATACAGAGGCACTGGAGAGGGTGCAGGGAGGATTTACAAGGCTGATACCAGAAATGTGAGGGTATACATATCCGGAAAGGATGAACAGACTGGGTATCTTTTCTCTTGAAAAGAGAAGGCTGAGGGGTGACCTAATAGATGTCTTTAGAATTATGAAAGGTTTTGATAGAGTGGATACAGCGAGAGTGTTTCCACTTGTGGGGAAGAGCAAAACTAGAGGTCATCAATATAAGATAGTAACCAAGAAATCCAATAGGGAATTCAGAAGAAACGTCTTTACCCAGAGAATGGTGAGAATGTGGAACTCGCAGCACAGGGAGTGGTTGAAGCAATTAGTATAGATGCATTTAAGGGAAAGCTAGACAAGCATATGAGGGAGAAGGGAATAGAGGGCTATGCTGATAGATTTAGATGAGGAAAAAGACAGGAGGAGGCTCGAGTGAAGTATAAACGTCGGCATAGACTTGTTGGACCGACTGACCTGTTTCTGTGCCGTATATACTATGTAATCCTATGTAATCAGCCCGATCATGCCGTGACACCCAAATGCAGACTCCCCATGGGAGCTGCTGTTCAGAACTGGCTGCAGAGCTTATCAACTTCATTGCATGGTTTGTTACTTCAATGGGTTTTTATGATTGATGAAGTGGACCAAGAAATGATGATATGTTGTGAAACGGATAACACTTTGTGTTGTGTTGATATTTTCACAACACTGCGTATTACAGTAGTTTTATTGCAGAAACAAATCTTACAGGAGAACCAACTTATGGACACTGGTTGGAGCGACTGCACATGTTTCAGAGCTGTGATGACATTTATTAAGCGTCCATAGATCATTAGCATGCAAGAAATTTGCAATTTTCTATTGTGCTTCAATTCAGTTTAATACAGCAACATTATTATATGTACAGTTAAATAATAACGATGAGTACATTTAGGAAAATCAAAGTTGACACGAGAGTTTTTGGCAGCTGTTTTGTGTGAAGGAGAATGGTGTAGGATTGATTGCCGTTAGATTGTACCTACTGTTTTCCCAGTTAAGAGTGTTCAACTGTACCTCGTGGATAGACTGGAGAATCTGGGCTTGTTCTCCTTGGAGTAGGGAAGGTTGTGAGGAGATCTTTTACGCAGTGAGTGGTTATGGTCTGGAATGCACTGGCTGAAAGGGTGGTGGAGGCAGACTCAATTGAGGCTTTCAAAAAGGGAATTGGATAAGTACCTGAAGTAAAACATTTTTGCAGGGAACGAGCCGAGGAGTGGGACGAGCTGAAGTGCTTTTGCAGAGAACCTGCACAGGCTCGACAGGTCGAATGGCCTCCATCTGTGTTGTAACCATTTTACAATCCAACAGTTATGGAAGTAATCACTGATTATAACTCCAAACATTACCATAATTATTGCGTGAAAAGCAGTTCTCTGAATTGTCCCTTTAGAGTCTGGTACTTTGATAAAATACAGAAAGGGGTATCTAGTTACATGAGACAAATCATGACATACTTGAATTAATGCACCAGAGTTTTGCCACTGATAACTGATAGGTATAACCTCTCAGTTCTGGTATCAGCCTTGTAAATCTTTTTTGCACCTTCTCCAGTGGCTCTATATCCTTTTTATAACATGGAGAGCAGAAGTATGCATAGAAAAAAAGAAAGACTTGTATTTCTACAGCGCTTTTCACGACCACCAAATGTCCAAAAGCACTTTATAGCCAATGAAGTACTTTTTCAAGTGTAGTCACTGTTGCAATGTGGGAAACGTGGCAGCCAATTTGCGCACAGCAAACTCCCACAAACAGCAATGTGATAATGACCAGATAATCTGTTCTTAGTGATGGTGATTGAGGGATAAATATTGGCCAGGATATCGGGGACAACTCCCCTGCTCTTCTTCAAAATAGTGCCATGGAATCTTTTACGTCCACCTGAACGGGCAGGCGAGGGCTCGACTTAATGTCTCATCCAAAAGGACGGCACCTCCGACAGTGTAGCGCTGTGGAATGTCAGCCTGGATTTTTGTGCTCAAGTCTGGAGTGGGACTTGAAGCCAAAGCCTTCTGACTCAGAGGCAAGAGTGCTACCCACTGAGCCATTGGCTGACACAAATAGCACTCTCAAGTGTGGTCTAACCATGGTTTTATACAAGGTTCTACACATGCCCCAGAAGAGGCGAGGGACCGGGGCAGCAAGGGCCTGCCCACACTGCGATATGTGTGCGCACTAGGTCCATGCAGCAGAGCTGGTCTCCAGTTGTCCTGGTTCAACCCTTGCCACTGGATAAAGGCCTAGTTCTGTCGAGCCCGTGTGGTGTCTGATGTGCAACGGTCACCACACGTTAAAAAAATCCACGCACAGGCATCTTCCACCCCCTCAACTGGAGTTCAGGACTGGAACATCGGGTCCTTCATTGAAACATCTGTGAACTCTTGTGGATGCAAGTCATCCTCGTTCGAGGGACCGCCGATGATGATAGAGGTTTAAGAGGTGTGAATGAGACGAAAAGGCTACTGAACCTATTTTGAGGCCGTTACCAGCTGTAGACAGTCAGAAGTTTGAATAGAAGTATAAACAGATCAATAAGTTAAAATCAAATGGCATTAAATGTCAAAATATTTAAAAAAATGTGTTCTTAAAATACCATTGAAGACAGAGTGGGCAGGGTGACAACTTTGATCATAGAGTTAGGAAATGGCGGCTCAAGGAGTTTTGTAATGATGTTGAAAATGAACACTTCAGTGAAAGCTGCTTGAGTAAAATTCACAAAAACCTTCTTGTTTGCAGCAATAGCAGCATTGCAGGCTTGGCATTGATATTTGAAATTACCATTGCCTTTTTTTTTTGAAGTGCAAATTTTCACTTCTAATTCCCTCAGCTCTTCATCATTCAGTTCTCACACAGGGCACGATGCCAGCAGTATAGTTCAGCTAGTTTCTGCTGACTGGTGGATTGATCCGACCTCAATTGAAATATTCTCCTATTCATAGATTTTGATTCCATCTACAAAAAGACACCATGGCCCATAGAGATGAGAAAGATACATCCTTAGATTTGAGGTGCATGTAAACATAGGGACACATAAAGGAGATGATTTGGGGCCGCAAATGAATCTAGTTTTGGGTTAGAAATTGCCCCTCATCCCGATTGGTGGTAAATTTCCGGGGCTGGGACTTCCTGCGCATGGCCCGGAAGTCCCACCCCGACGCGGAATTGGGCCGTACACCCCTCAAAGGAAGCAGAGCGCTGTCTCCGGTGCTGCCCTTCCTTTCAGGGGCGCTGCTGGGGCGCTAGTGCGGCGCTGAGTCCAGTGCTGCACGGAACAGGCCAGCGCTACGTGGACGCTCTGCGTAGTGCTGCCGCGCTACAACGCCTCTCCCTTTCTATTAAAGGGGAGGGCCTCTGCGCACTCTGCAGGCACTTTGGTGGCCGCCACTGGACCACCGGGGACGTGATCGACTGAGCCAACAGTCCGGCACCAATAACGGAGTGCCGTGCTGCACGATGGCGGCCCAGTCAATGCGAGGGCCACGGTGGTCGGGTCGACACAAGAGTCGGCCGACAAATAAAAATGGTGGCTTGGGGTGCTAAAGGCCTCCCTCCCCTTTGATAGGCCTAGTCTACTCAATCTCTCCTTTTGCGACCCACAAAGCTGATGTTGGCATTCGCCCGTGCCAGTCTCACGGTCCACAGGGCAATTTCCCCCCGTGGGGCGGTAAGGAGTTGGTGTGGGGTGGTGAAGGGTCAGTGCGCATGTGAGATGGAAAAGTGGGGGGCAGGGGCATTATCACATTGTTGTTTGTGGGAGCTTGCTGTGCACAAATTGGCTGCTGCGTTTCTCATAGTACAACAGTGACTACACTCCAAAAAGTACTTCATTTTTTTCTTCTCCCTGCAAATGTTTCCCGTTCAAATATTTATCCTTTTGAATACCCACCACCCTTGCAGGCAGTACATTTCATTGATCTAGTCCGATTCAGTATGTAACCTTCTCTGACAGTGATGCAGATGTTTGAATTCACAACAAGTATGTTGGTGGGTGCCTTTGTTTCGTGCCATTCCATGAGTTGTTAATGACATTCAATAGTCACAGGGTGGACAGCGTTTGTAGAACAGAGGTAACTCTTTGAAGCTCAGGCCACTTCGTCATTCCAATGCTTTAAAATGTAAGGATCCAAACTCCAGAGGCAGCTAGTGATTCATTCCTTGGTACATCACCTGGTCTCTATGGACTAAGAGCATTTAACTTAATTTAAGTGTTTTAGGAGCAGAGCTTTCAAGTGATAACACCTCAAAGAATGCTGGGATCAGGACAATGGCAGCCCCATTCTTCAATCGCCTATCGAAAATCTGGCAAGGCAGCTGTAATGTATTTGCTTCATGGGTTCTTTGCTTAAGAATTCATATCAACACATTGCTATTAAGAGCTAGTTGGTTTATTAGCAAAGATTTAATAATCACACTACGCATTACAGTTCATCCACCAGGCTCACAACCACCTGCCTCATCGTGGATCCCCTGAACCCAAATGGCTGGGGTTATTGAGTCTTGTGAACATTATGTGACTGGCTAAGCCACTCACAACTCAACAGCTCTACAACTATTTTAAGTAGAACAATAATCAAGTGCCCCCTGATTAAAGGGGGGGCACTAAAACTGACCAACTTAAACTTTTGACAGTAAACTTGAATCAAATTAAAATTTGGTTGCTGGGGGATGATAATGCACTCCAGTCCCTCCGGCGTCCACCTCTCACGGAAGGCCACGAGTGTACCGGTGGACACTACATGCTCCATCTCCAGCGATACCTTGGCTCGGATGTAACCACGGAAGAGAGGCAGGCAGTCGGGCTGAATGACCCCTCGACCGCCCGCTGCCTGGACTGGTTGATGGCCACCTTGGCCATGCCCAGGAGCAGTCCTACGAGGAGGCCTTCCGACCTGCCCGCTCCCCTCTGCACAGGGTGCCCAAAGATCAGGAGTGTGAGACTGAAGTGCAACCAGAATTTGAGGAGCAGCCCCTTCAAATAGTGGAAGAGGGGCTGCAACCTCGCACATACAACATAGACATGGAACACGGACTCTTCCAGACCGCAGAAATTATAGGCGGCCTGGGAGTCTGTGAACTTATGCGCGGGACTGCTCCGTGCAACACCCTCTAGGCACAAGTGTTTCGCTGAGATTGTTTAGTGAGGGCGCTTGCGAGGCAACACTCAATAACTCTACAAACCTGTGCATACATTACAGTAACGACAGGTCTAGACACTAATTGTCCCTTGTTAACAGTGCTGATCCTACCTATTGCAAGGTATAGCTGTGAGACAAGGGCTTGAGAAAAATGGTGATAAGAAGTTCAGAAATGTTGAGTCCTATTTGATCTGAGGAATCTAGAGAAAATCAAACTGTAACAGGAAAAGTTAGGCTCAAAGAAGGGTTGCTGAGTGTGTTGGTTAAGCACGACGGATGGCTGGGGTATTCTGAATAATAACGGCTTCATGGCTGCCAAAGAAGGCTATCAAAAATAATACGATGAAAATGCGACATGTGAACTGGCCTAAGAATCTGTTGGAAGAATTGTAGCTCTGGGGACATGAGCACACAATCTAAGCTGACACTCCCAGTGCAGTATCGAGGGAGTGCCGCACTGTCGGAGGTGCCGTCTTTTGGACGAAATATTAAACCGAGGCCCCGTCTGCTCTCTAAGGTGGACGTAAACCATTCCATGGCACTATTTCGAAGAGGAGCAGAGATAGTCTACTCGTTGTCCAAGGCCAATATTTATCCCTCAACCAACAGGGACAGGTAGCAAAGGCTGTCATTGTGTGAGGAAGTTCTTCAAAGAGATAGTAGTGGGTTCATCAAAGCATTGGCAGACTGACCAGCAATGCCACTAACCCAATCTATCTTTGTCAGTATTAACTCTTTGAATATTAGACTTTATTAGCATATTTCAAAATAAATTAAATCACCAGTTTTCTTGTTCACCTGAAATGCTATGGTTTAAAAAAATATACAAGTTAAAAAAGCGATAAGATTTGATTAATATTCAAAATAATATTTCTCTTTTAAAAACTTCTGTTTTTATTTATTTCAATATTTATTTCTCTTGAATTCCTTAGTGGATTTATTAGTGACTATCTTATATTTAAGACATTTGGTCTTTGAATAACTTTGAAGAAGCCGTTCTTTTATGTCTAATAACTATCACTTACATGAAACAGAAACAACATGAGTTTATTTTGCAGTGATCTACACGGTACTGGAGTAAGCATTTGGAAGTTTCTCACAGAGGACTACATCAGTTGAGTCAATAAGTTTCAGTGTTTTCAGGAGTTATCAAAAATAGCACAGAAACTATTCTCAATGCAAATTCTCAACGACATACAAGCATTTATCACCCCCCCTTCTCTCTCTCCTTCGAGTCAGAAGGTCGTGGGTTGAAGCCTCACTCCAGGCCTGCACTGTTGCAAGTGCTGTCTTTAGGACGAGGCGCCAAATTAAGGCTCCATCTAGATATTTTTATTCTCTCACGGGTTTGGGCATAGCTGGCAAGGCCAGCATTTATTGCCCTCCCTAATTGCCTTCGAGAAGATAGTGGTGAGCCGCCTTCTTGAACCGTTGCAGTCCGTGTGGTGAAGATACTCCCACAGTGCTGTTAGGGTGGGAGTTCCAGGATTTTGACCTAGCAATGATGAAGGAACGCCAATATATTTCCAAGTCAGGATGGTCTGTGACTTGGAGGGGAACTTGGAGGTGGTGGTGTTCCCATGCACCTGCTGCCCTTGTCCTTCCAAGTGATAGAGGTGCTGCCGAAGAAGCTTTAGCGAGTTGTAGCAGTGCATCTTGTAGATGGTACACACTGCAGCCACAGTGCACCGGTGGTGGAGGGAGTGAATGTTTAAGGTGGTGGATGGGGTACCAATCAAGCGGGCTGCTTTGTTCTGGATTGTGTTGAGCTTCTTGAGTGTTGTTGGAGCTGCACACATCTAGGCAAGTGGAGAGTATTCCATCATACTCCAGACTTATGCCTTGTATATGGTGGAAAGGTTTTGGGGAGTGAGGAGGTGAGACGCTCGCGACAACATACCCAGCCTCTGACCTGTTCTTGTCGCCACAGTATTTATGTGGCTGGTCCAGTTATGTTTCTGGTCAATGGTCACATGGTAACGTGTCGGGTGACCCTTAATAAAGCCCAGGGAGAACATTTCAAATGAAGTTAAGTGTTTTTCTGAATCAGGTTGCAGTTTGCCACAGGATATCTTTTCAGATCTTTTTTTCCTTTTGCTATGAGGTCAGAAGAACTTCACTCTGTACCTGAGATTGCGTCAGCGGCAATCAGGAGGAAGCATAAAAATCAATAATAAATATGGTTAAACAATGATGAAAGGATGGATTTATGTGGCTAGTCCAATTAAGTTTCTGGTCAATGGTGACCCTCAGGATGTTGATGGTGGAGGATTCAGCGATGGTAATACTATTAAATGTCAAGAGGCGGTGGTTAGTTTAGTTGGATGTGCAAGATCCCATGGCACTATTTGAAGAGCAAGTGAGTTCCCCTGATGTCCTAGCCAACATTCCTCCAACAATCAACACCCTCAATCAGATTAAACTGGTCATTCACCTCAACTGAATGTTATAGAAAATACTGTAAAGAAATCGCCATACGGGCTGACCTCCCATCTAACACACTCCATAGACCTAAGCTCATGGGGGATTTGCATAAGGCAGTTTCTATATGTTGTGGTGGGGGGGTGGGGGGGGGGGGTGGGCGAGGTGTCATAGGTCCCTTTAAACAAAGTGCAGTGAGGAAGGTTAGTAGTGAGTGTTGCTTTAAGAGGATGGCAATGCCCAGTGTGTGTGAGGTGGAAACAAATACACCGCAAGTGCATTACCTTGCCAGAGCTGTTGAAATCATTGAATTTTTTCCTGCACTGCTCTGCTGTCCTGGAAATGAGGGAGTTGACTAACTGTACATGTGCTACCTTTACTTTGATGTTGCCCAGTAAGCACAGGTGCTGTCTGCACTGCCTTACCGCTGTCGACACAGAATAAAGTTGTGGGTTAGAAATGCCACGGAGAGATTTAAGAGAGAAAACACCTTACCTGTTAGCCTCCCAGTCTTGTATTGAAGAGAGGAGACTGCAGAGTACCTGCAAATAGTTACACCATTATTGCACTGAAGTTTCCTGGGTGTTAAACTGCTCACACTCATTTTACAAGTGAATTATGCCAGAACTTACACTTGTTCATGTGCAAATGAACTCACCCGTGAAACTTAAATATAACTCTCACTACAAACATATGAAGTTGCTGTGTCAGCTGTGGCTCAGTGGGTAGCACACCTTGCTTCTGAGTTAGAAGTTTGTGGGTTCAAATCCTAACTCTAGGGACTTGAGCACAAAAATCTAGGCTGACACTCCCAGTGCAGTGCTGAAGGAGTGCTACACTGTTGGAGGTGCCGTCTTTCGGATGAGACATTAAACCAAGTTGATATAAAAGATCCCGTGGTACTATTTTGAAGAAGAGCAGGGGAGTTATGTCCTGGGACCAATATTTATACCTCAATCAACATCAGATTATCTGGTCATTTATCACATTGTTGTTGGTGGGAGCTTGTTGTGTGCAAATTGGCTGCCGCGTTTCCAATACAACAGTGTTTACACTCCAAAAAGTACTTAATTGGCTGTAAGGCACATTGAGACATCTGGTGGTCGTGAAAGGCGCTATATAAATGTAAATATAAGTCTTTCTTTCTTTTCTTTGTATGGGCAGGAAAAGACCAGCTGGACCTTCAAGTTTGCCCCAAACCACAACGGCTCGAGCACCATGATCGAACACTTCTCCCCGCCAACTGCACCCCCACCCTCAACCCTGCCCCCGTCCCCACCCTACTCCACTCTGTCCTGTAATCTCCTGGGAGAGGCAGCTGATAACTGTCCGCTTAAGCTAGTTGACTACTGCTCAGCTTCCGAATTGGTGCTAGCATTCAAATGGACGGCCTGCCATACGGCTGAGAGCTCGCAAAATTGGCACATGATTTTCAAAATGGCTGCTTTTGCAAACCACGACATTTCGACCAGTGAAGCAGTAGAGTGGCAACTTCAGGGAATGTGGTATTGGACAGTACTCAGGAGTAAGGTAACATCGTGGTGATGTTACTGGACTAATGATTCTGAGCCATGAGTTCAAATTCCACCATAGCAGCTGGGGGAATTAAAAAATTCAATTCAATAAATCTGGAATAAAAAGCTACTGTCAGTAATGGTGACCATGTAACTCCCGGATTGCCGTAAAAACCCAACTGATTCACTAATATCCTGTCGGGAAGGAAATCTGCGTCCTTACCCGGTCTGGCCTGCGTGTGAATCCAGACCCACAGCGTGTGACTCTTAACTGCCCTCTGAAATGGCTGAGCAAGCCACTCCATTGTATTCAAGAAAGCGGCTCCCCACCACCTTTTTGAAGGATAGTTAGTGATGGGCAATAAATGCTGGCCTTGCTGGTGACACCCACATCTCATGAATGACTAAAAAATATGACACTCTGCCTAGAATGCGTACTTTGATCCAGCCAGGTGTAGGCTGGCAGTACATTTTTGTTAGGCAAGGGTATATAAAAAGATATAGAACCAAGGCAGGTAGATGGGGCTGAGGTACACATGGTCTCATTGAATGGCAGAACAGGCTCGAGGGCCTGAATGGCCTACGTGCATTGAAGCAGGGCAGCGCTCGCTGATCACAACTACTCGCCAAGCGAGGTGGAGGAGTGCTGCACACATGTCATCGGACGGCCTGAAAACTGGAAGTTATGACACGATAGCCCCAATATTAATGGGGAAGTGGGAAAGGTGTGGGGGAGCTGTTCTTAGGCGAAGAACCTGGCAAGGTCCAGTAATCGAAGGCCCTTTCAATCGTAATGGCAGGGCCACATTTAAATCAATATGTGAAGACCACTCCCCACTCCGACATCCTCGGCCAGATTGACTGGCGGGCTGGCAGGCTGGAGTGGAAACTTAACTAGGCCAAAATCAATGATGCGGGGAGTGGGGGGGGGGCGGTGAGCTTCTAGGCATGATATGCAGAGTGGGGTGGGGAGGGAATAGAAGGAAGAATCCAAGCAGTGATCAGGAGGGAGGGCAAGAAGGAAGGCTCTTAGCCCCGTGTCTTTTTAACTCTTTACCTGTAGGCTGGCTCAGTCAGACATTAGGGCAATGATCAGGAGGAGGAATGGCAGATCTGACATCTTGATGGACAATCGGCGATGGGGCTGGGGCACACAGAGTCCTAAAGGGAGCTGATTTCAGTACTTACCTCAGGCAGTCGGCGCCTCCTCCCGCGGATCTGCTGCCGGTCCTCCGACAATGTGGGACTGCCTCTGACTTTCAGTTAATTCTATATACAAGGGGTCCACAACCTTTGGACATTGACTACGCCCCGGGCTACCTTTCATGGGAGCCTTGTCGGTGGCCTGATTTGGGACAGTAATAATTGAGACGGCATGGATTGGGGTTGAGTTGAGTTTGTGTTGCACGGTTCTGATATTTTAACCATCCCTCCAGCACACACTCCCGCCTGTTTTTTTAGTGGGTGGGGGTTGGGGCGGGGGGTTGGGGCAGTATAGGGCTTAATATCGAGGCCAATATCACAATTCACTTGCTTTTAAAATAGCAATTTTGAGTGTTAGTGCCCACATCAGACTGCTCACAGACATCTTAGCTTGCTCATTTCTATTGTCTGAATAGTCCATGAAAAGCACCTTCCAGGCTGCTCAGCTTCAATGATAGCTGAGATGTCGAATAGGTATTCTTAAGAGGTAGGAATGGAATGGAGAGGCCTTACTGACTAGGAGTAGACGGATGGGCTGACCCATCAGAAATTGCCCCTGGGCTGGAAGCGGCGGGAACGGGTTACTGCACCGCCCGTTCTCCCTCCGCATCGGGCACACACCAACCCCTTCCGGGGGGGGGGGGGCGGGCGGGTGTGAGCTGTCTGTGGCTGGGCAGCACATCCGCCCTTAAAGAGGACGTTGCACTGCCACTGACTCCATGTTATTTTTTTATTGTCGGCCGATTGCCATGTTGGGCCGACAATTATGCTGACGGGTTCGGACGGGCTGCCAACAGGCAGCCTGGCACCCCCCTCTCGGGCGCCAGGCCGGTGGCCCGGCCAAAACCATCCTTGGTGGCCCAGTGGACCGAACTAAAAACTTTGCAGAGTTCGCAGCAGCCCTCCCCTTTAACTGAAGGGGAGAAACGTTGTGATGCGTCAGCACGGTGCTGATGACTGGTCAGGGCGGCCGACCCGTTACAAGGGCACCTCCACCCCATGGCCGCCCGGAACACTGCCAAACAGAAACAAATACAAAGAGGTGAATTTCACCGGTATCTCTGCCCCATAGATTGGGGCAGAGAAAAACTTGGGGCAGGGCTCATTTTCGGCCCCATTGTCTTTATAATGTTTCAAAAGCATTTGTGTCACCCGTGGCTCAGTGGGTAGCCTCCCGCCGTTGAGTCAGAATGTTGTGGGTTCAAGTCCCACTCCAGAGTCCGGAGTCCAGGCTGACACTCCCAGGGCGGTACTAAGAGTGTGCTGCAATGTCGGAGGCCCCGTCTACATTAAACCGAAGCCCCATCTGCTCTCTCAGGTGGACGTAAAATATCCCATCACACTATTTGGAAGAAAAGCAGGGGAATTATCCCTGGTGTCCTAACCAATATTTATCCCTCAATCAACTTTATCAAGAACATAAGAACATAAGAAATAGGAGCAGGAGGAGGTCATTTGGCCCTTCGAGCCTGCTCCGCCATTCAATAAGAGCTTTGCTGATCTGATCTTGGCCTCAACTCCACTTTCCTGCCCGCTCCCCATAACCTTGGACTCCCTTATCATTCAAAAATCTGTCCATCTCCACCTTAAATATATTCAATGACTCAACCTCCATCGCTTTCTGAGGTAGAGAATTCCAAAGATTCACAATCCTCTGAGAGAAGAAATTCCTCCTCATTTCCATTTTAAATGGGTGACCCCTTATTCTAAAATTATGTCCCCTAGTTCTAGATTCCCGCAAGAGGGGAAACATCCTCTCTGCATCTACCCTATCAAGCCCCCTCAGAACCTTATACGTTTCAATAAGTTCACCTCTCATTCTTCTAATTCCAATGAGTATAGGCTCAACCTGCTCAACCTTTCTTCATAAGACAACCCCTTCATCTCAGGAATCAACCTCGTGAACCTTCTCTGAACTGCCTCCAATGCACGTATATCTTTCCTTAAATATGGAGACCAAAATTGTATGCAGTACTCTAGGTGTGGTTTCATTAATGCCTGTACAGTTGGAGCAGAACTTCCCTACTTTTATAATACATCCCCCTTGCAATAAAGGCCAACATTCTATTTTACCTTCCAACTTACTTGCTGTACCTATGTGCTAACTTTTTGTGTTTCATGTACAAGGACCCCCAGATCTCTCTGTACTGCAATATTTTGTAAACACTCGCTATTTAAATAATAATTTGCTTTTTTATTTTTCCTACCAAAGGGGATAAGCTCATATTTTCCCACATTATACTCCATCTGCCAAATTTTTGCTCACTCACTTAGCCTATCTATATCCCTTTGCAGATTCTTTGCGTCTTCCTCTAACTTGCTTTCCCACCTATTTTTGTATCATCAGCAAATTTGGCTACATTACACTCGATCCCTTCATTCAAGTCATTAATATAGATTGTATATAGTTGAGGCCCCAGCACTACAGAATACCAAAGGGCAGAAAACGCTAGTGGGAGTTGTGTACAGACCACCAAACAGAAGTAGTGAGGTTGGGGACAGCATCAAACAAGAAATTAGGGATACGTGCAATAAAGGTACAGCAGTTATCATGGGCAACTTTAATCTACATATAGATTGGGCTAACCAAACTGGTAGCAATACGGTGGAGGAGGATTTCCTGGAGTGTATTAGGGACAGTTTTCTCGACCAATATGTCGAGGAACCAACGAGAGGGCTGGCCATCCTCGACTGAGTGATGTGTAATGAGAAAGGACTAATTAGCAATCTTGTTGTGCGAGGCCCCTTCGGTAAGAGTGACCATAATATGGTAGAATTCTTCAATAAGATGGAGAGTGACACAGTTAATTCAGAGACGAGGGTCCTGAACTTAAGGAAAGGTAACTTCGATGGTATGAGACGTGAATTGGCTAGAATAGATTGGCGAATGGTACTTAAAGGGTTGACGGCGGATAGGCAATGGCAAACATTTAAATATCACATGGATGAACTTCAACAATTGTACATCCCTGTCTGGAGTAAAAATAAAACGGGGAAGGTGGCTCAACCGTGGCTAACAAAGGAAATTAAGGATAGTGTTAAATCCAAGGAAGAGGCATATAAATTGGCCAGAAAAAGCAGAAAACCTGAGGACTGGGAGAAATTTAGAATTCAGCAGAGGAGGACAAGGGGTTTAATTAGGAGGGGGAAAATAGAGTATGAGAGGAAATTTGCTGCGAACATAAAAACTGACTGCAAAAGCTTCTCTAGATGTGTGAAGAGAAAAAGATTAGTGACGACAAATGTAGGTCCCTTGCAGTCAGATTCAGGTGAATTTATAATGGGCAACAAAGAAATGGCGGTCCAGTTGAACAAATACTTTGGTTCTGTCTTCACGAAGGAAGACACAAATAACATTCCGGAAATACTAAGGTCTAGTGAGAAGGAGGAACTGAAGAAAATCTTATTAGGCGGGAAATTGTGTTAGGGAAATTGATAGGATTGAAAGCCGATAAATCCACGGGGCCTGATCGTCTGCATCCCAGAGTACTTAAGGAAGTGGCCCTAGAAATAGTGGATGCATTGTTGATCATTTTCCAACAGTCCATCGACTCTGAATCAGTTCCTATGGACTGGAGGGTAGCTAATGTAACACCACTTTTTGAAAAAGGAGGGAGAGAGAAAACGAGTAATTATAGACCGGTTAGCCTGACATCAGTAGTGGGGAAAACGAGTAATTATAAACCGGTTAGCCTGACATCAGTAGTGGGGAAAATGTTGGAATCATTTATTAAAGATGAAATAGCAGTGCATTTGGAAAGTAGTGACAGGATCGGTCCAAGTCAGCATGGATTTATGAAAGGGAAATCATGCTTGACAAATCTTCTAGAATTTTTTGAGGATGTAACTGGTAGAGTTGACAAGGGAGAACCAGTGGATGTGGTGTATTTGGACTTTCAAAGGGCTTTTGACAAGGTCCCACACAAGAGATTGATGTGCAAAATTAAAACACATTGTACTGGGGGCAATGTACTGATGTGGATAGAGAACTGGTTGGCAGACAGGAAGCAGAGAGTCGGGATAAACGGGTCCTTTTCAGAATGGCAGGCAGTGACTAGTGGGGTTCTGCAGGGCTCAGTGCTGGGACCCCAGCTATTTACAATATACATTTATGATTTAGATGAAGGAATTTAGTGTAAAATCTCCAAGTTTGCAGATGACACTAAGCTGGGTGGCGGTGTGAGTTGTGAGGAGGACGCTAAGAGGCTGCAGGGTGACTTGGACAGGTTAGGTGAGTGGGCAAATGCATGGCAGATGCAGTATAATGTGGATAAATGTGAAGTTGGGGGCAAAAACACAAAGGCAGAGTATTATCTTAATGGCGGCAGATTAGGAAAAGGGGAGGTGCAACGAGACCTGGGTGTCATGGTACACCAGTCATTGAAAGCTGGCATGCTGGTACAGCAGGCGGTGAAGAAGGCAAATGGTATGTTGGCCTTCATAGCTAGGGGATTTGAGTATAGGAGCAGGGGGGCTTTACTGCAGTTGTACAGGGCCTTGTTGAGGCCTCACCTGGAATATTATGTTCAGTTTTGGTTTCCTAATCTGAGGAAGGACGTTCTTGCTATTGAGGGAATGTAGCGAAGGTTCACCAGACTGATTCTCGGGATGGCAGGACTGACATATGAGGAGAGACTGGATCAACTGGGCCTGTATTCACTGGAGGTTAGAAGGTTGAGAGTGGAACTCATATAAACATATAACATTCTGACCGAACTGGACAGGTTAGATGCAGGAAGAATGTTCCCGATGTTGGCGAAGTCCAGAACCAGGGAACACAGTCTAAGGATAAGGGATAGGCCATTTAGGACTGACATGAGGAGAAACTTCTTCACTGAGAGAGTTGTTAACCTGTGGAATTCCCTACCGCAGAGAGTTGTCGATGCCAGTTCATTGGATATATTCAAGAGTGAGTTAGATATGGCCCTTACGGCTAAAGGGATCAAGGGGTATGGAGAGAAAGCAGGAAAGGGGTACTGAGGTGACTGATCGGCCATGATCTTATTAAATGGTGGTGCAGGCTCGAAGGGCCGAGTAGCCTACTCCTGCACCTATTTTCTATGATCCCTGTAGTACCCCACTAGTTACTGTTTGCCAACCTGAAAATGACCCATTTATCTCAACTCTCTATTTTCTGTTAGTTAGCCAATCCTCCCTCCATGCTAATATATTACCCCCAACCCTGTGAGCTCATATCTTGTGCAGTAACCTTTTATGTGGCCCCTTATCGAATGTCTGCTAGAAATCCAAATACATGACATCTACTGGTTCCCCTTTATCCACCCTGCTCGTTACATCCTCAAAGAACTCCAGAAAATTTGTCAAATATGATTTCTCTTTCATAAAACCATGCTGACTCTGCTTGACTGTATTATGATTTACTAAATCTCCTGCTACTACTTCCTTAATAATGGACTCCAGCATTTTGCCAATGACAGATGTTAGACTAACTGGTCTATAGTTTCCTGCTTTCTGTCTCCCTCCTTTTTTAAATAGGGGAGTTACATTTGCGGTTTTCTAATCCATTGGGACCACTCCAGAATCCAGGGAATTTTGGTAGATTGCAACCAATGCATCCACTATCTCTGCAGTCACTTATTTTAAGACCCTAGGATGCAAGCCATCAGGTCCAGGGGACTTGTCCACCCTTAGTCCCATTAGTTTGCCTAGTACATTTTCACTAGTGATAGTGATTGTTTTAAGCTTCCCCCTCCAAATAGCCCCTTGATTATAAATTATTGGGATGCTTTTAGTGTCTTACATAGAAACATAGAAACATAGAAAGTAGGTGCAGGAGTAGGCCATTCGGCCCTTCGAGCCTGCACCACCATTCAATATGATCATGGCTGATCATGCAACTTCAGTACCCCATTCCTGCTTTCTCTTCATACCCCTTTATCCCTTTAGCAGTAAGGGCCACATCTAACTCGCTTTTGAATATATCTAACAAACTGGCCTCAACAACTTTCTGTGGTCGAGAATTCCACAGGTTCACAATTCTCTGAGTGAAGAAGTTTCTCCTCATCTCGGTCCTAAATGGCTCACCCATTATCCTTAGACTGTGACCCCTGGTTCTAGATTTCCCCAACATTGGGAACATTCTTCCTGCATCTAACCTGTCCAATTCCATCAGAATTTTATATGTTTCTATGACATCCCCATGCCAATTGGTTTCTTTACTGCCTGCTGTACCTGCATGCCTAGCTTCAATGACTGATGTACCATGGCACCTAGGTCTATTTGCACCTCCCCTTTTATTAATCTGTCACCATTCAGATAATAATCTGCCTTCCTGTTTTTGCCACCAAAGTGGATAACTTCACACTTATCCACATTATACTGCATCTTCCATGCATTTGCCCACTCACCTAACCTGTCCAAGTCACCCTGCAGCCTCCTAGCATCCTCCTCGCAGCTTGCACTGCCACCCAGCTTAGTGTCATCTGCAAACTTGTAGATATTACATTCAATTCCTTCATATAAATCATTAATGTATATTGTAAATAGCTGGGGTCCCAGCACTGAACCTTGTGGTACTCCACTAGTCATTGCCTGCCATTCTGAAAAGGACCCGTTTATTCCCATTCTTTGCTTCCTGTCTGCCAACCAGTACTTTATCCATGTCAATACATTACCCCCAATACCATGTGCCTTAATTTAGCTCACTAATCTCTTGTGTGGGACCTTGTCAAAAGCCTTTTGAAAGTCCAAATACACCACATCCACTGATTCTCCCTCATCCACTCTACTAGTTATATCCCAAAAAACTGTAGAAGATTTGTCAAGCATGATTTCAGTTTCATAAATCCATGCTGACTTGGACCGATCCTGTCACTGCTTTCCAAATGCACTGCTATCTTTAATAATTGATTCCAGCATTTTCCCCACCACTAATGTCAAGCTAACGGTCTATAATTCCGTGTTTTCTCTCTCCCTCCCTTTTTTAAAAAGTGGGGTTACATTAGCTACCCTCCAATCCATAGGAACTGAATTAGAGTCCATGGAATGTTGGAAATTGACCACCAATGCATCCACTATTTCTAGGGCCACTTCCTTAAGTACTCTGGGATGCAGACTATCAAGCCCTGGGGATTTATCGGCCTTCAATCCCTTCAATTTCCCTCACACCATTTCCTGACTAATAAGGATTTCTCTCAGTTCCCCCTTCTCGCTAGACCCTCGGTCCCCATGTATTTTTGGGAGGTTATTTGTGTCTTCCTTACTGAAGACAGGACCAAAGTATTTGTTCAATTGGTCTGCCATTTCCTTGTTCTCCATTATAAAGTCCCCTGATTCTGACTGCAAGGGACCTACATTAGTCTTCATTAATCTTTTTCTCTTCACATATCTGTCGAAGCTTTTGCAGTCAGTTTTTATGTTCCCTGCAAGCTTACTCTCGTATTCTATTTTCTCCCTCCAAATTAAACCCTTTGTCCTCCTCTGCTGAATTCTAAATTTCTCCCAGTCCTCAGGTTTGCTGCTTTTTCTGGCCAATTTACATGCCTCGTCCTTGGATTTAACACTTCCCCTAATTTTCCTTGTTAGCCACAGTTGAGCCACCTTCCCTTTTTTATTCTACACCACATAGAATGTGAAGGCTGATACAAAATATTTGTTCAAAGTCTCTGCCATTTCTCTGTTTCCCATTATTATTATAACAGATTATCTGGTCTTTGTCACATTGCTGTTTGTGGAGCTTGCTGTGTGTAAATTGGCTGCCGAGTTTTCTACATTACAACAGTAACTACACTTCAAAAAGTACTTCCTTGGCTGTAAAGGGCTTTGGGCCGGAGTTCATTAAAAGCATAATAGAAATGCAAGTCTTTCTTTTTTGCCATTCAGCTACCTTGACAATTTGTTTCATTTTGTATTCCTGGATACATGAGTCCTGAAAAATTGTACTTTTAATAGATTGCTGAAAAATGTTACCAGCGAAAGAGCCCACATTATTGGAATAGCATTGCTTTTGCCTTTTTATCAATAAATTCTAAAATGTTGGCGTCTAGAAATTTATATAAGCATTATAAGTGCACCGTAAATATGTAATATTGATTTCCTGTGATGTTGGTTTCAGTAACAAATTCTAAATGGACAGAAAAAGTAATTCCAGGGAACGAAACTGACTATTTCCACTTGGATATATCACAGGTAAGTGGCTATTTTCTTAGTGTCAGTTAGTTTTGAACAATTTCCCTTGATGGATCTCCCTTTGCTGAGCCCTGTGGGTCCTGGAATCACTCAGTAACACAATGGTGCAAATGTCCTGATGTTTGGAGTCAGGGGAAAGCTCAGGGAAAGACAATTGCCTTTCTTGCATTTCTACCAGGTTCCTTCAAACTGATTACATAGAATGGTACAGAATATACAGCACAGAAGCAGGTCATTCGGCCCAACCAGTCCATGCCGGTATTTATGCTTCACTCGAACCTCCTCCCATCTTCTCTCATCTAACTCTATTAGCATAACCCTCTATTCCCTTCTCCCTCATATGCTTGTCTAGCCTTCCATTAAATGCATCCACATTATTTGCTTCAACCACTCCCTGTGGTAGCAAGTTCCACATTCTCACCACTCTCTGGGGAAAGAAGCTTCTTCTGAATTCCTATTTGATTTCTTGGTGACTATCTTATATTGATGGCCTCTAGTTTTGCTCTTCCCCACAAGTGGAAACACTCTCTCTGTATCCACTCTATCAAAACCTTTCCTCAGCCTTTTCTGTACAAGAGAGCAGTTCATCCTTTCCCCTTCCTCCCCCGAGCCCTTTTCCCCCACCATAGTTTCTTTTGCAATTTTGGTACATTGCTGAAAACAGAGATAGGTCCAGAATAGCTAAGAGATTGCCTCAGGGTGCTGTGAGGCAGGCTGCTCTTGGCATCTATACCAATGCTTTCTTGGGGGAAATTAAACATGTCTACTTGTTTTCAAAAGTTGTCAATTTATACTTGAATACATTTTTGAACATAACAGCTGTGTTCACCTGGCACTTTTATCAATGCGTTCCAAAAATAAAGTTTGTTGCTCCAATTTGCACAAAGCAAGAGGTTTTATTCATTTCACTTTTGCCAGCCAACTCTGTAAAGGTTTGAGGGAGAAAAAGAGAAAGAAAACTTGCATTTATATAGTGCCTTACATGACCTCAGGACCTCTCAAAGCACTTTACAGCCAATGAAGTGCTTTTTGAAGTGTAGTTACTGTTGTAATGTAGGAAACGCGGCAGCCAATTTGCGCACACACATGTTCCCACAAACAGCAATGCGATAATGACCAGATTTTTGTTAGTAATGTTGATTGAAAGATAAATATTGGCCAGGACACTGGGGATAACTCTCCTGCTCTTCTTTGTGCCATGGGATCGTTTACCTCCACCTGAGAGAGCAGACGGGGCCTCGGTTTAACATCACATCCGAAAAACGAGAAACTCCATATTGGTTTGTGGTGACTTTATTGATATGGGATGAAGTAAAGAAAATACAATCACTTTAGCAATGGTACAGCGGAACAAGCAAAATGGTATTACCCGCTTCTCTTCCTTCGACTCTCCACAACGACTTTACTCTGTCTCCCTTCCTGCTATGGCGTCCAATCACTTTGTGGTCCAGGTTCAGTGGCTCCATTCGCACGTCTTTCTTGTATTGTTACTTTATCTAATCACATACTTCATTAATATACAGACTTGCCTTTGGATTGTGTACTGATCGTAATCTCACCTATGTGCCCTTACTTCCCTTGATCAATAGCCTTTGTGCTGCGATCAAATGGTCTTCTTATCAGCACCTCACACAACTTTGATCAAACCGGGTGCAGTTCACCGTGGGATCTTTAACGTCCACTTGAGAGACCAGATGAGGCCTCGGTTTAACATCTCATGTGACACAAGTGTTAGCTGTGGCTCAGTGGGTAGCACCCTTGCCTCTGAGTCAGAAGATTGTGGGTTCAAGTCCCACACCACGAACTTGAGCACATAAATCTAGGCTGCCACTCCAGTGCAGTGCTGAGGGAGTGCTGCACTGTTGGAGTGCCATCTTTCGGATGAGACTTTAAATTGAGGCCCCATCTGCTCTCTCAGGTGGACATAAAAGATCCCAAGGCACTATTTCGAAGAAGAGCAGGGAAGTTATACCCGTTGTCCTGGCCAATGTTTAGCCCTCAATCAACATAACAAAAACTGATTATCTGGTCATTATCACATTGCTGTTTGTGGGAGCTTGCTGTGTGTAAATTGGCTGCTGCGTTTCCTACATTACAACAGTGACTACACTCCAAAAGTATTTAATTGGCTGTAAAGCACTTTGAGGTGGTCGTGAAAGGCACTATATAAATGCAAGTATTTCTTTCTTTCACTGTTGCCTCATCCGAAACCCATGCCAGCAGCAGTATCACCTGAAACTTATTAACCCAATACTTGCTCAAGCTGCTTTCTAAAATGTAGTTGTACCATCCACCTTGCTTACTTACATTGGTATGCTTGCAAAAAAATAAAGAAAAGTGGTTCTGATTTGTGACACTTTGCTTTCATTGCTGCTTATATTGGGAATGGTAGCATAAAGGTGATGTTACTGGACTAATAATCCAGAAGCCTGGAGTCATGAGTTTAAATCCCAACATGGCAGCTGGGGAGTTTAAATTCAGTTAAATAAATCTGGAATAAAAACCTATGATCAGTAATGGTGATCATGAATCTACCAGATTATTGTAAAAACCCAATTCACTAATGTCCTTTAGGGAAGGAAATCTGCCGTCCTTACCTGGCCTATATGTGACTCCAGACCCACACTTGACTCTTAACTTCCCTCAGAAATGGCCTAGCAAGCCATTCAGTTGTATTCAAGATGATGGCTCACTGCCACCTTTTCGAGGACAATTAGTGATGGTCAATAATGTTGGCCATGCCGGTGACGTCCACATCTAATGACTGAATTAAAAAAAAATAGATTCTGTGCAAAATGATTTGCAAAGAACTTGCAACTCCAAAGGAGTATTTTGCCAAACCCGAACACCTTGCAGCAAGAGATGCAATGCGAGGGATAAGTTAATTGCACAGCGATTCCACTGCCCTGCTCATTCTCCTGTCCTGAAACCTTACTCAAAGGGCCTCTGTATTAACAATCCTTATTACACATCCTTCACCACTCCTGCATTGAAGAACATTGAATCCATTCAGCCAGCTTTTATATCAATGACATATAGACGATGTAGACTCTCAAGTTGCTATAAAACCACGCTGCAGACCAAAGTGCCAATGGCAATAATGGTGATGAACTGAGCAGCACACACAATAATTGCCTTGAATTTATTTTGCACCAAAGTGTCAATGTAAGGTGACTTCCTTATAAGATGGTTGCCTAACTCTACTACTAATATGAGGTATGTAATGTATGCACCTGTGAGTATGCTCATAGGTTTGTAGAGTTGTTGATTGGGGATTTGGCCTGGAGGGTGTTGCACGGGACAGTCCCGTGCAATAAGTTTTCCCATTGGTTCACGGACTCCCAGGCCGCCTGCAATTTCTGTGGTAGGGAAGAGTATGTCCCATGTTTATATAAAATGTGTGAGGTTGCAGCCCTTCATCCATAATTTGAAGGGGCTGCTCCTCGATTTTTGGCTGCACTTCAGTCCCACACTCCTGATCCTTGGGCATCCAGTGAGGAGAGGAGTGGTCAGGTCGGAGAGTCTCCTGGTAGGACTTCTCCTGGGCATGGCCAAGGTGGCTATTAACAGGTCCAGGCAGAGGGCGGTCGAGGGGGTCATTGAGCCTGATTGCCTGCCCCTCTTCTGTGGTTACGTTCGTGCCAGGGTGTCCCTGGAGATGGAGCATGCAGTGTCCACCAGTACGTTCACGGCCTTCTGTGAGAGGTGGGCGCCGGAGAGACTGGAGTGCATCATTACCCTCGGCAAACAAATTTTAATTTGACCGAAGTTACAAAAAGATTTATTTGTTAATTTGTCGCTTCTAGTGCCCCTTTAATAAGGGGGCACTTGCATTAACGTTACTTTAAAATAGTTGGAGATGTAGCCAGTCATGTGATGTTCACATGCCAGTTGGGTTTGGGGGATCCACGATGAGGCAGGTGGTTGTGAGCCTGGTGGATGAACTAGTAATGTGTAGTGTGATTGTTAAACCTTTTGCGAATAAACCAACTAGTTCTTAATAGCAATGTGTTGCTATGAATTCTTAAGCAAAGAACCCACGAAGCAAATACATTACAACATGGTGACAAAAATGGGATTTCTTCATGAAGAAATTTTTGGTGGAATTTTCTTTTATGAAGAGGCAAATTCAAGTGGAGCACAGCAAGGAGATATACCGGCAGCGTGATTCCTGAATGAGAGTCTGGCAGTACTATTTTTTTTAATGTGAGTACTGAACAGTTTTGACTGACAAATAGAGCTTGTGGAAAGCCATTGAGAGTAATTGAAAAGTAATTCAAGATTATTGAGAGTGATTAACAGCTATTAAGCTAAGTAGGCAATATGGATGTGACAATGAGTTATGTCAATAATTTGGGGGCCTTTGACAAGAATAACGAATCATTTAGATCCTACATTTGCAAATGTTTTTTTTAGAGCTAATGATATCAATGAAGTCTCAGCAAGTGCGGCAGATTCGCAATTAAGCAATCAAGAAGTGCACGAGAAGATGAAAGCTATTCTGTCAGTCATAATTGGTGCAGAGAATTATGGGGCTAGACTTTCCACTTTGTTCGCTAGGGCCCAAAACATGGGCGATGTTCCAGCCTTAGCGATGTTGCAGCCTTCATGATTGCTGGAATATCGCCCATTTTTTGGATCACCATTTTTGGCTCAGTGATAGCCCAGCGATGTGAAATGGGCGAAGCGATAGCCCAGTGATGTCACATCGCCAAATGATAGCCCAGTGATGCCGAAGGGTACCCAAATTTAAAAAACATTTTTTTTTTGGTTGGCCATGTTTTCCCGCTTTTTGGGAGGTCAGGGGTCATCCACACATGTGTAGAAGGGGGAGAGAGATTGAGAGAGGAGAGAGAGAGAGAGAGATAGAGAGAGTGAAGGAAGGCAGAGACAGAGAGGTGAGAGAAACGAGAGAGAGAGAAAGGAAGACAGAGAAATATGTCTGACAGCGATGAAAGCGGGAGAGATGTGGAGGCGGGGAGGAAGAGGGCCAAACCCTTCTCCGAGGAGGCCAACGAGGCCCTCGGGACAGAGGTGCACTCCCACTGGGCCCAATTGACCGGGGCGGGGGTGCGGGGGGGAGCGTGGGGGGAAACCAGCACCATGGTGTACCGCAGGGTATGGGGCGAGATAGCCGAGGTCGGCTCATCTGCGTCCCACGAGGCCAGGGGCTCCGACCAGTGCCACAAACGCTGGAACAGCCTCGTTGCTTCAGCAAGAGTAAATACGACTTTATATTTTAATGATGCACATTCTAAGTATAATAATCATTATAATGGTAATTCTCTTGGATTATTCAATACGCAAGCTTGTTATTCTAACTTATATAACATATATCATCCCTGCTTAGAACTGGACAGGGCCATGAACCAGTGCCCGTTTTAAGTCTCTCTGGCTGCTGTCACTTACACAGGGACTCAGCCTGGACTGGGGGAGAGCTGCCTTTGCTCAATGTCTGACCTGGGACACTTTTGGACATCAGCTACTGTCATTGAATTGTGGACACAACCCCTATTAGCATATAACGTTTGAAACTGTTGTGTATAAATCACATAACCTAGTTAAGTAGCTTATGCCATGCTCTATTCACGTTCGCAGAGGAAGATATCTCATAATCGGGCTCAGCAGAGGTGCACCGGGGGAGGCCCTGCTGTAATACTGACCCTCACCGACCTGGACTAACGTGCTGCGGCACTAGTGGGGGCCCACAGTCGAGCGGTCAACACCTGTGGTGTTGCTGGATCATCGCATGCGCCACGTGAGTAATGTGTCAAGCAGTGTAAGAGCTATGTGACATCATTTCATTCTCATATCATAGACGAATGATGTCATGTTATGCATGCAGCCTCTGTGCGACTCTCTGCCATGCTCAGGCCGACAACATAAGAACATAAGAGCAGTCCATCTGGCCATCTGTCCCCTTCTCTGTCTGCACCCCATAAACCCTCGCTCCCTTATCATTCGGTCTATCTGACACTGATCCAGCCTCCACAGCTCTCTGGCGCAATGATTTCCTCATCATTGGTACTGCCATAGATACCACCATATGATGCATTAATATGTAATGTTTCTCTGTCACATTTATGGGATTAGTGCTGCTCCTCCCACGTATGCCAGCACGGTGCAACAATGCTTTCTGCTCTCATAATCTTAATTGTGTCTTGCAGCTTTACCAGCTCCAGAGGCGCAACGGGAGGACAGATGCTCACATGGACCTGACCCACTGCATGTGTCATTCACCACGGGTGGTGAAGAGGAGGAGACCACCAAGTCCGAGGAGGAGGAGGAATACCTGGAGACAGAGGAGGATGCCCCTTGCATCCCGCTGTTTGCCGAACCTCTGGCCACGATGGGGATCCCAACTGAGGAGGTACCGGAACCAAGCGGCATTCAGTTGGCGATGCCAAGGCGCACATTGGTGCTGTTGCAGACCCCGCAGAGGCCGGGTCAGCGGCTTGAGCAAAGGCCTACCCTGGACCACTGCGTGGAGTGCCTGGCGTGACTGTGCGAGGAGTCTGTCGCGATCCAGCGGGAGCAGCTCCAGGTGTTTGTGGGGTTCACGCAGGAATTCTCCCGGGTGTCTGCTGGCCAAGCGTAGGCAACGCAGCAGATGATCCTGGAACTGCGTGGAATCTCTGTCTCCAACCATGCCATGCGGCATGCGTTCTTGGCGGTACATGGCACTGCACCCCGAGCTCCTGTGGCCACAAGCACCAGCACCAGCACACAGGCGGGTCAGGAGAATGCACCACCTCCTGACTCAGAAGGCTGTTCTGTCTTCCCTGCCAACAGCTCCCCAACAGGCGATCATCCCAGCATGTCCCCCACCATGGCAGGAAGTCTTGCCATCGCCCACCGCTCACCGACTTCGCAGCAGTACCCGGGGACCAAAACGGGTGGGTGAGGTGATGTCACGGGGGGGGGGGGGTGGGGGGGTGCAGGATCTGGAGGGAAACATGGCCGCAGGTAGGGAGGCGGGTACCCTCTTTTTAATATTGTTCCTATTGTTCACATTTATTGTTGGTGTTGTCGTTTCACTGTTGGGGTGTGGGTGGGGGAGGGAGGGGATGGTGGGAGGGTGTTTTGGTGTTTATAATTGAAAAATTACATTCAAAAGTTGTCATTTTATTAAAACCATTTAATTTCACTTTACAATTGTTGTGCAGTGACTTCTAATAACCTAAGTTAAAATAGAACATTAGTGCAACTGTTGAACAATGTCCAGGCCAGACCAAGTAAGTATGAAACGTCACTTATTTATATAAATATAAGAAAACGTCTATTTGTGAGTGTATCTATCTTTAAAAGGCCCTTAAATAATTCACAAACTATCTAAGCCTCTGTTTAAGAGGCCTCCTGTCTTCCTCTGATGTTCAAAATGGTGTCTGTAGTGCCCAGTTTTGTGAGGAAGGCCAGGCAATAGCAACTATTTTCCAGTGATGCTCTCGGCAAGCGATCAGCCCGGCGATGTGCCGGCGATGTGCCGAAAGTTGGGCGATGTGTGGGCGATCACCTCAGCGATCACCTCGGCGATGTGAGCCGAAAGTTGTGCCGGCCGATAAGCTCGGCGCTGTGTCCCAACTTTCTATTTTTGGGCGATATATGGGCACTAGCCCAGCGATGTGAAGTGGAAAGTCTCACCCATAGTATCTTAGTGAATTTGTTAATCCCGAGAAAGGTTAAGGATGCTTCATTCTCAGACATACTACAGATATTGGAGAGTCATTTTGATCCACAGCTTTTAGAAATAGCAGAGAGCTATAAGTTCGCAATGAGAAACCAAAGACCTGATGAAACCATCAGTGAATGCTATGTTGGCTTAAGAGAATTACCTCTACACTGCAATTTTAGAGGATTCTTAGATAGGACTCTTTGAGATAAATTTGAATGTGGACTAACGGATGATCATATCCAATCAAAATTGGTATGGATGATCTCTCTTTTGAGAAAGCTTGCAAGATAGTCACCTCCATGGCGATGGCAGAGAAAAATATTCAGAAATTTCACTCATTACTGGCAGTAATAGCAGTTCAAGTCACCGAAACACAGAAGAGGGTGAGCCCTAGTCGGAGGGAGAGTTATGAAATCAAGAAAAATAGATGCCATAGGTGTAGTGGCAAACATACCACACAGCAGTGTCGGTTCAGATCGGCAAGATGCTACTGGTGCCAGGTAAGGGGACACATTGCAGCCGCATGTAAATACAAAGACAGGCCCAATGATAATCCAAGACTTCACTGGGTGGAAACCAATCAGAACAGTGTAGATTTTGGTGTATATGCAGTGAAGGGCATTGGAGTACATTCCTTATGTCAGGATGTCAGGAACATTAGTACTGATTAATAATTGATGGATTAACATGACAATAGATACAATGGCTGATTGCTCAATAATGGGTCAGGATATGTATTGCAAGAGTTTCAGGGGCATACCACTAAAGGCGAACTTAGCAGCGCTGAAAACATATTCGGGGAAAAACTGCAGACGCTTGGACAAATGGAGTGTATGTTACAATACCAGGGGCAACAAGCAAGATTACTTATTATTGTAGTGAAATACGTCAATCAGACGACACTTACGGGCAAAGTTTGGCTAAGAGTACTTTGTTTGGATTGGTACAATGCCTGTAGTACAGACATGACACTAAGGTGGGTGGCAGTGTGAGCTGCGAGGAGGATGCTATGAGGCTGCAGAGTGACTTGAATAGGTTAGGTGAGTGGGCAAATGCATGGCAGATGAAGTATAATGTGGATAAATGTGAGGTTATCCACTTTGGTGGTAAAAACAGAGAGACAGACTATTATCTGAATGGTGACAGATTGGGAAAAGGGGAGGTGCAACGAGACCTGGGTGTCATGGTACATCAGTCATTGAAGGTTGGCATGCAGGTACAGCAGGCGGTTAAGAAAGAAAATGGCATGTTGGCCTTCATAGCGAGGGGATTTGAGTACAGGGGCAGGGAGGTGTTGCTACAGTTGTACAGGGCCTTGGTGAGGCCACACCTGGAGTATTGTGTACAGTTTTGGTCTCCTAACTTGAGGAAGGACATTCTTGCTATTGAGGGAGTGCAGCGAAGGTTCACCAGACTGATTCCCGGGATGGTGGGACTGACCTATCAAGAAAGACTGGATCAACTGGGCTTGTATTCACTGGAGTTCAGAAGAATGAGAGGGGACCTCATAGAAACGTTTAAAATTCTGACGGGTTCAGACAGGTTAGATGCAGGAAGAATGTTCCCAATGTTGGGGAAGTCCAGAACCAGGGGTCACAGTTTAAGGATAAGGGGTAAGCCATTTAGGACCGAGATGAGGAGAAACTTCTTCACCCAGAGCGTGGTGAACCTGTGGAATTCTCTACCACAGAAAGTTGTTGAGGCCAATTCACTAAATATATTCAAAAGGGAGTTAGATGAAGTTCTTACTACTAGAGGGATCAAGGGGTATGGCGAGAAAGCAGGAAGGGGGTACTGAAGTTGCATGTTCAGCCATGAACTCATTGAATGGCGGTGCAGGCTAGAAGGGTCGAATGGCCTAATCCTGCACCTATTTTCTATGTTTCTATGTTTCTATGATTAAGTCTCGGCTAGATACTCTGCTGGAAAAATATACTAATATGTTCGAGGACTCATATGAGGGCATCAAGAGATACAATGCATATATTTGGAATTAGGTCAGATGTCAAACCTATTTTTTGTAGGCCAAGGCCGGTACCATATGCATTAAAATCGCAGGTTGAGCAAGAGCTTGATAAGTTGGAGAAAAATGGGAGTTTTAGTGAAGACTGATAGGAGTAACTGGGCCACCCCGTTAGTTGTAGTTCCAAAGGCAGACAAAACAGTACGGCTCTGTGGGGATTCTAAAATTATCCTGAATTGAGTAGTTGATGATGAACCCTTTACCGACATCACAGAACTGGCAAGAGTCAAAGTCTTCACAAAACTGGGTCTCACCCACTCCCATGCTCAACTCAATGTAGTCAAGGATAGTCAGCAGTATCTGACAGTCAACACACACAAAGCTTTATAATCATACACTAAGTTGCCCGATGGTATTAAGTCCTCACCTAAGATATTTCAGACTACCGTGGATCAGATCTTACAGGGAATGAATCATTGTTTGTGCAATCAAGATGATGTGTTGATAGCCACCGACATAGAGAGGGAAAACCTGGAAATATTAGGAGCAATAAGACGATTCAATGACCATAATCTGAAGCTGAAGAGGAGTAAATGTGCATTTATATTGCATGAGGTGGTTTATCTAGGATTGCGGATAAATGAAAATGGTCTCCGTCCAGTTAAGGAGAAAGTATATGCCATTATGATGGCTCCAGAACCGAAAAACGTTACTGAATTATGATCCTTTTTAGCCATGGTCCAATATTATGCTTGTTTTCTTCCTGGACTAACAATGGTGCCTGCACCACTCTGTTATTTATTAAAGGGGTGCATTGGATATGGGACAAATAGCAACAGAATGCATATGACACATGCAAGCGACACTTAAGCAGCAGTGCTCTTCTCATCCATTATAATCTGACTGGTGAACTAAGACTAGCATGTGATGCCTCTGGGTATGGTTTGGGAGCAGTGATCAGCCATGTTATGAATTATGGGCGGGAAAAACCGGTTGCCTTTGCATCGTGTACGTTCAACAAAAGCGAACAAAATTATGCCCAGATTGGGAAAGAAGCTTTAGCGATTATATTTGTATTCAAAAGTTTCACTAGTTTCTTTTTGTTATATGTGCAGACTATAGATATACTCTCTGTGTAGTCACTGTATAGTTGCATAAGATGGAGACTTGTTTACCTGATGTACTATCAATAAGGTTTACACTGTATATATACATGCTGGCACCAATAGAGGGTGCAACTGGTGGAGACCGGGGTTTCCTGCCCTGGTGGCAAGGGCTGTATAAAAGGGGAGCCACCATGCTGCTGCCTCACTCTGGAGTTACGAATAAAGGACTAAGGTCACTGCAGTTTGTGTACAACACATTGTCTCGTGGAGTCATCCATAGGTACATTACAGACATAATACTTTTGACCACCAATTCATACTAGTAACCGATCACAAACCATTACTAGGTATCCTAGGCCCAAAGGCAGCAATTCCATCGATGGTGGCTTCCAGGATGCAAAGATGGGCTATTTTATTGTCTCAGTACGATTAAAAAATTGAATATCGCTGGTCAAAGCAGAATGCAGTGGTGGATGCCCTTTCAAGGTTGCCTCATGAGGATTCTGAAATTGTCCACGAACAGTCAATCTTCACTCTCGATGTCGTTGATGAGAACTTTTTGGTCACCTCCTCTGTTATTGCAGAGCGCATACAAAAGGATGCCACGTTACAGCGGGCCTATGCGACGGTGGTTTGAAGATCGGATGCTTTTAGATGAGGGGATTTTATCATTATCGGCATGAATTATTATGTGAGCAGGGATGTCTAAAATGGGGCCTGAGAGTAGTCATTCCTAGTGCACTATGGGCAAAAGTCTTGAAGGAACTTTACGGTGAACATACTGGCATTGTAGGCATGAAAGCAATAGCCTGATGTTTTATTTATTGGCCTGGGTTGGATAAAGACTTAGAAGTATTAGTAAGTAAGTGTATTATCTGTCAAGACTGCAGGACCATGCCAGTTAAAACACCACTGCAAACATGGACTTGGTCAATGAGACCATTCCAAAGAATACATATTGGCCTAGAAATCCCGGTCGAGGTCTTCCCGCGAGCGAACGACAGAAAAAAGGAAAAAAGATGCGCACCTACCTGTTCCTGCTGCGTCCACGAGAGATCCCGGTCCTGAGGCCTCCACTCACTGCGTGTCCATAAGCTGGAGCTGGAGTCACGTGGCTCTGGGCAGCCAATCCAGGTACCGTATTTTCTCATTCATAATAATGGGAACTCCGTATGTAGGAGTTCCCATTATTATGATTGAGAAACAGCCCCCAAACACCCAAAACAAAAATAAAAAATAGAAAAAAATACACCACATATTTAAGATTAATTTAAATTAAAGTTATTAATGTCTTATAAAAAATATATATTTTTCCGATTTAAAAAAAATTTTTTTAATTCAGGTTTAAAATAAACTTACCATTGTGGGCAGGGTTTTTAACAATAAAATGTGTTTTAAAAATTTTATTTGACTATGTTTTTGTATGTTTTATAACTCTTATGCCGATAAAAATAGGCTATGCGCCTGCTTTCTGGTTCTATTCGCTAGCCATTCAAAATGGCTGGAGGTATGGCATATGAGGTCATCTATGACGACAGAGCGTACATTGGATGAATTACGGAACATTTTTGCATGCATTGGCCTGCCCGAAGAAATGGTGTCAGATAATGGGCCGCAATTTCGGTCCATGCAATTTGCGAATTTTGCCAGACACAATGGTATCAAACACACGTTGGTAGCACCATATCATCCTGCTTCGAATGGTGCAGCTGAAAGGTTGGTCAGGATTGTCAAGAAGGCTTTGCAGAAACAAGTTCTACAGACTGGATCATTGGTGAGCATGAAGCACCGGTTAGCGAATTTTCTTTCAAATACAGAACTACGCCTGCTGAATTATTGATGACGCGTAGGCTGAAGACACTTCTGAGTTTATTGCAACTGAACTTGTCTGGTAAGGTAGAGAAGGCACAATTGGTGCAGAAACGTCATTATCATTCTGGTATTAAAGAGCGGTGCTTTCAGGAGGGTAATCAGGCTAGAGTTCTCAATCCATTGAAAAGGGCAAGTCCTCACAAATGAGACATTAGTACAATTATTCGAGTATGTGGCACCAAGCAGTACTTGGTTAAAATTGGTGAATATACCAGAAAGGTTCAAGTGGATCAAATGTTGCTAGCGAGTGATGCACCTTCAGTACCACGAGTAGATAATTATGTGTCTGACTTGGACGATGATCAGAGTCAGTTGGCAGGTCCAAGTACTTCAACGGCACAGCAGTCACAACATCCATATCCCCACCTACTCAGATGGTGACAGAAAGTGGTTCTGTGGATATGGGACAATCTCGCAGAGATTGTATCTTCCATGGGGGGGGGGGGGTGGGGTGGAGTTGGGGTTCCGTTGAGAAGATCAACGAGGAAATGCAAACCAACTAGACAGGATATTGATAACTGGGAATATCAATAACTTAGGAAGAAAGCTAACACGAGGATGGATGTAAGGGTTCCAAGGAAACTCAAGAGGACACAGGAAGATAGAGGTCAGGATTCCTGGGCTACACTCCCTGAAAACATAAATTCCCCAAGACGGTCTCCGGAGTCAAATAAGAATATAGAAAATGGGCATAGCCAGCCAGCTGCAAAGAAATGGAGGTCGGAGCAGGTGGAAGCTAAAAGCTAACAACAAGATACTCAGGCTCAGCAGTCGAATTTGTAAAATTGTAATCATGATAAATAATCTTTTGAAATATTTTATAAATACCTTGCTTCTAAAAAAAAGGGAAGCAATGTAATGTATGCACCTGTGAGTATGTTCACAGGCTTGTGGAGCTGTTGAGTTAGGAGTGACTTAGCCAGTCACATGATGTTCACAAGTCTCATTAAAACTCCAGCCAGTTGGGTTCAGGGGATCCACGCTGAGGCAGGTGGTTGTGAGCCTGGTGGATGAACTGGTAATGTGTAATGTGATTGTTAAACCTTTTGCTAATAAACCAACTAGTTCTTAATAGCAATGTGTTGCTATGAATTCTTAAGCAAAGAACCCAAGAAGCAAATACATTACAAGGTGCTTCCCCTAGTGGTCTCAACAAAGCTTGTGGACGGTGGCTGTTCCTCATGGTGGGGCCCTTGTGATGCTCATGTCCAGTGACTTTTGGGTATTTGAGCCCGTGAAAGAACATTACTTGCATTTATATAGCACCTTTCACAAACTCAGGATGTCCCAAATCACTTCCTAGTCAATAAAGTACTTTTATAGTGTAGTTACTGTTGTAATGTAGAAAAAGTGGCAGCCAATTTGTACACAGCAAGCTCCCACAAATAGCAATGAGATAATAACCAAATTATCTTTCTTTTAGTAATGTTAGTTGAGGGATAAATATTGGCCAGGACACCAAGGATAACTCCCTTGCTCTTCTTCGAAATAGTGCCGTAGGATCTTTTTTGTCCACCTGAGAGGGCAGACGAAGCCTCGGTTTAACATGTTATCTGAAAGGCGGTACCTCCGACAGTGTAGCAATCCCTGAGTACTGCCCCTCCAACAGTTCAGTGCTCCCTCAGTACTAGCACTGGGTGCGTCAGCCTAGATTTTGTGCTGAACTCTCTGGAGTAGGACTTGAACTGACGATCTTCTGGCTCAGAGGCGAGACTGCTACCCACTGAACCACAGCTTAGCTGGAACTTGCTGCACCTGGGCCAGGGCAGTCTGGGCCGGCTACCTTCTTGGCATTGTGGTGGGTAATAGTTGAGGGGGTGGTGAAGGAGCAAAAAAACGGCTCCCATACCAGCACTGGCAGTCCCGCGGGGCAGGGGCTCACCATTTCCACTGATCTGTGGGGAGTGTAGACAGCAGAAGGTGAGTCTGTATGGTCCACCATCTGTCCCTCCAAGGTGGAGCCCAGAGTTTGCATGGCAACCGTTTGAGCTTCCACCAAAGCTTCCAAGACTGCTGACATCGGCTTCCTTTGTCAGGGCCCGGTTGCAGAGTTCCAGGAGGTGGCCACAATTTCCAGGGTGGACTGCAGAGTGCTGATGCCATGCAAGGTGACACATTGGAAATGGGCTCCTCCATACTGTCAGCAATAGTGGGTAAAGAAAAGGAGGCATTGGGAAAATGTTGGAGTCCATTATTAAGGAAGCAATAGCAAGACATTTGAAAAAGCATAATTCAATCAAGCAGAGTCAGCATGGTTTTATGAAAGGGAAATGGGAAATCATGTTTGACAAATTTGCTGGAGTTCTTTGAGGATATAAGGAGCAAGGTGGATAAGAGGGAACCAGTGGATGTGGTGTATTTGGATTTCCAGAGGGCATTTGATAAGGTGCCACATAAAAGGTTCATGCACAAGATAAAAGTTCACGGGGTTGGGAGTAATATATTAGCATGAATAGAGGATTGGCTAACCAACAGAAAACAGAGAGTCGGGATAAATGGGTCATTTTCCAGTTGGCAAACAGTAACGAGTGGGGTGCTACAGGGATCAGTGCTGGGGCCTCAACTATTGATAATCTATATTAACGACTTGGATGAAGGGACAGAGTGTAATGTAACCAAGTTTGCTGATGATACAAAGATGGGTGGGAAAGCAAATTGTGAGGAGGACAGAAAAAATCTTCAAAATGATATAGACAGACTAAGAGAGTGGGCACAAATTTGGCAGATGGAATATAATGTTGAAAAATGTGAGGTTATCCACTTTGGCAGAAAAAAATAGAAAATAAAATTATAATTTAAATGGAGAAAAATTGCAAAGTGCTGCAGTACAAAGGGACCTGGGAGTCCTTGAGGATGAGTGCAATAAATTAATATGCAGATACAGCAAGTAATCAGGAAGGCAAATGGAATGTTGCCCTTTATTGCAAGGGGGATGGAGTATAAAAACAGAGAAGTCCTGCTACAACTGTACATGGTATTGGTGAGGCCACACCTAGAGTACTCCGTACAGTTTTATGTTATGTATGTAATAACGCGATAGACTGAATACTGTAAACTAACACAAGTACAAACCTGGCTCTGCTTTATTAGGGCCCACAGTGATCACATTACAAGATGGCTTTCCTTTTATACCTGGGCCACACACACGTGCGTACAGCCCAAAGATCTCCGACAGTGGCGCCACCTGGTGGCTAGTAACCCCAAGCATATATACCCCCTTTAAGATATTAGTAAGTTTACAAATTGAGATGGTCCAGGGCTTTCCGCTCCCGAGTTGATCATCTCAGTTCAACTCCAGCCTTGGATGGGTGTTCTGAGTCTGTTATGACTGGGGGCTGGGTAGCCGATCTGATGGGTGGCAATGACCATGTCAGGGATTGAAAGTCCAGATTCACTGATGTCAGCGGAGTCCTCTGATGACTGAGGGTAGGTTGGTTGGTCACTGATTGTGTCTTCCTCAGACTGTTCCGGTTCATCTGTGTGCTGCAGCTTTATCTGATCAACATTGTTTCCTGCATGTTTGCCCATTCTTGAGCTTGACGATAAACATTCTGTTACCCTCCTTGGCCGTAACAGTACCGGCGATCCACTTGGGACCTTGACCATAATTTAGTACATACACAGGATCGTTAACAGAAATGTCACGTGACACAGCAACGCGATCATGATACCACTGCTGACTTTGACGTCTGTAGTCTATATGATCGTTCAAATCAGGGTGGACAAGAGAGAGTTTGATATTGAGACCTCTCTTCATCAATAGTTCAGCAGGGGAACCCCGGTAAGCATGTGGGCTCTTGTCCTGTAACTAAGCAATATGCATGAAAGCGAGTCTGCAGTGAACCTTGAGTTACACGATTCATACTCTGCTTGATTGTTTGGACAGCACGTTCTGCTTGACCATTAGATGCGAGTTTGAATGGTGCTGACCTCACATGTTTGATACCATTGAGTTTCATGAACTCTTGAAACTCTAGACTCGTGAAGCAAGGTCCGTTGTCACTTACAACGATGTCGGGCAGACCATGAGTGGCAAACATGACACGGAGGCTCTCAATGGTAGCTGTGGATGTACTGGATGACATGATTATACACTCTATCCACTTGGAATATGCATCCACCACAACTAAAAACATCTTTCCCAGGAAGGGATCTGCAAAGTCGACGCGGATCCTGGACCATGGTTTAGACGGCCACAACCACAGACTCAGCGGCGATTCCACTGGTGCTTCACTTAGCTGCATGCAAGTGTTGCACTGATGCACACATGATTCCAAATCAGAGTCAATTCCAGGCCACCATACATGAGACCTGGCAATGGCTTTCATCATGACAATACTGGGATGAATGCTATGTAGATCATGTACAAATTTCTCTTTGCCTTTCTTCGGCATAACAACACGATTACCTCACAGTAAACAATCTGACTGAATGAATAGGTTGTCTTTGCGATGGTTGTAAGGTTTGGTCTCATCACCCATTTGCTTGGGTATGACAGACCAATCACCACTAAGGACACAATGTTTCATAACCGATAATATCGGGTCCTGGCTGGTCCAGGTCTTAACTTGTTGAGCCGTGACAGGGGTTCCTTCACTTTCAAAAGCATCCATCACTAACAGTAGGTCTGCAGGTTGTGACGCCTCCACCTCCGGTGTGGTCAACGGCAGACGGCTCAGTGCATCGGCACAATTCTCGGTGCCAGGTCTATGGCGAATGACATAATCATAGTCAGATAATGTCAGCGCCCACCTCTGGATGCGGGATGATGCATTGGTACAGCTGTAGCAAGACTTCCCTGCTTTTATACTCCATCCCCTTTGCAATAAAGGCCAAGATTCCATTGGCCTTCCTGATCACTTGCTGTACCTGCATAATATCCTTTTTGTGTTTCATACACAAGTACCCCCAGGTCCCGCTGCAGCACTTTGAAATCTTTCTCCATTTAAATAATAACTTGCTGTGTGCATGACCTCACACTTTCCAACATTATACTCCATTTGGCAAATTTTTGCCCACTCACTTAGCCTGTCTATGTCCTTTTGCAGATTTTGTGTGTCCTCCTCACACATTGCTTTTCCTCCCATCTTTCTATCATCAGCAATCTTGGCTACGTTACACTCAGTCCCTTCTTCCAAGTCGTTAATATAGATTGTAAATAATTGGGGTCCCAGCACTGATCCTTGTGGCACCCCACTAGTTACTGGTTGCCAACCAGAGAATGAACCATTTATCCCTACTCTCTGTTTTCTGTTCGTTAGCCAATCCTCTATCCATGCTAATATATTATCTCCAACCCCGCGAACCTTTATCTTGTGCAGTAACCTTTTATGTGGCACCTTGTTAAATGCCTTCTGGAAGTCCAAATACACCACATCCACTGGTTCCCCTTTATCCACCCTGTTCGTTACATCCTCAAAGAACTCCAGCAAATTTGTCAAACATGACGTCCCCTTCATAAATCCATGCAGACTCTGCTTGACCGAATTTTGCTTATCCAAATGTCCTGCTACTGCTTCTTTAATAATGGCCCATTGCCTGGAACAATCCATAATGGTAAATCATGAACCGCACCATCATACGACACCTTGACTACTGCACTGCCAATCACCGTTATGAGTTCTTTAGTGTACGTATGCAACTTGGCATTGACTGGACTCAGTTTAGGCCTCACAGCCTTAGTATCCCACAGCTTGTCGAATGTCCTCTGGCTCCTGTGTCCAATTCCATCGGTACCCGCACACCATTAAGTTTCACATTAATCATTATCGGTTGGCTCTTTGTTAGAAACGAATACAGTCCATACACTTCCTCTTCTGGTATCTCGGATTGCATATCCGGATCCGCGCTCTACTGGTCATCATCCTCCATGTGGTGTCTCAGCACGCTTGCTCAGTTGCAGATACATGCACTGGAGATGCTACAGTCTCGAACAGATACCCCAGTCTCGAACAAATGTACTGTTTAAACCGACACTGGTGAGGTCGATGATTGCCCCCACAATGCCAACACGGTGAAATTAGAATCATTCCCGTTGGCGAATTTTGGGCAGCCACAGGTTTCGCATATGCAGTCGGGTAGGCCCTGCCATACACAGCTCTGCCAAATGACGATACAATCTTGTTTACAGTACTTGCCGAGTTCCGATTTTTCGATGATATCTGCTTTAAGTTTTTGTCCGTCTTCATGCATGCCTGGGAAATCATGATGGCCTTGCTCAAATCCAGCGCCTCTGCCGCCAGTAGCTTATGCAGGATCACCTCATGGTTGATGCCGATTACAAAGAAGTCCTGCAGCATATCTCCCAATGCATTTTCGAACTTACACGGTCCAGCTAGACGTCTTAGGTCTGCAACAAATTCTGACAAATCCTGGCCCTCAGAACGAACGTGCTTGTAGAATCGATATCGTGAGATAATGATGCCTTCTTCTGGTTTGAGATGGTCACGTACCAGAGCACACAATTCCTCATAGTCCTTATCCGTTGGACTTGCAGGCGAGAGAAGATTCTTTATGAGTCCAATAAATTTTCGGACCACAAACTGCGAGGAAGACCGCCCTGCGCCTAACTGCATCAGTGGGTTCCTCCATTTTGTTGGCCATGAAGTACTGGTCCAGGTGAGCTACAAAATCTGCCCAGTCCTCTCCCTCCATGAATTGCAATTGTGCTCATTTTTGCAGGTTCTTAAGTTACCTCGTCGCCAAATGTTATGTATGTAATAACTCGATAGACTGAATACTGTAAACTAACACAGGTACAAGCCTGGCTCTGCTTTATTAGGACCCAAAGTGATCACATTACAAGATGGCTTGTCTTTTATACCTGGGCCACACACATGTGCGTACAGCCCAATGACCTCCGACAGTGGTGCCACCTGGTGGCTAATAACCCCAAGCAGACATACATGACAGTTTTGGTCTCTGTATTTAAGGAAGGATATACTTGCATTGCAGGCTGTTCAGAGAAGGTTCACTAGGTTGATTCCGGAGATGAGGGGGTTGACTTATGAAGATAGACTGAGTAGGTTGGGCCTATACGTATTGGAGTTCTGAGGAATGAGAGGTGATCTTATCGAAACATATATGTAAAGAGGGGGCTTGACAAGGTGGATGCAGAGTGGATATTTCCACTCAAAGGGGAAACTAAAACTAGGGGGCATTGTCTCAGAATAAGGGGCCGCCCATTTAAAACTGAGATGAAGAGGAATTTCTTCTCTCAGAGGGTTGTAAATCTATGGATTTCTCTGACCCAGAGAGCTGTGAAGGCTGGGTCATTGAATATATTTAAGGCGGAGAAAGACAAATTTTTGAGCGATATGGGAGTAAAGGGTTATGGGGAGCAGGCAGGGAAGTGAAGCTGGGTCCATGATCAGATCAGCCATGACCTTAATAAATGGCGGAGCAGGCTCAAGGGGCCAAATGGCCTACTCCTGCTCCTATATCTTATGTTCTTATTCCTTTGACTGTATTTGCACAAAGAGTCGTGTAAATCGGGAACTCTCTCTCTCCCACACTAAAAAAAGTTGTTGAGGCTGGGGGTCCATTGATAATGTCAACACTGAAGTTGATAAATTTTTGTTAAGCAAGAGTTTTAAGGGTTATGGAACCAAGATGGGTAGATGGAGTTAACATGCAGGTCAGCCATGATCTCATTGAATGGCGGAACAGGTTCCTGTGTTCCGAGTCCTTCCAATATCTGGTACAACTTTTCATAATTGGGCCCCCAATGTCCTTTTTTGAGTTGTGCCAAGATATATACCTTTAATGTAAAAATATCAAAAGATTTAAATTGCTTTGAAAATAGGAAAGTATTGATTTATGTAAAGAAATATAGAGTTGGGCTTACCTTCCATAAGGATCCAGATGTTACAAGATATAGAAAAATCTATGTCATTCACTAGTTCAGCACTATTATTAACGGGTTAACTGAATGTTGCTTGTGTTGTTTTGAGAATGATTACATGAGCTGGTTAACAATCCCTTCCTAATGTTCCATGGAGCTGCACTGAAACATACACTTTTAACACCCGCACAGCAGGTCATCTAATGAAGTGGCCGAATCAATAATGTACCCTATCAGCTATGAACTGCAATAATGAGTCATTTGAAACGCTGAAATAGTGCAAGGGAGCCCCAGGCAGCTGTTCACTGAGCGATCTTTCTGCAAGAGAGGACTATTGCAAGCAGAGGAAAGATGGGTTTACAAATCAAATCCTTGATGCCCTGCTGCAAGGAATCTGCAGAGTGTTTATTGACGCCGCTGTGGCAGTCAATGGGCTGGAGACTTACGGCAGGGCTCACAGCAAGCAGTCTATCTTGCAGCAAACAGAAATGATTTACTCAGTAAACAGAGTCTGTTTCAGCAGCAACAAACAGTTTAGGTAGTCTATTTAAAGAGCAACCAGCCCACAGACTCTGTATAAAAAAGAGGCTGTATGAACTACAGAAAACAGAACTCACAAACAAAACTACAGCAAAGTCTCCCAATAAAAGCAGGATTATTTCTCCAGCAAAATGCAGCGCGTGGAGGATAGTTACACAATACAAAATCATGTGCCTAAAATCAATCCCTGTCTGACTCCATTTTATTTCCCTCTGTCTCACTGCATAGGTTCCCATCCCCCTGCCATATTAGTTTAACCCCTCCCCAACAGCACTAGCAAACACTCCCCCTAGGACATTGGTTCCAGTCCTGCCTAGATGCAGACCGTCCGGCTTGTACTGGTCCCACCTCCCCGAGAACCGGTTGCAATGTCCCAGGAATTTGCCATATTAGTTTAACCACTCCCCAACAGCACTAGCAAATACTTCCCCTAGGACATTGGTTCCAGTCCTGCCCAGGTGCAGACCGTCCGGTTTGTATTGGTCCCACCTCCCCCAGAACTGGTTGCAATGTCCCAAGAATTTGAATCCCTCCCTTCTGCACCATTCCTCAAGCCACGTATTCATCTGAGCTACCCTGCAATTCCTACTCTGACTCGCACGTGGCACTGGTAGCAATGCTGAGATTACTACTTTTTAATTTAGCTCCTAGCTCCCTAAATTCGCGTGGTAGGACCTCATCCCATTTTTTACCTATGTCATTTGTACCAATATGCACCTCGACAACTGGCTGTTCACTCTCCCTTTTCAGAATGTCCTGCACCCGCTCTGAGACATCCTTGACCCTTGCACCAGGCAGGCAACATACCATCCTGGAGTCTCGGTTGCGGCCGCAGAAACGTCTATCTATTTCCCTTACAATCGAATCCCCTATCACTATCGCTCTCCCACTCTTTTTCCTGCCCTCCTGTGCAGTAGAGCCACCCACGGTGCCGTGAACTTGGCTGCTTCTGCTCCCCCCTGATGAGTCATCCCCCTCAACAGTACTCAAAGCGGTGTATCTGTTTTTCAGGGGGATGACCGCAGGGGATCCCTGCACTACCTTCCTTGCACTGCTCTTCCTGTTGGTCTTCCATTCTCTATCTGGCTGTGTACCCTTTACCTGCGGTAAGACCAACTCACTAAACGTGCTATTCATGTCATTCTCAGCATCGTGGATGCTCCAGAGTGAATCCACCCGCAGCGTGGTTCATCAGGAGCTGCAGGCGGACACACTTCCCGCACACAAAGTCGTCAGGGACACCGGAGGCGTCCTGTCATGATTAACCCTTAGATACACTTAAATTGGCAACAACAGTGCTAAAGGTTACTTACTGATAGAGAAAAGAAAAAGAAAAACTACTCACCAATCACTAGCCACTCACTCACCCCCTTGGCTGTGATGTCACCTTTTGATTTCTTTCTACTTCTTTTTTGCCTTCTCCCTGTAGCTCCACTGCCACCCCTCTGCGACGCACCTCCCGACTGCTGATCTCGCGGCCTTTATAGGCCTCTCTCCGACCCTGGACTCACCCCTCTGCGACGCACCTCCCGACTGCTGATCTCGCGGCCTTTATAGGCCTCTCTCCGACCCTGGACTCACCCCTCTGCGACGCACCTCCCGACTGCTGATCTCGCGGCCTTAATAGGCCGCTCGCCGACCCTGGACTCACGCCTCAGCGACGCACCTCCCGACTGCTGATCTCGAGGCCTTTATAGGCCTCTCGCCAACCCTGGACTCACGCCTCAGCGACGCACCTCCCGACTGCTGATCTCGCGGCCTTTATAGGCCTCTCGCCAACCCTGGACTCACGCCTCAGCGACGCACCTCCCGACTGCTGATCTCGAGGACTTTATAGGCCTCTCGCCAACCCTGGACTCTCGTCTCCATGATCAGATCATCCATGATCTTATTGAATGGGGAGCAGGCTCGAGGGGCCAAATGGTCTTCTCCTCCTCCTATTTCTTACTTTCGAGACTGTTTCCCCTCCACTCCCAATTTTCACCACCAATTCTGGCTGTGTTCAGTTCGACACTCACTGGTTCCCCTCTCCTCCCCTGAAGGTGCTGACTCTGGCTGGTTTCAGTTCAATAATTCAATACAAATACAGGATCATTGATTTCAATTTCACGTGACACATTGGCGCTATCATGGTATGTACTTTGTTGAAGCCGCCTGCTCTCTATCTGTTCATGTAGATCAGGGTGAAATAACGAGAGCCTTGTCTTAAGTGCTCTTTTCATGAGCAGTTCAGCAGGTGGGATCCCTGTGAGCGAGTAGGGTCTCGTGCGGCAGCTAAGCAGGACTTGGGATAGGCGAGTCTGCAGTGAGCCTTCTGTTAACCTCTTCAAGCCCTGCTTGATGGTTTGCACTGCTCTCTCTGCCTGACCATTGGACGCTGGTTTAAACGGGGCAGATGTGACATGTTTGATCCCGTTGTGAGTCATGAATTCTTTGAACTCAGCACTGGTAAAACATGGCCCGTTATCACTCACCAGGACATCGGGTAGGCCGTGTGTGGCAAACATGGCCCACAGACTTTCAGTAGTGGCAGCGGACGTGTTAGCCGACATTATATCACATTCAATCCATTTGGAATACGCATCTACAACGACAAGGAACATTTGACCCAAGAACGGGCCTGCATAGTCGACATGTACCCCAGACAACGGTTTGGAGGGCCAAGACCATAAACTTAGCGGTGCCTCCCTGGGTGCATTGCTTAACTGTGAGCACGTATTACATCTGTGCACGCGGGATTCTAAGTCCACATCAATACCGGGCCACCACACGTGGGATCTGGCTATCGCTTTCACCATTACGATGCCTGGGTGGGTACTGTGGAGGTCACTGATGAAGGTGTCTCTGCCCTTCTTGGGAACCACTACTCGATTTCCCCACAGAAGGCAGTCTGCCTGTATAGACATTTCATCTTTGTGCCGCTGAAACAGCTTTACCTCTTCCTGCATTTCTACAGGGACACTGGACTAGCTCCTGTGAAGCATACAGTTTTCGACTAGGGACAATAAGGGTTCCTGGCTCATCCAGGTTTTGATCTGCTGGGCAGTGACAGGTGATTGCTCACTCTCAAATGCTTCCATAACCATTGCTAAATCTGCGGGCTGCGCCATTTCCACCCCCATGGTGGGCAATGGCAGCCTACTGAGAGCATCGGCACGGTTTCCTCTGCCTGGCCTGTGGCGGATGACGTAGTTGTATGCGGACAACGTGAGCGCCCATCTCTGGATGCGGGCTGATGCATTGGTATTTATCTCTTTACTCTCAGAAAACAGGGATATGAGTGGCTTATGGTCAGTTTCCAATTCGAATTTTATCCCAAACAGATATTGATGCATTTTCTTTACCCCATCGACACACACTAACGCTTCTTTCTCAATCATGCTGTAGGCTCTCTCAGCCTTAGACAGACTCCTGGATGTGTAAGCAACCAGTTGAAGTTTCTCAAAATCATAAGCTTGTTGCAATACACACCTGACGCCATATGACGACACATCACATGCTAGTACCAAACACTTACATGGATCATACAACACAAGCAATTTGTTTGAGCATGACAATTTTCTCGCTTTTACAAAGGCATTTTCTTGGCTTTTGCCCCATGCCATTTGTCCCCTTTTTGCAGTAAGACATGCAGTGGTTCTAACAGTATGCTGAGACCCGGTAAGAAGTTACCAAAGTAATTCAGGAGTCCTAGAAATGACCGCAGCTCCATCACGTTCTGTGGCCTCAGTGCGTTCTCGATTGCCTCCGTCTTCACGTTGGTGGGCCTGATGCCGTCCGCCGCAATCCTCCTTCCCAAGAACTCCACATCAGTGCCAGGAAAATGCATTTCGAGCGTTTTAACCTGAGCCCCACGCGGTTGAATCGACAAAGAACCTCCTCCAGGTTCTGCAGATGCTCGACTGTGTCCCGACCTGTGACCAAGATGTCGTCCTGGAAGACCACGGTGTGCGGGACCGACTTCAGTAAGCTTTCCATGTTTCTTTGGAAGATCGTTGCTGTTGATCGAATTACAAACGTGCATCCGTTATAAATAAAAATACCTTTGTGTGTGTTGATGCAGATGAGGCCCTTCGATGATTTCTCCAGTTCCTGCACCATGTAGGCTGAATCAGATCCAGCTTCGTGAACGTCTTTCTTCCCACCAGCGTTGCAAAGAGGTTGTCCGCTTTTGGTAGTGGGTATTGGTCCTGCAGGAAGAAATGATTGATAGTTACTTTGTAATCGTCACAGATTCTGACGGTGCCGTCTCCCTTGAGGACTGGGACAATAGGATTGGCCCACTCGTTGAACTCGATCAGTGAAATGATGCCCTCCCTTTGCAGCCGGTCGAGCTCGATCTCTATCCTTTCTCTCATCATGTACGGTACTGCTCTCGCCTTGTGATGGAGGGGTCATGCCCCCGGAATTAGGTGGATCTGCACTTTTGCTCCTTGGAATTTCCCGATGCCTGCTTCGAACGGCGAAGGAAATTTGTTTAAGACCTGGGCACACGAAGTGTCGTCAGTGGGCGATAGCGCTCGGACGTCGTCCCAGTTCCAGCGTATCTTTCCCAACCAGCTCCTGCCGAGCAGCGTGGGACCATCGCCTGGTACCACCCAGAGTGGTAGCTTGTGCACTGCTCCGTCGTAGGAGACCTTTACGGTAGCACTGCCGATTACAGGAATCCGTTCTTTTGTGTAAGTTCTTAGTTTTGTGCGAACTGGAGTTACGACTGGCCTTGAGGCCTTGCTGCACCACAATCTTTCGAAAGTCTTTTTGCCCATAATGGACTGGCTCGTGCCCGTGTCCAGCTCCATTGACACCGGGAGTCCATTTAGTTCAACATTCAGCATTATCGGGGGATACTCTGTGGTGACTGTGTGCACTCCATGTACCTCTGCCTCCTCGGTCTGAGGCTCTGGTTCATCGTGATCCTCCGTGGATCTGTCCTCCTCTGCAACATGGTGGTTTGCAGGATTAACAGGATTTTCAGCTCGCCTGCACATAAGTTGGAGGTGTCCCATTGTTCCACAGCCCTTGCAAACGTACCCTTTGAATCGGCATGAATGGAAACGATGATCACCCCCACAGCGCCAACAAGGTGTTAATGGCCTTCCATTCATCACCCTTGATGGTGGACTCTGAGACATCTGTGGACGTGCAGCTGCAGGCATGTGTGACCTGCCCTGTATGTTGCGATTTGAAAACAACATCACTTTGTTCACAGTATTTGTAGCAGCACTTGTGTGCTAAGTGATTTGCTTTGTATTGTCACTGGTGGCAATGAACGCCTGGGCTATCGCAATGGCCTTGCTCAAGGTTGGGGTTTCTACCGTCAAAAGTTTGCGAAGTATGGTTTTGTGGCGAATGCGAAGTACGAAAAAGTCTCTGAGCATGTGCTCCAAATGTCCTTCAAATTCACAATGTCCTGTAAGGCGTCTTAGCTTGGCAACATAACTCGCCACTTTCTGGCCTTCAGACCTTTTGTAGGTGTAGAACCGGTACCTCGTCATCAGAATGCTTTCCTTCGGGTTCAAATGCTCTCGGACCAGTGTGCACAAATCATCGTACGATTTCTCCGTGGGTTTCGCTGGAGTAAGCAGATTCTTAATGAGGCCATACGTTGGTGCCCCACAGACGGTGAGGAAGATCGGCCTTCGTTTGGCAGCGTTCTCTTCCCCATCTAGCTCATTGACTACGAAGTATTGGTTGAGTCGCTCCACAAAAGTTTCCCACTCATCTCCCTCCAAGAATTTCTTCAGGATGCCACTGTTCTCTGCATCTTTGAGTTTGCTATCTGTATCTCGTCGCCAGTTGTTATGTATGGAGAAAGACTGAACACTGTGACACTGAACACAAGTAAAGTGTGACCGTAGTCTTTTATTGTAGGCCTCCAGAGTGCCTCTCCAACCTGTGAGGCCTCCTTAAATACCTGTGCTCCCAAGGGATTATGGGATTCCTTGGCACTCCAGGGGATGAGCCCTCTAGTGGCTGTACTGGGTATATACAAGAATACATATATAACAGGAAGGCCTTTCACAAACCACAGTCATGCAAATTATGATAAATTGATTAAGTACATAGCACTTGATTTGTCTAATGTGCTGAGTATTTATATCTTATTGGTTTGAGCAAAGCAGGAGCCAGGCAGAAGATGCGAAGATGGCAAATGGCATGTTGGCCTTCATAGCTAGGGGATTTGAGTATAGGAGCAGGGAGATCTTACTGCAGTTTCAGGGCCTTGGTGGGGCCACACCTGGAATATTGTGTTCAGTTTTGGTCTCTAATCTGAGGAAGGACATTCTTGCTATTGAGGGAGCGCAGCAACGGTTCACCAGACTGATTCCCAGGATGGCGGGACTGACATATGAGGAGAGACTGGATCGACTGGACCTGTATTCACTGTGTTAACCTGTGGAATTCTCTACCGTAGAGACTTGTTGAGGCCAGTTCATTAGATATATTCAAGAGGGAGTTAGATATGGCCCTGACAGCTAAAGGGATCAAGGTGTATGGAGAGAAAGCAGGAAAGAGGTACTGAGGTGAATGATCAGCCATGATCTTATTGAATGGTGGTCCAGGCTCGAAGGGCCGAATGGCCTACTCCTGCACCTATTTTCTATGTTTCTATGCTTCTATAGAGGAGCAAATATGAAGGCAAATTGCTGTGAAGTCCAAAAACCATAGGGTAGTAATAGTAGGGGATTTTAACTATCCACACATTGATTGGGACAAATTTAGTGTGAAGGGTATAGAGGGTGCAGAATTCTTGAAATGCATTCAAGAGAACATTTTTAGTCAGTATGCAGCAAGCCCAACACGAGAGGGGCGGTCTTGGATTTAGTTTTGGGGAATGAAGCTGGGCAGGTTGAAGGGGTATTAGTGGGAGAGCATTTGGGTGCCAGTGACCATAATTCAGTTAGATTCAAGTTGGTTATGGATAAAGACAAGACTAGGCCTGGAATAAAAGTTCCGAATTGGAGAAAAGCTAATTTTGCTAAGTTAAGGAGCGATTTGGCCATGGTGGACTGGAAACAGCTACTTGTGGGTAAATCAGTGTCGGAACAGTGGGAGGCATTTAAGGAGATCCGGAAGGCTCAGGCCAAACATGTGCCCTTGAAGAAAAAGGCTGTGAAAAATAATTTTGGAGGCCCCTGGATGTCTAGGCACTTACAGGGGAGGATTAAGAAAAAAAGGGACGCTTATGTCATATATCAACAGCTAAATACTATAGAATCTTTAGAGAAATATAGAAAGTTAAGAGGCAAAATTAAAAAGGATATTAGGAATGCTAAGAGAGAGCACGAGAAATTCTTGGCCAGTAAAATTAAGGAAAACCCTAAGATGTTCTATAAATATATTAAGAGTAGAGGGTAAGTAAAGAAAGCGTAGGGCCTATTAGAGACCATGAGGGTAATCTTTGTATGGCGGCGGAAGTTGTTGGGAGGGTTTTGAACGATTACTTTGCATCTGTTTTCACAAAGGAAAGGGGCAATGCAGGTACTGCTATCGAGGAGGAGTGTGATATTCTGGATGAAATAAATATAGTGAGAGAGGAAGTATTAAGGGGTTTAGCAGCTTTGAAAGTAGGTAAGTCCCCAGGCCCAGATGGAATGCATCCCAGGCTGTTGAGCGAAGTAAAAGAGGAAAAAGCAGAGGCCTTGACCATCATTTTCCAGTCCTCTTTGGATCTGGGCATGGTGCCGGAGGATTGGAGGACTGCTAATGTAGTACCCTTGTTTAAAAGGGAGAAAGGGATAGGCCGAGTAATTACAGGCCTGTCAGCCTAACCTCAGTGGTGGGAAAATTATTGGAAAAAATCCTGAAAGACAGGATAAATCTACATTTGGAAAGCCAAGGATTAATTAGGGACAGTCAGCACAGATTTGTTAAGGGAAGATCGTGTCTGAATAACCTGATTGAATTTTTTGAGGAGGTAACCAAGAGGGTCGATGAGGGTAGTGCGTACGATGTAGTATATATGGACTTTAGCAAGGCTTTTGATAAGGTTCCACATGGTAGACTGGTCATGAAGGTTAAAACCCATGGGATACAGGGCAAAGTGTCAAGTTGGATCCAAAATTGGCTTGGAGATAGGAAATAAAGTGTAATGTTTGATGGATGTTTTTGTGACTGGAAGGATGTTTCCAGTGGGGTTCCGCAGGGCTCAGTACTGGGACCCTTGCTTTTTGTGGTATATATCTATGATTTAGATTTGAATATAGGGAGTATGATTAAGAAGTTTGCAGACGACACTAAAATTGGCTGTGTGGTTGATAATGAAGAGGAAAGTCACGGGCTGCAGGAGGATATCAATTTACTGGTCAGGTGGGCAGAGCAGTGGCAAATGGAACTAACCCTTTGGGAGAGGTAATAAGGAAAGGGTATACACATTAAGCTGTAGTCCACTTAATAGTGTAGATGAACAAAGGGACCTTGGAGTGCTTGTCCACAGATCCCTGAAAGTAGCAGGCCAGGTGGATAAGGTGGTTAAGAAGGCATACAGAATGCTTGCCTTTATTGGCCGAGGCATAGAAAATGAGTAGGAAAGTTATGCTTAAATTGTATAATACTTTGGTTAGGTCACAGCTGGAGTATTGCATGCAGTTCTGGTCACCGTATTATAGGAGGACGTGATTGCACTGGAGAGGGTGCAGAGGAGATTTACTAGGATGCTGCCTGGAATGGAGAATCATAGTTATGAGGACAGATTTGATAGGCTGGATTTTTTCTCATTGGAACAGGGGAGGTTGAGAGGAGACCTCATTGAGGTGTACAGAATATTGAGGGGCCTGGACATAGTGGATAGTAAGGGCCTATTTCCATTGGTAGAGGGGTCTATTACAGGGGGCATAGTTTTAAGGTGGTTGGTGGAAGGTTTAGAGGGGATTTGAGGGGAGGCTTCTTTACACAGAGGGTTGTGGGGATCTGGAACTGCTTTCTGGCCCCACCAAGGCCACCGCGAGCTCCTCGTAAACTGTGCATCGTGGCAGAGCCCCCGCCGGTCCTGCGTTGCTCCCGATTATTGATCGAGATCTTCTTCTGTAAATGATACGATAACATTGCACGGCATAAGCAAATGGATCAGGCAATTTAAGACATTGAAGACATTTAAGACTGACAGATTTAAATGTTCTATTACAAATTAGCATTACATTGCATATTTCACACTACAACATTTAACTTTATGCTGGGTTGCATAAATTTATTCATAATTTAGTTATGTTTAATTGTAACCAAATAACATTGCAGATTCTAGTTACTATTTAGATCATTAACTAATACATAAATATAAATTTCAACTTACTCTCGCAGCTGCCAGTAGGCTGTTCCACCGTTTGCGGCACTGGTCCGGTGTGCGCGTTTCATTAGAGGCCGACATGACCACGTCGGCAATGTCAGACCAAATCCTCCGATATGCACGGGGTGGAGGTTTCCCATGCCCACCCCGTGTCAGATCCTCCCACCTGGTGCTAACAGCATTCACGAGGGCCTCATTGGCCTCCTCGCTGAGGGGCTTGGCCCTATGCCTCTCAAATGATCCCTCCATGTCGATAATTATCAGATAAATCAGACCACAAAATGCTTTCTCTTCTCTCTCTCTCTCTCTCTCCCCGACCCTCACAGAGCTTCTGAGCATGTGTGATGACCCCTGACCTCCCAAAACGCAGGAAGGAGCATCAACCTGAAAAAAAAATCAATCTGCACATGCGCAGTAATGCGTTGCTGGGGAAGCTTTTTTTTCCATTCACTTCTGTTTTCTTTGGACGATCGTGAGATCGCCGCGAAATCACATCACCCATTTGACATCACTGGGCTAAGGCCGAGTGGAAAATCGCGAAAAAAAAATGGGCCTTGAGCTGGCGACCAGCACAGGCAATAGGTCCCGCATCACTGGAACAAGGCCCATTTTTTTCGGCCTTAGCCAGAAAGTGGAAAGTCTAGCCCTATGTTTCTATGTTTCTATGTTTTCTTTTGTAAAAGGTGACAGGACAACATGGTATGAAATCATTGCGTGATATCATTGCTAGGTGCTGTCACAGACACTAATACAACACATAACTGACAGATGTAATCATCATTGTTATGAAAATTATCCTTCTTTTCCTAAAGACGTGCACTGTGACCACAGGCTTTGAGTAAAACATTCCCGGTAAAAGTGGAAGACCTCACATCTGATGATAGTCACTCATGACTTTTACAAATAAACTTATTTACATACATAAATACGTGTAAATCAATGTAATACTTACTCTTGCGTGTCCCACAAAGTTGTTCCATTGTTTGCGGCATTGGTTGCCCTCACGCACCTCAAGACCACCTCTGCTGTCTCGGTCCATATCTTCTGGTATGCCTTTGGGGTGGGCTTCCCACGCCCTCCCCGTGTCAAATCACCCCAGCGTAACTCGACCTCCTGAAGAGGGAGGCATTTGCCTCGTCCGAGAACCTCCTGGTTCTTTTGCGCCCTCCAATGTGCTCCTCTTCCAGCTCACTGCTCTCCAACGTCAGTCTCCACAGCGTGCTGTGATGCCTCCTCCTCTCTCTCTCCGTTATAGACCAAATTCGGTCAATTATGTGGCTGGTAACAGCTACTTTTTGTCTGCCTACTTGCTTTGAAGCTGTAAAGTCTCCTTCCTTCTTCCCAAAGCAGCCTCAACCAGCCATGCCTTCAGTCCCTCTGAGCTCCCTCTCTCTCTGTCTCCTTTTCTGCGCATGTCATGATGACCCTTGACCTCCAGAATTGTGGGAATCGAGCATTGCCATGCTGTTGCTAAGTACGGCCACACTTTACGGCAGAAGGTCAAAAAAATTTTACGCTACCGCCCATTTTATTTCGCTCGCGGTAACGCCCATTTTCAAAAATGGAAACTAGGTGCTTTGAGAATGGGGGAAAAGCTGGCGATCTGAAAACCTTTTTTTAAAGTCCAGGCCGGAAATAATGCCCATTTTTGGGCAATAAGCACAAAAGTGGAGGTTCCAGCCTGATGAGTTTAAAAAAAAATAAAAATAAAATTTTAATTAATAATTTATATATCTAAAAACCTGTGAAATAAGGTAAGTTTATTTTAGCCCCATTAAAACATGTACATTTATTTTTCAACTCCATGAGCATGAATGGGGATCGCCTTCTTTCATTGGTTGGCTTGGTCCATGTCATCCCAGGTAGAGAATTCCAGAGGTTAACAACTCTCTGAGTGAAGAAATTTCTCCTCATCTCGGTCCTAAATGGCTTACCCCTTATCCTTAGACTGTGACCCCTGGTTCTGGACTTCCCCAACATCGGGAACATTCTTCCTGCATCTAACCTGTCCAGTCCCGTCAGAATTTTATATGTTTCTATGAGATTCCCTCTCATTCTTCTAAACTCCAGTGAATACAGGCCCAGTCGATCCAGTCTCTCCTCATATGTCAGTCCTGCCATCCCAGGAATCAGTCTGGTGAACGTTTGCTGCACTCCCTCAATAGCAAGAACGTCCTTCCTCAGATTAGGAGACCAAAACTGAACACAATATTCCAGGTGAGGCCTGCATTAAGACCTCCCTGCCCCTATACTCAAATCCTCTATCTCCCTCCCACTGTTTGGAGGTCTATAATACACACCCAGCAGTGTGATTGCCCCTTTTTTATTTTTCAATTTGACCCATATGGCCTGATTTGACGACCCCTCTAACATATCATCTCTCCTCACCACTGTAATAGTTTCTTTAATCAGTACCGCAACCCCCCCTCCTCTTTTTACCCCCCTCTCTATCTTGTCTAAAAATCCTGTAGCCAGGAATATTGATCTGCCAAACCTGCCCCTCTTTCAGCTATGTTTCTGTAATGACTATAATGTCATACTCCCAAGCTTCTACCTGTGCTCTTAGCTCATCCGTCTTATTTGCTGTACTCCTTGCATTAAAGTATATACCATTCAACACAGGAAGACCTCCTTGCTTGCTACTTACTAACCCTTGTTTCCTCTGTCTTATAGATTCACTTTCTAGATTCTTGCTATCCAATTTCTGCTTTACTTCCTTCCCTTTTAAATTCATTCTCAGGTTCCCATCCCCCTGCCAAGCTAGTTTAAACTCTCCCCAACAGCACTCGCAAAACTTCCCGCAAGGATATTGGTCCCGGCGCTGTTGAGGTGCAACCCGTCCGGTTTGTACAGGTCCCATCTCCCCCAGAAATGGTCCCAATGCCTCAAGAATTTAAAGCCCTCCATCCTACACCAACTTTCCAGCCACGTGTTCATCCTCTCTATCCTTCTATTCTTATACTCATTAGCACCGGCAATAACCCGGAGATTACTACCTTTGAGGACCTACATCTTTAATTTTCTTCCTAGCTCCCTGAATTCTTCCTGTAGGACCTCATCCATTATTTTACCTATGTCGTTGGTCCCGATATGGACCACGACCTCTAGCTGTTTACCCTCCCCCCCAGGATGCCCTGCGTCCGCTCTGTGACATCCTTGACCCTGACGCCAGCAAGGCACAAAATCATTCGGGAGTCACGTCTATGGCCGCAGAAATGCCTGTCTGTTCCCCTAACTATCGAATCCCCTATCACTGGGGCTCTTTTGTTCTTCGTCTCTCCCTCTGTGCAGCTGAGCCACCCGTGGTGCCTTGGAATTGGCTCTGGCTGCACTCCCCAGAGGCACCATTGTCCTTACCGATACTCGGCAGTGAATATTGGTTTGAAAGCAAGGTGGACTCACGGGGGGACTCCTGCACTACCTGCCTAGCCCAGTTACTATGTCTGGTGGTCACCCACTTCCCCTCCACCTGCACGCCTTCAAGTTGCAGGGTGACCACCTCCTGAAACGTACTATCCACGTAGTTCTCAGCCTTGCGGATGCACCTTATTGACTCCACCCGCTGCTCCAACTCTGAAATGAGGAACTCGAGCAGTTGAAGCTGGAGACACCTCCTGCACACATGGTTGTCTAGGCTTAGCGAAGCATCCAGGACTTCCCACATGCTGCAGGATGTGCACTCCACGGGACTGAGCTGCACTGCCTTCCCTCTAGTTAGCCTTATCGAGTTTAAAATCTACTTAAAAAGAAATAGAGAAAAGAGAGCTACTTACCAACTCACCTCACCAACCTCTGTGGCCTCCCGAACTCACCGATTTCTGTGGCCTCCCGACCTCTCAGCCTCCAAACTCCTAATCTAAAAGAAATAGAGAAAAGAGAGCTACTTATCAACTCACCCCACCGACCTCCAAGGCCTCCGAACTCCCGGTCTCCGAACTCCCGCCTCGCCGACCTCAGGGCCTACCTATTCGCCGACCTCCCGACTCACCGACCTCCTGACTCACCGACCTCCTGACTCGCTGACCTCAGGGCCTTACCGACTCACCGACCTCAGGGCCTTACCGACTCACTGACCTCCCGACTCACCGACCTCAGGGCCTTACCGACTCACCGACCTCCCGACTCACCGACCTCAGGGCCTTACCGACTCACCGACCTCAGGGCCTTACCGACTCACTGACCTCCCGACTCACCAACCTCAGGGCCTTACCGACTCACCAACCTCTCGACTCACTGACCTCAGGGCCTTACTGACCTTCCGACTTGTCAGAATTGAAATCCTCACCGACCTTCGGCCTCCTGCTCCTCAGACCACCCACAAAAGAGAAACTATCGACGATGAGGTCTGTGCAAAGACGAATGGGTGGGGGCCCACCAGTCCCCAGCGACATCACTGACATGGAGGAGCGCGTGCTTGCACTCGTGGGGAAACACATCCAGACAGCCACGGACACATCTGCAGACCCTGAAGTGATGCCACGTGAGTAAAGCTTACACCATTGCGTAATGTAAAGTCAATAGATGCCACACTCACTCATATCCGAACAATCATATATGATAAATGAATTCTAAAATTGTCATAGAAATAATGATGGCCGAATGAAAATCATTGGAATGCAAATGTGTTGATGGTCATGAAATGTGATGTCTGTGATGATTCTGAGAGCGGTGGTGCTTTTGTCGTGCATATTCTGTGTGTAGCGCTGGACTCACCTTGTCACCCTAGCACCCCCTTCTCCTCTAATAACCTCATTTGTGTTTTTCAGCTCAGCCAGCAGCGTGTCCCAAGGCAAGACCACAGAGACCAGAAGGTGGGGGCCCGGGGCAGGAGTCGGCGGGCGATCCAACATCTGGTGCTGAGGAGCTCCGATTCTCACCCGTCAATCCGCTGGGTCTGTTCTCCACGGATGAGAGCGCCGACTTCAAGGAACCTGCATCGCCACGCTCCAAAGCCATTCTACCCCAAGGCCATTTAGTGGTCCTCCGGTCATTCCCGCCTCCACTCTGGAGGTACCGGCCCCAAGCACCTCGCCACAGGGCACCCCATTTGTCCCCAGGACAGCGCCGACCCCGCGGAGGTTCCGTGGACGCGGCACGTCTGTTCCACGAGCGTCACATGACAGCGGGGAGATGGTACAGTTGTCCAGGGGGACTGTAGACATTGGTGACCAGCTCATCGAAGCATTGGGGGGCATATCCCGACAGCTGGCCACCATGACCGAGTACATTCCACGCATGGCGGAGTCACTGGATGCGATAGCCAGGAACACTGCTAGCACAGCCCTCCCAGTGATCCCCGAGCGCGGCACTCCACTCCTAGGTTCCGCACAACCACTGCGAATGACAGATGAGAGCAAGGACCAAGATCCTGCTTCTGCATCAGAGAATGTTGCCCCTCGCCATCCCTCGCTCCCGTACCCGTGCAATGACCGCACCTGCCTTCATCCCCCCCAATGAGGCACCGCTTGAGGAGCTCCTCGGCCAGGCATCATGGAGCGAGGAGGGCAAGAGGTAGAGGTGTGGATTAGAAGGGGAGGGCAGAAGGAAAGTGAGATGCATGTCCGCAGGTAATGGCGGTGTTATATCTCCATCTGGGTGTATGCAATTTGTTGCAATGTATGGGGGCTTGGGACCACATTCCTGCTTTGCCTTTGTATTCTGTCTTGCTGGACATGTTGAACATGTGATTGATGACAATGATGTCAATGAAAAAGTGGAGTGTGGGAGGGTGTTGGGTGTTATTGCTTGTGATACTTATGATTTCAGACCAATATTGGCATAAAATTTTTGTTATTGAACATAACCTTGTTGCGCATTGTCTCAGATAGCTGCACCGTTACACACTGTTGATTCCTTAACATCAAGGGGTTAAATACAACGTAACATCAATCAATGCAAACTTTAACTGGCACCAAGTTGATGGGCACCATTGATGTCTGAGCTGCACATACAAACCAATGTATCAGCGTTGTCACTCACATCAACGCTCTTTCAGGAAAATCATTCAGATTTCAGCTCCTCACGTAAGAGTAGGATTTAAAAAATGCCAGCCACACCGCTGACGTTCGTTCAGAGCAGTTCCACTTTTTGTGGTCGTTTTTTTGGGCGAGCGATATTGTGGGCGATATGTGTGTGAGGTGGGGAAAGTGACGGTGGGCGATCTCCTGGGCGTTAGTTTTGCCAAATGTGCTCTTTATGACAAAAAAAAGTAGTCGGGCGGTATTGTTGAATTTCGGCGTTAATTCCGTGCGGAAAGTAACGCTGGGCGATATTATGGGTGTTAATTTCGCCCATTCTGATGATTCCGCCCAAAAAAAATGGGCGGGCGGTAATATTTTTTCCCGCTGTTAACCACATGGGGAAAGTAACGCTCGGCGATAAGTTTTCTAAAAGTGCTCGTCAGTTTCCTTTTGAGCCAAAATGGGCGATATATGGGCGTTATACATAATTTCAGCAGTTAAGTGGGCATTAAGCATGCAAAAAAAGTAGAGGTTCTAGCCCATGCTGTTAAAAGGACAGAGAATGTGCTGCTTCATAAGGACAGGAGCATGTCACACGCAATTAATGTTCTGCCGTTGAAGTGCATGTTTTTACCAGGCGTAAGAATTTCACGGGCATTTGGTGGGCAGAAGTTGTGCAAATAGCCCAACCCTCCGCTCGCAGAGAACCTTTCTCCAGATTCTTGACAGATCGCAAGTTCTGGTTTTCAGCATGTGTGCACATCATACATGGTCATAGGGGCCGCAAATTACGGCCCAATGATTTAACTGTCCGTCTGGCCTCTAATTAACCTGATCTTCCGCTAAAAGCGATGACCTTCTAATTGACTGAACGAAACACTCTGATTTATTTCCAACACTTCCAAAAAATATACAGGGTATAAAAGAAAGCCTGTCTGATCTCTAATTGGCCCGAGTATCTACTAAGAACAATCAACATGTGATTTATTTCAATAATGCGGAGTAATTACACTTTGTTAACCCTGAAGGCACAAAGACCCACACTTTAGTTCCACACACATGCACTTCAGCGGCAGAACATTAATTGCGTGTGACATGCTCCTGTCCTTATGAAACAGCACATTCTCTGTCTTATTATGTGCAGGGTCATGGTAAATCTGCTACAATGTGGGAAAAAAAGGTGTCTTACATCCAGTGCGGGTCTCACACACTTCATTACAGATGTAAAATAACCTTCAAAAAGAGAGAGAGAGAGAGAGGAAACCAAACAGATTGCTAGGTTCTTCTGCCCTGCAGTCAGATATGTATAAGCAGCTGCAATTAATTGCTTATTTCGATCATTTTTCCAGATGAAATTAGATGCTGAGAGGTTGTTTCCCCTGTCTGGAAGTCTAGAAATAGGGGGCACAGTCTCAGGATAAGGGGACGGCCATTTAGGACTGAGATGAGGAGGAATTTCTTCACTTAGACAATGGTGAATTTTGGAATTCTTTACCCCAGAGTGCTGTGGATGCTCAGTCGTTGAGTATATTCAAGACTTAGATCGATAGATTTTTGGACACCAAGCGAACCAAGGGTTATGGGAATAGGACGGGAAAGTGGAGTTGAGGTCGAAGATCAGCCATGATCTTATTGAATGGTGGAGCAGGCTCGAGCGCGTGTATGGCCTACTCCTGCTCCCATTTCTTATGTTCTTATCAAGTACTCAAAGGTTGGCTTCCAAGGGACTGGTTAGTTTAAGCATAAAAATACATGGAGTGTACAGCACAGAAACAGTCCATTTAGCCCAACTGGTCCATGCCGGTGTTTATGCTCCACACGAGTCTCCTCCCACCCTACTTCATCTAACCCTATCAACATATCTTTTTATTCTTTTCTCCCTCATTTGTTTATCCAGCTTCCCCTTGAAATGCATCTCTGCTATTCGCCTCAACAACTCCCTGTGGTAGCTTCTCATCACTCAGTGGGTAAAGACATTTCTCCTGAATTCCATGTTCTATTGATTAGTGTCTATCTTATATTCATGGCCCCTAGTTTTGGACTTCCCAACAAGTGAAAACTTCTTCTCTACGTTTAGCATACCGTAACAGCTGAACATCACAGCTGTATTCCAGACTATTTGTGAGCAACAGCATGGAGGATCTGCTAATATATACAACTATTTACACTTACTAAAAATCTCACGTCTGTGCACATCTCTTGTCTGCACCGCTTGAATTTCTGTTGCAATATTTATGTTACACTTTTTCCCATTACAGGTTTACCAGGTTCACATTTGGAATGAATTTTGTCCCTGAAAAACTGCCATGTTGCAGTAACATCCTCCCACCTTTATGTTTCTGCAGGATTTCTTCTGTTCCATTGCCCAGCTCCAGCATCACTGAGTGAACTGTGGGGATGAGGGATCTGTAGAGCTGAGGGAACTGTGGGATCAGGGAACTGTGGGATGGGGGAACTGTAGGGATGAGGGATCTGTAGAGATGAGGGAACTGTGGGGATGGGGGAACTGTGGGGATGAGAGAACGTAAGAACATTTCAACGTAAGAAATAGGAGCAGGAGTAAGCCATACAGTCCCTTGAGCCTGCTCCGCTATTTAATACGATCATGGCTGATCCAATCATGGACTCAGGTCCACTTCTCTGCCCGCTCCCCTTATTCCCTTATCGGTTAACTGTAGGGATGAATCTGCTTACTGGACTTTGCCAAATGTTTTTTTTCTCTCACTAGAAATATTACTTTGTAGCTGAAGGAATGTGATTTCTGCAATGGTTATAGTGGCATCTGCTATTGAACTTGCGGCTGATGCAGGATTACATGTGGTTGATGTGAATTTCTTGGCAAAGTTGGGGAATAGAACAAAGAATATAGAAATTTACAATGCAGAAGGAGGCCATTTCGGCCCATTGTGTCCGCGCCGGCCGACAAAGTGCAGCATGGCCCTTGGTCAGCAGCCCTAAAGGTTACATATAAACCTATGAACAATGATGGAAAGGCAAAGAGCACCCAGCCCAACCAGTCCACCTCATACAACTGCAATACCCCTTATACTGAAACATTCTACACTCCACCCCAACCGGAGCCATGTGATCTCCTGGGAGAGGCAAAAACCAGATAAAAACCCAGGCTAATTTAGGGAGAAAAAAATCTGGGAAAATTCCTCTCCAACCCATCCAGGCGATCGAAACTAGTCCAGGAGATCACCCTGGCCATATTCTATTCCCTGTAGTATTTACCATTATATCTGCTCCGTCCAACAAAAGGTCATCCAGTCTAATCCCAATTACCAGGTTACTGCACTTTAAGTGCCCATCCAACCATCTCTTAAAAGTGGTGAGGGTTTCTGCATCCAACACTCTTCCAGGCAGCAAGTTCCAGATCCCCACAACCCTCTGCGTAAAGAAGCCCCCCCCCCCTCAAATCCCCTCTAAACCTTTCACCAACCACTTTAAAGCGATGCCCCCTCGTAATAGACCCCTCCACCAATGGAAATAGACCCTTACTATCCACTATGTCCAGGCCCCTCAATATTTTGTACACCTCAATGAGGTCTCCTCTCAACCTCCTCTGTTCCAATGAGAACAAACCCAGCCTATCCAATCTGTCCTCATAACTAAGATTCTCCATTACAGGCAGCATCCTAGTAAATCTCCTCTGCACCCTCTCCAGTGCAATCACGTCCTCCTATAATACGGTGACCAGAACTGCACGCAATACTCCAGCTGTGGCCTAACCAAAATATTAATCTCTGACCTGATGTTGCCAACCTTCCATTCTTCGTGACCCTTCTGCTTTCGCCATTAAAGATATACTTGCATTTCTATAGTGCCTTTCATGACCTAAGAATGTCCCAAAATGTTTATTCGTTATTAAAGCATTGGCGAGATGGGGACAAAAGGCTGTTTGACAGGTGGGATGGTTGGAGGCAGGAGGTCATGTGATGAAAACTCCAGGAATATGTCCAACCAGAGTTGGCGACCCAAATTAGAATCCAAATACTTTTTTTCCAGCATGTTTCTGATTCAGGGCCTTTACATATAAAAAAGGAAAGAAGCTCTTGCATTTATATAGACTTTTCACGACCACCGGATATGCCAAAGCACTTTACAGCCAATGAAGTACTTTTAACGTGTAGTCACTGTTGTAATGTAGGAAACGTGGTAGAAAATCTGTACACAGCAAGCTCCCACAAACAGCAATGTGATGACCAAATAATCTGTTTTAATGATGTTAGTTGAGAGATAAATATTGGCCAGGATATTGGGGAGATCTCCCCTGCCCTTTTAAATAGTGCCATGGGATCTTTTGAGTCCACCTGAGAGAGCAGACAAGGCTTTGGTTTAAGGTCTCATCCGAAAGACGGCACCTCCAACAGTGCAGCACTTCCTCTGTGCTGCACTGGGAGTGTCAGCCTAGATGTTTGTGCTCAGGTCTCTGAAATGGGACTTGAACCCACAACCTTCTGACTCGGAGGCGAGTGAGTGCTACCCACTGAGCCACAGCTGACACTTGGGCCTTGGCTGTCCAAGATCGAACCACGTGCCAACACTTGCTCTGGCCTACAGACTGACGTCCCTACTTGCAGCCTGCCCTTTCCCAAGTCAGCAATCCAGTTGTCCCATGGTCTGGAATATGTGCTCAATATGTCTGCTGAGGGACCTGGGCTACAGGAGAAAAGTAAGTTAGTGCCTATAAGGCACAAAGTCATATTAGGAATGCCAATCCATTCATTCAGGCCGGTTTTGAGCTTTCATCATCATAGGCAGTCCCTCGGAATTGAGGAAGACTTGCTTCCACTCCTGAAGTGAGTTCTTTGGTGGCTAAACAGTCCAATACGAGAGCCACAGACTCTGTCACAGGTGGGACAGATAGTCGTTGAGGGAAGGGGTGGTTTGCCCCTGAGTCCATGATCAGATCAGCCATGATCTTATTGAATGGCGGAGCAGGCTCGAGCGGCCATATTGCCTACTCCTGTTCTGTAAGGGGTGGTCCTGGGGGTCAGGTTCACCTCTGACCTACTTGAGCGATTCGAATCGCTCCCACTCCCTTGGGTTCTAGACTCTGGGTTTATTTGGAGGATGTGACAAAGAGCAAAGGACAACTGGTTTGATACAAAAGAACTTTGATTTTTATTACAGACAAGAAAATACAATGTCAAACTTATCATCACTCGAATAAAGAACAATACATTACACATTCAAAAGGGGTTACAGTAAAAATTACACCTCCCACCCCCCAATACCTAATCCTAGCTAGGTTAGAGTCCAGGGCAGTCAGGGACTATGCTTACCAATCCTTTCTGGTCAGTTAGCAGTGGTTCGCGATTTTGGGGTTCATTGCATTCTGTAGGTTCTGCTTGCCATACCCCGAACATTGGAGAAGACTTCTTACTGTGCAATCTTCAGTTGGGTTGAGTCCGCTGATGCGGTAAGGTGCGTTTTGGATCTATGGGGTAAGTACCCGGTTTTCTTCGTTAGAAATAGGTTCAAAGTCTCTTTAGGTAATGTTTTCACCTGTTGGTAGTCAGGGCTTAGATTGTAGAGTGGAAACTTTTGATTCTTCGGTTTCTTCCTGTTGAAGTTTTGTTTCGAGTTTGGTTGATCGCGGTGGTTTTTCGTTGGTACCACGTTGGCTGTGGTCGGTTGCTGCCGCAATGGTGATGTTCTTCCTTCCTTCAGGACTTCAGGACTTTGAGGTTGGAGAAGTTAGTTTTCAACTGTCGCATTGGTTTCTCTCCCTTCTTGATGACATCAGCGTGGTCTCGGTTGTATGGCAAAGTGTATCATACCCTCTGTTAAAACAGGGGTCCAGTTATATGGTTTGAGTTGTTCTAATCTTCGCGCCAAATCAGTCCAGAATTCTTTGTTTAAATTTGGCTGGCTTGAAAGTTAATATGTCTTGGGTGGGTTGCATTTCTAAAACTGTTTCCTGATGGAAATATTAGCTTGGTAATCACAATGTCCTATTGTGCTTGGTTTTTCGCATACAGGCTGTAGTAGGCCCTTTGTTCTTATTCATGTTGAAGATGGCTTTTCTCAGTTTAGTTTGATGGCTGGCCATCTCTGAGTCATAGTTGTAATGTAAATGTCTCTTGTGGAGAAGGGTTTTCAAATGTCCATTCCTCCAGACAAGTTAACTTAGTCCCAACACCCAGACAGTTCCAATAATCAAGTTGACTTCTTTAGTTCCTTAGGCCCGCCTGCAGAGAGCAAAATTCACCATAACCCCCCTGTGTTTGGGCTCATTCGAAAGGAAATTTAATTTGGGACTATCTACCAAAAAGTTTGGAACTATAAAGTGCTTATGGAAGAAACTACAAACTTTAATAGAATTATGAACTTTTACAAGACAAATTCAAGCCTGTGGGCGGACCTAGGGAACAAAAGAAGCCCACTTGATTATTGGAACTGTCTGAGTGTGAGGACTGAGGTAACCTGTCTGGAAGAATGAGTATCACCAAGAGATAGCTCCCCATCAACATGGTCTGGACAAACCATTTCAGCATATACATCACAAAGAGTCCCAATCCAGCCTGTATGCGAAAGACTAAGCACAAAAGGACATTGCAATTACCAAACTAATATTTCCATCAGGAAACAGTTTTCAAACATCAACCCACCCAAGACATATCAACTTTAACGAGCCCGCCAAAATTATACAAAGGATTTTGAAGAGATTTGGTGGCAAGATTAGAACACTGAAATCTTATAACTGGCCACTGTTTTCAACAGAGGTTAGAGAGAGAAGAGAGAGGAGAGAGAGAGGAGAGAGAGAGGGGAGAATCTCTCCAGCCTCGAAGTCTTGAAGTCCTGAAGGAAGGAAGAACATCACCATCTACCATTAACTATCAAAAGGATTGGTAAGCATAAGTCCCTGCTTGCCCTGGAGTCTAACCCAGCTAGAATTAGGTATTGGGAGGTACAGCAACCCCCTTTGAATGTGTAGTGTATGGTACTTTATTAGAGTGATTATAAGTTTGACCTTGTACCTTTCCTTGTATTGTTCTTTATTAGAGTGATTGTAAGTTTGGCTGTGTATTTTCTTACTAGAGTAATATGCCTGTATTACCCTGACTGTAACAAAACCAAAGTTTTTTGCATCAAACCAGCGTCCTCTGCACTTTTGTCACCCCCCCCAAATAAATCCAGAGTACAGAACCCAAGGGAGGGGGAGCGATTCGAAACCGCTCAAGTTGGTCAGAAGGGAACCTGCGCCCCCCCCCACCACCCCCTTACAGCCCAGATGCTTGAATTTGTCTTGTAAAAGTCCAAAATTCAATTAAAGTTCATAGTTTCTTCCATAAGCACTTTAGGATTTCAAACTTTCCAGTACATAGTCCCAAATTAAATTTCCTTTCGAATGAGCCCAAACACTGGGGGTGGGGGGGGGGGGGGGGTTCTCATGAATTTTACTCCCTTCAGTTCCTATTTCTTTTGTTCTTATGTTCTTATTAGCAGGTAATGGGTTTCGATCTCGAACCGATCTTGCTTATCTCCTGGAAGACAATGGCCCGGCCATTTCCTGCCTTGCACCAGTTTCGGTTGGGACTGAGTCATGACTGTGCTTTAATAATACGAAGGCATAGCGTCTCTGAGTTACCTTCCGGTGTATTGTTCCCAGTAATCACTTTAGATGATGATGACATCAATCAGCCTGGGTTCCCTTCCACCCAGCCTGTCAGTGTGAAATGGCCGTTTGCATATGAATGCATCTTAGTGCTACCCCCACAAACAGTGCAGTTCTTTCTTGGAGGTTTTGGATTTGAGAATTCAAAGTATTGTTCATAAAAATGGCCAGAAAACTGGTGCTACATTCCCCCCTTTGATATTTCGGTCACCAAAACCAGAAATATCATGAATTTCGTCGTCTTCTGCTGCGGGAGGCCCATTGTGGGTCTCAACCAAACTGTACAAAGGCCCTCAAATCTACCTTACAAAGGCCTTTGACACTGTCAATTGCAAGGGTTTATGGAGCGTGCTCCTCTGTTTCGGATGCCCCGAAAAGTTTGTCAACATCCTTCGCCTGCTCCACGACGATATGCAGACCATGATCCTTACCAACGGATCCAGACCGGGGTCAAACAGGGCTGCGTCATTGCTCCAACCCTCTTCTCAATCTTCCTCGCTGCCATGCTCCACCTCACAGTCAACAAGCTCCCTGCTGGAGTGGAACTAAATTACAAAACCAGTGGGAAACTGTTTAACCTACACCGCCTCCAGGCCAGATCCAAGATCACCCCAACCTCTGTCGTTGAGCTACAGTACGCGGACGATGCCTGCGTCTACGCACATTCTGAGGCTGAACTCCAGGATATAGTTGATGTATTTACTGATGCATATGAAAGCATGGTCCTTACGCTTAACATCCGTAAGACAAAAGTCCTCCACCAGCCTGTCCTCACCGCACAGCACTGCCCCCCAGTCATCAAGATCCACAGCACGGCCCTCGACAACGTGGGCCATTTCCCATACCTCGGGAGCCTCTTATCAACAAGAGCAGACATTGATGCAGAGATTCAACACCGCCTCCAGTGCATCAGTGCAGCCTTCGGCCGCCTGAGGAAAAGAGTGTTTGAAGACCAGGCCCTCAAATCTACCACCAAGCTCATGGTCTACAGGGCTGTAGTAATACCCGCCCTCCTGTATGGCTCAGAAGCATGGACCATGTACAATAGACACCTCAAGTCACTGGAGATATATCACCGATGTCTCCGCAAGATCCTACAAATCCCCTGGGAGGACAGGCACACCAACATCAGCGTCCTCGTCCAGGCTAACATCCCTAGCATTGAAGCACTGATCACACTTGATCAGCTCCGCAGGCCACATAGTTTGCATGCCAGACACGAGACTCCCAAAGCAAGTGCTCTATGTGGAGCTCCTTCATGGCAAATGAGCAAAAGGTGGGCAGCGGAAACGTTACAAGGACACCCTCAAAGCCTCCCTGATAAAGTGCGACATCACCACTGACACCTGGGAGTCCCTGACCAAAGACCGCCCGAAGTGGAGAAAGTACATCCGGGAGGGCGGTGAGCACTTGAGTCGCAACGCCAAGAGCGTGAAGAGGTCAAGCGCAGGCAGCAAGCGTGCGGCAAACCAGTCCCATCCACCCCTTCCCTCAATGACTGACTGCCCCACCTGTGACAGAGTCTGTGGCTCTCAGACTGTTCAGCTACCAAAGAACTCACTTCAGGAGTGGAAACAAGTCTTCCTCAATTCCGAGGGACTGCCTATGAAGATGATGATGACATTACTGATCAATTACACCCGGGGTCCCGTTCCTTATGTCCAATTGGACATACTTACAGACAGTATAACTCCTGGTTACCCTTTCATTAGGGCCTCCCAACGATTTTGGAGTGCTTTCCATCTCTTTTTACAGGACAAGTTTAACAGATACAACACCATGATTAGTTGTACTATTGTATGTGAAACTATTCGGATCCATGGAGGGATCTTGACATTCAAACCAAAGTCCCACCAGGACGAGGAAGCCATTTCTTTTGTTTCTTCCCCCGCTTCCCTGTTCCATTGCTCGAGGGTGTAGAAGTGTTATTGAGAGAGTTCAACTTTCCTTATTAGTTTTGTGAGGTGTTCACGCAGAGGAGGAATTTCATACCCAAACCGTGTTCCGTATTGCTGCAGGTCCTGTACCGTGTTGTTTACCGTGAGGTGTACCATGGTAAAATCTGAAATGGGGATGATGCGCTCTTGCACCACCTGAACCTCTGTGTGGGGTTTGAAGCAGAAAGTTTTGTCAGCGACAGGGCACCAAGTGTCATTGTGTACCCAATACTGGTCCACGCTCGTCGTGACGTAGTACGTCCTGTTGCCCGCGTATGCTACCTGGGGTGGAACATGGCTCTGGGCCATCACCTCCATGGTGCAATTGATGGGCTCTGCACTCTCCGATTGAAACCCACACACAGGTCGATTAAACGCGTTCAGGTGCTGGGGACACAACACCACGTGTGCGCCCCTGCTCTGGCACCCCTTGAGGTCAGTGCCCTTCATGGCATGCTCCCATTTTATTACAAATGGTGGGGCCCCATGATGCCGCACATTCACCCCGTTCCTCAGGATGCCAATGTTTTTTACCCGGTATACCGGTGCTGGCTGTGGTGACACGCCCATTACTGGCATCTGGAGCACAATCCCCATTACTGTGTGGTTGGACTGGCCACAATCAACTGGAACCGGGTATGCCTCTGAGGCCAGTCGAAGTTGACACGGGCTCATCAGATTATCATACGAGTTCAGCATGGTGAGGGGCTGGTTGCTAACCCAGGAAGGGATGCGACCTAGCTGCAGGTCCTCCAAATTACTGCGCCCTTCATTCAGCAACCACGCACCATACAACACACACGCATCATTTCTAGCTGCCTGTGCCGATGCATTCCGATCCTCCCTGATCAAACTATTGATCGTCTGAGCGTGCGCCTCCAGCTCAGCTATGACCTCCTTTAAATGCATGGTCATAGCCTGGTTCTCCCGTAACTCCGACCCTTCTAGCTCATTACCCCCCCCTAGTATCTTTCATGGCTGGTCCCTTAAAGTGTTGACCTGCATCTGTAGCTGTGCATCATCCAAACCGTTTATAAGAGAAGTTCCTATGCTAAATGCTGTGGCAGCATCGTTGAACACCCCTCTCCTCTGTCTCTCTCAACCACCATGACTGTTCATATTTAATGTATATAAACCTTCCTGACTCTCCTCCCCTTAACTTAGCTTGTAAAACTGGCGGAACAAGGTCTCGTAAAATCTCTCCTTTTCTACCGGACATCACTGGTGCAGCTGCACTCGGGTTAAATTTAAAATGACTGACGCCACCTCATCTGACGCACATCTTGATACAAGATCTTTCCGGTCGGGACCAACACTAACCCGTTTCTCGGTCCTGGTGTGGTGGCGGGACACCTAATCTCTGTTCCCTGTACCTGTGGGGCTATGGGCAGGGGCTTCCTCTTCTGTGCAACAAGTTTTATGGCATTTACTGTGTTGGGAGGATCTGGGATCACGCAGGAGTCCAAACTCCGATCCCATCCAATCCCGGCCCCGGAATCCTGCCATTGCCGCAAAAAAGGCAAACGACACACCCGTCGAGCAGATCCATTCCGACCCCCACACATACATGTAAATGCCCTGCTCTTCCTTCCACCACTTGTTCCAGCACATTTCCACACCCGTCTTCATCCCTGTAATGTGTCGGTACGTGTCGTCCCCCAGTCTCTCCCAGTCCACGGATCTGTTACCCTTGGCCTGGTCCAACTTTCTCAACCACCACCACCATCTCAAGGGAATGTGACCCTCAAATTCTAAGCAAACATGCTTCCCCTCGGTCACCCTCACCTACGTGGCTGTGACCTGCAGCTTGGGACACGGTGTGGATGCTTCCCCATATGTGAAACCGGTGTGACTGGAGTATCTCGTCGAATTCGATCCCAACCACCCCGGCCACCTTCCCTCGTGGAAGTAAGCAGCAATCCCGTGGGTCCATTTCCTCCTGTGCAGCTGTGGAGGAAAGACACTTCGGTGTCTCCTCTTTCCATGTGTCCTGTTCCAACCAGGATTGTGAGCACGCTCAGTCTTAGGGTTGTCTCCATCTTACTTCGCCGGTTTCTTCTGATTTCTACATTAAGACAAACAGATACAGCACCACGGTCTGTGAGCATTTTTTTTCCTCCACAGGTCAGGCTTTCGTTATTTACATATATACAGATCGTTCCGCGTTATCGAGTGCCCCTGGTTAAAATCTCTCCTGTTGGGGCCTCTTGCAGCTCGCGGCCGACAAGTAAGGAGGTGTCCACGGCACCCTAGGCCGTGGTATCTGACTGCTTCTCCTTACCGCCCCGTACTCCGGGTCATCATCATCGTCCCACACCATGGGAGAAAGACCCGCATCTACCAGGCTCATTATCCTGCCCTGGTTTCTCTTTGCCTTTGTCTTCCCCTCCTCGAGGCTAAACAACTTGCACTGATTGATGTGATACCATTTTGTGCGTTTCGGGAGTCTTACTGCATATACCATGGGGCTCGTCTTATCTACGATGTTATAAGGCCCCATGTACAGTGACTCAAATGCCCCTACTTGGGCATAGTTCCTGACCATTACCTGGTCTCCCACCTTCCACTTGTGGCTTCTCCGAGGCTCAAGCAACAACTGATGTTTCCGGTGCTGGCCCCCCAGGTTACTGGCTGCCTGTCAGTGAATCTGTTTGAAAGTGTCAAACAGATTCTGGACAAACTTATCCCGGTTTACCTCCCTGACCTGAGCTTCTGTGAGGACTGGCGCCAACACTTGGGTTGGGGTGCGCATAATCCTCCCGGTCATGAGCTCATGTGGGGAGTACCCTGTGCTTCTGGAGGGGCTGGCCCGGACGCCCATTAAGACTAGAGGCAAGACCTCGTCCCATCTCTGCGGAAATGGGCTTATCTCCTTCCTCAGTCTTCCTTTCAGTGTCCGGTTCATGCACTCCACAATCCCCGATGACTGGGGGTTATGAGCCACATGCCCCTTCCCTTGTATTCCCAGAAGCTTTAAGGTAGTCTGCATCACCTGCCCCGTGAAATGACTCCCTTGGTCAGACTCCACGACCTGTGGCAGTCTCCATTGGGAGAACACTTCCCTCACTAGGATACGAGCAGTCGCTCATGCCGTGGCTGCTCGGCATGGGAAGGCCTCCACCCACTTCGAGAATACGTCCACCAGGACTAAGCAGTACTTGTTACCTGCTTTAGTGGTGGGTAGTGATCCGATGAAATCGACCTGCAGGCACCGCCATGGTGCCTCTGCCCTCCTGGTGTGTCCAATGTGCTGGGGATCGGGGTTGTTAGCTGCACACACCAAACAATTCACACAAAATTCTTGGACTTCCTTCCTGAGATGGGGCCACCATCCTGCCTCCTCTATCCTTTGTAGTTTCTGGGCCTGGGTGTCCCGTTCCCGGGCCCTCGTGGGTCAACTGGAGGAACTCCTCCCGGTGCTGTGCTGGAACTATCCAACTATCCTTGAAAAGCATCCCCTCCTTAACCGTGATGTCCGCTGCCCCGAACGGACCCTCTACTGGTTCACCGTTCTCCCTTTTTACAAGGACGGCCTTAAGTACGGGATCCTGCGCTTGGTCTTGTTTTAAGTCCGGGGCCAAAGCTACCTCCTGTGTGTCTCCCTTGTCCTGGATTGCTGCTACCGGACCTGCTCTGTACGGATCCCAGAATACCCCTTCCCTGGCCTCCTGTTTGGCCAGCTCGTCTGCCTTTTGGTTGCCCTCCCCTTTGAGCTCTGTCTTTGAATAGGCTTTAACCTTGTATATGCAGAAATCTCCCCGGGTGCCCTTGACTTCTAAAATTCTCCCTAGCAACGGTGCTGTTGCTAGGGGCTTCCCATCTGCGGACTTGAAACTGGCCAAGTACTCCGTGCGCGAATTACAGGCGAACATGGAATCCGAGCAGATGGTATAGGAGGTGGGGAATTCGTTGGAGTAGGTAACCACGTACGTCACCACCGATAGTTCAGCATGCTGAGCGCTCAGGGTGCTGGGGAGTTTAATGGCATTTGCTACCTTAGCCGTGGGGTCATAACTCCCACACCCGGTGAGATGCTCCCATTCACCACCGAACTGGACCCGTCTGCGTAAATGCCTCGGCCTGTCGGATAAATCCCGGCCCGGAATCCCACATCTACATCCCACACCCCTTCTACAGTACATGCATGGGCCGTCCCTGAGTAGATTAAATTCACAGCCAGCTTTGGCCCTGTCAACCCCTGCACTCTCAGATTCATTTGCGAGAGCAATAAAGTCCAGCGAGCAACACGGGCACTGCTCACTGTGCCGTCCTTTATCCTCCCGTCTAACAACGTATGAGTGGGGGTGTGGTGAGTTAGTAAAGTTATCAGGGTGATTCCGTAAAGAGCTGGGAGCGCTTTCATAGACAGCCCCTCGGAATCAAGGAAGACTTGTTTCCACTCTTAAAAGGAGTCCTTAGGTGGCTGAAAAGTCTAATACGAGAACCACAGTCCCTGTCACAGGTGGCACAGATAGTTGTTGAAGGAAAGGGTGGGTGGGGCTGGTTTCCTCATGCTCTTTCCACTGCCTGCACTTGATTTCTGCATGCTCTCGGCGATGTGCGTGGCTAGGAGATGCCTCTCGCAGCTGGTGTATCCCCTTTCTACTTCAGTGAGAACCCTTGAGGAGTAGACCACGGTTCGTAGCTTTTCGTGCTGCTCCTGGAGCAATACCGCGCTCAAGCTACCCCTGCTGGCTGCTATCTCCAAAAAGAATTCCTCACTACTGTTAATGGCTCCCAATGCGGGTGCCATCTGTAAATTCTCCTTGAGGCGGATGAATGTTTCCTGGCAGTTTTGGTCCCACTCCCACCGACTCCCTTGCGGAGGAGCTGAAGCAGAGGGGCTGTCGCGGCTGCGTAACCCTTTATAAAGTCCCTGCAGTACCCTGTGAGTTCCAGGAAGGATCTTACACCGGTTACATCCTTGGGGGCTGGTAACTCCTGTACTGTCTTTCTTTTTGCCTCATCTATCGCTTGCTCACCAGCCCTTACGGTCAGCCCGAGAAATTTGACTTCCTCCCGACCGATCTGGGCTTTCTTTGGGTTCACTTTAAACCCTGTCTCCCGCATCAGCCTCGACAGCTTGTCCAGCAGTGGCCGAAGCTCCTCCCCCTCTGCAGAGAACAAAAGCACGTTGTCCACATACTGGATTAGCTGGTTGGGCTGGCTGAAGCCTTTGAGTGCATCTGCCATACACTGGTGAAATATGGAGGGGCAGTTGTGAAAACCCTGGGGAAGGCATGTCCAGGTGTACTGTTGCCCTTTAAATGTAAAGGCAAATTTGTACTGGTCTTCCTATTTAAGGGGAATCGACCAGAACCCATTGGAGATATCCAGCACCATGAAAGTGGTTGCAGCCGCTGGAATGCTCCCTATAAGGTCAGCAAGAGCCGCGACTGTGGGCGTGCAGGCTGGGATATTTTTATTGAACACACGATAGTCCACGGTGGCTCTCCACGACTGGTCGGGCTTCTTAACCGGCCAAAGTGGTGAGTTTACATGGGTGGCTATCGGCCTCAACACCTCCTGTTCTACGAGGGATCCCAATGCCGTCTCTAAGTCGGCTTCTGCCTCTCTGGGGAAACGCTACTGTTTCTGTGTATGGCCGTGACATGGGGTCCCCTTGCACCCTGACTTCTACCCCTGTCACCCTGCCACAGTCGTGCTTGTGAGTGGCGAATGTGGCGAGGCTGTCCCGCACGTTGGCCTGATAGTTGGCTGGGGTATTACAGATCAGCTGCTCTTGGTCGTAATTCCCCTTGGGCTCCATAGTACGTACACTACCCCTTCTTTCCGTATCTTTTGGGATCACTATCACCTCCCCGGCTTTATCTGAAACCACTGCCCCCCCATAGGCAGTGATTCCTTAAATCCACAATCACTTGGTTGGCTAACATAAAGTCAGCCCAGAGGACTCCCGATCCTGGCTGTTCCCATTGCATCAGGGCGCACTCCCACGTGGTATGGAGGGATCCTAGTTCTATGGCCAGGGGTTTTGAGACTGCCCAGCCTGCTCATTCCCTGTGAACCCCACGAGGCTGAATGGGACCCCTGCTAGACCAGGGTGAATTGGTCGGGTTTTTTGAATGGACCATCGTGCTGGAAGCCCCGGTGTCCACCAAATATTTCCCTGAACTGTCTCCATCCCTATCTTTACACAGGGCCTGCCCCACTCATCATACGTGAGCGAACACAGGTACTCAGGCTGGGCACGTTCTAGTCAGAGTGGGGGGCATACGGGTGCGGTAGGCATTTTACTGCTCACAGTAGTGTCTAACTTACCTTTGTTCTCCCCCATAACCTTCCGTAAGGTGGCCACCAGAAGCTCGAACGACTCGTCGGTCGTCCCCTCCGCCTCTGTAACACGTGGCTTTTGCACTGGAGGACCCCTTCAGACTGGCCCCCTCCCCCTTTTGTGAACAGGCAGTCTCGCCTCCAGTGTCCCGGCTTCCCACACCCGAAACAAGTCCTGGACTCGTCAGTTCTAACCCCTTCCTGTCGCCCTTCCTTCCTATTACCCTCACTGGCTTTCATTTCATGGACCCTTCCCTTTAGTTTGACCTCAGTTCAGCTTTCTGAGCACGCCTGCCTCCGTATTCGTGAGGTCCTCGGGATCAAACCACGCTTCTGCCCTGGTCCTGATCCTTGGCAAGCTGTTCGCCACAGGGACCCTGAGCCAGTGATTCCTGGGGGCCCCTATCAACTGCGCGCGGTTGTGCGTCCCTCCAGTTGCCTTTAAATACACAGGCCATAGCTTGTCCGCGAATGCATCTGGTGCCTTGCTGGCCAGCTGCCTAGTCCGTTCTACTTGTGAGAACGGGCTACCCTGGGTAAGCCCCATGGCCCTCAGGATCGCGTCTTTCAACCCCTCTGTGGTGCTTCCTCCTTGCTTTGTGGCTGCGGATAAACCCTGATACAATCTCCCGTCAATGGAGGACAGCATTAGCCTGTTGACCTCACCCTCACTACATCCGTTGATTCCCCCTACCTGTTCTACTGCCATAAAGTGAACTGAGGGGTCCCCTCCCTGTCTGAGCTTGGGCATCCCTGCTAGCATGGCTTGCAGCTGAGGGGTTGTGTATGGGACCACGTAATCGCTCTGCAGCGGGCCTGGTCACCATTTGGTGCGGGTGGACCGAGATTCTGCTGCAGCAGAGGACACATTGGTCTCGGTGGCGCGCCAGGCGCCGGTCGGACATCCCTGTCAAGAGCCCTATCATCAGGCTCCTGACCCTCCTTGTCCCAGTCTACCCCAGTTTACCCCGGTGACATTAAACAGCCATACCTCTAGCTCCGGACCAGGCTTTAGTCAATTTTTGGATCCTTTCCTTACAAGGTTCGTGATCTGCTTCCTCATAGCCTCTACTCCTGGCTACTTCATAAGCTATCTTTATATCCCTTAGCTGACCCTCCAAGCTGTCAGCTATCACTATTAGCCTCCCATTCTCTTCCCGTAGAGCCAGCTCATTTACCTTGGCCTCTGTAACCTGACACTGTAGGTATTCAACCATGTTACGGGAGGTCTCTTCTTGCGCACGTCTTTCCTGCCTTTCCCCGTGCAGTTCCTCTAATAGTCTGCTCCTGACTATCTCCCTTGCATCTGACCTATCCTCAGACTCTTTAAGCTCGTTCCCTAGCTTTTCAACCTGCTCCCTGAACAATTGAACTTGCTTCTGCAGACACAGGAGCCAAATCACTTTCTCCTTTGACTTCCTGTGATCCCTGCCGTTTAGGACTGAGATGAGGAGAAACTTCTTCACTCAGAGAGTTGTTAACCTGTGCAATTCTCTTCCGCAGAGAGTTGTTGAAGCCAGTTCGTTAGATATATTCAAGAGGGAGTTGGATATGGCCATTACGAATACAGGGATCAAGGGGTATGGAGAGAAAGCAGGAAAGGGGTACTGAGGTGAATGATCAGCCATGATCTTATTGAATGGTGGTGCAGGCTCGAAGGGCCGAATGGCCTACTTCTGCACCTATTTTCTATGTTTCTATGTTTCTATGTCCGAGAAGCAGTGCTTAAGAAGGCTGAGGTTCTGCAGGGAGATGGTCACTGTGCTGTGCCACCTTCTGCGGTCATACCTGGCAGCTGACATCGAAACTAGGACCTCACAATCAGTGGCAGTGAAAGTGACAGGAGCACTGAATTCTATGCTAACCCTCCTTCCAGTCTCCTGTAGGCGATGTTAGCAACATTTCTCAGTTTGCAGTACATTGCTGCATTCGCCAGGTGACGGTTGCTCTCTACGGCAAATGATTTGACGACATCAAGTTCAGCATGTCATGGGAAGACCAGGATGAGCGCACCCGTGCCTTTGCCAGGCTAGCGGGCTTCCCCAGGGTTCAAGGAGCCATTGATTGTACACATATGGCATTGAAGGCCCCGCCCCACAATGGAGAGATCTTTTGGAATCGCAAGGGATTCCACTCCCTCGATGTACAGGCAGACAATCCTGCGGGAGAGCACTGTGCCACGACTCTTCAAGCCACTTCATGAAGGCCGTGGCTGGCTCCTGAGAAACATATAAAATTCTGACGGGACTGGACAGGTTAGATGCAGGAAGACTGTTCCTGATGTTGGGGAAGTCCAGAACCAGGGGACACAGTCTAAGGATAAGGGGTAGGCCATTTAGGACTGAGATGAGGAGAAACTTCTTCACTCAGAGAGTTGATAACCTGTGGAATTCTCTACCGCAGAGAGTTGTTGATGCCAGTTTGTTGGATGTATTCAAGAGGGAGTTAGATAAGGCCCTTACGGCTAAAGGGATCAAGGGGTATGGAGAGAAAGCGGGAAAGGGGTACTGAGATGAATGATCAGCCATGATCTTATTGAATGGTGGCGCAGGCTTGAAGGGCCGAATGGCCTACTCCTGCACCTATATTCTATGTTTCTATGTTTCTTTGTTTCTATGACAAAGGATTTGGCCCCTGGCTGATGACACCCCTCCGCAGTCCCACCACCCCTGCTGAGCAGAGCTACAATACCAGATATACCACAACCCGGGCGATTATCGAGCAAACTATCGGGGTTCTGAAACATCGTTTCCGCTGCCTGCCTGCCTCTGGAGGAGCATTGCAGTACTCACCTGATAGAGTCTCTATGATCACTGTTATCTGCTGCATGCTGCATAACCTGGCCATTATGAGGGGCCAGTCATTATCACCAGGGATGGATGATTCACCTCAGGAGGAGGACAAGGACACAAAAAATCTGCAAAGAGATATTGAAAGGCTAAGTGAGTGGGCAAATATTTGGCAGATGGAGTATAATGTGGGACTATGTGAGGTTATCCACTTTGGCAGAAATAATAGAAAAGCAAATTATAATTTAAATGGAGAAAAATTGCAAAGTGCTGCAGTACAGAGACCTGGAGTCCTTGTGCATGTTAGTATGCAGGTACAGCAAGTAATCAGGAAGGCAAATGGAATGTTGGCCTTTATTGCAAGGGGGATAGAGTATAAAAGCAGAGCAGTCCTGTTACAACTGTACAGGGCATTGGTGAGGCCACACCTGGAGTACTGTGTGCAGTTTTTGTAGTGTCTCTGCACCTTGTTACAAACTCACACGAGGCATGTATACATCAGACACGGTCACTCTGTGACCTGCACTTTATTCCCACGATCAAGGAGTGCTGACCCTGGGTGAGGAGTGTCTCCCGCAAGCTCACCCACTGTGGTCAGGGTGTGCATTTCAAGGGTACAGGTACAGTGTGCATGAGCTACAGTTACACAACTATTGTCATTGCAAGATGGTGAAATACATGACATCACCTCCCCCCTTAAGTCTTTTAGTTTCAGAGGTTAAGTCTGTTAGGTGGTCGACGCTCTCTCGTGGAGCGCCGCAGTTGTGGCTCTGGTGGCTGAGCCTCAGCACACGTCTCTGTCACTTGAGGTGATTCCAGCCTGTCCGGGCTAGCCGCCGGGACTGTACATGCTGAGGGCTGTCTTTGTTGCTCGTACGCTGGCAGTGGTGTGGGTACCATCTCATGCTCTTCTTCCGGTTCCTCCGTGTCTATGCTGAACCTTTCCTTTACTTGGTCCAAGTGTTTGTAGCATATCTGCCCATTTTTTATTCTGACCACCATGACCCTGTTTCCTTCTTTGCCAATTACGGTGCACTCAAGCCATTTGGGTCCCAAAGCATGGTTAAGAACAAATACCGGGTCATCTATTTCTATACACCTCCCCCTTGAGCCTCGATCATGGAGCTCGGTTTGAGACTGGCGCTTGCCCTCAACAATGTCTGCCAGGTCTGGGTGAATGAGGGACAGCCGCGTCTTGAGCGTGCGGTTCATGAGGAGTTCCGCTGGCGGGACGCCCGTGAGCGAGTGTGGCCGGGACCTGTAGGCCATTAGGAGGCGCGATAGGCGGTACCGAAGGGAGGGTCCTTGGATGCGTAGCATGCCCTGCTTTATGACTTGGTCATTGGAAGCCGGCTTGAATGGCGCTGTCCGGACGTGCTTGATCCCATTGCCCGACATAAACTCCTGGAATTCATGGCTGGTAAAACACGGACCATTGTCGCTGACCAGGATGTCCGGCAAGCTGTGGGTCACGAAAACCATATGCAGACTCTCCTCAGTGATGGATGTCGTGCAAGAGTTCCATATGATGCACTCGATCCACTTCGAGTATGCATCGACAGCGATCAGGAACATTTTCTCCATGCACGGGCCCGCATAGTCTACGTGAATGCGTGACCATGGGCTGGTGGGCCAGGGCCACGGGCTGAGTGGAGCCTCCCTGGGGGCATTGCCCAGCTGGGCACACGTCGTGCACCTGCAAACCCAGTGTTCCAGGTCTGAGTCGATCCCCGGCCACCATACATGTGACCGGGCAATGGCCTTCATTAACACGATGCCAGGGTGCTCGCTGTGGAGTTCCCTGATGAACGCTTCCCTTCCTTTCTGGGGTATGATTACCCGGCTGCCCCATAACAGGCAGTCGGCTTGGATGGAGAGCTCATCCATCCGTCTCTGAAACGGCCTGACTTCCTCAGGGCACGCCTTGTGTGCGGGCGCCCAGTCCCCAGTCAGGACACATTTCTTTATCATGGATAGGAGAGGGTCTCTGTTGGTCCAGAGTTTAATCTGTCGGGCTGTGATGGGGGAGCCCGCAGTGTAAAAAGCCTCAACGGCCATGATCATCTCGGTGCTCTGCTCCGACGCCCCCTCGGTGGTGGCCAGTGGGAGCCTGCTGAGTGCGTCAGTGCAATGCTCGGTGCCTGGCCGGTGCCGTATGGTGTAGTCATATGCAGCCAGCGTGAGGGCCCATCGCTGTATGCGAGCTGTCGCGTTAGTGTTGACAGCCTTGCTGTCAGACAACAGGGATGTTAACAGCTTGTGGTCCGTCTCTAGCTCGAACTGTCTACCGAAAAGGTACTGGTGCATCTTTTTCACACCGTACACACACGCGAGTGCCTCCTTCTCGACCATGCCAAATCCACGCTCTGCCTGGGAGAGCGACCTGCAGGCGTAAGCCACCGGTTGGAGTCGGCTGTCATCGTTACCCTGCTGCAACACACACCCAACCCCGTAGGATAATGCATCGCATGTTAAAACCAGTTTTTTACAGGGGTGGTCCTCCGCTCTCGGAAGCGGGTATTGGTCTTGCAATAAATCCTAACCGAGCCATCTGCTTTGAGGACGGGAACAATGGGACTTGCCCAGTCGCTGAATTCAACGGCCGAAATTATGCCCTCTCTGAGCAGCCTGTCCAGTTCACTTTCAATTTTCTCACGCATCACGTACGGCACCACTCTGGCTTTGTGGTGCACTGGTCTGGCGTCCGGTGTGATGCATATCACTACTTTAGTGCCCTTGAACGTTCCGACACCAGGTTGAAAGAGTAACTCGAATTTTTGCAATACCTGCGAGCATGAACTTCGCTCCACGGATGAAATGGCGTGCACATCCGCCCATTTCCAATTCATCTCAGCTAGCCAACTCCTCCCCAAAAGCGCGGGGCCATTTCCCGGAACAATCCAGAGTGGCGGCCGGTTCTGTAATCCATTATGTGTTACCACCAAGTTTGCACTGCCCAGCACTGGGATTATCTCTTTGGTGTACGTACGTAGCTGTGTCTCAATGCGTTCCAGTTTGGGTCTGCTAGCTCTGTGTGGCCGTAGTCTCTCAAATTGTTGGGCGCTCATGAGTGACTGGCTAGCTCCTGTATCCAGCTCCATGTGCCATTCAGTAAGACTTTCATCATCATGGGTGGCGTTTTAGTGTATGAGCTGTGGACGTCAGCCTCATAAACTCTCTGAACTTCAGCATCCATGGTTGTTCCCCAGGCCTCATCCTGCATTGCAGACCCCTCGTCTGGTTCCTCTGTCTCGCAGACTAGCCTCGCTACTGCCTTTTTCCACATCCTGGCCAAGTGTCCACTGACATTACAAATCCTACAGGTATAAAGCTGGAACCTGCAGCTTTTGGCAGTGTGTCTACCCCCACACCTCCAGCATGAGCTGAGATTGCTGTTAACAAAAGGACTATTCCCAGGCATTCCTCTCTGATGGCCCATTTGGCTGTTTCTAAGCATTCTGAATAGTCACATCACAGGATGCATTGTTCCTCGTGATGGCGTGAATTGCCAATCCCCTTTCCATTGTCCCTGTTGCAGGCCCATCCTGGAGCTTGTTGCTGTCTGGGCGGTGTCGAATTGCCCTTGCCTGCCTGCGGGGTTCTGTATCACTTTTACAACATTACTTCCCTGGTTCATCGCAACGTTAAAACCAGGGCTGCGTGTGTAAATTAGCTTGGTCTCCTCTTCCCCTGCCATAAAGATCTGAGCTATCAACGCCGCCCCTTCTAAAGTCAGGTCCTTGGTCTTTATGAGCTTCCTGAAAATGCCGGCATAATTAATGCCGTCGATGAAAAAGTCCCTTAACATCTCCCCCCTGCAGGCATCGGAGAACTTACAGAGACTGGCCAAACGCCGCAGTTCCTCCACGAAGTCCGAGATGTTTTGACCCTCGCGACGCCGGTGAGAGTAGAACCGGTGCCGGGCCATGTGTACGCTACTTGCCGGCTTGAGATGCTCACTGATCAGCTGGCTGAGCTCTTCGAACGACTTGTCCACTGGCTTTTGGGGTGCGAGCAGGTCTTTCATCAGAGCATACGTCTGTGGACCACAGCTGGTCAGTAGATGCGCCCTCCGCTTGTCAGCCGTTGTCTCTTCCAGCCAGTCCTTTGTGACAAAGCTCTGCTGGAGTCTTTCCACAAAGCCGTCCCAGTCCTCACCCACAGTAGAGTTCCTCTGTGCCACCAGCGGCCATTCTCGTGGTTCAGTGATTCCTGTTTCTCGTCGCCAAATGTAGTATCTCTGCACCTTGTTACAAACTCACACGAGGCATGTGTACATCAGACACGGTCACTCTGTGATCTTCACTTTATTCCCAGGACCAAGGAGTGCTGACCCTGGTTGGGACCTCCCCTTTTATACCTGGAAACCCAGGTGAGGAGTGTCTCCCTCAAGCTCACCCCCTGTGGTCAAGGTGTGCATTTCAAGGGTACAGGTACAGTGTGCATGAGTTACAGTTACACAACTATTGTCATTGCAAGATGGTGAAATACATGACAGTTTTGGTCTCCGTATTTAAGGAAGGATATACTTGCATTGGAGGCTGTTCAGAGAAGGTTCACTAGGTTGATTCTGAAGATGAGGGGGTTGACTTATGAACATAGGTTGAGTAGTTTGGGCCTATACTCATTGGAGTTCAGAAGAATGAGAGGTGATCTTATTGAAACTTATAAGATAATGAGGAGGCTTGACAAGGTGGATGCAGAGAGGATATTTCCACTCACAGGAGAAACTAAAACTAGGGGACATAGTCTTATAACAAGAGGCCGCCCATTTAAAACTAAGATGAGAAATTTCTTCTCTGAGGGTTATAAATCTATGGAATTTTCTGCCCCAGAGAGCTGTGGAAGCTGAGTCATTGAATATATTTAAGGCAGAGATAGACAACTTTTTGAGCGATAAGGGAGTAATGGGTTATGGGGAGTCAGCAGGGAAGTGAAGCTGAGTCCATGATCAGATCAGCCATATCTTATTGAATGGCGAAGCAGGCTCGAGGGGCCAAATGGCCTACTCCTGTTCCTATTTCTTATGTTCTTATGTTATGACGAGGAAGACAAGTGAGCCTCACCGAAGGAGGAGGCAGCTATGGCTGGAAGCGTTGCTCGTCAGACACTCATCGATTCCAATAAATGACTCTTGATGTGTCCAATGGCCAGCCTATACACCTGGGCATCAACTCAACACATCACTGTACACCCTGCAGCCCTCCGTCTTAAATAATCAGTGCCTCATCATTTGAACAATCCAAACTTGCTTTATTACAAACATAAATCATGTGTGGTGTAAACGTCCACAAGACAACAACTTCATCCCCAACACATCACCATACCCACTAAACCCCTTCAAACATTCTCATAGACATCCAAATAGACCTATTGACATCAGTTCATTTTGTAACAAGGTAACCATCTCTGGTGAATACCAAACTATTGTTGGATCATTCATCCAAGTGCAACAATTCACATGAGCTTACATCGCAACAACCTAGCCATCTCTGTTGACCATGAACCAAGTGTTTGGTGCATCATACAAGTGCAAATAATGTTAAAAGCTCATATGTTCACAAGGTCAGCATATATGGCCACCTTCACAGAGGTCTTTGCCTTGTCTTAAAGAGGGCTTTACCACCCTTTCCCTTCTCCCCCTCCCCCCCACCGCCCTTCCTCCCATGTCTACTGCTCCTCCGCAGTGGGGTCTCAGGGCCTTCAGCAAGGCTGGTAGTCGGTTGATGACTTCAATCATCAGCCACATGATAGCCTAGCAGGATGTCCACGACTAGCTCGGGCCCTGGAAGACCTGGCTGCGGACTGCATTACCTCAGCATGGCTGGAAGTACTCTGTTGTAGATGGGGTGCAGAGAGCGGCAGCCTCAAAGGCGGAATGATGTGGTCATGACAAAGGACATCATGGTCCAATTGACTCAACAGGCTGATAGCCCCCAGGGCAGTGCATCATCATCATCATCAGAAATCTGGGTGAGGCCAGAATCTTGCGCTGGGTTGGCAACCATAGGTCACCATCCAACTGGTGGGGCCCCAGACCGGATGGCAGCGGTCAGTGCGTCCGTTGAATCGATTTACCTCTGTATCAAGAGTGTCTGCGACTGCAGTACACCAGAGAGCTGACTCAGGGCACCATGCATTGATGACATTTGAGTATGGAGGCCTACAATAGCATCGGCCTGGTGTTCAATGGCCACTGGAACATCAGCCATAGCCTGTGCCACCATGTCAGGGACCCCATGGTCACTGTTCACATCCAGCGTCTATTGGTATCTACCAAGGATGGGCTCGATGGGCTGTTGAGAGGCATGAGCAAGAGTTGAGGCGGACTCCTCCAACCTCACAGCTAGTGCATCGAGATCTGGGGCACTTTTGCTAGTGCACCCAGCAAATCGCTGTGCAACTGCAGGGATTGTCTTGAGACAACCTCTAGGTCGGGCTCATCATCAGAGTGCTGCTGAGCATCACTCAGGCGCGCACTCACCCTCTGGGGAGCTGGCCGCCGGCCTTCCCCTCCCCCGTGGCATTGCTGGAGGCCACTGGGTCCCGGAGCATCACCCGCCTCCACCTCCCCGACCACCCCTTCGTCAACAGCGCTACTGGCCCCACTCTCAGACTGCACAGCCTCCTGCGTGAGGTCTAAGGCGGTGTGGTCCTCCTGCTCCTCCTTGTCCTCTGAGTCATCGACAGCATCTGCACCCATGGAAGGTGCCTGAGAAGGCCATGGTGGATCTGGTTGATCACCTGAAAGCACAAACACATAACAGCGGTCACCTGCAGGGGAGGGGGTCAGGAGCATGAAAGGCATTCGAGAATGCCAGTCTCATCGAAAGAGCTGGACATTGACGTTGTCAGGGCCAAGTGTCCTGCAGGTCGCTGCAAAGGAACTCAGCACACGGTCACTGTGCCGAGGGTCGGCCGTACCCACCACCACCACATCAACTTGCACTCCCATCAGGTCAGCTATCCGTTCCTCCAACGGAGTGAGCACTTGGTGGTCTGGCTCCCCTCCACCGTCGGTTGTGGGCGAGCTTCGCTTTTAACATTAAACAGAAAATCGGAGTTAGAGGCCTTCTATCAGTGCGTCCCAAGCGCCTCACACACTTTAGTGACATTTATTCTATGACAGTTTCCACAGTTCGATGTTTAGTACGTTGTACTCTATGACAGTCTTCACAGCTCGATGTAACTACCATTTGCGGCATTGACTTGCTGCGGCAATGCTTGAATTAGGTTGAGAGGACCTCACAGTAATGGGGAGCCTACCAGCTTCGAGAAGCATATGAAGACTGAGGATTTAACAACATGAGAGGCGGGGCTGCGGAGCCGAGCAGCAAGGTTAACAGCACATGCAAGCCCTTGCAGTGGGTGAGGCTGCAAATGGGAACCTGTGGCCTCAGCCACTTAGAGCATGGATTCCGAGACTCTACATTGAGCAGAGAGTGCACATTGAGGTCAGAGCATAGCATGTTGAAGTTTGAAATTAAAGATACTTACCTTCACTATCCGCGTCAGGTCGGTCCACTTTTTGCGACATTACATCGATGTCCGTGGCACAGTGTCACTCACAGACACTTGCTCCACTTTCTCCCTCCATAGCCTTCGGTATGTTTGGGGTTGGGGTCTCCTCCCAGCCTCTGTCCTCAGCACCTGGCAACGCTTCTCCAGGGCATCAAGGAGTGCATCCAGTGCGGCATCCGTGAACCGATGGGGAATGCTGACGAGCTGCTGCTGGGTCTGCCATGCTCATTGTCTGAGTGAGTGCGAAGGAAGCGAGGTGTTGCACCGGCCAATCAACATTTCAATTCAATCCAGGTGGCACCACTGTGTCTGTGGTGCAGCTCCAAATGATACTTAAGTCTCGGATGTTGAGCCCACGCATAATGGCCCACTGAGCGCAGTGTAACACATCCAGGTAAGTGTGCAACGCCATGATTTAACGCTTCTATCAATTCTCTAGGCATCAAGACTGAATTTTGCGTTTGGGGAGTGCGCCTGAAACGAGGCATTAAAAATTTCTCTCATGTGGTGACACCGCATCAAAAATGGCGGTACCAAATTTCGACCCTTGGAGATTGAATATTCCAGCTAAGTAATGATATTTAAATTTATAAAAATGCTACTTTCTACTTTCTGCTTTCCAGACTTTTAATAGTTAATTTCCAATGCCAGAGAGGTGGATTGGCAGCAATTAACAATCATCATGTCGTTAAAAGGCTACTTACAGTTGTAATGACCACTTTCTGTGGTGAGTTTAGTTCGTATCTACCGCGCAAGTATAGTAACTTCATGCCGCTCAATACATTTTAATGGTGAGTCAGATGGCGAGATGCTGTTTTCACGGAACTAACGGTGGAGCAGCGCAACTCGGACAGTAACTTTTGGATTTTAGCACTTAACCTCGCATCTGCCCCTCGCTTGATGTTGCTGTGCGATTTGCGCATAAATAACGATGAGCGGCATTAACCTCGTGGGTTCAAGTCTCACTCCACGGACTTGAGCACATAAATCCAGGCAGGCATACTAGTGCAGTGCTGAGGGAGTGCTGCATGGTCAGAGGTGCCGTTTTCAGATGAGACGTTAAACCAAAGCCCTGTCTGTCCTCTCAGGTGGGCTTAAAAGATCCCATGGCACTATTTCGAAGAAGAACAGGGAAGTTCTCCCTGGAGCCAATATTTATCCCTCAATCAACACAACATCTGGTCAGTATCACATTGCTGATTGTGGGAGCTTGCTGTGTGAATTTGCTCTGGGTTTTCCACATTACAACATTGACTACACTCCAAAAGTATTTCATTGGCTGTAAAGCGCTTTGAGACGTCCAGTGGTTGTGAAAGGTGCTATACAAATACAAATCTGTCTGACTGTCTGTTATATCGAAAGCAAAATTTGGGCCATTATTTTACACTTATCCACACCAAATAGCTTTGCATTTAATACATCTGTTCAGGCGGGACTAGTTCATTGAATGTTTCGTTTTATAGTGTTGATCGATACTTTGGAAAATAAATTTCAGCAATAATTGATATTCTCCATCTTTTCCACTGATTTCTGGATTGAAAGTTGGGGTAAAACATGTAAATGAGATGAATTTCCCTTCCATTGGCTCCTCTTTCGGACTATTCACTAACATTCATGCTTCTGTTGCAGTAGTCGCGAGTACACAAGGTCAGCAGTCCCTGTCCGTAATAGACTGACAAACCTTAGTTGATGTACAGCAAGCAAAAGAATGTCAGTTCTTTCCTTCCCTGAGATGGAATGGCTCACTATAACACAGCAATCAATGTCACAACTTGGTGAGGGTCTAATGAAACTCAACCAACTTGAAGTAAATGGATTGCAGGAAATAACAGATAGCACTCCCACTTGAACTCATGATCTTCATGTCCAACCCTTTGCCATTCATGGTGCTGCTCTCCATCTGTGAGGATGTTTTTTTCTGCATTAACCCAATTCCACTGAGTGTGGAATTTAGCTACTTCCTTTTGGAAGAGATTTTTTTTTCCTTCGCATTTTATTTTGTTTGTTTTCTGTGTCCATCAAAAATATTTCTGTTACTTCATCCGAAAGCTCATTGGACCCAAAGTTCGCCACGAATTAACTCCATTTTTTGGAGCTAAAAGTTTTTTTTGGAGCTAAATGAATTTAGGTCCATTTTTCTAGTTTTGCCAGTGGTGTAACACTGTCTTTAAAAAATAAGGGCCGATTTTTTTCGAGTAACGATTTTCTGACGTCACTTGGGGTCAAACCCACTGATAATGCCATTTTTTGCGAGTTTCGCTAATAAGGATATTTTTAAGGACAGTGTTAAATACCGTTTTTACAAAGCTTGCCTTACCTGGTGGAGTCGGCTTGAAATCTGCATTAACGGTGCCATCTTGGGTTCTCCAACATAACTCCAAACACTGGCTCCTTTACTGTAGTCCCGCTAAAACGAAATCACGTCAAATCACTCCGAATTGGCTGGTATTTTTTTTTAATTGCCACTTTGAATAAAATAATTAAGTTTTGTTGTGAGAAACTATTTTTACTTCTCCGCTATTTCGCCGCATCAAATATCCTCTTTTAAAACACTGGGCTGTTATAAAAAGAACAGGAACAACTGTCAAATAAGAAAGTCAGTATAGATGCACCCTTTGCAGGTTGGGTGTTAAAACAGGTGTTTTCTAAAATGTTTTTAAAAGTTGTAAAAGGTCAATGTTGCCATTTTGGAAAACAGAGCTGAGTGAAAGCTTTTGGAGGGAAGGCTGTGTTTATAGATTGGGCTTTTTGTCAGTTTATAAATTGTTTTTAAGGATATTTTAAGGACAGTTTAGGACAGTTAAAGAATGGGGGGTATTCTATCTTTGCTACATGTGGAACCAGCTTATGCTGTTCTGTCTTATCATCGGGGAAGGCTTATTCGGCGGCATTATCTGCGTAACCAAAGATATCGTAGAATGGGGAGGATTTACCCCGAACGAGGTTACAGGGAGAGGTGCTCATACCTGCATCTGATTGAGGGACAGTGCGTTAGGAGACTGGGCTTTCGAAAAGAGGTGGTGGCAGAGATTGTGAGCTCATAGGGGCGGACATACAGCCTTGAAGCGAGAGGACTTCACTGCCCATCGAGGTGAAGGTAACTGCGGCACTTTCTTTCTATGCCTCTGGCTCATTTCAGGCATCATTTGGGGATGTATGCTGCATCTCATAGCACACTACACATAGCTGCATTCGCCAAGTGACTGCTGCTGCCCTGTATGCACGCAGGATGGAGTTTGTAAACTTCCCAATGACAAAGGAGGCATAACAAGAGAGGCTTCAGGCTTTGCTACAATTGCTGGCTTCCCTAAGGTGCAGGCAGTCAATGATGGTACACGCATGGCCCTGCGAGCACCTTTAGACGATCAGGAGCATTACCCAAACACAAAAGGATTCCACTCACTCAATGTGATGATCGTCTGTGACCATATGCGACACATCATGGCAGTAGATGCTAAACATGCAGGGAGCATCAAGGATGCTTTGATCTTGTGAGAGAGCAGTGTGTCACAGATGTTTCAGCAGCAGCCAGAAGGGCAGAGCTGGATGCTGGGGGACAAAGCTGACAGGCTCGTCACCTGGCTCATGACCCCCACCCGGAACCCTCAGACAGAACCCAAGCGTCGCTATGACGACAGCCATATAGCCACACGAGACATTGTGGAGAAGACAATTGGAGTGCTAAAGCAGCATTTCCGATGCCTGGACCACTCTGGAGGCTACCTGCAATACTCCCCTCGGTAGGTTGGTGAGTTCACTGTGGTGTGCTGCATGCTGCACAACTTAGCCATCACGAGAGAACAGATATTCCCACTGGACGACATCGCAGAACTAGCTCAGGCGACAAGGTGGGGGGGAGGAGGAGGAGGCTTACGATGAGGACGAGGAGGGGGAGGACGAGGAACCACTACAACCCGCAGGACGACGGGGGAGGAGGCCTCGTACACGTTATGCCACTGCAGCAGACTGGAGTCAGTATCTTATACTTCACCGCTTTGTAAGAAGGCTGAACGGCATGTTTGATCATTGTATCACACCATGTTGACTATTTCCAATTCTGTGAATGAAATGAGACACTACCCAAAGTTTGGTTTAGTTGAAAAAAATAGTGTAAATAATTTTGGTTCAGTTGAAAACATAATGTAAATAATTGTTTTAGTTGAAAAAATAACATACTCTTGTTGAAAAAATTATTTGCAGTTTATTAAATATTTCTACACTTGGCACTTAACTTTAATAAAAAAATATATATTAAACTTTAAACTTTTCAGCTAACATCACTTAAATTACAATAAAAGATCAAAAGAACAGCAAAACAACAAGAACAAGAACAGCAGCAGCAAACAAACTTCAGCTGCAGCCATCTCGCTCCCCCCTTATTTAAACACCGCCGCGCCCCCGCCCGCCCTTCCTGCCCCTGACCTTGCCCTTCGTCCTATTCCTGGTGAGCCCAAGGTTTTTGTTAGTGTCTCGGGTAGGGCGCTGCGCTTGTTGGAGGGGATAGACCCAGGAGACGGCAATGGAAGTCCTTGAAAACCTATGGCTGTGGAAGGCCCAGCTTGGGTCTCCTCAGCCTGTAGATCAACCTGCACACTGACACTGACTGCTGAGGTTGGTCTGGGGATTGGAGTGGGAGTGGCATCACTTGATGCCGTCAATTGCCACTGGGCAATGACAGCCTGGGTATGTTCCCGTGTTGCAGCAGCTATCTCCGACATGCCCCCCTTAATCTCTGCAGATATCGCTGCCATTCCCTTCGACATGCCCTCCCTAATGTCAGCAGAATTTGCTGCCATTCCTCCAGATAGTGCTGCTATTTCTCCCTTGATCCCACCCATGGCCTCCAAGAGCGATCTGGTAAGCTCAATGCTCTCCTCACTCATTCCCATGAGCTCTAACACCTCTCGTGTAGCCTGCATTTCAGGAGAGCTCTGTTCAGGTCTCCTCCTCCTCACCCGTGCAGACAGGGTGTGCTTTGCTGCTACCCACTGGGACCTGCCACGATCTCGGAGGATTTACAACCCATGAAATCTCCCCTCGTGTGTACAGCTGCCGAAAGCGCTTGGCACATGTATGTCGTGCACCGCCTCCAATTGCAATGTCACCGTCTCACCCCCAAAACCCTCCTCCTCCCCCCCTCCCCGGAATAAAAATATTCTGGTTTTCCTGCCCCTCCTCATTCTCTGCATCGAGCTGATTGTCCGCCTCTATAACGTCTTCATTATAGCCGAAGTCAACAAGCTCATCCACTTCTTGTTGTGTCAGGGTGGCGGGGCCTTCTGCTTCATTATTGGATGTCTATGCAACATCTACAAAATATAACAGAACAGACAAATGGGTAGCAGCAGGGGAGGGGGCAGGGTGACATGAGTAGGCTCACATAGTGCAGGCTCATTTGAAGGACCGTGACGAATGATAGTACATTGCATAAACCAGAGCGTAGCAGACCTTAACATTGAGCCAACCCAGATTAGATTTTGCAGGATTTACCCTCTCTCTGTAACCTGGGCCCAGCTTCTGCATGGGTGGTCGATCTTCTGGCGGTACCAGTAATACCTGTGACCCTCATTTCCAGGAGTGTTAGTGGCTACAGTCTTGCCGGACCTCCACCGGTTTTCGTCCGCTCTCGGTGGTTGTCGGACAACTTCTTCTGCAAAGGTGGCAATAGAAATTTTTAAGAGCCTTCTGCTGTCATGTCACACACAGATAATCATATTTACAATTCAAGTAATTGTAGTACATAAATAAAAATATTACTTACTCTAACTATTTGGCAAAGGGCTTGCCACTTTTTCCGGCATTGCTTGCTGGCCCTCTTGATGGACCCCACGGCTGATACCTGCTTTGCAACATGCTCCCAAGCTTGAGCCATTGCTGCAGGTTTTAGTTTTCCAGCACCCTTCTTGTCAATCTATCACCATCCATTTTCGCCAGCGGTTACCAGGGCATCATTGGTGTCTTGGGTGAACTTCCTGGTCCTTTTCCTTTCCAATTCATGGTCCATTTTTAGTTTTCGAGCTCCTGTGTGGAAGTACTCAGAAATCTCCTGCAAGTTACAGTGGTCTTTAAAAATGGCCGATGCAGACCAGGAAGTGTACTGCGCACGCACAGGCACACTCGTCACATGGAAAACCGGCAATTTCTTTTCTTCTGTTTTTTGCACATGTGCAGAACGGGCATTATTTTTATTGTGAAAAATTTTAGCTCCATCCTTAAAAACTGAGGTATTTTAGCGCTATGCCAAAATTAAAAAAACTTGGTCCTTATTTTTTTGGCGCTATTTCGGCATTAAAAAATCAGTTGTTACTTGAAAATAGCGTCCAAAAACGGAGCTATTTTTCAATGTGGAATTTCTAGCCCATTAGGTCTGTTGTCTGGTTCAATTCCAATGTGCTTTGGAGGACCCTGGTGTTTTTCTTTGTTGTCCATCTTGTTTGAGGTTTTGCAAAGCTTTCTTTTCTTAACGATAACAGAATTCACACAGCGCTTATGTTGGGAAATAGTGACGCTAGTCGTGCCGAAACTTGAAGCTTTCGCAGCATGGAAACTGAAAAATGGTAAATCAGTAACTTGATTAATATCAAAGAATCATACAGCACAGAAGGAGACCATTTGGTCTATCGTGCCTGTGTTTGTACCGGCTCTTTGAAAGACCTTTTCAATTAGTCCCACTCCCCACGTGGCCTACTGGATAAGGCGTCAGCTTTCAGAGGTAACAGTGATTTAAGGGCACTTGATTTAATTGTTTCCTACAAAAATTGTTGCAGAGCTGTTGCATTCTGAATGGCTGAGCCAGACATGTGATGTTCGCAAGACTCAATAAAACCCCAGTCAGTTGGGTCTAGGTCATCCACAATGAGGTATCCTTGTGGATAAACTGGTAATGTGTAGTGTGATTGTTAAACCTTTGTTAATAAACCAACTAGTTCTTAATAGCAATGTGTTCTAATGAATTCTTAAGCAAAGAACCCATGAAGCAAAACATTACACCCTTCTTTTTCCCTATAGCCCTGCAATTTTTTTCCTCTTCAGGTATGTATCCAATTCCCTATTAAAAGTTACTCTTGATTCTGTTTCCACTGCCCTTTCAGGCAGCACATTCCAAATCATCAGAACTCTCTCCCCCCAAAAAATTTTCTCCTCATCTCCCCTCTGGATCTTTTGCCAATTACCTCATGCTTTTCCATTGTGTTTTTATTTATTAACAATAAGGCAAATGAAGCTTCAGATGTAAATAGTGGCATTGTGTTCTTCTGTCCACTAATATAGTAAATTACAATTGCTCATTTGTTGGCCTGCTTGCTCATGGAATACAAATTGGAGCTCATAGGTCTCCCTGACAGGTTTATTTCTCCTGGTTTGTAATGTTCTGTTGGCATTTATCACTGCATTTCTCAGCCATTCTTCCCACTCTTTTTTTTCCATCAGATTTCTATGTCCTCCCCGTCAATTGTGGCTCAGTGGATAGAATTCTCCTGTCTTCTGAGTCAAAAGGTTGTGGGATTAAGTAGCACTCCAGAGACTTGAGCGCACAAGTCTAGGCTGACACTCCAGTGCAGTGCTGAGGAAGCACTGCAATGTTGGAGGAGCCTTCTTTCGGATGAGACGTTAAACCGAGGCCCCGTCTGCTTTCTCAGGTGGATATAAAAGATCTCATGGCACTATTTCAAAGAAGAGCAAAGGAGTTATCCCCGGTGTCCTGGCCAATATTTATCCCTCAATCAACATCACCATAAAAAATAGGTTATCTGGTCATTATCACGTTGCTGTTTGTGGGAGTTTGCTGTGCGCAAATTGGCTGCCGCGTTTCCTACATCACAACAGTGAAGACACTTCAAAATGTACTTCATTAGCTGTGAGGTGCTTTGGAACATCTTGTGGTTATGAAAAGTGCTGTATAAATGCATGTGTGTCTTTCTTTAAATGGCTTATTCTGTATTCTCTCCACCAACTTCTAATTTTAATATAATAATTAATACCACATTAATATAATAATTGTTCTCACTCCGATCATGCTTTTGCAAAAACGAAGGCGGCAATTTTTTTTTTGTTTGCTTTATCACCGAGATTATCTGGTCATTATCTATCACATTGCTGTTTGTGGGAGCTTGCTGTGCACACGTTGGCTGCTGCATTTCCCACATTACAACAGTGACTACATTCCAAAAGTACTTCATTAGCAGTAAAGCACTTTGAGAGGTCCGGCGGTCGTGAAAGGTGCTACATAAATGCGAGTCTTTCTTTTATGTCTCTTTGAAAATGCTATTACTGGGAATAATTACTGTCAGAATATTCACCACGAACACCCTTAGCCTAAGGGACTGAAGTTAACTTTTCAAGTGATATAAAACCTTGACAGATTTAAAAGCGTTAACATGACAATAATTACACTTCCCTGGGTTTTTCCACATCGCCACTGACTTCTGCAGGTTCACCACACTGTATTGATCAGTCACTTGTTATTTTGAAGACGGTCTGATATGTTGAAAGTAAATCGTATCGAGTGCAGGTGCTAAGTTAGTAATTCAATCATTTGACAAGAGATTTATGAGCTATGTGTGAGCTCCATGATTATTTCTGCCAAATTCATATTGAAAGATTGTTTGACTTAATTTTTTTCTGAATGATAAAGCAATAGTAATTAGATAATAGCTACTCATGAGGGGGTCTAGACAGAGTAGATAGAGATAAACTGTTCTCATTGGCGGAAAGGGTCGAGAACCAGAGGCGACAGACTTAAGGTGATTGGCAGACGAACCAAAGGTGACATGAGGAAAGAGTTTTTTACGTCGCAAGTGGCTAGGATCTGGAATGCACTGCCTGAAAGGGCAGTGGAAGTAGACTCAATTGTGGCTTTCAAAAGGGAGTTGGATAAGGACCTGAAGGAAAAAAATTTGCCGGGCTACGGGGAAAGGGCGGGTGAGTGGAATTAGCTGAAGTGCTCTTGCAGAGAGCCGGCACGGACTCGACAGGGCGAATGGCCTTCTTCCATGCTGTAACCATTCCATGATTCTATAATGGTAGCATAGTGGTTATGTTGGCATGCAGGTGCAGCAGGCGCTGAAGAAGGCAAATATGCCATTTGCCTTCATAGCTAGGGGATTTGAGTATAGGAGCAGGGAGGTCTTACTGCAATTGTACAGGGCTTTGGTGAGGCCTCACCTGGAATATTGTGTTCAGTTTTGGTCTCCTAATCTGAGGAAGGACGTTCTTGCTATTGAGGGAGTGCAGCGAAGGTTCACCAGACTGATTCCAGGGATGGCGGACTGACATATGAGGAGAGACTGGATCAACTGGGCCTTTATACACTGGAGTTTAGAAGGATGAGAGGGGATCTCATAGAAACGTATAAGATTCTGACGGGACGGGACAGGTTAGATGCGAGAAGAATGATCCCGATGTTGGGGAAGTCCAGAACCAGGGGACACAGTCTTAGATTAAGGGGTAGGCCATTTAGGACTGAGATGAGGAGGAACTTCTTCACTCTGAGAGTTGTTAACCTGTGGAATTCCCTGCCGCAGAGAGTCGTTGATGCCAGTTCATTGGATATATTCAAAAGGGAGTTAGATATGGCCCTTACGGCTAAAGGGATCAAGGGGTATGGAGAGAAAGCGGGAAAGAGATACTGAGGTGAATGATCAGCCATGATCATATCGAATGGTGGTGCAGGCTCGAAGGGCTGAGTGGCCTACGCCTGCACCTATTTTCTCTGTTTCTATTTTTCTATGTTACTGGACTAGTAATCTAGAGGCCTGGATAATAATCTGTTGACCTGAGTTCAAATCCCACCACAGTAGCTGGGGGATTTTAACATAAGAACATAAGAACATAAGAATTAGGAACAGGAGTAGGCCATCTAGCCCCTCGAGCCTTCTCTGCCATTCAACAAGATCATGGCTGATCTGGCCGTGGACTCAGCTCCACTTACCCGCCCGCGCCCCATAACCCTTAATTCCATTATTGGTTAAAAATCTATCGATCTGTGACTTGAATACATTCAATGAGCTAGCCTCAATTGCTTCCTTGGGCAGAGAATTCCACAGATTCAGAACCCTCTGGGAGAAGAAATTCCTTTTCAACTCGGTTTTAAATTGGCTCCCCCGTATTTTGAGGCTGTGCCCCCTAGTTCTAGTCTCCCCGACTAGTGGAAATAACCTCTCTGCCTCTATCTTGTCTATCCCTTTCATTATTTTAAATGTTTCTATAAGATCACCCCTCATCCTTCTGAACTCCAACGAGTAAAGACCCAGTCTACTCAATCTATCATCATAAGGTAACCCCCTCATCTCCGGAATCAGCCTAGTGAATCGTCTCTGTACCCCTTCCAAAGCCAGTATATCCTTCCTTAAGTAAGGTGACCAAAACTACACATAGTACACCAGGTGCGGCCTCACCAATACCCTATACAGTTGCAGAAGGACCTCCCTGCTTTTGTATTCCATCCCTCTCGCAATGAAGGCCAACATTCCATTCGCCTTCCTGATTACCTGCTGCACCTGCAAACTAACTTTTTGGGATTCATGCACAAGGACACCCAGGTCCCTCTGCACCGCAGCATGTTGTAATTTCTCCCCATTCAAATAATATTCCCTTTTACTGGTTTTTTTCCCAAGGTGGATGACCTCACACTTTCCGACATTGTATTCCATCTGCCAAACCTTAGCCCATTCGCTTAACCTATCTAAATCTCTTTGCAGCCTCTCTGTGTCATCTACACAACCCGCTTTCCCACTAATCTTTGTGTCATCTGCAAATTTTGTTACACTACACTCTGTCCCCTCTTCCAGGTCATCTATGTATATTGTAAACAGTTGTGGTCCCAGCACCGATCCCTGTGGCACACCACTAACCACCGATTTCCAACCCGAAAAGGACCCATTTATCCTGACTCTCTGCTTTCTGTTAGCCAGCCAATTCTCTATCCATGCTAATACATTTCCTCTGACTCCACGTACCTTTATCTTCTGCAGTAACCTTTTGTGTGGCACCTTATCGAATGGCTTTTGGAAATCTAAATACACCACATCCATCGGTACACCTCTATCCACCATGCTCGTTATATCCTGAAAGAATTCCAGTAAATTAGTTAAACATGATTTCCCCTTCATGAATCCATGCTGCGTCTACTTGATTGCACTATTCCTATCTAGATGTCCCGCTATTTCTTCCTTAATGATAGTTTCAAGCATTTTCCCCACTCCAGATGTTAAACTAACCGGCCTATAGTTACCTGCCTTTTGTCTGCCCCCTTTTTTAAACAGAGGCGTTACATTAGCTGCTTTCCAATCCGCTGGTACCTCCCCAGAGTCCAGAGAATTTTGGTAGATTATAACGAATGCATCTGCTATAACTTCCGCCATCTCTTTTAATACCCTGGGATGCATTTCATCAGGACCAGGGGACTTGTCTACCTTGAGTCCCATTAGCCTGTCCAGCACTATCCCCCTAGTGATAGTGATTGTCTCAAGGTCCTCCCTTCCCACATTCATGTGACCAGCAATTTTTGGCATGGTTTTTGTGTCTTCCACTGTGAAGACTGAAGCAAAATAATTGTTTAAGGTCTCAGCCATTTCCACATTTCCCATTATTAAATCCCCCTTCTCATCTTCTAAGGGACCAACATTTACTTTAGTCACTCTTTTCCATTTTATATATCGGTAAAAGCTTTTACTATCTGATTTTATGTTTTGCGCAAGTTTACCTTCGTAATCTATCTTTCCTTTCTTTATTGCTTTCTTAGTCATTCTTTGCTGTTGTTTAAAATTTTCCCAATCTTCTAGTTTCCCACTAACCTTGGCCACCTTATACGCATTGGCCTTTAATTTGATACTCTCCTTTATTTCCTTGGTTATCCACGGCTGGTTATCCCTTCTCTTACCGCCCTTCTTTTTCACTGGAATATATTTTTGTTGAGCACTATGAAAGAGCTCCTTAAAAGTCCTCCACTGTTCCTCAATTGTGCCACTGTTTAGTCTGTGTTTCCAGTCCACTTTAGCCAACACTGCCCTCATCCCACTGTAGTCCCCTTTGTTTAAGCATAGTACGCTCGTTTGAGACACTACTTCCTCACCCTCAATCTGTATTACAAATTCAACCATACTGTGATCACTCATTCCAAGAGGATCTTTTACTAGGAGATCCTTTATTTTTACAGTCTCATTACACAGGACCAGATCTAAGATAGCTTGCTCCCTTGTAGGTTCTGTAACATACTGTTCTAAGAAACAATCCCGTATGCATTCTATGAATTCCTCCTCGAGGCTGCCCCGTGCGATTTGATTTGACCAATCGATATGTAGGATAAAATCCCCCATGATTACTGCCGTTCCTTTTTCACATGCCTCCATTATTCCCTTGATTATTGCCTGCCCCACCGTGAAGTTATTATTTGAGGGCCTATAAACTACGCCCACCAGTGACTTTTTCCCCTTGCTATCTCTAATCTCCACCCACAATGATTCAACATTTTGTTCATTAGAGCCAATATCGTCTCTCACAACTGCCCTGATATCATCCTTTATTAACAGAGCTACCCCACCTCCTTTCCCTTCTTGTCTATCTTTCCGAATCGTCAGATACTCCTGTATGTTTGATTCCCAGTCTTGGCCACCCTGCAACCACGTTTCTGTAATGGCCACCAAACCATACCCATTTGTAATGATTTGTGCCGTCAACTAATTTATTTTATTTCGAATGCTGCTTGCGTTTAGGTAGAGTGTTTTAATCCTAGTTTTTAAACCATGATTTTTAGTTTTGACCCTTCCTGCAGCCCCTTTATATTTAGTGGCCCTTTTTGTTTTTTGCCTTGGGTTTCTTTGCCCTCCACTTTTACTCAACTCCTTTCTGTCTTTTGCTTTTGTCTCCTTTTTGTTTCCCTCTGCTTCCCTGCATTGGTTCCCATCCCCCTGCCATATTAGTTTAACTCCTCCCCAACAGCACTAGCCAACACTCCCCCTAGGACATTGGTTCCGGTCCTGCCTAGGTGCAGACCGTCCGGTTTGTACTGGTCCCACCTCCCCCAGAACCGGTTCCAATGCCCCAGGAATTTGAATCCCTCCCTGCTGCACCACTGCTCAAGCCATGTATTCATCTGAGCTATCCTGTGATTCCTACTCTGACTAGCACGTGGCACTGGTAGCAATCCCGAGATTACTACTTTTGAGGTCCTATGTTTTAATTTAGCACCTAGCTCCTTAAATTCGTCTCGTAGGACCTCATCCCTTTTTTTACCTTTGTCGTTGGTACCAATGTGCACCACGACAACTGGCTGTTCTCCCTCCCTTTTTGGAATGTCCTGCACCCGCTCCGCGACATCCTTGACCCTTGCACCATGGAGGCAACATACCATCCTGGAGTCTCGGTTGCGGCCGCAGAAACGCCTATCTATTCCCATTACAATTGAATCCCCTATCACTATCGCTCTCCCACTCTTTTTCCTGCCCTCCTGTGCAGCAGAGCCAGCAACGGTGCTATGAACTTGGCTGCTGCTGCCCTCCCCTGATGAGTCATCCCCCTCAACAGTACTCAAAGCGGTGTATCTGTTTTGCAGGGGGATGACCGCAGGGGACCCCTGCACTACCTTCCTTGCACTGTTCTTCCTGCTGGTCTTCCATTCCCTAGCTGGCTGTGGACCCTTCACCTGAGGTAAGACCAACTTGCTACACGTGCTACTCACGTCATTCTCAGCATTGTGGATGCTCCCGAGTGAATCCACCCTCAGCTCCAATTCCGCAACGCGGACTGTCAGGAGCTGGAGGCGGATACACTTCCCGCACATGTAGTCGTCAGGGACACCGGAAGTGTCCCTGAGTTCCCACATGGTACAGGAGGAGCATAACATGTGACCGAGCTCTCCTGCCACGACTTAACCCTTAGATACACTTAAAATGCTAAAGTTTACTCACTGTTATAGAAGAGAAAAAAGAAAAACTACTCACCAATCACCAGCCAATCACTTACCCCCTTGGCTGTGACGTCAACTTTCTCTTTCTTTCTACTTTTTTTTTGCCTTCTCCCTGTAGTTGCACAAGCTTCTCGCCTCACCAACGAACTCCCGACGCCTCTCGCGGCCTTTTTATAGGCCTCCGACCCCGGACTCTCGCCTCACCAACGAACTCCCGACGCTTATTGCGGCCTTTTTATAGGCCTCCGACCCCGGACTCTCGCCTCACCAATGAACTCCCGACGCCTCTCACGGCCTTTTTATTGGCCTCCGACCCCGGACTCTCGCCCTCACCAACCCAGTTAATTCAGTTAATTAAATAAATCTGGAATAAAAAGTTAGTATCAGCAATGGTGGCTATGTATCTACCAGATTGTCATACAAACCCATCTGATTCACTAATCTCCTTTGGGAAGGAAATCTGTTGTTCTTACCAGATCTGGTTATATGTGATTCCAGACACACAGTAATGTGGTTAACTCTTAACTGCCCTCTGAAATAGCCAGGCAAGCCATTCAGTTAAGGACAATAAACGTGGGCTTTGCCATCGATGCCCAGAGGACACAGATTTAAGGTGATTGGCAAAAGAACAAAAGGCAACATAAGAAAAAACTTTTTTTATGCAGTGAGTAGTTAGGATCTGGAATGCACTGCCAGAAAGGATGGTGGAGGCAGACTCAATCGTGGCCTTCAAAAGGAAATTGGATAAGTACCTTAAAGAAAAATATTTGCAGGGCTACGCGGAAAAGGCAGGGGAGTGGGACTAGCTGAAGTGCTCTTGCAGAGAGGAGGTACTGGCTCGACAGGCCGAATAGCCTTCTTCCATGCTGTAACCATTCTATGATTCTATGATTTTATGATTGTGATTATGCAAATTCATTTCAACAGAAACTTGAACTATAACTTGACTTTTGAAGACTAACGCACCTTTGAGCGCAATTAGCGACCAGATTGCTCTAAAGCAGAAACTCTACCCCTTTATGTTTAAAAATTACTTTTAGTAAAGTGAGGAAGATAAATTATTTCCAATCCTCTTTACCATTGTGTCTGTTCACTCTTGTTAGATGGTCTTATAGCTCTTATCTGTTTCTCAGGATTTAAACGCCTCATATCGATGGCAAGGCCCACATTTATTGCCCACCCTAATTGCCCTTAACTGCATGTCTTGCTAGGCCATTTCAGAGGGCAGTTAAGAGTCAACCACATTGCTGTGGGTCTGGAGTCACATATAGGCCAGACCGGGTAAGGGCGGCAGATTACCTTCTCTGAAGTACATTAGTGAATCAGATGGACTTTTACGACAATCTGGTAGATACATAGGGCTCAATTTTCCCAGTGATTTGCGCCGTTTTTTTGAGCAGGCTGCTTTTTTTGGCCTAAGTTAAAAAGTCCCAGTTTCCCCAATCAATTTACACCAGCTTAACTCAGTTAGTTACGATTTTTTTAGGTTAGTTTCTTTTTTCAGCCAAAGGGGGTGTAACCTGCCACCCGCACCAATTCTGGCCATTTAGGCAAATTTGGCCAGCTGAGAGTTACTCCAGTTCTGCTTAGGCCAGTGTATGTGGCCTCTACAGAAAAACCTTCTGGAGAGTTAAAGAAATCGGCGCAGGTAAGTGCAGCAGGAGAGGGAGGGAGAGAGAGAGAGAGAGAGAGAGAGAGAGAGAGAGCGCCTCAGCTCGCATTGTGTCCCTGGTTACCATGGCAGCCCGATCTTTTTGCCGGAGATCAAGGCTCCACCCCCAAAACTAAAGGTCGGGTTAGGCCACGCCAAAATGAAGAAATCCAACGGGGAAACTTAGAACATTTTTTTTTGCCGTACTTGGGCCCGCAAAAAACGGGTGTAACTCTTCAAGTATGCCAAAAAAAAGCTTTGGGGAAAATTGAGCCCATGGTCACCAGTACTGATACTAGCTTTTTATTCCAGATTTATTTAATTAACTGAATTTAAATTCCCCCAGCTGCAGTGGTGGGATTTGAACTCAGGTCACCAGCTCATTAGTCCAGGCCTTGGAATTACTACTCCACTAACAAAGCCACTATGCTATCATTATAGAATCATAGAATGACTGCAGCACAGAAGGAGGCCATTCGGCCCATCGAGCCTGTGCCGGCTCTCTGCAAGAGCACTTCCACTCGTCCCACTCCCCCACCCTTTCCCCGTAGCTCTGCAAATTATTTTCCTTCAGGTCCTTATCCAACTCCCTTTTGAAAGCCACAATCACCTTAAATCTGTGTCCTCTGGTTGTCGACCCTTCCGCCAATGGGAACAATTTCTCTCATATCTACTCTGTCCAGACCTCTCATGAGTTTGAAGAAGCATCCATGAACCAGAGCAATTGGGCAGCGTCATAGAAGGTAATTGATCAAAAGAATTACAGTGGACGTAACTTGCGCTTAAAATTCCTCGATCTTTAGCGCTGACTTAGCCCATTTTGGATCAATTGCGCAGGAAGAATGATATTTATTCTAGAAATAAATTAATCTTCAAATCTTTGCTTTTCTTATTTCTTATTCCTCCTGGCACTCTTCATGTCATTCGGAGGTGGGATTATAGAAACATAGAATGATACAGTGCAGAAGGAGGCTATTCGGCCCATCATGCCTGTGCTGGCTCTTTGAAAGAGCTATCCAATTAGTCCCACTCCCTCTGCTCTTTCCCCAGAGCCCTGCAAATGTTTCCTTTTCAAGTATTTATCCAATTCTCTTTTGAAAGTTACTATTAAATCAGCTTCGACGGCCCTTTCGGGCAGGGCATTCCAGATCACAACAACTCGCTGTGTAAAAAAAAAAATTCTCCTCACCTCCCCCTCTGGTTCTTTTGCCAATTATCTTAAATCTGTGTCCTCTGGTTACAGCCCCTTCTGCCAGTGGAAATAGTTTCTCCTTATTTACTCTATTAAAACGATGTTTAAAAATGATTGGATGCAAACCAGTTTTGCAGGGCTGTTTTCTGGCAAATGAGGGGTGCGGACATTGAAGACTGACATGGTGCCATTGCAGATGTGACTCGGCCAATCTGTGATGTGAATCTGCACATCAAAACAGTACCGAATATGTCACTTTGTGCCCCATGATCCTATAGGCATCAGGACAAGTACGTTTATTTGCTGCAATAAAAAACTGACGGTATTTGAGACAATTATTAGGATCTTACATTCAAAAGGTAGACTATGCTGTGATTACTTCAGCACTCAAAATGCTGTCTGAAGGTTAGAACTGGACTTGTTATTACAGAAAAGACGAAGAGTGAATGTGGGCTTTGTAAGTTAAACTGTGGTTGAATATTTAACACAACAAATTGCATTTAACATCGCCCGTCTCCGCCCTTGCCTCAGCTCATCCGCTGCTGAAGCCCTCATCCATGCATTTGTTACCTCTAGACTTGACTATTCCAATGCACTCCTGGCTAGCCTCCCACATTCTACCCTACGTATACTAGAGGTGATCCAAAGCTCTGCTGCCCGTGTCCTAACTCGCATCAAGTCCTCCTCACCCATCACCCCTGTGCTCGCTGACCTACATTGGCTCCCGGTTAAGTAACACCTCGATTTCAAAATTCTCATCCTTGTTTTCAAATCCCTCCATGGCCTCGCCCCTCCCAATCTCTGTAATCTCCTCCAGCCCCAAACCCCCTGAGACATCTGCGCTTCTCTAATTCTGTCCTCTTGAACATCCCTGATTATAATCACTCAATCATTGGTGGCCATGCCTTCTGTTGCCTAGGCCCTAAACTCTGGAATTCCCTGCCTAAACCTCTCCGCCTCTTTACCTCACTTTCCTCTTTCAAGACGCTTCTTAAAACCTATCCCTTTGACCAAGCGTTTGGTCACCTGCCCTAATTTCTCCTTACGTGGCTCAGTATCAAATCTTTTATCCCATAATACTCCTGTGAAGCGCCTTGGGACATTTCAATACATTAAAGGCGCTATATAAATTCAAGTTGTTGTTGTTGTTTCATTTATCATTATCATAGGCAGTCCCTTGGAATCGAGGAAGACTTGCTTCCACTCTTAGAATGAGTCCTTAGGTGGTTGAACAGTCCAATACGAGAGCCACAGTCACTGCCACAGGTGGGACAGACAGTCGGTGAGGGTAAGTGTGGGTGGGACAGGTTTGCCGCGCGTTCCTTCCGCTGCCTGCGCTTGATTTCTGCATGCACTCGGTGATGAGACTCGAGTCCCGGATGCACTTCTTTCACTCAAGGTGGTCTTTGGCCAGGGACTCCCAGGTGTCAGTGGGGATGTTGCACTTTATCAGGGAGGCTTTGAGGGTGTCCTTGTAACGTTTCTGCTGTCCACCTTTGGCTCGTTTACCATGAAGGAGCTCCACATAGAGCACTTGCTTTGGGAGTCTCGTGTCTGGCATGCGGACAATGCGCCTGCCCAGCGAAGCTGATCAAGTGTGGTCAGTGCTTCAATGCTGGGGATGTTACCCTTTATATAGCGCCTTTAAAGAAGTAAAACATCCCAAGGCGCTTCACAGGAGCGTTATTGGACAAAGCTTGGCCCAAAGGTGACTAAAAGCTTTGTCAAAGAGTTCTAAAGAGTGTCTTGAAGGAGGAGAGAGAGAGGTAGAGAGGCAAATACATTTAGGGGAGGGTATTTGAGAGCTTAGGGCCTAGGCAGCTGAAACCACTTTCGCGAAAGAGGCCAGAATTGGAGGAGCGGGGGGGAAGGAGAGGGAGGTGGGGTGGGGGGGGGGCTGGCTGGGGGTGCGGGAGGGGGGTTGTGGAGCTAGAGGAGATTACATAGATAGGGAGGTGCGAGGCCATGGAAGGATCTGAAAATAAGCACGATAATTTTGAAGTCGAGGCGTTGCTGGACCAGGAGCAAATGGAGGTCAGCGAGCACAATAAAATATAAAAGTAACAAACCTCAATCATGGGCAAGGGTAGAGATTAAAATAGCTATTTGGGAATAGTGAATGAAAAAAACATTTGGAAATGATTCTTACCAAGTTCAGTTAATACTGTGGGAAAAGATTTCCTCAATTTTTTATTTGTAGTGAAAATATAAACGTATATATTTTCGTCAGGAGGCGGATACAATTGGAGTTGGTTTTCCCTACTCCTTCCTGTCAATCACACCTCTCCAAAGGTCTGTGTCCTTTCCAACTCTTGCATTAAAATCACCAACGAGAATTGACTTGTCACCCGTTGGAACTCGAGACTGGGATTGTTCAAGGCTGGAGTAGAATTCTGCTTTGGCCTCATCCGTAACTTCCAGGGTTGGGGCGTACACTCTGACAACCGCAGCAGAATGGTTCTGGGTTAGAGTGAGCCGAAGGGTCATGAGGCGCTCTTTTATCCCACAAGGGAAAGCTCTAAGGCGCAAAACCAGCTCATTTTTAATGGCAAAGCCAACCTCATGTATGTATTTAAATGTATGTAAAAATGTATCTACGCTACAACAGGGGAACAAAAGAATTCTTCTCCAGTGTTGCTTTAAAGAGGAACATGATGAATGTTTGGTTATGGAATGTATTGGCGGTTATAGAGAGAATTATTGACATCACATACCCGATGGAATACTTGGAAACGCTCCGAGACATCTGCACTTCTCTAATTCTGGTCTTTTGTGCATCCCTGATTATAATCGCTCAACCATCGGCGGCCGTGCCTTCGGCTGCCTGGGCCCTAAGCTCTGGAATTCCCTCCCTAAACTTCTAGGCCTCTCTACCTCTCTCTCCTCCTTTAAGACGCTCCTTAAAACCTACCTCTTTTGGTCATCTACTCATAATATCTCCTTATGTGGCTCAGTGTCAAATTTTGTTTTATAATACACCTGTGAAGTGCCTTAGGACGTTTTACTGTATTAAAGGCACAATTTCAAATAAAAGTAATTTTGTTGACTGCAATATTGCAGGGACTAAGTGGGAATGTCATCTGTGAAGTGCAACTATTCAAGGTTGAATAATATGTATTCAAATGTGAATTAGTAGCCTCGAGTTTTTTATTTGATTTGCTTTGTAAATTGGATGGGATAGAGTTTGGGGAAATCACAGGCAACTTTAATCATGTTTTCCTTCTTGAAATTTTACATCCGAAGGAGGCTAAGTAAGTTGGAGAGAATTCATGGAAGTGTAAATCTTGCACGATACTTCAGAGGGAGGGGTGTACATGTGCTTTTGTGGCCATTTCTCATTGTAGGCTGTCTTATGTTCATATTTGTCTATCCTGATAGGCTTTCAACAGGAGGGGTCTGATACCAGAAGGGAGGGAAGGTTGGTATATACTTTCCCACAAACTATCAATACTGGATCTTAGAGCTGTGTGGGCACCATACAATGTGCCCAGTTTATCAATGCATTTTACCATCTGCACTTTCTTTCTTTCTTAAGAGTTTTAGAATTTTTGTTTACTACATTCTTAAAATCTCTATTCATTCACGGGATGTGAGCGTCGCTGGAAAGGCCAGCATTTATTGCCCCTGCCTAATTGCCCTTGAGAGGATGGTGGTGAGCTCACTTCTTGAACCGCTGCAGTCCGTGTGGTGAAGGTGCTCCCACAGTGCTATTGGGGAGGAAGTTCCAGGATTTTGACCCAGCGACAATGAAGGAACGGCGATATATTTCCAAGTCAGGATGATGTGTGACTGAGGGGAATTGGAGTTGGTAGTGTTCCCATGCACCTGCTGCCCTTGTCCTTCTAGGTGGTAGATGTTGTGGGTTTGGGAGGTGCTGCCAAAGAAGCCTTGGCGAGTTGCAGCAGTGCATCTTGTAGATGGTACACACTGCAGCCACGGTGCGCTGGTGGTGGAGGGAGTGAATGTTCAAGGTGGTGGATGGGGTGTCAATCAAGTGGGCTGCTATGTCCTGGAGGGTATCGAGCTTCTTGAGTGTTGGAGTTTCACTCATCCAGGCAAGTGGAGAGTATTCCATCACACTCCTGACTTGTGCCTTTTAGATGGTACAAAGGCTTTACGGAGGCAGGAGGTGAGACACTCGCTGCAGAATACCCAGCCTCTGACCTGCTCTTGTCGCCATAATATTTATGTGGCTGGTCCAGTTATGTTTCTGGCCAATGGTCACAGTAACGTGTCAGGTGACCCTTAATAAAACCCAGGGAGAACTTTTCAAATAAGGTTTTTTTTTAAATCAGGTTGCAGTTTGCCACAGGATATCTTTTCTGTTATGACTTTAATAGTCTTATGAATGACTCCACGAGGTCGAGTATTGAACTTGAGCTGTTGTGATCTTAGTCCCATTTATTATAACTCCAGAGTGAGGCACAAGCATGGTGGGCAGCCTTTTACACTGGGCCTGGCACACCTATGCAGGTGACCCTCAGGTCTCCCACCGCAGTGCCCTCTGGTGGCACACCTTATGTGATTATACAGTTAGTATACATGAGCTACATACATGACATCACTTCCCCCAAGTCTTTCATACAAATTGACTCATACATTGACGGTGACCTGGGCTTTGCTCTTCCTGGTTGACCATTGGAGGGTCGCTTTTAGCTTGGCTGGGTTGGTAGTGAGATTTGTTGCCAGTGGAGGTCCCAGTGGTTTCTGCTTGTGAGTCCATGACTACTCAATTCTACCCCCACACAGAGATCATGTTAATGGCCCGTTACATGCAAGTTGCATTCAAGTTCATCACATGGGTTTTACATTTACATCCTGGTACATTTGTTGGGTGGATTACAGTTGCGTTTCTTTTTGTATGGTACATTTACATGATCAGTACAGGTATATCAGTACAGGTACACAAGGACAGTCTAGTTCCAGCATGGCCGGATGAGATCCGGGTCGTCTGGTGGCAGAGCAGCGCCCCATGCTAGTGGGTCTGTGGGCGAGGTGAGCTCATTTTGCTCGAGTTGCCAGAGTTCAGGGCTCTTGCCGTTACTCCTAGTGTCGGGCAGCTGATGTGTCTGTGACCTCCCTATCCTTTTTGTTTGCAGTGTTGCTGTTGCTCCCTGGGAAGCGGTCTGAGCGAGTGAGCGTTTCGTCAAAGCGATGGTGGGGCTGCCCCCTCTTGTCTAGCAGTTCACAGGGGACTGCTGACTCGCTTTACCTGAGGGCACTGTTGTGAGCACTCTCTAGTTTGGGATCCTGGCTGGTCCAGGTCCTGTTTGGAGGAGACGTTGCGGGTGACCTTTCGCTCTTGGGCATTGCCGTGGTGGCGAGTGGGTTTGTGAGCTGCGCCTTTTCCACCCGGGTAATGGGCGACGGTAGCCGACTGCGAGCATAGGCGCAGCTTACTGTTTCTGGCCCATGGCAGTTCATGCCATCAAGTGTCTGCAATGTTAAACCGATCTGAGGCAGGGTATCACTACTGGTGCCTCTGCTCTCCGGGCATTGTTTACTCTGCGGCTTGTCTACTTCTGTCAGCTGTGGGGACACTTTATGGTACACCGTTCTGGTCCTGGGGATGCAGGCTACAGCATTGGGTAGCCCGCTGGACCTGTATACGACCGTTAGGTGTTTGTCCGCTACATTTGCTGATTGCAATTTGCACCCGACATCGCTCAACAACATTTAGCTCGTTACAGCTGGACTTTTACATTGGTTACCAATTTCAAGCAGTTCATTCAAAAATGGCGGGTTGCTAACCTCCTTTAAAATGGCCTTACTACTTTTACCCCAATCGTCTTCCTTGTGTGGAACCACGTGTCGTTGCTCCATTAGCGCTGCACCTCATGGTTTGGACGCCATCTTTTCCCTGTCCATGATGTCAACTGCCGCGATCTTCTTTCCCAGGGATTCTGCCACTGAAGCTGGGAAGGTGCCCTCGGATCCAATCTTCCTCCCCAGGAGTCCTGCCACTGAAACCGGGACGGCGCGTTCGGGTCGTCTTGGCCGGATCATCAGCACGCAGTCATGATGAGTGGTCTGTGCCTCGTGGACAGCGCGGATCTGCTCTCTGGTGCCTGGTCCAACCAAAGGTGGGGGCTTGCTCTGCCTCTGAGCACGGGGGATGTCGATCGCTGGAGGGATGAAGCCTTCCCAGTTCCAATGAATCTTCCCCATCCATCTTCTTCCAAGTAGCGTTGGTCCATCACCTGAAACAATCCACAATGGTTTATTGTACACCACGTCATCATGGGATACACTTACATCCGCACTACCAACAACTGATATCAGTTCCTTGGTGTAGGTGCGCAGCTTTACCTGAACCGGGACCAGCTTGGGTCGTTCAGCTTGATCGTTCCATAGCCTCTCAAAGGTTTCCTGGCTCATTCCTGACTGACTGACTCGCCCCCGTGTCCACTTCCATGAAGCCTGGAATGTCATTTATCTCGACTTCTATTATCACTGGAGGACAATCTGTGGTGCAGGTATATACTCAATACATTTTGTCCTGGGACTGAGCTGCCTCTCTAGCCATCTCCTAGTAATTCGCGCTGGATTCACAGCCATCTGCTGACTCCTCTTCCACGTGATAAGTCACAGCTCTTTTGCACATTCGCTGGAGGTGGCCCTTTGTGCTGCAGCCTTTGCACACATAGTCTCTGAACCGACACTGATAAGCCCTGTGATTACCTCTGCAACACCAGCATGGTGCTACTCGACTTACATTTGCACCCTCGGCGGACTCTGAATTAAAGGACTCAGGGGCCTGTACTCTCTGCCCCGGACAGATTCACATTCAACAGTTCTGCCTGTGAAAGGCGCCATTCTATTTACAGTACTTGCCGGGTTTGAGTCCTGAGAATGAGTCATCATCTGCTTGGAGCTGCAGTTTAACGTCATGAATGCCTGGCTAATGGCCTTCTGCAGAGTGACGGTGGTTTCGGCAGACAGTAGCCTGTGAAGAAGGGCCTCATGACCAATGCCAATTACGAAGACGTCCCGCAACGCATCGGCGAGGGATGCACTGAATTCACACGGTCCTGCCAGCCTCCTGAGGTCGGCAGCGTACTTCGCGATTTCCTGGCCCTCGGGGCGTTGGTGTATATAAAATCGATGCCTGGCCGTGAGGATGCTGTCCTTTGGTTTGAGTTGGTCCAGAATTAGCACTATCAGCTCCTCGTATGACTGGGTCGTTGTTTTCTCTGGTGCAAGCAAGTCCCTGGCGAGGCCGTAGACCGCGGGCCCACAACTGGTCAACAGGATAGCTCTGCGCTTATCTGCCAGTGTGGCCAGATCATCGCCTACCAGGTCGTTTGCTACGAAATATTGGTTGAGCCGCTCCGTAAAGGCTTCCCATTCTTCACCCTCTGAGAACTTTTCTAATGCACCAACGTTAGTCATTTTTGTGTGAAAGTTCGTAATCTCGTCGCCAGTTGTTATGTATTTAATAGTCTTATGAGTGACTCCATGAGGTCTAGTATTGAACCTGAGCTGTTGTGACCTTAGTCCCATTTATTGTAACTCCAGAGTGAGGCACAAGCATGGTGGGCAGCCTTTTATACTGGGCCCTGCACACCTATGCAGGTGACCCTCAGGTCTCCCGCCGCAGTGCCCTCTGGTGGCACACCTTATGTGACTATACATTTAGTATACATGGTTGACATACATGACATTTTCAGATCTTTGTTCCTTTTGATTTGAGATCAGAAGAACCTTGCTCTGTACCTGAGACCAGGAGGAAGCATAAACGTCAATAATAAATATGGTTAAACAATGATGCAAGGATGGATTATGTTAAATATTACCACTTGAAATATTAAAGATTTTATAATCCAGTAGAATTCTTATCCTTGTTGTTAAATCCCTCCATAAGAACATAAGAAATAGAAGCAGGAGTTGGCCATTTGGCCCCTCGAGCCTGCTCCGCCATTCAATAAGATCCTGGCCTCAACTCCACTTTCCTGCCTGATCCCCATAACCCTTGACTCCTCTACAGTTTAAAAATCTGCCTTTCTCTACCTTAAATATATTCAATGACTCAGCCTCCATAGCTCTCTGGGGTAGAGAATTCCAAAGATTCACGACCCTCTGAGAGAAGATGATCCTCCTCATCTCCGTTTTAAATGGGTGGCCCTTTATTCTGAAATTATGAAACCCTAGTTCTAGATTCCTCCAAGGTGAAACATCCTCTCTGCATCTATCTTGTCAAGCCCCCTCAGAATTTTACATGTTTCAATAAGATCATCTCTCATTCTTCTAAACTCCAACATCATCATAGGCAATCCCTCGAAATCGAGCAAGACTTGCTTCCACTCTAAAAGTTGAGTTCTTAGGTGACTGAACAGTCCAATACTGGAATTACAGTCTCTGTCACAGGTGGGTCAGACAGTCGTTGAAGGAAAGGGTGGGTGGGACTGGTTTGCCGCATGCTCCTTTCCGTGCTTATTTTCTGCATGCTCTCAGCGACGAGACTCGAGGTGCTCGGCGACCTCCCGGATGCACTTCCTACACTTAGGGCGGTCTTTGGCCAGGGACTCTCAGGTGTTGGTGGGGATATTGCATTTTATCAGGGAGGCTTTGAGGGTGTCCTTGAAACATTTCCTCTGCCCACCTCGGGCTCGCCTGCCGTGGAGGAGTTCCGAGTAGAGCGTTTGCTTTGGGAGTCTTTGGGTGTCAGGCATGCGAACAATGTGGTCCGCCCAACGGAGCTGGTCGAGTGTGGTCAGTGCTTCGATGCTGGAGATGTTGGCCTGATCGAGGACACTAACGTTGGTGCATCTGTCCTCCCAGGGGATCTCCAATGAGTGTAGGCTCAACCTTTCTTCAGGAGATAATCCCTTCATCTCAGGAATCAACCTAGTGAACCTTCTCTGAACTGCCTTCAATGCAAGTATATCCTCCCTTTAATAAGGAAACCAAAACTGTATGCAATACTCCAGATGTGGTCTCACCAACGTCCTGTACAGTTGCAGCAAATCTTGCCTACTTTTATACACTATCCCCCTTGCAATAAAGGCCAACATTCCATTTGCCTTCCTAATTACTTGCTGTACCAGCAAACTAACCTTTTGTGTTTCATGCATAAGGACCCCCAGGTCCCCCTGTACTGCAGCATTTTGCAGTCTCTCTCCATTTAAATAATAATTTGCTCTTTTATGCTTCCTACCAAAGTGGATAACCTCACATTTTCCCACATTATACGCCATCTGTCAAATTTTGCCCACTCATTTAACCTATCTATATCCCTTTGTATTTTCCCTGTTTCCCATTATTAATTCCCCAGTCTCATCCTCCAAGGGATCAATTTTTACTTTACCTACTCTCTTCCTTTTTATATACCTGTAGAAGCTCTTACTGTCTGTTTTTATATTTCTTGCTAGTTTATTCTCATAGTCTATCTTCTCCCTCTTTATCAGTTTTTTTAGTCGTCCTTTGCTGGTTTCTAAACATTTCTCAATCCTCTGGCCTACCACTAATCTATACAACATTGTATGGATTTGTTTTCAATTTGATACCATCCTTTACTTCCTTAGTCAGACACAGATAGTTTATCCTTCTCTTAGAATCTTTCTTTCTTACTGGAATATATCTTTGCTGAGAGTTATGAAATATCTCCTTAAATGTCTACCACTGATTAATCTATTTTTCCAGTCCACTTTAGCCAACTCTGTCTTCATACTTTTGTAATTGCCTTTTTTAAGTTCAGGACACTAGTTTGAGACCCAAGTTTCTCACCCTCAAACTGAATTTGAAATTCTAATATGCTATAATCACTCTTCCTTGGAGAATTCTTTACTATGAGATCATTAATTAATCCTATCTCATTACATATTACCAGAGCTAAAATAGCCTGATCCCTGGTTAGTTCCACAATGTATTGGTCTAAGAAACCATCCCAAATACAGTCTATAAACTCATCCTCAAAGGCTACCTTTGCCAATTTGATTTGTCCAATCTATATGAAAATTAAAATCGCCCATGATTATTGCTATACCTTTCTTAAAAGCCTCCATTATTTCTTGATTTATACTCTGTCCTACAGTGTAGCTGCTGTTTGGAGCCTATAGATTATTCTCACCAGTGACTTCTTTCCCTTATTATTTCTTATCTCCATCCAAACTGATTCTACATCTTGATCTTCTGAGCCAATATCATTTCTCACGACTGCACTGATCTCATCCTTTATTAACAGAGCTACCCCATCTCCTTTTCCTTTCTGCCTATCCTTATGAAATGGCAAATACCCCTGAATATTCAGTTCCCTGCCTTGTTCACCTTGCAACTACATCTCTGTAATGGCTATCAGATCATACACATTTATATCTACATGTGCCGTCAACTCATCTATCTTGTTACGAATGCTGCGTGCTTTCAGATAAAGAACTTTTCATTTTGTCTTTCTACAATTATTCCCTACTCTGACTTCTAGTGCATTCTTATCTTTATAAGCTCTGTCCCTTCCTGTCATATTCTGGTTATCATTACCCCTACTGCTACCCTGCAATATTGCCTTCTCCTTTTTCTTTGACTTTTTAAATTTCCCTTCACCTGAAACCCACGCCCCCTCACTCCCCTGCCCTATTTAGTCTAAAACCTTATCTACAGCCCTAGTTATTCAATTCACCATGACACTGGTCCCAGCATCGCTCTAGTGAAGCCCGTCCCAACGGAACACCTCTCTCTTTCCCCAGTACGGGTACCAGTGCCCCATGAATCGAAACCCATTTCTCCCACACCAATCTTTGACTCAAGCATTCATCTCTCTTATTTACCCTATGCCAATTTGCTCAAAGATTACGACCTGAGCCACGGTAGAGGTGCGGGAGAAGTGCAGCGAGGTCGGGACCCAGGAGCGAGTTCGGGACCCAGGAGCGAGGCCGAGCCCAACAACATGGTCGAGGCCGAGGAGTGGAGCAGCGTGGATCAGCAGCAGGGTGGGGGCCCAGGTAAGGTGCAGCATGGGCCAACAGCGAGGTATGGAGGCTTACACTGCATCCTATGATCCAGGGAGAGAGGACCTGTGGGAAAGAGGGAGGACAGTAGGAATATGTATGTGTGTGTGTGTGTGTACCATGCCTATGCAGCGGAGCCTGGTCTCCAATCATCTTGGATCCCCTTGCCATTGGACCAAGACCTTGCTCTGTCAAGTCCGTGTGGTAGGTGATGTGCATTAAAAGAATACATGCACAGGCATCTTCCACCCTTCAAAATGAAGTTTGGGACCTGCAACGTCAGGACCCTCATGGACAACCCCAACAGGGACAGACCGGAACGCCATACTGCTATCGTTGCCTGGGAATTCAGATGGTTCAACATAGCCATCGCCACCCTAAGCAAGACTCAGCAGGCAGGGGAAGACCAGCTCAAGGAACAAGGTGATGGTTACACTTTCTTCTGGAAAGGTAAACCAGAAGAAGAACGCTGCTTCCATGGGTAGGCTTCGCCATAAAAAATGAGCTAGTTGGGTGTCTCAGAGTCTCCCCTTGCAGAATAAACGAAAGCCTCATGACTTTACGGCTCACGCTAGCCCAGATCCAGTGTGCTACAGTCATCAGTGCATATGTCCCAACACTGGAAGCTACAAATGAGACCAAAGAGAAATTCTACTCCAGCCTTGAACAATCCCTGTCCCAAGTCCCAGTGGGCGACAAGCTGATCTCCTTGGTGACTTTAATGCCAGAGTTGGAAAAGACACAGACCTCTGGGGAGGTGTGATCGGCAGAGAGGGGGTGGGGGAAACCAACTCCAGCGGTACCCTCCACCTGACGAAATGCTTAGAACATGGCCTTGTCATAACCAACACCTTTTTCCGTCGGAGAGATAAGTACAAGGCCTCATGGCAACACCCTCGCTCCAAGCACTGGCATTTGCTACACTACGTCATCATCCGAGCGAGGGACCGCAAGGACGTACGCGTCACCTGCACCATGACAGGAGCTGATGACTGTTGGATGGACCACTGCCTAATCCACTCTGTCATTACCATCAACATTGCCCCAAAACAACGACGGCAACAGAATGATGCCACAGGAAAATCAACGCTGGGGCACTCAAAGACCCTGCTAAGAAAGCCCTATTCAGCCAACGCCTCACAACCAACCTGACAGCTTTCAGTAATCCAGAGACGCAGAGTGTCCACAGTGCCTGGTCTGCCCTTGAGGCACCTGTGAAGAGACGTTTGGTCAAGTGACCAGGAAACATCAAGACTGGTTCGACGAGAATGACCAGGAGATCCAGGAGCTAATAAGTCCACAACTGCAAGGCATTCTTGAACTGCAAACCGCAACACAACTCGAGAGCAAGGAAGCAGCTCTACAGATGTCTGAAGGCCGAGGTCCAACATAAGATTCAGGACCTAAAGAACAGATGGTGGGTGGAGAAAGCGCAGGAGATCCAGCAACTAGCCGACAACCATGACGTGCATGGATTCTTTAGCGCAGTCAAGACCACCTACGGCCCAAGCACCCAAGGTCCTACCCCACTAAGGGCCAAGAATGGAAAGGTACTCATCAAAGACAGAGAGACAGTCAGTGCCCACTGGAAGGAGCACTTCGAGGATCTCCTTAACCAAGACTCTGTCTTCGACGTGAGTGTCCTCAACTCAATCTTGCAGCATGCTACCCGCCACCACCTCAGCACACGCCATGCCCAGAATAAGGTAGAAAAGGCCATCTGACAACTGAGAACAACAAGGCCTCAGGAGCAGATGGAATCTCTGTCAAAGCACTAAAGCATGGCGGAGAAGCATTTTTGGCATGAATCCATGAACTCATTTCTCTTATTTGGAAGGAGGAGAGCATGCCAGGGGATCTCAAAGACGCTGTAATTGTGACCATCTTTAAGAAAGATGACAAGTCCAATTGCAGTAATTACAGAGGAGTTTCCCTGCTGTCTGCTACAGGGAAAGTCATCTCGAGAATCCTCCTCAATCACCTTCTCCCAGTGGCTGAAGAGCTCCTGTCAGAGTTGCAATGCGGACTCTGCCCACTAAGGGGCACAATGGGCATGATCTTCACCGTGCATCAAATTCAAGAAAAATCCAAGGAGCAGCACTAACCTCTGTACATGGCCTTCTTTGACCTCACAAAGGGCTTCGACATCGTCAACCTTGAGGGATTATGGAGTGTCCTCCTCAAATTAGGCTGCCCTCAAAAGTATGTCGCCATCCTCCGCCTGCTTCAAGATGACATGCAAGCTGTGATCCTGACCAACAGATCCACCACAGACCCAATTCACATTTGGACCGTGGTCAAGCAAGGCTGTGTCATTGCACCAAGCTTTTCTCAATCTTCCTTGCTGCAATGCTCCATCTCACCCTCAGTAAGCTCCCCGCTGGAGTGGAGCTAATCTTCAGAAGAAATGAGAAATTGTTCAACCTCCGTCGCCTCCAGTCCAGATCCAAGGTCGTCCCATCTTCTGCCATTGAATTACAGTACGCAGACGATGCTTGCTTCTGCGCATACTCGGAAGTCAAGCCATCGTTACACCTTCACCGAAGCATTCGACAGTATGGGCCTTATACTAAACATTCGTAAGACAAAGGTCCTCTACCAATATTCCCCCGCCACATTGTACTGCCCTCCAATTATCAAAATCCATGACGAGCCCTTGGACAACGTGGACCATTTTCCATACCTACTGCCTACAAGGGCAGAGATCAATGACGAAGTCCAACACCGCGTTCAGTGTGCCAGTGCAGCTTTCGGTCGCCTGAGAAAGAGAGTTTTTGAAGACCCAGACCTCAAACCTGGCACCAAGCTCATGGTCTCAAGCCCTGCTATATGCTTCAGAGACATGGACTAAGTACAGCAGGCACCTCAAAGCACTGGAGAAATACCATCAACGCTACCTCCGCAAGATTCTGCAAATCTATTGGCAGGATAGGCGCACCAACGTCGGTGTTCTTGCTCAGGCCAATATCCCCAGCATCGAAGCATTGACCACGCTCAATCAGCTCCGATGGACAGGCCACATCGTCCGCAGGCCCAATACTAGACTCCAAAAACAAGTGCTCTACTCAGAGAGCTCCGACACGGCAAGCGAGTCCCAAGTGTGCAAAGGAAATGCTTCAAGGACACTCTCAAAGCCTCCTTGAAAAAGTGCAACAGCCCTACCGACACCTGGGAATGCCTGTCCCAATTTCTCTCAAAGTGGAGGAGAAACATCCGGGAAGGCGCCGACCACCTCGAGTGTCTACGCTGGGAGCAAGTGGAAGCCAAGTGCAAACAGCGGAAGGAGCTCACAACAACCCAAGCACCCCAACCACACGTCCCTTCAACCACCGTCTGCCCCACCTGTGACAGAGACTATAGGTCCCAATTTGGACTCATCAGTCATGTGAGAACTCATATTAGTGTGGAAGCAAGTCATCCTCGACTCCGAGGGACTGCCTAAGAAGAAGAAGAATCCAGAGATTATTACTGTTATGTATGTAAACCTGTAAATACCATGTCTAACCACCAGAGGGCTTATCCCCTGGAGTCCCAAGGGATCCCACAATCCCTTGGGAGCACCTGTATATAAGGAGGCCTCACAGGCTGGAGAGGCACTCTGAGTAATAAAGGACTCAGTCACACCTTAATTTGAGCTTGCAGTATCTAGTCTGACTCTTTATTCAAGACATAACAACTGGCGACGAGATGCAAATGACAAACCTCACCACAACAATGCAGAGAACCATGGGCATCCTGGAGAAATTTTCGGAGTAGCGATGATTGGGAAACCTTCGTGGAGCGACTTGAACAATACTTCGTGGCCAACGAGCTGGAAGGAAAAGCGATCGCTGCCAAACGAAGGCCGATCCTCCTCACCATTTGCGGGGCACCAAAGTATGGCCTCATGAAAAATATGCTCGCTCCAGCGAAACCCACAGACAAGTTGTACGATGAGTTGTGCACACTGGTCTGGGAGCATCTAAACCTGAAGGAAAGCGTTCTGATGGCGAAGTATTGGTTCTACACATACAAGTGGTCTGAAGGCCAAGAAGTGGCGATCTACGTCGCCGAGCTAAGGCGCCTTGCAGGACATTGCGAATTGGAAGGACACTTGGAGCACGTGCTCAGAGACTTCTTTGTACTTGGCATTGGCCATGAAGTAAACTTTTGACTGTAGAGACCCCAACCTTGAGTAAGGCCAAAGCGATAGCCCAGGCATTTATCGCCACCAGTGACAATACCAAACACATTTCTCAGCACACGAGTGCTGCTGCAAGTACTGTGAACAAAGTAATATTGTTTTCAAATCGAAATGTACAGGGCAGGACTTCCACGCCTGCAGCTGCACATCCGCAGATGTCTCAGAGTCCGCCATCGAGGGTGGTGAATACAAGGCCATTAACACCTTGTTGGCGCTGCGGAGGTGATCATCGCTTCCATTCATGCCGCTTCAAAGTATACTTTGCAAGGGCTGTGGAACAATGGGACACCTCCAACAGATGTGCAGGCGAGCTGCAAACCCTGCTAATCCTGCAAACCACCATGTTGCAGAGGAGGACAGATCCACGGTGGATCATGACGAACTTGAGCCTCAGACCAAGGAGGCAGAGGTATATGGGGTGCACACCCTTACCACAAAGTGTCCCCGATAATGCTGAAGGTTGAATTAAATAGACTCCCGGTGTCCGTGGAGCTGGACACAGGCGCAAGCCAGTCCATAATGAGCAAAAAGACTTTCGATAAATTGTGGTGCAGCAAGGCCTCAAGGCCAGTCCTGACTCCCATTCATACTAAACTGAGAACGTAAACAAAGGAACTGATTCCCGTTATCGGCAATGCTACCGTAAAGGTTTCCTATGATGGAGCGATGCACGAGTTACCACTCTGGGTGGTACCGGGCGATGGCCCCACGCTGTTCAGCAGGAGCAGGCTGGGCAAGATACGTTGGAACTGGGACGACCTCCGAGCGCTTTCATCCGTCGATGACACCTCATGTGCCTAGGTCCTAAACAAGTTCCCCTCGCTGTTTGAACCAGGCATCGGGAAGTTCCAAGGAGCAAAAGTGCAGATTCATTTGATTCCGGGAGTGCGATCTATCCATCACAAGGCGAGAGCGGTACCTTACATGATGAGATAGAGGGTGAAGATTGAGCTGGACAGGCTGCATCGAGAGGGCATCATTTCGCCGATCGAATTCAATGAGTGGGCCAGTCCAGTTGTTCCAATCCTTAAGGGAGAAAGCACCGTCAGAATCTGTGGTGATTATAAAATAACTATCAATCGTTTCTCACTGCAGGATTAATACCAGCTACCAAAGTCAGACGACCTATTTGCGATGCTGGCGGGAGGGAAAACGTTCACGAAGCTGGACTTGACCTCGGTTTACATGACGCAGGAGCTGGAGGAATCATCGAAAGGCCTCATCTGCATTAACATGCACAAAAGCCTCTTCATTTACAACAGATACCCGTTTGCGATTCGATCAGCCGTGGTGATATTACAAAGGAACATGGAAAGCTTGCTGAAGTCGGTCCCTCGCACTGTGGTCTTCCAGGCCGACACCTTGGTTACAGGTCGGGACACTGTCGAGCACCTGCAGAACCTGGATGAGCTTCTTAGTTGGCTTAATCATGTGGGGCTCAGGTTAAATGGCTCGAAGTGCGTTTTCCTGGCGCTTGAAGTGGAGTTCCTGGGGAGAAGAATCATGGTGGACGGCATCAGGCCCACCGATTTGAAAACGGAGGCAATCAAGAACGCACCGAGACCACAGAACGTGACGGAGCTGCGGTCGTTTCTAGGACTCCTGAACTATTTTGGGAACTTCTTACCGGGTCTTGGCACATTGTTAGAACCACTGCACTCTTTACTGCGTAAAGGAGGTGAATGGGTATGGGGTAAAAGCCAAGAAAATGCCTTTGAGAAAGCTAGGAAGCTGTTATGTTTAAACAAATTGCTTGTGTTGTACGATCCATGTAAGCGTTTGGTACTAGCATGTGATGCATCGTCATACGGGGTCGGGAGTGTATTGCAACAAGCTAAAGAATTTTGGAAATTGCAACCGGTTGCTTATGCATCCAGAAGTCTGTCTAAGGTCAAGAGGGCCTACAGTATGATCAAAAAAGAAGCGTTAGCGTGTGTTTATGGGGTAAAGAAAATGCATCAATATCTGTTCGGGCTCAAATTTGAATTGGAAACCGACCATAAGCCGCTTATATCCCTCTTTTCTGAAAGCAAGGGGATAAACACGAATGCATCGGCCCGTATCCAGAGATGGGCGCTCACGTTGTCCGCATACAACTACGCCATCCGCCACAGGCCAAGCACAGATAACTGTGCCAATGCTCTCAGTAGGCTGCCATTGCCCACCACAGGGGTGGAGCTGGCACAGCCCGCAGATTTAGTTACGGTAATGGAAGCATTTGAGAGTGAACAATCGCCTTCAGATTAGAACCTGGACAAGCCAGGACCCTTACTGTCCTTAGTAAAAAAACTGTGTGCACCACGGGAGTTGGTCTAGTGTCCCGTTAGAGATGCAGGAAGAAATAAAGCCATACCAGCAGACTACCTCCTATGGGGTAATCGGGTGGTGGTGCCAAAAAAGGGCAGGGACACTTTCATCGTGATCTCCACAGCACCCACCCAGGCATTATAATGATGAAAGCGATAGCCAGATCCCACGTATGGTGGCCCGGTATCGATGCAGACTTAGAGTCCTGCATGCACAAATGTGACATATGTTCACAGTTAAGCGATCAAACATGCCACATCTGCCCTGTTTAAACCAGCGTCCAATGGTCAGGCAGAACGAGCAGTTTAAACAATCAAGCAGAGCTTGAAAGGGGTAACTGAAGGCTCACTGCAGACTCGCTTATCCTGAGTCCTGCTTAGTTACCACACAAGACCCCACTGGCTCACTGGGGACTCTCCCGCTGGACTGCTCATGAAAAGGACACTTAAGACTAGGCTCTCGTTAGTACACCCTGATCTACACGAACAGGTAGAGAGCAGGCGGCTTCAACAGAATACATATCATGATCGCACAAATGTGTCACGCAAAATTACGATAAATGATCCTGTATTTGTGTTGAACTATGGACAAGGTCCCAAGTGGCTTCCTGGCACTGTTTTGTTTCCAAAGAGGGGAATAGAGTGTTTGTGTTCAAACTCTCAAATGGATTCACCTGCAGGAAACACTTGGACCAAATCAAACTCAGATATATGGACTATCCAGAACAACCCACAATAGACTCCACCTTTTTCCACCCTCCAACACACACACAATTGGCAACCGGCCCAGCAGTTGACCATGAAGCAGAACCCATCACCCGCAGCAGCCCAGCAGGACTCACCACACCCAGCAGCCCTGCAAGGCCAGCTGAGCAGCAGCCCAGCGAGGACCCAACAAATGACTCACCAAAACCAGCATTTGCACCGAGACGATCAACCAGGGAAGGGAAGGCCCCAGATCGACTCACATTGTAAATAGTTGCACTATTGACTTTTGCAGGGAGTGTTGTAATGTATGTAAATCTGTAAATATCATGTCTAACCATCAGAGGGCTTATCTCCTGGAGTCCCAAAGGATCCCACAATCCCTTGGGAGCACCTATATATAAGGAGGCCTCACAGGCTGGAGAGGCACTCTGAGATCTGTAATAAAGGACTACGGTCACACCTTACTTTGAGCTTGCAGTATCTGGACTGACTAGTCAAGACATAACAATTACTTTTGTGGTTCTGTTTTTAATTTATTCCCTAGCTGCTCATCATCATCATATGCAGTCCCTCAGAATCGAGGAAGACTTGCTTCCACTTTTAAAAATGAGTGATTAGGTGACTGAACAGTCCAATACGAGAACTACAGTCCCTGTCACAGGTGGGACAGATATCCGTTGAGGGAAAGGATGGGTGGGACAGGTTTGCCGCACGCTCCTTCCGCTGCCTGTGCTTGATTTCTGCATGCTCTCGGTGATGAGACTCGAGGTGCTCGGCGACCTCCAATTAGGGTAGTCTTTGGCAAGGGACTCCCAGGTGTCAGTGGGGATGTTGCACTTTTTCAGGGAGGCTTTCAGGGTGTCCCTGTAATGTTTCCTCTGCCCACCTTTGGCTAATTTGCCGTGAAGGAGTTCCGAGTCGAGTGCTTGCTTTGGGAGTCTCGTGTCTGGTATGCGGATAATGTGGCCTGCCCATCAGAGCAGATCAAGTGTGGTCAGTGCTTCAATACTGGGGATGTTGGCCTGGTCGAGGATGCTAATGTTTGTAGGATCTTGTGGACGCATGTTTGATGGTATTTCTCCAGCGACTTGAGGTGTCTACTGTACATGGGTCCATGTCTCTGAGCCATACAGGAGGGCGGGTATTATTACTACAGCCCTGTGGACCATGAGCTTGGTGGCAGATTTGAGGGCTTGGTCTTCAAACACTCTTTTCCTCAGGCGGCCGAAGGCTGCACTTGCGCACTGTAGGCAGTATTGAATCTCATCGGCAATGTCGGCTCTTGTTGATAAGAGGCTCCCGAGGTATGGGAAATGGTCCACGTTGTCCAGGGCCGCGCCGTGGATCTTGATGACTGGGGGGTAGTGCTGTGCGGCGAGGACAGGTTGGTGGTGGACTTTTGTCTTGCAGATGTTTAGCTCATAATCCCTCAGCAGAACCTCTTTCTTTGTCCTACCTATGTCGCTGTTACCTACGTGGACCATGACAACTGGATCTTTCCCCTCCCACTCCAAGTTCCTCTCCAGCCCAGGAGATGTCCTTAACTCTGGCACCGGGCAGACAACACAGTCTTCGGCACTCATGCTCTCGGCGGCAGAGAACAGTATCTATCCCCCTAACTCTACTGTCCCCTACCATTACAACGTTTCTTTTCACCCCCCCAGCTTGAATGGCCCCCTGTACCACGGTGCTGTGGTCAGTTTGCTCACTCTTCCTGCAGTCCCTGCTCTCATCCACACAGGGAGCAAGGACCTCATACCTGTTGGACAATTGCAAGGGCTAAGGCTCCTTCAATGCTACCTTGTGGATCCCCATACTTGCCTCATTTATAGTCACACCCTCATGTCCCTGACCACGGACAAATATTGAAGTATTTAACCGAAGAGATGTGACTGCTTTCTGGAACACAGTGTCCAGGTAACTCTTCCCTCTCTGATGTATTGCAGTATCTGAAGCTCGGACTCCAGCTCATCAACTCTGAGCCGAAGTTCCTCGAGCCACCAATGCTTACTGCAGATGTGGTCGCCGTGGATCGCACTGGTGTCCACCAGCTCCCACATACTACAGCTGCAACAAATCGCCTGCCCTACCATCTCTATTGTATTTTGCGGGCAGCCCCGACCTGCAAGGAAACACCAGCGACAGGTTGGGGCCATAAAAGGCGAGCAGCCCCTGGAGCAATGTGGCGGCATACCGCTACAAGGTACAGCGTGAGCTGGTGCAAGAGGACAGTGGCAGTGAAGGGGGCGACTAGATTGGACGTCACCAAGGTCCAGGTTGGTGATTGGTATGTGGACAGGTACAGCAGGAGCGGTGAGGTTGGGGCGAAGGAGTGGTGTGTGATCGTGGAGCGACATGATCGGGGCCCAGGAGAGGTGTGAGTTTGGGGCCCAACAGAGGCGAGGGCCCAGGGCATCACGGGCCAGCCCACACTGTGATATGTGTGTGCACTGGGTCCGTGCAGCAGAGCTGGTCTCCAGTCATCTTAATTAATCCTTGCCACTGGACCAAGACCTAGCTTCGTCAAGCCCATGTACAATGGCCACCACATGTTAAAAAAATCCATGCACAGGCATCTTCCACCCTTCAATATGTAGTTCTGGACTGGGACTATCAGGTCCTTCATTGAAACACCTGCAAATTCATCCCTTTTTGGTGTGGAAGCAAGTCATCCTCGATACGAGGGGCTGCCTAAGAAGAAGAAGAGAAGAAGATTGTATTTTAGTTAACTAATTAGGTTTTCAAATTTTGAATGATAAATTATCTATGTATAGGTTTTAATCTGTAATCGCGGCTCTTAATTTAAACCAATGCCCAAGATTAGGAAAAAAAGAGAGATATACTCACCAACCAATCACTTACCTGCTTTCTTGTGACGTCACACTTTGATTTTATTCCCCCTTCACAGGTCCATTCGCGGTGCTCTCAGTGCTGCTCTCAGGCCTCGGGCGCTGCTCCCTCTTATTCCCGCTGCCTCTGCTCTGCTCCTGCTCTCGGTGCATGGCTCGCCCCTCCCTATCTCAGTAACCTCCTCCAACCCCACAATCCTCCGAGATCTCTGCGCTCCTCCAAATCTGGCCTCTTGCACATACCCGATTTGAATCGCTCCACCATTGGCGGCCATACCTTCAGCTGCCTAAGCCCTAAGCTTTGGAATTTAGTGTTAGCCCTGGCTCAATGGGTAGCATACTCGCCTCTGATTTAGAAGGTTTGAGTTCTAGGCTGACACTCCGGTACAGTGCTGAGGTGAGGGAGTGTGGCCCTGTTGGAGGTGCTGTCTTTCGGATGAGACATTAAACCGGGGTCCTGTCTGCTCTCTCAAATGGAGGTAAAACATTCCTTGGCACTATTTTGAAGAAGAGCAGGGGAGTTATCCCCAGTGTCCTGACCAATATTTATCCCTCAATCAACATAACAAAAACAGATTATCGGGTCATTATCGCATTGCTGTTTGTGGGAGCTTGCTGGTGCATAAATTGGCTGCTGTGTTTCCCACATTACAACAGTGACTACACTCCAAAAGTACTTCATTGGCTGTAAAGCGCTTTGAGACATCTGGTGGTTGTGAAAGGTGCTATATAAATGCAAATCTTTTTTTCTTTTTTCTTCCCTCCATAAACCTCTCCGCTTCTCTACCTCTCTTTCCTCCTTGTAGTAATGCAAGTGTCAGCAGTTGCTCAGTTGGTAACACCTTTGCCTGAGTCAGAAGGTTGAGGGTTCAATCCCACTCCAGGGACCTAAGCACAAAAATCTAGGCTGATACTCCAGTGCAGTACTGAGGGAATGCTGCACTGTTGGAGATGATGTCTTTTGGACGAGACGTTAAACTGGGGCCCTGTCTGCTCTCTCGGGTGGACGTAAAAGATCCCATGCACTATTTTGAAGAAGAGCAGGGGTGTTTGCCCCAGTGCCCTAGCCAATATTTATCCCTCAGTCAACATAACAAAAAAAAAACAGATTATCTGGTCATCATCATATTGCTGTTGTGGAATATTGCTGTGTGCTGTGTGGGAGCTTGCTGAGCACATATTGGCTGCCGCATTTTCTACATTACAACAGTGCATTGGCTGTTAATGTGCGTTGTGACGTCAGGTGGTCGTGAAAGGCGCAGTATAAGTGCAAGTCTTTCTTTTCTTTTTTCTTTAAAAGTCTCCTTAAAATCTATCTCTTTTACCAAGCTTTTGGTCACCTGTCCTAATATCTCCAAATGTGACTCCGTATCAAATTTTGTCTGATAACGTCTTGGGACGTTTTACTATTTTAAAGGTGCTATATAAATACAAGAGGTTGTTGTTGAATACAAAGACGCTGTAAGTGTGCCCAGTCTCTTGGAGGCAGCAGAAGTTACCTGAAAATTAAAATAATCTTTTTCTTCATACAGGAAAGGAAGGATAGAGAAAGAGATTAAATCAATGGAATTAGAGATTTAAGCATTAAAGTAATCTCATACAATGTCATGAGGTATTGGACATTCTTAAAAAGAGATTTCAAGTAAATAATTTGCCGATTGCTAGACTAAAATGATCTTATCAGAATGCTGGAGAAAAATGCTTCGAGCAAGCTGGGAAATCATTAGGACATCAGTAAGGAAATAGACAAGGAGTGAACTTAATGTTCTAGCAACGGAAAATCAGTGTGATATATTGGCTAAAGTACAGGGTTCAGTTATTCACTGAATAATAAACCAGGGGTACTGCTGCCTCAGACAACCCAAGAGTCTGAAGAGCAAGGAAGTCATCAGAGTCCGATTCAGTCTACGGGGCATTTTCAGTAATCACCCCAGTGATCCCATTACTGACTCTGCTTACAATGAGAGTGTACATCAACTTGATATGTATTAAATTAAATAGGTTATTTAAATTGAAAACAAATATTGATTTTTGCAAGCTCATGCCCAGGGCTCAGCTGTCTGCGTGGTAATACACGCCCGGTGTTGCAGCTGTGCAGTAGGCTACAATAACATCAAGCACCGAGGCCTCTCGGTTTGTGACAAGTTGTACTGGGAGAAAGAGTGGAAGACTAAGGGAGGCTGAGGGGAAGAGTAGAAGATTGTGGTGAAAGCAAAAGAAAAAGATTCAGAATTATAAAGGATTTGTACTAAAATTAGGTTAACATATGTTATTTACAATATCTCTTTTCCCTACATTACAACAGCGACTACACTTCAAAAGTACGTCATTGGCTGTGAAGCACTTTGGAACGTCCTGATCCTTGAAAGACGCTGTAGGAATTCAAGTTCTGTTCTTCTTTCTTTCTTTCTTTCTTTCTTTCTTTCTTTCTTTCTTTCTTTCTTTCTTTCTTTCTCAAGAGATTATTAAACTCTTCTCTATGAGTGAATAAGAAACCCATATAAAATTATATTTGAATGAAAAACAGAATGCTCCTTTTTCTCTGTAATCAATGACCTTATGGCTTTGAACTGTTTGATATCTGAGAAGTTGATTTTTTTCACACATTATCAATTATGAAGAAAGACAGACATTCCCACAAAATGCAGAATTATCCCTTTTAGCTAAATAGAGAGATGTGAAGCCTAAGATGCCTTATTAGATTTGCATGTAATGAATATTATCCTGGTCCTACCTTCATCCAGCAGTACAATCCTCAGTTAAATATTGATGTGATATTGCAACTTCCTGCTTTCTATGCACAGATCTTGATACACAGATTGCATATCATTACATAGATAAGAACATAAGAAATCGGGGCAGGAGTAGGCCATTTGGCCTTTCGAGGATGCTCTGCAATAAGATCATGGCTGATCTTCTACCTTAGCTCCACCTTCCTGCACTATCCCCAAATCTCTTGGTTCCTTCAGCATCAAAAGATCTAGCGAACTTGCATTTATATAGCTCCCTTATTACACCCTTAGGAAGTCCCAAAGCATTTCAGAATTGTTGCTTTACTTTTGAAGTGCAATTATTGAGGTTAGATTGTCAAACTGGGCTGCTAATTTATACACAGCATGATCCCAACAAACAGCAACAAGATATTTGACCAGCTAATCTATTATTTTTTGGGGGGGAGGAATGTTGACCAGGATTCACGGATGAAAGAAGAGCAGGGTATCTTGGAACTCCTTGCTCCCAATCTTGCCCTGCTCTTCTTCAAATAACATCCTTGGATCTTTTAAACCTATGATGGGGAGTAATATAACCGGCAATGATACAGGACTCGCTCAAGAAAAAAAGAAAGACTTGCATTTATATAGCGCCTTTCACGACCACCAGACGTCCCAAAGTGCCTTACAGCCAATGAAGTATGTTTGAAGTGTAGTCACTGTTGTAATATGGGAAATGCAGCAGCCAAATTGCGCACAGCAAGCTTCCACAAACAGCAACATGATAATGACCAGATAATCTGTTTTTGTTATGTTGACTGAGGGATAAATATTGGCCAAGACACTGGGGATAACGCCTCTTCTTCAAAATAGTGCCATGGGATCTTTTATGTTCACCTGAGAGGGCAGACGGGGCCTCGGTCTAACGTCTCATCCAAAAGACAGCAATTCTAGCAGTGCAGCACTCCCTCAGCACTGTACTGGAGTGTCAGCCTAGATTTATGTGCTCAAGTCTCTGGTGTGGGACTTGAATCCACGACCTTATGACTCAGAGGCGAGTGTGCTACCCACTTTAAAATCATGATGAGTTCAAAGATAAAGGGGCGGCATCTTAATTTGAAGATTTATTTGGTCTTTTATTTTTCAAAAAATGTTTCTTAAGATCCACAATTAAAACACTGGGTAAAGATATCCTCTGTACACTGTGGCCCATATTTTCCGGCGCCTATGGGTGCATACGTGGTGTGTATACGCCCCTAAGGGCCGCGCAAGTTTGGGGTTTTGGCGTGCGAAGTGCATGCGCGAAAATCTGGAACTTGCGATCTGTCAAGAAGATCGCATACCCGGGAAAGGGTCCTCCATGAGCAGAGAGTTGGGCTATTTGCCCAGCTACTACGCAACGAATGCCCGTGGAATTCTTATGCCTGGTACAAACAGGCGTAGGGCCTGCTGATACCAGTTTAAATGAATATAAAAATAATTTTTTCAATTATTTATATATTAAAATACCTGTAAAATAAGTTAAGGTTATTTTCAGCCCCTTTAAAACGTTGACATTTATTTTTCAAAAAAATTAAAATTTTGTTTTAAATGTTTAATTAAATTGTATTTTAATTAATTTATAATATATGTCATTTAAAAAAAATGATTAGGTATGAAAATGTGTTTTTTATGTGATCCCATTCACGTTGCTGTGGATTTCGTACACAGCACAGCCAGTGTCGGAGCTGTGCATGACTGACCACAACTTCAGGATTTCCATGTCAGGATGCACATGTGCTACATCCTTAAGTTATGGTCAGTTTCAAAAAGGTAATGACAGCGAACACTATTCATTCGCTGATATTACCCACTGCAAATTCCAGGCCAATGTATTGTATAGATGAAATAAAAATAATATAGCGCTTGGAACTAAAGAAAGAAAGACTTGCATTTCTATAACACCGCCATAACCTCAGTACCTCCCAAAGCCCTTTATGGCCAATGTGTAATTATAACTTTGACTGTTGTAATGTAGGAAATATGGCAGCCAACCACACACAGCAAGCTCCCACAAACATGTGATAATGACCATATCATCTGCTTTAGTGACATTGGTTGAGGGATAAATATTGGCCCAGGACATGGTACTTTGAAATGGTGCCATAGGACCGTTTATGTCAACCTGAGAGAGCAGACGGAGCCTCGGTTTAACATCATATCCAAAAGACAACACCTCCAACAGTGCAGCACTCCCTCAGGACTGCAAGCCTAGATTTTGTGCTCGAGTCATTGGAGATGGACTTGAACCCACAACCCTTCCTACTCTGAAGTGCGAGTGCTACTCACTGAGCCACGGGCTTAGTTAAGAGACGAAACAAAGCGAATGTTCCCTTTTCACTACTGTTTTTTTGGTTTTTCTGTTCTCCAGAATACAATTCTAATCTCTTATGCTGGACTACATATGAATACGAAAAAACGAAAAATGACAGACAGGTAAAGTCCCTCTGGTCCATCGAGCCTGTCCCACACAATTACGATACTTTGTGCATCACAATATATACTCCACCCCATCCGAAACTATGTGATCTGCTGGGTGAGGCAAAAAAAAAGATAAAAGTACCCAAAGGCCAATTTGGGGGAACAAAGTCTAGGGGCTAGATTTTACACTTTTGTGCAGATCGCCCAAAAATGGGCGTTACTTCCGGCGTGAGTGCTAAAAATTGGTTTTCAGATCGCCGGCTTGTCGCCCATTCTCAAAGCCCCTCGTCTCCATTTTTGAAATTGGGCGTTACTGTGAGCGATATAAAATGGGCGTTAGCGTTAAATCTCTCTGATCTTCTGCCGTAAAGTGTCGCCGTCCTTAGCAACGGCATGGCAACGCTCGATTCCCGCGATTCAGGAGGTCAAGGGACATCATGACATGCGCATAAGAGGAGACAGAGAGAGGGAGCTGAGAGGGAGTGAAGGCATGTATGGGTGTGGTGTGGCTGCTTTGGGAGGAAGGAGGGAGAGTTTCCAGCTTTATAGAAAATTGGAGAAAAAAAATTAGCTGTTACCAGCCAGATATTTTCCTGATTTTGGTGCCTATAATGGAGGGAGAGGAGGAGGTGACATAGCACGCTGTGGAGACTGACGCTGGTGAGAGCAGTGAGCTGGAAGAGGAGCAGATTGGAGGGCGCAAAAGAGCGAGGAGATTCTCAGACGAGGCAAATGCCTCCCTCCTGCAGGAGGTTGAGTTACACTGGGGTGATTTTACACAGGGAGTGTGTGGGAAGCCCACCCCAAAGGCCTACCAGAACTTATGGGCCGAGATAGCAGAGGTGGTCTCGTCGGCGACCAATGAGGAGCGTGAGGGAAACCAATCCTGCAAGCGATGGAACGACCTTGTGGGATCCGCAAGAGTAAGTATTACATTTATTTACATGTACTTATATAGTTATATAATTTGACATGTAAGACATGAGTGACTATAATCAGATGTGAGGTCTTTCACTTTTACCGGGAATGTTTTACTCAAAGCTTGCGGTCCCGGTGCATGTCTTTAGGTAAAGAATGATAATTATCATAATAATCCTTATTACATCTGTCGGTTACGTGTTGTATCAGTCTCAGTGACAGTACCTAGCAATGATATCATGCAATGATCTCATGCCATGTCATCCTATTACCTTTTACAGAAGAAGCTATTGACGATGAGGTCCGTGCAGAGGCAAATGGGTGGGGGGCCACCAGTCACCAGCGACATCACTAACATGGAGGAGCGGGTGCTCACAATTGCGGGGAGGCACCCCTGGATGGCCATGCAAGCAGCTGCAGACCTTGAAGTGATGTCACGTGAATAAAATATACACCATTGTGTGATCTAAAGTCAATTGATGCCACACTCACTCATATCCAGACAATAATTTATGAAAGATGTTTTCGAAAATTGTCCTATAAATAATGCTGGCCTAATGAAAATCATTGCAATGCACAATGTGTTGATGGTCATGAATTGTGATGTCTATGATGATTTTGAAAGCGGTGGTGCTTTTGGCGTGCATATGCTGTGTGTAGCGCTGGACTCGCCTTGTGACCCTAGCACCCCCTTCTCCTCTAATAACCGCTTTTGTGTTTTGCAGCTCAGCCAGCAGCGCGTCCCAAGGCAAGACCACAGAATCCAGAAGGTGGGGGTGCAGGGCCGGTCTCGGCGGATGATCCTCCATCTGCTGCTGGGGAGCTCCGATTCTTGCCCGTCAAATCTGCTGGGTCTGTTCTCTATGGATGAGAGCGCCGACTTCGAGGAAGTTCCATCGCCAGGCTCCAGAAGGCATTCCACCCCAAGGCCATTTAGTGGTCCTCCGGCCATTCCCGCCTCCGGGAGGTACCGGGCCCAAGCACCTTGCCACAGGGCACTCCTTCTGTCCCCGCGGAGGTTTCGTGGACGCGACAGGTCTGGTCCACAAGCGCCAGCTGAGAGCGGAGAGATGGTAAAGTTGTCCAGGAGAAATGTAAACATAGGTGACCAGATCCTCAATGCATTGGGGAGCATATCCCGACAGCTGGCCACCATCTCCGGCACCATGACTGAGTATGTTCCACGGATGGCGGAGGCCCTGGAGGCGATAGCCAGGAACACTGCTGGCACAGGCCTCCCAGTGGTCCCAGAGTGCGGCACTCCATCCCTAGGTTCCGCAACACCACTGCCAACGACAGATGAGAGGCAAGACCAAGATCCTGCTTCTGGATCTGAGAATATTCCCACCTCACCACCCCCCCCCCCCGCTCCCATACCCGTGCCTTCATTCCCTCAATGAGGCACCGCCTGAGGAGCTCCTCGGCCAGGCGGCATGGAGTGAGGAGGGGAAGGGGTAGAGGTGGGGAGAAGAAGGGGAGGGGGGAAGGAAATTGAGCTGCATGTCCGCAGGTGATGGCTTTGCTTTATCTCCATCTGGGTGTATGCAATTTGTAGTAATGTATGGGGGGAGGGGGCCACCTTCTTGCTTTGCATTTGTATTCTGTGTTGCTGGACATGTTGACCATTTGATTGATGACAATGGTCAAAAAGGGGTGGGGTATTTTTGTCCATGATACTTATGATTTCAGACCAATGGTCGTATGAAATGTTTTTTATTCAACATAACCTTGCTGCGCATTGTCTCAGATAGCTGGACCATTACACACTGGTGATTCCTTAACATGAAAGGGTATAATTAAACTTAACTTGAATCAACTTAAAGTTTAACTGGCACCAAGGTGATACCCACCATTGATGTCTGAGCTGCACACACACAGCAGTGTGTCAGCTTTGTCAATTACAGCAACATTCTTTCAGGCAAATCGCTCATTTATGTGCTCCTGACGTAAGAGTCTTGCAGTTATGTAGCCACCACGGGCCCTTTCCTGCAGTCTGGAGAGGGGCGTGGTCATGGTTGCATAGCCAGCCTGATTGTCTGGCCCAAGATCAGCGTCCAGTCCCTCATCCTCCTCTTCCTCTCTCTCCTGAGGTGGACCATCAGCCCCTTCTGGCAATTCTTGTCCCCTCCTGATAGCCAGGTTGTGCAGCATGGAGCACACGACCACGAATTTAGCTACTTGCTCAGGGTTGTATTGTAGCTCCCCTCCCGAGTGCTCCAGTCATCTAAAGCGCTGCTTAAGCACAGCTATTGTTTTCTGGACCACAATGCATGTGCCTCTGTGGCTCTCATTGTATCGCTTCTCGGCCTCGGTGTGGGTGTCATGCAGGGGGGGGGTCATCAACCAGGTGGCGAGGCCATATCGGTTGTCACCAAGCATCCAGCATTGTCCTTGTGGCTGACTCTTAAACATGTCAGAGACAGTGCTCTCATGCAGGATGTGAGCCTCATTGAAGCTGCCCGGAAATTTGGCATTCACTGCCATTATTATCTGGTTGTGGTCGACAACTAGTTAGACCTTCAGGGAGTGAAACAGCTCTGGGTCCTGAGAAGGTGCCCGCATGGCGATGTGAGTACACTGTATTGCTCCCTGCACCTTGGGGAACTTAGCACTGCAGTAGAATGCTCCAGCCATGTCAGTCTGAGCCTCCGTGGTCATGGGGAAGCTGATAAAGTCCATCCTACGCACATACAGGGCCTCCGTGACCTGTCTAATGCAACGATGTGTGGCATGGTGAGACAGAGAGGAAATGTCGACCACGGAGGCCTGAAAGGAACCGGACGCGTAGAACGACAGTGCCGTGGTGACCTTGACCTCGATGGACAGTGATGTCCTGATGGCAGGCTGTATATCTGCCCTGATGAGCTGCCATATATCAGTGATCACCACTTTGTGGAAGCGCAGTCTCTGAAGGCAGGTGTTCTCGGACATGTCGAGGTAAGATCTCTTCTCCCTGTATGGTCTGGACCTCCTCCTCATTCTGGCACATCTTAGATTGGGCACATTAAACGTTGTGCCATTTGCACTCTGCAGCATCTGCGTATTAATCGATGCAGGCTGAGAAATGGCTGGCCCCATTCCAATGAAAGTATAATACCGATTGATCAGAAGCAATAATTTCTTCACTAAAAGATACCTACAGTAAAACCCAATTGTCCACAATCTGAAAAGATGTCTGTTGAGATGGTCACTTTACCTGAGAAGAACTCCAGAGTCAATCAAACTCCCTCGAAGTTGAAGCAGCCATTCCAATGAAGCGACCTGCGATTTGAAAAATGGTGCCCACACTGCTGTGATTAGTTCAGAACAGTTCCACTTTTTCAGAGCGGTGTTTTGGGCGAGCGATATGGTGGGCGAGGTGGTGAAAGTGACTCTGGGCGATATACTGGGCGTTCTTTTTGGCAAATATGATCTTTAACGACAAAAAAACGTGGCCGGTCGGTATTATGGAATCTCGGTGATAATTACGTGCCGAAAGTAACGCTGGTCGATATTATTGCCATTGGTTTTGCCCATTCTGATGATTCCGCCCAAAAAAAGTGGGCGGGCGGTATTATTTTTTCCCGCCGTTACGTACATGGTGAAAGTAATGCTCAGTGATAGGTGTCTGAAAAATGCGTGTCAGTTTCCATTTCGTGGCTAAATGGGTGATATCTGGGCATTACGCCTCATTTCAGCGGTAAAATGGACGTTAAGTGGGCGTTATGCATGCAAAGAAAAATGGAAAATCTAGACCGAGGAAATTTTTCTCTGACCCATCTAGATGATTGAAACTAGTCCAGGAGATCACTCTGGCCCTGAATTCCCTGCAGTACCTACCTGCTGTAAGTGATAATCTCCACCTTAGCCAGAAACAACTCCAGCTCTCACTTGAAGGAATTCAGCAAATCAGCATCCACCACATGAGATGGCAGCTTGTTCCAGAGGTCCACTATTCTCTGGGAAAAGAACCACCTCCTGACATCTGACCTAGATCTGGCCTTATACAACTAAAATTTGTGACCCCTGGCCCTCCATAACCTATTTAATTGGAACAAGCTATAAGCTATCAACTGGAACACAATCTAGTCCCTTCATTATCTTCTACTCCTCAATCAAGTAGTAAAGTTACATTAAGCCTGTATCGAAACTTGGTTAGACCACACTTGAAGTACTGTGTGCAGTTCTGGTCGCCATATTATAAAAATAATATAGAGGCACTTGTGAGGGTGCAGAGAAGATTTACAAGGATGATACCAGAAGTGTGAGGATACAACTATCAGGAAAGCATGAACATAAGAACATAAGAACATAAGAAATAGGAGCAGGAGCAGGCCACCTGGCCCCTTGAGCCTGCTCTGCCATTTAATAATATCATGGCTGATCTGATCATGAACTCAGCTCCACTTCCCTGCCCACTCTCCATAACCCTTTATTCCCTTATCGCTCAAAAATCTAGCTATCTCCGCCTTAAATATATTAAATGACCCAGCTCTCTGGGGCACAGAATTCCACAGATTTACAATCCTCTGAGAGAAGAAATTCCTCCTCATCTCAGTTTTAAATGGGCGACCCCTTATTCTGAGACTATGTCCCCTAGTTTTAATTTCCCGTATAAGTGGAAATATCCTCTCTGCATCCACGTTGTCTAGCCCCCTCATTATCTTATATGTTTCGATAAGATCACCTCTCATTTTTCTGAACTCTGATGAGTATCGGCCCAACCTACTCAACCTTTCCTCATAAGTCAATCCCCTCATCTCCAGAATCAACATAATGAATCTTATCTGAACATCCTCCAATGCATATATATCCTTCCTTAAATACAGAGACCAAAACTGTACACAGTACTCTAGGTGTAGCCTAATCAATACCCTGTAGAGGGCTTCCCTGCTTTTATACTCTATCCCCCTTGCAATAATGGCCAACACTCAATTTGGCCTCTTGATTACTTGCTGTAGCTGCATACTAACTTTTTGTGTTTCATGCACAAGGACCCCCAGGTACCTCTGTACTGCAGCACTTTGCAATTTTTCTCCATTTAAATTATTATTTGTTTTTCTATTTTTTCTGCCAAAGTGCATAACCTCACATTTTCCCACATAATACTCCATCTGCCAATTTTTTGCCCACTCACTTAGCCTGTCTATATCCCTTTGCTGATTTTTTGTGTCCTCCTCACACATTGCTTTCCCACCCATCTTTGTATCATTAGCAAACTTGGCTACATTACACTTGGTCCCTTCATCCAAGTCATTAATATAGATTGTAAATAGTTGAGGCCCCAGCACGATCCCTGCAGCACCCCACTAGTTACTGTTTGCCAACCGGAAAATGACCCATTTATCCCGACTCTCTGTTTTCTGTTAGTTAGCCAATCCTCTATCCATGCTAATATATTACCCCCAACCCCGTGAACTTTTATCTTGTGCAGTAACCTTTTATGTGGCACCTTATCGAATGTCTTCTGGAAATCCAAATACACCACATCAACTGGTTCCCACTTATCCACCCTACTCATTATATCCTCAAAGAACTCCAGCAAATTTGTCAAACATGATTTCCCTTTCATAAAACCATGCTGACTCTGCTTAATTGAATTATGCTTTTCCAAATGTCCTGCTACTGCTTCCTTAATAATGGACTCCAGCATTTTCCCAACGATAGATGTTAGGCTAACTGGTCTATAGTTTCCTGCTTTTTGTCTGCTTCCTTTTTTAAATAGGGGCATTACATTTTCAGGCTGGGTATCTTTTCTCTTGAAAAGAGAAGGCTGAGAGTGACCTAATCGAAGTCTTTAAAATTATGAAAGGTTTTGATAGAGTAGACACAGAGAGAATGTTTCCAGTTGTGGGGAAGAGCAAAACCATCAATATAAGATAGTCACCAAGAAATCCAATAGGGAATTCAGAAGAAACTTCTTTACCCAGAGAGTGGTGAGAATGTGGAATTCGCTACCACAGGGAGTGGTTGAAGCGAATAGTGTCGATGTATTTAAGGGAAAGCTAGATAAGCATATGGGGGAGAAGGGAATAGAGGGTTATGCTGATAGGGTTAGATGAGGAAAGACGGGAGGAGGTTCGAGAGGAGCAAAAACGCCGGCATGGACTGGTTGGGCCGAATGGCCTGTTTTATTCTGTATATCCTATGTAATCCTATGTAATCATACTGATGGCATTCAAAGAGCAAATTGTGATCAATTGCTTAAAATAAATAAAGAAAAAACACATTTGAAATATTAAAGAAAAGGCTTCAGGGAGCTGTAAAATGAGACTGTCTCAACCACAGGTTATTAATGTACAGGTTCGTTATACAATTTTCAACTTTAATCCCCATCGGCAGACTTTTCAAGGCTCCTTGCAAATCCCTCCGGAGAAAGGCAATAGCCTTTCTAAATGAGATGCCACATTGTGCCAGTCTTTGCAGGTGCTGGATGGGAAGCACTCGAATCTGAAATTTCTGTGGAGTGCAAAGTAGCTCACAAGTGTCACGGGGCACAAGAGCAAGGAGTCTAACAAAATCCGATGAAGGGTCATCGAGCTGAAACATTACGTCTGTTTCGCTCTCTCTGCACAGAGGCTGCCTGACCTTCTGAGTGTCTCCAGCATTTTCTGTTTTTGTAGCAAATTTTTTGTTCAACTTCAGAGTATTCGGTCTATTCCGCAAGAAAATGTAATTTTTATTTCATTACCACATCAATTGTAATTGAGTTTCCCCTATTATAAAGTACTTTAATTTCTCCTTAAAGTCTTTCATGAAGCAGTTTACACCACTCTCCAGAGAATCCTGTCTGTTGTCTTGAAAATCCTATTAGCGAAGATTAACGTGTCCAGTCTCAAGGACTGTTTATGTTAATAACTTTTCACAGAGCTGGCTTGGAATTGCTGCAACCGAACTTCTGAGGATTCTAAGAGTTAGAAATGCAGTATTTCCCAGTTTGAGGTGGTGACGCCGCCTGGTCGCTAACTTTAGCGCTGGGCGATATTTACCACCTCCAACCAGGAAATTCAGTTTTAGTATCCCAAAAGAGGAGTGGAGCGTTAAGGGAAGTGTCCCACACTCCTCTTAGGGCACTAACCCTGATTCCTGGGGTGGTAGCGTGGCATCGCAACTGAAGTTTTTGCGCGAGGAAACCGGCATCCTAGCTCCGAAAAGGGAGGTCTGATGGACTACCTGAGGACTGGAAAAAAATGGACCGGAGCTCCTTTGAAGACTGTTACACACCAATTGAGGTGACTTAAGTGCACAATAACTGAACGTAAATTCACAAATCGCAACTTATGGACACCCACCTGCTCAGCTGTCTCCTTATCGCCTCGGGAGGTTGGGGAACGCCAGCTTTCCCTGTCGCGACTAGCGACAGGCGCTAAGACAGGCGTACCCACTGAAGTTTGCAAGCACGGCGCTAACGAGGCATTGCACACCCATCTACACCACTAAAGTGGGTGGCGCTAGAGGGCGCAGCTGCCAGTGAACCTCACCTGCAGTTCCCGGGAGGCACTGCCAGGGCGGCGCTCAGCTGGTAGGAACATAGCATCTCGTTAGCACCCCTCTCGGGCGCTAATGGGTGGCGCTAAGCAACAAAATTTCATCCCTTAAATCCTGCAGAACTATAATAATAATAACAGCTTTTATTTATATAGCACCTTTAACATAGTAAAATATCCCAAGACACTTCACAACACTATTACAAGACAAAACAGATAAATTTGAGGGATGGAGCCACAAAAGAAGAAATGAAGGCAGATGACCAAAAGCTTGTTTAAAGAGGTAGGTTTTAAGGAGAGTCTTAAAGGATGAAAGAGAGGTAGAGAGGCGGAGCAGTTTAGGGAGGGAGTTCCAGAGCTTCAGGCACAAACAGCTGAAGGCACGTCCACTGATGGTTGAGCAGTTATAATGAGGGATGTTCAAGAGACCAGAATTTGAGGAGTGCAGACATCTTGTGGGGCCGATAAAGATTATAGAGGTATGGAGGGGCAAGGCCATGGAGTGATTTGTAAACAAGGATGAGAATTTTGAAATCGAGGCATTATTTAACTGGGAGCCAATGTAGGTCAGAAAGCACAGGGGTGATGGGTGATCATGACTTGGTGCGAGTTAGTACACGGGCTGCTGAGTTTTGGATGACCTCAAGTTTACATAGTGTGCATTGTGGGAGACCAGCCAGGAGTCTAGAGGTAACAAAGGCATGAATGAGGCTTTCAGCAGCAGAAGAGCTGAGGAGGGGCGGAGGCGGGCAATGCTACGGAGGTGGAGATAGGCAGTTTTAGTTGTGCCGCGGATATGTGGCTGGAAATTAATTTGAAGGTCATATATGATACCTAGGTTGCGAAAAGCCTTGTTCACCCTCAGATTGATGCTAGGGAGAGGGATGGAGTCAGTGGTTAGGGAACACAGTTTGTGGTGGGGACCAAAGATAATGGCTTAGGTCTTCCCAATATTTAATTGGAGAAAATTTCTGCTCATCCAGTACTGGATGTTGGACAAGCATTCTGACAATTTAGATACCAAGCAGGGGTCGAGAGAAGTGGTGGAGAGATAATGCTGGGTGTCATCAGCGTACATGTGGAAATAAATGTAAATAAACAACTATAAATAAATGTTTTAACTGTGGCACCCTGTTATCTTCGCACTAACCGTTGGTTAACAGAATACCCTCCTCCCCTCAGCTCTATCCCAAAGCGACACTTTCAACTGCGTTTAAATTTTAAAACGCCGATGAGCACACAGCTATAGATTTAAACTGTGAAAAATTATTCAAATGTGTTGCATTTTCAAAGCTATATCTAGGACAAGCATGGAACCTGAATGGAGCAGGAAATTACTCCAACTCCCCACAACTGTACAAAATATGGAAATACGGCACAATTTATCCATTAGGCCTTTTCTTTACAGGAGTGGCATAAAAAAAAACATTTTGCTCAGCACTATTTTGGCTCTGATTTTATTTGTAGGCATCTCAGTTTTGAATTTTTATTATACATGAAATGACAGTATATTACACGAGCGCAGTGGTAAGAGCGGTCAAATTGAACAAAATGGGCTATAAGATACTTAACATTGTTTTGAAATGCACTGAGGAAGAGTTAGTGAAACTGAAGAATACACTTTTTGTTTGAGAAGGTCCTATGAGTCCCTCATAAAATACATTACAGAGTTCTTACTGAGCCCTTTTAGGGAATATGGTTTCAAAGATTGCTATAAAACACTTTACCCTAGAATTAAAAATTAGTTTAAAGTAAAGGTAGAATTTTTTTCACTGCATTTTTAACTTTCCATTCATTTCAAAGCAAGCCGAGTTTGCAAAAACGAATGTCAACAAATGAGACGGAAGACAAATCGTTGAAGGTGATAGGGTAGGTTGAGAAAGTGGATAAACCAGCATATGGTATCCAGGACCTCGTAAATAGAGGCCAGAGTACAAAAGCAAGGAAGATATTATGAACCTTTATAAAAAACTGGTTTGGCTACAACTGGAGTATTGTGTCCGATTCTGGGCACTGCACTTTAGGAAGGATGTGAAGGTCTTGGAGAGGGTGCAGAAAAGATTGGTTCCAGGGATGAGGGAATTCAGTTACGTGGATAGACTGGAGAAGCTGAGGTTGTTATCCTTAGAGCAGAGAAGGTTGAGAGGAGATTTGATAGAGGCATTCAAAATTATGAGGACTCTAGACGGAGTAGATAGAGAGAAACTGTTCCCATTGTTGGAAGGGTCAAGAACCAGAGGGCACAGATTTAAGGTGATTGGCAGAAGAACCAAAGGCGACACGACGAGAAACTTTTTTTCCGCAGCGAGTGGTTTGGATCGGGAACGCACTGCCTGAAAGGGTGGTGGAGGCAGATTCAAGCGTGGCTTTCAAAAGGGAATTGGATAAGTACCTGAAGGAAAGGGTGAGGGAGTGGGACTAGGTGAATTGCTCCTGCAGAGAGCCGGCAGGGGTTCGACGGGCCGAATGGCCCCCTACTCTGCTGCAACAATTCTATCATTCTATCATTCCTAGTAAAAATAAACTTACTTAAGATTTCTTCCCATTTAAATGGTAAAACTCATAGGGTAGATACGTCCTGAGTGAGGGGTTTGGCATGAAGGTGATAAATGCGCAGTACTTACAACTAGGGTCATTGGTTGGCTGCTAACATACAATTCACTGCATTTCAGAAGACTGAAGGAAACATCTTAAGAACCTGAAATTGAAGTAAATGGAGAAGATGGCTGAAAATAAAATTTCTGGCTCTAAGATAGGACGTTGGTCATGCAAGGCATTGTATAGTTATTTTCTAACTTTAAAGAATTTACTTTGACATACAGACGCAGCAGTGTTTAATTAGAAAGAAAGTAATAGCTTCTCATACAGCCTGTTTCTAGCGAGTATAACTCAAGACAAAGGATTGATCAAGCCACTTGTTCTTGGAAGAATGAAGATTCCTCTCCTACTTCTGGAGTTTAGAAGAATGAGAGGTGATCTCATTGAAACATATAAGATTCTGAGGAGGATTGACAGGTTAGATGCTGAGAGGCTGTTTCCCCTGGCTGGAGAATCTCGAACTATGGGGCACAGTCTCACGATAACGGGTATTTCGGACTGAGATGAGGAGGAATTTCTTTAGAATTCGCTACCTGAGAGGGCTGTGGATGCTCATTCATTGAGTTTATTCAAGGCTGAATATAATTTTTGTACATTAAGGGAATCAAGGGTTATGGGGATCGGGCGGGAAAGTATTGAGGTCAATGATCTGCCATGATCTTATTGAATGTCGGAGCAGGCTCGAGGAGCCGTACTGCTGCTCCTCCTATTTCTTATGTCTTGTTCTGGCAGTACCTGTGATTCTCCTGAAAACACTTGTAGAATGGAGTGTTTTATACGTGGAACATGCTTTGTTCCAGTCCTACTAGGGTCCCCTCCCTCACCGCTTTTTCCGGTACATTGATAACTATCGGTGTCGTTTCCTGCTCTTGACCTGAACTTGAAAATTTCATTCACTTTACATCCAATTTCCACCCTTCCCTCACCTTCACATGGTCCATCTCCGACTCTTCCCTTCCCTTCCTTGACTTCTCTGTCTCCATCTCTGGGGGTAGGCTTTCGATCAGTATCCATTATAAGCCCACTGACTCCCACAACAACCTGGACTACACTTCCTCCCACCCTGCATCCTGTAAGGATTTCATTCCATTTCTCTGTCTCCGTCGCATCTGCTCTGACGATGCCACCTTTCACACTAGTGCCTCTAACATGTCTTCTATTTTCCTCAACAGAGGATTCTCCTCCGCCACGGTTAACATGGCCCTCGATCATGTCCATTCTATTTCCTGCACTTCTGCTCTCACCCCTTCCCCTACCTCTCAGAACCACGATAGAGGTCCCCTTGTCCTCACCTTTCACCCCACCAGCCTTCATGTTCAATGGATCATCCTCCGCCATTTCTGCCACCTCCAGCGTGATCCCATCACCAATCACATCTTCCCCTTCCTTCCCCTCTCAGCATTCCAAAGGGATCGTTCCCTCCGCGACACCCTGGTCCATTCCGCAGTCACCCCCAGCTCCCCCTCCCCTTCCCACGGCACTTTTCCGTGCAAGTGCAGGAGATGCAACACCTGCCCTTTTACCTCCTCCCTTCCCACTATCCAGGGCCCCAACTACTCCTTCCAGGTGAAACAACGATTTACTTGTACTTCTTTCAATTTAGTATACTGTATTCACTTCTCACGATGTGGTCTCCTCTACATTGGGGAGACCAAGCGTAGATTAGGTGACCACTTTGCGGAGCACGTCCGTTCAGTCCGCAAATGTGACCCTGAGATTCCGGTTGCCTGTCACTTTAATTCTCCACTCCACTCCTACTCTGACCTCTCCATCCTCGGACTCCTACACTGTTACAACAAAGCTCAACGTAAACTCGAGGAACAGCACCTCATCTTTCACTGAGGCACTTTACAGCCTTCTGCACTCAACATCAAGTTCAACAATTTCAGACCATAACCGCTACCCATCTTTGACTCCCTTTCAGCCCCCCCATCACCCCCCTCCTCCGAGCTTATGTTTTTTTTTTCTTATCTTCAATGGCAGCTGGTCATTATTCCGCCATCCACACCCTATCTTGGCTAATGTTTTTCTAACTCCTGGCATTACCATTTGAATTCGGCCCAACATCCCTTTTGTCTCTCTAATCTCTCCTGCCTTCCACCCTATCACAGACCTTCCCTTTTGTTCTTTCTTCCCCTCCCCCTTTCAGTGCTTCTTAACAATGTGCTCTTTTCAAACATTCGCCAGTTCTGACGAAGGGTCATCGACCCGAAACTTTAACTCTGTTTTTCTCTCCACAGATGCTGCCTGACCCGCTGAGATTCCCAGCATTTTCTGTTTTTATTTCAGATTCCAAAAGTATTTTGCTTTTGTATTAATGTTTTCTATGTTTGTTGCTTCAATATCGGCCGTTGAAAATCATACCCTATCTGGATTGATTTCAAACTCTAACGCTAAAGAATCGCTTACCAGGTCCGCAGACCTTCCCTTCTTACCTCTGCAACTGCCAGCATTTTTTCATCACATCAGTTACTCAGGTCTTGTACTGTGCAACAACTTGCATTTATATAACGCTGTTCAAATAGTCAGATGTCCCAAGGTGCTTCACTTGAACGTTAACCAACAGTAGTTGACACCGAGCCGCGTAAAGACATATTAGGATCGATGACCAAAAGCTTGGTCAAAGAGGTAGGTTTGGTGGGGGCGATGTAAATCAGGGATGCGCAAGAGGCCAGAATTGGAGGTTTGTAGGGCTGGGGGAGGTTACAGAGATAGGGAGGGGGGTGAGGCCATGGAGGGATTTGAAAACAAGGATGAGAATTTTTTAATTGAGGCGTTGCTGGACCGGGAGCCAATATAGGTCTGCGAGCACAGCGGGTGATGTGTGAATGGGATTTGGTGCGAGTTAGGACACGGGCAGCTGAGTTTTGGATGTGCCAGTCTTATTGTCACATCCTACCTAATGACTCAGCAAAACAGGATCCCTCCCAGTATTGTCGTAAACACATCCATGATCCTTGATAGGACTTATCAATTGCCTAATTTCCTAACATTCTGAATTTGCTCAGGTTCTGTGTTCTTTTACTAAGTAATCAAGGATTTCAAGTCTATTCCTTTAGTCTTCTTTCAAAACAAGTATTGAAATTCCATATTGAAAAGCCTAAAATCCTTCAGCATCTTTTGAAAAAGTAACAGCTTTATGAGAAATATCTTAGTCTTTGAATAATGCACCAAATGTGACAGAAGATTACTTCCAAAGATGGATATATTTCAACACTTGATCTGTATCCTGGACACCTGAGATATGATTTCATTAAAGCTGTGCGTTCTTCAGTAAAGTGACCTTAAGTGTACATTTTATTTTTGTTATTGATGAGCTTTCGTAGATGGCAGATTTCCATTGTTTATGATCTTTTGACACACTGCAGTCCCGTCAGAGCAAACTCACAATTGCGGAAGCTTAAAATTCCTACTTTGTATTTCCGCGGTGTATGTGCAAATGAAAAATGCTTGGATTTGAACCGCTTACTACAAGCTGCATAGAAATCTTAAAGCAAGTGGCGATCAATAGAAGGATTAGAGGGGAGTTAAGGAGAACTTTTTTTTTCCCAGAGGGCGCTGGAGGGTCTGGAACTTACTGCCTGAAAGGGTGTTAGGGGCAGAAACCCCTCTTCACATTTAAAAAGTACGTGGATGTGCACTTGAAGTGCCGTAACCTACAGGGCTACGGACTGAGAGCTGGAAAATGGGATTAGAACATGAGAACATAAGAAATAGGAACAGGAGTAGGCCATTAGGCCCCTCGTGCCTGCTCTACCATTCAATAAGATCATGGCTGATCTGGCCTTGGTCTCAAATTAAACTGGATAGCTCTTTTTCAGCTGGCACAGACATGATAGGCCGAATGACCTCCTTCTGTGCTGTAAACTTCTGTGATTCTATGATGCTATGAATCACCCAGGGGCTGCTGGTGATTGTACATTTTTGATTGCGAGGCGATGAAATTTGATTTCGACGGTGGAATGACACTGACGGTAGTGATTGGGTGGCCTATTTTACACCCCGCCTGATTTGGGGTGTGAAGTGATTTGCTATCCCATGTCTTGCACTATCGTCAATGTTGAAGTTCACCCTGATTGTATTTGACAGAAATGTGTAGTGGACCCTTAACGGATGCATTGGAGTGAGTGATAGTTGTTGGGAGTGAAAGAGGATGAGAGCCTAATGAAGAAAAACAAAGGCTTACGTTTATACAGCTCCTTTCACAACCACCGAACATCCCAAAGTGCTTTACAGCCAATTAAGTACTTTCTGAAGCGTAGTCATTTTTGGAATGTAGGAAATGCAGCAGCCAAATTGTGCACAGCCAGCTCCCACAAACAGCAATGTGATAATGAACTGAGAATCTGTTTTTGTTACGTTGATTGAGCCAGGACACCAGGGATAACTCCCCTATTCTTCTTCGAAATAGTGCCATGGGATTTTTTACATCCGCTTGAGAAAGCAGCCGGGCCTCAGTTTAACATCTTATCTGAAAGGTGGTACCGCTGACAGTGCAGCACTCCCTCAGCACTGCACTGGAGTGCCAGCTGAGATTTTTGTGCTCAAGTCCCTGGAGTGGGACTTGAACCCACAACCTTCTGAGGCAATGGTGCTACCCACTGAGCCACAGATGTTGCTAATGAAGGCTTAATTGGCCTGGAGGTGCTGGCATGGGAACTGGATTCATGGTGGAGGATCATTCATGAAGATATTAGAATCAGATCTGATTAAGATCAGTTACTTTTCTATTAGTTTTGACAGATACATTAGATTCATCGATTACATAACAGGGATCAAAAAATTATTGGTACTTGTCCTTTGGGTGAAAAATGACTTGGCGTTTCCAGACATGCTCAGGCCAAGATGATTGTATTCACTTCAAAGGCTTTTAAGAAACTGTGAAAATAATTTGTATTCATTGCGAATGTTAATCTGATAGAAAGACATTGGAGGTCAGAACTGTTGCTGACTGTAAGAAATGTTATGTTGTTCTAGTTATTAACAAGCTTCCTGATGTGACACTGAAGTTTCTTATATGCAGCTCATTATTTTTACTTAGGATATATGGCACAGGAACAGGCCATTCGACCCAACCAGTCCATGCCGACTTTTATGCTTTACTTGAGCCTCCTCCCGTCTTTCCTCATCTAAATCTATCAGCATAACCCTCTATTCCATTCTCCCTCAAATGCTTGTCTAGTCTCCCCTTAAATGCATCTATACTATTCGCTTTAACCACTCCCTGTGCTAGCGAGTTCCACATTCTCACCACTCTTTGGGTAAAGAAGTTTCTACTGAATTCCCTATTAGATTTCTTGGTGACTATATTATATTGATGGCCTTAGTTATGTCCTTACCCACAAGTGGAAACACTCTTTCTGTATCCACTCTATCAAAACCTTTCATAATTTTAAAGACCTCGATTAGGTGACCCTTCAGCCTTCTTTTTTCCAGAGTAAAGAGACTCAGTCTGTTCATACTTTCTTGCCGCAGTACAGCGGGACCTGGGGGTACTTGTGCATGAACACAAAAGGATGGTATGCAGGTACAGCAAGTGATCAGAAAGACCAATGGTATCTTGGCCTTTATTGCAAAGGGGATGGAGTATAAAAGCAGGGAAGTCTTGCTACAGCTATACAAGGTATTGGTGAGGCCACACCTGGAATACTGCGTGCAGTTTTGGTTTCCATATTTATGAAAGGGTATACTTGCTTTGGAGGCAGTTCAGAGAAGGTTCACTAGGTTGATTCTGGGGATGAGGGGGTTGACTTATGAGGAAAGGTTGAGTAGGTTGGGCCTCTATTCATTGGAATTCAGAAAAATGAGAGGTGATCATATTGAAACGTATAAGATTATGAGGGGGCTTGACGAGGTGGATGCAGAGAGGATGTTTCCACTGATGGGGGAGACTAGAACTAGAGGGCATGACCTTAGAATAAGGGGCCGCCCATTTAAAACAGAGATGAGGAGGAATTTCTTCTCTCAGAGGGTTGTAAATCTGTGGAATTTGCTGCCTCAGAGAGCTGTGGAAACTGGGACATTGAATACATTTAAGACAGAAATAGACAGTTTCTTAAAAGATAGGGGAATAAAGGGTTATGGGGAGCAGGCGGGGAAGTGGAGCTGAGTCCATGATCAGATCAGCCATGATCTTATTGAATGGTGGAGCAGGCTCAAGGGGCCGTATGGCCTACTCCTGTTCCTATTTCTTATGTCCTTATGTTCTTATATGTATACCCTTGCATTTCCGGTAACATCCTTGTAAATCTTCTCTGCACCCTCTCCAGTGCCTCTATATCCTTTTTATAATATGGCGACCAGAACTGTATACAGTACTCCAAGTGTGTTCTAACCAAGGTTAGATACAGGTTTAGCATAACTTTCCTATTTTTCAATTTTATACCTAAGAAATAAACCCTAGTGCTTGGTTTGCTTTTTTTATGGGCTTGCTAACCCAATTAAAATGACGTGGTTCGATCTAATGAGGAATCTATGGAGTATGGGGGAACAGTAGCATAGAGGTAACGTTGCTGGAGTAATAATCCAAAGATGTGAGTTCAAATCCCACAATGGCAGTTGGGAAAATTTAAATTCAGTTAATTAAATAAATCTGGAATTTAAAAACAAGCTAGTATCAGTTTTGGTAACCATGAAACTACCAGATTGTCAGAAAAGCCCAACTGGTTCACAAATGTTTTTTAGAGAAGGAAATCTCTGGCCTATATATGACTTCAGACCCATAGCAATGTGGTTGACTTTTAACTGCCCTCTGATAATCTGTATTTGTTATGTTGATTGAGGGATAAATATTGGCCAAGATGCCGGGGATAACTTCCCTGCTCTTCTTCGAAATAGTGCCCTGGGATCTTTTAAGTTCAACCCGAGGGGGCTGACGATACCTCGGTTTAACATCTCATCCGAAAGTTGGGACTTCTGACAGTGCAGCATTTCCTCAGTACAGCACCGGAAGTGTTAGCCTAGATTTATTTTTGTACTCAAGACCCTGGAGTGGGACTTGAACCCACGACCTTCTGACTCAGAGACGAGAGTGCTACCCACTGAGACACGGCTGAAAGATTGTCACCCACTAGGACCTGGGTTCAGTTCAGGAAATGTTTCAATGACCTGTGGAAAATGGCAAGGGTGAGTAAAGTTCTCCACCTTTCTCAATAACACCTGGCAACAGCCCTCCATTAGCAATCGTGGCTTCAGCTGCCAAGACCCTAAGCTCTGGAATTCCCTCCCGAAACCTCTCTGCCAATCTGTCTCCTTCAAGATGCTCTTTAAAACCTACCTCTTTGGCTAAGCTTTTGGTCATCTATCCTAATATCATCATTATGTGGCTCGGTGTAAAATGTGATTTGCTAATGTTCCTGTGAAGCGCCTTGGGACGTTTTACTCCATTAAAGACTCTATGGGCCCAAGTTTCGGGCCGCGCCTAGAACGGCGCAGCCCCGACCTGGACACCCGTTTTTCACGCCACAAAGTGCGCCTAAAAAAAGCTTACAGATTCTCCGGCTCCCTGCTGGTCCTCTGGAGCTGGGCGCGGCGCAGCACGAGTTGTAGGGGGCGGAGCTAAGTCCCTGCGCTGAAAACAGTGCCGGGACCTCTGCACATGCGCGCTACAGTGGGTGCGCATGTGCAGTAGCTCCAGGCGCCCAAAACTGTGGGAGGGGCCCGAAGCACGCAGCCCCTAGCCCTGGCCGAATGGCCTCACTGGGGCTGCGTGCATAAGGCTGCCTCCCACGCCCAGCTCCTGTTTCCTCCCGACCCGACTCAACTCCCGCTTCCCCACCCCCGGACTGGACCCGAGCCGCGCTACCCCCCCGCCCCCCCCACCCGACCTGACCTCCCTCTCCCTCCCCCCGCTGACCCGAACCGAACCGAACCGACCTCCCTCCCACCACCCCCGACACGAACCGACCAGACCCGCGCTCCCTCCCTCCCCCCCCTATCTGAACCAACCCGACCTCCCTCCTCCCCCCCCGACCCGACGCGCGCTCCTGACCCTGACCCGACCCGCGCTCCCGACCCCGGACCCCGGACCCGACCCGACCCAACGCCACCTACCTGTAAATCTGGTGCTGGGGATGGGCCCTGCCTGAAGTCTTCGGCCCGGCCGGGCCCGGCCCGTTCAGCCTCCCTCCCCCTTCACCCCCCCTTCTCCTTTCCCCCGCCCTTCTCCTTCCCCCCTTCTCCTTTCCCCCCCTTTTCCCCCGCTTCTCCTTTCCCCCCCTTCTCCTCCCCCCTTCTCCTTTCCCCCCCTTCTCCCCCTGCTTCTCCTTTCCCCCCTTCTCCTTCCCCCTCCCCTTCTCCTTCCCCCCTTCCCTTTCTCCTTCCCCCTTCTCCTTCCCCCTTCTCCTTTCCCCCTTCTCCTTTCCCCCTTCTCCTTTCCCCCTTCTCCTTCCCCCTTCTCCTTTCCCCCCTCCTCCTTTCCTTTCCCCCCTCTCCTTCCCCTTCTCCCCCCCTTCTCTTTCCCCTTCTCTTTCCCCTTCTCCTCTCTCCCCCTTTCCCCTTCTCCTCTCCTCCCCTTTCCCCTTCTCCTCCCCCTTCCCCTTCTCCTCCTCCCTCCCTTCCCCTCCCCTTCCCCTTCTCCTCCTCCCCCTTCCCCTTCTCCTCCTCCCCCTTCCCCTTCTCCTCCCCCCCTTCCCCTTTTCCTCCCCCCTTCTCTCCCCCACTCCACCTTCCCCCCCATCCCTCCCCCTTCCCTCCCTCCCCCTCTGCCTCCCTCCCTCCCCTCCCCCTGCCCCCCCTCTCTCCCTCTACCCCCCTCCTCCCCCTCCCCTCGCTGTCAGAAACACAGAAACACAGACACTGAGACAGGGAGTGAGAGACACAGACACAGACAGACAGAGAGATAGAGACACTGACAGAGGCACACTGTGGGGGGGGGGGGGGGGCGGCATCCCAGCACGCTGTTGGAAAACTCCCGGTGCTGCAGTCGGTAAGTAGAAAATGTTTTATTTATTGATTTAAAAAAAAAATTATTTCTTATTATTTTTTTTGTTTGATTTATTGGTTGATTTATTGATGTTTTTATCATTTATTATTGATGATAGCTCTTTATTTGTAAAACTGAAGTGTTTAATGTTTGTAAACTTCCCTTTAAACCCCCCCTCCCCCATTCCCTACGCCTGATTTGTAACCTACGCCTGATTTTCTAAAGTGTAGACAAGGTTTTTTCGAGCGTACAAAAATCTTCACTTACTCCATTCTAAGTTAGTTTGGAGTAAGTTTTCACTGCCGAAACTTTGAAAACAGGCGTAAGTGGCCGGACACACCCCCTTTTGAAAAAAAAATTCTGTTCCAAAGTGAAACTGTTCTAACTGACTAGAACTGGAGCAAACTAAATGCCGAGAATTTGAATTTCTAAGGTACTCCGTTCTAAACCAGTTGCTCCAAAAAATCAGGAGCAACTGAGGCCAAAACTTGGGCCATATATAAATACAAGTTGTTGTTGGTACAACCTAGTATGGGCATTTGATGCACGTCTAAAACACAGCACTAACTCAAGAATTCCCTGACAAGGATTGGAGGGACAAATGAAAATAAATAGCCTGCAATGTACAAACCATGACTAACAATACTGTTTAACTCAGAACAAACACTAATTAAGGAGCAAAATAAAAGCTGATAATTAACCTCATGTTGCCATTGATGAACATATCCATCAGAGAGAGCCTAGGTACATTGAAGTGTGGAACAGCAGAACAGGATTTTGTTTTCCTATCTCGTACTAACTAGTATTAGAAGCACTGGTTCAAAAAGACCTTTTATTTTCTCATCCCACAGACAAAGTAACCACCCATCTCTGAAAATTAAAAAGTAGCCCTCCCTCTCGTCTCACAGTAGTTGAGGTGAATAGCTTAGATGCATGTAAGGGGAAGCTCGATAAACACCTGAGGAGGAAAAGAAAGAAAGGAAGAAAGACTTGCATTTCTATAGCGCCTTTCACAACCACTGGATGTCTCAAAGTGCTTTGCAGCCAATGACGTACTTTTGGAGTGTAGTCACCATTGTAATGTAGTAAACGCGGCAAGCTCCCACAAACAATGTGATAATGATCAGATAAGCTGGTTTTGTTATGTTGATTGAGAGATAAATATTGACCAGGATACCAGGAATAAGGAATAGAAGGATCTGTTGCTGGGGTTAAATAAAGAGTGGTGGGAGGCAGCTCATAAGAGCATAACAAATAGGAGCTGTAGTAGGCTATTCGGCCTCTTGAGCCTACTCCGCCATTCAATAAGATCATGGCTAATGTTCTTCCTCAACTCCAACTTCCCGCTCTATCCCCATAGTACAATCCCCTCATCCCAGGAATCAGACTGGTGAACCTTCGTTGCACTCCCTCGCAGCATGGATTCATGAAGGGGAAACCTTGTTTAACTAATTTACTGGAATTCTTTGAGGATATAACGAGCATGGTGGATAGAGGTGTACCGATGGATGTGGTGTATTTAGATTTCCAAAAGGCATTCGATAAGGTGCCACACAAAAGGTTACTGCAGAAGATAAAGGTACACGGAGTCAGAGGAAATGTATTAGCATGGATAGAGAATTGGCTGGCGAACAGAAAGCAGAGAGTCGGGATAAATGGGTCCTTTTCGGGTTGGAAATCGGTGGTTAGTGATGTGCCACAGGGATCGGTGCTGGGACCACAACTGTTATAATATACATAGGTGAGCTGGAAGAGGGGACAGAGTGTAGTGTAACAAAATTTGCAGATGACACAAAGATTAGTGGGAAAGTGGGTTGTGTAGAGGACACAGAGAGGCTGCAAAAAGATTTAGATAGGTTAAGCGAATGGGCTAAGGTTTGGCAGATGGAATACACTGTCGGAAAGTATGAGGTCATCCACCTTGGGGAAAAAAAACAGTAAAATGGAATATTATTTGAATGGGGAGAAATTACAACATGCTGCGGTGCAGAGGGACCTGGGGGTCCTTGTGCATGAATCCCAAAAAGTTAGTTTGCAGGTGCAGCAGGTAATCAGGAAGGCGAATGGAATGTTGGCCTTCATTGCGAGAGGGATGGAGTAAAAAAGCAGGGAGGTCCTTCTGCAACTGTACAGGGTATTGGTGAGGCCGCACCTGGAGTACTGCGTGCAGTTTTGGTCACCTTACTTAAGGAAAGATATACTAGCTTTGGAGGGGGTACAGAGACGATTCACTTGGCTGATTCCAGAGATGAGGGGGTTACCTTATGATGATAGATTGAGTAGCCTGGGTCTTTACTCGTTGGAGTTCAGAAGGATGAGGGGTGATCTGATAGAAACATTTAAAATAATGAAAGAGATAGACAAGATAGAGGCAGAGAGGTTGTTTCCACTGGTCGGGGAGACTAGAACTAGGGGGCACAGCCTCAAAATACGGGGGAGCCAATTTAAAACCGAGTTGAGAAGGAATTTCTTCTCCCAGAGGGTTGTGAATCTGTGGAATTCTCTGCCCAAGGAAGCAGTTGAGGCTAGCTCATTGATTGTATTCAAGTCACAGATAGATAGATTTTTAACCAATAAGGGAATTAAGGGTTACGGGGAGCGGGCAGGTAAGTGGAGCTGAGTCCACGGCCAGATCAGCCATGATCTTGTTGAATGGCGGAGCAGGCTCGAGGGGCTAGATGGCCTACTCCTGTTCTTAATTCTTATGTTAAGGCAAGTATATCCTTCCTTAGGTAAGGAGACCAAAACTGTTCACAGTACTCCAGGTGTGGTCTCACCAAGGCCTATATAATTGTCGTAAGACTTCTTTACTTTTATACTCTAATCTCTTTGTAATAAAGGCTAACATACCATTTGCTTTCCTAATTGCTTGCTTTACCTGGATATTAAATTTCTGTGATTCGTGTATAAGGCTTGTGTCGAGAATAAACACCGGCATAAACCTGTTGGGCCCAATGGCCTTTTTCGGTGCTGTAAATACCTTTTAATACTCATGATATGCAGCAATGTGACCTGATGCACAAAGTAATCTGGGATGTCGTATGTACTCAGTGAATAATAAATGTATTTACTGTCATTATGTGCACTGGAAAAAGTAAAGGATATAACCAAGCACTCCTGATCCCTCCAACTGGTGGACATAACTCTGACATGCTATATGCTTTGGGCTAAAATCTATGAATCATATTTATTTAGAAGCACGATTACAATAAATTAGTTTGTTTACTTTGTCTCTTTCAAAACAATAAATGTTTCGATCTAGCAGTTCTTGGTAGAAGCACTTTTCATTTGGACCAGGCATCTATGGTGATGCTCAATGTTTTATGTGATGCTCAATTCTCAGGGGAAAGATTCAGTAACACTTGCGAGGCACGAGTCTTTGTGCCAGGTGCAGAAGTTGCGCCTCTCGTGAGAAATTGGGGTTACCGCCCCTGAAAGGAAGTGGAGCGCAAAATAACACACTCCACTTCCTTTCTGGGGTGGTAGTGGGGCAGATGCATTGGGAGTGGGGCGCACTGGGCCGCGTAACACTGCCGGTAGAAGGGACTCATCCCTTCATTAAAGAGAAGGGCCTAAGCTGCAAACTGCAGGGATGAAAAAGGCCTCCATGGGCCACCGGGGAGTAGGGTTGCCGTGCTAACAGCCCGGCACTCTAGCCGATCAATCGCGGCACGGATCCCGCGATCGAAGCGCTAATGGGATGCAGGAAAAAGTGGCATAACGTTTTGTCCAAATGCATCACACCTCCCCTTTACGTTGTGCCCCGTAAGTGGCCGGCTGCCTGGTACGCGTCCCCTGAAGCTGTAGCTGCCATCTCCCCACGCTGCTGCAGGGGGCGAGACCCAACTTAGGGTCCACGGCGCTACTCGCGGTGATACTGCTGCCGTAAACCCCGCCGAATTTAATGGCAGTCGTTAGCGACGCTGCACTCAGTCACAAAGTCATTTGCGCCCCCCGGGGACACGAATGGCAGGCGGTGTGAGCTGTGAGGAGGATGCTAAGAGGCTGCAGGGTGACTTGGACAGGTTAGGTGAGTGGGCAAACGCATGGCAGGTGCAGTATAATGTGGATAAATGTGAGGTTATCCACTTTGGGGGCAAAAACATGAAGGAAGAATATTACCTGAATGGCGGCAGATTAGGAAAAGGGGAGGTCCAACGAGACCTGGGTGTCATGGTACATCAGTCATTGAAAGTTGGCATGCAGGTACAGCAGGCGGTGAAGAAGGCAAATGGTATGTTGACCTTCATAGCGAGAGGATTTGGGTATAGGAGCAGGGAGGTGTTAATGCAGTTATACAGGGCCTTGGTGAGGCCTCACCTGGAATACTGTGTTCAGTTTTCGTCTCCTAATCTGAGGAAGGATGTTCTTGTTATTAAGGGAGTGCAGCAAAGGTTCACCAGATTGATTCCCGGGATGGTGGGACTGACATATGAGGAGAGACTGGATCGACTGGGCCTGTATTCACTGGAGTTTAGAAGGATGAGAGGGGATCTCATAGAAACATATAAAATTCTGATGGGCCTGGACAGGTTAGATGCAGGAAGAATGTTCTCGATGTTGGGGAAGTCCAGAACCAGGGGAGACAGTCTTAGGATAAGGGGTAAGCCATTTAGGACCGAGATGAGGAGAAACTTCTTCACTCAGAGAGTTGTTAACCTCTGGAATTCTCTACCGCAGAGAGTTGTTGATGCCAGTTTGTTAGATATATTCAAAAGGGTGTTAGATATGGTCCTGACAGCTAAAGGGATCTGAATGATCAGCCATGATCTTATTGAATAATGGTGCAGGCTCAAAGGGCCGAATGGCCTACTCCTGCACCTATTTTCTATGTTTCTATGTTTCTATGGGACAAACAGCAGAGCGGCCAAAATTGTGAGTAAGTTTTTCGGCGCCGTTTTCAGTGTGCAAAGTTGGCGCATCTCGGGAGATGCGCCGAAAAAGGGGTTGGGGAAATTTGGGCCCAATTTCTTTACTTGTGGGGAAGAGCAAAACTAGAGACCATCAATATTAGATAGTCACCAAAGAGTGATGAGAATGTGGAACTCCGACCTTACCGCACCTTCACCCCAACCTCACCGTATCTCACCCTGACCTCACCGTACCTTCACCCCGACCTCACCGTATCTCACCCTGACCTCACCGTATCTCACCCCGACCTCACCGTATCTCACCCCGACCTCACCGTATCTCACCCTGACCTCACCGTACCCTCACCCTGACCTCACCGTATCTCACCCTGACCTCACTGTATCTCACCCTGACCTCACCGTATCTCACCCTGACCTCACCGTACCCTCACCCTGACCTCACCGTATCTCACCCTGACCTCACCGTATCTCACCCCGACCTCACCGTATCTCACCCTGACCTCACTGTATCTCACCCTGACCTCACCGTACCCTCACCCTGACCTCACCGTATCTCACCCTGACCTCACTGTATCTCACCCTGACCTCACCGTATCTCACCCTGACCTCACTGTATCTCACCCTGACCTCATCGTATTTCACCCTGACCTCACCATACCCTCACCCCAACCTCACCATACCTTCACCCCGAACTCACCGTATCTCACCCCGACCTCACCGTACCTTCACCCCGACCTCACCGTATCTCACCCTGACCTCACTGTACCTTCACCCTGACCTCACCATACCTTCACCCTGACCTCACCGTACCTTCACCCCGACCTCACCGTATCTCACCCCGACCTCACCGTACCTTCACCCCGACCTCACCGCATCTCACCCTGACCTCACCGTACCTTCACCCTGACCTCACCGTACCTTCACCCTGACCTCACCGTATCTCACCCCGACCTCACCGTACCTTCACCCCGACCTCACCGTATCTCACCCTGACCTCACCGTACCTTCACCCTGACCTCACCGTACCTTCACCCTGACCTCACCGTACCCTCACTCCGACCTCACCGTACCTTCACCCTAACCTCACCGTATCTCACCCTGACCTCACTGTGCCTTCACCCTGACCTCACCGTGCCTTCACCCCGACCTCACCGTGCCTTCACCCTGACCTCACCGTACCTTCACCCTGACCTCACCGTACCCTCACTCCGACCTCACCGTACCTTCACCCTAACCTCACCGTATCTCACCCTGACCTCACTGTGCCTTCACCCTGACCTCACCGTACCTTCACCCCGACCTCACCGTACCTTCACCCTGACCTCACCGTATCTCACCCTGACCTCACTGTGCCTTCACCCCGACCTCACCGTGCCTTCACCCCAACCTCACCGCTCTATTACCCTGACCTCACTGTTCCTTCACCATGACATTGCTGCTCCATCACCCTGACCTTGCCGCTCCTGATGTACCCTCCCGTGCTCCAATCAGCAACCTGGATTTTGGTGACATCCAATCCAGTCGCCCTCTTCACAGCCATCGATTCTCCTGCACCAGCACGCACTGTACCTTGATGTGATATGCTGCATGCTGCTCCTAATTTAAGACCTGCTGCTGTTGATCCTCGCAGGTTGGGGCCACCGCGCTGAATGCCAGCTCCATGTGATTGGGGCCCACAAGAGGCGTGAGTTCATGGCTCAGAAGAGGCGAGGGCCCAGGGGCAGTACGAGCCTGCCCACACTGCAATATGTGCGCGCACTAGGTCCATGCAGCAGAGCTGGTCTCCAGTCGTCTTGGTTAATCCTTGCCACTAGACCAAGACCTAGCTCTGTCAAGCCCGTGTGGTGGCTGGTGTGCAACAGTTACCACACCTTAAAAAAATCCATGCACGGCTATCTTGCACCCTTCAGGATGTAGTTCTGGACCTGGAATATTAGGTCCTTTATTGAAACACCTCTGAACTCATCCCTTTTTGGCATGGAAGCAAGTCATCCTCGATACGAGGGTCCACCTATGATGATGAGCTTGCTGTGCACAGATTGGCTGAACGAGTCCTTACATTACAACAGTGACTACACTTCAGGAAGTACTTCATTGGTTGTAAAGCACTTTAGGATGTTCAGTGGTTGTGAAAGGCGGTATGTAAATGTAAGTCTTTCTTTTACTTTATTGTAGATAACTCTACTGTATCCAACTCTAGTGCATTATATCTTGGGCTTTTCTGTGAAGGGATCACTGGACTCTGCAATGTGATTCATGTTGCTTTTTGACTGTATGGAAATAGACTACAATACCAACTTTTTCAGTAATGTAGGAGTGATATTGGCAGACAACTCAAACAAGATAATCATGTATTCCATTTTTTTGCATCAGGCAAAATTTCCTTGCACGTAACTTCCCTTTTTGAATTGTTGCGGATTAGAGGAGCAGAGCTTATGTTAGTCTCAGTTTTCTCAATTGGCCCTTAGCTCTACTCCAGGAGAGTTGCCAGCTCTGATTGGACATATTCTTAGAGATTTGTCACATGACCTCCTGTCTCCAACTGTTCCCTTCCCCCCCACACCTTCGCCATTGGTTGCCTGACACGCCTATCCTCATGGGGCCCTGGCAATTGAAAAACACCTTTAACAGCTAAAACCTACCTTTTTGACCAAACTTCTGGTCATCTGTCCTTATATCTCCTTATGTGGATTGGTGTAAAATTTTATTTGATAATCGCTCCTGTGAAGCGCCTGAGGACGTTTTACTACGTTAAAGGTGCTGTATAAATACACGTTCTATATATAAACCTGATGCATTTCTGCGGTGCAAAATGCAGACAAAGAAGGAGATAGACTTGCTCTAATTACAAGACTGATTATTGTTTTGCCTTGTTCCTGAGCACAGCAACTTAAATAATTGCTACTGGGTAAATACGCACACTGATAGGAGTGTGAAATGGCTCACAGCAGCATCTTAACTGCAGCTCCCTTCGTGTATTTATTTTGTTCAGACCTTTATTTATTCTGCTCTCTTCAAAGCTGAGTCTAATAATGAACTTGTGACTGTGCTTCCAATTACATCCAGCACATTAGAGGAACAGTCAATACCCAATTACAAGCCTGTCCCTGAAACAGACAATCTTCGGTGATCTCCAACCTTTGGTGATCGCAGAGATAACACTAGCTCACGTCTGACATTTCATTTCGGGCGCTCTAATCAGGAACTATTCTTGCTTCACCAAATGATCCCTTCAGCTGCAAGGTGAGGCTGAGGTAGCCATGGTGATACAAGTAGCAGAGTAAAACGAATTGGGTTTTTCCCACAAAACCCACATTGTGGCAAGACAATTTGCCTATGTAGTAATGTTGAATTACTATCCCCTGTGTGAAATTAATTCTGGATGATCGGTTTGCTAGGTCCAAACTCCTTCCATTTCCAATAATTGCATGGATCAATTATCATTGAATCATTCTGAGCTTGAACTGTTATACTGTAAGCTTCCCTGAAGGGCAATTAGCATTCTTCATATTTTGGATTTTTCAATGATTTTTCCTCCATCATTTTGATACCACATATCAAGCACTAGTTTGTTCATCTCTCTGGACTTTGACATCATTGAAAAGAAGAGTTGGCTGTATTTTAAGCAAAGTCTTCTAAGTTATAATCACAACTATACGGAATTGTTCTGAACCTGTTTGACAAAGGTGTTATCTCTTTAATAATAAGTAAATGGTTAACACTTTCCTTAAAAATAATGGATGCTGGTATCTCATATTTCATGTTAATGTGCATGATACTAATAGGGTTAGCAATTCCATTGCGCCCTGTTTGGGACAATAAGTTTTGAAATCTCCGAAAAGTATCGGCAGGCGATAATAATTTTTTGCTCCCGGAAAATCAAGCATTAACCACTTCTCTTAGGGCACAAAAGTGCGTGAGTGGGGTGGCAGCGGCAGAGCACTGAAGAAGGTGCAATGCAATGCTGCTGGCATCAGAGGCCGCTTCCCTCACACACAGACAGACAGACAGAGAGATAGAGACACTGACAGACTGGGGGGGGGGGGGGGCATCCCAGCATGCTGTTGGAGGGCTCCCGATGCTGCAGTCGGTAAGTAGAAAATGTTTTATTTATTGATTTAAAAAAAAATGATTTCTTATTCATTTTTTTTGATTGATTTATTGGTTGATTTATTGAAGTTTTTATCATTTATTATTGATGATGGCTCTTTATTTGTAAAAGTGTTTAATGTTTGTAAACTTCCCTTTAAACCGCACCCCCCCCCCCCCCATTCCCTACACCTGATTTGTAACCTATGCCTGATTTTCTAAAGTGTAGACAAGGTTTTTTCGAGCGTACAAAAATCTTCACTTACTCCATTCTAAGTTAGTTTGGAGTAAGTTTTCAATGACGAAACTTTGAAAACAGGCGTAAGTGGCCGGACACGCCCCCTTTTGGAAAAAAAATTGTGTTCCAAAGTGAAACTGTTCTAACTGACTAGAACTGGAGCAAACTAAATGGCGAGAATTCCGATTTCTAAGATACTCCGTTCTACACCAGTTGCTCCTAAAAATCAGGAGCAAATCATGGCGCAACTTGGGGCCATTGTTTTCACTTATAGCGTGTGAACACTTCTTGATTGATACCACATTACCAATGAATGGTTCCAGGAATGATGGACTTCAGTGGTTTCTGATGGAATGGTTTCATATGCTGCAGAACATTTGCTCTGTGGGCTTCGAATACAAAAGATCTCCATGATGGCGTGAGGGTCACTGGGAGTTTGTGATCCATTCAGTTAAGGTATTATAAGATCACAGTTAATCTGGGCAGTAACATAGGGCTACTGCTATGGTTTCTCTGAAGTGGTGGCATCTGTGGTGCTGGCAACTACCGCAATGCCTTAATAGTGTCTTCATAGAATCATACAGCAGAGAAGGAGGCCATTCGGCCCATTGTGCCTGTGCCAGCTCTTTGAAAGAGTGATCCAATTAGTCCCACTCCCCCGTGCTCATTCTCTACGGCACTGCAAATTTTTACTTTCCAAGTATACATCCAATTGCTTTTTGAAAGTTACTATTGAATCAGCTTCCTTCGCCTTTCAGGCAGTGCATTCCAGATCACAATACCGCGCTGCTTAAAAAAATGACTCTCCATCTCCCCACTGGTTCTTGACCTTAAATCTGTATACTCTGGTTACGGACCCTCCTGCCAGTGGAAACAGTTTCTCCTTATTTACTCGATTAAAACCTTTCATAATAGGGTAGACATAGTTTCCACTTCCGTTGCAGTGTATAATGTGTTGATGGGTATCAATAGCTTCCCCTCTGCATGGAACTGAAGGTGTGCACCTCAATAAAGGGGAAGGCTGAGGGGCGAGCTAATAGAGGTCTGTAAAATGATTAAACGGTTCGATAAGATAGACGTAGAGAAGATGTTTCCACTTGTGAGGGAGTCCAAAATGGGGAGCCATAAATATAAGATAGTCACTAATAAATCCAATAGGGAACTCAGGAAAAATGTCAGCGCCCAGAGAGTGGTGAGAATCATAGAATCATGGATAAATTGTGACATAGAAGGAGGCCATTTGATCCATTGTGTCCACGCCGGTCGAAAAAGAATTACCCAACCTAATCCCACCTTCCAGCACGAGGTCCGTAGCCCTGTAGGTCACAGCTCTTCAAGTGCACATCCATTGTACTTTTTAAATGTGATGCGGGTTTCTGTCTCTATCACCCTTTCAGGCAGTGAGTTCCAGACTCCCACCATCCTCTGGGTGAATAAATGTTTCCTCATCTTCCCTCTAATCCTTCTACCAATTACTTTAAATCTATACCCCCTGGTTATTGACCTCTCTGCTAAGGAAAATAGGTCCTTTCTATCCACTCTATCTAGGCTCCTCATAATGATATACACTTCAATTAAATCTCCCCTCAGCCACCTCTGTACCAAGGAAAACAACCCCAACCTCTCCCATCTTTCCTGAGAATGTGGAACTTGCTGCCACAAGGAGCGGTTGAGGCGAATAGCGTAGATGCATTAAAGGGGAAGCTGGATAAACACATGAGGGAGAAAGGAACAGAAGGACATGCTGATACAATGAGATGAAGAGGGGTGGGAGGAGGCTTGAGTGGAGCATAAACACTGGCATGAACCTGTTGGGCCGAATGGCCTGTTTCTGTGCTGTGCATTCTACCTGTGTAATTCTATGTACCAGATGCTGTCTGTCACGACAGAGGGAAGCTAAAATACTCCTACACCAAACAGGAAAGGCAGTTTCATACTCCGCACCAGAGCTGGAGAATACTGACATTGATATTCCCAAGCTTTGTTGGGATTGGTTTCATTTTTGGAATTGATATATGGCTGGGGGAAGTGGTCAGGTGTAGTTGGGTTCCAGCCAGAAATCTAAAGGCCTTTTTTTTAATTCAGTGATGTCCTGAATGCTTCATTTCAGCCAGAAGTGGGGCCCCTAACCGAAAGTGAGTTTGTAAGTTATATATTTTGATTTGCGAGCTGTGGCATTTCTGGTAGGCAGCTGGCAGTCTAAAGCTATTTCACAAACCAGAACTGCTTTTATATGCAGCTATGTCTGCAGATGAATAGCTATTTTCAAACAGAGGTCTGTGATAATGTGGTTCCCATGAAGAAGCGATCTACCCTTAACTAGAAGCAGCATCAATTGTTGAGTTCAATAGTCGTCTCGGACCTAAACCAATGGCTTGATACAGCTCCTTAAAAACATAAAATATATTATCTCTTTCAACGATGACCATCGTTGGTGTCATAAAGAACAACACAGTAACATCATACTGAGACAGATAGCTCATTGATGGGATGAAACAGATTGATCACCTTGTCAAAGCTGGTACCAAAACAAAATACTGCGGTGCTCGAATCTGAAATAAAAACAGAAAATGCTGGAAATACATAGCAGGTCAGGCAGCATTTGTGAAGAGAAACAGAGTTCTGACGAAGGGTCATCGACCTGAAATGTTAACTCTGATTCTCTCTCCACAGATGCTGCCTGACCCACTGAGCAGTCTCAGCATTTTCTGTTTTTATTTCAGATTCCAGCGACTACAGTATTTTGCTTTTGTGTTCACCTTGTCTATTCGTCTTAGACTGCTATTACTGCGAGATATTTTACTTTTTTTTTTATCTTGATTACAATTAAATGCAATACTTTAACAGCAAGTTCTTCCATTGGTAATCTTTTTTTGGAGGGGGATATTATTTTTCTTATTAATTACAAGATATAATATAGCACCTTTCACGACCACTAGATGTCCCAAAGCGCTTTACAGCCAATTAAGTACTTTTTGAAGTGTAGTCACTGTTGTTATGTAGGAAATGCAGCAGCCAATTTGTGCACAGCAAGCTCCCACAAACAGAAATGTGATAATGACCAGAAAATCTGTTTTGGTGATGTTGATTGAGGGATAAATATTGGCCAGGACACCGGGGATAACACCCCTGCTCTTCTTCGAAATAGTGCTGTGGGATATTTTACATCCACCTGAGAGAGTTTAACGACTCATCCAAAAGACAGCAACTTAGACAGTGCAGCGCTCTCTCAGTACTTCACTGGAGTATCCACCTAGATTTTTGTGCTCAAGTCCCTGGAATGGGAGTTGAACCCACAACCTTCTGACTCAGAAGCAGAGGGTACTATCTATGGAGCCACTGCTGACAAGTATCAATAGTAGCACTCTTGCTTTTAAGTCAAAAGATCACAAGTTTATTCCCCACACTAGGATTCCAGCACGAAATTTCAACCAGCATATAATTTCAGCCGGCTCTTCATTGCAGTGCTGAGGGAGTGCAGCAGTGTCTGAGGTGTTGTCATTTGGGACACCCTGGGATATTTTACTACGTTAAAGACACTATATAAATACAAGTTGTTGTTGCAGTTGATGGATGAGCCTGCTCAACTTGGTGCAAAAGATTCCTGTTAAAAGTTGAGAGCCTTGCCTTATCTCTTCTCTCAGGTAGAGAGGGGCTCATCACTCCCGCAGTCTGATGTCTCATGTTTAGGGGTATGTTAACTGTAGGATAGCAAAATCTGTGCTGCATCAATGTACATCCAAGTGATCTGACCTGGATAGTCATGTCTTTTATAATTGCTCCCAATGTGTACCTCTTCAATCTTTGGAAGATGAAAACACTTAAGATAGGAACTGTTATTTCCTGGCAAGTACGGTAGTATAGTGATTATGTTATTTCATAGCATCATAGAAATTTACAGCACGGAAGGAGGCCATTTCAGCTCATCGTGTCTGCGCTAACGACCAAGAGCTATCCAGCCTAATTCCACTTCCAGTTCTTGGTCCGTAGCCCTGTAGGTTACGGCACTTCAAGTGCATATCCAAGTACTTTTTAAATGTAGTGAGGCTTTCTGCCTCTACCACTCTTTTAGGCAGTGAGTTCCAGACCCCCACCACCCGCTGGGTAAATAAATTTCCCCTTATATCTCCTCTATACCTCCCCCCAATTACTTTGAATCTATGCCCCCTGGTTGTTGACCCCTCTGCCAAGGGAAACAGGTCCTTCCTATCCACACCCCTTATGATTGTATACACCTCAATCAGGTCTCCCCTCAGCTGCCTCTGTTCCAAAGAAAACAGACCCAGTATCGCCAATCTTTCCTCATAGCCAAAATTCTCCAGTCCAGGCAACATTCTTGTAAATCTCCTCTGCACCCGTACCGGTGCAATCACATCTTTCCTGTAATGTGGTGACCAGAGCTGCACAGAGTACTCCAGCTGTGGCCTAACCAGTGTTTTATACAGTTCAAGCATAATGTCCTTGCTTTTGTATTCCATGCCTTGACTAATAAAGGCAAGTATTCCATATGCCTTCTCAACCAGCTTATCTACCTGGCCTGCTACCTTCAGAGATCTGTGGACCTGCTCTCCAAGGTCCCTTTGTTCCTCTGCACTTTTCAGTGTTGTACCATTTAATGTTTATTCCCTTGCCTTGTTAGACCTCCCCAAATGCATTACCCCACACTTATCCAGATTGAATTCTACCCACCTGACCAGTACATTGATATCTTCCTGCAGTGCCCAGCTTTCTTCTTCATTTGAGCGATAAGGGAATAAAGGGTTATGGGGAGCGGGCAGGGAAGTGGAACTGCATCCATGATCAGATCAGCCATGATCTTATTAAATGACTGAGCAGGCTCAAGGGGTCAAGTGGCCTACTCCTGCTCCTATTTCTTGTGTTCTTGTGTTCTTGTTATCAATCACACAGCTGATTTTAGTGTCATCTGAAAACTTCTTAATCATACTCCCAACATTTAAGTCCACGTCATTGATATATACCACAAAAAGCAAGGAACCCAGCACTGAGCCCTGCGGAACCCCACTGGGTACAGCCTTCCAGTAACAAAAACACCCATCAACCATTTTCCTTTGCTTTCTGCCTCCGAGCCAATTTTGGATCCAACTTGCTACTTTGCCCTGGATCCCACTTTTGTGACCAGTCTGCCATGTGGGATCTTATCAAAAGCTTTGGTAAAGTCCATATGTACAACATCATACCCACTGCTCTCATCGACCCTCCTGGTTACCTCCTCGAAAAATTCAATCAAATTAGTCAGACACGATCTTCCCTTAACAAATTTATGCTGACTGTCCTGGATTAATCCATGTCTTTCCAAATGAAGATTTATCCTGACTCTAAGGACTTTTTCCAATAATCTTCCCACCACTGAGGTTAGGCTGACTGGCCTATAATTACTCGGTCTATCCCTTTCTCCCTTTTTAGACAAAGGTACAGCATTAGCAGTCCTCCAGTCCTCTGACACGACACCTGAGGCCAGAGAGGACTGGAAAATGTTTTGCTTCTCTTAACAGCCTGGGATACATTTAATTCAGGCCTGGAGATTTATCCACTTTCAAAGCTGCTAATCCCCATAATACTTTCTCTCTCACTATGTTTATCTCATTTAATATTTCACATTCCCCCTCCCCCATTGCAAAGTCTACATCGTCACTCTCTTTTGTGAAAACAGATGCAAAGTATTCATTAAGAATCATGCCTGTTATGTATGTAAACCTGTAAATACCATGTCTAACCACCAGCTTATCCCCTGGAGTCCCAAGGGATCTCACAATCCCTTGGGAGCACCTGTATATAAGGAGGCCTCACAGGCTGGAGAGGCCCTCTGAGATCTGTAATAAAGAACTACAGTCACACTTACTTTGAGCTTGCAGTATCTGGTCTGACTCTTTATTCAAGACGTAACAACTGGCAACGAGATACAAATGACGAACGCCAACGCAACAATGCAGAGAACCATGGGCATCCTGGGGAAATTTTCGGAGGGAGATAATTGGGAAACCTTCGTGGAGCGACTTCGTGGCCAACGAGCTAGAAGGAAAAGCGAACGTTGCCAAACGAAGGGCGATCCTCCTCACCGTTTGCGGGGCACCAACGTATGGCTTCATGAAAAATCTGCTCGCTCCAGCGAAACCCACAGACAAGTCGTACGATGAGTTGTGCACACTGGTCCGGGAGCGTCTAAACCCGAAGGAAAGCGTTCTGATGGCGAGGTATCGGTTCTACACGTACAAGAAGTCTGAAGGCCAGGAAGTGGCGAGCTACGTTGCCGAGCTAAGGCGCCTTGCAGGACATGGCGAATTTGAAGGACACTTGGAGCACATGCTCAGGGACTTCTTTGTACTTGGCATTGGCCATGAAATAATACTTCACAAACTTTTGACTGTAGAGACCCCAACCTTGAGTAAAGCCACAGTGATAGCCTAGGCGTTTATCGCCACCAGTGACAATACCAAACAAATTTCTCAGCACACGAGTGCTGCTGCAAGTACTGTGAACAAAGTAACGTTGTTTTTGAATCGAAATGTACAAGGCAAGACTTACACACCTGTAGCTGCACGTCCGCAGATGACTCAGAGTCCACCATCGAGGGTAGTGAATAGAAGGCCATTAACACCTTGTTGGCGCTGCGGGGATGATCATCGCTTCCATTCATGCCGCTTCAAACGATATGTTTGCAAGGGCTGTGGAACAATGGGACACCTCCAATGTATGTGCATGCGAGCTGCAAACCCTGCTAATCCTGCAAACCACCATATTGCAGAGGAGGACAGATCCACGGTGGATCATGACGAACCAGAGCCTCAGACCGAGGAGGCAGATGTATATAGGGTGCATACATTTACCACAAGGGTGTCCCCCGATAATGCTGAAAGTTGAATTAAAGGGACTCCCAGTGTCAATGGAACTGGACACGGGCGCAAGCCAGTCCATAATGAGCAAAAAGACTTTCAACAAGTTGTGGTGCAGCAAGGCCTCAAGGCCAGTCCTGACTCCCATGCGTACTAAACTGAGAACGTATACAAAGGAACTGATTCCCGTAATTGGCAGTGCTACTGTAATGGTTTCCTACGATGGAGCGGTGCACGATTTACCGCTCTGGGTGGTACCAGGCGATGGCCCCACGCTGTTCGGCAGGAGCTGGCTGGGAAAGATACGCTGGAACTGGGACGACGTCCGAGCGCTTTCCTCCGTCGACGATACCTCATGTGCCTAGGTCCTAAGCAAGTTCCCCTCACTGTTCGAACCAAGCATCGAGAAGTTCCAACGAGCAAAAGTGCAGATCCATTTGATTCTGGGGGCACGACCCATCCATCACAAGGCGAGAGCGGTACCTTACATGATGAGAGAGAGGGTGGCAATTGAGCAGGACAGGCTACAACGAGAGGGCATCATTTCGCCGATCGAATTCAATGAGTGGGCCAATCCGATTGTTCCAGTCCTCAAGAGAGATGGCACCGTCAGAATCTGTGGTGATTACAAAGTAACTATCAATCGTTTCTCACTGCAGGATCAATACCTGCTACCGAAGGCAGACGACCTATTTGCGATGCTGGCGGGAGGGAAAACGTTCACGAAGCTGGACTTGACCTTGGCCTACGTGACCCAGGAGCTGGAGGAATCATCGAAAGGGCTCACCTGCATCAGCATGCACAAAGGTCTCTTCATTTACAACAGATGCCCATTTGGGATTCGATCGGCCGCGGCGATATTACAGAGGAACATGAAAAGCTTGCTGAAGTCAGTCCCGTGCACCGTGGTCTTCCAGGACGACATCTTGGTTACAGGTCGGGACACTGTCGAGCACCTGCAGAACCTGGAGGAGGTTCTTAGAACATAAGAACATAAGAATTAGGAACAGAAGTAGGCCATCTAGCCCCTCGAGCCTGCTCCGCCATTCAACAAGATCATGGCTGATCTGGCCATGGACTCAGCTCCACTTACCCGCCCGCTCCCCATAACCCTTAATTCCCTTATTGGTTAAAAATCTATCTATCTGTGATTTGAATACATTAAATGAGCTAGCCTCAACTGCTTCCTTGGGCAGAGAATTCCACAGATTCACAACCCTTTGGGAGAAGAAATTCCTTTTCAACTCGGTTTTAAATTGGCTCCCCTGTATTTTGAGGCTGTGCCCCCTAGTTCTAGTCTCCCTGACCAGTGGAAACAACCTCTCTGCCTCTATCTTGTCTATCCCTTTCATTATTTTAAATGTTTCTATAAGATCACTGTAAAGTCCTGTCCCCTCAGTACAGATTCACACGAGGCATGTAGTGAAGTCAAGGTCACTCTGGACCTGCACCTTTATTTCACAGCTCTGGAATGCTGCACTTGCCTGAGACCTGTCCTTATATACCTGTCTCTTGCAAGTGCACCCCTGGTGGTAAGGTATGCTGGTGGTTACAGGTCATATCTTATTACAGTCATGTATAGCATGTTAGGATTCACTTATATATAATAATGTAAGATACATGACAATCATCTCTCATCCTTCTGAATTCCAACGAGTAAAGACCCAGTCTACTCAATCTATCATCATAAGATAACCCCTTCATCTCCGGAATCAGCCTAGTGAATCGTCTCTGTACCCCCTCCAAAGCTAGTATATCCTTCCTTAAGAAAGGTGACCAAAACTGCACGCAGTACTCCAGGTGCGACCTCACCAATACCCATACAGTTGCAGCAGGACCTCCCTGCTTTTGTACTCCATCCCTCTCACAATGAAGGCCAACATTCCATTCCCTGCTGCACCTGCAAACTAACTTTTTGGGATTCATGCACAAGGACCCCCAGGTCCCTCTGCACCGCAGCATGTTGTAATTTCTCCCCATTCAAATAATATTCCCTTTTACTGTTTTTTTTCCAAGGTGGATGACCTCACATTTTCCGACATTGTATTCCATCTGCCAAACCTTAGCCCATTCGCTTAACCTATCTAAATCTCTTTGCAGCCTCTCTGTGTCCTTTACACAACCCGCTTTCCCACTAGTCGGCTTAATCGTGTGGGGCTCAGGCTAAAATTCTCGAAGTGCGTTTTCCTGGCGCCTGAAGTGGAGTTCCTGGGGAGAAGAATTGCGGTGGACGGCATCAGGCCCACTGATTCGAAGATAGAGGCAATCGAGAACACATCGAGACCACAGAGCATGACGGAACTGCGGTCGTTTCTAGGAATCCTGAACTATTTTGGTAACTTCTTACCGGGTCTTAGCACATTGTTAGAACCCCTGCACCCTTTACTGTGTAAAGGAGATGAATGGGTATGGGGTAAAAGCCAACAAAATGTCTTTGAGAAAGTTAGGAAGCTGTTATGTTCAAACAATTGCTTGTGTTGTATGATCCATGTAAGCGTTTGGTACGAGCATGTGATGCGTCGTCATACGGTGTCGGGTGTATATTGCAACAAGCTAATGAATCTGGGAAATTGCAACCAGTTGCTTATGCATCCAGAAGTCTGTCTAAGGCCGAGAGGGCCTACAGTATGATCAAAAAAGAAGCGTTAGCGTGTGTTTACGGGGTAAAGTAAATGCATCAATATCTGTTCGGGCTCAAATTTGAATTGGAAACCGACCATAAGTTGCTTATATCCCTCTTTTCGGAAAGTAAGGGGATAAATACGAATGCATCGGCCCGCATCCAGAGATGGGCGCTCACGTTTTTTTTTTTGAAATTCGTAGCCAATCGTTCCAATTCTTTGTCAAATCACAAACGCCAGAGGTCACCTTGCACACATCAAGGATCACTCTGCGCCAATGCTCTTAGCCAAAAGGCCTAGAGCCACTGCACCGTTCCTGGAAGTACTGCAATACCAGGTTCGTGCCATGGAGGTGGATGGGTCAGGCCCCCCACACACCTCCGTGGAGGTGGATGGGTCAAGCCACCCCACCCACTCACGTTGTCCGCATACAACTACGCCATCCACCACAGGCCAGGCTCAGAAAACTGTTCCAATGCTCTCAGTAGGCTGCCATTGCCCACCACTGGGGTGGAGGTGGCACAGCCCGCAGATTTAGTTACGATAATGGAAGCATCCGAGAGTGAGCAATCACCTGTTACCGCCTGACAGATTACAACCTGGAATAGCCAGGATCCCTTACTGTCATTAGTAAAAAACTGTGTGCTCCACGGGAGCTGGTCTAGTGTCCCGTTAGAGATGCAGCAAGAAATAAAGCCGTACCAGCGGTGCAAAGATGAAATGTCTATACAGGCAGACTGCCTCCTATGGGATAATCGGGTAGTGGTGCCAAAACAGGGCAGGGACACTTGCATTAATGATCTCCACAACACCCACCCAGGCATCGTAATGATGAAAGCGATAGCCAGATCCCACATTTGGTGGCCTGGTATCGATGCAGACTTAGAGTCCTGCGTGCACAAATGTAATACATGTTCACAGTTAAGGGATCAAACATGTCACATCTGCCCCGTTTAAACCAGCGTCCAACGGTCAGGCAGAACGAGCAGTTCAAACATTCAAGCAGAGCTTGAAAAGGATAACTGAAGGCTCACTGCAGACTCGCTTATCCCGAGTCCTGCTTAGTTACCGCACAAGACCCCACTCACTCACTGGGGACCCTCCCGCTGAACTGCTCATGAAAAGGGCACTTAAGACTAGGCTCTCGTTAGTACACCCTGATCTACATGAACAGGTAGAGAGCAGGCGGCTTCAACAGAATACATATCATGATTGCGCAACTGTGTCATGGGAAATTACGATAAATGATCCTGTATTTGTGTTGCACTATGGACAAGGTCCCAAGTGGCTTCCTGGCACTGTTTTGGCCAAAGAGGGGAGTAGGGTATTTGTGGTCAATCTCTCAAATGGACTCACCTGCAGGAAATACTTGGACCAAACCAAACTCAGATTTACGGACTATCCAGAACACAATAGACTCCACCTATTTCGACCCTCCAACACACACACAAGTGGCAACTGACCCAGTAGTTGACCACGAAGCAGAACCCATTACCCGCAGCAGCCCAGCAGAACTCACCACCCCCAGCAGCCCAGCAAGGCCAGCTCCGCAGCAGCCCAGCGAGGGCCCAACAAACGACTCACCAAAACCAACATTTGCACCGAGACGATCAACCAGGGAAAGGAAGGCCCCAGATCGACTCACATTGTAAATAGTTACATTTGGGGGGGGGGGGCGGGGGGGAAGTGTTGTTATGTATGTAAACATGGTACCAAGGGATCCCACAATCCCTTGGGAGCACCTGTACATAAGGAGGCCTCACAGGCTGGAGAGGCACTCTGAGATCTGTAATAAAGGACTACGGTCACACCTTACTTTGAGATTGCTGTATCTAGTCTGACTCTTTATTTAAGACAGAACAATACCCATGTCTTCTGCCTCCACACACAGATTTCCTTATGGTCTCTAATAGGCACCACTCTTTCTCTAGTTATCCTCTTGCTCTTAATGTATTTGTAAAACATCTTTGGATTTTCCCTGATTTTACTTGCCAACATTCTTTCATGCTCTCTTTGCTTTGTTTTGACGAGTAATCCAGAGGCCTGGACTTAATGATCCAGTGAAAGGAGTTCACATCTCACCACGACAACTGATAAATTTAAATTCAATCAATTAAATAAATCTGGAATAAAAAAAGTAGTATCACTAATGAAACTATTGGATTGTTGTAAAAGCCCATCTGTTTCACTAATATCTTTTAGGGAAGGAAATGTGCTGTCCTTACCCAGTCTGGCCAATATGTGACTCCAGACACATAGCAATGTGGTTGACTCTAAACTGCCCTCAGAAATAGCCTAGCAAGCCTCTGGGTTGTATTCAAGAAGGTGGCTCACAACCACCAAATCTTGAGGGTAATTAGGGATGGGCAATAAATGCTGGCCTTGCCGATGATGTCTACATCCAATGAATTTTTAAAAAGTGAACATATAGGGCAACAGATCTGATCAAACACAATCAGTACAGGTACAATGTCTGAAATCCAGCAACCTCAGGACCAAGTCTTTACTGCTTTTTGGGTTTTGCTGGATTTTGGATCTCGCTGTTGGCACACTTCGCCACCTGCCGATCCTCCGCTCCTCGCCATCCATCGATTCCTACTGCTCCTCCGCTCCTCGTCGCCCACGGCTCCCCGCCGCTGTGTTTTTTTACCGGTTTCCTTGTCCCTCGCTGCCCGATGTCGCCAATTTGGCCGCCTCAAAATGCCCGGTTTTCGGGCAATTCCGGTTTTCGGAATTCCGCATTTGGGACGTTGCACCTGTACAACTTGTCTTCAAATAGTATTATAAAATAATGAATGTACTACGCTTCCCTACATCAGCAGGTTGTTTAGCATGTCAGCCTAGATTTTGTGCTCAAGTTTCTGGAATGGGGCCTCGAACCCATGACCTTCTGACTAAGAGGCGAGAGTGCTGCCCACTGAGTCATGGCTGACACCTACCAGAAGTGTTTTAACCAGGTGAAACATTGAAATGAATTAGCTATGTGTTCATAACAAAAGATTGTGGCTGGAAATTTCCTCGGAGCTGCTCTCGACTGGCTGTCAAAACTTAACTGGAAGTGTGGCAGAAAGCCCTTCTACCTGCACACACAGGTTTGCTGTTTCACTTCAGGTGCTGCTCCGAGGAGATCTCAATCATCTCTCTCAGCATATTTGTCAATTAAAAAAATAAAAGGTCCCAATACATTGACACATGATATTAAAATAGAAAGACATATATTTATATAGCACCTTTCACAACCACCAGATCTCTCAAAGTGCTTTACAGCCAATGAAGTACTTCTGAAGTGTAGTCACTATTGTAATGCAGGAAATGTGGTAGCCAAGTTGCGCACAGCAAGCTCCCATGTACAGCAATATGATAATCACCAGATAATGTTTTTGTTATGTTGATTTAGGGATAAATATTTGCCAGGGCACCTGGGTTAACTCCCCTGCTCTTCTTCAAAATAGTGCCATGGGATCTTTTATATCCACCTGAGAGAGCAGACGTCTTGGTTTAACATCTCATCCGAAAGACGGCACCTCCGACAGTGCAGCACTCCCTTGGCACTGCACTGGATTGTCAGCCTAGATTTTTGTACTCAAGTCCTGGAGTAGGACTTAACCCACATCCTTCTGACTCAGAAAGTGAGTGTGCTATCTACTGAGCCACAGCTGACAAGTATCATTCAGCCATATAATATTCATAATTTTAGGACTTGAGACTTTTGCTCTCAGCTTCTCCAGCCCCACAACCCTCTGAGATCTCTGCGCTCCTTCAATTCTGGTCTCTTGCGCATCCCATGATTTTCATCGTTCCACCATTGGTGGCCGTGCCTTCAGCTGCCTGGGCTCTAAGCTTTGGAATTCCCTCCTTAAACCTCTCTGTCTCTCTACCTCTCTCTCCTCCTTTAAGACACTCCTTAAACCCTACCTCTTTGACCAAGCTTTTGGCCAGCTGTCCTATGTGACTTGATGTCAAATTTTGTTTGATAATGCTCCTGTGAAGCACCTTCGGACATGTGCTACATTAAAGGGGCTGTATAAATGCAAGTTGTTGTCATAAAAGAAAAGTATTACACCATCTTCCTAAGCCTCATGTTGGTACACGATGAGGCCAGTAAGAGATGTGTGAGATTGTCTGAGGTGATTGTCTCATCCTCTGTCCCTCATGCCCTGTGGGGAAGTGTACAGCCTTCACTCACCCTTTCACTCATGACACAGCTAAACCTGAGAGCTTTGTGTGTTGGGAATCATGAGCATATAATACAAAAATTGTTGACAACCCTTAACTTGACTTTTAATTTAGCTTGTCAGATAGCTATGTTGATGAATATAGCCGACCAATACTTCTGAGAATTTACAGTTGTCAACCGAGGTGAATCGCCTGCAGGTTAAAAGTAAAGGGGAGTTGGGCCCCAAGGCCTCAATAATTGGCCAAGGTAAGTAAATTGAAGTCGTGCTATCAGTGCCTGGGACAACACATTGCTCAAAGTTGTCCATATGTGAAGGCAGAGTGTTTCTCTTGCAAGAAAGCTGGGCATCTTGCAAAGGCATGCCGGCTGAAGAATAAACCGATACTCATTGCTATAAGTAGAAATCGCCAGAGACTACGTGGCATTGAAGAGAAGCAGTAGAACGAGGAAGTTCTGGAGATACACATCATCGGCAGCACAAGAGTATCTAACAACAATTCGCGAAGTATCGTCATCCAAGTTGACGTTGCAGGAACCAGGATACCCATGGAAATCGACACTAGTGCATACGTGAGCGTAGTACCATAATTGCTATATCTCGACAAGTTGAGTGACTTTCTGATGGAGTAATCAAAGATAGAACTGCGAGGCTACTCAAGATAGCAAATTCCTGTGGTGGGACATATCGGTGAAATATAAGGATCAGTTTCTGAGTTTGCCTCTCTTTGTAGTGGCAGGAAACAAGCCTGTCTTAATAAATAGAAATTGGTTGGGATCACTGAAGCTGGATTGGAATTAGATTTTTCGTGTTGAAATGGGATTTGCATCGAAGGATGATGTCATCAAACAGTATCCAAAGGTGTTCCAAGAAACAAGCAGTCCGATCCAAGGTTTCAAGGCGAGTATCAGAGTGTAGAGTTTACTGCAAGCCACATCCCGCACCATACGCACTCAAGGAGAAAGTTGAGCAAGAACTTAAAATACCAGAGACTGAGAACATTATCTCTAAGGTAGATCTCTAAGGTAGGGCTACAGCCATTGTTTTTGTACCTAAGTCAGGTGGTAATGCTGATGCTATGTCCAGGTTGCCATCCTCATCACAAGTTACACCCAATTGGGAAGAAGTGTTCTATTTTTCATACGTTGATGAACTGCCAGTCACAGCTGAAGAGATTGGTAGAGCACCCAAACGTGACCCAATCATGTCAAAGGTGTATGATTATATAGCAAATGGCTGGCCAAACCAAGTATCAGAGAAATATATTCATCCATACTTTATTCGTTGTAATGAATTATAAGTGGATAAAGATTGTATCATGTGGGGTGCAAGAGTAATTATTCCAAATAAGTTTAGATCCAAATTGATAGATCTTCATGACCAGCACCTGGGAATGTGCTTGATCAAGAGTTTTGCACTCAGTTACTTATGGTGGCCAAGTTTCGATAAAGATATAGAGTACATTATTAGACTGTGTACAACATGTCAATCGGTAAACAAGAAATGACCATCAGTCCCATTACCGCCATGAAAATGGCCTCCCAGGATGTGGCAAAGGTTACATGTAGATTTTGCTGTGTGCCAAGGATAGAAATTGTTCATTGTGATTGATAGCCATTTGAAGTGGGTAGAGGTGTTTCTGATGCAGAAATAACAGCAAGTAAAACACTAGACAATTTGCGAAGATTGTTTTCTTCATATGGCCTCCCAGAAGATATTGCATCTGATAATGGGCTGCAATTTTATTTAGAAGAATTTTTACAGTTCACGAGCAGAAATGGTGTGAAACATCAAAATTTCACTGTACCACCCTGCTTCAAATGATGCAGCAGAGTGCACAGTACAAATTATAAAATGTGCCCTCATCAAGCAAATGTTGGATCCAAATCCAAAAAAACAGTAGTTGTCATTGGACCACAAATTAGAAAATTTTCTAATTACATATCGTAATACTTCTTATACAACTACTGGGAGAACACCAGCAGAGTTTTTTCTCAAATGACAGCCACGAACCAGGTTCTTGTTGTTAAAGCCAAACTTCAGTAGAAGAGAAACGATTAAGACAGAAAGAGAATCATGTTAGAGATAGAGATAGAGTAAGAGAGAGAAGTGTGGAATTGTATCAGAAGGTTAGAGTGAAGAACCATCACCATAAATAGTTAAAGTGATTATCAGGAAGAGTAGTGAATATATGTGGCCCTTGCACATATTTGTCAAGATATTTGTCATGGAAAGGTTAGGTTTGTTCACATTGATCATATTTTACCTACAGATGTGGAAGGAGTTGAAAGTTGGAATGATTCGATTATTTCTCATGAGCCAGATAGTCATGTTACAAGAGTACCAATAACAAATTCTACATCCAATATACTCATAACAAGTCCAAGAGAAAGTCAGAATTTAAGTCTGAGTATGAGTAAGGCAGACAAACAGTCTGAAGTTGTAGAGAGTGCAAATGTAGATCAAGGGTTGCCTTTGGAGAAAAACTCTCCTCAGGCTCAGCCTAGAATGAGTCTAAGTTTGACACCAAGTTTGGAAAGTTCTGTTCGAGAGCGAAGGTATCCTCTTTGAAACAAAAAACCAGTGGTTATGTTTTATTTGTAAATATGGCAAAATAAGTTTATGTATAATGATTATTTTGTTATGATTACTTCTTCATTAAGGAGGGAGCAGTATAATATAGAGTTCCCCTAGTGGACACCTGTGATAATGCAACTGCTGCTGTAAATACAATAAAAGTCACATGATATATTTGAGCCATCGCCTAGAATGTGTGTGTTAGTGATGTCGTAAAGAATATATCATATACAAAACAGGTAATTACATAACTAAAACAAATGATGCTCATCACACAATTTAAATATACTGTAACCAGATAAAAATGCAAAATCAAAAGATACCAAATAAGGAATATATCACACAGGACTCATAGGAATGAATTAATGCACTAGGTTCTATTCCATGTCTTTATCTCTATATTTTTATATTCTCCATAAATAATAAATTGTTCTACTGTAAGATAAGTTACCAAAATATCTTTATTATTAACAGCAACAACTTCTATTTATAGAGCGCCTTTCACATAGTGACATGTCCATTGGCGCTTCAAATAAATATTAAGAGACAAAAAATTTGACACCGAGCCACATAAGGAGAAATTAGGGCAGGTGACCAAAAGCTTGGTCAAAGAGGTAGGTTTTAAGGAGCGTCTTAAAGCAGGAAAGAGAGATAGAGAGGCGAAGAGGTTTAGACAGAAAGTTCCAGAGCTTTGGGCCTAGGCAACTGAAGGCACGGCCACCAATGGTTTAGCGATTATAATCAGGGATGCTCAAGAGGGCGTACAACACCTTGCATTTATATCACGCTTTTAATGCAGTAAAACGTCCTAAGAAGCGGTTATCAAACAAAATTCGACACTAAGCCATATAAGGAGATATTGGGATAGGTGACCAAAAGCTTGGTTAAAAATTCTTGGCGACTGCCAATGAAAATCTTTGATTTAAAAAGAAATAAAACAAATCTTTTTGACCAAGCTTTTGGTCATCTGCCCTAATATCTCCTTATGTGGCTCAGGGTCAAACTTTTGTTTCATAGAATCATAGAAATTTATGGCACGAAGGAGGCCATTTTAGCTCATTGTGTCTGTGCCGGCTGACAGAGCTACCCAGCCTGATCCCACTTTCCAGCTCTTGGTCCGTAGCCTGTAATTTACAGCACTTCAGGTGCATATCCAAGTACTTTTTAAATGTGGTGAGAGTTACTGCCTCTAACACCCTTTCAGGCAGTGAGTTCCAGACCCCCACCACCCTCTGGGTGAAAACATTTCCCCTCAAATCCCCTCTAAACCTCTTGTGTGGAAAAAAAAGTTGGTTAAGGGCTTATTAACTTCTTATTAATGATTGGATTGTCCTTATTGAAGCTATATATACGTGTAGCATTCCTCAGGACAGAATTAAAACCAATAGGAAGGCATTGTCATGTTGCTGCTTCCATTTGCATCTTAAACGGGTAGTGGCAAAACCAAATTCAAGCAGAGTAGCTGTGTTGGCTTACCGTTGTATTGCTGTCCATCTTGATTTTTAGGCGGACTTCCGTTCTACCAAAACCAGGCGGGCTGCTTGCACAGATGCACAAATCGAGTTTCTCCTCCTGCCCACCAACCATGGGTGGTTTAAGTTGGGAACTAATCATTTACAGCAATGATGGGATCCTCAGCTGCAGTAGGTTAGGTAAACATGTTCCTTATTGCCGCCAAAGTCTTGCTTCTTTTCATTCCCAATGTTAATACCCATCCTCTTTAATGTGCTACTGCGGGTCTTTCATAGCCAACCATGGGATCTTTTAAGTCCACTCAAAAGGACAGACGAGGAGTGGTGAGGGGGAGGGAGGCTCGGTTTAACGGTTCATCTGAAAAATGGCATCTTCGATGGTGCAGCGCCCCTTCAGTGCTGGGAGAGGTAGTTGAAAATGTGGGCACATCACACACGTTTTTCCACCGAATAGCCAACAAATCAGATGCCTCATAGGCCCAAATTTCCGATACACGTTCTGGACTAGTAAGGATTCTCACTAGGAGCGTGAATTTGGAAAATTATCCTTGTTATGTCATCAAACGGTATGCTATTGGATAAATTGTTGAAAGCATCCCGTAGCTATAAATAAATATGATCTTATCAGCCTGGACAAATAAATGTATGTAGTATTTCAGTGCCTTTTCTGCACTAGTACAAATGAGATTTACATGTGTGTATGTTAAGAGATATGTAGCACTTCAACCAAAACAAATAGAATCTTTGTGCACAAATCTTTGAAGGTGGCAGGACAGGTTAACAAAGCAGTTAATAAAGCACATGGGATCCTGGGATTTATAAATAGAGGCACAGAGTACAAAAGTCAGGAAGTCATGTTAACCCTATCCAAAACATTAGTTCGGCTCCAGCTGGAGTACTGTGTCCAATTCTGGGCACCACACTTTAAAAGGATGTGAAGGCTTTGGAGAGGGTACAGAAGAAAATTGCTAGAATGGTTCCAGGGATGATTATAGTTACGTGGATAGATTGGAAAAGCTGGGATTGTTCTCCTTAGAGCAGAGAAGGCTATGAGGAGATTTGATAGAGGCGTTCAAGGGTTTAGATAAAGTAGATAAAGAGAAACTTTTCCAATGGCTGAAGGATCAGAGGACGCCAATTTAAGGTGACTGTCAAAAGAAGCAGAGGCCACATGAGGAAAAGCCTTTTTACTCAAAGAATGGTTAGGATTTGGAATGCACTATCTGATAGGTTGGTGGAAACAGATTCAATCGTAGCCTTCAAAAGGGAGTTGGATTGCAGGGCTATGGGGAAAGAGCGGGGGGAGTGGGACTAACTGGATTGCTCTTCGAAAGAGCTGGCATAGACTCGATGGGCTGAATGGCCTCCTTCTGTGCTGTACTATTCTGTGATTCTATGAAACATTACTCACTTCATGAAACTTTGCTTTTAACTTTAGAAAGCCCTTCTACAAATAAAATGATGTTGTCATAGTTTAGACATAATCAGTGCCATCAGTCACATGGAAATAGATTTGTTCTACTCCTGTTCAGCCTGAGGGCAAGCACTTAAAGTGGCACTCACAACACATTTTACTCCCAGTTCCCATGAGCTAGAAGCTGAGTTTCCCCAGGTGGGTTCAATATAAAAAAAAAACTTGCATCTCAAATCACAAACTGCCACCGCAAAGTGACACGTAATATTTTACCGAATGGAGTTTAGATAGTGGCAAACAGAAAAGATGGGGAACATTGCTAGATTGCTCTCTAACCTTGAAAGTAAGATTTATATGGACAGAAAGTAAGGGCTTCAAGGAAACATACATTTCTAGTGCACCATATGTAACAAATGCTAATGGTGGAGCCACAGGTCACTGCTGTCATATCTTAATGCAAATGGAACTGAAAGTAAAATGCAGCGCCCATTAGAATTTATGCAATATTTGAAATATTCACCAGCAAAAATGCGATTTCCTGCATTAAGTACACCTTGAATTTACATACTTTGGCACATGAGAAATATTAACATTCATCCCCTAAGGAAATTAAACTGGGATAAATTCAGCGAAGCACATGACAGTATTACCATAAACTCTGTTAATGGATTGAGATAAATAAACAAATACATTTTCTCAGTGATGCTAAATATGACCATCACCACTGAGAACAGTATTGATTTAATGTCTCAGGTTATTAAGGTTCTTGCCCTCTGGTTCTTTAGTGATTCGTTTCTTTTATTCACAAGACTCGTTGAAGCGCATAGAATTCTGAGGGGGATTGACAGGGTAGATGCTGAGAGGCTGTTTCTCTTCGCTGGAGAGTTTAGAACTCGAGGGTTACAGTCTCAGGATAAGGGGTTGGCCATTTAAGACTGAGATGAGGAGGAATTTCTTCACTCAAACGGTTGTGACTCTTTGGAATTCTCTACCCCAGACGGCTGTGGATGCTCAGTCATTGAGTATTTTCAAGACTGAGATCGATAGATTTTTGGACTCTAGGGGAATCAAGGGATATGGGGATAGTGCTGGAAAGTGTAGTTGAGGGCAAAGATCAGCCATGCTGTACCATAGATATATGTGACACAGTTCTATATGATACAGTGATGCACTGTCATCATAAATTTCTTTAAAAAAAACTCAATCCTGTCCAATGGACTGGCTGCATATCAGGAGGGCTTCTTTCAATCCAACCTTGTCATCATCATCATCATAACAGGCAGTCCCTTCCCTATAGCAAGTGGAAGACTTGCTTCCACTCTAAAAGTGAGTTCTCAGGTGACTGAACAGTCCAATATGGGAATTACAGTCTCTGTCACAGGTGGGACAGACAGTGGTTGAAGAAAAGGGTGGGTGGGACTGGTTTGCCGCACGCTCCTTTCGCTGCCTGCGCTTGTTTTCTGCATGCTCTTGGCGACGAGACTCAAGGTGCTCAGCACCCTCCCGGATGCACTTCTTCCACTTAGGGCGGTCTTTGACCAGGAATTCCCAGGTGTCGGGGGGGATGTTACATTTTATCAAGGAGGCTTTGAGGGTGTTCTGGAAACCTTTCCTCTGCCCACCTTGGGCTCGCTTGCCGTGTAGGAGTTCCCAGTAGAATGCTTGCTTTGGGAGTCTTGTGTCAGGCATGCGAGCAATATCCACAAATACCATGGTGGACAGATGCCAAAAATCAATCACTCGTAGCACACAGCAGAAGATAGTTTCCATTGGGAGCTATCCCAAGTAGAAATTAGGTACTCATAAGAACATAAGAATTAGGGGCAGGAGTAGGCCATATGTCCCCTCGAGCCTGCTCTACCATTCAATAAGATCATGGCTGATCTTCGACCTCAACTCCACTTTCCCGCCCGATCTCCCTATCATTTCATTCCCCTAGAGTCCAAAAATCTATCGATCTCAGCCTTAAATATACTCAATGACTGAGCATCTACAGCCCTCTGGGGTAGTGAATTCCAAAGATTCACAACCCTCTGAGTGAAGAAATTTTACTTCATCTCAGTCTTAAATGGCTGACCCCTTATACTGAGACTATGCCCCCTTGTTTTAAACTCTCCAGACAGGGGAAACAGCATCTGCTCTGTCAATCCCCTGCAGAATCAACTTGGGGAAATGATTTGACATTTGGAGACTTCCATTGTCCTAAGCTTTCCAAACAGTACAAAGCCTTAGCAGATTAGGTGCATTCAGAGAGAGGAGGAGAAATTACAGGACATCTCTGTCCTAAAGAAGATTATAAAGTTCAGCATTGGTAGAAACAAAGTTTCAGGCAAATCGTCAGAAAATAAATCAAGATCGAGGGAAATAGTGGGTTGCAGACATTCAAGGGGAACAAAAGCTTGAAGTAAATTCATAACGTGTATACCTGAGAGAAGCTAACTCAAATGAGATAGATGGAAGCGATAAAGACTTATAGGGGCACATGTCTAAATCAAAAGCAAAATGGAGTGAACTAGAAAAGTAAGATTTAAGGTGTGGAAGAGAGAAGGCAAAGGAAGATAGAAGTCACGAGGTGTGTTCTCCACGGGATGTTTAAGAAAGAAAATGGCAGGTTTTTTAGATGGGCTAAAAGAGCAAAATTGCCAACAGATCAATAGCCTTAAAGGAAAGCTTATGGATTGATAGAGAATGCTACAAAAGTTTTGAGGACAGATATAAGTGACGTGGTTATTTAGGGAAAATGGATAGTATTAAACAACAGCTGTAATATATATATATATATATATATATATATAAAAATATATATAGCTCCACCCAGTGGACTACTGTGGCATTGCAGCCATTGCTGTTTACAACAATAAAAAGGGAACAAGTCACCTGACTGGTCCCTGAAGTTATCAGCCATCTTAAAGCATGTGTGATTGTGAGGTCATACCGAAACCATAACATTGGCAACGAAGGATAGGATAATCAGATAACCAAGCTGAAATTTTTGTTGGTGGATGATTCAGGCAACATGACAGAGAGACGTTGAAAGCTTCTCTGTTTTGATAAACAGCTAAAAATCCAAGGTAAATTACAAGCACAATTGGCTGAACTGCCAGAGTCTAGATAGCCACACCTATGGGAATAATAGGGTGCTTGGGGGAGTTTCAATGCGACTGTGAAAGTTTCGGAGCATATGTGGAGTGGATAGAAATGTTTTTCACCACAAATAGTATCATCGAAGTCCCCAATGATGAAAACCATAACCGCTGGTGTTGGAAAGAAAACGGACTATTTTCTTAACTGAAGCAGGGCCCGAGGTGTATGAAACCCTGAAAAATTTGCTTGTGCCTGTCAAGCCAAAGGACACATCACTTAAGCAGATTCTAACAGCACTATAGTCCTGAGCCCCTGAAAATTGCTAAGAGTTATCGTTTCGGAATACGAGATCAGTTAACCGATGAAAGTATCAATGAGTACATTGTAGTATTAAAAAAGCTATCTATTTACTGTAATTTCGGAAACTTTCAGGACCAAGCATTGCGTGAACGCTTTGTTTGTGGGATGAAAACTGATGCGATCAGAAGAAAGTTATTGACAACTCCTATCTTGACTTATGATTTAGCTTGTCAGACAGCTATGTTAATGGACATGGCCGACCAATATTCCCACGAATTTCATACCATTTCCAGTCGTCAGACAACCGAGGTGAATCGCCTGCAGGCTAAAAGTCAAAGGTAGTTGGGCCCCATGGTCTCAGCAACTGGCAATGGTAACAGAGCATTGAAGTCATGCTATCGGTGCCTGGGACAACATATTGCTCAAAGCTGTCCATATGTGAAGGCAGAGTGTTTCTTCTGCAGGAAAACTGGGCATCTTGCGAAGGCATGCCGACTGAAAAGTAAACCAACTTTCAAAGCTATAAGTAGAAATCCCCAAAGACTACATAGCATGGAAGAAAAACAACAGGCCGAGAGGGTTTTAGAGCTACACATCATCAGGAGCATGAGGGTAACTAACAGCGATTCGAAAAGTATCATAATCCACATAGATGCTGCAGGAACCAAGATACCCATGGAAATCGACACTGGTGCATCCGTGAGTGTAGTACCGGAATCACTATACCTCGACAAATTGCGTGATTTCCCATTGGAGAAATCCAAGATAGAGCTGCGAGGCTACTCGGGAGAGAACATTCCTGTGGTAGGTCGTATCACTGTACCAGTGAAATACAAGGATCAATTTCAGAGCTTGCCTCTCTTATTGTGGCAGGAGACAAGCTTGCCTTACCAGGAAGAAATTGGTTGAGATCACTGAAGCTGGATTGGAGTGAGATTTTTTGTGTTGAAACGAGATTTGCATCAAAGGATGATGTCATCAAGAAGTATCCAAAGGTGTTTTGTGAAACAGGCAGTCCGATCCAAGGCTTCAAGGCGAGTGTCAGGATACAGTAGGACGCTAGACCAGTTTATTGCAAGCCACGTCCCATACCATATGCATTCAAGGAGAAAGTTGAACAAGAACTCAAAAGACTAGAGCTTGAGAACATTATTTCTAAGATAGATCTATGTAATTGGGCTACACCCATTGTTGTTGTACCTAAGTCCCATGGTAAGATAAGGTTGTGTGGTGATTATAAAGTAACCGTAAACCAGGTTCTAGAGGGTAATCTCCCCAATACATTGCCAAAGTAGAAGATTTATTCACAACACTGACAGTGGTCAGATCTTCTCAAAGTTGGATCTTATGAATGTCTACTTATAGCTTGAACTAGATGAGGAGTCCCAGTCCTGCTTGACTATAAATACTCATCTAGGCCTATATCAATTTAACATTTAGCATTTGGAGTGCCTTCTGCCCCTGCCATATTCGAAGGGGTGATGAACCAGATTTTGCAAGGTATTGAACGGGTAGTATGTTATTTAGATGACATAGTAACTTCAGCACCAAATAGGCAAATTCATAATAACATATTGAATGAAGTCCTCAAATGGTAGAGAAGCACAGAGTACGAGTGTCTGCTCACAAGTGTGAGTTATTTCAAAACTCAGTGGAGTACTTAGGGCACAGAGTAGACAAAGATGGTTCACATCCAACGAAGGGAAAACTGGATGCAATCAGAAATGCACCCACTCCCAAGAATGTCACTGAACTTAGATCATTTTTGGGTCTTTTGAACTATTATGGGAAGTTCCTGCCAAATTTGGCTACAGTGTTACATCCATTGAATGAACTATTGGAAAAACAGGTCCATTGGAAGTAGTCAAAAGAATGCGACACAGCATTCAAGGAGTGTAAAAGCCAATTGGTAGAGAGCATCATGTTAATTCACTATGACTTGCCAAGGAGATCAAGCTAGCATGTGATGCCTCTCCATATGGAGTTGGGGCAATGATCTCTCATGTACTACATAGTGGGGAGGAGAGACCAATTGCTTTTGCTTCACGCACTCTCAGTGCCAGTGAGCGTAATTGTGCGCAAATCGAAAGGGAAGCTTTGGCATTAATTTTTGGGGTCAAAAAGTTCCACAAATACTTGTATGGTCATAAGTTTACCATTGTTATGGGCCATAAGCCCCTGACAGCAAACTCCATCCAAAGTCCCCAGTTCCAACATTAGCTGCAGTCTGAATGCAGAGATGGGCTTTGATTTTGTCAGCATATACATATGATATTGAATACAGATGATCAGCTGATCACAGTAATGCCAATGCTATGTCCAGATTGCCTTTCCCATCACAAGTTACACCCGATAGGGAAGAAGTGTTCTATTTTTCATACATTGATGAACTGACAGTCACTGCGGAAGGGATTGGTAGAGCAACCAAACGTGACCCAGTTATGTCAAAGGTTATGATTACATTGCAAATGGCTGGCCAAACCAGGTAACAGACAAAGATATTCATTCATTTTTCATTCGAAGGAATAAATTATCAGTCGAGACGTTATACCAAATAAATTCAGGTCCAAATTATTAGGAGATCTTCATGACCAGCACCTGGGAATGTGCTTGACCAAGAGTTTTGCACGTAGTTACTTATGGTGGTCATGTCTGAAAAAGATATAGAATACATCGTCAGTCAGTGTACGACATGTCAATCGGTAAGCAAGAAACCACCATCAGTACCATTACAGCCATGGAAATGGCCTCCCAGAGTGTGGCAAAGGTTAAATATCAATTTTGCTGAGCTAGAAGGACAACAATTGTTCATTGTGATTGATAGCCATTTGATGTGTGTCGAGGTGTTTCCAATGCGGAAAATAACAAGGAAAACATTATACATTTTGCGAAGATTATTTTCTTAATTTGGCCTCCCAGAAAAAATTATTTCTGATAATGGACCACAATTTTGTTCAGAAGAATTTGACAGTTTATGAGCAAAGATGGTGTGAAACATACCAAGGTTCCACCCTGCTTCAAATGGTGCAGCAGAGCACACTGTACAAATTGTAAAATGTGTCCTCATCAAACAGATGTTGGATACAAATCCAAAGAAACGACAGTTGCCATTGGACCACAAATTGGCTCATTTTCTATTTTATGTATCGTAATACTCCTCACACAACTACTGGTAGAATACCAGCAGAGTTTTTTCTCAAACGACAGCCACGAACCAGATTCTCGTTGTTAAAACCAAACTTGGCACAATCTGTAGAAGAGAAACAATTAAGACAGAAAGAGAATCATGATAGAGGTAGAGTGAAAGAGAGGTGTGAAATTAAACCAGAAAGTGAGAGTGAAGAACCATCACCATAAATGGTTAAAGTGGTTACCAGGAAGAGTGGTAAAGACATGTGGTCCTTGCACACATTTGGTCAAGATGTTTGATCATGGACAGGTTAGGTTTATTCACATTGATCATATTTTACCTACAGACGTGGAAGGAGTTGAAGGTTGGAATGATTCAATTATTTCTGACTCATCAGATAGTTTTGATACAAGTAGAGTACCTGTAGCATATTCTACATCAAATGTACTGGAAACAAGTCCAAGAGAAAGTCAGAATTTAAGTCTGAGTCCGAGTCAGGCAGACAAACAGTCTGAAGTTGTAGAGAGTTCAAATGGAAATCAAGGGCATCCCTTGGAGGAAAACTTTCCTCAGGATCAGCCTAGAATGAGTTTAAATTCGGCACCATGTTTGGAAGGTTCTGTTCAAGAGCCAAGGTATCCTCTTCGAAACAGAAACAAGTGATTGATATGTAAATATGGCAAAATGTCCATATCTTTTGTTATGTATAACCATGCAACTTATGTATGATGATTGTTTATTATATTTGTGTCTTCATTAAGGAGGGAGAAGTGTAATATATATAGCTCCACCCACTGTGGCATTGCAGCCAGTGCTGTTCACAACAATAAAAAGGGAACAGGACACCTGACTGGTTCATGAAGTTGTCAGCCATCTTAAATCCTGTGTGTTTGTGAGGTCGTCCCGAAAACATAACAATGACCTGCATTCACATAGTGCCTTTAACGATAGTAAAACATCCCAAGGCGCTTTACAGGAGCGATTATCAAACAAAATTTGACACTGACACACATAAGGAGATATTAGGACAGTTTGGTCAAAGAGGTAGGTTTTAAGGGGCGTCTTAAAGGAGAAGAGAGAGGTAGAGAGGTGGAAAATTTAAGGGAGGGAATTCCAGAGCTTAAGGCCCAGACAGTTGAAGGTAGGGCTACTTGGTAAGTGAGTCACCACAGATTAGTGAAAGGTCCAGGTTATCACTAGACCTTGAAAGTGAACCTTGAGAGAATGGAGCTAGAGGACAGGGCAAGCTAGGACAGGGTTGGCATGTTTTGGAAACAAGTGCTGTGGGAAACCAACAAAATGAGGATTATGGATACACAAAGTTTGATAAAACAAGAAAAATAGGTGAGAACGTCTGCAGATAGAGCTTACCAGATAGATTATATTAACAATCAGATACCCAGCCACTGACCACAACTGATGAATGAAAGAAAGAAAGTCTTGCATTTCTATAGCGCCTTTCACAGCCATCGGACATCTCAAAGCGCTTTACAGTCAATTAAGTACTTTTGACGTGCAGTCACTGTTGTAATGTAGGAAATGCGACAGCCAATTTGCGCACAGCAAGCTCCCACAAACAGCAATGTGATATTGACCAGATAATCTGTTTTTGTTATGTTGATTGAGGGAGAAATTTTGGCCAGACACCAGGGATAATTCCCCTGCTCTTCTTCAAAATAGTCTTTTACGTCCACCTGAGAGAGCAGACTGGGCCTCGGTTTAACGTCTCACCCAAAAACACAGCAACTCTGACAGTGCAGCACTCCCTCAGCACTGCACTGGGAGTGTCAACCTAGATTGTTCTGCTTAAGTCTCTGGAGTATGATTTCAACTCTCAACTTTCTGACTTGGAGGCAAGGGTGCTACCCACTCAGCCACAGATGAAGCTCAATGAAACAAAAGGGGCAATTTTAATCTAACCCGCTCATCAGGATACCTACAGGATCGGGAATAACGTTGGTATTACATCCCGCCCATTGAAATCAGTAATATCGGACAGGGTGTAAAACGAACCTTCCACGCGGTCTCGGGAGTTTTCGGCCTGGCGAGTTGGGGTAAAACCCCTCAACATCTGAGAAAAGGAAAGAGCTACAAAACACAGAGAGGACAGCTTGAACTAAGATGCAGTTTACAGGTCACAGGAAAGTTGTAATCTTACTGGACATATGAAAGCATTACCTATAAGATGGTGAGTTGCTTACCTGGAGCAGTACATACTGACATAGAGGGAGGGTAAAATCGGGCAGGGTGTAAAACCAGCGTTGCACCCGATCCTGTTAGTTTCCCGATGGATGGGTTCGGTTAAAATTGCCCCCTATACTCTCTGCTGCAGTATATAGTATGCATCTGAAGCTAGGAAAGAATGATCTTTTTCAAGCTTGACAGAGGGTTTAACAGAGAAAACTCTTTGTAGCTTTGAGATTATAAAATGCACTCCTGGTCAGCCTCCAACTTTGCACCCTCTATAATCTTCAGCTCATCTAAAACTCTGCTGCCCAGTGTCCTAACTCGCACCAAGTCCTGTTCACCCATTACCCTCTGTGTTCGCTGACCTACACTGGCTCCTGGTCCGGCAACACCTCGATTTTAAAATACTCACCCTTGTTTTCAAATCCTTCCACGGCCTCACCGCTCCCTATCTCTGTAACCTCCTCCAGCCCCACAGCCCTCTGAGATCTCTGCGCTCCTCCAATTCTGCCCTCTTGAGCATTCCTGATTGCAAGTCCAATCCAATCAGGCCAGTAATGTTCTCTTCAAGTAAAGAGTAAGCAATTTAAAACCTTATTTACAGAATGTAATTTGGCAATGAATTTTCTCCCCAAAACACTAGTACCCAATTTTATTGTCTTCCTTCTGCAATGCCTCGATCTCAAAATTCTCATCCTTGGTTTCAAATCCCTCCATGGCCTCGCCCCCCCTGTAATCTCTTCCAGCCCCACAACCCCCCCGAGATATCTGCACTCCTCTAATTCTGACCTATTGAGCATCCCTGATTATAATCGCTCAACCATTGGTGGCCGTGCCTTCTGTTGCCTAGGCCTTAAGCTCTGGAATTCCCTGCCTAAACCTCTCCGCCTCTCTATCTCTCGTTTCTTGTTCAAGACGCTCCTTAAAACCTACCTTTTTGACCAAGCTTTTGGTCACCTGCCCTAATTTCTCCTTATGCGGCTCAGTGTCAATTTTTAAAATCTCGTAATACTCCTGTGAAGCGCCTTGGGACGTTTCACTACATTAAAGGCTCTATATAAATACAAGTTGTTGTTGTTGCTTTTTTAGAGCTCTTTTTTGTCTCCAAAACAAATCTGGGTTAGAAATGTTAGGTTATACGGTGCTTCATGGCATCCTGTGCTGTATATGTGGCATACCTTTATGTTAAGGGTTCCCATCCAGTTTATCGTATATGCATGTAGACTAACAGACCTTCAGTGCCTGATTCATGTGCAGTTTTTTACTGTCAGCAATATTGAATGGTTATTGCTTGCTGACACTTTAAAAGTATTTGGTAACATAGCAGAAATTACATCTACTCATGTACTTTCCTCATATATATGCATTATGTGTTGGTGAAAATATTTAATTCAAGAGGTTACTGAGCCCAGAAAGCCTTAGGCATTCAGTTAGAGGAAAGAAAACACTTGGGGATGTGATCATTGGCCATTCCTCCACCTTCACCTTACAGCGACTTCAGTGGCGCTGTGTTTTCTGAGAGCACTTTATATTAGTCTTTATATTAATGGAGGGATTTGAAAACAAGTGGAATTGAGGCCAAATTTATGTTGGAGTAGTTACTGCCAGCAATTACTGCTGGAATCTGTGATGGGAAATTGTAACTAATTGGCTTTCGTGCCAGCTTCTCTTTAAAAGAAAGACTTGCATTTCTATAGCGCCTTCCACGACCTCAGGACAAAACGCTTTACAGCCAATTAAGTACTTTTGAAGTGTAGTCATTGTTGTAATGTTGGAAAACAGCAGCCAATCTGTGCACAGCGAGCTCCCACAAACAGCAACATGCCAATGACCAGCTCATCTGCTTTCAGTGATGTTGGTTGAGGGATAAACTTTGGCCAAGACACCGGGGATAACTCCCCTGCTCTTCTTCGAAATAGTGCCATGGGATCTTTTACATCAACCTGAGAGGGCAGACGGGGCCTCGGTTTAATGTCTCATCCGAAAGCCGACACCTCTGACAGTGCAGCACTCCCTCAGTACTGCACTGGAATATCAGGCTGGATTTTATTGTCAAGTCTCTAGAGTGGGACTTGGAACCCACAACCTTCTGACTCAGGCGAGAGCGCAACCCACTGAGCCACAGCTGACACAAACTGTGAGATTAGTTGCAATGCTATGGGGAAAGCGCAAAGAGCCAGCACAGGCACGATGGGTTGAATGGTCTCCTTTCTGTGCTGTATGGTTCTATGATTCTGTGTACCTCTGGGTGACTGTAAAGCACTCTGAGATATGTGAGGATCACCACATCAATGCACGCTGTTGTTGTAACTGTTAAGAATAATATGCCTTAACAGAAAGCTAAGGAGATGTTTTATTTCAATGTACAGCTAGAGGGAATAGCAATCAAGTCTACATAGAACATTCTGACCACATGCTTACAGCTTACAGCCACATAGTTATAGAGTTAAAAATATTTTTAAAAGAGCCTTTAATGTATTTATGTAATCAAATCGATGATTTATGCCCAGTCTTCTGACAGCATATGAATTATACATAATGTTCTGACTCTTTATGAATTGTTGGAGACAGAGTCTGGAAATATTTTTTAAGAAATATGAGTTTATGTACTTTTAAAATGCATTATGTATGAATAATCTGAACAAGATGAAAAATGCATTTCATTTCAATGTAAAACTGCACCCTGGTATTGTCATTCACAAGATAAGACTATCACTGTTAGTAGAGCATTATGAATGTCACTTGGGAAAGGATCATATCAATCCTCCAGTCTTTAAACTTCACTACAAGAGATACTGGTTGTATTCTATCAGAATGTTAAATTACCTACGGTCAGAGCTGTATTCCTCACTTTGTGATAGAAGTACAACATCTGCATGTAAATAGAATATTCCCAGCTCCCAAAAGGGGAAAATCACTTAAGACAACCTCAGTTTAAGAAAATCATATTCCCGAGTGATCCAATGTTCTTCTTTCAGTCTGTTGTGTAAAAAGCCTTGTTCTGGACTGAACATTCGATCCTGTCCCTGGAAGACACAGCCTTGATACCCGACATATAATAATGAAAACCTCTGTAGGCCAGAGAGAGAAATGACGGGGTTGGCTGGCAGGAGTTTGTAGAATTTGATTTCCTTCAGTGAGATAGATCACAACCTTCCGCAGGTAATTTCACATTCATTGTCAGTCAACTTCCAGACACATTTTAGGAATATGTTCAATTTGAGCAAAAATTGGCAATGGGATTCTGACTTTTTACGTTTTCAGGTTGGCATGGAGCACAGTGACGTGCTTGTTGCCCCAAACAAGACGGTTATGCTCCAGTGATTCATGCATCCTATCCAGAATGTTGCCTTATGGATGGGCTCCAGGGGAGGTCTCTGCATATTGTCTCAATGAGTAGCCACTATACAAGAAGATTGAGTAATAGGTGTCCCCCTTGCGTGTCGCCTGCCAGGAATTAAAACCGGGCAGCCAGTCTGTTAATCCTGGCTTAATGAGTCTCACCAAAAGGTTTATGTTGAAATGACAAAAAACAATATGGCAGAGTGGCAAAGCCTTGCACCTTATCTTCATTAATAGTTAATGCTTGAGTGAAGCGACTAAGTGCTAGTTCCTTTTAATGGAAGAAATGCGAGTTAAAACTTCAACTGCTGTGGAACGCAGTCACAAAATTACCCAATAAAAGGAAACATAGGGCAAAAACAACTTCAATATCAGAGTGGCTCTGCCACGATCTGTGTCGAACCATCTTCAGTTGCTTCATCAATGACCTTCCCTCCATCGTATGGTCAGAAGTGGGGATGTTCGCTGATGATTGCACAGCGTACAGTTCCATTCGGAACTCCTCAGATAATGAAGCAGTCCATGCCTGCATGCAGCAAGACCTGGACAACAATCAGGCTTGAGCTGATACGTGGCAAGTAATATTCCCGACACACAAATGCCAGGCAATGACGATCTCCAACAAGAGAGAGTCTAACCTCCGCCCCATGACATTCAATGACATTAGCATCACCGAATCCCCCAATATCAACATCACCATTGACCAGAAAGTTAACTGGACCAGCCACGTATATACTGTGGCTACAAGAGCAGGTCAGAGGCTGGGTATTCTGTGGTGAGTGTCTCACCTTCTGACTTTCTAAAGCCTTTCCACTATATATATGACACAAGTCAGGAGTGTGGTGGAATACTCTTCACTTGCCTGGATGAGTGCAGCTCCAACAACACTCAAGAAGCTCGACACCATCCAGGACAAAGCCTGCTTGATTGGCACCCCATCCACCATCTTAAACTTTCACTCCCTCTGCTGTTATAAATGAAAGAAGTTTAAGCTCTCAAGATTCCACAAGATTCCACTGGCAGGAGGATCAGTAACCAGAGGACACAGAATTAAAATAATTGGCAAAAGAACCAGAGGGGGGGATGAGGGGAAATATTTTTTATGCAGCGGGTTGTTGTGATCTGGAGTGTGCTGCCTGAAAGGGCGGTGGAAGCAGATTCAATAATAACTTTCAATAGGGAATTGGATAAATACTTGAAAAGGAATGATTTGCAGGGCTATTGGGGAAAGAGCAGGGGGAGTGGGACTAATTGGATAGCTCTTTCAAAGAGCCGTCATGGACACGATGGGCTGAACAGCCTCCTTCTGTGCTGTAAGAGTTTATGAGATCAAAATTGTTAATTTATCTATCACAATGGGTAAAGAAAATGCTGCCTATCAATTTACCAACGCTTTTTGTTGTTGCATTCATTAAACAGCAAAATCACCGTCTCTGAATATACCTCCCACAATCATCTATCCAAATCCTTTCAGCAGTAATGTCAACCCTCCCCCAGTCCCTTTTGCAACATCATACCTCCCACATGCTGGTCTAAATAGCGAGAATTAAAAAAAAACTGTGATATATTCTTCATGACATCACAAACACAAACTTCAAAGCTTCTTAACCACTTACATAGAATCATAGAATCGTTACACCATTCGGCCCATCGAGCCCATACCAGCTCTCTGCAAGTCCCACTCCCCTGCCCTTCCCCCGTAGCCCTGCAAATTATTTTCCCTCGGGTCCTTAACCAATTCCCTTTTGAAAGCCAGAACTGAATCTGCCTCCACCACCCTTTCAGGCAATGAATTCCAGATCCCAACCACTCGCTGCGTAAAAAAGTTTTCCCTCATGTCACCTTTGGTTCTTCTGCCAATCACCTTCAATCTGTGTCCTGTGGTTCTCGACCCTTCCTCCAATGGGAACAGTTTCTCTATCTATCTACTCTATTCAGAACCCTCATGATTTTGAACGCCTCTATCAAATCACCTCTCAACTTTCAAAGGAGAACAACCCCAGCTTCTCCAGTCTATCTACGTAACTGACGTCCCTCATCCCTGGAACCATTCTTGTAAATCTTTTCTGCATCCGCTCTAAGACTACAATCTGGTATACGCTTGTTAAACCTTCTGGCATAGAATTGAGGCATGCTCCTCAATTTAGGAATAAAATGAAGAGGGTGATACACACCTCCAGTCAAACCTAACAACTTACGAGCAGAGATGAAGATATCAAAACTATTTATTTTCCTCTGTAAAATTGAAGAGAAACTCTGTTACAAAACCTATTGTGAACGTTAACTGTTTAGCTAAACAACTGTCCTTTGTCATGTATTCTACATGATTACTGTGTGTACTATTACAAGGTGTGCCACCAGAGGGCACAGCAGTGGGAGACTTGTAGGTTACCTGTACAGGTGTGCCTGGCCTAGTATAAAAGATAGGCCTCCAGGTGTGATCCTCATTCTGGAGTTATCCATAAAGGACTAAGGTCACTACAGTTCAAGTACAACACATTGCCTCGTGGAGTCATTATCAGAGCATCTAAAGACATAACATTCTTTACCTGTGGACACTGGTATATTTACCCTCAAGTTGTGTGCTTGAGGCAGTGTGCTTGTTTCAAAGGGTTGTGAGTGATCATGCAGCTCTTGTTTCTGACCTGACCTGACCTGAGATGAGGAGACATTTTTTTGCACAGCAAGTTATGATGATCTGGAATGCGCTGCCTGAAATGGCGCTGGAAACAGATTCAATAGTAACTTTCCAAAGGGAATTGGATAAACACTTGAAGGGGAAAAATTTGCAGAGCTATGGTGAAAGAGGAGGGATGAGTAGGACTTATTGGATAGCTCTTTCAAAGAGTCGGCACAGACACGATGGGCCAAATCGGCTCCGTCTGTACTGAGAGATTCTATCATTCTATGACTCCACAGTCACTCCGCACACATGGCTCGCCGAACTCAATGGATCAACAGCTCAATATGAAGTGCATGAGATTCTGGTGTTGTTTCATTGATGGACCAACCTGTATTCGCCCCAGCAAGCGCTAATGATGCCAACGGCCTTTTGCCCGAGCACGGTGTTGCTAGCGACTCCCGCTAAATTCTGCAGGAGTTTAGCGGTGGCGGTAACCGGTAGCGCCCCGCTCTGCTCTGCCGGCGATGACGATGTTATCACCGCGTGGAGCGGACTGTTTTCATCCTGGAACGAACATTCTGGAGCGCCCCCTGAAGCTGTGCCGGGCAATGACAGCGACCGCTTCAGGGGGAGTGACTGCTCACAAAAACATTCGTCCGATTTACTGGTCGCGGCCCATTGCAGCGTGGAACGCGGGGTCCATGCCGCGATCTGGCAGTCCTGCACTCCGCTTGAGTGCTGGGTTGATGGCATGGCAGCCCGCTACCTGATGGTCCAGGTAGGATCCAGTTGAATCAGCAGCTTGGCCCTCCCCTTTAATGAAGAGGAGGGCCCCTTCTACACAGCAGCGCTACCGTCCCACCGTGTAATACTGCGCCCCTCTCCGATTGCTTCCGCCCCGCTCACACCCAACAAGCAAGTGAAGCGCGTTATTTTGTGCTCCAAATGTTCTCAGGGGAGGTAACCCCAATATTGCGAGCGGGGCGGGACTTCTGTGCCTGGCGCAGGAACTCCCGCCTCATGGCTGTGATCGGCCCCAAACGGGGTGCTATGCAATTTCCCCCCCCCCTCAGCATATTAAAACTAATATGTGGCAAACGTCTACCAGGAGTCCACATCCTGTAACTCACCTTGACAGCCAGATAAATTGTCACAAGCAATTGCCTTTCTTCTATAATGTATTTTACAATGATACTTATTCGCAAAGTAATGTTATTTATGTCAGTCGTGGGGCAGTGAGTCGCACACTCTCGCTTCTGAGTCAGAAGGTTGTGGGTTCCAGTCCCACTCCAATCCTTGAGCACAATTGTCTAGGCTGACACTCCAGTGCAGTGCTGAGGGAGCACTGCACTGTCGGAGGTGCCACCTTTTGAACGAGTCTGTTGTGTTCCTGACACAGATGAGACTGCACACAGGGAGGTTAAAGTAACAGTGACCTCAGCCTTTATTAAGACAGAGTGAGGAACAGGCCTTAGGGGCCGGCTTATATACAGTGTTCCCAAGGGATGCTGGGATCACTTGGGACTTCAGTGAATGCGCTCCCTGGTGGCGGAATATGGGAGTGCATACTTTGCAGATACACATCATTCCCTCCCCCAAAGTCAAAGTGAAAACTATTTACAAGGTGAGGCGGTCGGGAGCCTTTCTTTCCCTGGTGGACTGCCTCGGTACAAATGTCTGTTTTGGTGTGTTGGCTGTGCCCTCGCTGGGCTGGCGTGTTGTTGGCCCTGCAGGGCTGCTGGGTGAGCCTGGCCTTGCTGGGCTGTTGGGCGTGATGGATTCGATTTCCTGGTCCGGGATGGTGTTGTTGATCCTTTGGGTGTGTGTTGTGGGCTCGAAAAAGGTGGTGTCTGCTGTGGGTTGTTCAGGGCAGTCTGTGAACTGCAGCCTCGTTTGGTCCAGGTGCTTTCTGCAAATTTGTCCATTGTCTAGTTTGACTACAAACACCCTACTCTCTTCTTTAGCTATCACTGTGCACGCAATCCACTTGGGACCATGTCCATAGTTTAGCATATACACAGGGTCATTCAGATCAATTTCCGACACAGTGGCGCGACCATCGTTTACATTTTGTTGCTGCCGCCTGCTCTCTACCTGACCATGCAGGTTGGGATGAACCAGCGAGAGTCTGGTTTTAAGTGTCCTTTTCATGAGTGGCTCAGCCGGGGGCACCCCTGTGAGCGAGTGGGGTCTCGTGCGATAGCTGAGCAGTACTCGGGACAGGCGGGTTTGGACTGAGTTTTCTGTGACTCATTTAAGGCTCTGTTTGATTGTTTGTACTGCCCGCTCTGCCTGCCCATTGGAGGCTGGTTTAAACAGGGCCGAGGTGACATGTTTGATCCCATTGCAGGTCATGAATTCGTTAAATTCGGCACTAGTGAAACATGGCCTGTTGTCACTGACCAGTATGTGGGTGGCAAACATGGCCCTCAGGCTTTCAATGGTGGCGGTGGCAGTGCTTCCTGACATTATTTCGCATTCAATCCATTTTGAAAAAGCATCCACCACCATCAGGAGTATTTTACCGATAAACGGGCCTGCATAGTCAACATGAATCCTCGACCATGGTCTGGAGACCCAGGACCGCAAACTTAGTGGTGCCTCTCTGGGCATGTTGCTCAACTGAGCACACACACTGCATTGCTGTACACAGGACTCTAAGTCAGAGTCGATACCGGGCCACCACACGTGGGATCTGGCTATTGCTTTCATCATTACTATACCCGGGTGTGTGCTGTGGAGATCCGAGATGAACGTCTCCCTGCTCTTTTTGGGTAGCACTACGCGGTTACCCCACAACAGGCAGTCTGCCTGAATGAACAGCTCGTCCTTTTGCTGTTGGAAAGGCTTGATTAGCTCTTTCATTTCAACGGAGATGCTGGCCCAGCTCCCATGCAGTACACAGTTTTTTTACTAGGGACAGCAGAGGATCTTGGCTGGTCCAAGTCCTAATCTGGCGGGCCGTGACAGGTGATTTATCATTTTCAAATGCTTCCATGACCATCAACAAGTCTGCGGGCTGCGCCACCATCAAGAAGTTTGCAGGCTGCGCCATTTCCACCCCTGTGATGGGCAATGGTAGCCGACTGAGAGCATCCGCACAGTTCTCGGTGCCTGGCCTGTGGCGGATGGTATAGTTATACGCTGATAGTGCGAGTGCCCACCTTTGTATGCGGGCTGAGGCATTAGTATTTATCCCCTTGTTTTCAGTGAACAGAGATATGAGGGGCTTGTAATCGGTTTCCAGCTCAAATTTGAGGCCAAACAGGTACCGATGCATTTTCTTTACACCGAACACACAAGCTAATATCTCTTTCTCAATCATGCTGTAGGCTCTCTCGGCCTTAGACAAGCTCCTGGGGGCAGAAGCGACAGGTTGCAACTTCCCCGCAACGTAGCTTGTTGTAATAAACACCCGACTCCGTACGACGACGCATCACATGCTAGCACAAGTCTTTCACATGGGTTATACAATACAAGCAGCTTGTTGGAGCATAAAATGTTTCTGGCTTTCTCAAAAGCAATTACTTGGTTTTTTCCCCATACCCAGTTCTCACCTTTACGCAATAACACATGTAGGGGCTCTAAGAGGGTGCTTAACCCCGGTAGGAAGTTACCAAAATAATTGAGGAGTCCCAGGAACGACCGCAGCTCTGTGACGTTCTGTGACCTGGGCGTGTTCCTGATAGCTTTTGTCTTGACGTCTGTGGGCCGAATGCCGTCCGCCGTGATTTTTCTCCGCAAAAAATTCACTTCTGTTGCCATGAAGACGCATTTCGACCTCTTCAGCCTCGGCCCTACGTGATCCAGTTGTTGGAGGACCTCCTCCAGGTTTTGTAGGTGCTCGACGGTATCCTGACCCGTGACCAATATGTTGTCCTGAAAAACCACCATGCGTGGTACCGACTTGAGTAGGCTCTCCATGTTTCTCGGGAAGATCGCTGCAGCCGACCGAATTCCAAACGGGCATCTGTTGTAGGTGAACAGTCCCTTGTGTGTGTTGATGCAGGTGAGGCCCTTCGAAGACTCCTCCAGCTCCTGCGTCATGTAGGCCGAAGTCAGGTCGAGCTTGGTGAACGTCTTGCCTCCTGCCAGCGTCGCAAATACGTCGTTTGCCTTAGGTAGCGGGTATTGGTCCTGTAGCGAGAAACGATTAATAGTTACTTTATAATCGCCGCAAATCCTGACCGTGCCATCACCTTTGAGTACTGGAACAATCGGGCTGGCCCACTCATTGAATTCCACTGGGGAGATGATGCCCTCGCGTTGCAGCCTGCTCAGCTCGATTTCCACTCTCTCCCTCATCATGTGAGGTACCGCTCGCGCTTGTGGTGAATGGGTTGTGCCTCTGGGACCAACTGAATCCGCACCTTCGCCCCGGAAAAGTTTCCAGTGCCAGGCTCAAAAAGGGAAGGGAATTTGTTAAGAACCTGGGTACATGAGGCCTCATTGACATGTGATGGCGCTCAGATGTCATCCCAGTTCCAGTGGATTTTGTCCAGCCAGCTCCTTCCAAGCAGTGTGGGGCCATCGCCCAATACAATCCAGAGTGGCAGTTTGTGCACCGTGCCCTCGTAGGTGACTGTGACCATGGCACTGCCCAGGACAGTGATAAGCTCTTTGGTGTACGTTCTCAGTTTCGTGTGGATGGGGCTCAGGGCTGGTCTGAGTGCCTTGTTGCACCACAGTCTCTCAAACATCTATGTACTCATGATGGATTGGCTAGCGCCAGTGTCCAGTTCCATGGCTACGGGTAAGCCATTCAATTTTACATTTAGCATTATAGGTGGACATTTCGTCGAAAATGTGTGCATCCCGTGTACTTCAGCATCTGCCTCCTCTCTCTGAGGCTCGAAATTGCTTTGATCCACCATGGACCGATCTTCCTCTGCCACTTGGTGGTTAGCAGGTTTTGCAGAGATTGCATCTCGTCTGTAAACTTGTTGGAGGTGCCCCATTGTTCCACAGCTCTTGCAAACATACCCTTTGAAGCGGCATGAATAGGCTGAATGGAAGCCTCCACAACGCCAACAACGTGTGAATTGCATTGCATTCATCCTTTGTTGCGGACTCTGAGTCATCTGGGTCACCTGAGGCCTGCTGGCAGTTGCAGACTCGTGGTTTCTGCCCTGTACATTTCTGCTCGCAAACACAGTTCCAGTTAATTTATGAACATTGCTAGCACTTGTGTGCTGAGAGATTTGTTTGATGTTATCACTGGTGGACATAAATGCCTGTGCTATCGCAATGGTCTTACTGAGGGTCAGTTTCTCTACAGTCAAAAGTTTTCGTAGGATGGTCTCGTGGCCAATGCCCAGTACAAAAACGTCTCTGAGCATTTGCTCCAGGTAGCCATAAAACTCACATTTTCCTGCAAGTTGCCTTAGCTCGGCGACGTAGCTCACCACTTCCTGACCTTCAGATCGCTGGCACGTGTAGAACCGATACTTCGCCATCAGCACGCTCTCCCTCGGGTTAAGATGCTCCCGAACCAGTGTACACAGCTCCTCATACGACTTATCTGTGGGTTTCACCGGAGCCAGAAGATTCTTCATGAGGCTGTAGGTCGGTGCCCCGCAGACCGTGAGGAGGACCGCTCTCCTTTTTGCAGCGCTTCCTTCTCCGTCCAGCTCGTTGGCTACCAAGTACTGGTCTAGCTGTTTGACATTGGCTTCCCAGTCCTCACCCTCCGAGAACTTCTCCAGGATGCCCACAGTTTGCTGCATCTTTGCGTTGGATTCGTATTCTTGTCGCCAGTTATTGTGTTCCTAACACAGATGAGACTGCACACACAGGGAGGTTAAAGTAACAGTGACCTCAGTCTTTATTAAGGCACTCCAGAGTGAGGAACAGGCCTTCGGGGTCGGCTTGTATACAGTGCTCCCAAGGGATGCTGGGATCCCTTGGGACTTCAGGGGATGCGCTCCCTGGTGGCGGGACATGGGAGTGCATGCTTTACAGATACACAACAGAGTCGTTAAACCGAGGCCCCGTCAGTTCTCTAAGGTGGATGTAAAAGTTCACATGGCAGCATTTTGAAGAAGAGAAGGAGGCGTTATCCCCAGTGTTCTGACCAATATTTATTCCTCAATCCCCAAAACAGATTATCTGGTCACTATTGCATTGCTTTTGGTGGGAGCTTGCTTTGCACAATATGGCTGCTGCGGTTCCCACATTACAACAGTGACTACACTCCAAAAAGTACTTCATTGGCTGTAAAGCGCTTTGAGACATCCTGAGATCGTGAAAGGCGTTATATAAATGCAAGTCTCTTTTTAGAAAAAATTATATTTCCATATCGGGGAATCACTGCTATAAATTTGGAGTTATGGGGCTGCTGATAATTCCACTGAAAGTCCAAGGTTCTTTGTTTCAAATGTGAGCTAATAGAATGCTGGCCTTTATAACTAGAGGACTAGAGTACAAGGGGGTGGAAGCTATGCTGCAACTGTACAAAACCCTTGTCAGACCACATCTGGAGTACAGTGAGCAGTTCTGGGTACCACACCTTAGAAAGTATATATTGGCCTTGGAGGGAGTGCAGCGTAGGTTTAACAGAATGATACCCGGACTTCAAGTTCTGGAAATTGGCCTCCCGTTATCGCCTCCGGGGGCGGGGGTGGGTGGGGGACCGGGGGGTGGGGGGGCGATAACAGGCCGCTAAGCACTTACCAACCGGGCGCGGTGAAAAGATTGACTCTCGCCATATTCGGCGGGAGGTTTGCGTCTGTGGTATGGCGTTGTGCCTGGATCTCGTTCGCCTGGATATCGTGACGTCATCGCTGTGCACATCGCCCCAATAGCGCCCCAAACTTCTGTTCCACACCCTGCAGTATCTCCGGAAGAAAACTCCGGCAGCTGCAGGAGACGTTCAGCGGGTGGCCGGGCACTGTGGGGGCGATGCTTACAGGCGAGGTGGCCAAGGTAAGTAAGGAAACATTTTCGTACCTCTCTTTGATTTTTTTCAGATCTGCTTTTCCTGCGATTGATCAGCCCGGCACTCTGCTGCAGTGCATCGGGTGATGGAGCCGGATCGCAGCTGCCTTCAGGGAGCAGGCAAGTGTTTCCTATGCAGAACCTGCCGTGATGGCCCCTCCCTTTAAGGGAGGGAAGGAGCCTCCAAACGCGGGAGCGCTGTATGGCAGGTGCGCACCGCTGCTCAACTTACCGCCCCGCCTGCTGTTGATTGCGCTCCGGGAAGGAAGTGGAGTGCCTGATTTAGTGCGCCACTTCCTTCCTGGAGTGCAAACCCCGAATTTAAAAAAATCTAATAAACATTAGCATCTTTCGCTAATTTTTCCAGCTTTTAAAAGTTAGCACCCCAAACGGAGCGGTCTGGAACTTCTGCTCCAAGGGTTAAGTTATGAGGAGAGGTTTCACAAACTAGGATTCTCCTCCCCAGAATTTAGACGGTAAAGGGATGATCTGATCGAAGTTTTCAGGATATTAAGGGGAACAGATCGGGTAGATGGAGAGAAACTATGTCCGCTGGTTGGGGAGTCTAGGACTAGGGGGCACAGCCTAAAAATTAGAGCCAGACCTTTCAGGAGTGAAGTTAGGAAACACTTCTACACACAAAGGGTGGTAGAAGATTGAAACTCTCTTCTGCAAACGGCAAAATGCTAGATCAAGTGTTCGCATTAAACGGAGATTGATAGATTTTTGTTAACCAAAGGTATTAAGGAATATGGGGCAAAGGCAGGTATATGTGGTTAGGTTGCAGATCAGTCATGATCTCATTGAATGGCAGAACAGGCTCGAGGGGCTGAATGGGCTCCTCCTGTTCCTATGAGCCCTACGTCCCTAATGGCTTTTAATGGGTTAATGGTCTTGTCTACAGAGGAGAAAACAAATTAAGGTCTCCGCTGCTCATCACAACCCAATGATTCTTGCAGCGAAACTCATCGGTGTGGAAATAGCGCATGAGGACAGGAGTAGGGGGGCGGGGTGGGGGAAGCAGGGATGCACCCCATGTGTGAATAGCTGGCTGATATTTGCGTTGTGCTTCCATATGAAGAACCAGCCCTGAGGATGAGATACATTAGCTCTGGCATCTGTGCAACAATACCCCGGCGAGGATAAGAGAACATTGAAAAATACATTTGTTTTCACTTGCAATCTGTCATTAACTGTACAATGCAGTGAGGATGGAGTGGAGCAAGCTACTTAAGTGCATTACAGCACAATAAACATACAGATGCATGGAAGATTCAAATTACCCAGTGCTTCCTTTAAACTAATTGGTTTAACTCCAATTCATTTTGCTCTTCCTGAATATCAAAGAGCTTTAATGATTGGAATAGTTGACTGCGATCAAAGTCTAGCTCCCTTTGTAAACAGCCAAATGAAAACCATTAACAGAAATGTTCCCCAAACACGAATAACTTTATCTAACCATCCTAACCACCAAGTGATTGCAGAATTCTGGCTCTTGCCTCGCTGATGGCTGTAAAAGGTTTGAAAGGCAATGAGTCAGGACAATTTCAGTCCGTTAATCGGTGAATATCAACCAATTGCCAAAAAATAAATCAATTTTACAAAAGTATCCCGGCGTCTTATAGAAACAGAATATTTTTCTGTTAATAGCTGTAATAGAATGAACTGCGGGAGAGCTGGATGTTTGAAAAAATAATGGGAGAGAAATTGCCCAGCGCCCCGATTGGGGGCAGTAACCGGCTCGGGGCAGGTCTTCCTGCGCCCCTCACAGAAAATGGAGCGCAATGCCACATGCTCCGCTTCTTTTTGGGGCGGGTTCTTGGGCGATGCTGGGGCGCGATTGGTAGACCTACGTGGATGGTCTGCGTGGTGCTGATGGGGTTCAACGCCCCTTCCCTTCGCTTAAAGCGGAGGTGCCGCTACGCACTCTGCCGGGCCTCGGATGGCCTCCACTGGGCCGTAGCCCGGCACCCAATTGGAGCTCCGGACTGCATGATGGCGGCCCGGACCACGCAAGGGGGGAAGAAGTCAGGCCAACCGGCGAGTCGGCAAAACCACCAAGGTGGCAGCACGGGGCGCTCCTGACCTCCCCCTTTAACTTCTGCCCCACGAGCAGATGTTGGCTCGGTTCGCAGACTGGCGCTGACATCGTGCAATATCCACCGCGGTGCGGAAAGGGGTCGCTGCACACGGCGATGACATCATCGGCGGTTGCGCGGCGGCCCAGGGTGCTACCGGCAGGGCGTGGTGCTACCGTGGCAGAGTCTCCGCTAACACCCACGCAATTTCGCGAGGGCCGGTAGTGATCCCCCCTGCCCGAGCGACAAATTGTTTGGTGCCCCATTAGCCTGCCCTTCCTGGAGGCACCAACGAACGTCGCAAAAACGAGCAATTTCAGCCCCAACATTTCTGTTCAAACTTTTCTGTCAGGCTTCCTAAAATTACTAATGCATTCTTCAGGATGCCCTGCAAATATTGAAACTTTCAGGTAGTGCATTCCAGATCATAACAACTCTTTGTGTAGCAAATAAATTTACCTCATCTCTACTCCCTCTGGTTCTATAGATGAACTCCCCTGCTCTTCTTAGAAATAATGCCACGGGATTTTTTATGTCCACTTGAGAGAGCAGACGGGGCCTCGGTTTAACGTCTCATTGAAAGACGTCACCTCCGACAGTGCAGCACTCCCTCAGTACTGCACTGGGAGTGTCAGCCTAGATTTATGTGCTTAAGTCCCTGGCGTGGGACTTGAACCCACAAACTTCTGACAGAGGTGAGTGTGCTACCCACTGAGCCACAGCTGACACAATCACATGGTTTTTCACATGGTTTGGCATGAGCATGCTCAGTTCGCTCGAGCCTAATAAAGCAAGCAGATGGACTTGCAACTCATCGTGTCGCTGCCCTTCATCTGTTCTGCCCACATATATTACAGTAACAAAAGACAAGTGTGGTTGGGAGGAGGTGTCCATACCCTAGGAGCTTTTCTATGAACAGCCAAGGACCCCATTGTTCTATGTTTAGAAATATCACTTATAATGCACAATACTTTTCGATGCACAAAAAACACGGTTTTCCAAGAATGTATTCATTTTTGAACTTTCTTCTGTTAATCTTTGAGTGGTAGTTGGCAGGTTAACACTTGGGGTGTGGGGTGTTTTTTTTTTGGCATTTTGACTTTGAACGGTAGTGTCAAATTTCCATTGACCTCAACGGAAACGAAAAACAGGAGAGGCGTTTAATGGGTGGGTGAGCTGATACTGTGCATTTCACACTGCTGTCTAAAGTAAAAATAACCAACACACTCCTCCCCCACCCCCAGATCTCAGCAAGACCTGACAGAGAAAGTTGGAGAGATAGCCATAAGGGCCTCTGTTTTGCAGTTTACGGTGGTGGAATTCAGAACAGCGTTGTTGGCTGCCCGTTTGGCCAGCAACATATGGAGGCAACATTCTGGCCTCTTGCATATCTCCACTTTCCCTTCACTCCACCATTGCTGGCCGTTCCTTCAGCTGCCTGGGCCCTAAGCTCTGGAATTCCCTCCCTAACCTTTTCCGCCTCGCTAACACTCTCTCCTCCTTTAAGGTGCTCCTTAAGACCTACCACCTGGACCAAACTTTAGGTCAACTGCCCTAACATCTCCTTATGTGGCTCAGTGTCCAATTATATTTGATTATGCTCCTGTGAAGCGCCTTGGGACATTTTACTACATTAAAGGCAAGCTGTTGTTTTATGTGTTGGGAGACCCAAGCAAGGAGAAAGGAGGTAACCTTAAATTATATAATTCGATAGGCAGGACCTTTATACTGTTCTTCACCATTGCATTCTTTCAAATTGTCCCTTTGCCCTTGTTTCTGTGTATTTTAGCTGAACATTGCATGAATTAATCTTTCCCAGTTTCTCCTGTGCAGTGAAACTTTAATCTATGAAGGCAGCTAGTTTAACCTGCATTAACCGTACTAATTTTAATAATATACGATTGCTTGTACTTCAATTTTGCTCTGCCTCCAGGTTACTGATCCTCTCCAACTCACTGTTGCAAACTAACTATACCCGGTCACACCACACAGATTCTCCTGCTGTATCATGAGCGGCTTGAACACATTGATTTCCTTCCTTCAAGGGTGACCTCTCAGATAATTGAAATGCTCCGCGTCCAGAGCTTTACATGTTCCTGCAGCCTCCCTTATTTGTCCAGACTGTTCAATGTCAGCTCGCTCACTCTGCTATATACAATTATTTTTTTTCTACTCTTGCCACTTCAGGATTCCACCCAAATCGATTCTGCTCGTTTGCCTTTCAGGTTCCCTTCCACGTGTATTTTGCTTTGGTTATATGATACAGCGTCTTTACACTTTGAATTATAATAGACCTTAAAAGTCCTTGGGAGAGAAATTCATTGCCAGCCCATTCGGGGGTGGTAACATTTGAGAGACAGGGAATATAGCGGCAAGCGCTGAAGTCTCGTCCCTCTCAAAAAATTTGGGCTAGCACTCCCGGAAGGAAGTGGATCGCTGAATCAAGTGCTTCACTTCCTTCTTGGAGCGCTAACGGGGCGGACACCTCAGCAGCACTGCACACTGGGCCGCGCAGTGTTGTTGCGTCCGAGGGGCCCTTCCTCATTTAAAGGGAAGGGCCCATGCTGCCGATTCTCCAAAGTAACAAAGACCTACTTGGACCACCTAGGGAGTGGGGGTTCTCGCGATCAGTCCGGCACTCAAACAGAGTGATCGTGGCCAAGACCCCACGAAGAAAACAGCAGCACCGTGAAAACCATGTAAGTTTTTACTCACCTCAACCACCTCACCTTTAATTAGTGCCTCGTTCCATGCCTCCTGCCATTGTTTTCACCTGGCGCTGCTGCAGGGGGCAAAACCCAATTTCGGGGCCGGTGTACTAATGGGGCAATGTGTGCGGTGATGACGGTACAATTTCTGGCCAGAGGAGATCGGGGCGCAATGCCTTACCACCGCAGCTAAACCCCCTGCCCAATATGGGGGTACTAAAGGGAGCCAGAAATGCAATGAATTTCACCCCTCCTTGGTATTATTCTCTCCATTATCCACCAAGCTGTTCCAATACTTGATTTAAAAGAATAAAGCTGGATGTGGGAGAGAGACTGTTGAGCTATAAAGGGAATGAAAGACAATGAAACCAGAGACTCTTGTAAGATGAAGGCAAGCACCATTGTTATTCCTTCACCCCCCCTCACCCAACTCACCCATTCTCACTCAAGCACAATAACATGGTGGTTCAATATTAGCACCCTTCAAGAACAATCTGATTAACCCTTTCCTTGCCAGCCTAGCAGCAACAGCATTATTGGAGTGTTTTCTTTGGGAGCTGCTGCCTCTCTGAGTGAGACAGACTCACAGACCTGCTGGTCAAACAGCAGAAGATGATCCAGAAAGCAGACTGGAGCGGCCACTCACAGCAGCAGTAGACACGATTAGAATCAGTCGCATAAAAGGCATCTGGTGACATGCTACAGTCCCCACCGCATATAATGGGCGCGTTCGTGCGATCGCGATGTGCCCGCTCCACGCGGTGGACACCGAGCCCCCTATAACGTCTTCTAATAGGGGAAAACAGAACAGTTTGAACTGTTGCTCCTCCCCTGGTCCTAATGTATCTCCGAGCCACGTATTATAGAATGCACAGACTCCACGCTCTCAATTCAACCTAGCGGTACCACTTTAATTAATAAAAATAAAACTGGCCTGGTCAGTTTCAAAGTTCATGACTCACTGCTGTGTGGTTTGTGATATTAACAGTTAAGAAAAAAGAAAGAAATACTTACATTTATAATAGCACCTTTCACGACCTCAGGATTGTCCCAAAGGTTGTCATGACTCTTCGGCTCACCCTAGCCCGGAACCAGTATGCCCTAACACTGGAAGCTACAGATGAGACCAAAGAGGAATTCTATTCCAGCCTCGAACGATCCCTGTCCCGAGTCCCTACAGGCGACAAGCTGATCCTCCTTGGTGACTTCAACGGCAGTGTTGGAAAGGATACTGACCTCTGGGGAGGTGTGTTCGGCAGAGAGGGAATATGGAAAACCAGCTCCAACAGTACCCTCCTCCTGATGAAATGCTTAGAACATGGCCTTGTCATAAACCAACACCTTGTTCCGTCTGAAAGACAAATATAAGGCTTCATGGCCACACCCTCGCTCCAAGCACTGGCTTCTGTTAGACCACGAGCGAGGGACCGCAAGGATGTGCACATCACCCGCGCCATGACAGGAGCTGACGACTGCTGAATGGACCAGCGCCTAATCCGCTCTGTCATCACCATCAATGTAGCCCCAAAACAACGACGGCAACAGAAACAATGACTCAGGAAAATCAACGCTGGAGCACTCAAAGATCCTGCTAAGAAAGCCCTATTCAGCCAGCGCGTCACTGCCAACCTGACGACTCCCACTGACCCAGAGACGCAGAGTGTCCACAGCGCCTGGTCTGCCCTCAAGGCTTCCATAATTAGCACCTGTGAAGAGACGCTCGGTCACTCGACCAGGAAACACCAAGACTGGTTCGACGAGAATGACCAGGAAATCCAGGAGTTAATAAGCCTCAATTGCAAGGCATTCTTGAATTGGAAACAGCAACACAACTCGAGAACAAGAAAGCAGCTTTATAGACGTCTGAAGGCCGAGGCCCAACAAAAAATCCGTGACCTAAAGAACAGATGGTGGGTGAAGAAAGCGCAGGAGATCCAGCAGCTGGCCGACAACCATGACGTGTGAGGATTCTTCAGCGCAGTCAAGACCACATACGGCCCAAGCACCCAAGATCCTACCCCATTGCTGGCCAAGAACGAAAAGGTGCTCATCAAGGACAGAGAGGCAGTCAGTGCTGGCTGGCAGGAGCATTTCGAAGTTCTCCTTAACCGAGACTCTGCCTTCGACGTGAGTTTCCTTGATTCCATCCCGAAGCATGCCACCCGCCACCATCGCAGCATAACCCTGACCCGACATGAGGTAGAAAAGGCCAACCAAAGTCGCAGCGCTGGGCTCCTGTGAGTGCGTGCTGGCAGCCTGAGAGCTGCTCCCTCAGCACCCGCGCACGTACTCACTGACAGACAGCCGCTCCCAACCGATCGCCGAACACACTGATGGCAGCCATTGCAGCCGATGAAAACTTTAAAAAAAAACTTCCATTTCCTCAGTCTCAAGTAATGCCGGACCACGGATGTTTCTGGATGAGAGTCCCGGACTGGAGCGTTACAAGCTGGTGGAGGTGCTGTGTTTCGGAGAAGATATCTCTCAGCTGGATGTAAAAGATTCCGTGGCACTATTTTGAAGAAGGGGAGTTATCCCCAGTGTCCTGGCCAATATTTATCCCTCAACTAATAGTTACGAAAACATATAATCTGATCATTATCCCATTGCTGCTTGTCAGAGCTTGCTGTGGGCAAATTGGCTGTTGCGTTTCCTACATTAACACAGTGACTGTATTTCAAAAGTATTTCATTGGCTGTAAAATGCTTTGGGATGTTCTAAATTCATGAAAAGCGCTGTATAAATGCAACGATAATTATACTTTTATTTACAACTCTGCTACCCGTACAGTGGTCTGCCACCTGGTTCTACGTTTATCCCCTGGAACTACTGGAACTCTCTCCTATTAATCCCTTCTCTTGCTGGTGTCCTGATTGCTCATCCAATCACTGTGTTTTGAGCAGGGGATTCTACAATCCACACCTGTAGTAGGAACAGGAGACTGGAATAGGCCATTTAGCCCCTAGAGCCTGCTCTGCCATTCAATGGGATCATGGCTGCTCTGTGACCTAACTCCATATACCCAACTTTGGCCCATATCCCTTATTACCTTTGGTTAACAAAAATCTATCAATCTCAGATTTAAAATCCCACAAAATGTCTACGTTCCTCAAATTCTGCCCTTTTGAACATCCCTCATTATAACTGCTCAACCATCGGTGGCCATGCCTTCAGCTGTTTGGGCCCTAAGCTCTGGAACTCCCTCCCTAAATCATCCCGCCTCGCTACCTCGCTTTCATCCTTTAAGGCGCTCCTTAAAACCTACCTCTTTAAACAAGCTTTTGGTCATCAGCCTTAATTTCTTCTTTTGTGGCTCGGTGTCAAAGCTATCTGTTTTTGTCTTGTAACACTGCTGTCGAAGCACCTTGAGACGTTTTACTATATTAAAGGCGCTATATAAATAAAAGTTATATAATAATAAAAAAAATGATCAATTGATCTAGCATTCCAAACTTCTACCACCCTTTGTGTGTAGAAGTGTTTCCTAACTTCACTCATGAGAGGCCTGACTCTAACTATTAAGCTATGTTCCCCAGTCTTAGACTCCCCAAGCTGCGGAAATAGTTTCTCTCTATCTACCCTATCTGTTCCCCTTAATATCTTGAAAACTTTGGTCAAATCACCCCTTTACCTTCTATATTCCTGGGAATACAACCCTAATTTGTTCAATCGCTTCTTGTAATTTAACCCTTGGTATAATCCTGATAAACCTACACTGCACTCCCTCCAAGGCCAGTATATCCTTCCTAAGCTGTGGTGCTCAGATCTGCGCACTGTATTCCAGGCGTGGTCTAACCAAGGTTTTGTTAATGGATTAAAGTTAATGGATGAAAAATTGCGATCTCCAATTTTACTCCATTTTCACATTTTAGCTTTAGTCTTTAGTCTTCGAAAGAAAAAAAACTTGTCAAAGTTTTAAGGACCGATTTTAACCCTTCCCGCCCAGGCGGAAAGCAGGTGCTGGGTTAAATTCCGCTGTGGGGCATACCTAACCCGGTCCTGCTGTCTCCCCAGCGGTTTCTCATTGTGACCTGCTCTTCTGAGCAGGCGAGAGGGACACCTGTCGGAAGCCAAAGGGGTCATTCTTTAAATATGCAGATTGGGCTCCGATTATATCATGGGGGTCTGACTGCCATTTTAATTGGAGACCTGCGCGGGTACTTCGATGGAAAGGAATATCGGGTGGGGGGGGGCGGGGGGTGAGAGGGGAGCAATTGGATATCGTCCATTTTATACCATCTTCCAAGGTTAAACTTAGGCCCAATGTGCATGGCTCTCAGGTCAGCACAGGATCAGCCATAGCCATGGTGCCCTCTATGCATTCAACCAGCCACCCAGGCTCATTCCATATGGCCATTTGCAGGAGATATCAGAAAGCTGTCCATGTCGGTGGAAGGGGAAGAGTCACCAGGAGGAAACTGAGAGAGAACAAAAACAATGAGCCGTAATTTGCGGCCCCTATAGGCACGTACGAGGTGCTCACGTGCCTGGAAGGGCCACGCAAGTGCCGAGTTGAGGCATACACTGCACATGTGCTAAAACCCGGAACTTACGATCTGTCAAGAATCACCCGCATCCCCGGGAAAAGGACATTCACTGGCGGAGAGTTGGGCTATTTGCCCGATTTCTGCCCAGAAAATACCTTTTAAAATTCTTAAAAAGCCTAGTAAAAGCAAGTATAGGGCCTTCCTTTACCAACATAAGAGTTTTAAAAAACAGAAAATACAATAATATATAATTTAAAAACCTGTGAAATAAGGTAAGTTTATATTTAGCCCCCTTAAAACATGTAAATTTATTTTTGAAAAGATCAAATTTTTGTTTTAAATACTTAATTAAATGGCATTTTCATTAATTTTAAATGTGATTTTTTAAAAATTTGGTGTGTAGATGTACTTTTTTGGAGTATTCCCATTCATACTTATGGGGTTTCCATACATACAGAATTAATCGTGATTCCCTTCTGTCATTGGTTGCGCCGGACCATGTGATCGCAGGGATGCTTGCAAACTGCCTGTGCCCCTGAGATACGTGGGCCTCTACCCGCGGGTATCCAAATAGGCCCAGGACCGCGTCTCTGTACCTCCCGGACCACCAGGTACACGGGCATGTTATTTGTGGATCGGAGGCATTTCCCCCCACGGGAAGCCTCCGATCGCAAACTCAGGGCCAGTACTTGAAGGGATAGCTATGTCAGGAGAGAAATGGCAGCTCTGTGAATCATTGTACCTTATGTCACTTTTCAATAGAACAAGATAACACTGTAGTATAAGGTTTCCTGGGTAAATAATTGGTGTTGTTTATCCTGTTTATGCCATATAACTCTTTTACACTGTGAAATAGTTTCCTGGCTAAATCAATTTAGACATTTTTTTTCCACGCATCTTCCAAACATCATTTCGATTTTAGACACGTAAAATTCTTGTTTTGAATATAGAGCATATTTCAAAGTGCCTGTAGGGAAAAGACTTATTATTCAATGTATTCCCAGACTAAAAAGAATAACTTATGAAGGTTTATTAAAAAAACAGTCTGCTTAGAAAAAAGACACCTGTGTAATCTGTTATATTCCTAAAATAATAGTGATCAGTATGACATTGGTATGTGCATTTAATCGTTGTAAAAGAAAAGCAGACCTTCAGCCTCTCTGTGCTAATGAAACGTGATACATCAAATACACCAGTATTATTTGTGACTACAATATATTTTTAAAAATAAAAACCAAGTGAGGGGCGAATGTCTCGTATTGCAGTACGGGCTGAAAGAAAGACATGAATCGGTATAGCACCTTTGATGTCCACAGCACATCCCAAGTCATTTCTTAGCCAATGAATTAATTCTGAAATGTAGTCACTGGTGTTATGTAGGGAAAGCAGCAGTCAATTTGTGCACAGCAAGCTCCATCAGGCAGCAACAAGAAAAATCACAGAGTTAATCTTTTTTAAGTGGTGTTGATTGAGGGATTGGTCAGGACATATATTTCTCAACAAAAATACATTCCCTTGAAGAATAAAAAGCCATACTGGAAAACCGTGGAGAAGTTAAGGGTAGTATTAGATTGAAAAAAGAGGCTTACAATGTTGTCAAAAAGAATAGTAAGCCTGAGGATTGGGAACATTTAAAAAATCCTCAAAGGATGACCAAGAGATTGATTAAGAGCGAGAAACTAGAATATGAGAGTAAACTAGCAAGAAATATAAACGCAGATTGTAAGAGCTTTTACAAATGTAAGGGGAGCTTGGGGTGTGGGTTCGAATCCACACTCCCCTTAGGTTCTGTACGTGCGATTTATGAGGGTGGATGAGTAATGAGGCACCAGACACAGTGGGTAAGAGTACAAAATGGCTAATGTTGTTTATTTAGAATAGCAAACACAAAGATAGAGGGCATAGGAAGAGGTCATAAAATAGCAGTAATGGCAAAATCTCATTCAACAACCCGAAAAATCTTGCAACAGGGAAGGGGAAAACAAGAGGTTAAAACATTCCACTCACACACAACCACACCTCCCACTCCCACCCTCCCTACCAATTCCTATCCTAAATTGAGTCTGTGAGGGGGTTTGGGCTACACTCACAATCCTATCAACTCCGGGGTCCTGGAGCACTTATTTCAGCTCGGGGTCCCTCTGGGGTGGGTTTTATGTTGTCGTTTGGTTTTCCTCCTCGATGTTGGGTCGGTTTCTTCTATCTGCATCTCGGTTATCGTCAGACTCCAGCTGTGAATCCAGGTTATTGAACCAGGTGTCCAGGTCTGCACAGCTCTGCGTGCCCCAGCCTGATGCTTCGGCTATTCTCACCCTGTCCAGTGTGTTCAGGGCTAAGAGCAGCCCCTGCTGCCACTTACCGACCAGGAGGTTGGCTCGTGGGTTTTTAGTCTCGACCAAAATCAAAGTTTGCAAAACTCTCTCTCAGCTCCTTTCCCCCCCAGCAGCCAGCAGCCCTGTCAAGAACTGACCCCAAACTGTTTTTCTCCACAATCCTGCAAGCCTTTTCCTCTCCACACCTTTCCTCCCCTGTGAACTCTGCCCACAACTCTTTTTTGGTCCACAACTCCTTTTCTCCACAACTGTTTTTCTGGTGGTTCTGTGTCCTATATTTGTATTCAATTCAGTTCTGGTCTTTTCGCGCTCAAACCCAGTGGGTGGTCCATTGTGTAAGTTTGGGCGGGGAGATAGCTTTGAATATTTAATCAGAAGATGTCACAGGTACATGCAGGTGTGAGGACCAGGGTATTGTTTCAGTGCACATAGGTGCCTGAAAGTCTGTGGGTCCTTTGTTATAGTCCTGGGAGTCAGTGGGCCATTCCTGCAGTGATTCATAGTTTTGATTCAGAGCTATTGTCCATATTAATTAGGTAGATAATAGCCCACATTCGTAGTTTGTTTGGGGAGGGGGGGGGGGGGATGTCATTTTCAAACTGGGCGGGGGAGTCCTTATTGGTTGAGGATTTCCCCACTTCAGGCCCGACTCGACCCCTGATTGGCCTGCCAGAATGCATTTTTCCCCCATTGGCCAGTGCCTCTGTCTCGCTTGTGAGCCAGACTCCACAATGTCTGTATCCGCCCACACGTTTTCCCAGCCTGCTTTTACTTGGCCAAAAATGTTCATTTACTGTATGGAACGATCCCATGTTAGTTTTCTTGTCCTTACGGTGTTTCAAATGCGGCCGTTGATTTTTGAACCTTACACAAATATGTAAAAAGGAAGAGATTTGCCAGAGTAAACGTGGTTCTCATGGAGACAGACACAGGAGGAATTATAATGGAGAATAAGGAAATGGCAGGTATGTTAAACAAATAGTTTGTTTCTGTCTTCTTAGTAGAAGATACAAAGAACAAATTGTGGGGAAACAAGGGTCTAATAAGAGTGAGGAACTTAAAGTAATTAATATTAGTAAAGAAAAAGTACTGGAGAAATTAATGGACTAAAAGCAAACAAATCTCCTGGACCTGATGGCCCATCTCCTAGGGTTTTAAAACAGGTGGCTGGAGAGTTGGTGGATGCATTGATTTTGATCTTCTAGAATTCCCTAGATTCTAGAACGGTCCCCTGGATTGGAAGGTAGAAAATGTAACTCGGCTGTTCAAGAAAGGATGGAGAAAGAAAACAGGAAACTATAAACCAATTAGCCTGACATCAGTAGTAGGGGAAATGCTTGAATCTATGATCAAGGATGTGGTAACAAGGCACTTGGAAAATCACAATATGATTAGAAAGAGTCAACACGGTTTTATGAAAGGGAAATTGTGTTTGACAACGACAACTTGTCATTATATAGCACCCTTAATGTGGTAAAACGTCCCAAGGTGCTTCACAGGAGCATTATCAGACAAAATTTGACATCGAGCCACATAAGGAGAAATATGGGCAAATGCTCGGTTAAAGAGGTAGCTTTTAAGGAGTGTCTTAAAGGAGGAAATAGAGGTTTAGGGAGGGAATTCCAGAGCTTAAGGCCTTGGCAGCTGAAGGCATGGCAACCAATGGTGGAGCGATTAAATTGGGGCCAGAATTGGAGGAGTGCAGAGATCTTGCACGGTTGTGGCCCTGGAGGAGATTACAGAGATAGGGAGGGGCGAGGCCATGGAGGGATTTGAAAACCGGGAGCCAATGTAGGTCAGCGAGCACAGGGCTAATGGGTGAACGGGATGTGGTGCGAGTTAGGACACGGGCAGCAGAGTTTTGGATAACCTCAAGTTTACATAGGGTCGAGCGTTGGAGGCTGGCAAGGGATGCGCTGGAATAGTAGGGTCTGGAGGTAATAAAGGCATGGATGAAGGTTTCAGCAGTAGTTGAGCTGAGGAAGGGGCGGAGTCAGGCGATGTTACAGAGGTGGGAATAGGCAGTTTTAGTGATGGCGTGGATATGTGGTTAGAAGCTCAACTTGGGGTCAAAATAACACCATTTGGATTTTCAGAAGGCATTTGATAAGGTGCCACATAAAAGGTTGCTACATAAGATAAGGGATCATGGAGTTGGGATAATATATCAGCATGGATAGAGGATTGGTTACCGGCAGAAAACAGAGTAGGGATAAATGGGCCATTTTTCCGTTGGCAGGCTGTAACTAGTGGGGTTCCCCAAGGATCAGTGCGGGGGCCTCAGCTATTTACAATCGAGATTAATGACCAAATGAAGGGACCGAGCGTAATATATCCAAGTTTGCTGATGAAAAAAAGCTAGGTGGGAAAATAAGCTGTGAGGAGGACACAAAGAGTCTGCAAACATTAAATACAAGCTAAGTGATTGGGCAAAAAGGTGGCAGATGGAATATACTGCGGGGAAGTATGAGATTATCCACTTTAGTAGGAAGAATGGAAAAGCAGAATTTGTTTAGATGGTGAGAGACTGGTAAATGTTGGTATGCAGAGGGATTTGGATGTTCTTGTCCATGAATTACAGAAAGTTAACATGCTGGTTCAGCAAGCAATAAGAGTAAGGACTAGACTTTCCATTGGGATCTATATTTCCGGCATTAGTGATAATATTATTTTTTGGAAACGCCGGAATATCACCCATTTTAAAAACCGTTAGTTTTGATTTTTTAATTTGGGCATTAGCCGTAGCGATGTGAAATGGGCGTTAGCGATTTATTCCATCGTGCAAGGTTGGCGTCCATAGCAACGGCCGTTCTGCACATGTGTGGGTTTTTTTTGTGATGAACTTTTCCCACGATTTGGGAGGTCAGGGGTTATCTGCACATACGCAGAACAAAGAGAGAGGGGGAGAGAGAGTCGAGTGTGTTTGTGGGTGGAAAGCTGCTTTTGAGGGATAGTGATTAATTGATTTTTGACTGAAAATAATTGAAAATAATTAAAAAGAAATAATGGAGCAAGTAGAGGAGGTGCTGGGTGATGTTGTAGAGGTGGAGGATGTGGGTGAAGGGAATGATCTGGGTGAGGTGGGAGAGGAGATGGGTGGCAGAAGGTGTGCAAAGCATTTTTGCGAGGAGGCCAATGCTGTCCGCAAGGTAGAAATTCGTTGGCCCAATTGACCCGGGGCAATCGTAGGAAACCACAGCCCAGGGTTTATCAATGAATATGGGTGGCGATCGCCGAAGTGGTCTCGTCGGTGACACATGAGGTCCATGAGCCGAACCAGTGCCGCAAGCGTTGGAACGACTTTGTTGTAGATGTAGATCTGCTGGATTGTAATTAGGCTGGTAATCTTGGTGTCATGCAATAGTTACTAACTTCGATCTTATAAAATTTATTCTCAGACCGTAGATATAACCATGCATTCAATTGCATACAAAGCGTATTAGCATATAACATTAACGATGAATAGCAAGGGCAATGACTAATTATGTTGTGTGTGTTGTGTGTGTTGTGTTGTGTAATATTAATAGTATCTATTAATATCTGTAATATCTGTAATATCTGTAATAGTATCTAGGCGATGAGCTTATGCCATGCTCTTGTCACCTTTGCAGAGGAAACTGTTGAAAAACCGGGCCGAGCAGAGGCGGACTGGAGGAGGACCGGCAGATCTGTGCCAGCTCACCGATCTCGAAGAGTGGGGGTTCACAATTGGTCGGCCACCCATGGTGGTGCGGAACTTGTTCTTGTGCCATGTGAGTAATGTATAAACCCTTGGTGATTTAAAGTAATTTAATACCATTTCAGTTCAACATATGATTGATGTGATGTTATGTAATTAATGATGAGATCATGAAATATCATTGTAATGCAATGCATATTCTGTACTATCATGATGTTAATTATATGTGATGTCTATCAGTGATATTTAGAGCAGTAGTGTTGCTCCTCGTACATATGCCTGCATAGCGTAAGCATTCTCATGTCACCCTGGCATCCCCTTCTCTTCTACTAACTTCATTTATGTTTTCTAGGTCACCAGGCTTCGCAGGCTACCCAGGATCTCCAGACTCAACAGGCTGCCCAGGTTCCCCAGTTTCTGCAAGCTTCACAGGCTCCCCACGCTCTCCAGCCTACGCAGGCTGTATCTGGAAGTGAGGAGGCAAGAGCCTCTCCTCTACTAGTGCAAGTCCTTTTGCCCACCGAGGACAGTGAGGAGGTGGAAGAAGAGCCTACAGCAGGTTCTTCAAATATTCCTGTGGCCATGTCCTCATCCACTGAGGAAACAGTGGGGCCAAGCTCCTTATAGCAGGGCACCCCAAGTAGTTCAATGCCTGTGCCGATCCCGCGGAGGTTGGTTTGGTGAGGTCGGATTGCTCCAAGACTGGCAGAAGTCAACTTGGACATGGTGCAACAGTCTCAGACAAGCATCGACATTGGTCGAGAGCTCCCCCAGGCAATGAGCGGGTTAACTGGTCACGTTGCCACTCTGACCGCGATAGTCTTGGAGGAGATGCCGCAGATGGTTGCGGCAATGCAGAGAATAGCCGATTCCAGCTGGCAGCCTGTGATCTCGCAATATGGCACTGCACCCCAAGGTGCAGTACCGCCATTGCTGACGCAGGAGTCAGGAGGAAGCAGTTGCTTCTGACTTGGAGGACGTTTCTTTGCAAATGTCCTCTCCAGCTTTTCCAGCCTCATCTGTGACTCTGCCACCGTCAGCCCCCACACAGCAGCAGCGAACGAGATGCCCTGCTACAAGGCGGCTTGGTGTGGGTACTAGGCTAATGGATCTCAAGGTAGACAAGTCCCCTTGAGATGGCGGAAGTTATAGCAGATGCATTCGTTATAATCTACCAAAATTCTCTGGACTCTGGGGAGGTACCATCGGATTGGAAAGCAGCTAATGTAACGCCTCTGTTTAAAAAAGGGAGCAGACAAAAGGCAGGTAACTATAGGCCGGTTAGTTTAACATCTGTAGTGGGGAAAATGCTTGAAGCTATCATTAAGGAAGAAATAGCGGGACATCTAGATAGGAATAATGCAATCAAGCAGACGCAACATGGATTCATGAAGGGGAAATCATGTTTAACTAATTTACTGGAATTCTTTGAGGATATAACGAGCATGGTGGATAGAGGTGTACCGATGGATGTGGTGTATTTAGATTTCCAAAAGGCATTTGATAAGGTATCACACAAAAGGTTACATCAGAAGATAAAGGTACGCGGAGTCAGAGGAAATGTATTAGCATGGATAGAGAATTGGCTGGCTAAGAAAGCAGAGAGTCGGGATAAATGGGTCCTTTTCAGTTTGGAAATCGGTGGTTAGTGGTGTGCCACAGGGATCGATGCTGGGACCACAACTGTTTACAATATACATAGATGACCTGGAAGAGGGGACAGAGTGTAGTGTAACAAAATTTGCAGATGACACAAAGATTAGTGGGAAAGTGGGTTGTGTAGAGGACACAGAGAGGCTGCAAAGAGATTTGGATAGGTTAAGCGAATGGGCTAAGGTTTGGCAGATGGAATACAATGTCGGAAAGTGTGAGGTAATCCACCTTGGAAAAAATAACAGTAAAAGGGAATATTATTTAAATGGGGAGAAATTACAACATGCTGCGGTGCAGAGGGACCTGGGGGTCCTTGTGCATAAATCCCAAAAAGTTAGTTTGCAGGTGCAGCATGTAATCAGGAAGGCGAATGGAATGTTGGCCTTCATTGCGAGAGGGATGGAGTACAAAAGCAGGGAGGTCCTGCTGCAACTGTACAGGGTATTGGTGAGGCTGCACCTGGAGTACTGGGTGCAGTTTTGGTCACCTTACTTAAGGAAGGATATACTAGCTTTGGAGGGGGTACAGAGTCGATTCACTTGGCTGATTCCGGAGATGAGGGGGTTACCTTTGATGATAGATTGAGTAGACTGGGTCTTTACTCGTTGGAGTTCCGAAGGATGAGGGGTGATCTTATACAAACATTTAAAATAATTAAAGGGATAGACAAGATAGAGGCAGAGAGGTTGTTTCCACTGGTTGGGGAGACTAGAACTAGGGGGCACAGCCTCAAAATACGGGGGAGCCAATTTAAAACCGAGTTGAGAAGGAATTTCTTCTCCCGGAGGGTTGTGAATCTGTGGAATTCTCTGCCCAGGGAAGCAGTTGAGGCTAGCTCATTGAATGTATTCAAATCACAGATAGATAGATTTTTAACCAATAAGGGAATTAAGGGTTATGGGGAGCGGGCGGGTAAGTGGAGCTGAGTCCACGGTCAAATCAACCATGATCTTGTTGAGTGGCGGAGCAGGCTCGAGGGGCTAGATGGCCCACTCCTGTTCCTAATTCTTGTGTTCTTATCAAAGGGGAAGAGGTGGGGTTCAGACCGGGGGCGGGGGTGGGGGGGGGGGTAAAGGCAAGGCGAGGTGTGGCTGCAAGTAGGGGAGGGGGGGGAATGTATTTTTTTGTATTCCTGTCATTAATAAATTTGTTGACTGTTGGTTGGGTGTGTGTTTGTTATATATTATGCTGTTGTTAATGTTATTGTTATTTTAAACATTTTTACTGTTGGGGTGGGGGTGGGGGGTAGATGGGTGTTGATTGTTAAAAAAAAAACTTTTGTAATCATTAATTTTTTTAAATTTAACTTAACATTGTTGTGCAGTGTCTTCCAATAGCAGAAATGTTAACCATCAATACAAATTTGTAATCAATGGCGAGGCGAGGCCAGGATGAAACGTAACGTAATTCAATTGTAACTACCACCAACGTAACTTCACACAAAGTGATCATTTATGAGCTGCTGACGCAACAGTCTTGCAGCTGCGTAACTACCACGGAGCTTTTCCTGCGGTTTAGGGTGGGATGGGGGCATGGTTTCAACGCCAGCCTGATTGTCCTCCCGGAGGTCCTCATTCTCCTCCTCGTCCTCCTCTTCCGCCTCTCCTCTCTCCTAAGGTGGACCGGCAGTCCCATCTGGCAATTCTTGTCCCCTCCTGATAAGCTAGGTTATGCAAAATGCAGCACACTACAATGAACTCAGCGACCTGCTCAGGGTGGTATTTTAATTCACCTCCTGAGTGGTCCAGGCATCTGAAGCACTGCTTAAGCACTCAAATTACCTTTTTGACAATATTACGTATGGCTACATGGCTTTCATTGTAGCGCTTCTCGGCTTCTGTCTGGGGCTTACACAGGGGTGTCATAAGCTAGCAGGCAAGGCCATATCCTTTATCCCCCAGCATCCAACTGTGACCTTGTGGCTGACTCTTCAACAGATCAGAGACAGTGCTCTCACGCAAGATGTGTGCATCATGGATGCTCCCTGGAAATTTTGCATTTACTGCCATTATTATTTGCTTGTGGTCGACAACGAGTTGGACATTCAGAGAGTGGAATCCCTTTCGGATCCAAAACACCTCTGCATCCTGAAAAGGTGCTCGCAGGGCAATGTGCGTACAGTCTATTGCTCCCTGCACATTGGGGAAGTTTGCTATTCTCGAGAAACCCAAAGCGCTCTCAGTCTGTGCCTCCCTGGTCATAGGGAAATTAATAAAGTCCATCCTATGAGTGTAAAGGGCATCAGTCACCTGTCAAATGCAGCAACGTGTAGTGTGCTGAGAGATACCGCAAATGTCGCCAGCTGAGGCCTGAAAGGAGCCCGATGCATAGAAGGAAAGTGCTGCAGTAACCTTGATCTCAATGGGTAGTGCGGTCCTGATGGTGCTGTTAGGCTGCAGATCTCCCTTAATTAGCTGGCATATCTCACTGGTGACTTCCTTTCAGAAGCACAGCCTCCTAAGGCACATATTATCAGACAACTACAGGTATGATCGCTTATCCCTGTAAGTGCATTGGGTGTAAGGTCTTCTCCTCCTCAGCAGTCTGCCATCTCTTTGATTGGGCACATAATAGAAACATAGAACATAGAAACATAGAAATTTACAGCGCAGAAGGAGGCCATTTCGGCCCATCATGTCCACGCCGGCCGACAAAGAGCTGCTAGGCCCTTGGTCAGCAGCCCTAAAGGTTACATATAAACCTATGAACAATGACGGAAAGGCAAAGTGCACCCAGCCCAAATCAATCCGCCTCACACAACTGCGACAACCCTTAGACTGAAACTTTCTACACTCCATTCCAACTGGAGCCATATGATCTCCTGGGAGAGGAAAAACAAGATAAAAACTCAGGCCAATTTAGGGAGAAAAAATCTGGGAAAATTCCTCTCCGATCCATCCAGGCAATCGAAACTAGTCCAGGAGATCATCCTGGCCATATTCTATACCCTGCAGTATTTACCATTATATCTGCGCCCGACAACAAAAGGTCATCCAGTCGAACCCCAATTACCAGCTCTAGGTCCGTAACCCTGCAGGTTACTGCACTTTAAGTGCCCATCCAACCATCTCTTAAAAGTGGTGAGGGTTTCTGCATCCACCATTCTTCCAGGCAGCGAATTCCAGATCCCTACGACCCTCTGCGTAATGAAGCCACCCCTCAAATCCCCTCTAAACCTTCCACCAACCACCTTAAAAGTATGCCCCCTCATAATAGACCCCACCACCAATGGAAGTAGACACTTAATATCCACGATGTCCAGGCCCCTCAATATTTTGTACAGCTCAATAAGGTCTCCTCTCAACCTCCTCTGTTCCAATGAGAACAAATCCAGCCTATCAAATCTGTCCTCGTAACTAAGATTCTCCATTCCAGGCAGCATCCTAGTAAATCTCCTCTGCACCCTCTCTAGTGCAGTCACATCCTTCCTATAATACAGCGACCAGAACTGCATGCAGTACTCCAGCTGTGGCCTAACCAAAATAAGCATAATTTAAGCATAACCTCCCTGCTCTTGTATTCTATGCCTCAGCCAATAAAGGCAAGCATTCCATATGCCTTCTTAACCACCTTATTCACCTGGCCTGCTACTTTCAGGGATCTGTGGACAAACACTCCAAGGTCCCTTTGTTCATCTACACTATTAAGTGGCCTAGCGCTTAATGTGTATACCCATTCCTTATTAGCCCTCCCAAAGTGCATCATCTCACACTTCTCTAAATTAAATTCCATTTGCCACTGCTCTGCCCACCTGACCAGTAGATTGATATCATCCTGCAGCCCATGACTTTCCTCTTCATTATCAACCACACAGCCAATTTTAGTGACGTCTGCAAACTTCTTAATCATACTCCCTATATTCAAATCAAAATCGTTGATATATACCAGAAAAAGCAAGGGACCCAGTAGTGAGCCCTGTGGAACCCCACTGGAAACATCCTTCCAGTCACAAAAACATCCATCAATCATTACCGTTTGCTTTCTACGTCCAAGACAATTTTGAATCCAACTTGACACTTTGCCCAGTATCCCATGGGCTTTAACCTTCATGATCAGTCTACCAAGTGGAACCTTATCAAAAGTCTTGCTAAAGTCCATATATACTACATCGTACGCACTACCCTCATCGACCCTCCTGGTTACCTCCTCAAAAAATTCAATCAGGTTAATCAAACACGATCTTCCCTTAACGAATTCTTGCTGACTGTCCCTAATTAATCATTGCCTTTCAAAATGTGGATTTATCCTGTCTTTCAGGAATTTTTCCAATAATTTTCCCACCACTGAGGTTAGGCTGACAGGCCTGTAATTACTCAGCCTAGCCCTTTTTCCCTTCTTAAACAAGGGTACTACATTAGCAGTCCTCCAATCCTCTGGCACCATGCCCAAATCCAAAGAGGATTGGAAAATCATGGTCAAGGCCTTTGCTATTTCCTCTTTTACTTCGCTCAACAGCTTGGGATGCATTCCATCTGGGCCTGGGGACTTATCTACTTATCTGCTAAACCCCTGAATACTTTCTCTCTCACTATATTTATTTCATCCAGAATATCACACTCCTCCTCGATAGCAGTATCTGCATTGCCCCTTTCCTTTGTGAAAACAGACGCAAAGTATTCGTTAAGAACCCTCCCAACAACTTCCGCCACCATACAAAGATTACCCTCATGGTCTTCAATCGGCCCTACCCTTTCTTTACTTACCCTCTACTCTTAATATATTTATAGAACATCTTAAGGTTTTCCTTAATTTTACTGGCCAAGAATTTCTCGTGCTCTCTCTTAGCATTCCTAATATCCTTTTTAATATTGCCTCTTAACTTTCTATATTCCTCTAAAGATTCTATAGTATTTAGCTGTTGATATGTGACATAAGCGTCCCTTTTTTTCTTAATCATCCCCTGTAAGTCCCTAGACATCCAGGGGGCTCTAGAATTATTGTTCCCAGCCTTTTTCTTTAAGGGCATATGTTTGGCCTGAGTCTTCTGGACCTCCTCCTTGAATGCCTCCCACTGTTCCGACACTGGTTTACCCACAAGTAGCTGTTTCCAGTCCACCATGGCCAAATCACTCCTTAACTTAGCAAAATTAGCTTTTCCCCAATTCGGAACTTTTATTCCAGGCCTATCGTTGTCCTTATCCATAACCAACTTGAATCTGACTGAATTATGGTAACTGGCACCCAAGTGCTCTCCCACTAATACCCCTTCAACCTGCCCAGCTTCATTCCCCAAAACTAAATCCAAGACCATCCCCTCTCATGTTGCTACATACTGACTAAAATAGTTCTCTTGAATGCATTTCAGGAATTCCGCACCCTCTATACCCTTCCCACTAAATTTGTCACAATCAATGGGCCCAAGTTTCGGCCTCAGTTGCTCCTGATTTTTTGGAGCAACTGGTGTAGAACGGAGTATCTTAGAAATTCAAATTCCTCGCCATTTAGTTTGCTCCAGTTCTAGTCAGTTAGAACAGTTTCACTTTGGAACAGAATTTTTTTTCAAAAGGGGGCGTGTCCGGCCACTTACGCCTGTTTTCAAAGTTTCGGCAGTGAAAACTTACTCCAAACTAACTTAGAATGGAGTAAGTGAAGATTTTTGTACGCTCGAAAAAACCTTGTCTACGCTTTAGAAAATCAGGCGTAGGTTACAAATTAGGCGTAGGGAACGAGGTGGGGGGTGGGGGGGGAGGGGGGGGAAGGGAAGTCATTAAATTCTACAATCAATCCTTAGTTATACTTATACAAATATTATACAAATAAATCCAACCTGAATAAAAATTTATAAGCAAAGAAAAGATTAAATAAACCATGTTCCTACCTGTGTGAAACATCAGCAGCCTTCGAGCTGCTGTGCTTCAGGCAGGCCTTTCATGTTGGAGACAGGCAGGGGTGTGGCGTCAGTGTCTCGATGGCAGCCCCAACAGCGGCAGCAAGCAGCCTTCGAGCTGAGCTGCTGTGCTGCAGGCAGGCCTTCATTCTGTTAGTGGCTGGCCAGCAGCCGAAGGATCAACACCGGACGCACGCAGCTTTTCAAGGGGGTCGAGGCCATTCGGCCATGGGATAGGAGCGGCGTCAGTGGCTGGCCAGCAGCCGAATGATCAACACCGGACGCACGCAGCTTTTCAAGGGGGTCGAGGCCATTCGGCCATGGGATAGGAGCGGCGTCAGTGGCTGGCCGGCAGCCGAGTCCTTTTAAAAATGGCTGAGTGCCAATGTTTGTTTGACACTGCACGTGCGCGCATGCTCCAACGCGCACGCGCAGGGTTGCCGGCACCACGTTGGCTCATTTAAATTGGACCCGCCCCCCACTACTTACTGAATCGGCGCGAGTGTTTGGCTCCGCCCCCCGCTGTGAAGAGCGCGCCGCGCCAAGCTGAGATCGAGCTCCGAGGAGCCGGAGAATATCGAAGTTTTTATCGAGCGCACTTTTAGGCGCGAAGAACAGGCGTCCAGCTCGGAGGTGCGCCGTTTTCGGCGCGGGACGAAACTTGGGACCAATATTTGGATAAGTAAAATCCCCGACTATTACTACCCTCTGGTTTTGGACTTCACAGCAATTTGCCTACATATTTGCTCCTCCATCGCTCTCCCACTGTTTGGGGTCTATAATACACGCCCAGCAGTGTGATCGGCCCTTTTTTATTTTTCAATTCGACCCACATGGCCTCATTTGATGATCCCTCTAACATATCATCCCTCCTCACCACAGTAATAGTTTTTTAAATCAGTACCTCAACACTGCACCCCCCCCCGCCCGCTTTTTACCCCCCTCTCTATCTTGTCTAAAAATCCTGTAGCCAGGAATATTGATCTGCCAGACCTTCCCCTCATTCAGCCATGTTTCTGTAATGGCTATAATGTCATACTCCCAAGTGTCTACCTGTGCTCTTAGCTCATCTGCCTTATTCGTTATACTTCTTGCATTAAAGTATATAACATTCAGCACAGGAAGAACTCCTTGCTTACTACTTACTAACCCTTGTTTCCTCTGTCTTACAGATTCGCTTTCTAGATTCTTGCTATCCAATTTCTGCTTTACTTGCTTCCCTTTTGAATTCGTTCTCAGGTTCCCATCTCCCTGCCAAGCTAGTTTAAGCTCTCCCCAACAGCACTAGCAAAACTCCCCTCGAGGATATTGGTCCCGGCGCTGTTGAGGTGCGGGTTGTACAGGTCCCATCTCCCCCAGAAGCGGTCCCAATGCCTCAAGAATTTAAAGCCCTCCATCCTACACCAACTTTCCAGCCACTTGTTCATCCTCTCTAGGGGCCCAAGTTTCGGGCCGCGCCTAAAACGGCGCAGCCCGGATTTGGACACCCATTTCTCGCGCTACAAAGTGCGCCTAAAAAAACCGTACCTATTCTCCGGCTCCCTGCAGGCCCTCTGGAGCTGGGCGCAGCGCAGCACGAGCTGTGGGGGGCGGAGTCAGGTCCCTGCGCAGAAAACAGTGCTACAGTGGGCACGCATGTGCAGTAGCTCCAGGTGCCCGAAACTGTGGGAGGGGCCCGAAGCACGCAGCCCCTAGCCCTGGCCGAATGGCCTCACTGGGGCTGCGTGGATAAGGCTCCTCCCACCCGACCGGACACGACCCGAGCCCCGCTCTCCACCCCCCCCCCCGCCCCCGGCGGCTCGACCTCTGCATCCCCCCGCCCCGGCGACCCGACCTCCGCTCCCTCCCCCCGACCCGACCCGACCTCCGCGACTCTTCCCCCCCCCCCCGGACCTCCGTGACTTCCCCCACCCTCCGCGACTCCCCCCTCCGGACCTCCGCGACTCTCCCCCCCCCCGGACCTTCGCGACCCCACCCCGCGACCCGCCCTCCTCGAAACCCGACGCCACCTACCTGTAAATCCAGCCCGAAGTCTTGGGCCGGCCGTTCAGCCTCCTTCTTTCCCTCCCCCCTTCCTCCTCTCCTCTCCTCTCCTCTCCCCTCCCTCCTCTCTCATTCCCTCCTCCCTCTCCCTCCCTCCTCACTCTCACTCCCTCCCCCCTCCCTCTCTCCTTCCCTCCTCTCTCCTTCCCCCCTCTCTCCTTCCCTCCTCTCTCCTTCCCTCCCTCCCTCCTCTCTCCTTCTCTCCCTCCCTCCCCTCCCTCCCTCCCTCCTCTCTCCTTCACTCCCTCCCTCCTCTCTCCTTCCCTCCCTCCCTCCCTCATCTCTCCTTCCCTCTCTCCCTTCTCTCTCCTTCCCTCCCTCCCTCCTCTCTCCTTCCCTCCCTCCCTCCTCTCTCCTTCCCTCTCTCCTTCCCTCCCTCCATCCTCTCTCCCTTCTCCCCCTCTCCCCCCTTCTCCCCCTCCCCCCCTTCTCCCCTCCCCCCCTTCTCCTCGCCCCTCCTCTCCTCCTACCACCCCCCACCCCCCTCCTCCTCCCTCCCCACCCCCCACCCTCCTCCTCCTCCCCCCTTCACCCCCCACCCCACCCCACCCCCCTCTACCTCCCTCCTCCTTCCTCACCCTCTTCCCTCCCACCCCCCTTCTCCCCCTACCCCCCCACCCCCCTTCTCCCCCTCCCCCTCCCCTTCTCCCCGTCCCCCTCCCCCTCCCCCCCTTCCCCCTCCCCTCGCTGTCAGAAACACAGACACTGACAGACAGAGAGTGAGAGATACACACACAGACAGACAGAGAGATAGAGACACACTGGGGGGGCCATCCCAGCACGCTGTTGGAGGACTCCCGGTGCTGCAGTCGGTAAGTAGAAAATGTTTTATTTATTGATTTTTAAAATTTTTATTATTTTTTATTTAATTTGTAACCTGCGCCTGATTTTCTAAAGTGTAGACAAGGTTTTTTCGAACGTACAAAAATCTTCACTTACTCCATTCTAAGTTAGTTTGGAGTAAGTTTTCACTGCCGAAACTTTGAAAACAAAGTGGCCGGACACGCCCTCTTTTGAAAAAAAAATTCTGTTCCAAAGTGAAACTGTTCTAACTCACTAGAACTGGAGCAAACTAAATGCCGAGAATTCAAATGTCTAAGATACTCCATTCTAAACCAGTTGCTCCAAAAAAACAGGAGCAACTCAGGCCGAAACTTGGCCCCTATCCTTCTATTCTTATACTTAATAGCACGTGGCACCGGTAGTAACCCGGAGATTACTATCATTGAGGTCCTCCTTTAATTTTCTTCCTAGCTCCTTGAATTCTTCCTGTAGAACCTCATTCCTCATTTTACCTATGTCATTGGTCCCGATATGGACCACGACCTCTAGCTGTTTACCCTCACCCCCCCCAGGATGCCCTGCGTCCGCTCTGTGACATCCTTGACCCTGGCACCAGGGAGGCACAAAACCATTCGGGAGTCACGTCTACGGCCGCAGAAATGCCTGTCTGTTCCCCTAACTATCGAATCCCCTATCACTGGGGCTCTATTGTTCTTCGTCTCTCCCCACTGTGCAGCTGTGCCTCCCGTGGTGCCTTGGAATTGGCTCTGGCAGCAATCACCAGAGGTACCATTGTCCTTACCGATACTCAGGAGTGAATATCAGTTTGAAAGCGAGGTGGACTCACGAGAGGACTCCTGTGCAACGTGCCGAGCACAGTTACTATGTCTGGTAATGCCCTTCAATAAACCTTCTCCCATCTCTCGTCTGCAGCATGTGAGTAGTCATAAATACTGACTGGGAAATTACTGGCCCCATTACTATAAATGCCCTATTATGTCTTCAAAATGATTAAATTGTCCTCTAAAAACGCAATAGGAGCTCAAAATTCACCACAATATGATTAGATGGTTGTCAAGATATTTAAGACCACCTTAAAAGCACTCACAAATTACTTCAAAGCTCCCATGAACTTGATGCAGCCTTTTATGAAAAGTCCTCCGAATTAGAAAATGGTGTCCATACCACTGGGTTAAGTTCAGGTGAATGCAGTTTTTCTTGAGCGTCTTTTTGGGCGAGGAATCATTTGGGCGGTATATGGGCAAGATGCTGAAAGTAACATTTTGCGATAATCTGGGTGGTATTTGGGCGTTAATTTCCATTATAAACAGTCTTCTGAGCGGTGCATGAGTGATGATGTCAGATTTAAAAAAAAATATATGGGCGGACGGTTCAGCTAATTCCCGGCATTAACTGCATGCCGAAAGTTACGCCGGCGATAAATGGAGGATAATTGGGCGTTGGTTTCCATTTTTACTCAAATGTGGGCGTTAAACTCAATCTCAGCAGTTAAATGGGCGGTAATTGGGCGATCCCGATGGAAAGTCTTGCTACAATTATATAGGGCTTTGGTGAGTCCATACCTGGAGTATTGTGTACAGTTTTGGTCTCCATACCAAAGGAAGAAAATACTTGCCTTAGAGGCAATGTCACAAAAGTTCACCAAATTGATTCCTGGGATGGGGGAATTGTCCTATGAGGAGAGATTGAGTAGAATGGGCCTATATTCTCTGGAGTTTCGAAGAATGAGAGGTGATCTCATTAAAACGTATAAAACTCTTAAAGGGCTTGACAGGGTAAATGCTGAGAAGCTGTTTTCCCTGACTGGAGAGTGTAGAAGTAGGGGTTCATAATCTCAGGATAAGGGGTCGGCCATTTAGGACCAAGATGAGGAGACATTTCTTCACTCAGAGGCTTGTGAATCCTTGGAATTCTCTACTCCAGAGGGCTGTGAATGCTCAGTCATTGAGAATATTCAAGACTAAGATCAATACATTTTTGGACTCGAGGGCAGACAAGGGCCATGGGGATAGGGTAGAAAAGGGAGTTGAAGTAAAAGATCAGCCATGATAATGACTAGCGGAGCAGCATGAGGGGCCATATGGCCTATTCCTGCTCCTAATTCTTATGTTCTTATAACATTTAAAAGAACTCTCCTGCTCTTTTTGAATAGTGCCGTGGATTCTGTCGAGTACGTAGGCAACTTTAGTAATGACTCCACGAGGCAGGGTACGATACTTAAACTGTGTAGAGCAGTTGTCCTTTATTTTCAGCTCCTCGAGTGAGGACACCAAGCTGTGAGCTCCTTTATATACTGGGGTACCTGCAGTGTGCAGGAAACCCTTAGGTCTCCAACAGCAGCACCCTCTGGTGTACAGGTAAGGTGTGTACAGTGTAAGGGTACATTCAGTGTTGCATAACAGTGTTGCAAACATCACACAGTAAACAAGCATGCATATACAACAAAACACCCCCCTAAGCATTTTTTATATCCTTATTATCATGACCTGGGGAGGTGATCAGTGGTGTACTATGGGAGGTTGTGTTGAGGGTTGTGTGGTTGCCAGGTTATGTGCTTGAGGTGGGCCTCATACATTTCCCCTATTCAGTGTTGCATAACAGTGTTACAAACATCACACAGTAAACAGGCATGCATATACAACAGTTTCTGTTATGCCCCTCTGAACAGGCAAACATAGCCTCAGTTTAATAGTATATCCAAAAGACAGGTTTTAAAAAGCACAGCAGTCCCTCAGTACTGTCATCCTAGATTACACGCTCAATTCCTACAGTCGTGCTTGGACCCAAGACTTTCGGACTGAGAGATAAGATGTCAACATTCGTCCAAGCTACACGAGAAAAAAAAGTAAAAGAAGGCAAAAATCACAAATTAGTGATAGGGTTTTCAAAGCTTGAAGATTGTTTGTTTCTTTGACCGAGTTATTTTGCTGCTGTGGGCAAGATGGAAACTGGACCTCCGTGACTTCAGCAGGCAGGCTTGAGAGATGGTCACAGAGTTGGAAGGCAATGACACATGTGAGAATCTTCGAGAGGAAAGGGAGGCTGGAGATAAGGTGGTAATTGGAAAGGACGTTTGAACTTTTTGGGGGGCGGCGGGGGGGGGAGTTATAACGGGGTACCGTGGCATAGTGGTTACGTTAGTGGACTAGTAATCCCGAACCTGGACTAATAATCGAGAGACATGAGTTCAAATCCCAGCACAGCAGCTGGGGAATTTAAATTCAAGGAAATAAATCTGAAATGAAAGGCTAGTTTCAGTAATCGTGACCATGAAACTACCAGATTGTTGTAAAAACACATCTGGTTTACTAATGTCCTTCAGGGAAGGAAATCTTCTACCTTTACCCGGTCTGGCTGATATGTGACTCCAGATCCACAGCAATGTGGTTGACTGTCTTCTGAAATGGCCTAGTAAGCCACTCGTTTGTATTCAAGAAGGCAGCTCCGGGGCAATTAGGAACATTGCCAGCGACGCCCACATCCCATGAATACATTTAAAAAAATAACAGAACGCTGACTGATGATGACCAGCCTACTTTACAAACATACATTACATTTCACCTGCAAATGTTCCATGGACTTGTACCCTTTATCCAACCCATTCTCTAATTTAGTAGCTATCTCTTCTAATCCCTCAGCCCTTCCGAATTAGGTTAAATTTGCTAATTTGCCTATCTCTCCATTTGATAATAAAATAAAGCTACTGTGCAGTCTTCCATGAGCTTTCCCTTGCTGTCCCTCTTCTTGCTTTGTTCACACTTCCTCCTACTTTGAAATGAACTAAACCCCTTGCTCACAGTTCCAGTCCTGTCCATTCCTGTGGTTTGTCCAGCATAGTGAGGGTTAACCTATAATTCCGACTTGAAAATGTCCCGTAAATAATTAATTTCACGCTGGCGAAACAGCAAACTAGAACTCACTAATCAATTAATTAATCTTATGAACATTGTTCCATCTCCATTATGAGCAGAATCCAGCCGAACAGCAGATAATACCCAGGGAATTGACAGAAGCAGAATGCTCGCACTCATCCAGTTCTTAAAATGAAAACTTTCGAAGTGATTTTCCGACATTTTGTCCTGGCCATTAGTTATGAAGGGATGATGTATTAGTCAATGTTTACAAGCCAGCCATGTGCATTATCACTTTCACCCAAGACAGACGCAACTTAATAGCGCATTAAAAGACCATTTGCTGTGCCATTTGTCAGTCACTATGTTTATACAATCCATGCTATAAGATTCTGTTCGAGCACTAATTAATCTAGCATCCACCTCATTAACTTTTAAACCCCTAATGGTCCTTTAAGGTTAATTGTTTAGTCATTTTTGTCATTAGCGGTACCCTGCGCGCATGCATACAAAGATTTATTGCGTCTCTCACATCAGATTTCTGCTACCTCATCACTTATGAAAGGTGTTTTATGGCTCAATTTGTCTGTTTGTCTGAGCAGAGAATAAACAGCGATGAAAGAATGCTAAACACCACAGTGTTACACTTTGTAAATTTTAAGGCCTTTAATAATTACCGATTATTAGCATTGTAGCCCAGTTGAACACTCCCTGCTGCAGGTCTACATGTTAACCTAGGGTTAACCGTTCAGGAAATGGAATAAAAAAGCCTCTCAGCTTATGGTCCCTGCCACAAACTGCGTTCCCGAGCCAATGATTCTATCCCTCTCCCTGGCAACTGCCTGAGGTAAAACCAGACTATTCGCAACCTTGGTGTCATATTTGACCCCGAGTTGAATTTCCGACCACATATCCGTGGCATAAGTAAGACCGCCTATTTCCAACTCCGTAACATCGCCCGTCTTCGCCCTGTCTCAGCTCAGCTGCTGCTGAAACCCTCATCCATGTTGTCAGCTGTGGCTCAAGTGGGTAACACTCTTGCTCTCTGAGTCAGAAGGTTGTGGGTTCAAAATCCCACTCCAGGGCCATGAACACCAAAAATCTTGGCTGACACTCCAGTGTAGTACTGAGGGAGTGTCGCACTGCCGGAAGTGCCATCTTTCAGATGAGACGTTAAACCGAGGTCTCGTCTGCTCTCTCAAGTGACGTAAAAGATCCCATGGCACTATTTCGAAGAAGACCAGGGGAGTTCTCCATGGTGTCTTGGCCAATATTTATCCCTCAATCAAAGTTACCAAAACAGATCTTCTCATCATTATCATATTGCTGTTTGTGGGAGTTTGCTTGTGTGCAAATTGGCTGCCATGTTTCCCACATTACTACACTCCAAAAGTACTTCATTGGCTGTAAAGTGCTTTGAGACGTCCGGTGGTCATGAAAGGCGCTATATAAATGCATGACTTTCTTTTTCTTTTCTTTGTTACCTTTAGACTTGATTATTCCAACACGCTCCTGGCCGGCCATGTTCTGCCCTCCTTATATTTGATGTCATCCAAAAGTCGGCTACTCATGCCCTAACTCACATCAAGTCCCGCTCACTCATCATCCCTGTGCTCACTGACCTACATCGGCTCCCAGTTAAGCAACGTCTTGACTTTAAAATTCTCATCCATATATTTTGTTTGATAATACTCCTTTTTCTTCTTTCCTTTGGTCTTAGCAAAGTAATATCTCAGTCTAAATCCAGGTCAAAGATTCCGGTGTAACCGCATGGATATCTTGTAGGCTGCCTGAGAATTTCCTCTGAGGTCAGTGCTCAATGATGGCTGCCCGTGCTTGCAAACATCACACCACCGCACCTACGCTACGAATACAACCACTACACTAGCAAAGACATGCTGATCCAGACCGACTTGAACAAGCTACCACCAACCCGTCTCAAATCTAGAAGGCCATTTTGGACCATCACTGAAGCCCTTCAGCGATCTCCTCTCAGTCTCGATGACCGATGGCGAAATGCTTGGAAGAATTGAGATATACAGAATGGATTCCTTACAAGGACCCCACAGGACAACCTGAAGGATCAAACCTTCCTCGCAAACAGTGAACAACCATCAACTGCCTCAGAATTGGTCACAGTAGATGCTGCCACCTTCTCCATAGATGGAAGGTTAAAGCTTCTCCATCGTGGAGCACATCTTTGAGCAATGCCCTCAGAGTAAATTCGCAGGAAGCTTACAAGAAATCCACGCTGTTACACCGGAAGTTTTGGCCTGGAGATCTGACTTAGATATTGACATTTAATTTGCTTTGCTACTACTGAACAAACGAAGAAGAATGAGGTGCCCCAGGGTCTGATTAAGAGCTCCACAGTCGCATGATGGGGATGCTTTAATTTTCCATCTATAATGCTCCTGTGAACCGCCTTGGGATGTTTTACTATGTTAAAGGCAGTATATAAATGTAAGTTGTTATTGTTGGATTCCAATACATTCCGTTCCCTCTTATCAAGCATTTTCTAATGGCATAAACAGCCAACCTTAATGTTTGACTTCATATTTTGGTGCATTGCAGATAGGCTTACAGAACAGACACATCTATTCAATCATCCCACATTTCCCACATTACAACAGTGACTACACGCCAAAAGTGCTTCATTGGTTGTAAAGCACTTTGAGACGTCCAGTCATGACCACCGGACGTGAAAGACGCTATAGAAATGAAAGTCTTTATTTTTTTAAAATTGGGACACAGATACAAATGATGCAAACATATGAATGTTACGGAGCTGCACATTCAGAGCAAGGCATCCACACATCGAGTCAGTGAAACCGTACATGGTACTCAAGTTGACCGGCCAGAACTCAGGAGATCTGTGCCCTGCATGGCATTTCTTGAATGGCCGCTGGGCAAGCTGAGCAACTGATAACAAAACTTGTATCAATCTGAACACTAAATCCTAAGACTGATTCCTAAAAAAAAAGAAAAGAAAGACATGGGGCTGGATTTGTGGCTTTTGAGATTTCAGGACGGTAATGGTGGCAGGACAGTCCTGATACTGCCTGGAAAAAGTTTGCACCTTTCATCAGCAAAATTCGGCCAAAATTGAGGTTCCACGATCAGGGGTGAAAAATCAGGCGTTACACAAGGAGGTTTTGCACCCCAGCTGAAAATCGCACTGTTAAAAAAGATCGACATTTTGGGCATTTCAATCTTCCTGGGCACAGGCGGTACTTTAGGGCGCGTCCATTTCCTTTGTACATGCGCGGATGAACCGGTCCACTTCCCTCACAGCGGGAGAGATGGCGCAGCAGGAGGGTCGACAACGTGCACACCGCTTCTCTCCAGCGGTTGCTGAGGTGGCACTACAGGCCATAGAGAGAAGGTGGCCTGCACTGCATCAGGTGGGTGGAAGGAGGCCCATGCTCAGTGTCTTCACAAGGATATGGAAGGAGATAGTGCTGGAGGTGTCAGCGGCAGACACGATGGCCAGAACTGGCATCCAATGCCGCAAGAAATTCATCGAACTCATGAGGGTCGTCAGGGTGAGCACCCTTCACATTTATGTAGGCCTGCCCTGGTTGCAAGATCAGTGTGTCACACCATGTTAAGTCTTTGATGGAGCTACCCCTTCTCCATGTGTTCCAGGCCATGGTGTGGGTTGCTGAAGCCACCTGCAAGCTGGAGGCTCACTTCACCAGCCATGCCCTCTGCATTCAGGATGCACATACCCTCTTGTCCCCTAATCATTGGCAGCTCTCCTCGCACTCCACTCCCACTGTTGATATGCGTTGCCCAAGCATCACCCTGAGCCGCTGTGCTACCTGGCTCTCACCTCCTCCCAGTCTTTCAAAAAACTCCGTCACCAGCCGCACAGATTGAACTGAACACATTTGCACTTCCACACAGTGGCAGCTATTGAACTATGGAAGGCACATGTGGCACAAGCGGTGCTGCACACTTACTCAACCCTCCTTCTTGCTCTTATTGCAGGCAAAGCTTTCCCATAATAGGAGGGAGCAACATGGTACCGGAGACAGACAGCCTGAACTACAGGAGCTGACAGAGGTGGAGCAGAGAGTGTCGGCCCTCATGGGCACCCCAGTTCGCGCGGTGGCCGGCGGAGAGGCCGAGCCCCCTTCGGGTAGTGACGGTATGTGACTGGCATTTGCGATTGATGTGACTTCCTTGATCCCGTGGCCTAGCCCCTTTATATATACACGTTCAATGCCACCTTCCTCTTATCTGCTTCCCCCTCCCTTGCTGCGAACCACATGTCTGCTGTTTTATGCTTACAGATGACCAGCCAGAAGTGCAACAGCCTTCCCGTGAGCCATTGATATCTGGCTACGGGGAGATGATGGAGGAGGGGAGGATATTCTGCTACCTGAGCATGAGACCCCATCAGTCCCACCGTATGGGGACACAACATAGGGGGACGACAGTGACTTCAAGGCGATTGAGGACTCTGAGGCTCCTGGCCCCAGTGGCCCACAGCAACACCCAACGGGAAGAGAAGCTCAGAGGCCAGCTCCCCGGCGGGTGAGTCGGCATAGTAGTCCTGCTCAGGGACAGGCAGACGTGGACCTGGACTTGGTGGCTATATCCAGGGAGTACCCAGAAATGCACCGTGAGCTCATGGATGCAATGAACAGGGTCTCCCAGAGCATAGATGCATGTGCTGTGAGTATGGCGGAGGCCACCTCATGCATTGTACTTGCATTTGAAGACTCCAGTCAGCCCATCGTTGACCACTCACAGAGGCAGATGGGCTCCAGCAGTGATAGTGGTATTACACAGTGTGTGACGTGCGCCATGGGTGATGTTGCAGCAGTGATCACATCGCAGGCACAAGCTACGCTCCAGCTTGGTGATGTCACACTGACTGCTGCCATCCTCTCTGTGTTCCCCACTCTGTGTTCCCGTGATAAAGTGCAACATCCCCACTGGCACCTGGGAGTCCCTGGCCCAAGACCGCCCAAAATGGAGGAAGAGCATCCGGTAGGGCGTTGAACACCTTGAGTCTTGTTGCCAAGAGCATGCAGAAATTAGGCGCAGATAGTAGAAGGAGCATGCGGCAAACCAGACTCCCCACCCACCCTTTCCTTCAACCACTGTCTGTCCCACCTGTGACAGAGACTGTAATTCCCATATTGGACTGTACAGTCACCTGAGAACTCACTTTTAGAGTGGAAGCAAGTCTTCCTCGATTTCGAGGGACTTCCTATGATGATGATGTTCCCCACTGTGAAACGGGAAGTGACGGTGCTGAAGCAGGCCAGCAAGTTGTGGTGATACATTGTGCTCTGGATGCTGAGGCCCAGCCCCGTGTGAGTGTCAGTGGCTCCCAGGAAATGGAAGGTGCTGTCCTTCCTCAGGATGACAGCATTCCGGCTCTGACCAATGATTCTCCCACCATGCATCTAACGCGGTCCACACCCGAGTCATCAGGCACTGCTGCCGCCGATGCGTTGAGCTGGCAATGTGTGACTCTTGGTCCTGCAGCATCTCCATGCTGCCTCCCCCATGGTGGTGTGGCTATCCAATGGGGGCCTCGCCAGGCTCCTCTTCATCGTCCTCCTCCTCCTGAGGTGGGCCTGCAATCCCCACTCACAATGCCTGGCCCCTCATGATGGCCAAGTTGCACAACATGCAGCACACCACAATGAATTCGGATACCTGCTGAGGGGAGTGTTGAAGGCTGCCTCTAGAGCGGTCCAGGCATCAGTCTGCCTGTAGGAGATGGCATATCTGTGTCAGCACTTCCCTTCGGAAATGCAGCCTTCTCACACTCTGCTCCACAGAGAGCTGGAGGTATGAGCGTTGGTGTTTGTAAATCCGTGGGGGGTAAGCCCTCTTCCCCAGACATCTTTGGCTTCTCTTCATCCGTGGTCCGACATGGCCAAAGCACTTCTTCTATCCTGGTGTCGCCTAGTAATAGTATGGAGGATAATACGCTGGTGAACTAATAATGCCCCCATTAACTTCTTTCAGTGAAGATGTAAGATCTCTGTAATGGCAGATAAAAGTACCGCTTTCAAGTCAGAGCTTCACGCAGCGTGCTGTGTGCAAACGTTGCAGTCAATGTGACCTGCGATGTCGTATCCTTCTCCCTCAAATTAAATACGCCACAAATACTGCCTAGTGGACTGTGGAAATGCCTGTTTTTTCAGGCATTTCCCGGGGCGGGTGTATAATGGGGCATTGGGGTCTCATTTTGTATCTGCGGCGCTAGCAGAGCATTGCACGACGATTGATGTCATGATCTCACTGAAACTAGAGGGCGGGGCAGTAAGTTTTTGCGCCACCGCAAACCCTGAGCCGAATTTTCTGACTGGGCGGTAAAAACTGGACCTCCTCTGTTACGCCTAAAAACACCCTTTACCACCCCTCCAGGGCGCTACCAGAGGTGCAAGGGGGCCGAAAATCCAGCCCATGAATTTCTAAAGCGCATTTCACAATCTCAGGACGTCCCAAAATACTTCACAGCCAATAAAGTACTTTTTGAACTGTAGTCATTGTTGTAATTTACACACAATTTGCATACAGCAAGTTCCCACAAACAGCAATGTGATAATGGCGAGACAATCTGTTTTTTAGTGATGTTGATTGAGGGATAAATATCATCCAGGACACCGGGGATAACTCCCCTGCTCTTCTTTGAAATAATACCATGGGATCTTTTGCATCCACCTCAGAGAGCAGACAGTGCCTCGGTTTAACGTCTCATGGGACTCAGGGACTTGAGCACAATAAATCTAGGCTGACACTCCAGTGCAGTGCTGAGGGAGCACTGCACTGTTGGAGGTGCTGTCTTTCAGATGAGATGTTAAATCGAGGTCCCGACTGCTCTCTCATGTGGACGTAAGAGATCCCATGGCACTATTTCGAAGAAGAGCTGGGGAGTTAGCCCGGTGCTTTGGCCCATAGTTATCCCTCAATCAACATAACAAAAAAGGATTATCTGGCCATTATCACATTGCTGTTTGTGGGAGCTTGCCTGTCCACAAATTGGCTGCCACATTTTCTACATTACAGGTGCAGCGTCGAAAATCCGGAGTTCCGGAATCCGGAATGTTCCTGAATCCAGAATTTGGGACGATCGGTGGCATGGTCGTCCGGAATCCGTAAGATCTGGACTACCTACAGCCACTGCAGGAGTTGGGACCAATGTGTCTCTCAGCCTCTCGTTCACTCTCTCCAGCATGACCATCACCAAAAATCTATATCTGTCCATTTTATTGCCTTTTCACATGCTACTGTTTTCTATTGACTAGAAATTGCATAGTGCCCCATTTGGGGCGATAACGTTTTGGGAACGCAAAAGTATTGCTGGACGTTAAACATTTGATTCTGCCGGGAACTTCCGCTTTAGTGCTCCAAGAGGGAAGTGGAGCACTAATTCAAGCGCAATCATTTCCCTTGGAGCGCTAAAGGGAATGAGAGGGGCGGTATTGGCAGAGCACTGAGCAATGTACTGTGCAGTACTGACGGTTTTACAGACTGCTTCCCTTCCTTAAAGGGAAGGGCCAATGCTGCGTTCACTGAAGCCTAAGGCAATGTATGTATGTCGCCAGCACGTGCGATACATGCAGAGCAGCCTCAAGCACTCGAAGAAAGTGCAGGGCTGAGCAATCGCGGGTTCCAAAGAAATCAAAATGCAACACACTGGGGCCATAATTAAATTTTGTCTACCTGACCACCACTCCCTAAGCGGTCAGCAGAGGTGACAAGGCCTCCTGCGGCTGCCATTGCTGCCGCCCGGCGATGCTGCAGGGAGCGTGAGTGACTATTACATCCGGGGCGGTAACGGGATGCAGCGCACCGGATGATGTCACGATCTCCGGGGTGCAGCAGAGCAAGGCGGTAAGTTTCAGCGCCAGCGCAAACCCACCAGGGAGGTTCGTGGGCGTCGGTGATTCCACCGCCCATTAGTGCTCCATTACCACCCCCTGGAGGTGCTAACTAGAGGCACAAAGGAGGCCAATTTCTCCCCCTTAGTCTCCCACCTCAAGATGTTAACAGCTTAAAAGAAAGAAGTTGGATTTATATCGAGCATTTCATTAACTCAGGGCATCCTAAGTGACTTACATCCAATTAAGTATTTTGTTTTTTGGCGTGTAGTCACTGTTGTAATGTAGGAAACACTGCAGCCAATTTTGCGCACAGAAAGCTTGCAAGGGACTGTAAGGGACATAAGAACATAAAAGCACAAGAATTAGGAGCAGGAGTAGGCCATTTAATAAGATCATGGCTGATCTTATCTTGCACTGAGCTCCACTTCCCTGCCTGCTCCCCATACATAAAACTTCATTCCCTTATCGCTCAAAAATCTGTCTATCTCCACCTTAAATATATTCAATGACCCTGCCTCCACAGCTCTTTGGGGCAGAGAACTCCACAGCCCTACGACCCTCTGAGAGAAGAAATTCCTCTTCATCTCAGTTCGAAATGGGCGACTCCTTATTCTGAAACTATGCCCCCTAGTTCTAGATTCCCCAGGAGGGAAACATCCTCTCTGAATCCACCTTGTCGAACCACCTCAGTATCTTATATGTTTCAATAAGATCACCTTTCATTCTTCTAAACTCCAATGAGTACAGGCCCAACCTGCTCAACCTTTCTTCATAAATCAGCCTATTGGATAGGTTAGGTGAGTGGGCAAATGCATGGCAGATGAAGTATAATGTGGATAAATGTGAGGTTATCCGCTTTGGTGGTAAAAACAGAGAGACAGGCGATTATCTGAATGGTGACAGATTAGGAAAAGGGGAGGTGCAACGAGACCTGGGTGTCATGGTACATCAGTCATTGAAGGTTGGCATGCAGGTACAGCAGGCGGTTAAGAAAGCAAATGGCATGTTGGCCTTCATAGCGAGGGGATTTGAGTACAAGGGCAGGGAGATGTTACTGCAGTTGTACAGGGTCTTGGTGAGGCCACACCTGGAGAATTGTGTACAGTTTTGGTCTCCTAACTTGAGGAAGGACATTCTTGCTATTGAGGGAGTGCAGTGAAGGTTCACCAGACTGATTCCCGGGATGGCGGGACTGACATATCAAGAAAGACTGGATCAACTGGGCTTGCATTCACTGGAGTTCAGAAGAATGAGAGGGGACCTCATAGAACGTTTAAAATTCTGACGGGTTTAGACAGGTTAGATGCAGGAAGAATGTTCCCAATGTTGGGGAAGTCCAGAACCAGGGGTCACAGTCTAAGGATAAGGGGTAAGCCATTTAGGACCGAGATGAGGAGAAACTTCTTCACCCAGAGCGTGGTGAACCTGTGGAATTCTCTACCACAGAAAGTTGTTAAGGCCAATTCACTAAATATATTCAAAAGGGAGTTAGATGTTGTCCTTACTACTAGGGGGATCAAGGGGTATGGCGAGAAAGCAGGAATGGGGTACTGAAGTTGTATGTTCAGCCATGAACTCATTGAATGGCAGTGCAGGCTCGAAGGGCCGAATGGCCTACTCCTGCACCTATTTTCTATGTTTCTATGTTTCTATGTTTCATCTCCGGAATCAACCTAGTGAACCTTCTCTGAACTTGCCTCCAATGCAAATATATCCTTCCTTAAATATGGATACCAAAACTGTACACAGTGCTCCAGGTGTGACCTCACCAATACCTGTACAGTTGTAGCAGGACTTCCCAGCTTTTATATTCCATCCCCCTTGCAATAAAGGCCAACATTCCATTTGCCTTCCTGATTACTTGCTGTACCTGCATACTAACGTTTTATGTTTCATGCACAAGGACCCCACAGGTTGGGGTGAACCAGCGAGAGTCTGGTTTTAAGTGTCCTTTTCATGAGGAGCTCAGCCGGGGGCACCCCTGTGAGCGAGTGGGGTCTCGTGCGGTAGCTGAGCAGTACTCGGGACAGGTGGGTTTGGAGTGAACCTTCTGTGACTCATTTAAGGCTCTGTTTGATGGTTTGTACTGCCCGCTCTGCCTACCCATTGGAGGCTGGTTTAAACGGGACCGAGGTGACATGTTTGATCCCATTGCGGATCATGAATTCTTTAAATTCGGCACTGGTGAAACATGGCCCATTGTCACTGACCAGTATGTCAGGCAGGCCGTGGGTGGCAAACATGGCTCTCAGGCTTTCAATGGTGGGGGTGGCGGTGCTTTCCGACAATATTTCACATTCAATCAAAGCATCCACCACCACCAGGAACATTTTACCGAGAAATGGGCCCGCAAGTCAACATGGATCCTCGATCATGGTCTGGAGGGCCAGGACCACAAACTTAGTGGTGCCTCTCTGGGCGCGTTGCTCAACTTAGCACATACGCTGAATTGCCGTACACAGGACTCTAAGTCAGAGTCGATATCGGGCCACCACACGTGGGATCTGGCTATCGCTTTTATCATTACTATACCCGGGTGTGTGTTGTGGAGATCTGAGATGAACGTCTCGCTGCCCTGTTTTGATAGCACTACGCGGTTACCCCACAACAGGCAGTCTGCCTGAATGGACAGCTCGTCCTTTCACCGCTGGAATGGCTTGATTAGCTCTTGCATTTCAATGGGGATGCTGGCCCAGCTCCCATGCAGTACACAGTTTTTTACTAGCGACAGCAGAGGATCTTGGCTGGTCCAAGTCCTAATCTGGCAGGCCGTGACAGGTGATTTATCATTTTCAAATGCTTCCATGACCATCAACAAGTCTGCGGGCTGCGCCACAATCAACAAGTTTGCAGGCTGCGCCATTTCCACCCCCGTGGTGGGCAATGGTAGCCAACTGAGAGCATCCGCGCAGCTCTCAGTGCCTGGCCTGTGGCGGATGGTGTAGTTATACGCTGATAGCGCGAATGCCCACCTTTGTATGCGGGCTGAGGCATTAGTATTTATCCCCTTGATTTCAGCCAACAGGGATGTGAGGGGCTTGTGATCGGTTTCCAGCTCAAATTTGAGGCCAAACAGGTACTGCTGCATTTTCTTTACCCCGAACACACACATACGCTAATGCCTCTTTCTCAATCATGCTGTAGGCCCTCACGGCCTTAGACAAGCTCTTGGAAGCATAGGCGACAGGTTGCAACTTCCCCGCAACGTTAGCTTGTTGTAATACACACCCGTCTCCGTACGACGACGCATCACATGCTAGCACAAGTCTTTTACACGGGTTATACAATACAAGCAGCTTGTTAGAGCATAAAATGTTTCTGGCTTTCTCAAAAGCAATTACTTGTTTTTTTCCCCATGCCCAGTTCTCACCTTTACACAATAACACATGTAGGGGCTCTAAAAGGGTGCTTAACCCCGGTAGGAAGTTACCAAAATAGTTGAGGGGTCCCAGGAACGATCGCAGCTCCATGACATTCTGTGGCCTGGGCATGTTCCTGATAGCCTCTGTCTTGGCATCTGTGGGCCGAATGCCGTCCGCCGCAATCTTTCTCCCCCAAAACTCCACTTCTGTTGCCATGAAGATGCATTTCGACCTCTTCAGCCGCAGCCCTATGCGATCTAGTTGCTTGAGGATCTCCTCCAGGTTTTATAGGTGGTCGGCGGTGTCCCGACCCGTGACCAATATATCGTCCTGAAAGACCACCGTGTGTGGTACCGACATGAGTAGGCTCTCCATGTTTCTCTGGAAGATCGCTGCAGCCGACCGAATTCCAAACGGGCATCTGTTGTCGATGAACAGTCCCTTGTGCGTGTTAATGCAGGTGAGGCCCTTTGAAGACTCCTCCAGCTCCAGCGTCGTGTAGGCTGAAGTCAGGTCGAGCTTGGTGAACGTCTTGCCTCATGCCAGCATCGCAATCGGTCATCTGCCTTCGGTAGCGGGTATTGGTCCTGTCGCGAGAAACGATTGATAGTTACTTTATAATCGCCACAAATCCTGACCGTGCCATCACTTTTGAGTACTGGAACAATCGGGTTGGCCCACTCACTGAATTCCACTGGGGAGATGATACCCTCGCGTTGTAGCCTGTCCAGCTCGATTTCCACTCTCTCCCTCATCATGTAAAGTGCCGCACACGCCTTGTGGTGAATGGGTCGTGCCTCTGGGACCAAGTGGATCTGCACCTTCACCTCGGAAAAGTTTCCAATGCCTGGCTCAAAAAGGGAAGGAAATTTGTTAAGAACCTGGGTACATGAGGCCTCATCGACAAGTGATAGCGCTCGGATGTCATCCCAGTTCCAACGGATTTTGCCCAGCCAGCTCCTTAAAAGCAGTGTGGGGCCATCGCCCGGATCAATCCAGAGTGGCAGTTCGTGCACCGTGCCCTCATAGATAACCTTGACCGTGGCGCTGCCCAGGACAGTGATGAGCTCTTTGGTGTACGTTCTCAGTTTCGTGTGGATGGGGCTCAGGGCTGGTCTGAATGCCTTGTTGCACCACAGTCTCTCAAACATCTTTTTACTCATGATGGATTGGCTAGCGCCAGTGTCCAGTTCCATGGCTATGGGTAAGCCATTCAATTTTACATTTAGCATTATAGGTGGACATTTCATCGAAAATGTGTGCACCCCGTGTACTTCAGCATCTGCCGCCTCTCTCTGAGGCTTGAAATTGCTTTGATCCACCATGGACCGATCTTCCTCTGCCACGTGGTGGTTAGCAGGTTTTGCAGAGCTTGCAGCTCGTTTGCAAGCTCGTTGGAGGTGCCCCATTGTTCCACAGCTCTTGCAAACATACCCTTTGAAGCGGCATAAATAGGCTGAATGGTAGCCTCCACAACGCCAACAAGGTGTGAATTGCCTTGAATTCATCTTTTGTTGCGGACTCAGTCATCTGGGTCACCTGAGGCCTGCTGGCAGTTGCAGACTTGTGGGTTCTGCCCTGTACATTTCTGCTCGCAAACACAGTTCCAGTTAATTTATGAACATTGCTAGCACTTGTGTGCTGAGAGATTTGTTTGGTGTTATCACTGGTGGACATAAACGCCTGTGCTGTCGCAATGGCCTTACTGAGGGTCGGTGTCTCTACAGTCAAAAGTTTTCATGGGATGGTCTCGTGACCAATGCCCAGTACAAAAAAGTTTCTGAGCATTTGCTCCAGGTAGCCATAAAACTCACATTGCAAGTCGCCTTAGCTCGGCGACGTAGCTCGCCACTTCCTGACCTTCAGATCGCTGGCACGTGTAGAACCGATACCTCGCCATCAGCACGCTCTCCCTCGGATTAAGATACTCCTGAACCAGTGTACACAGTTCCTCATACAACTTATCTGTGGGTTTCACCAGAGCCGGAAGATTCTTCATGAGGCTGTAGGTCGGTGCCCCGCAGACAGTGAGGAGGACTGCTCTCCTTTTTGCAGCACTTCTTTCTCTATCTAGCTCGTTGGCTACAAAGTACTGGTCTAGCCGTTCGACATTGTCTTCCCAGTCCTCACCCTCCGAGAACTTCTCCAGGATGCCCACAGTTTGCTGCATCTTTGCGTTGGATTCGTATACTCGTTGCCAGTTGTTGTGTTCCTATCACAGATGAGACTGCACACAGGGAGGTTAAAGTAACACTGACCTCCGTCTTTAATAAGACACTCCAGAGTGAGGAACAGGCCTTAGGGGCCGGCTTATATATAGTGCTCCCAAGGGATGCTGGGATCCCTTGGGACTTCAGGGGATGAGCTCCCTGGTGGCAGAACATGGGAGTGCATGCTTTACAGATACACAACAGTTTTATTAATTATTAGTGTTTTTATTTCATTTTCCAGCATCCGCAGTATTTATCTTCTGATATAGTTTTATTAATTATTAGTGTTTTTTCTTCATTTTCTAGCAACTGCATTATTTAGCTTTTCATCTGGTTTTATTAATTATTAGTGTTTTTATTTCATTTTCCAGCATCCGCAGTATTTAGCTTTTCATATAGGTTTATGAATTATTAGTGTTTTTATTTCATTTTCCAGCATACGCAGTATTTACTTTTTAACATAGTTTTATTAATTGTTTTGGCTCCATTAAACCTGCTGAGTGCTGCTCAGAGGTTTGCACATATCCCAACTTTCAGGTTTGACTCTTTAGTGGAGGCCTGTGGGCTGCAGAGAGCTGCTTGGCAGGGTTCACCCTGAGGATGGGAGGAGTGTTGGGAGGGCGACACCTGGTACAACTGGTCAGAAGCAGGGCGGCACACAGGAGAAGGTGTCACCATCAGTGTCGTGCCGACAGGCAGCGGGCAAGGGAGGCAGCAGCCATGATTCATTCATTCTGCGCTGGAACAGTGTGTCCGCCGTCTTCACCGGCCCGAATCAGGATTGCGATTGGCTGCTTGGGGACAAGGGATATCCCCCTTCCACTTGGCTGCTCACTCCTCTACAGAGTCCCAGGACAGCACCAGAGCATGCATACAATGATGCTCATTGTGCCACCAGATCTATCATCGAGCAATGCATAGGCATCCTTAAGCAGAAATTCTCGTGCCTGGACTGCTTTGGTGGCACCTTGCAGTACTCTCCTCAACGGGTCTCCATAATCGTCATGGTCTGCTGCATGCTGCACAACCTGGCTCTCATGAGGGGCCAGCCGCTGGAGGTCGAGCCAGCAGCACCAGCTGAGGAGGAGGAGACGTAGGAGGAGGAGGACCCTCGTCGCCCCAGAGCTAGGAGGCGTCGACCCATTGCCACCCTGGAAGGACCGGGTGCAGACTGGCCAGCACCCTCCTGGGAGGGTGCGTCCTCACATATATGGATGTGCCTGACACCTCCCCTGCAATTTCCCTCCATGCATTATGTACTGGCGGTCTGCCAGGTCTCCCCACGTCAGGAAACAGTATTCATCTTCTGTCCTCCACACTGTCCATCAGTGTCTCCAGCTCCATATCAGTGAACCTGTTGGCTCTCCTTGCACCCCTTACACCAGCCATCCTTCCAACCTCCTTCCTCCCTCAGGGCCTTGCTGCAAACCTTGGCCTTTAAAAAGGCCAGGGAGCAGCTGGCTCATTAGAAATCCTTACCTGCATGTTTAATTTCTCAGTGGTGATAACGCTCAAATTAAGACAGCCACATCGCCGAAAAATCCACTTAGGAAGGGTTCATTAGCACTGGAACCCATTTGTTCACTTTTGGAGCTGAATATGGGGTAGCCCAGCCACTCAAGAATTTTGGCTCTCATGGCCACAAAAAGGTCGGGGGAGCACCAGCTTTCCAGCGGTACTGAATTTCGGGCCCAACCACTTTCAGTTTAGAGCTTTGGCTCAGCTTGATTGGAACCAATCTAATTCAATTCTGATGAAAGGTTGGCGACCTGACAAGTTAACTCTGCTTCACTCTTCACAGATGCTGCCTGACCTGCTGAGCATTTTCAGCATTTTCTGTTTATACTTCAGATTTCCAGCATCCGCAGTATTCTGTTTCTGTCTAAGTGAACCAATCTATTTTAGCAGCCTTCATTCACAACCATAAATGCCATCAAAACACAATCCCTCCCACTGGATCCAATAGTGTCAGCTATGTCTCAGTGTGTAGTATTCTCGCCTCTGGGTCAGAAGGTTGTGGGTTCAAGTCCCTCTCCAGAGACTTGAGCACATGAATCTAGTGCTGACACTCCAGTGCAGTGTTGAGGGAGCACTGCACTGTTGGAGGTGCGGTCTTTCAGATGAGACGTTAAACTGAGGTCCTATCTGCTCTCTCAGGTGGATGTAAAAGATCCCATGGCATTATTTCGAAGAAGAGCAGGGGAGCTATCCCCAGTATCCTGGCCAAATATTTATCCCTCAATCAACAGCATTAAAAACAGATTATCTGGGCATTATCACATTGCTGTCTGTGGGAGCTTGCTGTGCGCAATTTGGCTGCCGTGTTTCCCACATTACAACAGTGACTACACTTCAAAAAGTACTTCATTGGCTGTAAAGTACTTTGAGACATCCGGTGGTCGTGAAAGGCGCTCTATATATGCAAGTCTTTCTTTCTTTCTCTCTTTCTTTCTCTCTTTCTTTCTTTCTTTCACCATATTCTGCAGTCTCTCTGAATTGTTGTATCAACCCCCAAAGCCAAATGACATTTATTTTTGAAAGGCTTACCTAGACATCATGGAGTTTGTTTGGCTGCAGGCATCTCCAGGATCTCCAGACTGAAGCTCAAACATCTCCCCTGACACACTGCAGGGTTCCAGATTGACACTCCGCTGTCACCATTGTAGATTCAAGCCTTCTCACCATCTCGATGCCCTCAGCTTCCCTGTCAGATGATTTCAGACTCCCAGTTGGCCCCTCGACATTCATACTTGAGCAGAGGCTCCTTATCCACTCACTGTTTAATTTCTGGTGGGACTGATTCGCCAATATAACAATTTTGCGAGACAAATACAAACCCCTGCAATTTTAATGAAAGGGTTTAGGAACCTCTATTTCCAAAACACTTTTTGGGTTGCCTCAATGACTTAAATTCTTTTGTCCAAAACGTATCATATTAAGATCCAGGTAAATGTATACCTCGGGCAGTAGAATTCTGGTCCAAACGTAGAACCCCAATATGCCAACCACTTGCCTGTTGACTCCCATTGCAAAGAGTTCCTAATCCAAGCACTGTACCTGGACAGAAATCTTGATCCTAGGATTAAATACTCATTCACAATATACTCTTAACATATAGTGCACAAACACAACTTGCATTAATATAGTGTCTTCTGATAACAACCATTTGCATTTAACCTCCTATTTTCTATGTTTCGATGGGGTACTGAAGGAATGATCAGCCATGATCTTGTTGAATGGCGGTGCAGGCTCGAAGGGCCAAATGGCCTACTCCTGCACCGATTTTCTATGTCTATGTTTCTACCTCATCACCAAACTGTCTACTTCCACCTCCTTAACTTTGTCCAACTCCATCCTTGCCTCAGCTCATCTGCTGCTGAAATCCCCATCCATGCCTTTGTTGCCTTTAGACTTGACTATTCCAATGCACTCCTGACTAGCCTCCCATTTTGCATCCGACATAAACTTGTGCTCATCTAAACCTCTGCTGTCTGTGTCCTAACTCGTGCCAAGTCCTGTTCACCCATCACCCCCTGTGCTCGGACCTTCACTGGCTCCTGGGATGACAAGGATCCTCATCCTTGTTTCCAAATCCCTCCAAGGCCTCGCCCCTCCCTATCTCTGTAACCTCCTCCAGCCCTATAAGTCTTTGCGATCTCTGCGCTCCTCCAAATTTGGCCTATTGCGCATCCACGATTTTAATCGCTCCACCATTAGCAGCCATGCCTTCAGCTGCCTGGGCCCTAAGCTCTGGAGCACGCTCCCTACATCTCTCTGCTTCTCTGCCTCTCTACCTCTCCCTCATAAGAACATAAGAAATAGAAGCAGGAGTAGGCCCCTTGAGCCTGCTCTGCCATTTAGATGTTCTGGAGCACCCTCCCCAAACCTCTCCACCTCTCTATATCTCTCTCCTCCTTCAAGATGCTCCTTAAAACCTACCTCTTTGGCCAAGCTTTTGGTCACCTGCCGTAATATCTCCTTCTGTGACTTGGTGTCAAAAATGTTTTGATTGATATCGCTCTTTCTCAGCGCCTCGGGACGTTTTGCTATGTTAAATGTGCTATACAATGTAAGTTGTTGTTCGGTAGTGTTTTCTGACAACAACAACAATTATATTGGCTCGTGTGGAGCAAAAAACACTGGCATAGACCTGTTTGGCCGAATGGCCTGTTTCTGCGCTGTAAATTATATGTAATATGATGTAAGTTGTTGTTACATTGGACTTCCATACAAATATTTTGATAAAATCATAGCTTTGCTGTGGAATTAAAAGGATTGCAGAAATTGTTATAACTGTTTAGGCCTATTTGAACACAGGTATTTGGCTGTGCAATGTTCTACCAGCACAACTCTTCAGGGGCTACTTTAGCTCATTACATAGCGGAGTCTTAAACAGGCACATCTGAATGCTTCCAATTTATTAAATTAGCTTAAACCGAACAGCTGCATCATTTCTGAAAGGAGTCTCTCAAGGCCCATCAGCCCCATACGGTCCAACTGACCATTTGTCATCTGAAAAACAAATCTGGCAGAACCCATGTTTCAACCGTGTTATAAATACAATTACCCGCCGACTCATTGTGTTCCACTTAAGCAGTCGTTTGTCTGAAGAATCACCTTTCATTAAATGAAAGCTTTGTAAGATTGAAAGGGGAAACCATTTGATAAAACCTATTCTGTTAGCTCCTGACTAACTCCGATTCCTCCTTTATTATGCACTCATAAATATTTAGTGAGATGGTGCATATGGATGCACGATATTACCGGGAGAATGTGCCACTGTTGGGGTTGCAAACTGTAAAGCTGTAGATGTACCGTAATCTGAATTGGACACCGACTACTTAGAGTGATACAGCATTGCAGGAGGCCATTCGGCCCATCATGCCTGAGCCGGTTCTTTGAAAGAGCTATCCAATTAGTCCCACTCCCCTTGTTCTTTGTCAATAGCCCTGCAAATGTGACCCCGACAAGTATCTATCTAATTCACTTTTGGAAATTACTATTGGATCTGCTTCCACCGCCTTTTCAGGCAGTGCATTCCAACAACAACACATCAAGTTGTATTTCTATAGCGCCTTTAACATAGTAAAACATCCCATGGCACTTCATGGGATTGTAATCAAACAAAATTTGACACCGAACCACATAGGGAGATATTAGGGCAGATAAGAGGTTTTAAAGGAGGAAGGAGGTAGAGAGGCGCTGAGGTTTAAGGAGGGAGCTCCAGAGCTTAGGGCCTAGGAAGCTGAAGGCATTGCTGCCAATGGTGGAGCGATTAAAATCGGGGATGCGCAAGAAGGTAGAATTAGAGGAGCGCAGATATGTCGGAGGGTTGTAGGGCTGAAGGAGGTTACAGAGGTAGGGAGGGATTTGAAAATAAGGATGAGAATTTAAAAATGTCAAAATTCCAGATCATAACAACTCACGACGTAAAACCATTTCTCTTCATCTCTCCTCTAGTTTTTTTTGTCAATCACCTTAAATCTGTGTCCTCTGGTTATTGACCCGCCTGTCAGTGGGAACAGTTTCTCCTTATTTACTCTATCAAAATCCCTTCATAATTTTGAACACATTTAACAAATTTCCCCTTAACCTCTGCTCTAAGGAGAACAACCCCAGCTTCTCCAGTCTCTCCAAAAATATATTGAAAAGGAAAGAAAAGAAAGTGGCAGTATCGGATTTAATTTGTTATCATTTCTTTTGTGGTTCTAAGTAGCTTATCTGCTGCTGAAACCCTAATCCATGCCTTTGTTACCTCTAGACCAATGTACTCCTGGCTGGCCTCCCACATTCTACCCTACGTAAACTTGAGGTCATCCAAAACTCGGCAGCCCATGTCCTAACTCGCACCAAGTCCCACTCATAGAAACAAAGAAACATAGAAAATAGGTGCAAGAGTAGGCCATTCGGCCCTTCGAGCCTGCACTACCATTCAGTACGATCATGGCTGATCATTCACCTCAGTACCCCTTTCCTGCTTTCTCTCCATATCCCTTGATCCCTTTAGCCATAAGGGCCATATCTAACTCCCTCTTGAATATATCCAATGAACTGGCATCAACAACTCTCTGCAGTAAGGAATTCCACAGGTTAACAACTCTCTGAGTGAAGAAGTTTCTCCTCATCTCAGACCTAAATGGCTTACCCCTTATCCTTAGACTGTGTCCCCTGGTTCTGGACTTCCCCAACATCAGGAATATTCTTCCTGCATCTAATCTGTCCAGTCCCGTCAGAATTTTATATGTTTCTATGAGAGCCCCTCTCATCCTTCTAAACTCCAGTGAATAAAGGCCCAGTCAATCCATTATCTCCTCATATGTCAGTCCAGCCATCCCGGGAATCAGTCTGGTGGACCTTCGCTGCACTCCCTCAATAGCAAGAATGTCCTTCCTCAGATTAGGAGAGCAAAACTGAACACAATATTCCAGCTGAGACCTCACCTGTACAACTGCAGTAAGACCTCCCTGCTCCTATACTCAAATCCCCTAGCTATGAAGGCCAACATACCATTTGCCTTCTTCACCGCCTGCTGTACCTGCATGTCAACTTTCAATGACTGATGAACCATGACACCCAGGTCTAGTTGCACCTCCCCTTTTCCTAATCTGCCGCCATTCAGATAATATTCTGCCTTCGTGTTTTTGCCCCCAAAGTGGATAACCTCACATTTATCCACATTATACTGCATCTGCCATGCATTTGCCCATTCACCTAACTAGTCTCTTAGCGTCCTCTTCACAGCTCACACAACCACCCAGTTTCCCAGTTTAGTGACATCTGCAAACTTGGAGATATTACACTCAATTCCTTCATCCAAATAATTAATGTACCCGTCACCCCTGTGCTCACTGGCCTACATTGGCTCCCGCTTATATGAAGACTCGATTTTAAAATTCTCATCCTTGTTTACAAATCCCTCCATGGCCTCGTCCCCTCCCTATCTCCTTCAGCCGCACAATCCCCCGAGATATGTACGCTCCTCAAATTCTCATGAGCATCCCTGATTATAATCGCTTCACCATCGGTGGCCGTGCCTTCTGTTGCCTAGGCCCTAAGCTCTGGAACTCCCTCCTTAAACTTTTCTGCCTCTGTACCTCTGTGTACCTCTCTTTCCTCCTTTAATACAACATCCGAACAGTGGATAGTCAAGGGGCTAGAGGGGGGGAGGAACTTAACACAATCACAATCACGAAGGAGGCAGTACTCAGTAAGATAATTGGACTCAAGGCGGATAAATCCCCTGGACCTGATGGCTTGCATCCTCGGGTCTTAAGAGAAGTAGCAGCAGGGATAGTGGATACATTGATTGTAATTTACCAAAATTCAATGGATTCTGGGGAGGTCCCAGCAGATTGGAAAACTGCAAATGTAACGCTCCTATTTAAAAAAGGAGGCAGACAAAAAGCAGGAAACTATAGACCAGTTAGTCTAACATCTGTGGTTGGGAAAATGTTAGAGTCCATTATTAAAGAAGCAGTAGCAGGACATTTGGAAAAGCATAATTCGGTCAGGCAGAGTCAGCATGGATTTATGAAGGGGAAGTCATGTTTGACAAATTTGCTGGAATTCTTTGAGGATGTAACGAACAGGGTGGATAAATAGGAATCAGTGGATGTGGTGTATTTGGACTTCCAGAAGGCATTTGACAAGGTGCCACAGCAGAGCTGGTCTCCAGTCGTCTTGGTTAATACTTGCCACTGTACCAAGACCTAGCTCTGTCAAGACCGTGTGGTGGCTGGTGTGCAACGGTCACCACACATTAAAAAATCCACGCACAGGCATCTTCAAGATTTAGTTCGGGACCTGGAATTTTAGGTCCTTTACTGAAACACCTGTGAAATTTTTGACATGGAGCAAGTCATCCTCGATTCGAGGAACTGCCTATGATGATGATGATGACATAAATGGTTACTGCACAAGATAAAGGTTCACGGGGTTGGGGGTAATATATTAGCATGGATAGAGGATTGGCTAACGAACAGAAAAGAGAGAGTCGGGATAAATGGTTCATTCTCGGGTTGGCAATCAGTAATTAGTGGGGTGCCGCAGGGATCAGTGCTGAGACCCCAACTATTTACAATCTATATTAACGACTTGGAAGAAAGGACTGAGTGTAACGTAACATAGTTTGCTGACAATACAAAAATGGGAGGAAAAGCAATGTGTGAGGAGGATACAAAAAATCTGCAAAAGGACATAGAAAGGCTAGTTGAATGGGCAAAAATTTGGTAGATGGAGTATAATGTGGACAGTGTGAGGTCATGCACTTTGGCAGAAAAAAATCAAAGAGCAAGTTATTTTTTAAATGAAGAAGGATTGCAAAGTGCGGCAGTACAGCGGAAGCTGGGGGTACTTGTGCATGAAACACAAAAGGATAGTATGCAGGTACAGTAAGTGATCAGGAAGGCCAATGGTATCTTGGCCTTTATTGCAAAGGGGATGGAGTATAAAAGCAGGGAAGTCTTGCTACAGTTATAAAGGGTATTTGGGGAGGCCAAACCTGGAATACTGCGTGCAGTTTTGGTTTCCATATTTAAGAAAGGATATACTTGCTTTGGAGGCAGTTCAGAGAATGTTCACTAGGTTGACTCCGGAGATGAGCGGGTAGACTTATGAGGGAAAGTTGAGTAGTTTGGGCCGCTACTCATTGAAATTCAGAAGAATGAGAGGTGATCTTATAGAAATGTATAAGATTATGAGGGGACTTGACAAGATGGATGCAGAGAGGATGTTTCCACTGATAGGAGAGACTAGAACTAGAAGGCATAATCTTGGAATAAAGGGCCACCCATTTAAAACTGAGACGAGGAGGAATTTCTTCTCTCAGAGGGTTGTAATTCTGTGGAATACACTGGCTCAGAGAGCTGTGGAAGCTGGGACATTGAATAAATTTAAGACAGAGATGGACAGTTTCTTAACCGGTAAGGGAATAAGGGGTTATGGGCAGCGGGCAGAGAATTGGACCTGACTCCATGATCGGATCAGCCATGATCATAATAAATGGCAGAGTAGGCTTGAGGGGCCATATGGCCTACTCTTGCTCCTATTTCTTATGTTCTTATGTTTAAGATGCTCCTTAAAACCTAGCTCTTTGACCAAGCTTTTGGACATCTACTGTAATTTCTTCTTATGTGGCTTGGTATCAAATTTTTGTGTTGCGAAGTGCCTCGTGACTTTTTACTACGCTAAAGGCACTATATAAATACAAGTTGTTGTTGTAAATACAAATTTGAGAAAAATTGAGTAATGGCTTAGGTATTTGAGGTAAAATATTAGAGGCTGGATTTTCAGTGTTTTTGGGGGCGATACTGGCAACGGGGTGGGAAATTTAGCGCCCGGGAATAGTTTGCGCCTCAGTAGGTAAGTTTGGGTAGCTGCGCCCTGAGTCAGGGGGCGCAGCGCTAAGGGAGGCATTGTATACCTCTCTTAAGGCGTTAGGATGGTAAACTCCAGAGCTAAAGAACCAGGCCGAGAGCGCTCTGAGAGATACCTAGGGGGATGGGGGGGTGGAGAAAACCCAAAAAACCCACAAAAACATTCCCAAAACAATGCCCACACCAGCACAACACAAATACCCCAAAAAGTTATAAAAGGAAAAATAATCACACTTACTTTAGGAGTCCATTACTTACCTCCTCGCTGTTAGGATCGTTGGATCGCCTGATTTCCCAGGCGGTTAGTGCGAGGCACACTTTGCAGCGTACAGGTCGGGCAAAACTCACGCCAGGGTCGCAACCAGGGGTTTTGCACACCGGGCGCAGCTCTTCTGGGCGGCGGTGCTGCTTAGCACTGCTGCTAAACCGCACACGAGGATCCCTGCAGGGCGCTGGAGGCTGATCGCCCGGCTAAAACACCTCACCGCCGCCATTGCCGCAGCTCCGGGGTGAAAAATGGAGCGGAGAAGTCCCGAAAATCCAGCCCTAGGTGCCATATCGTGTGTGCTACAACGTTGTGTTTTTTCTATTTGAAACTGGCAGATGATTTCTGAACTTTAACAGCTAGTTTCTGTTGCACAGATTAGCTAGAACTGGATTCAGAACTGAAGATAGAGAAGAGTGACCTGAGGGTCTCAAAAGCTATCAATCTGGCCACACGTTAATAAAGGTATAAACAATATAATGATCTCTCCGTATAAAAATTTGAGCGACCTAAAATTGGATTGCATCCGGTCCCCTCAACAAATCTCCCCTCATGATTAGGTCTTGTCATTCAAACGCTTGATAATTACATCCTCTGACAGTGCTTCGAGGAGCCACCTGAAGCAAGGTTACTATCCTCACAGTCCTCGCGGCTGAACTGTCATTCTCTGTTACTTCCCTTGCCAAAGTGGACAGGAGATGTTGGGATCTCCAGCGCTCGTGTTTTGTGCCCTGCTCGACTAATGACTCAAAGCTACCTTAGGCTACTGTCACTAAAATAGATTATCTGGTCATTATCACATTGGCCCAGGGGCAGCACGGGCCAGCCCACACTGCGATATGTGTGCGCACTAGGTCCGTGCAGCAGAGTTGGTCTCCAGTCGTCTTGGTTAATCCTTGCCACTGGACCAAGACCAAGCTTGGTCAAGCCCGTGTGGTGGCTGGTGTGCAACGGCCACCCCACGTTAAAAAGATCCACTCACAGGCACCTTGCACCCTTCAACATGTAGTTCTGGACCTGGAATATTAGGGCCTTCATTAAAACACCTGTGAACTCATCTCTTTTTGGCGTGGAAGCAAGTCATCCTCGATACAAGGGACCGCCTATGATGGATGATGCTGTTTGTGGGAGCTTGCAGTGCACAAATTGGCTGCCGCATTTCCTACATTACAACAGTCATCATAAGCAGTCCCTCAGTCTTGCTTCCACTCTAAAAGTGAGTTCTCAGGTGGCTGAACAGTCCAATGCAGGAATTACAGTCTCTGTCACAGGTGGGGCAGACAATGGTTGAAGGAAAGGGTGGGTATGGAGCCTGGTTTGCCGCACGCTCCTTCTGCTGTCTGCACTTGATTTCTGCATGCTCTCGGCGACGAGACTCGAGGTGCTCAGCGCCATCCCGGATGCTCTTCCTCCATTTTGGGCGGTCTTGGGCCAGGGATTCCCAGGTGCCAGTGGGGATGTTGTACTTTATCAAGGAGGCTTTGAGGGTGTCCTTGAAATGTTTCCCCTGCCCACCTGGGGCCCGCTTGTTGTGTAGGAGTTCCGAGTAGAGCGCTTACTTCGGGAGTCTTGTGTCGGGCATGCGAACGATGTGGCCCGTCCAATGGAACTGGTCGAGCGTGGTCAATGCTTCAATGCTGGGGATGTTGGCCTGAGCGAGAACACTGGTGTTGGTGCGTCTATCCTCCCAGTGGATTTGGAGGATCTTGTGGAAGCAGTGTTGATGGTACTTCTCCAATGCTTTGAGATGTCTGCTGTATATGGTCCATGTCTCTGAGCCATATAGGAGGCGGGTATCACTACTGCCCTGCAGATCATAAGCTTGGTGCCAGATTACACTTCAAAAGTACTTCATTGGCTGTACAGCACTTTGAGAAGTCTGGTTTTTGTGAAAGGTGCTATATAAATGCAAATCTTTATCTTTCTTTCATCCTACACTTCTTGCCCATCATAGCCTTTTTATTACAGCACATTTTCAGCAATCCTAAACACAAACAGAAACTTTAATTGAGGCTGTTGAACATCCTGGGTTTACAATTGACCAGCCACATAAATACTGTGGCAACAAGAGCGGGTCAGAGGCTGGGTATTCTGTGGCGAGTATCTCACCTCCTCACTCCCCAAAGCCTTTCCACCATCTACAAGGCACAAGTCAGGAGTGTGATGGAATACTCTCCACTTGCCTGGATGAGTGCAGTTCCAACAACACTCAAGAATCTCAACACCATCCAGGCCACTTGATTGGCACGCCATCCACCACCTGCAAAATTCACTCCCTCCACCACCGGTGTACCGTGGCTGCAGTGTGTACCATCTACTAGATGCACTGCAGCAACTTGCCAAAGCTTCTTCGGCAGCGTCTCCCAAACCCGCGACCTCCACCATCTAGATGGACCAGGGCAGCAGGCGCATGGGAACACCATCACCTGCAAGTTCCCCTCCAAGCTACGCACCATCCTGACAGAAATATATCGCCGTTCCTTTATTGTCGCTGGGTCAAAATCCTGGAACTCCCTCCCTAACAGTGCTGTGGGAGTACCTTCATCATCATCAGCCGTCCTTCGAAATCAAGGATGACTTGGTTCCACTCTAAAAGTGAGTTCTCAAGTGACTGAACAATCCAATACGGGAATTACAGTCTCTGTCACAGGTGGGACAGACAGTGGTTGAAGGAAAGGGTGGACGGGGAGTCTGGTTTGCCGCACGTTCCTTCCGCTGCCTGCGCTTGTTTTCCGCATACTCTCAGGAACGAGACTCGAGGAGCTCAGCGCCCTCCCCGATGGTTTTCCTCCACTTAGGGCGGTCTTTGGCCAGGGACTCCCAGGTGTCAGTGGGGATGTTGCATTTTATCACGGGGGCTTTGAGGACTGCAGCGGTTTAAGAAGGCAACTCATCACCATCTTCTCCAGGGTATTAGGGATGGGCAATAAATGCTGACCTTGCCAGCGACTCCCACATCGCAGAATGAATAAAAAAAAATTCCTACTCAACTATAGTGAATACACTTTAAAAAAGAAAGAGATAGGGCTAGAATTTCCCTAAAATCTACCATCGCCGGATTGCCGCTAAGATTCTTCAAATAACGTCGGCAAAAAATTGCATAAAAAAGGGAAAAAAATACCGCCCGGCGAGAAAATGGATCTTACACGAAGATTCTCGGCGGTTAACCATGATCCAGGGCAAATTGGGCGGTTCTTAACCAAAATGGGCGTTAATTACTCAAATTTAGATGGAGGCTGCGGTTGGGCCTAGGGAGGGGGAAAACACAAAAAATAATTTTTCAATTGAAACAAAAAAATAAAAAATCAGAGAACATTCTCAAGAGCCTTTTGAACTTAATCGCTGTAAAAGAATTTTAAAAGAATGATAAAAAACCCTGTAGCTTACCTTTCTTTGCAGGGCTACTTACCTACCGCCCAGCTCTGGCTGCTTGTCATGGGCGTTTTTTTCGATCACACCTAAGGGTCACCGCTAAGTCAAAACTTGGACAGTGGTGGCTTTTTCGGCGGTGCACGTGGGCGGTCTGCTCCACAGAGATATTTTGAAAATGCCAGCGGAACTCTTTAAAACATGAAGTGGAAAATTTCGCTGGGTGGTTTTCTGCTGAAAATGAGCAGTACCGCCGAGAAAACCGCTGAAAATGAAGAGGAAATTCTAGCCTGCTATAGTGCCTTTCACAACCTCATAACATCCCAAAATGCTTTACAACCAGTTAAGTATTGTTGAAATGTAGGAGATGTGGCAGTTAATTTGCGCACAGCAAGCTTCCACAGACACAGCAATGATATAATGATCAGTTAATCTGTTTTAGTGATGTTGGATGAGGAAAAAATATTGATCCAGGGCACTGGGAATAGCTCCCTTGCTCTTCTTTAAAATAGTGCCATGGGATCATTTATGTCCACCTGAGAGAGCAGAAAGGGCCTCAGTTTAACGTCTCATCCGAAAGACTGCACCTCCGACAGTGCAGCACTCCCTCAGCACTGCACTAGAGAGTCAGCCTATTTTTTTGCTCAAGTCTTTGGACTGGGACTTGATTCCACAACCATCTTACTCAGAGTCTGACATTGTGCAGCTGGCATAGAAGATCTGGTGCAGGGTTACGGATACAGTTCCTGGAGTCACCATAAGAACATAAGAACATAAGAAATAGGAGCAGGAGTAGGCCATACGGCCCCTCGAGCCTGCTCCATCATTTAATACAATCATGGCTGATCTGATCATGGACTCAGGTCCACTTCCCTGCCCGCTGCCATAACCCTTTATCAGTTAAGAAACTGTCTATCTCTGCCTTAAATTTATTCAATGTCCTAGCTTCCACAGCTCTCTGAGGCAGCAAATTTCACAGATTTACGACCCTCTGAGAGAAGAAATTCATCCTCATCTCAGTTTTAAATGGGCGGTCCCTTATTCTAAGATTATGCCCCTTAGTTCTAGTCTCCCCTATCAGTGGAAACATCCTCTCTGCATCCACCTTGTCAAGCTCCCTCATAATCTTATACGTTTTGATAAGATCGCCTCTCATTATTTTGATTTCCAATGAATAGAAGCCCAACCTACTCAACCTTTCCTCATAAGTCAACCCCCTCATCCCTGGAATCAACCTATTGAACCATCTCTGAACTGCCTCAAGCAAGTATATCCTTTCGTAAATATGAAAAACAAAACTGTACACAGTGGCCTCAGCAATACCCTATATAACTGTAGCAAAACTTCCCTGCTTTTATACTCCATCCTCTTTGCAATAAAGGCCAAGATTTAATTGGCCTTCCTGATCACTTGCTGTACCTGCATACTAACCTTTTATGTTTCATGCACCAGGAGCCCCCAGGTCCCGCTGTACTGCAGCCCTTTGCAATTTTTCTCCATTTAAATAATAACTTGCTCTTCAATTTTTTCTGCCAAAGTGCATGACCTCACACTTTCCAACATTATACTCCATCTGCCAAATTTTTGCCCACTCACTTAGCCTGTCTATGTCCTTTTGCGGGTTTTTTGTGTCCTCCTCACACATTGCTTTTCCTCCCATCTTTCTATCATCAGCAACGTCACACTCGGTCCCTTCATCCAAGTCGTCAATATAGATTGTAAATAGTTGGAGTCCCAGCACTGATCCCTGCGGCACCCCACTAGTTACTAATTGCCAACCCGAGAATGAACCATTTATCCCGACTCTCTGTTTTCTATTTGTTAGCCAATCCTCTATCCATACCCTCTAACTCAGGATTCAAAGGCCCTCTATGGGTTTCAGCAAATGACAAAAGCAAATGGTATCACATCCCCCCGACCCCGTGAACTTTTATCTTGTGCAGTAACCTTTTATGTGGCACCTTGTCAAATGCCTTCTGGAAGTCCAAATACATCACATCCACTGGTTCCCTTTTATCTACCCTGTTTGTTACATAGAAACATAGAAACATAGAAATTTACAGCGCAGAAGAAGGCCATTCCGGCCCACCGTGTCCGTGCCGGCCGACAAAGAGCCACACGGCCCTTGGTCAGCAGCCCTAAACGTTACATATAAACCTATGACAATGACGGAAAGCCAAAGAGCACCCAGCCTGACCAATCTCCCTCACCACAACTGCGACATCCTCAAAGAATTCCAGCAAATTTGTCAACCATGACTTCCCCTTCATAAATCCATGCTGGCTCTGCCTGACTGAATTATGTTTTTCCAAATGTCCTGTTACTGCTTCTTTAATAATGGACTCCAACATTTTCCCATCCACAGATGTTAGGCTAACTGGTCTATAGTTCCTGCTTTTTGTCTGCCTCCTTTTTTAAATCACTAGAAAGCCTGTGGCTCAATGCAAACAGAGTTAAGCAAATTGCAGAACATCTTCCATAATGCAAAAAAATACATTTAGATAATGTTGATAATTAAATAATTAGTATAACTGGATTAAACATAATTGTTAAGAAAATTGTTTTAAAATTGAGGCCCTTTTGCTATTTTAATGGGATTCCAATCTCATTATATTGGGGAAAACTGACAGGTATAATTAAAATCCTTGCAGAATGAAATTGGCAGTAAGGAGAAACAATTTTTAAAATAGGTAGATCACGGGAACCGAAAGAAAGATTTGCATTTCTATAGCGCCTTTCACAACCATCAGACATCCCAAAGTGCTTTACAGCCAATGAAGTGTAGTCACTGTTATAATGCAGGAAATACAGCAGCCAATTTGTGCACAGCAAGCTCCCACTAACAGCACTGTGATAATAACTAGATAATCTGCTTTTTGTTATGCTGATTGAAGGATAAATGTTGGCCAGGACACGGAGGATAACTCCCCTGCTCTTCTTCGAAATAATGCCTTGGTTTAATGTCGCATCCCAATGACGGCACCTCCAACAGTGCAGCATTCCCTCAGCACTGCACTGGAGCATAAGCCTAGATTTTTGTGCTCACATCCTTAGAGTGGGATTTGAACCCACGACTTTCTGACAGAGACAAAGAAGCAAGAAGTGCTATACACTGAGCCACAGCTGACACAAAGCTATCATTCCATGTTGGAAGTAGATCGATAGAGATTTCTAAGTTTTAGTGATTCAGTGATGGAACAAATGCAGGGCAAAAATTCAATTTGGGCCTCTGGAGCCCTTAAATCTTATGTTATTGTTAATAGCCTCAACATAATTTAGGTATGTAATGTGCACTGCAGAAGCTACCCACACAACCCCTTCCCCAACTAAACTGCAACTCTGCCATCATGTGGCTTCCATCCAGGATAGCTCTTCCAGGTACATGTGTTTGAGGTTCATCTGGTCTGGCTCTCCCTTTCACACAGTTTCCTTCTAGCTCCTTCTTTTCACCTTCAGCTGCCTGGGCCCTAAGCTCTGGAATTCTCCCCCTAAACCACTCTGTCTCTCTACCTCACTTTCCTCCTTTCATCATCATCATCTTTAAGGCCCTCCTCAAAACCTACCTCTTGGACCAAGCATTTGGTTGCCTGTCCCAGTATCTACTCCTGTGGCTTGGTGTTACATTTTGTCTGATATCGCACCTGCGAAGCGCCTTTGGGACGTTTTACAATGTTAAAGGCGCTATATTAATGCAAGTTGAATGAGAGTCAGCCCAATATGGAAGCAGTGCCTATCAGACGCTCGCCCAAGTGCAAATGGCTCAGACAGAGAGAAATCCAGTGAAAAATAAATAGCAAAAAAAAGTAATGCTGAGATGGTAATATCTCATGGGAATTTTCTGATTTGATTTACTAAAAGTGTTGAACACAGTCCAGATTATTTTTTAAATGGGAAAATCCTGAGCAATTATTTTAAAGTCATGCCGCGATGATTTATTTTTTATATTGTCTCTAGCTTGCATACATTTTGCCTTTAAACCTGTATCTGCTTATGTGGAAATGTTATGTTTTCTTTAATGATCATTACTGTTGATCTTTGTAAAAAGATGCTTAAGTGCTTCCTCGAAACATATTTACAAATTTTTGGTCTTTGAAGAAATATGTCATCTGATCTAAATTGTAATTAAAAAAAAAATTGTTCTAGGATGTAGGCGTTGCTGGCAAGGCCAGCAATTATTGCCCATTCCTAATTGTCCTTGAGAAGGTGGTGGTGAGCCGCCTTCTTGAACCACCGCAGTCCGTGTGGTGAAGGTGCTCCCACAGTTCTGTTAGAGGGGTAATTCCAGGATTTTGACCCAGCGACGATGAAGGAACACCAACATATTTCCAAGTCAGGATGGTGTGTGACTTAGAGGGGAACTTGCAAGTGATGGTGCTCCCATGCGCCTGCTGCCCTTGTCCTTCTAAGTGGTAGATGTCGTGGCTTTTGGAGGTGCTGCCGAAGAAGCTGTGGTGAGTTGCTGCAGTGCATTTTGTAGATGGTACATACAGTAGCCATGGTGCAAGTGAATGTTGAAGGTTGTAGATGGGATGCCGATCACATGTGTTTGCTTTGTTCTGGATGGTGTGGAGCTTCTTGAGTGTTGTTAGAGCTGCACTCATCCAGGCAAGTGAAGAGTGTTCCATCACCTGACTTGTGCCTTGTGGATGATTTTAACAGAAGCTTGGATTTTTTTTACAATTAAATTTGTCAATACTTTGTATCTGACTTTTGATTTCAGAATAATGTGTCCAGCTTGTTTTTTGGTTGTGTTTAATAACTGAAAACTCATTGCTAACTTGCATCAAAGGACAGCAGAATAATTTACAATCTAATCATGCTTATGTAAACTACAGTAGACGTTTGATGACAACAGAAATAAATAAATAAAGTGGTGGAAGCTGTTTCCATAAATAATGTTAAAAGGGACATTGAGGATGTGCTGTAAGTTTCTATGGGCTAGAATTTCCTATGGCTTACCACCCGGTTTCTGGGCGGTATTGGCCATTGTGGGCACTAATCAGGTAAGTGGAAAATTCCCTACCTGAGTTACGCCGGCGGTTTCGAGATACCGCTGGGGAGGGGAGCTGACCAGCAGCGTGCACCGTCGTGAGATTGCCCTGGCGCGATATTTGGCTCAGCGTTGACCCATAGGTGAGTATTGAAATGAGGATCAGCGGAGCAGGGCGGTAGGTGAGGACCTCTGCAAGAAAAAGATTAGTAATTGTTTTTTTACTAATTATTTAAAAAATCTATTGCGGTTATTTCGTTTAAAAGGGTCTTGGGAATGTTTTTTAGGTTTTGTTTTATGAAAAATTATTTTTATTGTTTTTCTGCTGTTGGGCCCAACCCGCAGCCTCAGGGTAAATTTTAATAGATTTTTTTAATTTATCGTCCATTTTGTTTAGGAAATGTCCAATCAACCCTAAGTTGCACTTTTTCGCCCAGATTGGGGGTGCAACGCCATGTTTTTCGCTTGGCGTATTTTTAATTTTTGGGGGCGAAGTTTTTGCCAGCGATAATCTTCCCAATCATAGTGGTCTTTTGGGCAGCAATCGGGTGCTGGTGGGCTGATAGGAAATTCTAGCCATATGATTCGATAAACCGAGGCCCCCGTCTGCTCTCTCAGGTGGACGTGAATGATCTCATGGCACTATTTCGAAAAGGAACAAGGTGGAATTCTCGCCAGTGTCCCTGGGCCGACATTTATCCTTTAACCAACATCACTAAAGATTATCACATTGCTGTCTGTGGAGCTTGTTGTGCGCAAATTGGCTGCAATGTTTCCTGCAGTACAACAGTGACTACACTTCAAAAGTAGTTCATTGGCCGTAAAGCACTTTGAAACATCCAGAGGTTGTGAAAGACACTATAGAAATGCAAGTCTTTCGTTATAGAGGGCTTTTTCTTTTAATATTCCTATAACCCTTATTCCTGAAGAAGAATTGAAACCTTCAGGAGTCAAACATACATCTATACCTTGTGAAGAAAAATATGCCAGAACTCACTAGTGTAAAGAAATTGACACTTGACTGTTATGTGAGAAAATTGAGAAGATGAAGCCTGCAGAATAGTAAACAGGTAAGAGCATTACATAGCAGTCTCTTAGGTAGAAGTACTCTATTCTCTTTGCTTTGTGAAATTGAACATGGAGAGAAGATTTTGTCTGGGCTTTTTCTAACAGTATAATATTCACGGTAGGAGCTATTCTGCCCATCATCAGCAACTTCCTTGTATCAGCTGGAACATAAGGTGGAGCGACGGGAACCATGTTTGTCGATGGCGATGATTATCCCACCACACAGCACATCAAACATTCTGTTACTGAATCTGCGTGACATAATCTCTGATCTAATGCTATAGGGGTTTCAAAGCCTACAAGCTTTACAGGCCTTTGTTGGTAAACTATTTAGATGAAGGCTACCAATTCAGACAAAGGACTCTCAAAGGTAGCACATGAGAGCCGATTCTTTCTTCCAGGAGGCAGTGCATTAGGATGCATATCTTAGCGCGTTTCCACATACTGCGCATTGGTATCCAGTAATGAATAATTTCCTTTGATTCTTGCAACAGTGATTGCAATGCATGTTGTTAAAATGTCTTGCAGAATCCTGCCTCAAAGAAATGGTGTAAAAAAAGGCTTTACATTAAGCTATAATTGCAAGCTCATTAACGTAACCTTGAACTTGACCTTTTATCTTTTAACACTCAGGGGGTGAAATTGGATAACGCCCCGTTTGGGGCTCTAACTTTTAAAAGTTTGAAAAATTAGCGGCAGGCGCTAATGATTTCAAACTTTAAAAAAATTTGGTGTTTGCGCTCCAAAAAGGAAGTGGAGTGCTAAATCAAGTGCTCCACTTCTTTCCTGAAGCGCAATCGGCAACAAGCGGGGCAGTGAGTGGAGCAGCGCTGCACACTGGGCCATACAGCGCTTCTGTGATGAAAGGCTCCTTCCCTCGCTTAAAGGGAAGGGCCATCACCGCAAGCTCTGCAAAAGGGAAAAAAAACGTACCTTCTCCACGAGAGCAGCTGCGATCCCGTCCAATCAGCCCGATCTCAAGCAGAGTGCCGGGCTGATCGTTCGCAGGCGTGATCCCGCGAAAAAATCTGCAAGAGAGAAGGTATTTTTTCTTTTACTTGCCTCGGCCACCTTGCCTTTAAGCATCACCCCGGAAGCAGCTGGCTGCTCGATGCACACCTCCTGCAGCTGTCGGTGTTTTCGGCCCGGCGATCCTGCAGTGGGCGGAAGGCAATTTCGGGTCTGGGGCGCTACCGGAGCGATGCGCATGTCAATGACGTCACGATCTCCGGGCAAAGAATATCGAGGCACAAAGCCGCACCGCCGACGCAAAGCTCCCGCCGAATTTACCGGGAGTCGCTGATACTCATCAAGTCTGGTCGCAAACCCATTTGTGTCCCATTAGCGCCCCCTGGAGGCATTAACGGGAGGCGCAAATGAGCCCAACTTCACCCTTTAACTATTTGATTTATTTAAGACAAATATAGACTTATTTTGTCCAGCTTTCAAATTGTGATGGAAAATAATAAAAGCTTACTTTCTTACAGTTACTATAATAGACAATATACCGAAAATAGGTAGATGTAGAAAGACCTAAAAGAACAGAAATGATTAGGGCGCTTTAAACTTATACAATTGTCAGGCTATTGAACAAGGTGCCTATCAGTGCTGGCAGAAAAGGGGACTCTGAACAAAATCAGAATCAATGCCATGAGATTGATGCTGCCCACTGAAGCTTGCTTGGGGTCCCCATCGCCCTCATCTATTTCATTGTCACACTTGCAAGTTACCGAAATCCCCCAGGTAATTGCAAAGCTGTGTTAGCCCATTTCAGAGCTACACTGTCTCGCTCTGTCTCTAGCTATAATTCTCTCAGACCCCAAGCCCTTGATCGATTCTTCAAAATTCCCAACAAGTGCTCAATCACTAAACGTGGCGTAGTGCGCCTTGCTGTGCTGCTACTTGCCAGAACTAAACCGGGATCAAAAAACTGGAGAAACATAACAAGCATAGCAACAGGAGGAGGTCATTCAGCCGCTGGAGCCTGTTCCGCCATTCACTGAGTTCATGACTGATCTCTATCTTAGCTCCATTTACCCGCCTTGGTTCTGTAACTCTTAATACACTTGTCCCAGCCGTGATTGTAATGTATTTGCTTCAGTAGCTCTTTGCTTAAGAATTCATAGCAACACATTGCTATTAAGAACTACTTGATTTATTAACAAAGGTTTAACAATCACACTACACATTACCAGTTCATCCACTAGACTCACAATGCATACCTCATTGTGGATGACCTAGACCCAACTGACTGGGGTTTTATTGAGTCATGTGACTAGCTAAGCAACTCACAATGCAACAGCTCTACAAACCTGTGAGCATACATGACATACAATACATGACATTGATCTTATTGAATGGCGGAGCAGGCTCGAAGGGCAGTATGGCCTACTCCTGTTCCTAATTCTCACGTTCTAACAGAAGTTTATCAATCGCAGTTTTAAATTTTCAATTGATTCCCCCCCCTCAATGCAAGTCTAGTCTATGCCACCTCTCCTCATAATTTAACCCTTTTAGCCCTGGTATAATTCTGGTGAAACTGCACTAAGCCCCCTGCAAGGCCAATATATTCTTCCTGAGGAGCCCAGAACTGAACGCAGTTACTCCAAATGGGATCCAACCAGAGATTTATCTAACTGTATCAAATCTTCTACCCCTTTGTAGTCAAGCCTCCTTAATCTATTAGCAGACAAACTAATACCAAAGCTCCACTCCTCAATAATATGGTGTTGAGAAGATGTGCAATTTATGGAGAGAGCAATGAATACATAAATCTGTTGTGAAATCATAGGCATCACAAACAACCTGAATAGTTGCGGACTCAAATCTTTTTATATTCTGAGGGATTAACAATAACTCCCAGGCACTTAGAGAGACTTGCAGTATTTTACAGCAATATTTCTCTTCAGATGCTCAGTTAAGAATAAAAGGGGAGGAAATTATTCGGCTAGCTTTCTGTCAGCTTAGCTCAGTGTGTAGTACCTTTGCCTCTGAGTCAGAAGTTGTGAGTTCAAGTCCTAATCCAGAAATTTGAGCACAAAAATCTAGGCTGAAACTCCAGCGCAGTGCTGAGGGAATATTGCACTGTCGGAGGTGCCGTCCTTTGGATGAGACGTTAAATCAAGACCCTGTCTGCTCTCTTTTGTGGACGTAGAAGATCCCAAGGCATTATTTCGAAGTAGAGCAGAGGAGTTACCCCGGTGTCCCAGGGCCAATGTTTATCCTTCAACCAACATCACACAAAAACAGATTATTTTGTCATTATCACGTTGCTGCTTGTGGGAGCTTGCTATGTGCAAATTGGCTGCCGTGTTCCCTACATTACAACAGTGACTGCACTTCAAAAGTATTATATTGGCTGTAAAGAGCTCTGGGAAGTCCTGAGGTTGTGAAAGGGCGCTACTTAAATGCAAACATTTCTTTCTTCAGCGACTCCAGCTCCTGAGGTCTGACTGAAGTCCACGGTGGCTCTATAAAAACATAAGAACATAAGAAATAGGAACAGGAGTAGGCCATTTGGCCCCTCGAGCCTGCTCCACCATTTAATAAGATCATGGCTGATCTGATCTTGGACTCAGCTCCACCTCCCTGTCCCCATTAGTTTGGCTGCTAATAGATTAAGGAGGCTGGAATACAAAGGGGTAGAAGATTTGATACAGTTATATAAATCTCTGGTTAGATCCCATCTGGAGTAACTGCATTCAGTTCTGGGCACCGTGTGTCAGGAAGGATATATTGATCTTTGGGTGCAGCGCAGTTTCACCAGAATGATACCGAGGCTAAAAGGGTTAAATTATGAGGACAGGTTGCATAGAATAGGCTTGTATTGAGGCTGGGGGAGAGGGGGGGCGTTCAATTAAAAATAAATTCTGTGAAACCTTCGATGGCCCAGAAAATGCTTCAATAACATCCTGCGTTACAAAATGTCTTACACTGATCGCAGATGTCTGTTTATGAAGAGCTAAATGTATTGTGATTTGAATCAGCCTTGACCAAAAAAAAAAACTTAATGCAGGCCAATAAACCCTGTGGGATTGGACCCATTTCCTCTAAGTTGCATGCATCAAGAAAACGGGAGGTTCTCATCCATTTTGAAACATGCTCAGCTGGGTCACACACAGATGTCTTTGATGTGTCGCTCCTGTCAGTTACAACGTCCAAAACATTTATTTAAAAAATGCTGCAATCCTCTCCCAATTAGTTCCACTCAGCTGACGTAGAAAATAGCTTTCCTGACCTTGAAATACACAAACAGTGACAGGAGAAATAAAAAATGAAGATGCAGCACAAAGACTATTAGAAAACCACACTGCCAAGAGGTGATTGTTATCTTTCAAATCAGTGCAAGCTGAAGCAATTTGCCTTGAACTAAATACTATTTTTTACTTTTAACTTCCATGGTCTTCTGGAAACTTGCTTTTCAAATACACACATCGGAAGAATGGCAACAGAAATGATTTGTTAAAATGAAGGAGTTGCACTGAAAGATCAAATTCTGAATAAAGTAATCTTGTACAAACCTGTGTTTTGATTAAAAATTTAAATACTTTCTGTAATGCACAGAGCCTCTGAAGTTGCTCATAAACATTTAAGGAGCTGCAGTGAAGAACATAAGGAAGCTCTTTTGCTCCTCCAATCTTTTCTCCCCATCCTGAAGGCAGGGAGTTGTGAATTTTGTAGCTTCTTAAATTCAACCACACCGACAGCTTTCTGCCACTTTACCCATCTAACTTACCCCTAATCTGTACATAAGAACATAAGAAATAGGAGCAGGAGAATGTCATACGGCCCTTTGAGCCTGCTCCGCCATTCATCAAGATCATGGCTGATTTTCTACCTCGACTGAACCTTCCTGCATTATCCCCATATTCGTTAATTCCCTTTGTTCCCAAACATTTATCGACCTCTGTCTTGAATATACTGAACGACTGAGCATCCACAGCCCTCTAGGGTAGAGAATTCGAAAGATTCACTTCCCTTTGAATGAATACATTTCTCCTCATCTCAGTCCTAAATGGCCTACCCATTATTCTGTGACTGTGACCTCGGGGCCAAAATTCAGGCATGCCAGAAAGCTGGTGCACCTATGATTTTTTTTACCTCGTTTTCCCGCCGGGAGCGATGAGGTGGCTGTCCTTAGCACTTCAGCACTTGGAAGATATTTTAACGTTGGACCGGAAGTTGGTCATAGTAGGGGTGGAAGTGCGGCGGTAAATCATGCTGCGGGACGGAAGTTGGGTCGAGATTGAGTCTCCGCCGCTGTCACTCCACCACCAGCGTGGTGGTGATGTCACTGCGCGTGGGCGTCACCATGCTCTCGCTCCTTTGTTAAACGGGAGAGAATCAAGTTTCTTTAGCTTCGGCCACTGGGCCACCAGGGAGGGAGGGTTCCAGCCGGGCCAATGGTCTGGCATCCAAGAGGGGGTGTCAGGCTGCCTGTTGGTAGCCCGGCTGAACCTGGGGGAACTATAGTCTGGCCGACTAAAATAGTGGCCGCGGCATTCGGCCCTCGCCTTTAATGGCCGCCGCACTACCAGGCCAATGAGAGAGCAGACCAGGTGCACCGACAGAAAAAGCTGTCGAGTGCACCGTCCAGCGGCCCGTGGATTTCTTCAACTAAATATCGGGGCGGATTAAAATGGAGGTGCGTGCTTGCGGCGGTGCGAGCTTTGAACACACGCTTGTGGCGGCCGGCAGCAGCGGGGCGGAAGTGGGGACAGGCCGAAAAATCCCCGACCTGAATTTGGGTCGGGGTGGCCAATGGACTGCAACGTGGCAGCCACTCGATTCCACCGCATGGCCACCGCAAAACGGCGGAAACAGGCCTTACACGGACCCTGGATTTCGGCTCCCTCGTGTTCTAGGTTTCACAGCCAGAGGAAACATTTTCCCAGCATTAACCCTGTCAAGTCCCTTAAGAATTTCATATGTTTCAATTAGATCACCTCTCATTCATCTAAACTCTAAGGAATATAGGCCTAGTCTACTCAATCTCTCCTCTCAGAGCAATCCCCTCATCCCAGCAACCAGTCTAGAGAACCTTCGCTGCAAGTATGCCTTTTCTTAGATAGGGAGACAAGAACTGTACACAGTCATCTTCTTCTTAGGTGGTCCCTCGAATTGAGGATGACTTGCTTCCACACCAAAAAGGGATGAGTTCACAAGTGTTTCAATGAAGGACCTAATATTCCAGGCCCCGAACTGCATATGCTGGACGATGCCTGTGCGTGGATTTTTTTAACGTGTGGTGACCATTGCACACCAGCCACCACACGGGCTTGACAGAGCTAGATCTTGGTCCAGTGGCAAGGATTAACCAAGGCGACTGGAGACCTGCTCTGCTGCACGGACCTAGTGCGCGCACATATTGCAGCGTGGGCTGGCCCATGCTGCCCCTGGGCTCATGCTTCTTCTGGGCCCCGATTACATCGCTCTGCAATCTCTTGCTGCTCCTTTGCCCCAACCTCACCGCTCCTGCTTTACCTGCCCATGTTTCAAATCACTGACCTGGGTTATGGTGATGTCCAATCCAGTTGCCCTCTTCACAGCCGCCACCCTCCCGGACCGTCTCGCTCTGAATCTCACAGTGGTATGCTCCTTTTATGCCCGTGACCTGCTGCTGGTGTTCTCACGCAGGGTGAGGCCTCCACGCTGCTCCAGGGTCACCTCCGCCCTGTACTCCATCACAGTGGCCTCGCCAATGTCCTGTATAATTATAATAAGACTTCTTTACTCTTATACGCTAATCCCTTTGTAACTAAAGCTAACACACCATTTGCTTTCCTAATTGCTTGCTGTACCTGCATGTTAACTTTCTGTGATTCATGTACAAGTCCCACTGAGTGCAAACATTTCCCAGTCTCTCACCATCCCAAAAATATTTAGCTTTTTTGTTTTTCCTACCAGAGTGGATAATTTCACACTTCCCCACATTGTATTCCATTTGCCATGTTCTTGCCCACTCAATCAACCTGTCTATATCTCCCTGCAGCCTCTTTGCATCTCCTCACAGCTTACTTTCCCACCTAACTTTGTATTATCAGCAAACTTGGATACGTTACACTCAGTACCTTCATCGAAGTCATTAATGTAGATTGTAAATAGATGAGGCCCCAGCACTGATCCTTGCGGTGTCCCACTGGTTACAGCCTGCCAACCTGAAAAAGTCCCGTTTATTCCTACTCTCTGTTTTCTTTCCATGAACCAATCCTCAATCCATGCTAATATATTACCTCCAATACCATGAGTCCTAATTTTGTGTAATAAGTAATGATGATCATGCTTTATACAGATGCAAGTTTACTCAAGAAACAGACCATTCGGCCCAACTGGTCTGTGCCGGTGTTTATTCTGCACACGAGCCTCCTCCCACTCCTCCATCTCACTCTATCAGCATAACCTTCTATTCCTTTTTTGTACTTACCTATCTTTTCATTAAATGCAACTATACCATTCACTTCAACTATTCCATGGGGTAGCGATTTTCACATTCTTGCCACTCTTTGGGTAAAGATGTTTCTGCTGGACATAAGAATATAAGAAATAAGAGCAGGCGTAGGCTAGACTCAAGCCCCTCAAGCCTGCTCTGCCATCCAATAAAATCATGGCTGATCTGATCTTGGTCTCAACTCCACTTTCCTGCCTGTTCCCCATAACCCTTGACTCTCCTATTATTCAGGAATCTCTCCATCTCAGCCTTGAATATATTCACTGACTCAGCTTCCATAGCTCTCTGGGGTAGGGAATTCCAAAGATTCACGACCCTCTGAATTCCCTGTTGGATTTATTAGTGACTATCATATTTATGGCCCCTAGTTTTGGTCTCCCCCACAAGTGGAAACATCTCTCTATCTAGCCTATTGAACCCCTCCATACTTTTAAAGACCTCTATCAGGTCACCCCTCAGCCTTCTCTTTTCTAGAGACGAGCCCCAGTCTCTCCTAATAGTTATAACCTCTCAGTTCTGATATACCCTTGTAAATCTTCTCTGCACCCTCTCCAGTGCCTCTATATCCTTTTTATATGGAGACCAGAACTGTGCAGAGTACTCCCAGTGTGGTCTAACCAAGGTTCGATACAAGTTCAGCAAAACTTCTAAGCTTTTCAATTCTATCCCTCCAGAAATGAATAATGTTTTATTTACCAAATTGCAATTATGTGAAGTTGATCAGGAAGTTTCTAAATCTAAAACACAGGTTGGAATTCGGTTGCGCCTCTGTTGCAGCGTTAATCCGGGCGGAGCGGTAAATTTTGCGCCTGCAAGTGGATTGCGTCTGCCGCCGAAAGTTCATCAGCTGGGCCCGGAGTTTGGAGTGCAGTGCTAAGGGGAGGCATTGCACACCTCTTTCAGGGCACGAGGGCAGCTGAGCAAGCGGAAATCCCGAGCTAAACAGCCGGCCTCAGAGCACCCTAAGAGAGGTCTCAGGGAAAAAAAATCTGAAAAAAAACACCAAAAACATTCCCAGCTCACACCATCACAAAATGACCCCAATCACATTTACGTCAGGTCGACATTACTTCCCTCACTGCGGCCGCTATAGCTTGGATCGCCAGCTTCCACAGGCGGTCCCAGCAGGGGGCGCTCTATGGAGCACTACGGGTCGGGCGGCAGCCAAAAGTCGAGCCGGTGTCACAACCAGGGGCGTTGCACACTGGCTCGCCACGTCCGGGTGGTAATGCTTTGCACCCCCTCTAAACCAGCATCAAATGTCCCGGCGGGGCACTGGAAGATGGCCGGAAATGCTTATCACCGCCATTGCCACCCTTCCGGGGTGCTAACAGGGCCAGCAGAAGATCGAAAATCCAGCCCTCAGAATATTTAAAATACAGTTCAGGAATTGCTGCAGTGGGGTATCTGACAGCGTCTACCATTAGTTGAACTTGCACCCTTCAGCTCAGAATATTTTTTGCCCACTACGTTGCTGAACAATGCAATGATAACAATGCAGAGAGGGGAAACAAGGCATCTGGGACCTGAGTGAACAGAGCAAGCAACAGGGCATCTCCTCAACCAATGATTGGGATGAAACAGCGCAATACTGAGAATGAGGGCGAATTAAAGGGGCTGATTCAGGTACAGGAAGAGAATTAAAGAGAGGGAAAGAAAAACTGGATTAAGAGAGAGAAAAAAGAGAGAAACGAAAAATAAGAAAAAAATAAAAATTTACATTTGGCATTTTTAAAATCTCCTAAAACAATTCACAACATAAAGGAGTGAGACTCCACACTTATAATGTTGAATTTTCGTTGTCAGAGAGGTTGATTGGCAGTCATTAACACTGATCACGTTGTTAAAAGGATACTTACGCTTGTAATTACCAGCCCTAACTATCTGAGGCGAGTTTAGTTCGTATCTACTGTGCAAATGCGACAACTTCACGCCATTTAGTGTACTGCAATGGTGAGGCAGGCGGCAAGATGTCATTTTTCGCAGAGCTAACAGCGGGGCGGTGGTTCTCGGACACCAACTTTTGGATATTCGCGCTTAACTGCGCATCTGTCCCTGGCCTGAGGTCGCTGTAGCAGTTTGCGCATAACTACCAGTGAGCCTCGGGCCATAGAATCATAGAATCGTCATAGAAAAATTACGACACAGAAGGAGGCCATTCAGCCCATTGTATCTATGCTGGTCGAAAAAGAGCTACCCAGCCTAATCGCACCTTCCAACACTAACTTCATAGCCCTATAGGTCACAGCTCTTTAAGTGCACATCCAAGTACTTTTTAAATGTGATGAGGGTTTCTGCCTCTACCATTCTTTCAGCCAGTGAGTTCCAGATTCCCACCACCCTCTGGGTGAAGAAATATTTCCTCATCTCCCCTATAATCCTTCTACCAATTACTTTAAATCTATGCCCCTTGGTTATTGACCTCCCTGCTAAGGGAAATAGGACTTTCCTAACCATTCTATCTAGGCCCCTCAAAATTTTATACACCTCAATTAAATCTTCCCTCAGCCTCCTCTGTTCCACGGAAACATTTGATGATGGTATCCACCATCAAATCAATTGTCAAATAAACCATTGAAGCCTGAAGGAATATTCAGACTGCATGTACGTGAAAAATGTTTGAGGTAGGAAACTACTGAATTTAGAGAACAAAAAATGATAAAAATCTGAGTGGACTGCTCTTCATGTTGTACCAGTACCTCTTCACAGTGTTTGCCACATCGAATGAGCCTGTCTCTCCATTACCTCAGTCCACATCCATCAATCATGTGAGTGGTTTGGCTCTAAATCAGACCCAAGCATTTGTTTTTGTCAAACTCATGAGAGCTAGAGGACATGGAGAACCGACAAATAATAATTTATCTGTTTCAGACAGGTGGGATAACATACATCTTTTTTCAAAGTTAAAGGAAAATGTTTGCAATCTTTAAATTAATCTACAATACGTGTTGAAGTCATTACAACAATTACAACTTGATTTTTACTAATTGAGAGTGAAGTCTTTCACAGCAACCCCTTTACGCCAAATACTTAATATTATTTTAAAATCAGAACCTTGGCTATATGAGCTGCTTTTTTGATGCAATGCATTTCCTACATTACAACTGTGACTACACTTCAAAAATGCTTCATTGGTTATAAAGCACTTTGGGGCATCCGGAAATTGTGAAAGGCACTGTATAAATGCAAGTCTTTCTTTCTGTCAACGTTTGCCTTGCACCATCATCACTTTTGTCATTTAATCTCTCTTGCCTGCTACCCTATCACAGACCTTCCCTTTTGATCTTTTCTCCCCGCTTTTTCACTGGCTCTGCACTCGCTTAAAACCTGTTACGTCTCTAACTTCTTCCAGTTCTGACGAAGGGTCATCGACCTGAAACGTTAGCTCTGTTTCTCTCTCCACAGCTGCTACTGAATGTTTCCAACATTTTCTGCTTTTATTTCAAATTTCCAACATCTGCAGTGTTTTGCTATCATTCCCAATACTATCCTGCTTTCCTGAATTGTGTGCATAGTTCATCGAGGACCCCGGTCGTTGTCGCTGATGAGTGGTGTGGTGGGAAGCCTGAGGTAGGCCCGATCTTGTGGGATTCGCAGAGTTGGGTTTAGCGTGGGGGTTTAAGTGTTTTTGACTCCCTATTAGGGTCTATTAGGGCTAGGGGAAGTTTAGACAGTGGGGGGGGGAAGGGGCTGAGGGTGGAAAGTTTCTGGATGGTAGTTGTTCAGCAGGGGATCTTCCTTGGGAGCTGCCACGAAAGCATGAGTCTTACCCTAAACATCAGCTGGACAAATGTCCTCCACCAGCCTGTCCTCACCGCACAGCAGTGCCCCCCAATCATCAAGATCCACGGCGCTGTCCTGGACAATGTGAACCACTTCCCATATCTCGGGAGCCTCCTATCAACAAGAGCAGACATTGGCGACGAGATCCAACACCACCTCCAGTGCGCCAGTGCAGCCTTCGGCCGCCTGAGGAAAAGAGTGTTTGAGGACCAGGCCCTCAAAACTGCCACCAAGCTCATGGTGCACAGGGCTGTAGTAACACCCGCCCTCCTGTATAGCTCAGAAACATGGACCATGTACAGTAGACATCACAAATTGCTGGAGAAATACCACCAACGATGTCTCTGCAAGATCCTACAAATCCCCTGGGAGGACAGACTCACCAACATTAGCATCTTCGACCAGGCCAACATCCCCAGCATCGAAGCACTGACCACATTTGATCAGCTCCGCTGGGCAGGCCACATAGTTTGCATGCCAGACACAAGACTACAAGACTCCCAAAGCAAACGCTGTACTCAGAACTCCTTCACGGCAAACGAGCCAAAGGTGGGCAGCGGAAACACTACAAGGACATCCTCAACGCCTCCCTGATAAAGTGCAACATCCCCACTGACACCTGCGAGACCCTGGCCAAAGACTGCCCTCAGTTGAGGAAGCGCATCCGGGAGGGCGTTGAGCAGCTCGAGTCTTGCCAGCGAGAGCGTGCAGAAATCAAGCGCAGCCAGTGGAAAGAGCGTGCGGCAAACTAGTCCTACCCACCCCTTCCCTCAATGACTATTTGCCCCACCTGTGACAGGGACTGTGGTTCCCTTATTGGACTGTACAGCCACCTAAGAACTCATGTTAAGAGTGGAAGCAAGTCTTCCTCGATTCTGAGGGACCGCCTATGATGTGGCATCGTTCAGTTTTGACAACAGTTTAATTTTTTTTGCATCGAAAATGCAGCAAAGTAAAGATTAACATTTTCTCTTTTCTTCAAAATAATTATTGTTGAGAACTTGGATGAGTAATTACACTGAAACATTAATCACAGATGGTGGTGTAGTAACTCAAGTGAAACAGCATACAACCTCCAGACTGAAGGTCCCACATTCAAATCCCAGGACGGGCTGGTAGTTAAACTCCATCACCTCCACTCAGCAAATCTTCTATAAATTCTCAGCTAGCTATCTTCAGTGTTGCATGGATCTATCTCATGCATGGGGTAGTTAAGATAAACCTTTATAAATCACCGGCCGGAGTATTGTGTCCAATTCTGGACACTGCACTTTGGGAAGGGTGTCAAGGCCTTGGAGAGGGTGCAGAGGAGGTTTACCAGAATGTTACCAGGGATGAGGGACTTCAGTAATGTGTAGAGAGTAGAGAAGGTGGGATTGTTCTCCTTAGAGCAGAGACAGTTAAGGGGAGATTTAAAAGAAGTGTTCTAAGTATGAAGGGTTTTGATAGATTATATAAGGAGTAACAGTTTCCACTGGCAGAAGGGTTGGTAACCAGAGGAAATCGATTTAAAATAATTGGTAAAAGAACCAGAGGGGAGATGAGGATAATTTTTTTTACGCAGTGAATGGTTATGATCTGGAACGCATTGCCTGAAAGGGCGGTGGAAGCAGATTCAGGAATAACTTTCAACAGGGAATTGGATAAATACTCGAAGGTGAAAAAAATAGCAGAGCTAAGGGGAAAGAGCAGGGAGAGTGCGACTAATTGGATAGTTCTTTCAGGGAGCCAGCAGAGGCAGCATGGTCCGAATGGCCTCTTTCTGTGCTGTATGGTTCTATGATTCCATGCCTCACCTGAATTGGATCTCACTGTAGACCAATTAAGGAATTATCTCTATGAGGTGGATCACAGAGGACTCAGTAGTCTGGGATGTTCTGTTAGTCTGATCAGAGATGAGATATGTTGGTCAGCAGGTTTCAGGAGGTTAAGGAAAGGAGGCAATGAATACAGATGCAATTCAAAATCAAGTCCATAGTATTATGTCTATAATGTACTTATGAATGACTCTACAAGGCAATGTGTTGTACTCAAACTGTAGTGACCTTGGTCCTTTATTCCAAACTCCAGAGTGAGGCACAAGCATGGTGTTGCAGCCTTTTATACTGGGCCCTACCACCAGGGCAGGAAACCCCGGTCTCCACCAGTTGCACCCTCTAGTGGTGCCAGCATGTATATACAAAGTGTAAACCTTATTGATCGTACATCAGGTAAACAAGTCTCCATCTTATGCAACCACACAGTGACTACACGGAGAGTACATCCATAGTCTGCATAAACAACACATAGTATATTGAAAGTGATTCCTGTCTGCCACTATTAGGAACAACGGAATGGGAGGAGGCTGTAATGTATTTGATTCATGGGTTCTTTGCTTAAGAATTCATAACAACACACTGCTATTAATAACTAGTTGGTTTATTAACAAAGGTTTAACAATCACACTACACATTACCAGTTCATCCGTTAGGCTCACAACTGCATACCTCATTGTGGATGACCTAGACCCAACTGACTGGGGTTTTATTGAGTCTTGTGAACATCATGTGACTGGCTAAGCCACTCACAATACAAACCTGTGAGCGTACTCACAGGTGCATACATTACAAAGGCCATTCAGTCCTTCGAGCCTGTTCCACGATGCAATGAGATCATGGCTGATCTGTATCTTAACTCCATCCACCCGCCTTGGCGCCATACCCTTTTATACCCTTGACTGGCAATCTATCGATCTGAGATTTAAAATGATTAATTGAGCTAGGGTCTACTGCCTTTTGTGGGAGTGAGTTCCACACTTCTACCAGTGTATTAATATACTTGGAAGAAACTGTTGGTGCAAAGCTTTGTCACAAGATTATCTAATGGTATGTTTTATTCAGAGACTATAGCGTTTCACAACAGGAGATATTTAATCACCATTATACCACCACCTGAGGGAAAAAGCCAAGAAAACTGATACAGAGACCAGTTATCTTTTCATCATTCAGAAACCGCTAGACAGTGAAACTGTATTATAAAAGTATTCTGGTCTCCCCACAAATCTTCTTATAGCAGGGTGCCACTGTCATATACGGTGATTTCACAGGTATCCCAGATACTCGGTTAGTCATAATTATTTGCCGCTTTGTTGCAAGTTCCTGTAATGGAGAAATATGTCTGTTGTAAATTTAAGAATAACAATTTTAAGTGGTTCAATGCCCCTCTCTTTGTTGCATGTACTTCATTGTTTTTAGCGGTGTACTTTTTAAAGTCATATATTTATTGGATGGAACGATAAAATTAATGCAGCCACATACATTTTCAATTTTTGTGTCATCTGCAAATGTAGAAATTTTACCCCCCTATATCCAAACCCATGTCATTGATATATATCAAACAGAGCGGTGGTCTCAATACTGACCCCTGGGGAAACAGCACTACACACTTCCCTCCAGTCTGAGTAACAACCGTTCACACTACTTTCTGCTTTCTGTCTCTTAACCAATTTTGTATCCATGTTGCCACTGTCCCTTTAATCCCATGGGCTTCAACATTGCTAATGTCTCTTATGGGGCACATTATCCAACGGCTTTTGAAAGTCCATATATACAACATCAACTGCGCAACTTTCATCAATCCTCTCCGTTATTGCATCGAAGGACTCAAACAAGTTGGTCAGACTCGATTTGCTTTTAAGAAATCTGTCATTGGTTGGCTGTCATTGACTAACCCATGAAATATTGTAGCCAGAGCCTCTGCTATCGCCACCTTTACTTCCCTCAGCAACAGAGGATGCATCCATCGGAGAGGGTGATTATTTTACTTTAAGCGTTGCAACCTTTTTAAGTACCTCCTTTTTGATCTATTTTTATCCTATTCAATTTCTCAATCCACTCCTCTTTGACTGTGACATTGGCAGCATCCTATTCTTTTGTGAAGACAGTGCCCCTGTTGGTAAATACAACAAACAGTGTGACATTGATTCAACCCTGAGGGTGGTCCCAGTTTTGGTCACTAGTCGGAGTTATCTCAGTTGGGTTGGTGACAGGAAAGATACCTATGCCCTGAATATCCTTAGGCTAGGGAGGGGAATTTCAACGAGAGGCCCTAGTCCTCATCAATGACCAATGACTTGTACAGCAATGTCGGCATGTATATACTATTACTTTTGTAGGATTGAAGTAGTTTATAATGGGGTTTCTAGTTTGGCTCTCCATTCGATGGCCTCCTGAGATACCGAGTGGGGAAAATGAGGTGCCTCCCGCGACAGATTTCAGTGGGCAGGTTGAGGTGACGTGTTCCATGGTCTGGGACGTATGGCCACAGTTGCACTTTAGGTCGTCTCTCATCTTCCATTGTGGAGGAGGGGACCACATCGTCCGTGCCCTGCACGGATTGGGTCGAGCGCTGCCCACGAGCGCTGCCCTGTCTTCGAGGGAGGTCGAAGCCAGTGACCTCTGCTGTTGGGTCAGTGATGAGGTATTGCTTCTTTATGTTACATCTGGATACCAGCTGCGTGAATATTGGCTGCTGTTTCCCAGAATGGCCGTCGTGATTTTAAGCACTTTCTAGGTGTGTGTATATGAAGTTCAGGATCAGGCAGGAATAACATCCATTCCATGGTCAATAGCCTGATACCACACACTCTCTAGATTCATAGAATCATAGAATGGTCACTAAACAGAAGGAGGCCATTCGGCCCGTCGAACCCGTACCGGCTCTCTGCAAAAGCACTTCAGCTAGTCCTATGCACCCGCCCTTGCCCCGTAGCCCTTCAAGTCTTTTTCTTTCAGGTACTTATCCAATTCCCTTTTAAAAGCCATAATTGAATCTGCCTCCACCACCCTTTCAGGCAGTGTTGTGTCAGCTGTGCCTCAGTAGGTAGCACACTTGCCTCTGCGTCAGATGTTTGTGGGTTCAAGTCCCACTCCATGGGACTTCAGCACATAAATCTAGGCTGACACTCTTGTGCAGTGCTGAGGGAGGGCTGCACTGTCAGAGGTGCCGTCTTTCAGATGAGACGTTAAACTGATGCCCCGTCTGCTCTCTCAGGTGGATGTAAATGATCCCATGGCATTATTTCAAAGAAGAGCAGGGAAGGTGCTTTGGGGCCAATATTTATCCCTCTTTCAACATGACAAAATAGATTATCTGCTCATTATCACATTACTGTTTGTGGAAGCTTTCTGTGCGCAAATTGGCTGCCGAGTTTCTCACATTACAACAGTGACTACACTTTAAAAGTATTTAATTGGCTGTAAAGCGCATTGAGTCATCCGGTGGTCATGAAAGGCGCTATATAAATGCAAGTCTTTCTTTTTTCTTTTTGCATTCCAGATCCTAATCACTCGCAGTGTAAAAAAGTTTTTCCTCATGTCGCCTTTGATTCTTCTGCCAATCACCTTAAATCTGTGTCCTCTGCTTCTCGACCCTTCTGCCATTGGGAACAGTTTCTCTCGATCTACTCTGTCTAAACCGCTCATGATTTTGAACACCACTATCAAATCTCCTCTCAACTTTCTCTTCTCTAAGGAGAACAACCCCAGCTTCTGTAGTCTATCCATATAACTGAACCCTCACCTCAGAACCATTCTTGTAAATCTTTTCTGCACCCTCTCTAAGTTCTTCACATCATTCCTAAAGTGCAGTGCCCAGTATTGGACACAATGTTCCAGTTGAGGCCGAACCAATGTTTTATAAAGGTTCATCACAATTCCTCGCTTTTGTACTTTGTGCCTCTATTTATGAAGCCCAGGATCCCACATGCTTTTTTAACCTCTTATTTCAACCTTCCCTGCCACCGTCAACGATTTGTGCACTTACACCCCCAGGTCTCTCTGTTCATGCACCCGCTTTAGGATTTTACCCTTTAGTTTATATTGCCTCCCCTCGTTCTTGCTATCAAAATGTATCACTTTGCACTCTATATAGGACCGGATTTTTGCCAGGTTTGCGACTGGGTTTTTACCTGGATTTGACCCTCCATGGCGAAAACCCGGTCGACGGGATCCTCGGGTACCTCTTTCCGGCGGCAGTTCCAAGTACCGCTGGGGGAGAGGTGCGCCGACGTGCAACGATGCAGATTGTGTTTACGTCGTACTTTCGGCACTCTCACGACCCATAGGCCGTGCCCGGAATACGGTGCAGCCCTGCCAGCAGCGGTAAGTATGAAAACCTGCAAAAAAGGTAAGTTAAAGTTTTTAGTTTTAAATTATTTTTCAGCAATTTAATAGCTAAGGATTTTGTGAATGTTTTGTGACTGTTTCGTGAATGTTCTTTGGAATTTTATTTTATTTTTTTTCCCCCCTCCCAAGGCCTCTCTCACAAAGCTCCTGGTCCCAGACTAAAGTCACTGAAACTCACGGTTTGCGGCGCGAATTGTCATGCAATGCCTCCTTTACCACTGCCACAAAGGCCGAAAGTTTAGCCTAAAAATGGTAGCACAGTGGACACGGTAATTTTGGTGTAAAACTAACGTTTTCACAAAAAATGAAAATCTAGCCCTAGGTTCGCACAGGAACAAGTACCAGTTGGGCAAGGGAGCTGAGGTTGGCTACCCATGAAACCAAACACACACAAAAAAAATAGGGCCCGAAATTGCCCTGTTTTGTGCCTCCCGTTAGCGCTTCTGGAGGGAGGCGCAAACGGGGCACAAAACTGTTTTTGCCCGAGGGGGGGGGGGCGGGTGGGGTGGGGGGGGGGGGTGGGCGGGGGGGGCAGGGCACAACCGGCTCCCACAAAATTGCACAAGAGCTAGCGGAGGTTTTGACATGGCAGTGCCGCGCCATGGGCAGTGCACAACCGGCGATGAGCTCAACACCGTGCGCAGTGAACAATTTCTGCTCCGCGACAGAAATTGGTAAGCATCCCGCGAGAGGTGTCAACGCCAGCCTCACGGGTCATGAACCGGGCTGACATCCACTCGCGGGGCAGAAGTTAAAGAGGAGGTGGAGAGGTTTTGCGCCGCCATTTTGTAGGTTTGGCCGACTTACTGCTCAGCCCGTCTTGGTCCTCCGTGGCGTGGTCCCGGCTGCCAGCATGCACCCGGGCACTCCATTTTGGATGCCGGGCTGCGGCCTTGGCATCACACTGCCCTGGTGGCCCAGTGGAGGCCATCAGAAACCCGGCAGAGTGCACAGCAGCCCTCCACTTTAACGGAAGAGGTTGAAATGCGTCAGTGCTACGTGGAGCAGCCACATAGCTCTGGCGAATGTGCCCGGGTAGCACCACCGAATCCGCCCCAACAGGAGGTGGAGCACGCGACATTGCGTTGCACTTCCTGTGAGGGGCAGTAACTCAATTCCGTGACTGTGGCGTGACTTCATTGCCAGGCGCAGGAAGTCCCACCCCCGACTTGGTTACCACCCCCAAACGGAGCGCTGGGGAATTTCGCCCCCTTAAACTCCAAAAGGAAGATATGTGACAAAAAAGGCAATAAAATAAACTGAGTGAATGAAAAGTTTCTTTAGACATGCACCAACTAAATGTTTGCGGTTTTATTTGCGCAGCTAGATTTTCCAAATTAGGACCAATTACTACTTTGCCAAATTTATAGCTTGAGATATAGTTTCAGGTACTTTGAGAAAATACGAGTGTAGCAGTAGATGCCTTGCAAATAGTTAATAAATTGTTTGTAATTAAATATGTCAGGAGTTGTAATTCTGTGGGCTTATGAGTCCTGCTCAGATTTTCCATTGTCTGTTTAGGCTTCTGAGGGGTGTAATTTACAGCGGCAGCGTTAGGAGCAGTGATTAAAATGCAATGCACAGCACTACTCATGAACAAGTCTTGCTATAAAATGCGCCAGTGCGATATGTCAGGTTAATTCAAACGAGTGGGAAGCCAGTAAGTGTGAGTGATCCGATATTATATATGCTGGCAGCATAATTCAACTTCTAAATGACAATCAGGAGAACACTTTGTCAAACTACTAGTAATTATAGAAGGCAAGCATAAAGTAACCAAAGGTCGGTCATGTTTTAAATTATTGCTTTCTAAGAGGTTCGTCCTTGAGAAAGGATTTTCTTTCTAGCTTACTGTAGATTCCTGGAAAATCTCTTTCATAGGTAAAATATCACGGTGTCAGGCACCTACAAGTCTTTATAAGGCCTGTGTTTGACATTCGTTTAATTTTATGAATGATACCGAGCAGCTTGGCAAAATCCCCCAGAAGCTGCTTAACTTGATGGTGAATCTAATTGAAATTGTCATTTCCCCTTTACCTATTCAAACATTTGTTTTAATGATTCCAGCAATAAGATCAGAGGTCCCACTTAGTGCGGCGCTCCGTGAGTTTTTCATGAAAAAAATGTGCAGTCATAACCTAACTGTTAACAATGATGGAATTTTGCGTGACTAGTATATGCATGAGGTGGCTTTGTTTTTGGGTTTTAGATAGTCACTTCCCCCCCCGGTGCTTACCCCAGTGACTATCTATAACCTTCTCTCTCTCTCTCATTCTCAATCATACAGAACAAATCTGTATGATTGCTGCAAGTGGGAATATATTTGTTTCATAGTTTTTAACAATAAGAGCTTGTGGCAAAACAGTACAAGTTCATTTTTATAATTTAGTTTTAATTGGGAATTGACGATATGCCCTCAATGTATTGAAGCATCTTTTCTTTCCATTCTGCAAACTGAAAGCATATAAATATGAACTCAATTTTCTCTGTTTTTTTGGAGCAGGCTGCTTTTTTTAGCCTAAGTTAAAAAAACACAGTTTCCCCAATCAATTTGCACCAGCATAACTCAGTTAGTTACGATTTTTTTAGGAAGTTTTTTTTTCAGCCAAAGTGGGCGTAACCTGTCACCCGCGCCAATCCTGGCTATTTAGGGAAGTTTGGCCAGCTGAGAGTTCTTCTTTGGCCAATGTATGTGGCCTCTGCAGCAAAACCTTCTGGAGAGTTAAAGAAATCGGCGCAGGTAAGGAAATCGGTGTAGGTACTTGCAGCAAATGCCTGGACAGCAGCAGCAGGAACGGTCAGAGAGAAAGAGAGAGGGAAGAGGGGGTGGAGAGAGAGAGGGGTGGAAGAGAGAGGGGGGTGGGGGGGTGGGGAGAGAGGGGTACAGTGGGGGGGAAGCCTTTCGGGTGTAATTAGGTGGGAGGACTGGATGGGAGGAGGCCTTTCGGTCTGGAATAGGGGCGGGGGAGCGGACTGGGAGGCCACTCGGCCTGCGATAGGGGAAGGACCGGCAAGGTACTCGGGGCTGGGGGGAGCGGGACCGGCAATGGCAAGGGGCTCGGGCGGGCTAGAGAAGCAGACCGGCAAGCCCTTCGGCCAGGGTTAGGGGCAGGGGAGAAGGACTGGCACCAGAAAGGCACTCGGGGAGGGCAGGGGAGCGGGATCGGCACCGGCAAGGGTCTCGGGGCAGGCAGGGGAAGCAGACCGGGAGGCCCTTCGGCCTGGGATAGGGGCGGGGATTGGCACCGGGAGTGGGTGCAGGGGGTAAACTTTAATAATTGGAGGTAAGTTGCTGCAATATATTTTAATGTGTTTTTAAGTTGATGCAATGTATTTTAATATGTTTCTAAGTTGATGCAATGTGTTTTAATATGTTTTTAAGTTGATGCAATGTGTTTTAATGTGTTTTTAAGTTGATGCAATGTGTTTTAATGTGTTTTTAAGTTGATGCAATGTGTTTTAATGTGTTTTTAAGTTGATGCAATGTGTTTTAATGTGTTGCGAGCTGGCTGTATGTTTCACTTTCCAGCCTTAGCTCGCATTGTGTCCCTGGTTGCAGTGGTAACCCGATCTTTTGGGGGCAGATCAAGGCTCCACCCGCAAAACTAAAGGGCAGGTTAGGCGCCAAAATGAAGAAATCCAACAGGGAAACTTAGAACATTTTTTTTGGCGTACTTGGGCCCCCAAAAAATGGGTGTAACTCTTCAAGTATGCCAAAAAAAAAGCTTTGGGTAAGATTGAGCCCTAAAAGCCTTACTTGTCACAAAATGAGTTCATAGAATGATACAGCACAGAAGGAGGCCTGTCGGCCCATCCTGCCTGTGCCAGCTCTATGGTAGAGCTATCCGATTAGTCCCACTCCCCTGCTCTTTCCCCATAGCCTTGCAAATTATTGCCATTCTTTTCTTTTTATTTATACACAGTAGATAATAAGAATATCCAATACAGTAAAACATGAGTATATAAAATATGGGAATCGTTTTCAAACATGTAACATCTGTTCCATTGTAAGGGAGCCTTTATGACCGAATACCTGGTCATGTTGGATTTTATCAGATTCAAGTTGAATTCTTTTCTTTAGCCTTTGCAAGCAAGCAACCAAATTGATTTGAAATCTTTAAGAAGTTATTGTACTTTAACCTACTGGAAGTCCTACCTTTGGACAGTAGAAACCATTTTGTAAATCCCACCAGGAAATCTTTCTGTGCAACATAAGAACATAAGAATTAGGAGCGGGAGTAGGCCATTCGGTCCTTCAAGCCTGCTCTGCCATTCAATAAGTTCATGGCGCACCTTCTACCTCAACTCCACTTTCCCAACTGATCCCCTTATCCCTTGAGTCTCTTAGTATCCAAAAACCTATCAATCTCATTCTTGAATATAAACGACTGAGCATCCACAGCTCTCTGGGTGAGAGAATTTCAAGGGTTCACATCCCTTTGAGTGAAGAAATTTCTCCTCCTCTCAGTCCTAAATGTCCAACCCCTTATTCTGAGACTGTGACCCCTGGTTCTAGACTCCCCAGCCAGGGGAAACACCCTCCCAGCATCTACACTGTCAAGCCCCCTCAGAATCTTATATGCTTCAATGAGATCACCTCTCATTCTTCTAAGTTCTAGGGAATAGTCTCCTAAATCTCTGCAGAGGTCAATCTCTTCATCCCAGGAATCAGTCAAGCGAACCTTTATTGCACTCTCTCTAAGGCAAGTATATCCTTCCTTAGGTAAGGAGACCAGAACTGTACATAGTACTCCACGTGTGGTCTCACCAATGTAAGGTTTTTGCTTTCCTTGTCCTTACTATAGTTCTTTGACTCGGGATTTCCAGGAACAAAATATACATGACACAAAGGTTTAGGATCAACCCAAAATGATTAGTTTAATAAAAGCCACAAAAACATGGACAAAACCCCTGTGAGATTTGGTTGAAACATACAATCGCCCAATCCAGCTGATCATCACCGATGTCGATTCTCCGCTCTGGAGCCAGGAATGACCGGTCCCCGTCCGTCTTCACCTGACTGCCACAGTCCTCGAGAGCGAGAGAGTGTCTTCCTGTGTGTTTCCCTGTCCATCTCCTTCCGTCTTAAAGTCTTTTTTTCACAAAAGCTCTCCCCCAACCATAGTTTCAGTTGCTGGCCTGCTGAATGGTCGACATTCACACATCATCAACCGGTAATGCAACCACTGGAGATATGCAGAGTCTACGAGATTGAAGATAACTCCTCATCTTTGTTTCCCGCTCACTGAAATACACATTTAATATGGTTTCCTCTTACTGTTGATGGGTGTGTCTGCTTTTCGGCTCCCAGATAAACGTTTTTTTGATTCAAGCCATAAAGTTAATCTGATCCCATTGTTTGAGTGAAACCTTGATGTTGTGTATCTGTAAAGCATGCACTCCCATGTTCCGCCACCAGGGAGCGCATCCCCTGAAGTCCCCAGGGAACCCAGCATTCCTTGGGAGCACTGTATATAAGCCGGCCCCTAAGGCCTGTTACTCACTCTGGAGTGTCTTAATAAAAACTGAGGTCACTGTCACTTTGACCTTCCTGTGTGCAGCCTCATCTGTGTTAGGAACACAACAACTGGTGACGAGTACACGAATCCAACGCAAAGCTGCAGCAAACTGTGGGCATCCTGGAGAAGTTCTCAGAGGGTGAGGACTGGGAAGCCTATGTTGAACAGTTAGACCAGTACTTTGTAGCCAATGAGCTGGACAGAGAAGGAAGCGCTGCAAAAAGGAGAGCGGTCCGCCTCACGGTCTGCGGGGCATCGACCTACAGCCTCATGAAGAATTTTCTGGCTCTGGTGAAACCCACAGATAAGTCGTATGAGGAGCTGTGTACACTGGTTCGGGAGCATCTTAACCCGAGGGAGAGCGTGCTGATGGCGAGGTATCGGTTCTATACGTACCAGCGATCTGAAGGTCAGGAGGTGGTGACATACTTCGCCGAGCTAAGGCGACTTGCAGGACAATGTGAGTTTGATGGCTACCTGGAGCAAATTCTCAGAGACTTTTTTGTACTGGGCATTGGCCACGAGACCATCCTACAAAAACTTTTGACTGTAGAGACACCGACCCTCAGCAAGGCCATTGCGACAGCACAGGCGTTTATGTCCACCAGTGATAACACCAAACAAATTTCTCAGCACATAAGTGCTCGCAATGTTCATAAATTAACTGGAACTGTGTTTGCAAGCAGAACTGTACTGGGCAGATACCACGAGTCTGCAACTGCCAGCAGGCCTCAGGTGACCCAGATGACTCAGAGTCCGCAACAAAAGATGAATGCAAGGCAGTTCACACCTTGTTGGCGTTGTGGAGGCTTCCATTCAGCCTATTCATGCCGCTTCAAAGGGTATGTTTGCAAGAGCTGTGGAACAATTGGGCATCTCCAACAAGGTTGTGTAGAGGACTCAGAGAGGCTGCAAGGAGATTTGGATAGGTTAAGCGAATGGGCTAAGGTTTGGCAGATGGAATACAGTGTCGGAAAGTGTGAGGTCATCCACCTTGGGAAAAAAAACAGTAAAAGGGAATATTATTTGAATGGAGAGAAATTACAACATGCTGTGGTGCAGAGGGACCTGGGGTCCTTGTGCGTGAATCCCAAAAGGTTAGTTTGCAGGTGCAGCAGGTAATCAGGAAGGCAAATGGAATGTTGGCCTTCATTGCGAGAGGGATGGAGTACAAAAGCAGGGAGGTCTTGCTGCAACTGTATAAGGTATTGGTAAGGCCGCACCTGGAGTACTGCGTACAGTTTTGGTCACCTTACTTAAGGAAGGATATACTAGCTTTAGAAGGGGTACAGAGACGATTCACTTGGCTGATTCCAGAAATGAGGGGGTTACCTTTTGATGATAGATTGAGTAGACTGGGTCTTTACTCCTTAGAGTTCAGAAGGATGAGGGGTGATCTTATAGAAACATTTAAAATAATGAAAGGGATAGACAAGATAGAGGCAGAGAGGTTGTTTCCACTGGTAGGGGAGACTAGAACTAGGGGGCACAGCCTCAAAATACGGAGGAGCCAATTTAAAACCGAGTTGAGAAAGAATTTCTTCTCCCAGAGGGTTGTGAATCTGTGGAATTCTCTGCCCAAGGAAACAGTTGAGGCGAGCTCATTAAATGTTTTCAAGTCAAAGATAGATAGATTTTTAACCAATAAGGGAATTAAGGGTTACGGGGAGAGGGCGGGTAAGTGGAGCTGAGTCCACGACCAGATCAGCCATGATCTTATTGAATGGTGGAGCAGGCTCGAGAGGCTAGATGGCCTAAACCTGTTCCTAATTCTTATGTTCTTAAGTTCTTATGTTCTTAAGCTTGCAGACGAGCTGCAAGCTCTGCAAAACCTGCTGGCAGGGGAAGATCAGTCCATGGTGGATCAAAGCAATTTCAAGCCTCAGAGAAAGGAGGCAGATGCTGAAGTACACGGGGTGCACACATTTTCGACGAAATGTCCACCTATAATGCTAAATGTAAAATTGAATGACTTACCCATAGCCATGGAACTGGACACTGGCGCTAGCCAATCCATCATGAGTAAAAAGATGTTTGAGAGACTGTGGTGCAACAAGGCACTCAGACCAGCCCTGAGCCCCATCCACACAAAACTGAGAACGTGCACCAAAGAGCTCATCACTGTCCTGGGCAGCGGCATGGTCATGGTTAACTACAAGGGCACGGTGCACGAACTGCCACTCTGGATTGTCCCGGGCGATGGCCCCATACTGCTTGGAAGGAGCTGGCTGGGCAAAATCCGCTGGAACTGGGATGACATCCGAGCTCTATCACATGTCGATGAGGCCTCATGTACCCAGGTTCTTAACAAATTTACTTACCTTTTTGAGCCAGGCATTGGAAAATTTTGCGGGGTGAAGGTGCGGATCCACTTGGTCCCAGCGGCACGACCCATTCACCACAAGGCGCGAGCGGTACCTCACATGATGAGGGAGAAAGTGGAAATCGAGCTGGACCGGCTGCAACGCGCGGGCATCATCTCCCCAGTGGAATTCAGCAAGTGGGCCAGCCCGATTGTTCCAGTACTCAAAAGTGATGGCACGGTCAGGATTTGCGGCGATTATAAAGTAACTATTAATCATTTCTCGCGACAGGACCATTACCCGCTGCCTAAGGCAGACGACCTATTTGCGACGCTGGCAGGAGGCAAGACATTCATCAAGCTCGACCTGACTTCGACCTACATGACGCAAGAGCTGGAGGAGTCTTCAAAGGGCCTCACCTGCATCAACACGCACAAGGGGCCGTTCATCTACAACAGATGCCCGTTTGGAATTCGGTCGGCTGCAGCGAACTTCCAGAGAAACATGGAGAGCCTACTCAAGTCAGTACCATGTACGGGATTTTCAGGATGACATATTGGTCACTGGTCGGGACTCCGTCGAGCACCTACAAAACCTGGAGAAGGTCCTCCAGCGACTGGATCGCGTAGGGCTGCGGCTGAAGAGGTCGAAATGCGTCTTCATGGCAACAGAAGTGGAGTTTTTGCGGAGAAAGATCGCGGCGGACGGCATTCGACCCACAGACACCAAGACAGAGGCTATCAGGAACGCGCCCAGGCCACAGAACGTAATGGAGCTGTGGTCGTTCCTAGGACTCCTCAACTATTTTGTTGAAATGCAAGAGCTAATCAAGCCATTCCAGTGGCGAAAGGATGAGCTGTCCATTCAGGCAGACTGCCTGTTGTGGGGTAACTGCGCAGTGCTACCCAAAAAGGGCAGGGAGACGTTCATCTCGGATCTCCACAGCACACACCCGTGTATAGTAATGATGAAAGCGATAGCTAGATCCCACGTGTGGTGGCCCGGTATCGACTCTGACTTAGAGTCCTGTGCACGGCAATGCAGTGTGTGTGGTCAGTTGAGCAACGCGCCCAGAGAGGCACTACTAAGTTTGTGGTCCTGGCCCTCCAGACCATGATCGAGGATCAATATCGACTATGCGGGCCCGTTTCTCGGTAAAATGTTCCTGGTGGTGATGGATGCTTTTTCAAAACGGATTGAATGTGAAATAATGTCGGGAAGCACTGCCACCGCCACCATTGAAAGCCTGAGGGTCATGTTTGCCACCCATGGCCTGCCTGACATACTGGTCAGTGACAACGGGCCATGTTTCTCCAGTGCCGAATTTAAAGAATTCATGACCCGCAATGGGATCAAACATGTCACCTCGGCCCCTTTTAAACCAGCCTCCAATGGGCAGGCAGAGCAGGCAGTACAAGCCATCAAACAGAGCCTTAAACGAGTCACAGAAGGCACACTCCAAACCCTCCTGTCCCGATTACTGCTCAGCTACCGCACGAGACCCCACTCGCTCACAGGGGTGCCTGAGCTACTCATGAAAAGCAGACTTAAAACCAAACTCTCGCTGGTTCACCCCAACCTGCATGATCAGGTAGAGAGCAAGTGGCAGCAACAAAATATAAACGATGGTCGCGCCACTATGTCACTTGAAATTGATCTGAATGACCCTATGTATGTGCTAAACTATGGACATGGTGCCATGTAGATCGCGGGCACAGTGATAGCTAAAGAAGGGAGTAGGGAGTTTGTCGTCCAACTAGACAATGGACAAATTTGCAGAAAGCACCTGGACCAAACGAGGCTGCAGACTGCCCTGAACAACCCACAACAGACACGATCTTTTTCGAGACCACAACACACACCCAAAGGATCAACGACACCACACCGGACCAGGAAATCAAACCCATCATGCCCATCAGCCCAGGAAGGCCAGGCTCACCCAGCAGCCCTGCAGGGCCAACAACACGCCAGCCCAACGAGGGCAAAGCCAATACACCAGAACAGACATTTGTACCGAGGCGGTCCACCAGGGAAAGGAAGGCTCCCGACCGCCTCAACTTGACTTTGGGGGGGAGTGAAGTTGTGTATCTGTAAAGCATGCACTCCCATTTTCTGCCACCAGGGAGCACATCCCCTGAAGTCCCAAGGGATCCCAGCATCCCTTGGGAGCACTGTATATAAGCCGGCTCCTAAGGCCTGTTCCTCACTCTGGAGTGTCTTAATAAAGACTGAGGTCACTGTCACTTTAACCTCCCTGTGTGCAGCCTCATTTGTGTTTGGAACACAACACTTGAGCATTGCCAGATGCTAATTTCTCCCATCAAAATCAATCGAGGCTTGCTCAAGATTCCAGGCCATATACTTACATGAATGCTCCTTTTCATAGTCAATCAGAAAGGCTTTAAAATATTCCAATGACCAGTATCAATGTACTTCATCGATTCAAAACCGTCTCCAGACCCTGGCGTCTTCCTGTGCCCTGCTTTGTGAGCCTTACACCAAGGCCGTATATAATTGCAGTAAGACTTTGTTTTTGAGCTCCACCTGGTGTAAATACAATAAAGCATCCTGAGGCAAGTCATGTGACAATGGTCATGTAGCAAGGTCATGTGACAGTCTGGTTAAGGAGCCATCTGTGTGTGTGCTTATGTTAGTAATGTATAACGATATCACAAATTGGCCATGGAGATAGGATCTTTGGATTCCCTAGCTGATGTTGTTGTTGGTGGATCATCCTGCCAACTGATGTATAGACTTGGAAAGATTCTTTGTTTTGCAGAGCAGCTAAAAAGCCAAGTTAAATTTCAAGCACACTTGGCTGAACTATCGATTTTGCCAGAGTTCAGATGGCCGGGCCTATGGGAATAATAGGGTGCTTGGGTGAATTCCATCATGATCAAGAGACTTTCAGAGCGTATGTGGAGTGGCTAGAAATGTTTTTCACTGCAAATAGTATCGTCAAAGTCCACGATGATGAAAACCGTAACTGCGTGGTGTTGGAAAGGAAAGGCACTCTTTTCTTCACTGACCCCGAGGTGTATGAAACCCTGAAAAATGTGCTTGTTCCCGTCAAGCCAAAGGACGTGCCACTGATGGAGATTCTAACCAAGTTAGAACAGCACGACAATCCTGAGCCCCCCGGAAGTTGCTGAAGGTTATTGTTTTGGAAAATGAGATCAGTTACATGACGAGAGTATCAGTGAGTACATTTTAGCTTTAAAAAAGCTATTAATTCACTGTCATTTTGGAAACTTTCAGGACCGAGCATTGCGTGACCACTTTGAAAACTGAATAAATCAGAAGGAAATTGTTGACAACTCCTAACATGACTTTTGATTTAGCTTGTCAGGCTGCTATGCCAGTGGTTATGACTGACCAAAACTCCCGAGAATTCCATGCCATTTCTAGTCATCAGACAACCGAGGTGAATCGCCTGCAGGTTAAAAGTAATAGGCAGTTGGGCCCCAAGGCCTCAGCAACTGGCCAAGATAACAGTGCATTGAAGTTGTTTTATTGGTGCCTGGGACAACACATTGCTCAAAGCTCTCCATAGGTGAAGGCAGCGTGTTTCTGCTGCATGAAAACTGGGCATCTTGCGAAGGCATGCCGACGGAAGAGTAAAGCGACTTTCAAGGCTAGAAGTAGAAATTGCCAGACATTGAAGAGAAGCAAAAGGACGAGGAGGTTCTGGAGATACACGTCATCAGGAGCTCAAGGGTATCTAACAGCGATTCGTGAAGTATTGTAATCCAAGTAGAAGTTGCAGGAACCAGCATACTCATGGAAATCGGCATTGGTGCATCCATGAGCATAGTACCGTAATCATTATATCTTGACAAGTTGAGTGATTTTCAACTGGAGAAATCGAAGATCGAGCTGCGAGGCTATTCAGGAGAGCAAATCCCTGCTATAGGAAGTATCACCATATTGGTGAAATATAAGGATCAGTTTCAGAGCTTGCCTCTCATAATATTGGCAGGAGGCAAGCCTACTTTGATAGGTAGGAATTGGTAAAAGCTGGATTGGAATTAGATTTTTCGTGTGGAATAAAAATTTGCATCGAAAGATTACATCATCAAGCAGTATTCGAAGGTGTTCTATGAAACAGGCAATTCAATCCAAGACTTCAAGGCAAGTGTCAGAGTGCAGAAGGACACAAGACTGGTTTACTGCAAACCATGTCCTGTACCATATGCAGTCATGGAGAAAATTGAGCAAGAACTCAAAAGACTAGAAACTGAGAACATTATCTCTAAGGTAGATCTAAGTAATGTTGGATCACAGTAATGCAGATGCTATGTCCAGGTTGCCATCCCATCACAAGTTACACCCAATAGGGAAGAAGTGTTCTATTTCTCATACATTGATGAGCTACCAGTCACAGCTGAAGAGATTGGTAGAGCAACCAAATTTGACCCAGTTATGTCAAAGGCAAATGGACAGCCAAACCAGATATCAGAGGAAGATATTCATCCAGACTTTGTTCATTTGAATTAATTATCAGTGGATAAAGATTGTATCATATGGGGAGCAAGAGTGGTTATCCCAAATAAGTTCAGGTCCAAATTGTTAGGAATTATTCATGACCAGCACCTGGGAATGTGCTTGACCAAGAGTTTTGCACGCAGTTACTTATGGTGGCCAGGTTTATATAAAGATATAGAGTATATCGTCAGTCAGTGTCCAACATGTCAATCTGTAAGCAAGAAACCCTGATCATTACCATTACAGCCATGGAATTGGCTTCCCAGGTTGTGGCAAAGGTTCCATGTAGAGTTTTCTGAGCTAGAAGGACAGCAATTGTTCATAGTGATTGATAATCATTTGAAGTGGGTAGAGGTTTTTCTGATGCGGAAAGTTACAAGTAAAACACTAGACAATTTGCGAAGATTGTTTTCTTCATGTGGCCTCCCAGAAGAAATTGTGTCTGATAATGGGCCACAATGTTGTTCAGAAGAGCACACAGTACAAATTGTAGAACGTGCCCTCATCAAGCAAATGTTGGATCCAAATCCAAAGAAACAGCAGTTGGCGTTGGACCACAAACTAGCAATTTTTCTGATTACTTATCAAAATACTCCTCATACAACTTCTGGTAGAACACCAGCAGAGTTGTTTCTGAAATGACAGCCATGAACCAGGTTCTCGTTGTTAAAACCAAATTTGGCACAGTAGAAGAGAAACAATCAAGACAGAGAGTCATGATAGAGGTAGAGTAAGAGAGAGAAGTGTGAAATTGAATCAGAAGGTTGGAGTGAAAAATCATCACCATAATTGGTTAAAGTGGTTACCAGGAAGAGTAGTGAAAATATGTGGCCCTCGGTTTGGTCAAGATGCTTGGAAAGGTTAGGTTTGTTCACATCGATCATATTTTATCTGTAAATGTGGAAAGAGTTGAAAGTTGGAATGATTTGATTATTTCTGTTACAAATCTTGTTACAAGTAGAGTACCAGTAGCAAATCCTACATCAGATCAAAAAGGCCAAGAGAAAGTGAGAATTTAAATCTGAGTCTGAGACAGGCAGGCAAACAGTCTGAAGTTGTATAGAGTCCAAATGTAGATCAAGGCCAGCCCTTGGAGAAAAATTCTGCTCAGGCTCAGCCTAGAATGAGTCTACGTTCTACAACAAGATTGGAAAATTCTGTTCAAGAACGATGGTATTCTCTTTGAAACAGAAAGCCAGTGGTTAAGTTTGATTTGTAAATATGGAAAAAATAAGTTAATATGTGTATAACCATGCAGGTTATGTATAATGCTTATTTTGTTATGATTACTTCTTCAATAAAGAGGGAGCAGTTTTATAGAACTCCACCTAATGGACTACTAATGTAATGCAACTACTGATGTAAATACAATAAAAGATCATGTGGCAAGTCATGTGGCAAGGTCATGTGATGGTTAAGGAACCATCTTGTGTGTCTGTACTTATATTAGTGATGTATAAAGATATCACAGAGTTCTTTACTCTTATACTCCAATCCCTTTGCAATAAGGCTAACATGCCATTGCTTTCCTAATTGCTTGCTGTACCTGCATGTTAACTTTCTGTAATAATAGTTACATTGACATCTATTCACAGTCCATAGACTTAAAATTGGCCCATTATTTCATATCTTTTGACACAAAGCTATCGTTGTAGATATAAAACTGAATTTGAGACGCCGCTCGTTTTATTGACTACTCAATGGGATTCGATTTTTGGCCAGTTGATCGCAGATCATTCCAGAGGTTCTGGCAGGGAACAGGCTGGAGCCATTCTGCCATAATGGCCTGGGGACTGAGTGGTACATTGTTTTACAGACTGGCTTGTCGAAATTGTCTTCTCTCACTTAACGAAGTTAGTCCTGTGTGAAATTAATTCAGCCAGTCGCAACCTTGTCCCTAATGGGCATTCACCCACAGCACAGAATTGCCCCATCAGAATTGGTACTAAACTTGCAATCTTACATGTGTATTATATATTAATCTACAGCACAGGAACAGGCCATTCAACCCAACTGGTCCATGTCGGTGTTATGCTCCACATGAGCCTCCTCCCATCATATATCATCTCACCCTATCAGCCTATCCTTCTATTCCTTTTTAGGTATGTAAAGAGAAAAGGGTTAGTAAAGACAAACGTAGGTCCCCTGCAGTCAGAATCAGGGGAAGTCATAACGGGGAACAAAGAAATGGCAGACCAATTGAACAAGTACTTTGGTTCAGTAGTCACTAAGGAGGACACAAACAACCTTCCGGATATAAAAGGGGTCAGAGGGTCTAGTAAGGAGGAGGAACTGAGGGAAATCTTTATTAGTCGGGAAATTGTGTTGGGGAAATTGATGGGATTGAAGGCCGATAAATCCCCAGGGCCTGATGGACTGTATCCCAGAGTACTTAAGGAGGTGGCCTTGGAAATAGCGGATGCATTGACAGTCATTTTCCAACATTCCATTGACTCTGGATCAGTTCCTATCGAGTGGAGGGTAGCCAATGTAACCCCACTTTTTAAAAAAGGAGGGAGAGAGATAACAGGGAATTATAGACCGGTCAGCCTGACCTCAGTAGTGGGTAAAATGATGGAATCAATTATTAAGGATGTCATAGCAGCGCATTTGGAAAATGGTGATATGATAAGTCCAAGTCAGCATGGATTTGTGAAAGGGAAATCATGCTTGACAAATCTTCTGGAATTTTTTGAGGATGTTTCCAGTAAAGTGGACAAAGGAGATCCAGTTGATGTGGTATATTTGGACTTTCAGAAGGCTTTCGACAAGGTCCCACACAAGAGATTAATGTGCAAAGTTAAAGCACATGGGATTGGGGGTAGTGTGCTGACGTGGATTGAGAACTGGTTGTCAGACAGGAAGCAAAGAGTAGGAGTAAATCGGTACTTTTCAGAATGGCAGGCAGTGACTAGTGGGGTACCGCAAGGTTCTGTGCTGGGGCCCCAGCTGTTTACATTGTACATTAATGATTTAGACGAGGGGATTAAATGTAGTATCTCCAAATTTGCGGATGACACTAAGTTGGGTGGCAGTGTGAGCTGCGAGGAGGATGCTATGAGGTTGCAGAGTGACTTGGATAGGTTAGGTGAGTGGGCAAATGCATGGCAGATGATGTCTAATGTGGATAAATGTGAGGTTATCCACTTTGGTGGTAAAAACAGAGAGACAGACTATTATCTGAATGGTGACAGATTAGGAAAAGGGAAGGTGCAACGAGACCTGGGTGTCATGGTACATCAGTCATTGAAGGTTGGCATGCAGGTACTGCAGGTGGTTAAGAAAGCAAATGGCATGTTGGCCTTCATAGCGAGGGGATTTGAGTACAGGGGTAGGGAGGTGTTGCTACAATTGTACAGGTCCTTGGTGAGGCCACACCTGGAGTATTGTGTACAGTTTTGGTCTCCTAACTTGAGGAAGGACATTCTTGCTATTGAGGGAGTGCAGCGAAGATTCACCAGACTGATTCCCGGGATGGTGGGACTGACCTATCAAGAAAGACTGGATCAACTGGGCTTGTATTCACTGGAGTTCAGAAGAATGAGAGGGGGCCTCATAGAAACGTTGAAAATTCTGACGGGTTTAGACAGGTTAGATGCAGGAAGAATGTTCCCAATGTTGGGGAAGTCCAGAACCAGGGGTTACAGTCTAAGGATAAGGGGTAAGCCATTTAGGACCGAGATGAGGAGAAACCTCTTCACCCAGAGAGTGGTGAACCTGTGGAATTCTCTACCACAGAAAGTAGTTGAGGCCAATTCACTAAATATATTCAAAAGGGAGTTAGATGAAGTCCTTACTACTCGGGGGATCAAGGGGTATGGCGAGAAAGCAGGAAGGGGGTACTGAAGTTTCATGTTCAGCCATGAACTCATTGAATGGCGGTGCAGGCTAGAAGGGCTGAATGGCCTGCTCCTGCACCTAGTTTCTATGTTTCTATGTTTCTCCCTCAAGTATTTAGCCACAAACTGTGTTCCCTAACCACTGACTCCATCCCTTTCCCTAGCATCAATCTGATCGCAATCTAGGTGTCACATTTGACCCTGAAATGAGTTTCAGCCACATATCCGCGGGATAACTAAAACCGCCTTTTTCCACCTCCGTAAAATTGCCCGCCTCCGCCCCTTGTCTCAGCTCATCTGCTGCTGAAGCCCTCATTCATGCCTTTGTTACCTCTAGACTTGACTACTCCAACTTACTCCTGGCCAGCCTCCCACATTCCACATTATGTAAAATTGAAGTCATCCAAAACTCAGCAGCCCGTGTACTAACCCACACCAAGTCAAGATCACCCAATACCCCTGTGCTTTCTGACCTACATTGGCTCCCAGTTATACAATGTCTTGAATTCAAAATTCTCATCCCTGTTTACAAATCACTCCAAGGACTTGCCCCTCCCTATCTCTGTAATCTTTTTCGGCCTCACAACCCCACAAAATGTCTTCACTCCTCAAATTCTGGCCTTTTGAACATCCCTCATTATAATAGCTCAACCGTCAGTGGACGTGCCTTCAGCTGCCTGGGCCCTAAACTCTGGAACTCCCTCCCTAAACCTCCCCGCCTCTCTACCTCTTTTTCCTCCTTTAAGACGCTCGTTAAAACCTACCTCTTTAAACAAGCTTTTGGCCATCTGCCTTAATTTCTTCTTTTGTGGCTCGGTGTCAAATATATCTGTTTGTCTTGTAACACTGTTGTGAAGTGCCTTGGGACATTTTACTACGTTAAAGGCGCTATATAAATAAAAGTTCTTATTATTGTTATCTAGCTTCCCCTTAAATGCATCTGTGCTCTGCGCCTCAACCACTCCACATCCTGTGGTAGTGAGTTCCACATTCTTAGCATGCTCTGAATCTTACTTGAGAGAGCACAGGATGGTTGGTGTTTATAGCAGGATGGCTGTGCAATGATTGGTTGAGTTTCGTAGGACAGGAACTGACAAAGTATTAATTTATATTTTGTACTTTCCCGAATAATGTATTTGCACCCATGGTAGACACAGAGTAGTGGCATTAGAGAATGTAAAGCTTGTTATCGCTCTCTAATGGTCTTGCTCACCTGTTGATTCATGTCTCCTTTTTCATTCATATTAACACGCAAGTTGATTTGGTCTATTAGATGCTTTTGAGTCAGTTGGAAATTAGTTTGACCATGAATTGTGATCAATAAATGCAGTGGTTGCAGCTTCATAATAACATTTGCTATGAGACTGTGAAAGGAATGGAGAAGGTCATTGAGTCTTTCTTTCGGTGGGATCTACAACAACAACAACTTGTATTTATATAGCACCTTTTAACGTCGTGAAACGGCCCAAGGCGCTTTACAGGAGTATTGTGAGCTAAAAATTTGACACTGAGCCGCATAAGTAGAAATTAGAGCAGGTGTGTTAGTCAAAGAGGTATGCTTTAAGGAGCGTCTTGAAGGAGGAAAGAGAGGTAGGGAGGCAGAAAGCTTTAGGCAGGGAGTTCCAGAGCTTGGGGCCTAGGCAACAGAAGGCACGGCCACCAATGGTCGAGCGATTATAATCAGGGATCCTCAAGAAGGCAGAATTGGAGGAGCGTAGATATCTCGGGGGGTTGTGGAGCTGGAGGAGATTACTGACGTGGGAAGGGGCGAGACCATGGAGGGATTTGAAAGTGAGGATGAGAACTTTGAAATCAAGGCGTTGCTTAACCGGAAGCCAATGTAAGTCAGTGAGCACTGGGATGATGGGTAAGTGGGACTTGGTGCACTTGCACCAAGGTGGAAATAGGAGGTCTTAGTTAAGGCATTAGTTGCTGGTTTGATGTGGGTTTAGTGTTCCTCCTGGCAGTTTTAGATTCGGAGTTCAGCGTGGGCCATGTGGATCCACTTTGGATTCAAGAATGATAGATCAGAGTTTTTCCCTAATAGTGAGAAGCTAGAGACTGTGGAGGAGCAGAGTGATTTAAGGCTCCATGTACAGAAATTACTAAATGTTTGTGGAGGGATTCCCCCTCAAAATTTGAAAAGATTAATAGAATGCTGGCCTTTATCTCAAGAGGGCTGGAATACAAAAGGGATGGAAGTTATGCTGCAGTTGTATAAAGCTCTGAGGAGACCCCGTCTGGAATACTACAATCAGTTCTGGTCACCGCATCTCAGGAAGGACACCAGGATTGCAGGAACACTATCATCTCCAAGTTCCCCTCCAAGTTATTGGCCGTTTCTTCATCATCGCTGGGTCAAAATCCTGAAACTCCCTGGAACCACACGGACAGCAGTAGTTCAAGAAGGTGGCTCACCACCACCTTCTCAGGGGCAATTCGGGTTGAGCAATAAATGCTGGTCTTGCCAGCAACACCCATATCCCAGGAGAGAATTTTTTTTAATTGCTTTGGCGAGTGTGCATTGCAGATTCACCAGAATTATACCGGGGCTAAAATGATTAAATTATGAGGACAGGTTGCGTAGACTAGGTTTGTACTCCCTTGAGTATAGAAGATTAAGAGTGATCTAATTGAAATGTTTAGAATGATTACAGGATTTGATATGGGAGATAGAAAGAAACTATTTCCTCTGGTAAGGGCAAGGAAAGCATAACCTTAAAATTAGAACTAGACCATTCAGGGGTGATGTCAGGAAGCATGTCTTCACACAAAGGGTAGTGGAAAGCTCGAACTCTCTCCCCCAAATCGCTGTTGAAAATTTCAAAACTGAGATTGATAGATTTTTGTCAGGATGTGTTTATTTGCAACAGCAAAATGCTCTGATTGGATCCTCTTGATCACATGACCTGATTGCTGATTGATCCCCTTGGAGGATAAGACACACCCAGCAGTTTCTCTGGAATGTGTAATTAGAACTACTCTGCCTACGTATTCAGTGACTTTGCAAAGTGTAATTCGAGCCATTCTGACTACCGACTCTAGACAGATTAGAGCTCACTTGGAACAGACATGGCTCACTCTCATGGGTTAAGACCTTCTGCCATCCCACAAACAAATTCCTGCCCCTACTGCCCAAGTGCCTTACCTTCCCTCCCCTCAAGTTTATTATCTTCCCCAACCCAAGTTTCTGACCTCCCCTCCCCCAAGTTTCTGATCTCCCCCCGCCCAAGTGTCTGACCCTCCCTCTCCCTCTACCCCCGCAACTTCCTGACCTGCTTCCTTTGCCCAAGTTCCTACCGCACAGATTCATAATTGTCTCCCCCAACAAGTTCCTGAACTTACCCTAACCCCCACCCCCCCGGTATAGATGGGGCATTATGTGTGGGTCACAGATTGTTAACAGGTTTATTATGTATCAAGTGAATAGAGACAGTGTCTTGATTTCTGCATTTCGTCCACGCCAATGATGTCACTTGCCACACAAGCACAGAATTTTCTGAGAAATTAACGAGGTGTAGGGGGTGGAGAGGGAGAACGTATTTGCGGGTGTAAAGGATGTGGGGTTGGAAGAATGTGATCCATCTTCCCTGATTTCCCTCTCCCTCTCTCCCCTTCGATCCCATCTTCCCCCAGTCTCTCTCTCCCCCAGTCCCTCTCTCCCCTCCAATCCCCTCTCCCCCAGTCTCTCTCTCCCCCTCTCTCTCTCTCCCCTCTAATCCCCCCTCCCCCAGTCTCTCTCTTCCCCTCTGTCTCTCTCCCCTCTGATTGCCTCTCCCCCAGTCTCTCTTTCTGTCCCAGTCTCTCTCTCTTCCCCCAGTCTCTCTCTCTCTGCCCCTCTTCCGCTCTCCCCCAGTCTCTTTCCCTCTGCCCCAGTGTCTCTCTCTCTCCCCCAGTCTCTCTCTCTCTCTCCCAGTCTCTCCCCCGTCTCTCTCTCCCTCCCCCCCAGTCTCTCTCTCCCCCCAGCTTTTCTCTCTCCCAAGTCTCTCTCTCTGCCCCAGTCTTTCTCTCTCTCTCTCTGCCCCGTCTCTCTCTCTCTGCCCCAGTCTCTCTCTCTCTCTCTCTCTCTCTCCAGTCTCTCTCTCTCTGTCCCAGTCTCTCTCTCTCTCTCCCCCCATCTCTCTCTCCCCCATCTCTCTCTCTTCCCCCAGCCTCTCTCTCTCTCCCCAGTCTCTCTCTCCCCTCGTCTCTCTCTCTCCCCCCAGCCTATCTCTCTCTCTCCAGTCTCTCTCTCTCTCCCCCCGCCCAGTCTCTCTTTCTCTCTGCCCCAATCTCTCTCTCTCTCCCCCCAGTCTCTCTCTCTCTCTCTCTCTCTCCAGTCTCTCTCTCTCTGGCCCAGTCTCTCTCTCTCTCCCCCCCACCAGTCTCTCTCTCTCTCTCTCTCTCTCTGCCCCAGTTTCTCTCTCTCTCTCCTATCTCCGATTTTTTTCTCTCTTTCGGAAGGCCGTATAAGTGCTTGTATAACTAATCGCAGCGATAATCTAGGCAAAATTCCTGGAATTCAACCAAAAGCCCTAGAAGCAACTCCATCTTCAGGCTCGAGTGGCGATGTGCTCCACATGGTTAATGGTTCTGCCGCACTTCCGGCTTCCTCATATATCGCACCTCGGGTCGAGCACGCATGCGCAAATGGACACAAAAAGTTGTTGTGAATAATCACTCCGTTTTTGTTAGGTAAGTATATTAAGGGTTACGGAACCAAGCTGGGTAGATGGAGTTAACATACAGATCAGCCATGATCTAATTGAATGGCGGAACCGGTTTGAGTGGTTGAATGGCCTCCTCCTGTGCCTATGTTCCTATGAAGCTCACATTCGCTGGGGATGATTCTGTAAGGACTCCTTTATTTGAGAACTTTACAAAGTTAGCCTAGAAATTGGGTGGGTTTGCGTCTCTGGTTAGTGCCTTTGTGACCGGGTGCCTTTGCTGACATCGACTCCCGCCATATTGGCTGGAACTTTAGTGATAGCACTTTGGCATTGCGTCCTGATCTCCTGCGCCCGGTGATTGTAATATCATTGCCATACACACATCGCCCCGTTACTGCCCCAGGCGCGAAATTCACTTTCAGGCCCGGCAGCAGCGGCGAGCGAAAACACCTGCAGCTGCGGTAGACGTGGATCGGGCGGCCGGATATTACCGGGGTGATGATTAAAGGTGAGATGACCGAGGTAAGCCAAAAATAAACTTGCCTGTGTTGATGCTATTTTCTTTGAGGGTTCCTGCTCGCGATCGATCAGCCCGGCACTTTGCTCGAGGGCCGGGCTGATCGCGTGGGCTCGCTGCTCCCTTGGTGGTCCCGGTGGGTCCGTTTTAAATTGCAAAGCCTGCACTGATGGCTCTTCCCTTTTGAGGGAAGGAAGGACCCTTTGTACGCGGCAATGCTGCACGACCAATTGTGCAGCAATCCTGAGGTTTCCGCCCCGCCCGCGTCATTTAGCGCTCCAAGGGAGAAGTGATTTAGCGCTCCACTCTCTCCTGGGAGCAGGGAAACATTAATGCCTGCTGTTAAGTTTCCCAGCTTTCAAAATTTACCGCCCCCAAACGGGTCGATAATGCATTTCTTCCCAAGTTTACAAACATATGTTCATTTTGCTGAATCTCGAAAAATATGTTGTTGCTGAGAATGCTGCTGTTGAGTTTATCAAGCAAAGAACAATTTGAATCATGCATTATTTTGTTGGATTTGACTGAAATTATACCAACTATTCGAGAGAAATCATCCGAATGTTTAATGGCCCTGAAGTCATGGCCCTTACTGATGTGTACAAGGTGCACACGCGCGCAAGTTCCGGCGTGCACTGAGCATGCGCCTAAACCCAGATCTTGCGATCTGTCAAGAATCCTCTTGACAGATCCACCGCATCCGGAGGTAAAGGACCCCCGCGGGCAGAGAGTTGCGCTATTTGCCCAACTGCCGCCCAGCGAATGCCCGTGAAATTTTTACTACTGATAAAAGCTTTTATAGTCTGCTTTTATTCGCGTAAGACTTTTAAAGCACAGCATAATACATTTTTCTCAATAATTTAAACATTTAAAATCCTGTTAAATAAGGTAAGTTTATTTTTTATAGCCTTTAAAATATGTAAATTTATTTTTCAAAAAATGTAATTTTTGTTTTAAAGAATTAATTAAATTGTATTTTGATTAATTTTAGATGTGTGATGTTTTTTAAATTTATCTTTAAGTGTTTGTGTGTTTTTGGGGGTATTCCCATTCATAATTATGGTGATTCCGAATCATCACAAGTATGAATGGGAATACCCTTACTTTGATTAGTTGGGCCGGCCCAGGTGATCCCAGGGACGCGTACGAAACACATATGCTCCTGGGATACGTGGGTCTCTACAAAGGCCTTCGCGTAGAGATTCAGGAGCCCAAGTCTCTGAACCTCCGGGACCACCATGTAGATTCATAGAAATATTTGCGCCTGCGGGAAGCCTCCGACCGCAAATTCTAGGCCAATATGTTTGCATGAAATTCCTTTCTCTGGTGTTTACAATGAGCCTTTAGACAAGATCATTTTATTATTCTGTTAAATTAAAAACAACCAAAAGCGTTGTTATTTATCTTCCTTCACTGTTGGAAATCCAACAAACTCAACAAGGATTATGTTTATTCTGTTCCTCGGTAAACGCATGCGATTTTAACAGTTATATTCAGTGTAAATGAAGGGACTTTGGTTTAGGAGATACGGTAATCAGTAATAGCAGATGTACTGCATAAACGTTAAGTTAAAAAAAGTTATTACCCAACAGTAGCACGATTTCCAATTTATATTTATGTTTTCTTATTGTTCGGGTGTTTTTGTAATCAGTCTTTGATGTAATGTTACAAATTTATTTTAATAATCTATAACTTGTGCTAACTGGAAAAAAAGAAGACTTGCATTTATATAGCGCCTTTCACAGCCTCTGGATGTGCTAAAGCACTTTACAGCCATTGAATTACTTTTGGAGTGTAGTCACTGCTGTAATGTAGGAAATTCGGCAGCCAATTTGTGCACAGCAAGCTCCCACAAATAGTAGTGTGACAATGACCAAATAATCTGTTTTAGTGATGTTGATTGAGGGATAAATATTGTCCAGGACACTGGCGGAAACTCTCCTGCTCTTCTTCGAAATAGTGCCATGGGATCTTTTATGTCCACTTGAGAGAACAGACGGGGCCTCGGTTTAACATCTCATCCGAAAGATGGCACCTCCGTCAGTGCAGCACTCCTTCAGTACCGCAATAGAATGTGAGCCTAGATTTTTGTGCTCAAGTCTCTGGAGTGGGACTTGAACCCACAACCTACTGACTCAGAGCTAAGAGTGCTAGCAAGTGAGCCACAGCTGACACAAAACTGAAGGTATTGTCAGTTCACTGTTTATTAATGGGTTAGCGTTAGGGATAAGTTACCATGTGTAAATCCTGAAAATTCCATTCTAATAATTCTGCAATGTGTCCTTGGTTCATACCTTGTAACCAACATCTGTCAGCCGCCTCTGATTTTCTATAGCATTCAGATGAGACATTAACCGAGTCTGCTCTCTCGGGTAGACGTAAAAGATCCCATGGCACTATTTTGAAGAAAAGCAGTGGGGTTATTCTCGGTGTCCTGGCCAATATTTATCTCTCAACCAACATCCATAAAAACAGATCATCTGGTCATTTATCTCATTGCTGTTTGTGGGAGCTTGCTGTGTGCAAATTGTCTGCCGAGTTTCCCACATTACAACAGTGACTACACTCCAAAAGTACTTTGGGATGTCCTGAGGTCATGAAAGGCATTATAGAAATGCAAGTCTATTTTCCTTGTTGTAAGGCAAACTTTGCAGTGTCCTCCATTTTATGATTGTGGTCTATAAAGGTGCCTAATATAGGCAAATCTGAAAGTGGTTATTTTAAACAGAATTGATTTTTGTTGAGACACAATCAAGCACAATCAAGATTGATTCGCTCGTATAAGTTTACACTTCAATTCCAACTATGAAAAGTAATTGACAAATTAATACAATTTGTTGTGCATTTACAGGTCCCTAGTAAAAGAACATATCGCAATAAAGAAAAATGTATTTCACCATTCAAAATGTGAAGCTCTCTGCAATAAGTATATAGTCATTATCCAGCAAAATGACTCCAACAACTTATGGAGCTTTATTTTTCTATAGTCGGAAAGGTAATTTATCCTTTTTATACTGTGTTATGTTTGAAATTCAATTTAAAACCTCCGTCTTTGAGTTGAACAAAATCTCTTTTGTAAGAATATACAAATGGGAAACATGTTTTTTGTGTCAAAGTTTTAAATTTAATTCGGGTCACTTGTTATTCCTTCAGTGTTGCTAGTCCCAATTACAGCAAACAATGGCCGAAATTTGATAATTCCCTCACATCTGGTTCTCTGTGGCTTACCCAGGCTCAGCACCAGTTCCTTCATTAGTGAAAATTAGCATGTATTGTAATCCTAAAATTAATGATAATACTGATTGGGGAAAAAACATGTTTTTGACTTTCAGTATGTTAAAATATTTCTGTAAGATAATTCCTAGATTTTATCCTCTCTAAGGTTTTTCTTGATACTGGTTGAAAGGGTTCACTGTCAGTGAAAAATCATTTGTTATTTATCACAACTATTTTTCAATGACTGATGAGCCCTCTTTTGATCAGTTACATTTTCCGCAGGCAGCCTTACGTGAGAATAATGGAGCTCCCCTAAAGTCTAGTGGATCTGTGCACCACTCAAGCTGGTATTCAATCTTCAGCCTGCGCTGGGCTTGGTTAGTTGATCTCAGTCAGAGTGGCAGTGCCCCTGACCCAGGGAGGAGAAAAACATCCATCACCCGATCGCTATTCTTCCTGGAATGTGTGTGTGTGTGTGTGTGTGTGTCTGTGCGTGGGTCTGTGTGTGTGCGCCTGTTCATTTGTGTGTGTCAGTTTGTGTGTTTGTCAGTGTGTGTGTCAGTGTGTGTGTGTGTGTGTCAGTGTGTGTGTGTCCGTTTGTGTGTCAGTGTGTGTGTTCACCTGTCCGTTTGTGTGTCAGTGTGTGTGTGTGTCAGTGTGTGTGTGTTGGTGTGTGTGTTTGTCAATGTGTGTGTGTACCTGTCTGTTTGTATGTCAGTGTGTGTGTCAGTGTGTGTGTCAGTGTGTGTGTGTCGGGGTGTGTGTTTGTCAGTGTGTGTGTGCACCCCTCTGTTTGTGTGTCAGTGTGTGTGTCCGTGTGTGTGTCAGTGTGTGTGTGTCAGTGTGTGTGTTTGTCAGTGTGTGTGTGCACCCCTCTGTTTGTGTGTCAGTGTGTGTGTCAGTGTGTCTGTGTGTCTGCACCTATCCATTAGTGTGTGTGTGTTTGTGTGTGTTAGTGTGTCTCAGTGTGTGTGTCAATGTGTTAGTGTGCGCCTCTCTGTTTGTATGTGCCAGTGTGCGTGTGTGTCAGTGCATGTCAGTGGGTGTGTTAGTGTGTGTGTGTCTATGTGTGTATGTATGTCTGCACCTGTCCGTTTGTGTGTGTGTGTGTGTCATTGTGATAGTGTGCGCCTGTCTATTTGTGTGTGCATGTGTGTGTGTGTGTGAGTGTGTGTGAGTGTGTGTGTGCATGTGTCTCAGTGTGTGTGTGTGTGTGTCAGTGTGTTAGTGTACGTGTGTCTGTCTGTCCATATGGGTGTGTATCTGCGCGTATGCATCTGTCTGTCTATGCGCCTATGTGTGCCTCTGTGTGCCTGTGTATCTGTGTGTATGTGCATGTATATGTGCGTGTGTATGTTCGTGTGTATGTGCGTGTGTATGTGCGTGTATCTGTGTATATTTAATATGCTTCAAAATTATCAGTAATTATATAACTTACTCATCACTTAGATGCCTAATGTTTCTTTGAGCTTCAGTGAAATGTTTTTATTCTAAGCGTTCCCTTTTTTTCCCAGGTTGTCCTGCTATGCTTCAATGCTTCAATTACAGGTGCCTTTCTGATGAGCTAACAGACAGTGAGGGACCTTTTTATAGCCCCGTTAGCAATTCAAAGGCAGTTTTTGCCCGGGGAGGGGGTCTCTACTACCTCGCGCCGACCCCTTAACGTCCCACGGGGCAATTTGCCCGCAAAGCTGGCGGACATCCGCTCTTGGGGCGCTGTTTAAAGGGGGGGGCCTGCAGTGCCCTGGGCTGACGACCCTATTTGTCGGATGACTCGCGGGTCCGGGCCGGCATTGTGCAGCCCGGCACTCCGTCTTGGATACGGGGCTGCTGGCCTGGTCTCACCTTGCCCTGATGGCCCAGTGATGGCCACCAACAGGCCCGCAGAGTGCTCAGCAGCCCTGTCCTTTAATTGAAGGGGAGGGGCGGTGTAGCGTACACGGAACATCTGCGTCGCACTGGACACAGCGCCGCAGACAGAGCTCCGTTTCCTTTGAGGGGCGGCAGGACCAATTCCGCGTTGGGACGGGACTTCCGGGCTGGCCACTGAGTCTCGGCCCCGGAAGGTTACCGCCCCCGATGGCCCCCAATATTTCATTGTTTTAGGTTTCAGATGGTACGTACTGTTCGAACCAAAAACATCACCAAAACATCACATTTCCTTAAAAATTGAAAGAGAAGCCAGTTTATAAAAAACTGAGAAAATATTTTAAAAAGACTAAAAAGCCTGGGAACGTTTAAGAGCGTGGTTACTTGTAAAGCTAACCTCAGGCTCACTTTAGACTGATGAAGGGATGTCCATCCCCAACTTGTCCTAAAGAATCGAGCTAGGCTTCCTTCAAATCCACCAGAATATCTAAACAAAAGCCTCTTGCTGTTAGGAACAATTTCGGCTGGTTTAAAATGTCCGCCAAGAAATTTCGTTCAGCACTGAAGTGGCACAGATCGGTCTGTACAGATCTGAGCTGGACATTCCATACCAGCAGCATTGATTCCGCTCCTGCACCACTGCCCTTTGTGACCAGAAAATCTTTGCTATCGATCGGAAGAATTCTCCATGAATGCATTTCCGATGATGCTACACGCAGCAATCAGTGAACACATTTGCCTCTCATAAGAGCCATCAGAAAGGTAGTTTTGCCTCATAGACCAAAGATATAACTTACACAACTATACAACAACACCTCACATTTATATAGCGCCTTTAACGTAGTGAAATATCCCAAAGAGCTTCACAGGAGCGTTATCAAATAAACATTTGACACTGAGCCACGTAAGGAGATATTAGGACAAGTGAACAAAAGCTTGCTCAAAGAGATAGGTTTTAAGGAGCTTCTTAAAGAAAGAAAGTCTTGGATTTATATAGTGCTCTTCATGACCACCGGACATCTCAAAGCGCTTTACAAAGCAGCAACATCTTGGTTCTGGCTCGGAGCATGTTCCCACCTCGGGACCGTCCTTTCCCGTATCTGTCCAAGCAGCGTTTCGGCCATCCCCCCACTCCCCCCCCAAATGAAGCATCGCCTGAGGAGCTCCTCGGCCAGGAGGCTTGGAGTCAGGAGGGGAAGGGGTAGAGGTGGGGAGGAGAAGCGGGGGGAGGGGGGAAGGGTTGGTTTGTACAGAAATACTGATGATTTCAGACTAATGTTCAGTTTAAATGTTTTTTATTTAACAAAACCTTGTAGTGCATTGGCTCAGATAGCTTTACCGTTACACGCTGGTGATTCCTTAACATCAAAAGGTATAATTACACTTAACTTCAATCAACTTAAACTTTAACTGTCACCAATGTGATGCGCACCATTGATGTATGACCTGCACACCCAGCAGTGTGTCAGCCTTGTAAATAACACCAATGTTCTTTCAGGCAAAGCGATCATTGATGAGCTCCTGACGTAAGGCTCTTGCAGCTATCATGCCACCACGGGCCCTTTCATGCAGTCTACAGGGGATCGGAGGCATGGCTTCAGCATCAGCCTGATTGTCTGGGCCGATGTCAGCGTCCGCTTCCTCGTCCTCCTCTTCCCCTCTCTGGTGAAGTGGATTGTCAGACTCATCAGGCAATTCTTGTCCCCTCCTGATAGCCAAGTTGTGCAGCATGGAGTACACCACCCTGAATTGAGCTATCCGCTCAGGGTGGTATTGGAGCTCGCCTCCTGAGTAGTCCAGGCATCTAAAGCGCTGCTTCAGCACTCCAATGGTTTTCTCCATGATATTGCGAGTTGCTCTGTGGCTCTCGTTGTATCGCCCCTCGGCTTTGGTGTGGGTGTCACGCAGGGGGTTCATCAGCCAAGTGGCGAGGCCATATCCTTTGTCACCAAGCATCCAGCATTGACCTTGTGGCTGATTGTTAAATAAGTCAGATACAGTGCTCTCACACAGGATGCTGCCTGGAAATTTAGCATTCACTGCCATTATAATTTGCTGGTGGTCGACATCCAGTTGGACATTCAGGGAATGGAATCCCTTGCAGTTCCTGAAAACGTCTGCATCCTGAAAAGGTGTGATGTGCGTACAGTCTATTGCACCCTGCACCTTGGGGAAGTTTGCAATTCTGGAGAATCCTAGAGCCCTCTCACTCTATGCCTCCATGGTCATAGGGAAGCTGATCAAGTCCCTCCTGCGTGTGTGCTGGGCTTCAGTGACCTGTCTAATGCAGCAATGTATGGCATGCTGAGAAAGTCTGCAAATGTCTCCCGCTGCGGCCTGAAAACAACCCAAGGCGTAGAATGACAGTGCCGCAGTGACTTTGACCTCGACGGACAGTGCAGTACTGATGGTGCTGGCAGGCTGCAGATCTGCCCTTATCAGCTGGCATACCTCAGTGATAACCTCTTTGTGGAAGCGCTGTATCCAAAGGTAGGTGGTGTCGGGCAAGTCGTGGTGAGAATGCTTCTCCTTGTACTTGCGGGGGGTGTAACGTCTGGTCCTCCTCATCAGTCTGTTATGTCTTACATTGGGCACATAATGCAGTGGAGTGTACCTTCGGTCATCTCAAGTCTGCTGCATATATTTGGTCACCAAGAGAGGGTGAGAAAGGACAGGCCCCGTTACAGTAGCTCTCTGTTTCCACCGATTGGTCACAAACAAGGAATGTCCTGACGAAGACACCTATTCAATTCCAATCGGTCACAGTATGGTCAAGATGTTTGTAGAGATGTTCACATCAACTCCAACGACCTCCAGAGTACATCCAAACTCCCCGAGGTTGAAGCACAGCAGCTTTTTAAAGGACGCGACATATGATCTAGAACATGGCGTCCATAACGCTGTGATTAGTTCCGGTTAGTTCCACTTTTTCTGGGCGATTTTTTGGCCGAGCGATATTGTGGCCGATATGTGTGTGAGGTTGTGAAATTGACGCCGGGCGATCTCATGGCCGCTAGTTTCGGTAAATATGCTCTTTATGACAAAAAAAAGTGGGCGGGCGGTATTATTGAATCTCGGCATTAAATCAGCGCAGAAATTAACGCTGGCCGATATTATGGCCATTGAATTCGCCCATTCTGATGATTCCGCCCCCAAAAAAGTGGGTGGGCGGGAGTACTTTTTCCTGGCGTTAAGCACATGGGGAAAGTAACGTTCGGCGATAAGTTTCCTAAAAATGCCCGTCAGTTTCCATTTTGTGCCAAAATGGGCGATATATGGACATTATACGTCATTTCAGCAGTAAAATGGGTGTTAAGTGGGTGTTAAACATGCAAAAAAAGTGGAGATTCCAGCCCTCAGTGTTTTCTGCATTTTAGAAAATTATTTTCAGATTTGGTCTCACACACATACATTTATATTAAGGCAAAATACTGTGGCTGCTGGAAATCTGAAATCTGAATAGAAAATGCTGTAAATATTCAGCAGGTCAGGCAGCATCTGTGGAGAGAGAAAACACAGTTAACGTTTCGGGGCGATGACCTTTCGTCAGAACATGCATTTATATATTTACTTTACACAAAAGGATTACTAAAAAGATCACTGATTACTTTTGTATGATGGAAATGTTGCGTACTTTTATGAAGACTTAGCATTTCATTACTAGTCCGATTTTATTATTAATCTACTGCAGTTTCCATTGACACATTTTGTATAAAGCTATGTACTGAAGAAATAAATCTGTGGTAACATAATCTAAAATGGAATGGATCAACATTTTAACGTGACACACGATGATATTTATCTTGCTCCATGACCTTCACCTCTTATTAATGGAGCTGGATTATCAGGACTACAACAACTTGTATTTATATAGCGCCTTTAACCTATTGAAACGTCCCAAGGTGCTTCACAGGACTTCAGTGAGATAAAAAATTTGACACCGAGCTGCATAAGTAGAAATTAGCACAGGTGACCAAAAGCTTGGTCAAAGAGGTAGGATTTATTGAGCGTCTTGAAGGAGGAAAGAGGCGTAGAGGTTTAAGCAGGGAGTTCTTAGGCAACAGAAGGCACGGCCACCAAAGCTTGAGCAATTATAATCAGGAATACTCAAGAGGGTAGAATTAGAGGAATGCAGATATCTTGAGGGGTTGTGGGGCTGGAGGAGATTACACAGATAGGGAGGGGCGAGGCCATGGAGGGGTTTGAAAATAAGGATGAGAATTCTGAAATCGACGCGTTGCTTAACCAGGAGCCAATGTAGGTCAGCGAACACAGGGATGATGGGTGAGCGAGACTTGGTACGAGTTAGGAAATGGGCAGCCAAGTTTTGGATCACGTCTAAGTTATGTAGAGTAGAATGTGAGAGGCCAGCCAGGAGTGCGTTGACATTAACTGAAGTATATAATTGTAGTCATCAAGATTCATGGCGCGGCCCTCGACAACGTGGACCACTTCCCATACCTCGGGAGCCTTTTATCAACAAAGGCAGACATTGATGCAGAGATTCAACATTGCCTCCAGTGCACTAGTGCAGGCTTTGGCCGCCTGAGGAAAAGAGTATTCGAAGACCAGGCCCTCAAATCTATCACCAAGCTCATGGTCTACAGTGCTGTAGTAATACCCGCCCTTCTGTATGGATCAGAGGCATGGACGCTGTACAGCAGACACCTCAAGTCGCTGGAGATATATCACCAACGATGTCTCCGCAAGATCCTGCAAATCCCCTGGGAGGACAGGCGCACCAACATCGGTGTCCTCGTCCAGGCTAACATCCCCAGCATTGAAACACTGACCACACTCGATCAGCTTCGCTGGGCAGGCCACATAGTTATGCATGCCAGACACGAGGCTCCCTAAGCAATTGCGCTATGCAGAGCTCCTTCATGGCAAACGAGCCAAAGGTGGGCAGCGGAAACATTACAAGAACACCCTCAAAGCCTCCCTGGTGAAGTGCGACATCACCACCGACACCTGGGATTCCCTTGCCGAAGCTGCCCTAGGTGGAGAAAGTGCATCCGGGAGGGTGTTGAGCTCTTCGAATCTCAATGCCGCGAGCGTGAAGAGGTCAGGCGCAGAAGGAATGTGCGGCAAATCAGTCCAACCCCCCCTTCCCCCGACGAATGTCTGTCCCACCTGTGACAGGGTCTGTGACTCTTGCTTTGGACTGTTCAGCCACCAAAGGACTCACTTTAGGAGTGGAAGCAAGTCTTCCTCGATTCCGAGGGACTGCCTATGATGATGATAATTGCAGATGGCTGTTAATATTCTCTTCCTTGAAATAAGAGACCACCCGTTCCTAACCAGCACACAAATCGCTGTAACCTGTACGACAGGTTTTAACACAGGGTACCATGTTTTGCAAGACTTGTTCAATGTCTTCTTTGGAATGAAGTAGTTCAATCATTCTTACAGCAGTTTACTTGCAATCAATCTTGTTGCTACTGAAATCTCCAACCTACCGGTATTTTTTTAATCTAAAAGAACAAGAGGAAAGTTAGACATGAGAAATTTTTACACAATAGTAAACTTTTTACAGAGCTGTTAACTGTAAGACATCCTGGAATTGTGACGAGTAAAGAAAGAAAGAACTTGCATTTATACAGCGCCTTTCATGATGTCAGGATGTCTCAAAGCACTTTACAGCCAACAAAGTATTGCTGGGAAAAGCACCTCATCTTTTGATTAGGTACTTTACAGCCGTCTGGACTCAACATTGTGTTCAACAATTTCAGAGCGTAAACTCTGCCCCTATTTTTTCAGATGGCAGCTGTTGATTCTGCCATTCCCATTTCCACCTCTTCTACACCCATCTTTTGTCTCTTTACTTGTCCCATTACCATCTCAATTTGCTATGTACTATCATCCCTTTTTTCATTTCATCACTCCTGCCTTCCACCCTATCACAGACCTTCCCTGCTGTTCTTTCCTCCTCCCCCCTTTCCTTGCCCCGCACTTGCTTAAAATCTGTTACTTCTCCAACTTTTCCAGTTCCGACAAATAGTCATCGACCTGAAATGTTAACTCAGTGTCAGATGTGGCTCAGTGGGCAGCACTCTCGCCTCTGTGTCAGAGGATTGTGGGTTCAAGTCCCACTCCGGGGATGAGCACAAAAGTCTAGGCTGACACTCCAGTGCAGTGCTGAGGGAGCTGCACTGTCGGACGTGCCGTCCCTCGGACGTGATGTTAAACCGAGGTCCCAGCTGCTCTCTCAGGTGGACGTAAAAGACCACGTGGCACAATTTCGCAGAAGAGCAGGGTGGATATCCCTGCTTTCCTGGCCAATATTTATCCCTCAATTGACATAACATAACAAATTATCTGGTCATGATTACATTGCTGTTTGTGAGAAATTGCTGAGTGCAAATTGGCTGCTGCGTTTCCCACATTACAACAATGATGACACTTCAAAAGTACCTCATTGGTTGTAAAGCACGTTGGGATGTTCATTGGTCATGAAAACTGGTATATAACAAAAACATCAACTTGTATTTATATAGTGCCTTTAACGTAGTGAAACATCTCAAGGCGCTGCACCGTAGTGCTATGAGATACAAATCTGACACAGAGCCACATAAGTAGAAATTAGGGCAGACTTGGTCAATGAGCTATGTTTTAAGGAGCATCTTGAAGGAGGCAGAGAGGTTTGGGCAGGGAGTTCAAGAGCTTAGAGCCTAGACAACATCAATAGTTGAGCGATTATAATCAGCGATGCTCAAAAGGGCAGAATTAGAGGAGCACAGACATCTCGGGATGTTGAGGGGCTGGAGGAGATTACAGAGATAGGGAAGGGTGAGGCCATGGAGGGATTTGAAAATAAGGATAAGAATTTTCAAATCGAGGCGTTGCTTAACGGGAAGTCAATGCTGGTCAATGAGCACAGGGGTGATGGGCGAACGGGACTTGGTGCGAGTTAGGACACGGGCAGCTGAGTTTTGGATCACCTTTAGCTTACATTGGGTAGAATGTGGGAGTGCATTGGAAAAGTCAAATCTCGAGGTAACAAAGGCATGGATGAGAGCTTCAGCAGCAGATGAGCTGAGGCAAGTCTTTCTTCTTTTCTGTTTCTCTTTCCACGGATGCTGCCTGATCTGCTGAGTATTTCCAGCATTTACTGTTTCTGTTTCAGATTTACAGCATCCACAGTGTTTCGCCTTTGTAAAAATATTTCTGTAATTTCCTCCAGCCCGACAACCCTCTGAGTTCTTTGCGCTCCTCCAATTCTGGCCTCTTGTACATTCCCAATTTTAATTGCTCCATCATCGTGGCTTCAGCTACCGAGGTCCTAAGCTCTGGAATTCCCTCTCTATACCTATCCGCCTCTCCATCTCTTTCTCTGCTCCTTTAAGACGCTCCTTAAACCCTAACTCTTTGACCAAGCTCTTGGTCATCTGCCCTAATATCTCCTTCCATGGCTCGTTGATAAACTTGGTTGGTTATCACTCCTGTGAAGCGCCTTGGGACATTTTACGATGTTAAAGGCTCTATATAAATACAAGTTGTTGTTGTTGAAGTGTTGTCATTACATAAGAATATAAAAAATAGGAGCAGGAGTAGGCCACATGATCCCTCAAGCCTGCTCCGCCATGCAATACGATCATGGCTGATCTGATCATGGACTCAGGTGCACTTTGCTGGCCGCTCCCCATAACCCCTTATCCCCTTATCATTTAAGAAACTGTCTATTTCTGTCTTAAATTTATTCAATGTCCCAGCTTCCACAGCTCTCTGAGGCAGCGAATTCCACAGATCCACAACCTTCTGAGAGAAGAAATTTCTCCTCATCTCAGTTTTAAATGGGCATCCCCTTATTCTAAGATCATGCCCTCTAGTTCTAGTCTCCCCTATCAGTGGAAACATTCTCTCTGCATCCACCTTGTCAAGCCCCCTCATGATCTTATATGTTTCAATAAGATCACCTCTCATTCTTCTGAATTCCAATGAATAGAGGCCCAACCTACTCAACCTTTCCTCATAAGTCAACCCCCTCATCTCCGGAATCAACCTAGTGAACCTTCTCTGAACTGCCTCCAAAGCAAGTATATCCTTTCGTAAATATGGAAACCAAAACTGCATGCAGTATTCCAGGTGTGGCCTCACCAATACCTTGAATAACGGTAGCAAGACTTCCCTGCTTTTGTCATTGTTGTAATGCGGTTAGTCTAAACCGATTGCATTTGCGAGAGAAAACAACGGGGGAGAAATTGGATGCATTTGTGCCTCCCGTGAGCACCCCCGGGGTGCAAATGACTTTACGACCGGGCGTGGCACTGCCAACGACTCCCGCTAAATTCGGCGGGAGTTTAGCAGCGGCGGCGCTATGGTGTTGCGCCTCGATCCTCTCGCCCGGAGATTGTGATATCATCGCAGTGCGCATCGTCCCCATTAGCGCCCAGGTCCCTGAATGGGGTTTTACGCCGTGACGCTGCGCCGGGCGATTATAGCGACAGCTTCGGGGGACGGGTACCGGGAGGCCGGCGTGAAATTTAACGAGGAGGAGGCCAGCTGCTGCTGCGAAAGAAAACCTCTCGTTTCGCTTCCCGCTTCAGTCGCTCTTTGGCCGCAGGGTCGGTGCTGCAATCGCTCAGCCCAGCACTTTACTTGATGGTCCAGGTTGTGGGTTCTTTGTTTGCAGAGTATGCAGTGTGGGCCCTTCTCTTTAATTGAGGGAAGAGCCCCTTGTATGTGGCAGCGCTACGTGGCCCAGCCGTGCGTCCAGCTTGCACCCCAGCAAGCAAGTGGAGTGCTTGATTTTGTGCTCCACTTCCTTTCAGGGGCAGTAACCCCAATTTATCGCCGGGGCGAGACTTCTGCACCCGGGGCAAAGTCTCGCGCCTCGCGAGCGTTATCGCCCCCGAACAGGGCGGTACTCAATTTCCAGGCCAAACTTTTTTTGAAATTTCCGAAGTGCCAAGTTTTGAAAAGATGTGGGCTTTATATCTGAGAGCACATTTAGCCAAGGACTTTGTAAACTAGCCTGTTTATTTAATGTCTATAGTTATAGTTATGGAACTCTGCACCTAACTGGTTCAGCTGTTTGTGGTCAGAGATATGTGTTTCCAAGGATATTGCCAGCACGGGAACTCCTTTATCATTGTCTGATCATGACAGCGACAGTGATGAAGTGTGCTCTTGCTAGACAGAACAATTGATTGAAGTGTCTGCTTACAATTCATCACATTACCATTGTTCGTACAGCTAACATGCTGTTGTTTTCTGCTTGATTCACTCCTATACTTCTTACTTACACGCCCTCACCTCACTCTGATAATGGCTACGCTCAACCATTGATCTGCACTTCAGATACTTGCCTGCCAATAATAATGGCTTCAATGCCAGAATCCCTCCCGACTCCAATTGACAAAAGAAAATTTCACCGAGCTCTATTGATAATAAATATTCTTGCACTCACACAGCTACTGTAAGCTCACGGATTGTTTCTTTCCTTTCACACCATTAGTGGCTTGCTATTTTACATAGGAAAAGGTTTTTTTTAACACTGCGCGATGTTGTGATCTGGAATGCGCTGCCTGAAAGGGCGGTGGAAGCAAACGCAATAGTAACTTTCAAAAGGGAAGTTGGATAAATACTTGAAAAAGAAAAATATGCAGGATCTATGGGGAAAGAGCAGGGGGGAGTGGAACTAATTGGATAGCTCTTTCAAGGAACTGGCGCAGGCACGATGGGCCGAATGGCCTCCTTCCGTGTTATCTCATTCTATGATTCTATAGGAACAGGAGGAGGCCATTCAAACTCTCGAGCCTGTTCTGCCCTTCAATGAGATCATGGCTGATCTGTATCTTAACTCCAGCTACCTGCCGTGGTTCCCAAACCCTCAATACACTTGCCCAACAAAAATCTATTAATCTCAGTTTTGAAATTTTCAATTCACCCTCAGCCTCAGCATCTTATTTTTTTTTGGGGGGGGGTGGGGGGGGTGAGGGGTGGTGGGGGGGCGAGGGCGGCGGGCAGAGTTCCAGATTTCCACCACCCTTTGTATGACAAAGTGCTTCCTGGCATCACCCCTGAATGGCCCAGCTCTAATTTTAAGGTTTGTTCTGGAGGTTGTTTCAATTCCTGGAGCAGAATACTGGAATGGAAAAGTAGAGGCATTGTTGCTTTACTGCTCGAGACAGCTTTCGCACACTAAACACTGGTACTGAGCATCTAGTGATGTGGAGCCACGCCGATACTCAGTAAAAAAAGTTGCTGATTTTAGGGTTTCCAGAACAAGAACTTATTGCCTTGGCCGGTGGGCAGAGCGGGTATTGAGATTAGGGGAGGCAATCACTGGAGACGTGCGGGAACGGTCGCTGGATGTCAGGTAGGGGGCGGGAGAGACGAACATGGGAGAAGGGCGGCCTAAGGTTGCTTCCCGGAGGCCATAAATATAAGATTGTCACCAATAAATCCAATAAGGAATTCAGGAGAGGCTTCTTTATCCAGCGAGTGGTGAGACTTATTGTCACAGGGAATGGTTGAGGCGAATAGCATAGATGCATTTAAGGGGAAGCTGGAAAAAACACCTGAGGGAGAGAGGAATAGAAGGGTATACTGATAGGGTTTGATGAATTAAGCTGGTACGAGGCTCATGTGAAGCATGTGGTCCAGTTGGGCCGAATGGTCTGTTGCTGTGCTGTAAATTCTATTCTATGTAAATCCACCTTAACTTTTGTTCCTTCTTAAAGTTCAAGAACCCTGAAGTATATTTCAAAACAGCGAGCTTTCTACCCCATCATCTTTTATGTCCATGTCTCTCATCATAATCAGTGCGGTAGCTGATGTGCCTCTCCAATTCTACATGAATCACGTAGCGGAATCGGGAGGAAAACTGAATGATGTTATTGCTATTGTAAAAAAATAGTGATGATCTATTATTTTGTTAATTGCTAGCGATGTAAAGAACAAAACGGAATGGGCAATCTTTTTGTATTCCATTATACTGGCACACAATGCACTTTAACTGTAAAATTTGATAGTGGGAAAGGGGGTTAAATGTTCAAATCTGGTGAAAGGCAAATGAATACCTAATGCCCAGCAGTTCTTCAGAGAAAGCCTGATCGACAATTGGAATAAACCTCTGGGTACAGTATGGTAGTCAGTAAATCATATAAGATTGTGTGGGGGATTGACGGGATAGCTGAGAGGTTGTTTCCCCTGTCTGGAGAATCTAGAACTAGGGGCACAGTCTCAGGATAAGGGGTCGGCCATTTAAGACTGAGATGAGGAGGTATTTCTTCACTCAGAGGGTTGTAAATCTTTGCAATTCTCTACCCCAGACGGCTGTGGATGCTCAGTCATTGAGTATATTCAAGGCTGAGTTCGATGGATTTTTGGGGTCTCGGGGAATCAAGGGATCGGGCGGGAAAGTGGAGTTGAGGTCGAAGAAAAGCCATGATCTTATTCAATGGCAAAGCGGTCTCGAAGGGCCATGTGGCTGACTCCTGCTCCTAATCCTTAGGTTCTTATGTTAATGGCCGAATGGCCTGCTTCTGTGCTGTAAATTCTATGTAATTCTATGAATCTGCTTCCATCACCCGTTCAGGCAGTGCATTCCAGATCGTCACAACTCGCTGAGTAAAAATAAATTCTCCTCATCTCCCCTTCTGGTTCTTTTGCCAATGATCTTAAATCTGTGTTCTCTGGTTACCGACCCTCCTGTGAGTGGAAACGGTGTCTCCCTTTTTACTCTGTCAAAACCCCTCATAATTCAGATGCTGACTGACCTGCCATGTACACCCAGAAACGTCTTCATTTTTTATTACAGAAATCAAAAACATGCACGAGGTGACTGCTTTGGAACAGAGGAGGTTGAGGGGAAACCTTATTGAGGTGTATAAAATTATGAGGGGCCTAGATAGAGTGGATGGGAAGGACCTATTTCCTTTAGCAGAGAGGTCAACAACCAGGACGCATAGATTTAAAGTAATGGGAGGAGGTTTAGAGGGGATTTGAGGGGAAATTTTTCCACCCAGATGGTGGTGGGAGTCTGGAACTCACTGCTTGAAAGGGTGGTAGAGGCAGAAACCCTCACCACATTTAAAAACTACTTGGATGTGCACTTGAAGAGCTGTAAGCTACAGGGCTACGGACCGAGCTGCAAAGTGGGATTCGGCTGGATAGCTCTTTGTCGGCCGGCGCGGACATGATTGGCCGAAATGGCCTCCTTCCATGCTATAAATTTCTATGATTCTATAAGTAAAAATCCCGTTACATTTACATACACCTTATGTTTGAAAGTCACCAAAAGTATCTTTGAAGTAATAGCTTGCTTAACTAACATGTCAACAGTGAATAATGCTGAACAGTTCAACCAGACAGGTCAAAACACGATTACAAAGAGTTCAGACACGAATAGAACCTTTATATTAACTGAATTGGCACTGATTGTATCCGATGTGAAGGCCCTAATTAAAGGTTGTTAACAACAGCCTGTGAATAATGGGGACATATTTAATCATGATGAGAACAAATTGACTTTTTCTTCGCCACGGTTTGCTCCCCTCCTCACCTCTCTGCCTAATCTAAATCACCGTTGTTCACACGTGAGGCTTGGCACCAAGACGTATTAGGCTGTTTGACCGCAGATAGCATCACAACTTTGCGTGACATTCTACTGAACGTCAGATGTGGCTCAGTGGGTAGCACTCTTGCCTCTGGAATCATGATAGGTCATGGGTTTGTGTCCCACTCCAGAGGCTTGAGAACAAAATGTCAGCTGGCACTCCCAGTGCAGCACTGATGGAGCGCTGCATTGTCAAAGGTGCTGTCTTTTGGATGAGGCGTTAAACTGAGAGCCCTGTTTGCCCTCTTAGGTGGATGTAAAAGATCCCACGGCACTATTGAACGAAGAGCAGGGGAGTTCTCCTCGGTGTCCTGGCCAATATTTATCCCTCAACCAACATCACTAAAACAGATTATTCGGTCATTATTACATTGCTGTTTGTGGGAGCTTGCTGTGTGCAAATTGACCATCGTGTTTCCTACATTACAACAGTGACTGCACTCCAAAAGTACTTCATTGGCTGTAAAGCGCTTTGGCATGTCCTGAGGTCATGGATGGTGCTATATAAATGAAAGTCTCTCATTACTCTCTTGACATCCACATACAACAACAACAACCTCCATTTATATAGTGCCTTTAACGTAGTGAAACGTCCAGGGTGAGGCCATGGAGGGATTTGAAAATAAGAATGAAAACTTAGAAATCAAGGCGTTGATTAACCAGAAGACAATGTAGGTAAGCAAGCACAGGGGTGATTGGTGATCGTGACTTGGTGTGAGTTAGGACAGGCAACCGAGTTTTGGATCACCTCTAGTTTACGTAGGGTAGAATGTGGGAGGCCAGCCAGGAGTGCATTGGAATAGTCAAGTCTAGAGGCAACAAAGGCATGGATGCAGGCTTCAGCAGCGGATGAGCTGAGGCAAGGGCAGAGACGGGCGATGTTACGGAGGTGGAAATAGGCATGCATCACTTTTGGGCATGGATCATGGGATAACAATTTGGAAAAGGAACCCTGCTTAACTATTCCTTCATCCTAATAAGGGACATTGAGGATAATTATAGCACACCTATCTCATCCCATTGCATGGAGCGATCATTTGTGCTGGATCATTTAGCACTTTCATGGACTCCCAGGCCGGATGTTATTTCTGCGATCTAGAGGAGTCTGTATTCCATGTCTGCATGCAGTGGCTTGCATTCCCCTCTTCGGCACTATCTGAAGGGGATTGCTCCTCTACTTGTGGCTGCATTTTAGCCCCACGCCCCAATCTTTGGCCACCCTGGTGAAGGGATAGGGGTTAAGTCGGAGAACCTTGCAGTTGGCCTACTCCTGGGCCTGGCCAAAACGGCCATTGGTAGATCCAGGAAGACCGGAGTCCATGGGGAGGGAGGACTTCTTTAAAATGGCTGCCTTCGTTTGTTCCAAGGTATTGCCTGTGCCCGGGTGGCCCTGGAGAGGGGGCAGGCGGTGCCCACTGGTATGCACGAGGCACTGCAGGGTATGGAATGTATTGCAGATGCCAATGACAATATCATAATTTAATCGGTGACGTTTTCCCTGTTGCTTATCAAGCATATTATTCAATTGGAATTTTAATTTTATTTATCATATCAAGGGCGCTTGACATATTGGCCCATAATTTGCTATCAAAATAAGGGTGAGTCGAATGGCACTTGCCGTTAGTTATGCGCAAATGGTACAGCAAGTTCAGGCGAGGGGCAGATACGCGGTTAAACACGAAAATCGAGAAGTTGGTGTTTGAGATGTCTGCCTCACCATTGAAATGCATTGAACGGCGTGAAGTTGCTGTATTTGCGCAGTAGATATGAACTAAACTCACCACAAAACGTTAAATCAGATCATTTCAATCTAAGTACCCATGTGATAAGTGTTAATTACTGGCAGTCAACCTCTCTGGCACTGAACATTAACTAGTACAAGTGTGGAGTCTCAGGTTTCAATTTTTGTTGAAGAGTTTTTGAAACATTTTCTTTCTATCTCTTTTTTCTCTCTCTCTCAATCCAATCTTTTGTTCCCTCACTTTATTTCTCTTTCTGTACCTGATCTGACCTTGAATTCACCCACTCTAAGTGACACTTCCTTCTCAGACCATGCACTGTTAATTTCACAATTCTTCAATCTGATTGGTTAAGGAGCTACACAGTTTCTTCACCTGCTCACTCAGGTCCCAGATGCCCTGTAGAGGGTGCAGTGCTGTTTCCATCGAACATTTCAAGCAATTTTCAGCGCAAAATATCACGGAGATTAAATGGGTGAGGGCAAGTCTATCTAATGGCAGGCGCTGTTCTGTCATAGCAATTTTGGGCCCATTGATTTCATGTTTCTGTTTGATGACACTGTGGCAAATTAACGGCAATCCCTACTGTCAGAGGTGCCGGCTTTCGGATGAGACATTAAATCGAGGCTCGTTTGCTCTCTCAGGTGGACATAAAAGATCCCATGGCACATTTTCGAAGGGGAGTTATCCCTGGTGTCTGGCCAATATTTATCCCTCAATCAACATAACAAAAACAGATTATCTGGTCATTATCACATCGCTGTTTGTGGGAGCTTGCTGTGCGCAAATTGGCTGCCGCGTTTCCCACATTGCAACAGTGACTACACTCCAAAAAGTACTTATTTGGCTATCCGGTGGTCATGAAAGGTGCTATACAAATGCAAGTCTTTCTTTCTTACAGATCAATCAGAAAGGCCCATCCCATCCCAGCTGAAGTGAGCTAACTCAGCACTGATCTGGAATGAAACTTGGGAATATCGTGACCTGTGTGGCTCAACAACAAAATGGGCATAAACTTTAAACTGAGAAGAGGAAGGATTTAAAGACTATCTTGGATTTAACAAATTTACGCAGCTGGCGTTGAATATATAGAACGGGTTCTTAAGGGAGGAAGTTGGTGGTCTGATTTTGGATTTTAAAGAAAGACTTGCATTTCTATAGCTCCTTTCACAACCTCAGGATGCCCAAAGTGCTTTGCAGTCAATCATGTACTTTTAAAGTGTAGTCACTGTTGTAATGTAGGAAACGCGGCAGCCAATTTGCGCATAATAAGCTCCCACGGACAGAAATGTGATAATGAGCAGATCATCTGTTTTTTAGTGATGTTGATCGAGGGATAAATTATTGACCAGGATACTGGGGAGAACGCTCCTGCTCTTCATTAAAATAGTGCCATGGGATCTTTTAGCATATATTGGGCCGGCGGCGGGTAGCCTAGTCGCAACTCAATGCTATCAGCAAGAAACTGAACCATTTTGATGGTTGGGCCTCAATTAAATTTAACCCTTGGGCTGCCTTGAGCGCGGATAGGCAGCTTGCGATTTGGAGGAAGGTTAAAGCACTTTCTTCCGACTTCCTTGTGGCTATCTTATATTTATGACCCCTAGTTTCGAACTCCCTAGTTGTGCTATATCTGAAACTACATCGAAGCAACAACAATAACACCAACTTTTATTTATATAGCGCCTTTAATGTAGTGAAACATCCCAAGGCGCTTCACAGGAGTATTATGACACTGAGCCACATAAAGAGAAAGTAGGGCAGGTGATCAAAAACTTGGTCAAAGAGGTAGGTTTTAAGGAGCATCTTGAAGGAGGAAAGGGAGGTAGAGAGATGGAGAGGTTTGTGGAAGGAATTCCAGAGCTTAGGGCCTAGGCAGCTAAAGGCACGGCCGCCAATGGTTGAGCGATTATAATCAGGAGTGCTCAAGAGGGCAGAATTAAAGGAGCGCAGTATCTAGCGGGGTTGTGGGGCTAGAGGAGATTACAGAGATAGGGAGGGGCGAGGCCATGCAGGAATTTGTAAACAAGGATGAGCATTTTGAAATCGAGGCGTTGTTTAACTGGGAGCCAATGTAGGTCAGCGAGCACAGGGGTGATGGGTGAACGGGACTTGGTGCGAGTTTGGAGATGGGCAGCCGAGTTTTGATCACCTCTAGTTTACATAGGGTAGAATGTGGGAGGCCGGCCATGAGTGCATTGGAACAGTTACCATTGTTTTATCCTCCATGGCCCAACTTGGGTTCACAGTTTACTTTTTTGGTTAGATATCAAAATGCCTATGTTTTGAGGGAGAAATGCAGGGCTAAAAGTCAGGCCTACTGTCTTTTCAGCGCTATTACCGCTACTATGTTTGTGGCGGCCACTCGATCCATTTTCACGGATATTTTGGAAAAAATGGTGTCCGCCAGTAATGACCGGTGGGAATCGGGAGCTTGCAGCAGTGAGGGTGGGTTGATTGGAGCAGAGTAACCATGGGGAAATTCACCCTTCTGGTCATTTGCAGCAAATATGTCAGCTGCTGTAAGCGGGGGGAGGGAGGGAGGTGTGGTGCGTGGGTCTCTATGAGGAGGTCAGGTTCTCTTCTGACCAACTTGAACGGTTTCGAATCGCTCCCCCTCCCTTGGGTTCTGTACTCTGGATTTATTTGGGGGGTGCGACAAAAGTGCAGAGGGCGCTGGTTTAATGCAAAGAACCTAGGTTTTATTACAGTCGAAGTAATACAGACTTATTACTCTAGTAAGAAAATACACGGCCAAACTTACAATCACGCTAATAAAGAACAATACAAGGAAAGGTACAAGGTCAAACTTAAAACCACTCTAATAAAGTACAATACACCATACATTCAAAGGGGGTTGCAGTAAAATTATACCTCCCACCTCCCAATACCTCATTCTAGCTAGGTTAGACTCCAGGGTGGCAGGGACTTATGCTTACCAATTCTTTTGATAGTTAATGGTAGATGGTGATGTTCTTCCTTCCTTCAGGACTTCAAGACTTTGAGGCTGGTGAAGTTAGTTTTACAACTCTCGCGTTGGTTTCTCTCCTTGTCTCTCTAACTTTGTTTCTTATCTCTCCCTCTCTCTAACCTCTGTTGAAAACACTGGCCAGTTATACGATTTCAGTGTTCTAATCTTGCCACCAAATCTCTTCACAATCCTTTGTATAATTTTGGCGGGCTTGGTTCTTCTTTGTAATATTTTGTCGGGCTTGTTAAAGTTGATATGTCTTGGGTGGGTTGATCTTCGAAAGACTGTTTCCTGATGGAAATACTAGTTTGGTCAATTGCGATGTCCTTTTGTGCTTAGTCTTTCACATACAGGCTGGATTGGGCCTCTTTGTGATGTATATGCTGAAAATGGTTTGTTCAGACCCATGTTGATGGGGAGCTACCTCTGGGTGATTTGTGATGGTAATGTCTCTTGTGGAGGAAGGTTTCCAAATACTCATTCTTCCAGAAGGTTACCTCATTCCTCACAACCAGACAGTTCCAATAATCAAGTGGGCTTCCTTTGTTCCCTCGGTCCGCCCACAAGCTTGAATTTGTCTTGTAAAAGTTCATAATTCTATTAAAGTATGTAGTTCCTTCCAAAAGCACTTTAGAATTCCAAACTTTTCGGTAGATAGTCCCAAATTAAATATCCTTTTGAATGAGCCCAAACACAGGGGGGGGTTCTGGTGAATTTTGCACCTGTTTCAGTCCCCCCTGTTGACACTCTGCACTCCTTGTGTGTCAATCAAGGTAAGCAAAATTCCTGCTCCCGAGAGTCAAACTTCCCTGCATTTATACTAGCTAAACATTACCCTGCATCCCCCGTTGAAATGCAATGCAATATATAGGCGAATACAGTCATTACAATTTGCTTATAGCATAGAGGGGGTATCATGTCCCTCTTTACTCGGTTTTTACAGTAAAATGACGGTATATAGTCATACACAACTTTAATAAAGTAAAATAAATACACATAGTAACACATTCTCAAATAGCATAAAGGTCCATAGTCAAAAATGTTTTAAGTTCAGTAAAATAAAGGTACATAGTCAAAACATTTAAGTAACACTCTTACAACACTCGTGATGTTGCGGTTTACAGCAGGTAAAATCATACACAAATTAAACATGGTAGTATGGTGTCTCCCCTCCCTGCGCGATTCCTAAGTTCGGCCAAGGAGTGTACAGCACCCTTTGGTGCCTGACCTGACGGCCTCTGCGTTTCACTCGGCAAGTGAGACACCATAAGTAAAGTATAATCGTGAGTTGACAGATAACTAAAGTGTGGGATGCGATCCGGATCCAGACTGGGACCTCCATATTTCTGAAAAGGTCCCACCAAGGCGGAATGGTGATCTCGAGAATCCTTTTCCCTATCTCAATGGTTTTCTGTTCTCGAGTGTAGAAGTGTTTTTGTGAGATAATTACAGCTTTTAGCAGATCAGTAAGATGTTCGGGTAGAGGGGGAATTGCATAGCCAAAATGTACAACATAATCCTGCAAGTTTGTAATGTTTTCCTTCACAGTGAGGTGAACAGTGGAGGGTTCAGGAATGGGGACAATCCGTTCCTGGGCTGCTTGAACTGATGCCTCAGGTTTGAAGCAAAAACTGCTGTCACTTATCGGACACCAGAAGTGTCCATGTTGGTAGTGGGGCACACTGGTGGTGACACAATATGTCCCACCCCCTATGTATGCTACTGTTGTAGAGAGTAGATATATATATATAGACTTAGGCATTAGGCACCTGCTGGATATTTAAAACTCACATAAGCTTAAATGGACACACACATAAAATGGCTGCCCAGGCATTATGGGAAATCAGGTAGTCAAACTGTGAACTGTTGAACGTTCACTGACCGAACAATAACCCTGTGAGGCCCACTGTAGGAATGCCTGGGAAGACAGAGATAAGAAGGAAACCATCTCCTGTGAACAAGGCCATAAACCAATTAATTCTCCCAGATGAAAGAACTAGGGAGAGAACCTATAAAGCCATCGATCAGCCCAAGCTGACAATAACCGAACATATGGTTCCCTGGATACTAGGAGAATTCTATTGGGTTAAAAGAACCTACATGTAATCGTTGTGATTGGCTTGTGTCCAGCCGTGATGGGCTGTGTAACTGTAGTAAACTGTTTTGTAACTGTTGTGAAACATATAAAGGTGCATGTAACTCTTTGTTCTGTGGAGAGAAACCTGGATACGGTCCTGTGTGTTTCCTCCCCGCTGAGCGTTATTAAATGCCGCCAGGCATTGGAACCGACTCTGAGTGTTGAGTGATTCTTCTAAGAAAACACTAACGCTAACAATGGCGTAGTCGACGGGATTTCCCGGAGTCGCTGGACGCCCTTGGAAAAAAAACCCGGGTGAGTATAAAAAACAATTTTTAAGTATAAAGGGTGCGGAAGGTGGAAGCTGGTTGATCGACATGAGGAGACGGTCTAATATCTCAAACGCCTAGCCTGAGCCTGAATTAAGAGGACTTTTGTCCCACGTGACGGCCAGGAACCAAGTAGGCATAGGGAACACACTTAGGCCGTGGGATCGTGATACCGAGAGACATCTTCCGGACCCAGTAGTGTAATTTGAAATACCCCAGGGTAGAACCAAGTGGTGTACAGCGGCTAATGGAATCCAAACCTGTGAACAGGGTCGGACCAACGGGCTGAGCGGTGGTAGGTAGTCGTTAAGGATACGTAGAGCACTGCGGGAATTGCTTAAACGCGTTTTTAAGAATTGTATAAGTTTGTGTAACAGCAGAACTTGTGACCTGACAGTAGCCAAGAGACAGTTTACTACAAGTCGCGCTAGAAAGAAAGCGGACCTCTGAGAGTAGATTCCTAACGGTACTAGTCCTACCCAGGAATGGCCATGAAAACAAGTAAACTCGAGTGGAGACCAGAAGGGTCGCTTACCCGCCACCTGGCGGAAAAACAAAAGAAGCTAATTGAAAAAATGATTAAAGCAGGGTGGAATCCTCAGGAATTAGTTATGTGAGGAATTATTTAGATAAAACTATGAATTCCCTGAAAGGTCATGGATCCAAAAATAGAGCCGGCCAAAACAAGAAGAGAGACTGTTGTAAATCGTTGAGTGAGAAGTGTCTGTGTGATTTTTGACTGCAGAATGAATTTTTTTATGTTTTCATGTTCCGAAAGCCTGGTTGGAAGAGGAATGCAAGTGTCTGTTTATTTTAGAAACAGAGTGAAAGTCTTTTTTTTAACCCTTTGTAATGTTGTCCTGTATGTGGGAAGTTTTAAGACATTTAAGTTAGAAACGCAGGTGTGGATTTATTCGGATGATAAGTTACGGAGCTAGGAAAATAAACAAATAAAGAATAGGTTTGTTAAGCAAAATATTTATTTGACATGCTCACTTACTTGCCGAAAGAAAACATGCAATGATTGATTGGGTTGAAAGACATAAATTTGGTCTCGGAATGAGATAAAGAATGCTTTAAAAAAAAAGAGAGCTTCTAAAAAAAAAAAGTTTTAAATAAAGATTGAAATTACAAAGTTTGAATTGGGATTTTGAGATATTCAGAGAAGGCACAGGAAATACTGAGGTGGATTTAAAAAAAAAAAGAAAAAGATTAAATTAAATCTGATCAGGTCAAACTCCTGGGCAAGTGGCGAGCTATCTGCGAAGGTGTAAAAGGAACTTTTGGAAAATGTTAAAAAACAGCAAGCTTTAGTAACGACTTTGAAACTGGAGCATTTTGAGATAACGAAAGGCAGCCCTCAAACTCTCAAAGCTGGTCTCCATTCCAGTTATGGAGAAAAAGAAAAAGATAAAGACGCCACTTTGAAAGTAAACAAATGATTTTAAATTAACAACTTTATGGAGTTACGAACCCTCCGTGTAAAATACAAAACCTAATTTGAAGAAAGGAAAAAAAATGTAACGGACTAAATGGAAAAAGACATAACTTACTAAATACTAGTTGATGTTTGCTGTGAAAAAGATATTGGTTTAATTAGAAGAGAAAAAAAATTGGAATAAGTAAAAAACACTCTACATGGATTCGAATTTTCAATTATGAAAAAGTTTCAATGCAGTTTGAAAAGATTTCCAAAATGGACAGTGTTTATCAAAAATGTCCCGAACAGTCTAAACAAGCAGGAGGGTTTTGAAGATAACGAGGAGAAAGAGAGAAATAAAAAAAAAACAGAATTGAATTTCAGTAAACAAAATTGCTATTGTATGTGTGGTCTTGTTTTAAAACAATTAAAAAAAAAAAATTCTTTGGCAAGTACTTGAATTAGAAGTTAAGAAAACATTGGAGTTTACTCTAATGATTTATGCTGTTTTTAACGGATTCCTAATTTCGAAGCCAGTTTTGAAGGCACAAAGACTTTTTTTTTCAGATGATTACGTGAAGTCACGTAATGACATCAGGTCTTCTTACAAACCTGGAAAGGAGTTAACCCTTTCCATTGACAGCCGTTTTATACTGAACATTATTAATTTGGATTTCTTAATAGGAAAAAAAAGACTCACCTAACAGAGGAAACAAAAATAAAAACAGAACTAGCTTATGTAATAATACTTGCCTGATACAATAAAGAAATAGATATTCAATAAAACAAATTGAAGAGTTAAAAGCTAAGATAAACAGGCTGGAAGAGATAACAGGACTAGACGGATAGTGCAGTGCGCAGCCATAGCACCATCACCTATGGCAATAGAGCCAATGTACCCCACGGTGGGTAGGTGTAGTCCACAAACCCAACCTAATGGTAAAGCAGACAGCGATGTTTGGAGGAATAGCTTTGGCCTTGGTCATAGGAGTTTGGGTAATATTTAAGTGAGTAAAGACACGGGCGCACGCCCTACAGATTCAGCTCGAAATGGTTCGATTATAACCTTGTGCTTCTGATTTTTCAGGGTGACAGGGACTCTCGTAGAGCAAAAAACTTAACCCCTGGTGACGACCAGGCCGTCTGTTTAAAATTACAGATAATACTTACCGGAATGGGAATACGAACGGCGCTACTCGTAATATGGATAGCCCTGCGACATGCACGTACCCTGGGCAACACCGACGGACAGCAGAGCACGCTGGAAATAAACAACTATATGAACTATGGAGTCTTGTTTAATTTAACGGACGGAATGTGCATCCCAGCAGCCAAGGACTGGAGCAAGGACAGGACTTATTTTAATGTATGGTTACAAGTGAATCCTAATAAGAATCCTAATAAGAATAAGAGTATGTGTACAGTGCTCCACGGGTATAAGGAGCAGATGCATTAAACGGAGGGATGTCAAAGGGCCTGATGAATGTACTTTCGGCATAATTTGCGCGCCTCCGGGACAATCCCAGCAATCAGTCATCCGCAAGAAGGGAGTGGGGCTGTGTGGGTATTACGAGGAGGCGGGGGCGGCTGCAATATCATTGTATGTATGTTTCTCACCCCCTCCGACACCGCGCCCCATAAGAATCACTACATTGCCCGAGGAACTGCCTTGCCCCATAACTGCGAAGGGACCAGAGAATGGGATTGTAATGTACAGCGAGGGGGAACTGTTGTATGATAATGTTAGACATGAAATTGTGCCTGTTCTGATCAATATTTCAGGCATCCAGATGCTGGAATACAGTACAGAACAGTCAAGGAAGATGTACAATGTATTAAGTAAAGTTGTAATGCAGCAGGCTGCCGATGCAATGGGTGCCAGTAAGTTCCGGGGACAGGGGTTAGCCCCAGGATGAAGAGGGAAATAGTTAATGATGTTGCTACCGTTTTCAATACAGAGACCTCCGTAGTGAACTCGATAGACATCCAAGGATTAAATGAGAGGGTGGAACAGCTTAGAGGGGTGATGAAGGGGTTATTGGAGAGGGTGGAGCAAAACCAGGAAGACCAGGCCAACCTAGGAAAGGAGGGTGCCAAAATCCAGTTGGATGGCATCTCAGTCCTGGAAGCTCACGCTAAAACCATCAATCACCTCATTGATAGAGAACAAGAAGATACAATAAAGCAAGGACAGGGGCAACTCTGTCATGCTTATGGTCTGTGGATGGTGGGACAGATCCGCTACAACCTCGACCAGATCCAACGCGGGGAAGTACCCGATTGGATAGACAGTTCACATTTAGCTCAGTTGGCGAACCAAAGGGGGACACTGGATAATTGTACTCTGAAGGGACTGACCCGAGTATACCCCGCAATTCCAGATTGCCAGATGGGTAGGACTACCGGGATAGGGATAGTCCTGTTGATCCCTATAGCAACGCCGGACTCAGGGCTGTTCCCCTTATACCAACTAGAGAATATCGGAGTAATACGGGAAAATGTCTCCATACGCTACTACCTAACCACCACCTCTGCCGTTCGTCGAAACAACATACTTACTGGGATTTCCCTAGCAGATTGCAAGCAAAGGGGGGAAATCACAGTATGCCCTCACCCGGTGGGCCGAGGGGAACTAGACGAGTGCGGGTTTAACCGAACCAACGGGTGTGTACTAGAAATAGTGCCCGCACACATGCACTTCGCGAGGGCAGGCTACGGAGGGAGGGGAAGATACTGCGTCTCTACCACAGAGCGTTCATACCAGTATAATGACCTACAGTGCCCTATACCGCAGCCAAACTTTTGCTTTACACCACTACGACCTGTCGCGATCGGGCAAGCACATATCACCCAGGTTAGGCGCCGGAAGTCCGAAGTTATTGAAGTAACTGATCAGCTCCATGATCATTTGCAGGATTATGACGAGCCAGAGCAGGTCCCTATCCCACATCTAACCGAAGTATTACGGGAGTTGAGGCTCAGAGTGGGTCAATCTGTAAAACTCTATCACCAGCTACAAACTAAAATCAAAGAACTGGAAGAAGATACCGAGGTAGACTTACAAAGTCAGAGTTGGTGGAGAAAGGTCTGGGACTGGGGAATAAATGTGAACATCCACCCATGGATCCGAATTATTTCACACACACTGGTCGGAATACAATTAATCTTAGCAATAACATGGGGCGTGATGGCCTGCCAGGTATGCAGGCGCCACAAACGGCGGAAACGGACTAATCACCGTTCCCTGGATATTAAACAGGCCTGTTTGATAAGGGGACGGGAGGAGCTAGCCTTTGTTAATTTGATTTAAGCAACCGGAACTCCTGAAACCGCGTGACTGGCCAGCACGTTGAGGCAAGGAGTACCGGGCCGTGCACAAATATCAGATAAAGGCAGTATTTCGGTTAAAAGGGGACTAGGACTAGTCCCTTTACCGAAAGGGGGAATTGTTGTAGAGAGTAGAAATATATATATAGACTTAGGCATTAGGCACCTGCTGGATATTTAAAACTCACATAAGCTTAAATGGACACACACATAAAATGGCTGCCCAGGCATTATGGGAAATCAGGTAGTCAAACTGTGAACTGTTGAACGTTCACTGACCGAGCAATAACCCTGTGAGGCCCACTGTAGGAATGCCTGGGAAGACAGAGATAAGAAGGAAACCATCTCCTGTGAACAAGGCCATAAACCAATTAATTCTCCCAGATGAAAGAACTAGGGAGAGAACCTATAAAGCCATCGATCAGCCCAAGCTGACAATAACCGAACATATGGTTCCCTGGATACTAGGAGAATTCTATTGGGTTAAAAGAACCTATATGTAATCGTTGTGATTGGCTTGTGTCCAGCCGTGATGGGCTGTGTAACTGTAGTAAACTGTTTTGTAACTGTTGTGAAACATATAAAGGTACATGTAACTCTTTGTTCTGTGGAGAGAAACCTGGATACGGTCCTGTGTGTTTCCTCCCCGCTGAGCGTTATTAAATGCCGCCAGGCATTGGAACCGACTCTGAGTGTTGAGTGATTCTTCTAAGAAAACACTAACGCTAACACTACCTGTGGAGGGACATGGTCTTGTGCTGTTACCTCCATGGTGCAGTTAATAGGCTGTGCACCAGCAGCTTTAAACCCACACTGTGACTTTGAATGAGCACTCAAATACTGGGGACACAGTATTACGTGTGGACCCCGGCTCCAGCACCCGGAGAGGTCAGTACCCGTTACAGCGTGCTCCCACTTTATGACATAGGGTGGGACCGCTGCGAAACAAATGTGTGCACCTCCCTGAATAACTCCAATGTTCTCCACCCAGTATACCGAGTCGGGCTGTCCCACCCATGACCGGCATCCTTAATACTATTCCCATAATGGTGTGGTTAGATTTCCCACAGTCTACTGGGACAGGGTAGGCTTCAGAGGCTAGGCGGAGCTGGCACGGGCTTAGTGAATTGCTGTAGGGGTGGAGGGCTGCGAGGTGCTTGTTCCTGATCCAAGAGGGGACTACACCTTGTTTTAAATCCTCCAGGTTGTTGCGGCCCTCGCCCCACAACGATGCCCATATAATATGCACACCTCGTTCTGTGCAGCCTGGTCAGAAGCGTTTCTATCCTCCCGTATGAGTGCACTCACTGTCTGTGCATGTTTTTCCAGCTCAGCCACTATTTCTTTTAAATGGACAGTCATAGCCTGGTCCTCGTGTAGTTCTGATCCTACTACGGTATTCTCCTGTTTCAGGATTTTTCTTCATTGGGTCTTTAAGCTGTTTATCTGTGTTTGCAGCTCTATGTCATCTAGGCTATTTATTACAGAGGATCCTGTATTGTAGGTAATGAAAACGTCGTTTATGATTCCCCTTCTAGGTCTCCCTGAGCCCATGGTGTCCCTAGCATTTAGGGTGTATAGGTTTCCAAGTTGGGCTCATAGTCTTTAATTGACTGGCTGTCTTATTCATTTCCTTGTGGACTGATGTCTGCTTTTACTTTTATCTCACAGTCGTTCTGCTTGTAATCTTATCGGTGCTTCCTTAATAGCCATACCGGTAGTTTCCTCTTACTCCCGGGTGTTACCCAGCCTGTGCTTCTTTTAACAGCTGCACAGGTAGGTTCTTTTCCTTACTCCAGTTAACTAATACATATATACTTATCATTACACAGATAATCTTACACTATACATGTATTCACTAAACATACTTAAATTCATATTGCTAAACATCCTTAAATTCACATCGCTATATATGTACAACTGCCACCCATCTCCGAGTGGCCAGGTTAATTCCTGCCTTCTCTTTTTCTTCTTCTCCCGCTGGGTGTCCAGCGAGGTAGGTGATAGGTCGGTCTGCACCGTTTAACCCTAAGTACCCTGACCGGACGTGGGTTCGAGTCGCACACTATCGGGGGAACGTCCCTTCCGGTGCTGCAACATACCGCTCCTTTGGGGGTGGCTGCCTGGTTCCTTTCTTCCCCTGGGTGTTCTGTCTGGCTGAGGGCTATGGGCTGGGGACTCTCACTTGGTGGCTGTTCCACTGCTATCTCTTCTGGGGATCCCTCGTTGCCCGAGGCTACTGGCTAGGTGTTCCTGCTCGCGGGCTGGTCTCTGACCTTAGGTGCCCTTTTGCGGCTGGTTCCTCTCCTGGGGCTGAACCATTTAAATTGGCTGGTGACCACGGTGTCTTTGGCCGTGGTGTGCGGGGAGTCCTTCTTAAGGCTCCGGCTGCTGGGGGTGCGTCCGAGTCCCAAATGATTGGGGAGACAGTTCCTCCAGTAACACAGTCCACCATCCCTCTAGGTGCAGTCTGTGGGTCTGCCATGTCCCCTGTGGGATTACCACAGTCGGAGGCTGTTGGCTGGGGGTCTTTAGTACGGTTTACAGTTTTCTGCTGTCCCTTGCGTTTAACTGCTGCCCCTGGGTTGAAAAGTTTGCACTGATTTATGTGGAACCACTTTGTTCGGCGGGGCAATTTTATGGCATAGACAATGTGATACGGTCCCATGTACAGTGCCTCAAAGACCCCTACTTTTGCGTAGTTTCTCACCATAACCTGGTCCCCTATCTCCCACTCGTGGTGCTTGCGGGGTTCTAGCAGCAGTCGGTTGCTCCGATGCTGTTTTCCCATGTTGCTAGCAACCTGCCAGTGAATCTGTTTAAGGTGTTCAAACAGATTCCTGACAAAGCTGTCCCGGTTCACTTCCCTAAGCTGATCTTCTGTGAGTCCTGAGGCTAACACATGGGTGAGGGTTCGCATGGCTCTGCTGGTCATGAGCTCGTGCAGGGAGTACCCCGTGCTCTTTGACTGGCTGGCCTGGATCCCCATGAGGACCAGTGGTAGGACCTCTAGCCACCTCTTGGGTGAGCCCCTGTCTCTTTGCGCAGCCTTTCTTTGATGGTGCGGTTTAAACGCTCCACAGACCCGGATGACTGCGGGTTGTGGGCGACATGCCACTTTCCTTTGATGCCGAGCACCTTAAGGATCTCCTGCATCACCTGCCCGGTGAAGTGACTTCCTTGGTCAGACTCCACGTATTGTGGTAGTCCACATCGAGAGAACACTTCTCTGACTAGTATCCTAGCTGTTCCCAGGGCAGTAGCTATTCGGCATGGGAAGGCTTCCACCCATTTGGTGAATACATCCACGAATACTAGGCAGTACTTGTAATCTCCCTGGGGAGTGGGTAGCGGCCCGATGTAATCGATTTGAATTGGCTGCCAGGGTCCCTCTACCCTCTTGATATGTCCCATAGACACCTTTCTTTTCTGGGGGTCGGGGTTGTTGGCCGCGCACACCAGACAGCTAGCACAGAACTCGCGGACTTCTTCACTGAGTCTTGGCCACCACCCTGCCTGTTCCACTCAATGCCAAGTGGTCTCAGGTCTGGGTTGTCCTGCTCCTGGACCCTCATGGGCCAGCTGGAGGAATTCCCTCCGGTGTTGTTGCGGTACTACCCATTGCTCCCCCCTGAACAGCATGTCTTCTTTAATGGCAATTGCTGCGGTGCCGTATGGGCCGTCTACCCTTTCCCCTTTAGCTAGCGTGTTCAGGACAGTTTTGAGGACGGGGTCTTGGGTCTGGGCCATTTTTGTACGGATTCCAGAGCGTGCCTGTGTGGGCCCCCTGCTTGACTAACATATCAGCCTGCTGGTTTCCCTCGCTACGGGGTTCAGTGGTAGAATGTGCCTTCACTTTATGTATGAAGATATTCCCTTCCTCCCCTACGACTTTCGCGATCTTTTCCAGTAGGGGCTTAATTGCCAGGGGTCTCCCGTCTGCGGATGTATATCCGTGGCTGGCCCAAATAGCCAGGTACTCTGCACACGAATTGCATGTGAACATACCGTCCGAGCAAATTGTATATGGGGTAGGGAATTCTTCGGGGTGTGTGAATACATACACCACCACAGACAGTTCAGCATGCTGGGTGCTCATAGTACTGGGGAGTTTAATCGCCAGGGCAATGCCTGCCTCGGGGTCATAAACCCCGCAGCCTGTGAGTCGTTCACCCGCAGATACTGTGCTTGAACCGTCCACATAGATCTCTCGGCCTGTGAGGTATAACCCAGCCCGAAAGCCTATGTTAATTTCCCATACCCCTTCGCTGGAACACCGGTGGGCTGTCCCTGGATAAATCATGTTGGCTGCGAGTCTAGGCTCGCAGAGACCCTTTACCTTTAGGTCCATTTAGGAGAGGAGCAGGGTCCAGTGAGCAATGCGGGCACTGCTCACTGTCCTGTCCTTAATTCTCCCATCCAGGAGCATTTGGGTAGGCATATGTGATAGGGGATCCCCCTGTGAAGACCAGTGATCTTTTCACAGCCCAGTGAGTGGCTAGGAGGTGCCGCTCACAGTTGGAGTATCCCTTCTCCACGTCGGTGAGTATCCTGGAGGAGTAGACCACTGGTCTCAGCCGTCCGTGCCGCTCTTGGAGCAGTACTGCGCTCAGGCTGTCCCCACTGGCTGCTACCTCCAGGAAAAACTCTTTACCCCCATCTATGGCTCCGAGAGCTGGCGCGGTCTGCAGGTCTTTTTTGAGTTGGATAAATGCTGCCTCGCAATCTTTGTCCCATTCCCACTCCACTCCCTTGTATAGGAGTCGGAGCAGAGGGGCTGCGGTGGCTGCATAATCCTCAATGAAATCTCTGCAGTACCCGGTTAGCCCTAGAAAAGATCTTACTCCTGTTACTGTGTTGGGGGTGTGCAACTTCTGCACTGCTTCCCTCCTAGCTTTGTCAATGGCTCTCTCCCCAGCGCGCACGGCCAGTCCCAGGAATTTTTCTTCCTTCAGGCCGATCTGTGCCTTCTTGAGGTTTACTTTAAATCCTTCTTCTTTCAGCAGCTCCAGCAGCTCAGCCAGCAGTGGGCCATGCTCCTCCCCCTCATCGGTGAACAGGAGCAGATCATCCACATACTGTACAAGCTGCTGGGGTCTGGTGAAACTCTTTAAACAGTTGGCCATACACTGATGGAAAATACTGGGGCTGTTGTGGAAGCCCTGAGGGAGGCAGTTCCAAGTGTATGCTGTCCTTTAAAGGTAAAAGCAAACTTGTACTGATCTTCCCTTCTTAAAGGTATGGACCAGAACCCGTTGGAAATATCCAGCACCGTGAAGGTGGTCGCGGAGGCTGGGATACTTCGAATGAGGTTGGCAACAGCAGCAATGGTGGGTGCACAGGCGAGGATGTTACGGTTGAGTACTCGATAGTCCACCGTGGTTCTCCAGGAGTTGTCCGGTTTCTTAACCGGCCACAATGGAGAGTTCACATGGGTAGCTATTGGTCTCAATACCCCATGTTTAGCCAGCGAACCCAAGGCTGTTTCCATGTCTGCCTCTGCCTCCCTGGGGAAGTTTTACTGTTTCTGTGGTTGGGTCATGGGGTCCCCATCGATGCTAACCTCGACCCCATTTATTCTCCCACAGTCGTGTTTGTGAGTGGCAAAAGCTGCAAGGTTTTTCCTCACATATTCTTGATATTCTACAGGGGTGTTACTGACCAGTGATTCAAGGTCGTAACCCTCCTTTCGTTTCATGGTGCACACCGTCCCTTTTCCCTGTTTTCCCGGGATAACCATCACCTCACTCTCCTGTCCCGTACAGACTGACCCCCAAAGACAGTGGTTTCTTAAATCCACTAGGATCCCGTGGCCTAGGATGAAGTCAGCCGCCAGGATCTCTCTCCCTTCATGCTCCCACTTCATCAGGACACAAGTCCACTTAGTGTGGAGTGTGCCTAAATGAATGGAGAGCGGAACGGAGAATGAGCCTGTTCAGTGCCTGTGAAACCCACCAAGCTGTAGGGGACCTCGCTAGACAGAGGTGAGGCGGCGGGGTTAGCTGCATAGACAAGGGTGCTTGAGGCACCGGTGTCCAGCAGGTAATTCCCTTTCACCTTTTCCACTTCCATCTGTACGGTTAGTCTCCCCCAAGCAGGGGGCACACAGGTGGACGGGCTGTGCCTGTCCAAGTCACGGTTTTGGTTGGGAGGGGGCAGATGGGAGTTTGGTACCGGTGGCGGTGGCTACCTTTCCAGGGCTATCTAACATGGCTCGGAGCGCAGTTAAAAATATCTCAAACGAGTGGGGAGGGACTGGCTTATTTGTTTCAGTCTTTTGTGCAGGGGCTGGAGAATTCTTTCCTGCGCTATTCTTCCAAGGATTTTTACAATCCTTTCTCCAGTGCCCACTCTTTCCCCACCCAGCGTCGGCGAGAGGCGTGAGTTCCGGGGTCGGCGAGAGGCCTATAAAGGCCCAGCGTCGGCGGCAGTTTGGAGCAGCGTCGAGAAGGTGCATGGAGAGGCGTGAGTTCCGGGTCGGCGAGAGACGTACTTGTGCAGCTACAGGGAGAAGGCAAAAAAGAAGTAGAAAGAAACAGAAATGTGACGTCAGAGCCAAGGGGGTAAGTGATTGGCTGGTGATTGGTGAGTAGTTTTTCTTTTTTCTCTTCTGTAACAGTGAGTAAACTTTAGCATTGTTGTTGCTTATCTAAGGGTTAAGTCATGGCAGGACAGCTCGGTCACGTGTTATGCTCCTCCTATGCCATGTGGGAACTCAGGGACGACACCAGTGTTCCTGACGACTACGTGTGCGGGAAGTGTATCCGCCTCCAGCTCCTGACGGTCCGCGTTGCGGAGTTGGAGCTGAGGGTGGATTCACTCTGGAGCATCCACGATGCTGAGAATGACGTGAGTAGCACGTGTAGCGAGTTGGTCGTACCGCAGGGAAAGGGTCCACAGCCAGATAGGGAATGGAAGACCAGCAGGAAGAGCAGTGCAAGGAAGGTAGTGCAGGGGTCCCCTGTGGTCATCCCCCTGCAAAACAGATACACTGCTTTGGGTACTGTTGGGGGGGATGACTCATCAGGGGAGGGCAGCAGCAGCCAAGTTCATGGCACCATGGCTGGCTCTGTTGCACAGGAGGGCAGGAAAAAGAGTGGGAGAGCGATAGTGACAGGGGATTCAATTGTAAGGGGAATAGATAGGCGTTTCTGCGGTCGCAACCAAGACTCCAGGATGGTATGTTGCCTCCCTGGAGCAAGGGTCAAGGATGTCTCGGAGCGGGTGCAGGACATTCTAAAAAGGGAGGGAGAATAGCCAGTTGTCGTGGTGCACATTGGTACCAACGACATAGGTAAAAAAAAGGATGAGGTCCTCCGAAACAAATTTAAGGAGCTAGGAGCTAAATTAAAAAGTAGGACCTCAAAAGTAGTAATTTCGGGATTGCTACCAGTGCCACGTGCTAGTCAGAGTAGGAATAGCAGGATAGCGCAGATGAATACGTGGCTTGAGCAGTGGTGCAGCAGGGAGGAATTCAAATTCCTGGGGCATTGGAACCGGACGGTTTGCACCTGGGCAGGACCGGAACCAATGTCCTCGGGGGAGTGTTTGCTAGTGCTGTTGAGGAGGAGTTGAACTAATATGGCAGGGGGATGGGAACCAATGCAGGGAGACAGAGGGAAACAAAAAGGAGACAAAAGCAAAAGACAGAAAGGAGATGAGGAAAAGTGGAGGGCAGAGAAGCCCAAGGCAAAGAACAAAAAGGGCCACTGTACAGCAAAATTCTAAAAGGACAAAGGGTGTTAAAAAAACAAGCCTGAAGGCTTTGTGTCTTAATGCAAGGAGTATCCGTAATAAGGTGGATGAATTAACTGTGCAAATAGATGTTAACAAATATGATGTGATTGGGATTACAGAGCTATGGCTCCAGGATGATCAGGGCTGGGAACTCAACATTTAGGGGTATTCAACATTCAGGAAGGATAGAATAAAAGGAAAAGGAGGTGGGGTAGCATTGCTGGTTAAAGAGGAGATTAATGCAATAGTTAGGAAGGACATTAGCTTAGATGATGTGGAATCTATATGGGTAGAGCTGCAGAACACCAAAGGGCAAAAAACATTAGTGGGATTGCAAAAAACATTAAGACGGATTGCAAAAGTTTCTATAGATATATAAAGAGAAAAAGGTTAGTAAAGACAAACGTAGGTCCCCAGCAGTCAGAATCAGGGGAAGTCATAATGGGGAACAAAGAAATGGTGGACCAATTGAATAAGTACTTTGGTTCGGTATTCACTAAGGAGGACACAAACAACCTTCCGGACATAAAAGGGGTCAGAGGGTCTAGTAAGGAGGAGGAACTGAGGGAAATCCTTATTAGTCGGGAAATTGTGTTGGGGAAATTGATGGGATTGAAGGCCGATAAATCCCCAGGGCCTGATGGACTGCATCCCAGAGTACTTAAGGAGGTGGCCTTGGAAATAGCGGATGCATTGACAATCATTTTCCAACATTCCATTGACTCTGGATCAGTTGCTATCGAGTGGAGGGTAGCCAATGTAACCCCACTTTTTAAAAAATGAGGGAGAGAGAAAACAGGGAATTATAGATCGGTCAGCCTGACATCGGTCGTGGGTAAAATGATAGAATCAATTATTAAGGATGTCATAGCAGCGCATTTGGAAAGAGGTGACATGATAGGTCCAAGTCAGCATGGATTTGTGAAAGGGAAATCATGCTTGACAAATCTTCTGGAATTTTTTGAGGATGTTTCCAGTAGAGTGGACAAGGGAGAACCAGTTGATGTGGTATATTTGGACTTTCAGAAGGCTTTCGACAAGATCCCACACAAGAGATTAATGTGCAAAGTTAAAGCACATGGGATTGGGGGTAGTGTGCTGACATGGATTGAGAACTGGTTGTCAGACAGGAAGCAAAGAGTAGGAGTAAATGGGGACTTTTCAGAATGGCAGGCAGTGACTAGTGGGGTACCGCAAGGTTCTGTGCTGGGGCCCTAGCTGTTTACACTGTACATTAATGATTTAGACGAGGGGATTAAATGTAGTATCTCCAAATTTGCAGATGACACTAAGTTGGGTGGCAGTGTGAGCTGCGAGGAGGATGCTATGAGGCTGCAGAGTGACTTGGATAGGTACTGTGAGTGGGCAAATGCATGGCAGATGAAGTATAATGTGGATAAATGTGAGGTTATCCACTTTGGTGGTAAAAACAGAGAGACAGACTATTATCTGAATGGTGACAGATTAGGAAAAGGGGATATGCAACGAGACCTGGGTTTCATGGTACATCAGTCATTGAAGGTTGGCATGCAGGTACAGCAGGTGGTTAAGAAAGCAAATGGCATGTTGGCCTTCATAGCGAGGGGATTTGAGTACAGGGGCAGGGAGGTGTTGCTACAGTTGTACAGGGCCTTGGTGAGGCCACACCTGGAGTATTGTGTACAGTTTTGGTCTCCTAACCTGAGGAAGGACATTCTTGCTATTGAGGGAGTGCAGCGAAGGTTCACCAGACTGATTCCCGGGATGGCGGGACTGACCTATCAAGAAAGACTGGATCAACTGGGCTTGTATTCACTGGAGTTCAGAAGAATGAGAGGGGACCTCATAGAAACATTTAAAATTCTGATGGGTTTAGACAGGTTAGATGCAGGAAGAATGTTCCCAATGTTGGGGAGGTCCAGAACCAGAGGTCACAGTCTAAGGATAAGGGGTAAGCCATTTAGGACCGAGATGAGGAGAAACTTCTTCACCCAGGGAGTGGTGAACCTGTCGAATTCTCTACCACAGAAAGTTGTTGAGGCCAATTCACTAAATATATTCAAAAAGGAGTTAGATGAAGTCCTTACTACTAGGGGGATCAAGGGGTATGGTGAGAAAGCAGGAATGGGGTACTGAAGTTGCATGTTCAGCCATGATCTCATTGAATGGCGGTGCAGGCTAGAAGAGCCGAATGGCCTGCTCCTGCACCTATTTTTTATGTTTCTATGTTTCTATGTTTCTAAAGCAGGTACGTTTTGTATCGGACGGGTTGCCCCCCTCGTCGCACCATTCCCTCTTGTCTTGGTTAGGTTGGATTTTGTGAACCCTTCCCTTGTGTGTGTGCTCTTCTGTCCCTCTGCTGTTTCTGTAAGCTAGGGTCAGCTGCTTAAGCACGCCCTGTTCTGTGGCTTGGGAATCTCTGGGGTCGAACCAGGCCTCAGCCTTGGTTCTTATTCTGGGTAAACTGTTAGCTACTAGGCTTCGGAGCCAGTGTGCTAATTCGTCCGGGTTTAAGTGATCCCTGTCTATGTCCCCACTACAGGCGCTTTTGTACACCGGCCAGTCGGTCTGCGAAAGTCTGTGTGGTTTCTCCTGTGAGCTGCACCATTTTTTCTCGAGAAGGGACTCCCGTCATTGCAGCCCATAGCTTCTAAAATGTCTTTCTGGACGGCAGCAAGTGTTTTCTGCCCTCTTTTGCTCTCAGTAGAGATGGACTGATACAGTTTGCTGTCATGGGATAGGGGAAGCATCTTTGCCATTTCTGCATCTTCGCACCCAATAATATCCCCTGCCTGTTCCACCTGAACCAAGGGGTCTCCCTTTGGTGTTAGCTTTCCCAGGTGGCTTATCATAGCCCTAAGCTGGTGAGGAGTGTGGGGGACCACAAACTGACTTTCCAGGGGCCCTGGACCCTCGTTAAGGGTGGGCGGGCCAAACTTCTGTTGCCGGTTTGGGCACATTGGCCCTGGTTCTGGCTCTCCCTGTTCTGGCTCGCCTCCCTCTCCTCCCTGTGGCCAAGCCGAGCTGAAACTCGGTGCTACAGGTGATGGTGGTTCACTATCTCTGTTCGTTCCGCAACTGATTTGCCCCTCCTGTTGCTGAACCGGTTTAGTCACCGGTGCCACAGGTGGTGGCCAGGTAGTTTCTTCCTTATCTTCCAGGTTTACCTGGGGCGTACCCGGGCTTATTAGGCATACCATGCCTTTTGCCTTGGACAGAGCAAGGTTTAAACTTTTAATTTGTTGCTGGCAGGGACCGTGGTCTCCCGATTCAAACCCATTAGTGCTAGCAACTTTATACGCTGCTTGCACATCTTTTAATCTTTCCTGGAGCTCTTTTACTTGTAGGGTGAGGCGAGTGCTTTCCTCCCTCAGTGACTTTTCATTACTTTTGGCCTCGGTAACCTGACATTGAAAATAGTCCTGACTGTTTTTAAACCTTTCCATTATTTGGGTCCTTTCCTGTTTTAGCTTACTGAGTTCTCCTGATAATCTTTCCTGACATAACCCTTTCCTGGTAGCTCTCTGCACATTCCCATAACTCTGCCTGTAATGTTTCATTCATTCTGTCTCGCAGTTGGACCTGTTGCTGTAGCCAGACCAACCAAATTGCTTTCTCTACTGCTTCTTTGTGATCTTTGCTTGCTGTCCACTGGGCTGCAGCGTCAGCCGGACGCTCAGCGCACAATAGACTAAGCACCCATTCCTTAGTTACATTCACTTTCTTATACACATAGGAGGAAATCCTCTCTTCCATTTTGGTTCTTTGCCCCAAACCAGCACTCTCTACATCGCACCCCGTGTACCAGAGTCCTGCCGCAGTCACCATTTTGTAAGGGGAGCTGTGTGTGGTGTGTGGGTCTCTATGAGGGGGTCAGGTTCCCTTCTGACCAACTCATTCAACCAGACAGGTTACCTCATTCCTCACAACCAGAAGAGTTCCAATAATCAAGTGGACTTCCTTTATTCCCTAGGTCCACCCACGGGCTTGAATTTGTCTTGTAAAAGTTCATAATTCTATTAAAGTTCGTAGTTTCTTCCATAAGCACTTTAGAGTTCCAATCTTTTTGGTTGATAGTCCCAAATTAAATTTCCTTTCGAATGAGCCCAAACACAGGGGGGGGTTCTGGTGAATTTTGCTCTCTGCACTGCTCCCTGGCCTTAAAGGCTGGGGTTTGCAGCGAGGCACTGAGGAGGGAAGGAGTTGTGTTGAGGGATGGCTGGTGCTGCTGGATCAAGAAGGGCAAGTAGATTTTCGGACGCCGAGTTGGAGACCCTAATGCAGGCTGTGGAGGGAAGGAGGCGAGTCCTATACCAGACGCAGGGAGACCCACTCGCGAGGTGTTTACCAATGCCTGCAAGGAGATTGCTGTGGAGGTCTCAGGGACCTCCATTCATAACCGCACCGCCACGCAGTGCAGAAAATGGCTGAATGACATCATCCATCTGATGAAAGTGAGTACCTCTTCCACCAACTGCTGACCTTGCATCTGCGAGCCTCTCCTTCATCTTTCTCTTATTTCCCACCTTCACAATATAGTCACTGAAGCAGCATTTCATTGTTGAGGCCTGTTTATATATATGTGTGGGTTTGCACAATGGAGGTTCCCTCTCATCTCACAGTTACAGCTGCATGTCAGGGACACACTTGTGCACTCCTTTCTGACGCGTCACCACAGCGGTACTCACCAATTATTCTTTGTTTTGCAGGACAAACTTGCTCATAATAGAATGGAGCAAAGGAGGACTGGTGGTGGCGAGGCTGACATCCAAATCCTCACATCCTTGTAGGAGAGGGTTAAGGCGCTCGTCGGGAGACATGGTGCCTTCCCTGTGACCACCGGTACTGGTGATGCTGATGTGGGTAAGTGACGGGCCTCCTTTAAAGCTATCTCTCTCTGACTGCTCCAGCGCCTACTGTGCCTTTCCCTCTGAAAGTGTGCTCATTGCAGCCTCCATGTGTCAATCCCCTACCTCCCCTCATGGCAGCCCTTCTCCCATTAACGCTTGCAGATGAGAGGCCGAGCGGCAGAACAGGAGACAGTGAAGCACTACCTGTGAGACCAGTGCCCGGCCTTGATGACACCCTTGAGGACATCAGTAGCGAAATGTTTAATGACAGCATCGAGGACATTGAGGGCTCCAGCCTTGCTGACACCCTGGAGCACACTCCATCGTTTGGGGAGCTCAGTGATGAGAAAGAGGAAGAGGAGGACACTGCCGGCAGCACCACGTCAGTGCTTCCACCCACACGCGCAAGCTCAGATACTGGGAGTGCGCGGTCTGATCTAGTTCAGATAGTACAGGGGTTTGCACTGGGTATTGCACCGGGATGTAGAGGGCTGCAGCATGGTGACGGGGCTAGAGAACCTCAGGTGCCATCTCTCTGGGGGGCGAGTCCGCACTGGAGTTCTGCCGAGGAGGACTCAGACGAGCCCATCGATGTCGTGGCTTATGAGCAAAGTGTGGAGGCCATGCATTCCCAGATGTTGGGGACACTGACACGGGTGCCAGAGAGGCTGTCGGAAGTGGTGAAGAGTGTGGAGGAGTCCGTCTCCCGCATAGTCGACAGCTCTGCGCATTCCATGGAGCCCATCATTGCCAGTGTGTAGGCGATGGTGGACTCCTAGATTGTCCGTGCGGATCCAGCTGTGATGCGCAACTTGTAGGTGATGTGGCAGCTGCCATTACAGCATAGACACGAGGGCATGAGCGCATGGTGCTGGTTTGGAGACGATGGCCACGGGCCTGGGAGCTCAGAATGCTCCTATGCATTCTGGGCAACAGGCCACGGAGCATCAAACTGCTGCCATGTCTGCTGGCTTTGAGACTCAGGCTGCTCTCATGCAGCCTCAGCTCGATGCCACCCGACACCTCAGTGTTGCCTTCGCGGCTGGGTCCACCACGGGCCAGGGGGGACCTTCCAGTGTGGCACCACAGCCCCGACCTGACCTCCCTCAGATTGGTGGTGGTGGTAATGTGCCGCCCTCGGTGAGTGACTCAGGCTCCTCGGACTAGGATCCTGATGATGCGCTCCCTCAGGATCACAGCATTTCTGGCCCCAGACCTGTCACTCCGCCAGTTCCTCCACGCATGGCCTCGCCCGAGCCAAGCCACAGTGAACCCTCTCAGTCTACAGCCGGCCCTTCCAGGCCCAAAGCTGGTCGAGGGCACCCTCAAAGGACACCTGCAGCTCCACACAGGGAACACAGCAGCCTTCCCAGACCCATGGAGTATAATGTGGGAAAATGTGAGGTTATCCACTTTGGCAGAAATAATAGAAAAGCAAATTGTAATTTAAATGGAGAAAAGTTGCAAAGTGTTGCAGTACAGAAAGACCTGGGGGTCCTTGTGCATGAAACACAAAAAGATAGTATGCAGGTACAGCAAGTAATCAGGAGGACAAATGTAATGTTGGCCTTTATTGCAAGGGGGATAGAGTATAAAAGCTGGGAAGTCCTGCTGCAACTGTACAGGCCACACCTGGAGTACGACGTACAGTTTTGGTCTCCGTATTTAAGGAAGGATATACTTGCATTGGAGGCTGTTCAGAGAAGGTTCACGAGGTTGATTCCGGAGATGAGGGAATTGACTTATGAGGATAGGTTGAGTAGGTTGGGCCTATACACAGAAAAATGACAGGTGATCTTTTTGAGACATACAAGATAATGAGGGGGCTCGACAAGGTGGATGCAGAGAGGATATTTCCACTCCTAGGAGAAACTAAAACTAGGGGACATAGCGTAGGCAACTTAATAGTGTAGATGAACAAGGAGACCTTGGAGTGCTTGTCCACCGATCCCTGAAAGTTGCAGGCCAGCTCGATAAGGTGGTTAAGAAGGCATACGGAATGCTTGCCTTTATTGGCCGAGGCATAGAATATAAGAGCAGGGAGGTTATGCTTAAATTGTATAATACTTTGGTTAGGCCACAGCTGGAGTACTGCGTGCAGTTCTGGTCGCTGTATTATAGGAAGGACGTGATTGCACTAGAGAGGGTGCAGAGGAGATTTACTAGGATGCTGCCTCGAATGGAGAATCTTAGTTATGAGGACAGATTGGATAGGCTGGATTTGATCTCATTGGAACAGAGGAGGTTGAGAGGAGACCTCATTGAGGTGTACAAAATATTGAGGGGCCTGGACATAGTGGATAGTAAGGGCCTGTTTCCATTGGTGGAGTGGTCTATTATGAGGGGGCATAGTTTTAAGGTGGTTGGTGGAAGGTTTAAAGGGGATTTGAGGGGGGGCTTCTTTACGCAGTGGGTTGTGGGGAACTGGAACTCGCTGCCTGGAAGAGTGGTGGATGCAGAAACCCTCACCACTTTTAAGAGATGGTTGAAAGTGCCATAACCTGCAAGGTTATAGACCTAGAGCTGGTAATTGGGATTTGACTGGATGACCTTTTGTTGGACAGCGCAGATATAATGGTAAGTACTGTAGGGGATCGAATAAGGCGAGGGTGATCTCCTGGACTAGCTTCGATCGCCTGGATGGGTCGGAGTGGAATTTTCCCAGATTTTTTCTCCCTAAGTTGGCCTGGGTTTTTACCTGGTTTTTGCCTCTCCCAGAAGATCACATGGTTCCGGTTGGGGTGGAGTGTAGAATGTTTTAGTATAAGGGGTGTCGCAGTTGTGTGAGGTGGACTGGTTGGGCTGGGTGCTCCTTGCCTTTCCGTCATTATTCATAGGTTTATATGTAACCTTTAGGGCTACTGACCAAGGGCCATGCGGCTCTTTGTCGGCCGGCATGGACATGATGGGCCGAAATGGCCTCCTTCTACTCTGTAAATTTCTATGTTTCTCTAGTTTCATAATAAGGGGCCGCTCATTTAAAACTGAGATGAGGGGAAATTTCTTCTCTCAGAGGGTTGTAAATCTATGGAATTCTCTACCCCAGTGAGCTGTGTAGGCTGGGTTATTGAATATATTTAAGGCGGAGATAGACAGATTTTTGAGCGATAAGGGATTAAAGGGTTATGGGGAGCGGGAAGGGAAGTGGAGCTGAGTCCATGATGAGTTCAGCCATAATCTTATTGAATGGTGGAGCAGGCTCGAGGGACCAAATGGCCTTCTCCTGATCCTATTTCTTATGTTCTTATATTCTTATGAGGCAGCCACAGGGGAGACACTGAGGCGTAGTAGTATAATAGGCATGCGTAAGAGCGGTTATAAGGAAATGCACAACGGTGAGAAATTACGTTTTTGTGTAAGTTTTTTGGACTGTTTTTTGTTCTTAGTTTCTTGCACTGATTTGGAAGATGTCATAAATCTTTAATTTTTACACCTATATCTGGGCAGGTGTATCATTTGAGAGTAGGCAATTATGTATGAAGGCACTCATTGGGATGGCGATGGAAAATAGAAGCTGAAGGGTTATGTGGGGATGAAATTATTTGAATGGAGCAGCAATCAGACATCTCTGCACCTCCCTTGCAGGGTTGGGATGGCGATGACGTCTCTTGGGTGGGTGGCGAAGGGGATCCTGGTCCTCTTCTTCCTCCTCCTCCTCCTGCGCCTCTTCCTCAGTTCGTTCTGCTGGCTCGATCCTCCAGCGGCTGGCCCCTCATGCAGCAGACCACCACAAATATGGAGACCTGTTCAGGAGAGTACTGCAAAGCACCACCAGAGCGGTCCAGGCAAGGGAACCTCTATTTGACGATCCCGATGCAGTGCTCGATGATGCACCTGGTCCCAGAATGAGCGTCATTGTAGGCATGCTCAGCGACTGTCCTCGGGTTCCGAAGTGGAGTCAGCAGCCAGGTGGACAGGGGCTATCCCTTGTCTCCAAGCAGCCATCCACAATCCTAGTTTGGCCCAGTGAAGACGGCGGGCACACTGCTCTGGCACAGGATGAAGGAATCATGGCTGCTGCCTGGGTACCTGGAATCAAGTGAGGCACATAGACACACACCAGCTATACATTCAGGAAATAGAATCCCTTTCTGTTCATGAACAGCTCGTCATGGTTGAGTGGGGCCCTCAGTGCAACGTGTGTGCACCCTGCATCCTGGGTGTTATATATGAATAAAGAATCTGTCTGGATACTGTGAGCTCAAGATAAAGTGTGACCTCAGTCTTTTATTGCAGGTCTCCAGAGTGCCTCTCCAGCCTGCGAGGCCTCTTTAAGTACCTGTGCTCCCAAAGGATTGTGGGATCCCTTGGGACTCCAGGGGATGAGCCCTCTGGTGGCTGTACAAGGTATATACAAGTTTACATACATAACAACACTCCCCCAAGGTCAACAATGTAACTATTTACAAGGTGAGTCGATCTGGGGCCTTCCTTTCCCTGGTTGATCGTCTCGGTGCAAATGCTGGTTTTGGTGAGTCGTTTGTTGGGCCCTCGCTGGTCTGCTGTGCAGCTGGCCTTGCTGGGCTGCCTGGTGTGATGAGTCCTGCTGGGCTGCTGCAGGTGATGGGTTCTGCTTCGTGGCCAACCGCGGTGTCGGTTGCCACTGGTGTGTATGTTGGGGGGGTCAAAGAAGGTACTGTCCAAAGTGGGTTGCTCTGGATAGTCCATGAATCTGAGTTTGATTTGGTCCAAGTGTTTCCTGTGAATGAGTCTATTTGAAAGTTTGACCCGAAACACCCTGCTCCCCTCTTTGGCCACAATGGCGCCGGGAAGCCACTTGGGACCTTGTCCATAATTCAATACAAATACAGGATCATTGATTTCAATTTTGCGTGATACATTTGCACTATCATGATATGTACTTTGTTGAAGCCGCCTGCTCTCTATCTGTTCATGTAGATCAGGGCGAACTAACGAGAGCCTTGTCTTAAGTGTCCTTTTCATGAGCAGTTCAACAGGTGGAATCCCAGTGGGCGAGTGGGGTCTTGTGCGGTAGCTAAACAGGACTCGGGATAGGCGAGTCTGCTGTGAGCCTTCAGTTACCCTCTTCAAGCCCTGCTTGATGGTTTGCACTGCTCTCTCTGCCTGACCATTGGATGCTGGTTTGAATGGGGCAGATGTAACATGCTTGATCTCATTACGGGTCATGAACTCTTTGAACTCGGCACTGGTAAAACATGGCCCGTTGTCGCTCACAAGGACATCAGGTAGTCCGTGCGTGGCAAACATGGCCCGCAGGCTTTCAGTGGTGGCAGCGGACATGCTTGCCGACATTATCTCACATTCAATCCATTTGGAGTACGCATCTACAACAACAAGGAACATTTTACCCCAAAACAGACCTGCATAGTTGACATGGACCCTGGACCACAGTTTGGAGGACCAAGACCATAAACTGAGTGGCGCCTCCATGGGTGCATTGCTTAACTGCGTGCATGTGTTACATCTGTACACACAGGAATCTAACTCCGCATCGATACCGGGCCACCACACATGGGATCTGGCTATCACTTTCATCATTACGATGCCTGGGTGGGTACTGTGGAGGTCACTGATGAAAGTGTCTCTGCCCTTCTTGGGGACCACTACCCGATTGCCTCACAGAAGGCAGTCTGCCTGTGTAGACATTTCATCTTTGTGCCACTGGTACGGCTTTATCTCTTCCTGCATTTCCACTGCAACACTGGACCAGCTCCCGTGAAGCACACAATTTTTTACTAGGGACAGTAAGCGGTCCTGGCTTGCCCAGATTCTAATTTGTCAGGCATTGACGGGTGATTGCTCACTCTTGAATGCTTCCATAACCATGACTAAATCTGCGGGCTGCGCCATTTTCACCCCAGTGGTGGGCAATGGCAGCCTACTGAGAGTATCGGCACAGTTTTCTGTGCCTAGCCTGTGGCGGATGGCGTAGTTGTACGCGGACAACATGAGCGTCCATCTCTGGATGCGGGCCGATGCATTAGTATTTATCCCCTTACTCTCGAAAAACAGGGATATTAGTGGCTTATGGTCAGTTTCCAATTCAAATTTGAGCCCAAACAGATATTGATGCATTTTCTTTACCCCGTAGACACACGCTAACACTTCTTTTTCAATCATGCTGTCAGCTCTCTCAGCCTTAGACAGACTTCTGGATGCATAAGCAACCAGTTGCAATTTTCCAGATTCATTAGCTTGTTGCAATACACCCCGTACGACGATGCATCACATGCTAGTACCAAACGCTTACATGGATCATACAACACAAGCAATTTGTTTGAGCATAACAATTTTCTCGCTTTTACAAAGGCATTTTCTTGGCTTTTGCCCCATACCCATTCGTCTCCTTTATGCAGTAAGACGTGCAGTGGTTCTAACAGTATGCTGAGACCTGGTAAGAAGTTATCAAAGTAGTTCAGGAGTCCTAGAAACGACCGCAGCTCCATCACGTTCTGTGGCCTCGGTGCATTCTCGATTGCCTCCGTCTTCGCGTTGGTGGGCCTGATGCCGTCCGCCGCGATTCTTCTCCCAGGAACTCCACTTCAGGCGCCAGGAAAATGCACTTCGAGCGTTTCAACCTGAGCACCATGCAGTTGAGTCGACTAAGAACCTCCTCCAGGTTCTGCAGTGTCCCGACCTGTAACCAAGATGTCATCCTGGAAGACCACCGTGCGCGGGATCGACTTCAGTAAGCTTTCCATGTTTCACTGGAATATCGCCGCGGCTGATCGAATTCCAAACAGGCATCTGTTATAAATGAAGAGACTTTTGTGCGTGTTGATGCAGGTGAGGCCCTTCGATGATTCCTCCAGCTCCTGTGTCATGTAAGCCGAGGTCAAGTCCAGCTTCGTGAACGTCTCTCCTCCTGCCAGCGTAGCAAAAAGGTCTTCAGCCTTTGGTAGTGGGTATTGATCCTTCAGGGAGAAACGATTGATAGTTACTTTGTAATCACCACAGATTCTGACGGTGCCGTCTCCCTTGAGGACTGGGACAACTGGACTGGCCCACTCGTTGAATTTGATCGGCGAAATGATGCCCTCTCGTTGCAGCCGTTCCAGCTCGATCTCTACCCTTTCTCTCATCATGTACGGTACTGCTCTCGCCTTGATGGATGAGTCGCGCCCCCGGAATTAGGTGGATCTGCACTTTTGCTCCTTGGAACTTGCTGATGTCTGGTTGGAACAGCGAAGGGAACTTGTTTAAGACCTGGGCACACGAAGTGTCATCAGCAGACGAGAGCGAACGGACGTCATCTCATTTCCAGCGTATCTTTCCCAGCCAGCTCCTGCCGAACAGCGTGGCACCATCGCCCACTACCACCCAGAGTGGTAGCTTGTGCACCACTCCATCGTAGGAGACCTTGACAGTCGCATTGCCGATTATGGGAACCAGTTCCTTTGTGTAAGTTCTCAGTTTCGTGTGAATGGGAGTCAAGACTGGCCTTGAGGCTTTGCTGCACCACAATTTTTTGAAAGTCTTTTTGCACATAATGCACTGACTCGCGCCCGTGTCCAGCTCCATTGACACCGGGAGTTCATTTAATTCAACCTTCAGCATTATCAGGGGACACTTTGTGGTAAATGTGTGCACCCCATATACCTCTGCCTCCTCGGTCTGAGGTTCTGGTTCATCGTGATCTGCCGTGAATCTGTCCTTCTCTGCAACATAGTGGTTTGCAGGATTAACAGGGTTTGCAGCTCACCTGCACATACGTTGGAGGTGTCCCATTGTTCCACAACCATTGCAAATGTACCCTTTGAAGTGGCATGAATGGAAACGATGATCACCCCCGCAGCGCCAACAAGGTGTTAATGGCCTTGCATTCATCACCCTTGATGGTGGACTCTGAGACATCTGTGGACATGCAGCTGCAGGCATGTGGGGCCTGCCCTGTATGTTGCAATTTGAAAACAACATCACTTTGTTCACAGTACTTGTAGCAGCACTTGCATGCTGAGAGATTTGCTTAGTATTGTCACTGGTGGCAATGAACGCCTGGGCTATCGCTATGGCCTTACTCAAGGTTGGGGTCTCTACAGTCAAAAGTTTGCGAAGTATCACTTCATGGTCAATGCCAAGTACGAAAAAGTCTCTGAGCATGTGCTCCAAATGTCCTTCAAATTCGCAATGTCCTGCAAGGCGTCTTAGCACGGCGACATAACTCGCCACTTCCTGGCCTTCAGACCTTTTGTAGGTGTAGAACTGGTACCTCGCCATCAGAACGCTTTCCTTCGGGTTCAGATGCTCCCGGACCAGTGTGCACAAATCATCGTACGATTTCTCTGCAGGTTTCGCTGGAGCAAGCAGATTTTTCATGAGGCCATACGTTGGTGCCCCGCAGAAGGTGAGGAGAATCACCCTTCGTTTGGCAGCGTTCGCTTCTCCTTCCAGCTCGTTGGCCATGAGGTAGTGGTCGAGTCACTCTACGAAGGTTTCCCAATCATCTCCCTCCGAGAATTTCTCCAGGATGCCCACTGTCCCCTGCATCATTGTGTTCGTCATCTGTATCTCGTCGCCAGTTGTTATATATGAATAAAGAGTCTGATTGGATACTGTGAGCTCAAGGTAAAGTGTGACCGTAGTCTTTTATTACAGGTCTCCATAGTGCCTTTCCAGCCTGTGAGGCCTCCTTAAGTACCTGTACTCCCAAGGGATTGTGGGATCCCTTGGGACTCCAGGGGATGAGCCCTCTGGTGGCTGTACAAGGTATATACAAGTTTACATACATAACACTGGGGATCCCTGCAATCTGGACAAATCTGGCCTGCCGCTCCACCTGTTTCTCCCTGGTCATCAGGAAGGAGATATATTGGACTCTTCTCTTATACAGAACATCGGTCATCTGCCGGATGGAGCGATGGGCGGAGAATTGGGATATGTTGGATATGTCTGCAGTGGCAGAGTGGAAAAAGCCCATCCAGTAAAAGTTGAGAGCTATGGTGACCTTGGTCTCAATGGTGCGAGCTGTCCTGAGCCTTGTGTGAGGCTGCAGATCTGGCCGCAGGACATTGCACAGCTCCCTCAGTACGACCTTTCTAAATCGCAGCCTTCGCAAACATTGCTCATCACTGAGTTCCAGGAAGGAGAACTGACATCTGTAGACACTTTGACGGTAGGGCCTCCATCCCCCAGGTCTCTGCTGAGCCCCTCCGATGGCACCTGACTGATCGCCTTCTCCCTGTTACTGGTGATGTTTTGGAGCCTCTGCCAGCTGTTGCTGACAAGGTTCCTGGCCCAGTATCTGGTGCGGGCGGTCAGCGTACCTGACCCTCCTCCTCATGCCATCTTCCTGGCCACCCTCTCTACGTGGAGGTCTGTGGCCTTCTGCAGACCCATCTCCCTGTTGGGCAGCCATGACTGCTGGCTCCCTTGCCTGCTGCTGTTATGAATGCAATAAAGGTTCAAACTGAGTACTGTTTAACTAATCAAGGTACAACCTTGGCTCTGCTTTATTTAGGCCCAACGTGCCTGACTCTCAAAATGGCTGGCCTTTTATACCTGAGCAGCACCATGTGCGTGCTTCTCAGTGGCCTCCAACAATGACGCCATCTGGTGGCTACAAACAGAATGTACATACGTGACAATACCCCCCTCTGAGATCTTATCACAGTCTTTCACAGGTTGAGACAGTCTGGTGCTTTGCACTCTCCGGTTGACTGTCTCAGTTCAATTCCAGCCTTGAGTGAGTGTGCGGGGTCTGTTGTGGCTGATGGCTGGATGACTGACTTGTTGGGGGTGGCAGTGGCCATGTCAGGAATTGCATGTCCATTTTTATTGAACAGGTCCGTGATGGAAATTCTGGGTTCACTGATGACCCTTGAGTCTTCTGAAGACTGCTGGTAGGTTAGTTGGTTGTTGATGGTTTCTTCGTCCAACTGTTCTGGCTTGCGTGTGTGCCTCAGCTTTGTCTGATCCATGTGTTTCCTCCAAGTTTTTCCATTCTTGAGCTACATAATGAATACTCTGTTGCCCTCCTTGGCCATGACCGTACTAGCGATCCATTGGGACCCTGACCATAGTTCAACACATATACAGGATCATTAACAGAAATCTCGCGTGACATAGTTGCGCGATTGTGGTACCCTTGTTGACTTTGTCATCTGTATTCAACATGATTATTTAAATCCAGGTGTACCAGAGATAGCTTGGTCTTACGACCTCTTTTCTTCATGAGTTCAGCAGGCGAGACCCCTGTGAGTGTGTGGGGTCTTGTCCTGTAACTCAGCAGTATGCAAGACAAGCGGGTCTGCAGTGACCCTTGGGTTAATCTCCTCATGCTTTGCTTGATAATTTGTACTGCATGTTCTGCTTGCTCGTTGGATGCAGGCTTGAACGGTGCTGACCTTACATGTTTTATGCCATTAAGTTTCACAAGCTCTTGAAACTCCTGACTGGTGAAGCACGACCCATTGTCACTCACCGTTATGTCAGGCAGACCATGTGTTGCGAACATGACATTAAGATTCTCTATGGTTGCCGTGGACTGGATGACATGATTATGCATTCTATCCACTTTGAATAAGCGTCCACCACCACTAAAAACATCTTGCCCAGGAAGGGACCTGCAAAATCTACATGGATCCTGGACCAAGGTTTGGATGGCCACGACCACAGACTCAGCGGCGATTCCGCTGGTGCTTTCCTGAGCTGCATGCAAGTGTTGCACTGATGCACGCATGCTTACAGCTTAGAATCAATTCCTGACCACCATTCATGGGACCTGGCGATGGACTTCATCATCACTATACCCGGATGTGTGATGTGTGACTCATGCACAAACTTTTCTCTCCCTTTCTTGGGCATTACAACTCGATTGCCCCACATAATGCAATTTGCTTGAATAGACAGTTCGTCCTTGCGACGAATGTACGGTTTGGCCTCCTCGCACATTTGCTTAGGTATGGCAGACCAATCCTCTTTGAGGATGCAACCCTTTACCACTGATAAAATCGGGTCCTGGCTGGTCCAGGACTTAACTTGTTGAGCCGTGACAGGGGTTCCTTCACTCTCAAAAGCATCCATGATTAACATTAAATCTGCCGGTTGTGGCGTTTCCACCTCCGGTGTGGGCAATGGCAATCGGCTCAAAGCATCGGCACAATTCTCTGTGCCAGGTCTGTGGCGAATGACATAATCATAGGCAGATAATGTCAACACCCACCTTTGGAAGCGGGATGAAGCGTTGGTATTGATATCTTTGCTCTCGGAAAACAATAAAATGAGCGGCTTGTGATCAGTCTCTAATTTGTACCTCAGACCGAACAGGTATTGATGCATCTTTTTAACACTGTACACAGATGCTAAAGCTTCTTTTTCTACCATGCTGTAGGCTCTTTCCGCTTTAGACAAACTTTTGGATGCATAAGCGACAGGTTGAAGTTTCCCCGACTCATTGGCTTGTTGAAGTACGCAACCAATTCCACATGACGATGCATCACTGGCTAAAACTAAACATTTACATTGGTCATAATGTAGCAGCAGCTTGTTCGAGCAAAGCAGATTGGTGGCTTTCTCAAAAGCTCTGTCTTGTGATGCGCTCCACACCCAGTTGTCGCCTTTTCTCAATTGCATGTGCAGTGGTGCCAGTAAAGTGCTCAATTTAGGTAGGAAGTTACCAAAGTAGTTGAGTAGACCCAGGAATGAATGCAGCTCCATCACATTCTGCAGCTTGGGTGCATTCTTGATGACCTTGGTTTTCACATCAATAGGTCTGATGCCATTGACGGTGATTTTCCTCCCGAGGAATTCGACCTCCGGTGCCATGAAGACGCACTTCGAGTGTTTCAGTCTGAATTTCACTCCATTCAAATGCAGTAGAACCTCTTCCAGGTTGTTCAGATGTTCCTTGGAGTCATGACCGGTGATCAGGACGTCATCTTGGAACATAACGGTTCTGGGAACGGACTTCAGTAGACTTCCCATGTTCCTCTGGAATATTGCTGCAGCCGAGCGAATTCCGAAAGGGCACCTGTGGTAAATAAACAGTCGTTTGTGCATGTTAATGCATGTAAGTCTCTTCGACATCTCGACCAACTCCTGTGTCATATAGGCCGACGTCAAGTCCAGTTTTGTGAACGACTTCCCTCCGGCTAGCGTCACAAACAAGTCATCAGCCTTCGGTAACGGGTACTGATCTTGTTTCGAAACCCTGTTGATCGTAGCCTTGTAGTCTCCACAGATTCACTTTTCAGCACAGGAACAATGGGGCTGGCCCATTCATTAAATTCGACCGGTGATATGATCCCTTCACACTGGAGTCTGTCCAGTTCAATTTTGACCTTCTCCCTCATCATATACGGCACTGCTCGAGCTTTATGATGGATGGGTCTTGGATCTGAGTCCACGTGGATCTGCACCTTGGCTCCCGTGAAGTTGCCGATACCCGATTCGAACAGCGAGAGGAACCTGCTCAATAATTGGGCACATGTATCTTCCTCCGACGACAATGCCTTTATGTCATTCCAGTCGCATCTGATTTTCTCCAACCAGCTCCTGCCGAGTAGCTTTGGGCCATTGCCTGGAACAATCCACAGTGGTAACTCGTGAAGCGCACCGTTATACGACACATTAATTTGTGCACTGCCAATCACCTTTATCAGTTCTTTGGTGTACATGCGTAGCTTGGCGTTAACAGGGCTCAGCCTGGGCCTCACAGTCTTAGTATCCCACAGCTTGTAAAATGCCCTCTCGTTCATGATCGATTGACTTGTTCCCGTGTCCAGTTCCATCGATACCGGTATCCTGTTAAACTTCACATTAATCAAAATTGGTTTACTCTTAATTATGAAGGAGTCCATACACTTCCTCCTCTGGCATCTCAGATTGTATATCCGGATCCGCGCTAGTCTGACTCTCATCCTCCATGTGGTGTGTCGCAGCTCGCTTGCTCATCTGCGGACACTTGCGTTGGAGATGCCCCACTCTCAGACAGCCTTTGCAACTATATTGCTTAAATCGCCACAACGCCAACACGGAGAAGTCAGATATATTCTCGCTGGCGGACTTTGGGCAGCCACAGGTTTCGCAAACGCAGCTGGATAGGCCCTGCCTTGTGCTGCTCTGCCAAACGCCGAATCAATTGCATTTAAAGTACTTGCCGAGGTTCGATTCTTTACCGCTATTTGCTTTAAACTCCTGTCCGTCGTCATACATGATTGAGCGATCTGGACGGCCCTTTTTAAATCCAACTCCTCCACCTCCAGAAGTTTGCGCAGAGTCACCTCGTCTTTGATACCGATTAACAAAGAGGTCCCGCAGCATGTCTGCCAATACCATCCTGAACTTGCACGGTCCCGCTAGACGTCACAGGTCGGCAACCAGTTCCGCTGCATTCTGGCCCTCCGATCGAACGTGTGTATAAAACCTGTATCTCGAAGTGATGATGCCGTCGTCTGGTTTGCGGTGCTCCTGTACCAATGTACACAACTCCTCTTACGTTTTCTCCGTTGGATCACGAGGCATGTGCAGATTATTTATCAGTCTGTACATCTTTGAACCGCACACAGTGAGGAACACGGCCTGGTGCCAATCTGCATCATCAACCCCCTTCATTTTGTTGGCCACGAAGTACTGGTTCAAACGGCTCACCAAGTCTGCCCAATCTTCTCCCTCCACGAATCGCTCCAAAACTACAATCATGCTCATTTTGCAAACAAAGGTTCGTGTATTCTCGTCGCCAAATGTTATGTATGAACTAAAGGTTCAAACTGAGTACTGTTTAACTAAGCAAGGTACAACCTTGGCTCTGCTTTATTTAGGCCTAAAGTGCCTGACTCTCAAAATGGCTGGCCATCTATACCTGAGCAGCATCATGTGCGTGCTGCTCAGTGGCCTCCAACAATGACGCCATCTGGTGGCTATAAACAGAATGTACATACATGACAGCTGCCTCTGCATCCATTGCTGATGGTGCCGCCTTCTGCATGCCGCCCTGCCTCTTGCAATGTGCACAAGGTGTTCCCCTGCCAACATTCTGCCTACAGGCTCGACCCCCACAGGCCACGACTAATCAGTGAGAGTGAAAAATTGTTCTAAACTCTCAAAAAGTTCTCTAAAGTCTGCTGCAGGTTTAGTAAATCCCTAGAAATCTGATAAAGTTTTCAAAAAAAATTCCCGATCACACCAAACCTCTGTTCTCCTCCTCTGGCGGTCTTGAGCAGCCCGGTAAAGTGCACCGATCCAAAAAGTAAAAAACTAAAGAAATAACGAAGGTTATCCAATTAAAGACAAGGGCATACAAAGTGACCAAAACTAGTGGGAGGACAGAAGACTGGGAAGCTTTTAAAAGCCAGCAAAGAATGACTAAAGAAATGATTAGAAAAGGGAAATAGACCAAGAAAGTAAACTAGCATGAGTTTCTATAGGTATATAAAAAGGAAAAGAGTGGCTAAAGTAAATGTTGCTCCTTTCGAGGACGAGACCGGGGAATTAGTAATGGGGAACATGGAGATGGCAGAAACTCTGAACAAATATTTTGTATTAGTCTTTACGGTAGAGGACACTAACAATATCCCAACAGTGGGGCTATAGTGGGGGAGGAACTCAACACAATCACAATCACTAAGGGGGTGGTACTCAGTAAGATAATGGGACTAAAGACAGATAAATCCCCAGGACCTGATGGCTTGCATCCTAGGATCTTAAGAGAAGTAGCGGCAGGGATTGTGGATGCATTGGTTGTAATTTACCAAAATTCCCTGGATTCTGGGGAGATCCCAGCAGATTGGAATACTGCAAATGTAACATCCCTATTTAAAAAAGGATATAGACAAAAAGCAGGAAACTATAGACCAGTTAGCCTAACATCTGTGGTTGGGAAAATGTTGGAATCCATTATTAAAGAAGCAGTAGCAAGACAATTGGAAAAGCAAAATTCAGTCAGGCAGAGTCCGCGTGGATTTATGAAGGGGAAGTCATGATTGACAAATTGGCTGGAATTCTTTGAGGATGTAACGAACAGGGTGAATAAAAGGGAACCAGTGGATGTGGTGTATTTGGACTTCCAGAAGGCATTTGACAAGGTGCCACATAAAAGATTACTGCACAAGATAAAAGTTCACGGGGTTGGGGGATAATATAGTAGCATGGATAGAGGATTGGTGAACAAACAGAAAACAGAGAGCTGGTATAAATGGTTCATTCTCTGGTTGACAATTAGTAACTAGTGGGGTGCTGCAGGGATCAGTGCTGGGACTCCAACTATTTACAATCTATATTAACGACTTGGAAGAAAGGACCGAGTGTAACGTAACCTAGTTTGCTGATGATACAAAGATGGGAGGAAAAGCAATGTGTGAGGTGGACACAAAAAATCTGCAAAAGGACATAGACAGGCAAAGTGAGTGGGCAAAACTTTGGCAGATGGAGTATTATGTTGGAAAGTGTGAGGTCATGCACTTTGGCAGAAAAAATCAAAGAGCAAGTTATTATTTAAATGGAGAAAGATTGCAAAGTGCTGCAGTACAGAGGGACTTGGGGATACTTGTGCATGAAACAGAAAAGGATAGTATGCAGGTACATCAAGTGATCAGGAAGGCCAATGGTATCTTGGCCTTTTTTGCAAAGAGGATGGAGTATAAAAGCAGGGAAGCCTTGCTACAGTTGTACCGGGTAATGGTGAGGCCACACCTGGAATACTGCGTGCAGTTTTGGTATCCATATTTATGAAAGGATATACTTGCTTCGGAGGCAGTTCAGAGAAGGTTCACTAGGTTGATTCCAGGGATGAGGGGGTTGACTTATGAGGAAAGATTGAGTAAGTTGGGCCTCTACTCATTGGAATTCAGAAGAATGAGAGGTGATCTTATCGAAACGTATAAGATTATGAGGGGACTCGACAAGGTGGATGCAGAGAGGATGTTTCCACTGATAGGGGAGACTAGAACTTGAGGGCATAATCATAGAATAAGGGGGCTGCACATTTAAAACAGAGATGAGGAGAAATTTCTTCTCTCAGAGGGTTGTGGACCTGTGGGATTCGCTGCCTCAGAGAGCTGTGGAAGCTGGGACATTGAATAAATTTAAGACAGAAATAGTTTCTTAAACGATAAGGGAATAATGGGTTATGGGGAACAGGCAGGGAAGTGGAGCTGAGTCCATGATTGTATCAGCCATGATTGTATTAAATGGCAGAGCAGGCTCGAGGGGCTGTATGGCCTACTTCTGCTCCTATTTCTTATGTTCTTATGTTCTTATGTAAAAGCTGGCGGGGCCACTGTCACGAAAACAGCTGTTTTTTTAATACTGAAAATAGGTGGTGTGGCGGAGCGGCAGCAGTGCGCACTTCAATGACATCATTACGGCCGCAAGCCCCATACTGCAGCGGAAGTCTGGGGTTTGGGGCGGAAGTGGACACCGCCCCAAGAACTCCCGCGCTAAATATGGGTCGTGGCGGCCAATTGACTGCAACGAGGAGGCTACTCAATTCCGCTGCATGCCCGCTGCAAAAGAGTGGTAACGGGCCTTATCCGGACCCTGAATTTACCCGCAGTGTCCTATTTGATATCGCACACCGAAAAAAGTTGCACAATGTATCCTGTTTGCTGCTGTCTTCACATATAACTGGCAAACCATTCTCTGCATGCTCCTAATGCATTCAAGGGCAGTTCCAAATTTCAATGGATGTTAGTTCAATCCTAGAATGATATGACCAGCTGTATCATCCTTAGAAGATCTTGACACGATATTAAGCCATAGTTACAAGCCAATACTTGAATGCGGTGCCCCGGGGGAAATCTTTCAGATCCAAAACACATCATTTGCAGCAAGGAGGCAGGTGTCAGCATCAGTGACACAGAGAACAATATAATATATTTTAGTATCAGAAAATGGAAACAAAATACTGTCACTTCACCACTGGGAACGACGAGAGAAAATATCTTCCTTTCCAGCCCTGGAGAATGTTAATTTACTGACAGAATGAAATATGGTCTCAGTACTCCAGGTGCAGCCAGCATCGGCTCCAGCTTGTGATATTGGTTTTGAATTGATGTCTTTGCTCTGCTGCTGAAGGATAGAAACAGCTGTAACAGAAGGAGGAGGTAAAGCTTTTAATTAACATTTGAAGTGCAGTCAATTCTTCTCATAACTTATTTAGCGTGCAATTTTCGACACTTATCAAGAGAATATTATACACAGAACTTTGAGCGGTTATGCTGACACTCTCCCCTCAAGTTTGAGAACAGAAGGAATCTTGTACATGACAGGTCAATTAATCCAGCTGGCTTTGTGCAGAGTTTTACAAGTTTCTCCACTTCTTCCTTTAATTGAGTACAATTACAAACAACTTGTCTCATGGCAAGCGCATCACTTACATAAGCTTACCAAGAGTCCTTGTATCGAAACAAAAGTATACCAAGCAAAGATATGGGGGTGGGGTGGGGGCGGAGAAATTGGGTGCAGTCACGCCTCCTGTTAGAACCCCCTGGGGCGCTAATGGGCCGCAAACGACTTTGCAACCGGGCGCTGCGCTGTTAACGACTCCCGCTAAATTCGGCGGGAGTTTAACGGCGGTGCTACAGCATTGCGCCCTGATCTCCTGCGCCCGGAGATCGTGATGTCATCGCCGTGCCCCGTTAGCGCATCGGACCCTAAATTGGATTTCGCCCCCTGAAGCTGCGCCGGGCGAGAGCAGTGACAGCTTCAGGGGCAAAATTTAAAAGGGAGATGGCCGGCCTCCTATTCCTTTCTCCCTCATGTGTTTATCTAGCTTCCCCTTAAATACATCTACGCTATTCGCTTCAACCACTCCCTGTGGTAGCGAGTTCCACATTTTTACCACTCTCTGGGTAAAGAAGTTTCTCCTGAATTCCTTATTGGATTTATTAGTGACTATCCTATATTTATGGCCCCTAGTTTTGGTCTGCCCCACAAGTGGAAACATCTTCTCTACGTCTAGCCTATCAAACCCTTTCACAATCTTAAAGACCAATCAAGCCCCCACTTCAGCCTTTGCTTTTCTAGCGAATAGAGGCCCAGTCTGTTCAGCCTTTCCTGATAAGTATAATCTCTCAGTTCTGTGAACGCCCCCTTTTCTTGCAATGACTCAAGAGTCTGGTTACTGTAAACTCATTCAGATGCAACCTGATCCATCTTTATTCCAGCTCAAGAGTGCCAGCGTGACAAAGACACCCAGCTTAGATACAGGTGACCAAGCACACATGTCACATGCGTACAGCCTGATGACCTCCGATCGCTGCGCCCTCTGGTGTCTGGTGACCCCCAAGCATTAATACATAACAACATCTCCTTATTAAAATCTTAACAACAGCTTCTTTCACTACTACACTGTAAGCTCTTTCCACTTTAGACAGACTTCTCGAAGCATACAGGTTGTAGCTTGCCCGATTCATTTGCTTGTTGGAGTATGCAGCCAACCCCATACGATGAAGCATCACAGGCCAATACAAGACGCTTACACGGATCATAATGAACAAGCAACTTGTTTGAACATAGCAGATTCTTGGCTTTCTCAAAGGCTCTATCTTGAGATGCACCCCAGACCCAGTTGTTGTCTTTTCTTAGTAACACATGCAGTGGCTCTAGTAAAGTGCTCAATCTGGGTAAGAAATTACCAAAGTAGTTGAGAAGCCCAAGAAACGAATGCAGCTCTGTCACATTCTGAGGCCTGGGTGCATTTTTGATGGCCTCGCTTTTCGAATCAGTGGGCCTGATGCCATCAGCAGCAATCTTCCTCCCGAGGAATTCGACTTCAGGTGCCATGAAGACATACTTCGAGCGTTTCAGCCTGAGTCCCACTTTGTCCAGTCGCTGTAGGACGTCTTCAAGATTGTTCAGCAGTGTCGTGACCTGTGACCAGAATGTCATCTTGAAACAGGACAGTTCGAGGAACGGACTTCAGTAAACTCTCCATATTCCTCTGAAATATGGCTGCAGCCGAAAGAATCCCAAAAGAACACTTGTTGTAGCCGAACAGTCCTTTATCGGTGTTGATGCAGGTGAGTTTCTTCGAAGTGTTGACAAGCTCCTGGGTCATATAGGCTGACGTCAGATCCAGTTTCGTGAACGACTTTCCACCAGCTAGCATGGCGAACAGGTTATCAGTCCTCGGTAACGGATACTGATCCTGTTAATTGTAACCTTGTAGTCTCCACAAATCCTGACAGTGCCATCATTCTTCAACACAGGAACAATGAGACTAGCCCATTGTTAAACTCGTTAAACTCGACCGGTGATATGATCTCTTCATGCTGAAGTCTGTCAAGCTCAATTTCAACCTTCTCCCTCATCATGTACGGAACAGACCGAGTTTTGTGATCGACAGGCCTTGCATTGGAGTTCAGGTGAATCTGCACCTTGGCTCCCGTAAAATTACCAATGTCTGGTTCAAACAAAGAAGGAAACTTTTTCAATATTGAGCACATGAAGTATCATCCACCGAGGACAACATCTTGACATCATTCCAGTTCAGCTTGATTTTCTCGAGCCAATTCCTGCCGAACAGCGTTGGACCATTACCTGGGATGATCCATAATGGTAGCTCGTGAACTACACCGTCATATGACAGCTCGATTGCTGTACTGCCGAGCACCGGTATGAGTTCCTTAGTGTAAGTTCGCAACCTGGCATTGACTGGACTCAGCTTCGGTTTCGCAGCCTTAGTGTCCCACAGCTTGCCGAATGTCCTTTGGCTCATTATCGACTGGCTCGCACCCATGTCCAGCTCCATTGATATAGGCACACCATTCAGCTTCACATTAACGACTATCGGCTGGCTCTTGCTCAGGAACGAATACAGTCCATTCACTTCCTCTTCAGGTTGCGTATCCGGACCATCACTGAACTGGTCTTCATCAACCATGTGGTGAGCCACACCACGCTTGCTCCGTTGTGGACACATCCTGTGAAGATGCCCCACTTTCGAACATCCATTGCATGAGTATTGTCTAAACCGACACTGATGAGGCCGATGATTGCCCCCACAACGCCAACAGGGTGAAATATGGTTTGAACCAGTTGGTGGGCTCTGAGCAGTGGCAGGTTTCACGTAAGCAGCTCTGCCCGAAGACGATGCCATCTTGTTTAGAGTACTTGCCGCGGAACTCTAACTCGTCGATGATATCTCCCTCAAATTATCATCCGTCATCATGCATGCCTGGGCAGTCGCGATGGCCTTTTTCAAATCCAGCATCTCTGCAGCCAACAGCTTCCTGAGGATCACATCATGGCTGATGCCTACCATGACGACATCACGCAGCATGTCTTCCAGTATGTTCCCGAACTTACACGGCTCAGCAAGACGTCGCAGGTCGACAACAAATCCCGACATGACCTGGCCCTCAGCACGATCATGCGTGTAGAAACGGTAGCGTGATATAATGATCCCCTCTTTTGGCTTCAGATAGTTACCCACCAACGCACACAATTCCTCGTACCCTTTTTCCGCCGGACATACAGGCGAGAGAAGATTCTTCATGAGGCTGTAAATTTTCGGACCAAAAACGGTGAGGAGAACTGCCCTGCTCTTAACTGTGTAGGCCTCTGCCTCCATGTCGTTGGCCACAAAATACTGATCCAGGTGGTCGACAAAATCCACCCAATCCTTGCTCTCCATAAATCTCTCCAGGATTCCAACAGTGTCCATTGTGCATGCGAAGGTTCTTAAATTACTTTGTCGCCAATTGTAATGGCTCAAAGGTCTGGTTACTGTAAACTCACTCAGGTGCAATCTGATCCATCTTTATTCCATCCCAAGAGTGCCAGCGTGGCAAAGACACCCAGCTTATATATAGGTGACCAAGCACACATGCCACATGCATACAGCCCGATGACCTCCAACCGCGGCGCCCTCTGGTGTCTGGTGACCCCCAAGCATTAATACATAACATTTCTAGCATGCAAATCACTCGCTTATCTGTCTTTCCTTAACCCCTTTACATTATCAATTGTGCTAAAATCCTGGCTAGTTAAGAAAAAGCTGAAACCTTTAAAACTTATAGAGAGCTCCTAAGAATAAATCTCAATTCTTTCTATTAATAATGAAAATTCGGATTAGGTGCTTCAAGTTACAGAGCAATCCATCAAAATGTTTTTCCCAATGAAGGAAGGTTTGAAATAAAAACAAAAAATCTGTGGAGAGAGAGAACGTTTCCGGTTGATGACCCCCTTGTCAGAACTGGAAGAAGTTCGAGATGTAACAAATTGTAAGCAAGGGCAGAATTGTAACCAAGGAGAATTGGCATGGGGGGAAAGAAAGAACAAAAGGGAAGTTCAGTGATAGAGTGGATGGCAGGAATAATGAAAGGTCATCAACCTGAAACGTTAACTCTGTTTCTCTCTCCACAGAGGTTACCTGGCGTGTTGAGTATTTCTTGCATTTTCTGTTTTTATTTCAGATTTCCATCATTTTACTTTTATGATTACTTGACAAAAGGGATGATGGTGCAAGGAAAAAGGCAGGGTGATATTGGAATAAGTTAAGAAACACAAAATGGGCCTTTCTGTACTAGCCTGTTGATCATAACTATGACCAGTGCAAGGGCACTGGACAGTCATGTTAACTAACTTTTTCTGCTGTTTAGAGATGAAACTTCATCATTACTCCAATTGTTTTTCTCAGTCACTCCGTGTACCTGTTCCAGTTCTATCAGATTGGCCTAGTAGATGATAGGCACATGATTCACTTGTACGATGAAGTATCACCTCGAACTACCCACTCAACACCCACATTCGATTTAAAATGGCAGTTCTTGTTTAAAACCTAAGTTTTCAGGGCACTCACAGGGGTAGTTATATGACATGTAAAGCTCATATCCCTAGATTAATGTTACTCTTTAACCTGAACTAATCGATTTTTAATGAATGATCACCTACTGGAAGCGTTGGGCCTGAATTTGCGGTTGGAGGCTTCCCATGAGCGGATACCTCCGACCAGCAAAAAAATCTATGAACTTACCTTCTGCCTTGGGATCCACAAAGACTTGTGGTCCAGGGCCTCCACGTGTAAGCATACGTAGAAGCCCACGCATCCCAGGAGTGCAGGCTGTTCGCAAGCCCCCCTGGGATCACGTGGGCCGGCCCAACCAATCAAAGACGGGATTCCCATTCATGCTTATGGGCATTCCGTACATATTGAATCCCCATAAGCATGAATGGGGGTCACATCAAAAATACATTTAACATAACAAATACATTTTAAAAAATTACATATTTAAAATTAATTAAAATACAATATAATTAAACAATTAAAACAAAAATGTAATCTTTTGTAAAGTAAATTTAAATGTTTTAAAGGGGCTAAAAATAACCTTACCTTATTGTACATGTGTTTTAATGTTTAAATGAATGCCTTACACCTGCTTTTACCAGGCATACGGATTTCACGGGCATTCGCTGGGCAGAAGTTGGGCAAAAAGCCCACCCCTCTGCCCGTGGAGGCCCTTTTCCCGGGGATGCATGCGATCTGTCAAGAGAACTTGTGGGGACCCTACAGGCAAGTGCACACCTCATATGTGCCCGTAGGGACCGCAAATTTCGGCCAGTTTAACTGTTTCCCTCTCTCATCAGACGCTGCCTGACCTGCTGAGTGTTTCCAGTTTTTGCAGTTTTTATAACAGGTTCTAGTGACAGGCTATTAAACAGGGATTGAAGCAGGTTGTAGCAAGATGTGATTTAGCTAACAGTGCGGACTATTAGACTGCAATGCTACTTCCTCTTCATTCCTATTATCAGAGTCTCACCTATTTATACACAATAGATTACTCGGTCACAATGCACGTGGCATATAATTTGCAAAACCAGTTTTCAAGTGTTGTGCTTAGTTTGTCTGTTAAAATGTACAACACATGGAAGATAGACTAATGCAGCAGCTCAATTCAGGTCACCTCTAGCCTACTTTCGACTGCAATATTTGTAACAGTAGGGGACCGAGAGAAGGAGTGACTGTCTCCACTATTGCCTGATAAAGTGGCAGCTATCTGCACTGTTATCTGTTTGCAGAAGAAGCTAATAAAAAAAGAAAGACTTGCATTTCTATAGTGTATAGAAAGGCAATTGGATTTGAAAATGAGAATTTTGAAACCGAGACATTGCTTCACCGGAAGCCAATGCAGGTTTCAAAATTCTCATCCTCATTTTGAAATCCCTCCATGGCCTCGCTCCTCCCTATCTCTGTAATCTCCTCCACAACCCCTCTTATTCATCCAATTGCCTTTCTATTTCTATGGGCCTGGCTTTGAAACTCATGACTGTGTTTCATGACAGCACACTCTGAAACTGGTTGCAAAATATGATGGTGCCAATGAGAGCTGTGCAGCTGGTTTAATTGCTGTATACAGCCAGTGTTTGTAAAGGATTTGGCTTGTAGACCTAAGCATTGGATTCCAGGTGCCTTGTCCCACACAGCATTGAATTGTTTATGGGACGCCTTCCATGCATTTCACACCTGTGGGTTTGACACTGATGGAAACAATTAACATCAAACATCTCTCCGAAGACTGTAATGATGGAGCCTGATTATAGTAATTGTGTTGTACATAAGTGTGTATTTTCTATCAGAATGTTCCAGGAAGTGAATGAACTGAATCTTGATGAATGAATAACAGGTCTGCCAAGAAATGTTATTCTTGGACCTGTTTTGATTTTATAAACCAGATAAAAATAGCCAGCATGCAAATTGTATTTTTTTTATACCATTATTCATTTAACTGTTCGTTCTTCAATTCAATCTAAGGAAAGTAACAGAAAGCACTTCACAAATCCTATTTTTAGATTAATATCATTTTTGACTTGTAAAATCTGGATACGTGGATAACCTGGAGAAGCTGCTGTTGTTCTCCTTGGAGCAGAGAAGGCTAAGAGATTTGATAGAGGCGTCCAAAATAATGAAGGGTTCATATGGAGTAAATCATCCATCGTCATAAGCAGTCGCTCAGAATCGAGGAAGACTTGCTTCCATTCTTAACATGAGTTCTTAGGTGGCTGAACAGTCCAATACGAGAACCACAGTCTCTGTCACAGGTGAGACAGATAGTCGTTGAGGAGAGGGGTAAGTGGGACTGATTTGCTGCACGCTCTTTCCGCTGCCTGCGCTTGATTTCTGCATGCTCTCGACGACGAGACTCGAGGTGCTCAGCGCCCTCCCGGATGCACTTCCTCCACTTAGGGCGGTCTTTGGCCAGCGACTCCTAGGTGTCGGTGGGGATGTTGCACTTTATCAGGGAGGCTTTGAGGGTGTCCTTTTAACGTTTCCACTGCCCACCTTTGGCTTATTTGCCGAGAAGGAGTTCCGAGTAGAGCGCTTGTTTTGGGAGTCTCGTGTCTGGGATGTGAACAATGTGGCGTGCCCAGCGGAGCTGATCAAGTGTGGTCAGTGCTTCAATGCTGGGGATGTTGGCCTGGTCGAGGACGCTAACATTGGTGCATCTATTCTCCCAGGGGATTTGTAGGATCTTGCGGAGACATCATTGGTGGTATTTCTCCAGCGACTTGAGAGAATCTGTTTCCAATGGCTGAATGATCGATAACCAGAGGACACAGGTGTTATGTGATTGGTAAAAAAACCAGAGGCGACATGATGAAAAACTTTTTTTTGCAACGAGTGGTTAGGGTTTGGAATGCACTGCCTGGTAGGATGGTGGAGGCACATTCAATTGTGGCTTTCAAAATGGGAATGGGATAAATTCGTGAAGGAAGAAAAATTGCAGGGCTATGGGAAAAGAACGGGGGAGTGGGACTAACTGGACTGATCTTCGAAAGAGGCAACACAGACTCGATGGGTCGAATGGCCTCCTTCTGTGCTGTACTATTCTATGATTCTTTGAAATCTGCTGCTGTGAGCTCCGGCTATGCATTAAGTATATTTAATGTACACAGCTGGATAGGTACAATTAGAGGCTCAGTCTGGGAATACTGTGGAAGTGGGTGGGTAAGGTTTGGTATATTCAAGTTCTGTGTTCAGACCAGGTTTCCCATTGTACTGACGAATTTGGGTTTTGTAGTACTGTGAAAAATAAATAATAACCCTGCAAAGGATTGGCGGAAGGTATCGCGAACCAAAGGACACAGCTGATTGACAAAAGAAACAAAGGCGAATGAGGAAAACCTTTTTATGCAGCGAGTGGTTAGGATCTGGAATGCACTGCCTGAAAGGGTGGTGAAGGTAGACTCAATCGTGGATTTCAGAAAGGGAATTGGATAAGTACCTGAAATAAATAGTTTTTGCCGGGCTACGGGGCAAGGGCAGGGGAGTGTGAATAGCTGAGGTGCTCTTGCAGAGAGCCGGGCTTGACGGGCCGAATGGCCTCCTTCTGTGCTGTAACCATTCTATGATTCTACAATTCTATGACTCCATGATACTGTGAAGGAACCATGGACATCATTAATCTGTCTCGTCTTGCCAAATTGATGGCTATCTGAAGCATGGAGGTAGCCTTGAATCTCAATAACTCTGCCTTTTAGTTTGTCCTGATTTCAACAAGGGAGTTCTAACAAAACAATATCTACTGTTAAAAGATTTTTTTAATATAATGCTTCACAATTTCATTTCAGCTCCCTCCCTACATTATTTTTTTGCAACTGTTTCTCAAACACAAAATTGTTTGCTTCTGACTTCCCCCGTCTATTTGAGTTTCTTCTTGAGAGCGCAAGATCATTATAGCTTAATCAAGATATCCTTGCTTAGCTGTCACTGCACTCTGCTGAAGGCTGTTGAAATTCTATAAAGCTGCTGAGCTGTTGTGAGATATTTACCAAGATTGGACTGAATGTCACATCAGACACTACATACGCACTGCCTGTAATACAGGATCTTGGAGCCCTGTGTCAAAACTGCATCACACGTGGATTGCTGCAGTATATTAGTGAACTGCAGAATTGCAGCTTATACCAATCTTACAAAAAAAATGAAACAATTTGAGGTTTGTCTGTTAAACTGCTATTGAAAATATGATAATTGGAAATAATGGCATGTGTGCAGAAAAAGATTCAACAGATTGGGACTGTTTCACGTTAGCAAATCTGTCAATTTTTTGCTTGAGTGTGCATTTGTTAGCCATGGCTCAGTGGGTAGCCCTCTTGCCTCTGAGTCAGAAGGTTATGGGTTCAGGTCCCACTCCATGGGACTTGAGTGCATATTCTAGGCTGACACTCCCAGTGCCGGTAATGAGGGAGTGCTGCACTGTTGGAGGTGCCGTCTTTCGGATGAGACCTTAAACCGAGGTCCCATCTTCACTTTCAGGTGGATGTAAAAGATCCCATGGCATGATTTCAAAGATGAGCAGGAGAGCTCTCCCCAGTGTCCTGGGGCCAATATTTATTCCTCAACCAACACCACTTAAAACAGATTATCTGGTCACTGTCACATTTCACTTCGTGGGCTCTTGCTATGTACCAATTGGCTGCCACGTTTCCTACATTACAACATTGACTACACTTCAATAGTGGCTGGAAAGCACCTTGGGATGCTGAAGATCATGAAAGACACTATATATTTGCAAGTTCTTAACTAGCACATTCCACACTGTTGACTTTTAAAGTAATTTTTATCAAGTTCCTGCTTTATCGAGCAGGCTAAGGACATTGTTCTCAGACTCTCTGGCCTTCAATCCTCAGTTTTCGTTCCTATGAACGATATTCATTATTCCAGCCAAGTAAGATTACTTAAATCATGCAGACACCATAGTTAGAGTGTTCAAACAAAAAGTGAATTGGACCATGCAACTGATCAGAATGGATGATTGCTTGATTCTGGAACAGTCATTATATTAAGGTAATTGGATCCATAACACTCACAAAACTTGTGAACAGCAGGTTGCACGAGATAACGTTCCTAGCTTGTGAAACAACCAGATGCCTTAATAGGTGACATCTTGAAAGCTGCCTCCTTATGGCAGAGTGTGTGTCACATAGAATTACATCGAATATACGGTACAGAAACAGCCATTTGGGCCAATTATCCCATTACGGCGTTTATGCTCCACTCGAACCTGCTCCCATCCTTCCTCATCTAAATCTATCAGCATAACCCTCTATTCCATTCTCCCTCATATGCTTGTCGAGCCTTCCTTTAAGTGCAGCTATTCGCCTCAACCACTCCCTGTGGTAGCAAGTTTCACATTCTCACCACTCTGTGGGTAAAGAAGTTTCTTCTGAATTCTTATTTGATTTTTTGGTGACTATCTTATATTGATGGCCTGTAGATATGCTCTTCCCCACAAGTGGAAACATTCTCTGTATCCATTCTTATCAAAACCTTTCATAATTTTAAAGACCTCGATTAGTGTCATGTATGTAACCTTCATGTAACAACACTGCAATACTGTATATACTTGAGAAATGCACACCTTGACCACAGGGGGTGAATTTGTGGGAGACACTCCTCACTTAGTCATCCAGGTATATAAAGGGAGGTCCCACGCAGGGTCAGCACTTCTTGGTTCTGTGAAAGGTGCAGGTCACAGAGTGACCTTGTCTATAGAATATGCCTCGTGTGGATTTGTGATATTGCGTAAGGACTTTACAGTGGCGATGAGAAACGGGAGTCACCGACCCACGAGAATTGCCACCGGTAGCACAGTGGAATGGTACTGTGTTGGTGAGGACTGGGATGATTTCATGGAAAGGCTCCAGCAGAGCTTTGTCACGAAGGACTGGCTGGGAGATGCAGCGGCCGACAAGCGAAGGGTTCATCTACTGACTAGCTGTGGATCTAAGACTTACACGCTCATGAAAGGCCTGCTAGCACCCGAGAAACCGGCGGACAAAACCTTTGAAGAGCTCAGTAAGCTAATCAGTGAACACCTCAAACTGGCGAGCAGCATACACGTGGCCCGACACGGATGTTATACCCACTGACGTCGGGAAGGACAGAGCATACCGGACTTCGTTGTGGATCTCCGGCGCTTGGCCAGCCTCTGTAAGGTCACAGATGCCTACAGGGGGGAGATGCTAGGGGATTTATTTATTGAGGGCATCGGTCATACCAGGATTTTCAGAAAGTTAATTGAGACCAAGGACTTGACCTTGGAAGCGGCGGCGGTGCTGGCTCAGACTTTTATGGCGGGGGAGGAGCAAACCAAGATAATATACGCACGCAACTCCGACTTGAACGTGGCGATGGATCAGGGGGTCAATATCATAAACACGACTCAGAGCCCAGCAGGCAGGCAAGGGCAGTTCGACACACCCCAGGCAGCAATAGACCCCAGAACAGGTTTTCAACACAGACAATGGCAGGCTGAACGGACATTTACGCCATCCCAGTGGACAATGCGTTCTGGGATGGGGCCATTGACACCCACAAACAGGGTGCTCAAGAGCAGTCAAAGGGACAATCAGCAAGGAATGCCTGGTAACAGCTCTTTTGTTCACAACAATGGGAATCTCAGTTCATCTATGTTTATGCTGGAGGTGTGGGGGCAGACATGTTGCTAGGACTTGCAGGTTTCAACAGTTCACCTGCAGAAATTGTAACCTCACTGGCCATTTAGCCAGAATGTGCAGGAAGCCTGCGACCAGGCTAACTTACGAGGCGGATGGACCAGAAGAGGGGTCTGCGGGGCAGGATGACGCGTGGGGCAATTCAATGGATGCTGAAGTTCAGGGGGTTCATGTAGCAAACATTCACAGCTCATATACCAAAACGCCACCTAAGATGATGAAGGTCCTATTAAATGGCATCCCGGTATGTATGGAGCTGGACACGGGGGCCAGCCAGTAACTCATGAGCATTCAACAATTCGAAAAGCTATGGCCATTCAAAGCCAGCAGACCCAAACTAGAACGCATTGAGACTCAATTATGGATGTATACCAAAGAAATCATTCCAGTGCTAGGCAGTGCAATGTTGGCTGTCACACACAATGGATCAGTGAACCGGCTGCCGCTCTGGATTGTCCCGAGCAATGGTCCCGCACTGTTGGGGAGAAGCTGGCTAGCTGAGATGAACTGGAAATGGGGGGGATGCGCACGCAGTGTCATCTGTGGAGCGAAGTTCATGCTCACAGGTCCTACAGCAATTTGAGTCGCTATTCCAACCTGGTGTCGGGACGTTCAAAGGTACCAAAGTAGTGATTCGCATCATCCCAGACGTCAGACCAGTGCACCACAAAGCCAGAGCTGTGCCGTATGTGATGCGGGAGAAAATTGAAAGCGAATTAGACCGTTTGCTGAGAGAGGGCATCATCTCACCCGTTGAATTCAGTGACTGGGCGAGCCCAATTGTTCCCGTCCTAAAAGCAGATGGCTCGGTCAGGATCTGTGGCGACTACAAGGCCACTATCAACCGGGTCAGGCGGAACATGCGGTCCAAATCATAAAACAAGGCATGCTCAGGATTCAAGGCCCCTCCCTTCAATGACGCTTATCACGCCTCCTGCTGGCCTATAGGTCTTGACCGCACTCGCTCATGGGGGCCCCGCCCGCGGAGCTCCTTATGAAATGTACACTTAAAACTCAGCTGTCCCTCATTCATCCTGTCTTGTCTGACATTGTTGAAGGCAAACGCCAGTCCCAAAATGAGTACCATGACCATAATTCAAGGGGGAGATGTATAGAAATTAGTGACCCCGTATTTGTTCTCAATCACGCTTTGGGGCCCAAATGGCTTGAAGGTACTGTAATAGACAAAGAGGGGAATAGGGTCATCGTGGTTAAACTTAACAATGGGCAGATATGCCGCAAGCATCTGGACCAAGTAAAAAAATGGTTCAGCATGGACACTGAGGAACCTGAGGAAGATCATGCGATGGTATTCACACCACCGTCAGTGAACGAGCAACAAGAACATTCAGCAGCATGCACAGTCCCTGCGGTCAGCCCGGACAGGCCGGAATCACCACAGGTGACAGACACGCATACTGAGGCTCAACAACCAGAGCCCCAACTGCGCGCTCCAGGAGAGAGCGCAGACCACCCGAAAGACTTAACCTGTGATCCCAATAAGACGTTGGGGGGGTGGGGAGGTGATGTCATGTCACAACACTGCAATACTGTATGTACTTGAGAAATGCACACCTTGACCAAAGGGGGTGAACTTGTGGGAGACACTCCTCACCTGGTCATCCAGGTATATAAAGGGAGGTCCCACACAGGGTCATCACTTCTTGGTCCTGTGAAAGGTGCAGGTCATAGAGTGACCTTGTCCATAGAATATGTCTCGTGTGGATTTGTGATATTGTGTAAGGACTTTACAATTAGGTCACCCCTCAGCCTTTTTTTTTAAGAGAAAAGGGCCAGTTCATCCTTTCCTGATATGTATACCCTCACATTTCTGGTATCATCCTTGTAAATCTTTTTTGCACCCTCTCCAGTGCCTCTGTATTCTTTTTATAATATGGCGACCAGAACTGTACGCAGTACTTCCAGTGTGGTCTAACTGAGGTTCGATACAGGTTCAGCATAACTTCTCTGCTTATCAATTCTATCCCTCTAGAAATAAACTCCAGTGCTCAGTTTGCTTTTTTGTAGCCTTATTAATCTGTGTCACTCCTTTCAGTGATTTCAGTATTTGTGCTCCGAGATCCCTTTGCTCATCTACCCCATTTAGATTCTTATTTTCCACCAGTGAGTTGTCGGCAGGGCGAGACTTACGGAAGGACTTATAGTAAGCAGTATATTTATCCCACAAATGGTAAAACAAACAAACTTTATTCGTTCAGCAAATGGAGTCTACTTAAACAACGCACTGTAGCAAAATTTCTATAGAGTCTATTAAAAAGAATCTTTATGAACGAAAGAAACAGAACTCATGAACAAGACTACAGCAAAGTCTGCTGATAAAATCAGGATTATTTCTCCAGCAAAATTCAGCAGTGGGGAATAGTTACATAACGGCCTAGAAATTGTGGTCGGAGACTTCCCGCGGGTGGATAACTCCGACCTGAAAAATTTCTACGAAAGTATCTGGTGGCCCTGGAGGCGCCTGCGATTCCTGTGGGGAGGCCTTCTCTTCCTGCGCTGCGAAGCGCACTCTCGTCCTCCAGGTTCCCACGCAGAAGTAATGTGTGACTGCTCAGCCAATCAGGTACAGTATTCCACAGCTTTCTTATTAATAGCAACGAGACCTCTGTATCTACGAGTTCCCATTGCTATTAATGAGAAAAAAGAACCAAACACACTAAACACCATAATAAAAAATAAAAAACACACCTCACAAAGTTAAAATTAATTGAACTTAAAGTTAATAAATGCCTTAGAAAAAGAAAATATTTTTCCGATTTTTTTTTAACGTTTTGTAATTAGAGTTAAAAATAAACTTAGCTTAGTGGGCAGGGTTTTTAAAAATAAAATGTGTCTTTGAATTTAATTTAATTATCTTTTTGTATGTTTTAAAACTCTTACGCCTGTAAAAGTAGGCTATGCGTCTGCTTTTATCAGGCACAAGAGTTTTGAGGACATTTGCTGGGCAAAGTGTGGGTAAATCCCGCAACCTTTCCCTTGCAAGTGTCCTCGCTCCTGATATGCGTTGGACCTGTCAAGCTCCAGCCTGACAGATCGGAAAAGCCGGTTTTCAGCGGATGCGCATTGTGTGCTGAAAACCGGCTTTTGCGATGCCTTCCCGGGTCCGTACACACTCCTTACGGATCCGGAGAGGCTGGGATTTCCAGGCCAAGATAAACTATGGGCCTAAAATCAATCCCAGTCACCGACAGCAGTGAGGTATCCAGGCGTGATTGACAAGGGGATTACCCAATCATCTCCATTCTGGCCAGCAATAATAATGCCACTTTATGCAGCCCCCCTTTTGTCTTTCTTTATCAGTTTTTTTCCTCTCGTCTGTTTTCCTTTAACTTTGCGTATGTCTTTAATTCCACAGGACTGAATTTCCACATTCTTACTTTCTTGCGTCTACAACTTCAGTTGTCCTACTTTGCCATTGTCACCCAATGTGCCAAAAACAAATTGTCTCTCTGATATGCAATCATCCCACCAGCAGACGCCTGAGCATTAACTCAATCACCTCAGCTTTCTGATACATCCTCAGCAGCTGTTACTGCTGTCACTGCACGATGTTACATCAATTCGCAACTTTACTCTTTATTCTTGAAATGATTGAGTGCACCACAAAATAACTAACCAGATTGCTGTTTTGCATTACTTACACTGAGGTAGGTTTACAAGCCAATTTTTTAAATTTACAACATGGAAGTTATTTGTCACCCTTATGATTTATAGATTGAGTAACGCAGCAGGGGCATCCTTTCATGATTCGCTAAATAAGAAAAAGATGTATAATGATGGAGCTCTCAGTGTTCAATTAACTCAAATTAAATCTACTGGCTCACCTTGGTGTCAGCTGTGGCTCAATGGGTAGCACACTTGTATGTGAATCAGAAAATTGGAGGTTCAAGTCTCACCCCAGGAACATTGAGCACAAAAATCTAAGCTGACACGCCCAGTACAGTACTTAGGGAGTGTTTTTCAGATGAGATGTCAAATCGAAGCCCCTGGTGTCCTGGGCCAATATTTGTCCCTCAATCAACATAACATAAAAAAACAGATTATCTGGTCATTATCACATTGCTGTTTGTGGGAGTTTTGCGTTTCCCACATTACAACAGTGACGACACTCCAAAAGTACTTCATTGGCTGTAAAGCGCTTTGAGACATCTGGTGGTCATGAAAGGTGCTATATAAGCACAAGTCTTTCTTTCTTTTCGTCAAATGACTCAAGAAGGCAAAATTCCACCACATTTTTCTTATAGAAGTTGAGCATTTTTCTTTCGAAGAAAATGAATACCATATAACAACAGTGCTGGCTTAAAGTTAATAATTTATCAACATTTTTACTACAACAACATTGCATTTATATAGCGCCTTTCTCTTAGTGAAATGACCCAAGGCACTTCACAGGAGCATTATCGAATAAAATTTATCACCGAGCGACATTAGGAGATATTAGGACAGGTGACCAAAAACATGGTTGAGAACCCTTTGGGCCAACATTGGAACTTATTCAATGAGATAAATACAAAAGAATCACATATCCTTGAAAATCAAATGACATACTTCTGCATGAAGCATCCATGGTGTATGAGTGATTAGGACAAAACGAAAGGAAAGGTTGATGTAAAAGTAAAAGTTTACGGCAAGAATGAGAAAGAAAAAAAGAAAGACTTACATTTATATAGTGCCTTTCATGACCACCGGACGTCTCATAAGAACATAAGAACATAAGAAATAGGAACAGGAGTAGGCCATACGGCCCCTTGAACCTGCTCTGTCATTCAATAAGATCATGGCTGATCTGATCATGGACTCAGATCCACTTCCACGCCCGCTCCCCATAACTCCTTATCGTTTAAGAAACTGTCTATTTCTGTCTTCAATTTATTCAATGGCTCAGCTTCCATAGCTCTCTGAGGCAGTGAATTCCACACATTTACAACCCTCTGAGAGAAGAAATTTCTCCTCATCTCAGTTTTAAATGGACAGCCCCTTATTCTAAGATCACGCCTTCTAGTTCTAATCTCCCCCATCAGTGGAAACATCCTCTCTGCATCCACCTTGTCAAGCCCCCTCATAACCTTATATGTTTAATAAGATCACCTCTCATTCTTCTGAATTCCAATGAGTAGAGGCCCAACCTACTCTGTAGCGTATGGAGAAAGAGTCAAACTGAACAATGTGAGCTCAAAGGAAAGTGTGACATTAGTCTTTTATTGCAGGTCTCCAGAATGCCTCTCCAACCTGTGTAGCACTCTTAAATACCTGTGCTCCCAAGGGATTATGAGATCCCTTGGGACTCCGGGGAATGAGCCCTCTGGTGGCTGTACAGAGTATATACAAATACATAACAACATACCTCCAAAGTCAATAGTGTAACTATTTACAATGCGAGTCGATCTGGGGCCCGTCTTGCCCTGGTTGATCGTCTCGGTGTGAAAGCTGGTGTTGTTGAATCATTTGTTGGGCCCTCGCTGGGCTGCTGTGCAGCTGGCCTTGCTGGGCTGCCTGGTGTGTTGGGCCCTGCAGGGCTGCTGTGGATGATGGGTTCTGCTTCGTGGTCAACCGTGTGTCGGTTGCCACTGGTGTGTGTGTTGGGGGAATCAAAAAAATGTGGGTTGCTCAGGGTAGTCCGTGAATCTGAGTTTGATTTGGTCCAAGTGTTTCCGGTGAATGAGTCCATTTGAAAGTTTGACCCGAAACACCCTGCTCCCCTCTTTGGCCATGACAATGCCGGGAAGCCACTTGGGACCTTGTCCATAATTTAATACAAATACAGGATCATTGACTTCAATCTCACATGACACATTTGTGCTATCATGGTATGCACTTTGTTGAAGTTGCCTGCTCTGTACCTGTTCATGTAGATCAGGGTGAACTAATGAGAGCCTTGTCTTAATTGCTCTTTTCATGAGCAGTTCAGCAGGTGGTATCCCAGTGAGTGAGTGTGGTCTCGTGCGGTAGCTAAGCAGGACTCGGGATAGGCGAGTCTGCAGTGAGCCTTCAGTTACCCTTTTGAAGACTTGCTTGATGGTTTGCATTGCTCTCTCTGCCTGACCATTGGACGCTGGTTTAAACAGGGCAGATGTGACATGTTTGATCCCATTACGGGTCATAAATTCTTTGAACTCAGCACTGGTAAAACATGGCCCATTGTCGCTCACCAGGACATCGGGTAAGCCATGTGTGGCAAACATGGCCTGCAGGCTTTCAGTGGTGGCAGCGGATGTGTTGAGGCCAATTCACTAAATATATTCAAAAGGGAGTTAGATGAAGTCCTTACTACTCGGGGGATCAAGGGTTATGGCGAGAAAGCAGGAAGGGGGTACTGAAGTTTCATGTTCAGCCATGAACTCATTGAATGGCGGTGCAGGCTAGAAGGGCTGAATGGCCTGCTCCTGCACCTATTTTCTATGTTTCTATGTTTCTATGTGCTAGCCGACATTATCTCACATTCAATCCACTTGGAATATGTGTCTACAACCACAAGAAACATTTTACCCAAGCACGAGCCTGCATAGTCGATGTGTACCGTAGACCACGGTTTGGAGGGCCAAGACCATAAACTTTGTGGCACCTCCCTGGGTATATTGCTTAACTGCGAGCATATATTACATCTGTGAACGCAAGACTTTAAGTCTGCATCGATGCCGGGCCACCACACATGGGATCTGGCTATCGCTTTCATCATTACGATGCCTGGATGGGTACTGTGGAGGTCATTGATGAAGGTGTCTCTGCCCTTCTTGGGGACCACCACTCGATTGCCCCACACAAGGCAGTCTGCCTGTATAGACATTTCATCTTTGCGCCGCTGGAACGGCTTTATCTCTTCCTGCATTTCCACTGAGACACTGGACCAGCTCCCGTGAAGCACACAGCTTTTGACTATAGATAATAAGGGGCCCTGGCTTGTCCAGGTTTTGATCTGCCGGGCAATGACAGGTGATTGCTCACTCTCAAATGCTTCCATAACCATGGCTAGATCTGCGGGCTGTGCCATTTCCACCCCAGTGGTGGGCAATGACAGCCTACTGAGAGCATCGGCGCAGTTTTCTGTGCTTGGCCTGTGGCGGATGGCATAGTTGTATGCGGACGACGTGAGCGCCCATCTCTGGATGCAGGCCGATGCACTCGTATTTATCCCTTTGCTCTCGGAAAACAGGGATATAAGTGGCTTATGGTCAGTTTCCAATTCGAATTTTAGCCCAAACAGGTATTGATGCATTTTCTTCACCCCATAGACACACGTTAACGCTTCTTTTTCAATCATGCTGTCAGCTTTCTCGGCCTTAGACAGATTCCTGGATACATAAGCAACCGGTTGCAGTTTCCCGAAATCATTAGCTTGTTGCAATACACACCCGACGCCATATGACGACGCATCACATGCAAGTACCAATCACTTACATGGATCATACAACACAAGCAATTTGTTTGAGCATAACAATTTTCTCACTTTTACAAAGGCATTTTCTTGGCTTTTGCCCCAAACCCATTCGTCCCATTTTCGTAGTAAGACATGTAGTGGTTGTAGCAGGGTTCTCAGACCTGGTAAGAAGTTTCCAAAGTAGTTCAGGAGTTCTGTTTCATCGTGATCCTCCGTGGATTTGTCCTCCTCTGCAATGTGGCGGTTTTCAGGTTTATCAGGCCTAGCAGCTCGCCTGCACACTCGTTGGAGGTGTCCCATTGTTCCACAGCCCTTGCAAATGTATCCTTTGAATCGGCATGAATGGAAACGATGATCACTCCCGCAGTGCCAACAAGGTGTTAATGGCCTTTCATTCATCACCCTTGATGGTGGATTCTGAGACATCTGCGGACGTGTAGCTGCAGGTATGTGTGACCTGCCCTGTTTGTTATGATTCAAAAACAACATCACTTTGTTCACAGTACTTGTAGCAGAACTTGTGTGCTGAGAGATTTGCTAAGTATTGTTACTGGTGGCAATGAACGCCTGGTCTATCGCTATGGCCTTACTCAAGGTTGGAGTCTCTACAGTCAAAAGTTTACAAAGTATGGTTTCGTGGCCAATGCCAAGTACGAAAAAGTCTCTGAGCATGTGCTCCAAATGTCCTTCAAATTCGCAATGTCCTGCAAGGCGTCTTAGCTCAGCGACATAACTCGCCACTTCCTGGCCTTCAGACCTTTTGTAGGTGTAGAACCGGTACCTCGCCATCAGAACGCTTTCCTTCGGGTTCAAATGCTCTCGGACCAGTGTGCACAAATCGTCATATGATTTCTCCGTGGGTTTCGCTGGATTGAGCAGATTCTTAATGAGGCCATACATTGGTGCCCCACAGATGGTGAGGAGGATCGCCCTTCGTTTGGCAGTGCCCTCTTCCCCATCTAGCTCATTGGCCACGAAGTATTGGTCGAGTCGCTCCACAAAAGTTTCCCAATCATCTCCCTCCGAGAATTTCTTCAGGATGCCCATTGTTCTCTGCATCTTTGGGTTCGCTATCTGTATCTTATTGCCAGTTGTAGTGTATGGAGAAAGAGTCAGACTGAACACTGTGAGCTCAAAGTAAAGTGTGACCGTAGTCTTTTATTGCAGGTCTCCAGAGTGCCTCTCCAACCTGTGAAGCCTCCTTAAATACCTGTGCTCCCAAGGGATTATGAGATCCCTTGGGACTCCGAGGAATGAGTCCTCTGGTGGCCGTACAGAGTATATACAAGTCAGATTGATAACATACTCAGCCTTTCCTCATAAGTCAACAACCTCATCCCCGGAATCAACCTAGTGAACCTTTTCTGAACTGCCTTCAAAGCAAGTATATCCTTTCGTAAATATGGAAACCAAAACTGAATGCAGTTTTCCAGGTGTGGCTTCACCAATACCTTATATAGCTGTAGCAAGACTTCCTTACTTTTATACCCCATCCCTTTTGCAATAAAAGCCAAGATTCCATTGTCCTTCCTGATCACTTGCTATACCTGCATACAATCCTTTTGTGTTTCATGCACAAGTACCCTCAGGTCCCACTGTACTGCGGCATTTTGCAATCTTTCTCCTTTTAAATAATAATTTGCTCTTTGATTCTTTCTGCCAAAGTGCATGACCTCACACTTTCCAACATTATACTCCATCTGCCAAATTTTTGCCCACTCACTTAGCCTGTCTATGTCCTTTTGCAGATTTTTTGTGTCCTCCTCACACATTGCTTTTCCTCCCATCTTTGTATCATCAGCAAACTTGGCTACGTTACACTCAATTCCTTCTTACAAGTCATTAATATAGATTGTAAATAGTTGGGGTCCCAGCACTGATCCCTGCGACACCCCACTAGTTACTGGTGCCAACCAGAGAATGAACTATTTATCCCGGCTCTCTGTTCTCTGTTAGTTAGCCAATCCTCTATCCATGCTAATGTATTACCCCCAACCCCGTGAACTTTTATCTTGTGCAGTAACCTTTTATGTGGCACCTTGTCAAATGCCTTCTGGAAGTCCAAATACACCACATCCACTGGTTCCCCTTCATCCACCCTGTTCGTTACATCCTCAAAGAACTCCAGCAAATCTGTCAAACATGACTTCCCCTTGATAAATCTATGCTGACTCTACCTGACCGAATTTTGCTTTTCCAAATGTCCTGCTACTGCTTCTTTAATAATAGACTCCAACATTTCAAAATAATGGACTCCAGCGCCTCAAAACACTTTACAGCCAATGAAGTACTTTTGGCGTGTAGTCACTGTTGTAATGTGGGAAACAAGGCAACCATATTGTGCACAGTAAGCTCCCACTAACAGCCCAGATAATCTGCTTTTTTGTTATGTTGATTGAGGGATAAATATTGGCCAGGACACCGGGGATAACTCCCCTACTTTTCTTCAAAATTGTGCTTTGAGATCTTTTACATCCACATGAAAAAGCAGACAAAATCTCAGTTTAACATCTCATCTGAAAGATGACACCTCCAACAGTGCAGTATGCCACTGGAGTTTCAGCCTAGATTTATGTGCTAAAGTATGTGGAGTGGGATTTGAACCCACAACCTTCTGACTCAGAGGCAAGTGACCCACTGAGCCATAGCTGACATTTGACACGTAACTGATATTGACAATGAGGACTGGGAGGGTTATAGAAAGGAACAAAGGAGAATGATAAAATAATAAGTGTAAAGAGGGATACGAGAAAAAAGGCGTATGATTCCTCCTTAGAGCAGAGAAGGTGAAGGAGAGAAGCAATAGAGGTGTTCCAAATTATGAAGGGTTTTGACAGAGTAAATAGGGAGAAACTGTTTCCACTGACAGGAGGGTCGGTAACCAGAGGACACAGATTTAAGATATTTGGCAAAAGAACAGGAGGGGAGATGAGGAGAAAAGTTTTATTCAGTGCGTTGTTGTGATCTGGAATACGCAGCCTGAAAGAGCAGTGGAAGCAGATTTAATAATAACTTTCAAAAGGGAATTCTATATATACTTGAAAAGGAAAAAAAAATCAGGTTTAAGGGGAAAGAGCAGGGGAGTGGGAATAATTGGATAGCTCTTTCAAAGAGCCGGCACAGGTATGATGGATCGAATGGCCTCCTGTGCGGTATGATTCTATGATTTCAAAGGGAGTAGCAATGCTGTTCATAAATACATCAATAGAGTGGGAAAGGAGGCATTGGAGCTTTGAAAACCAAGCTTCAGTATGGCAATAGGAGAGAATGAGGATATGGTTGAATTGCAAAATTAATATTTCACTTTGGTCTTTAAAGTGGGGAAGAGGGATTCAATACCAAGATACATGGAAGGCTAAAGATAACTGCCTGAAACTGATTTCAGATAAAACCATGAGAGTCAGCAGATAAAAGCAACTTTTGTATCACTGATCTCAGCTAAATTCAAAGTGGAATGGGCAGTCTGCTCATACATGGCAATAACTGTTCTAATTTTAAATACATCTTATTTTGCTCATCAAATTGAGTGTTAACAACTGGAATATTTTCTTGCTTTGCATTGATTAACATCAACAAGATTAGACACAGCTCAAGACAGATGCAATGTAAAGCTTGCCCGATACAACTTTGCCAAAATATGTAGAGCCCGAAATTGATCATTTCATAAAGTCTGCCCACTTCTCGGCGGTATGCTGGTGGTATGTGAGCGGTCTGCAGCGGGCAGCAGGTAACATTGTAGTCGATCCAGAGCGACTTGCTTGTCGATGGACGGTGCGGCACTGAACTGCGCATGCGCGATTTAAATTTTTTTTCCGTTTTTTTCACAGAAGCATTTTACCCGAGATTTCGGAGGTCAGGGGTCACCCGCGCATGCGCAGTGAGTTGAAGTGGAGCGAGGGAGAGTGAGAAGGAGCAGCAAGCCAGTCGAGGGTCAGTTGGTTTAATAATAGATTGCAGAGTTAAAAAATATTCATAACAGATAATAATTCTGCAGTTTGAACAATAATAAGACATATTTTACAAAGGAAAAATCATAACAACATAAATATAATGGAGATGTTAAAAAAAAAGTCGAAGTGCAGGAACGTCAAAAAAGACAGGAGGTTGAGGGCGCCCGCCTTCGACGAGATGGTGTTACCGGCCCTTCTCGAGAATATCACAGAAAGGTACTCTGATCTAACGAAGGGTGGTCATGGAAAGCCCCCCTAAAGGAGTACATTAGTATATGGGACGAGACCGGGGAGGCTGTGTCCTCCACAACTATCATGGTACACGCCAGGGAAAGGTGCCGTAAGAGGTGGAATTACCTGGTGAGAGTAGCAAGAGTGAGTAATGATTTTATTTATGCACCCCCCCCATGTGCCATGTTTCATGTAAATGTAGGTTCAGTGTCACACGGATGATGTTATTTATCTTAATGTTACGGCAATGTATTCCTGCTTTCAGGCAATGACAAGAGGATCAATACAGTGTTTTGATGTGTGTGTGTGTGTGTGTGTGAGACCCTTTGTGTCTGAGATGTTAAATGGATTGAAGATTTTTACTTTCATTTACTTTACTTTCTGCAGAAGAAGACATCTGCAACAGCAGCCAATCAGCGCCATACAGGGGGAGGACCCACAACCCAAAACCCAAAAGCCATTGACAGAAATAGAGATCTGTACCCTATCACTGGTCGACTACAATCCCTGGTCTGTGTTGCGGTCCTGTCATGTCATGTAATGTAACTGTAACTGTAATGTTGGCCTCATGTAATGGAATGTAAGTTTATTGTGTAAGGTTAACACACTTTTACAAAAAGGCACAAGAAGAGGCCACAAACTAAAAATGGTTTAAAACAAACTTTTGGGACTGACTGGGCGAGGGAGAAAAAGGCGCTAGCCTGGGACAGGTGGTGACTCATCATCGATTAAAAACAATCTCTGCAGTCAGGAGCTAGACCTGATTATGTATCAAAACAAAGGGATTGATACAATCTAACCCAGGAGCCCCTGGATTGATTGGCCGGAGGGAGAAAAACAATTCCCTATAAAGACTACAAGTCTGCAAGAAACCAGGACAACAAAGAATCCCACAAGGTGTGCATTTTTGAATAATGGGGCAAATTGTGGACATTCAAACCCATCACCGCAGCCAATCAAACGGATCACCACAAACAACGAACCGGTCCAGACGCATTAACGGAAAACCCAGCTCAGCAGGACAGTTATTCATAAAATGGATATATATGTATGAGCTGGAAGCAGCACGAAACGGAAGAGAAGAGAAAGAACGAAGGGAACGGAAGGAAGAAAACGACCAGAAAGAGGGAACATCGGAGAGGAACAACCAGTCATGGAACCAATGACCACGAGTCTGCAATCGACGATAACAGCAACTAACTGAATGGGTGATTGTGTGTCTTTGGTCAATTCTCTCAGAAGTTGTGTTCTGTAATTTTTAGTTGGTTTTTGCGTAATAAAACTAACAGTTGGGTTAAGCCTAAACTTTGTGTTGCGTGCAGTCCTTTCCTGTAATTCCCGAGGTCTACGAATCAAGGTAGAGTGTAAAACAAACACCCTACAATTACACTGTAATGTTGGCCTCATGTCATGTACTGCAATGTTGGGGGCATGTAACGCAATGCATTACAGTATTGTCTGTCTGCGATGTGTAATGCAGTAATGCAGCAGTGGTGGACATTTAAGTAAGACTACGCTAAGTCACTGTACTATGTAGTCATGTAACCCTGACCCCTCACCTGGTGCTAAACATTTTTCAATGTTGTTTTGTACTTCCAGACTCGGACAATTCAGACCACACCTCCGCAGAGAGACCAGACAAGCGACCCACTGCCTCTACCTCTGACGTCACCCAGCCCTCTCCTGACTTCACCCCTGGCAGACATGATGAAGATGAAGAGGAAGAGGAAGAGGAAGAGGAAGAGCCGCTGATCCTGGAGCCAGTGGAGGTGGAGATGGGGATGGAGATGAAGGAGGATACACCAGCTCCATGTGGGCCAGCTGGAACATCCTCCACCACAGAGTCAGTATTCAGGGGACTCCCCCATGGCTCCTCTGATTCTGCGGGACCAAGTGGCGCGCAGCAACACACCCCCAGTGTTGCAGCGCCTTTGCTGCAGCGACGGAGGTTGGTGCAGAAAAGTTCGGTTGCTGCACAACAGATAGGTGTGTACCAGGACATGGTGCATCTGTCACAGGCCAGCATCGACATAGGTCAAGAGCTGCTCGAGACCATGGCTACAATAGCCACAAACATCGTGGCTCTATCAGAACGGCAGTCGGAGCATATGTCGCATCTGATCACCGCGATGGAGCGTACCGCCGACTCCGTCGATACCATGCGGCATCTCCTGAGCTTCTCCTGAGGCCCCATTTATTGCGCCTGCAATGTCTGACCCTAACGACAGTAACAGCACTCGGGGTGCACTGCTGCACGCCGGCTCGGTACCATCCACAGGGAGGTCCAGGCTCAGGGGCAGTGGGAAAGGGAAGGGCAGGAGTAAGAAAGGGGGGATCAGTCCCAAGGCTGGTGTCGAGGTCGAGGTCTTGGTCGAGAACAATAAAGGGTCTTTTGTTGTACTTATACGTTTAATAATTGAAGTTTGATTTTTTAAAGTTTATTCAATTTGTTAAAGTTTTGTTAAAGTTGTTATTAAATTGTTAAAGTTGTTAAAATTGTTTTATAGTTCTAAGTTTTACAAAGTTTTAAAATTGTTGTATATTTTTGAAAATTTAACATAAATGTTTGAATTGAATTTAAGCACTCTTGTTCAGTGTCTAACTTTTGGGATAACAATCATCAGGGTCCCAAAACGCAGTTCTCCACATTCAAGCAAAGCGTTCATTTATGAGCTGCTGATGTAACAATTTTGCAGTGGCATAAGCTCCGCATGCCTTCGGCTGTGGTGTTGGGGGGGTGGTGCCATGGGTTCATCTGTGAGTTCCTCTTCATCCTCCTCCCCCTCATTTTCCTCTTCCTCCTCCTCCGTCTCCTGCACTCTCTCCTCACGTGGTCCCGCAGACCCCTGAGACAATTCCTGTCCCCGCATGATTGCTAAATTATGCAACATGCAGCACACCACTGTGACCTGAGCAACCTGCTCAGGGTAGTATTGCAGCCTGCATCCCGAGTGGTCCAAGCATCGAAAGCGTTGCTTCAATATATTGTGATAATATTACGTGTGGCTATATGGCTCTTATTATACCGTTGCTCAGCTTCTGCCTGAGGGTTCTGCAGGGGGGGTCAAGAGCCAGGTGGTGAGGCCGTACTCTTTGTCCGCCAGCATCCAGCATTTACCTTGTGGCTCAGACTTCAACAGGTCAGACACTGTGCTCTCACGCAAGATGTGCGCATCATGGATACTCCCTGTAAAATTGGCATTCACTGCCATTATGCGCTGTGCATGGTCGCAAACGAGCTGCACGTTGAGGGAGTGGAATCCCTTACGGTTTCGGTACACCTCCGCCTCCTGTACAGGGCAATATGGGTACAGTCAACAGCACCCTGCACCTTGGGGAAGCAGGCAATGTGTGCAAATCCCAAAGTCCTGTCACTCTGTGTCTTCCTGATGATTGGGAAGTTTATAAATTCCATCCGGCGTGCATACTGTGCTTCGGTTACCTGTTGAATGCAGCGATGAGTAGCATGCTGCGAAATACAGCATATGTCCCCAGATGATGCCTGAAAAGAGCCACATGCATAAAAGGAAAGTGCTGCAGTCACCTTCATCTCGACAGAGAGTGCAGTAATGTTGGTGGTACTGGGCTGCAGGTCTGCTTTAATGAGCTGGAAAATCTCATCGATCACCTCTTTTCGGAAGCGCATTCTTTGAACACACTGTCGATCGGTCAGGTCCAAGTATGAACGCTTCTCCCTGAAAATCCTTTAGGGGTAAGTCCTCCTCCTCCTCATCAGTCTGTGACATCGTCCGTTACCCTGATAACTCTGCTCAATGAACCTTCTCCCATCTGGATCCTCCATCAGACAGGCAGTCAGCACAGGCTGAGATAGTGCAGGCCCCATTCTTTTTAAATCTCCAGAATATTTTTCAATGAAAAAAATATAACTAAAATGCCTTTGATCTTAATAATTTACTCAGTACCAATAAAAATACCTATCCCACTGTAAATCACACTGTAAATTCACTGTTCACCTCAGAAATACAGAGCTGCTGCTTTAGTTGACTGTTCCCGATTTCAAAATGGCGGCTCCGATCACTACCGCCCATTCCCGCCCACTTAATGTCGCGTGAAACCATCATTTCCAGGACGGTGTGCAGCTCCGGTGGTATGTCGGCGGTATGCCATGAAAATCAAACTTTTTGGGTGGTATGCGGACGGTCCTGCACGACGGATGGTGTGTATACCGCTTGGCGGGTTGTCAATGATGAATATTCCACCGAGCGGTATGTCAGCGATACGTAGGGTTTTTTTTACCAAAATCGCATTTTTGGGCGGTAAGCGGGCGGTATATAGGCGATAGTGGACGGTATGTGGATGAATTCTGGGCCCATAGATTTAAGGGGAAGCTTTGTAAGTATATGAGGAAGAAAAGAAAAGAATGATATGCTGATAGGGTCGGCTGAAGTAAAGAAAGACTTATATTTATATAGCGCTTTCCACGACCACCGGACGTCTCAAAGCGCTTTACAGCCAATGAAGTACTTTTTGGAGTGTAGTCACTGTTGTAATGTGGGAAACGCAGCAGCCAATGACCAGAAAATCTGTTTTTCGTTATGTTGATTGAGGGGTAAATATTGGCTAGGACACCGGGGATAACTCCCCTATTCTTTGAAATAGTGCCGTGGGATCTTTTAAGTCCATCTGAGAGAGCAGACAGGGCCTCGGTTTAACGTCATATCCGAAAGACTGCACCTCCGACAGTGCAGCACTCCCTCAATTCTGCACTGGCAGTGTCAGCCTAGATTTATCTGCTCAAGTCCTTGGAGTGGGACTTTGAACCCACAACCTTCTGACTCAGTGGCGAGAGTGCTGCCCACTGAGCCACAGCTGCTACAGGTATAAACCAGTTGAGCCGAATGGCCTGTTTCTGCGCTGTAGACTCGATGTAATTCTATGTAATATGCCTAAACCTCAATTACAGAAGTGCAATCCATATTAAATTGGTGTGAATTGGACTGTTCCGATGAGATTCATGAAGAGATGCCAATCCTGACAAGTCGTGAATGTATTTTTGTCCCGTTGAGTATTTTCCCTGGTGGGAAGTGAATTGAAACTCTCCAAACAGACTTGCAATCTGTCAGCGAGAGATTGTAAAGGCAGGTTACCACAGGAAATATGTATCCATTGTAATAGGTAAGGGTTGGGAAATTCTTCCAAGGTGCTCCTGCTCAATTGCCGTGACTTTGAAAACCCTGTTTGTGGTATGAGCGGAATTTCCAACGCACTTCCGTTGACGTATCGCCAGCGGAACCGGATTGGCTCCGAGGAACAATGGAATGTCTAGAACCAAGGGTTACAGTCTCAGGATAAGGTTTAGGTCAGTTAAGACCAAGATGAGGAGGAACTTCTTCACTCAGAGGGTCGTGAATCTTTGAAATTCTCTGCCCCACAGAGCTGTGGATGCTCAATCGTTGAGTGTATTCAAGACAGAAATCGTTAGATTTTTGGACTCTAGGGGAATCAAGGGATATAGGGATTAGGCGGGAAAATGGAATTGAGGACGCTGATGAGCCATGATCTTATGGAATGCCAGAGCGGGCTCGAACTGCCGTATGGCTTACTCCTGCTCCTAATTCTTATGTTCTTATGAACCTACTGACCACGAAAGCCACAACTTTGAAAAAACACCTTTTACAAGGCATTTTGAAATGCGCTGGCAAAAATCAGATTTTTCGAGTCGACTATATTTTCATGCAACAGGTTTGCACATGGATGAACGCATGCAAACAGGTGACAATCAGTTGGGGAAACATACTAATATCTGCCGAGCATGGTTAACCGATGCTCGCAATGCTCACTACCATGTTTGAAAGGCATTGCTGAATATTCAATGCAAATTGAATGGCAATGTGTCCCAGGAGCAGAATAAACAATGCTATCTCAGCTTAAAACAGGGGAAAATTGTCAGCCGATAAGTAATAGCAAACAGAGCAATTGAGTAACGTGGCAGACAATAACACACCAACAAAAGGGCAATAAAAAGTGACAATCCTTCATATTAAAAGTGTCTCAATAATCATAATTCAGATATACGGAAATCAAAAACTTACATCTATTTAACACCTCATCAAAGGATGGCACTTTATAACCAATGGATTATTCTGAAAAGTGTGATGTAGGCAGTCAATTTCCGTATACCAACAAAGTGAATGCCTTTCTTTGAATAGTGCCATGGAAACTTTTATGTTCACCTGATCGGGCAGCCAGGGCCACATTTTAAAATGTCAGAAAGACATAGTGAAGGCCGGAATTTTCCCTTCAAAAAACAGTTGGTTTGGGGCAGGGGAGCAGATAAAGTGTTAAAATCGGATTCCCGACCTGATCCCACTTCCAACCCAGCCACTTTTGGTTTTGTCGGAGACGGGCAGCCAACCCATTGCCAGGGGGTGTTACCATAATTTAAATATTGTAATGAGGCTGGAGGCTTCTATTCCCCCGTCCATTTTGTGTTTAACTGCCTGTGGATGGGTTTCATACAATTCGTGAAACTCAGCAGTTAATCAGAGGCGGAGGCTGCATCATCCAGGAGGTAAGTGGCTTTATATCTACCTCCTGGATACAGGGCCCCAAACATACCCACCCCCCGAGATCGGAGACTACCCCTCCCCTTCGATGATGATGTGGCCGGCCCAGATCCTCCGCCTTCCCTGTGATCCCTGGCCGACCCCCCCGATCCTCAACCCTCACGAGCCCCAACCCCCCCAATCCCCAACCCCCCTAATCCCCGAGTCCCTGACCCCCGACCCCCCCGATCCCCAAACTCCCCGATCCCCGACCCCCCTATCCCCAAATCCCCCGATCCACGACCCCCCGATCCACGACCCCCCGATCCCCAAACCCCCGATCCCCGACCCCCCGATCCCCAAACCCCCGATCCCCAAACCCCTGATCCCCGACCCCCCTATCCCCAAACACTCCGATCCCCGACCCCCCCGACCCCCGACCCCCCCGATCCCCAACCCCCCTGACCCCCGACTCCCCGATCCCCAAACCCCCCGATCCCCGACCCCCCTATCCCCAAACCCCCCGATCCCCGACCCCCCTATCCCCAAACCCCCCGATCCCCGACCCCCCTATCCCCAAAACATCGATCCCAAAACCCCCAATCCCCAAACCCCCCGATCCCCAACCCCCCCATCCCCAAACCGCCGATCCCCGAACCCCTGATCCCCGAACCCCCGATCCCCGACCCCCCGATTCCCAAACCCCCCGACCCCCCGATCCCCAAACCCCCCGATCCCCAACTCCCCGACCCCAAACACCCCGATCCCCCCGATCCCCAACCCCCCCGACCCCCCGATCCCTGACCCCCCCGATCCCTAATCCCTTGATCCCCGACCCCCCCGATCCCCAACACCCCCGATCCCCAACCCCACCGATCCCTAATCCCTTGATCCCCGACCCCCCGATCCCCCTACCCCGCAGTGGCCGCTTGCCTGCTGATCCCTGACCTCCCCGATTACTGATCCCCCGCCGATTGTGCAAACTCCCCCCTCCCCCGGTGATCCTCCCTTGCCCCTCCTGATCACCCCACCCAGTACCTCCGACCCCCCCGATCCATGAGCCCCCCGATCCCTGACCCCCCCGATCCACGACCCCCTGATCCCTGACCCCCCCCAATCCCCGACCCCCCCGATCCACGACCCCTCTGATCCCTGACCCCCCCCCGATCCCCGACCCCCCCGATCCCCGACCCCCCCCGATCCCCCTACCCCGCGGTCGGTGCTTGCCTGACAATCCCTGACCTCCCTGATTACTGATCTCCTGCCGTTTGTGCAACCACCCCCCCACCCACCCCGTTGATCCTATCTCGCCCCTCTCAATTGCTGACCTGCCCCCCCCCCCCCCCCACCGCTGATTGCCGACACCCCCTTGCTGATTGCTAACTCCTCCTTCCGCAATCCCTCCTCCGGACCGACCCCTCGCAACTGAGGCCTACCCGCCCACAGCCAGCCAGCCCCTCAAACTGGCTGGCTGCAGGAGGGAAACTGAGGCCTCACATTCAAATGAGCCCCACCCCCTCCTCCCCAAAGAAAATTCTGGCCATCATTTCCAATGTTGTAACCCATCCACTGTGTTGTAATGAAGTGACAGCCTAGATAGGACAGGTACAGCAAGTGATCAGGAAGGCCAATAGAATCTTGGCCTTTATTGCAAAGGGGATGGAGTATAAAAGCAGGGAAGTCTTGCTACAGTTATACAGGGTATTGGTGAGGCCACACCTGGAATACTACGTGCAGTTTTGGTTTCCATATTTACGAAAGGATATACTTGCTTTGGAGGCAGTTCAGAGAAGGTTCACTTGGTTGATTCCAGAGATGAGGGGATTGACTTATGAGAAAAGGTTGAGTAGGTTGGGCCTCTACTCATTGGAATTCAGAAGAATGAGAGATGATCTTATCGAAACGTATAAGATTATGAGGGGTCTTGACAAGGTGGATGCAGAGAGGATGTTTCCACTGGTGGGGGAGACTAGAACTAGAGGGCATGATCTTAGAATAAGGGGCAGCCCATTTAAAACTGAGATGAGGAGAAATCTCTTCTCTCAAAGGATTGTGGATCTGTGGGATTCGCTGCCTCAGAGAGCTGTGAGTATGACAGACCAATCACCACTAAGGACACAATGTTTCACAACCGATAATATCGGGTCCTGGCTGGTCCATGTCTTAACTTGTTGAGCCGTGACAGGGGTTCCTTCACTTTCAAAAGCATCCATAACTAACAGTAGGTCTGCAGGTTGTGGTGTCCCCACCTCCGGTGTGGGCAACGGCAGATGGCACAATGCATCGGCACAATTCTCGGTGCCAGGTCTATGGCGAATGACATAATCATAGGCAGATAATGTCAGCGCCCACCTTTGGATACGGGACGATGAATCGGTATTGATATCTTTGCTTTCCGAAAACAATGAAATGAGTGACTTGTGATCTGTTTCCAGTTCAAACCGAAGACCAAACAGGTACTGATGCATTTTTTTAACCCCATACACACATGCTAATGCTTCTTTTTCTACCATGCTGTAGGCTCTTTCCGCCTTTGACAAACTTTTCGAAGCATACGCAACAGGTTGTAGTTTACCCGACTCACTAGCTTGTTGGAGCACGCAACCAACTCCATATGACGAAGCATCACAGGCCAATACTAGATGCTTACATGGATCCTAATGTACCAGCAGCTCGTTAGAGCAAAGCAGATTAGTAGCTTTCTCAAAGCTCTATCTTGGGAAGCACCCCAAACCCAGTTGTCGCCTTTCTTAGCAGCATGTGCAGTGGCTCTAATGAAGTGCTCAATCTAGGTAGGAAATTACCGAAGTAGTTGAGTAGACCAAGGAACGAATGCAGCTCCGTCACATTCTGAGGCTTGGGTGCATTTTTGATGGCCTTGATTTTCGAGTCCGTAGGCCTGACGCTGTCATCAGCAATTTTCCTCCCCAGGAATTCGACTTCTGGTGCCATAAAGACGCACTTCGAACATTTCAGTCTGAGTCCAACTTTGTCCAGATGATGTAGAACCTCTTCCAGGTTGTTCTGATGTTCGGCGGTGTCACGAACTGTGACCAGGATATCATCTTGGAACACGATGGATCTAGGGGCGGACTTCAGTAGACTCTCCATATTCCTCTGAAATTTGGCTGCTGCCGAGCGAATTCCGAAAGGACACCTGTTGTAGATAAACAGTCCTTTATGAGTGTTGATGCACGTAAGTTTCTTTGACGTCTCGACCTGTTCCTGTGTCATATAGCCCAACGTCAGATCCAGTTTAGTGAACGACTTCCCCCCGGCTGGCGTTGCAAACAGGCCATCAGCCTTCGGTAACGGGTATTGATCCTGTTTTGAAACTTGGTTGATCGTAACCTTGTAGTCTCCACAAATCCTGACAGTGCCATCACTCTTCAACACAGGAACAATGGGGGCTGGCCCATTCATTAAATTCGACTGGTGATATGACCCCTTCACGCTGGAGTCTGTTCAGTTCGATTTTGATCTTCTCCCTCATCATGTAAGAAACCGCCCAAGGTTTATGATGGACGGGTCTTGCATCCGAGTCCATGTGAATCTGCACCTTGGCTCCCGTGAAATTGCCGATGCCTGGTTCAAACAGCGAGGGGAACTTGCTCAACACTTGAGCATATGGAGTATCATCTTCCGATGACAACGCTTTGAAATCGTTCCAATTACATTTGATTTTTTCTAGCCAATTCCTGCCGAACAGCGTTGGACCATTGCCTGGAACAATCCATAATGGTAAGCCATGAACTGCACCATCATATGACACCTTGACTACTGCACTGCCGATCACCATTATGAGTTCTTTAGTGTACGTTTAGCAACTTGGCATTGACTGGACTCAGCTTAGGCCTCACAGCCTTAGTATCCCACAGCTTGTCGAATGTCCTCTGGCTCAGTATTGTTTGACTCACACCCGTGTCCAATTCCATCGGTACCAGCACACCGTTAAATTTTACATTAAATCATTATCTGTTGGCTCTTTGTTAGGAACGAATACAGTCCATACACTTCCTCCTCCGGTATCTCAGATTGCATATCCGGATCCGCACCATACTGGTCATCATTCTCCACGTGGTGTGTCGCAGCACACTTGCTCAGTTGCGGACACATGCGCTGGAGATGCCCCAGTCTCGAACAGCCTTTACAAATGTACTGTTTAAACTGACACTGATGAGGCCGATGATTGCCCCCACAACGCCAACACGGTGAAATCGGATTCATTCCCATTGGTGGACTTTAGGCGGCCACAGGTTTCGCATACGCAGTCAAGTAGGCCCTGCCATATGCAGCTCTGCCAAACGTCGATACAATCTTGTTTACATTACTTGCCGAGTTCCGATTTTTCGATAATATCTGCTTTAAGTTTTTGTCCGTCATCATGCATGCCTGAGAAATCATGATGGCCTTGCTCAAATCCAGCGTCTCCGCTGCCAGTAGCTTACGCAGGATCACCTCATGGTTGATGCCGATTACAAAGAAGTCCCGCAGCATGTCTCCCAATGCGTTTTCGAACTTACACGGGTCAGCTAGACGTCTTAAGTCGGTAACGAATTCCGACACATCCTGGCCCTCAGAACGAACGTGCTTGTAGAATCGATATCGTGAGATTATGATGTCTTCTTCTGGTTTGAGATGGTCACGTACCACAGCACACAATTCCTCATAGTCCTTGTTCATTGGACTTGCAGGCGAGAGAAGATTCTTTATGAGTCCATAGATTTTCGGACCACAAACCATGAGGAAGACTGCCCTGCGCCTAATTGCATCAGTGGGTTCCTCCATTTTGTTGGCCACGAACTACTGGTCCAGGCGAGCTACAAAATCTGTCCAGTCCTCTCCCTCCACAAATCTCTCCAGAATTCCAATTGTGCTCATTTTTTGCATACAAAGGTTCTTAAGTTACCTCGTCGCCAAATGTTACGTATGTAATAACTCGATAGACTGAATACTGTAAACTAACACAGGTACAAACCTGGCTCTGCTTTATTAGAGCCCAAAGTGATTACATTACATGATGGCTTGCCTTTTATACCTGGGCCGCACACACGTGCGTACAGCCCAATGGCCTCCGACAGTGGCGCACCCCAGTGGCTAGTAACCCCAAGCATACATACATGACACACAGCAACATGGTTGACTCTTAAATGGCCTAGCAAGCCACTCAAGGCCAATTACAGATGGACAATAAATGCTGGCCTTGCCAGTGATGCCCAAAAATGAAAAAAACAACTTACACTGATGTAGTGCCTTTTATTTATGACTATACAAAAAAATAAACCTTGAACGAACTTTTGGGCCAGGACTTTAAAAAAGCGACTTCCATATAGCTTCAGATTTAGCACAACTGTCATCAGCTCCACAAAAGAATTTTGGAATGAAGAAGCTTTTTATTTCATTTACTATTTATAAACTGTTAAGAAAAGAATCTGTGAAGGCTGAGATATTTTACTAATTCTAGGTGAAAACAAATCAAATCTTATTCATACTTCATTTAGAGAAAGTCATATGAAGGGTTAGAGAAATTGACAGCAAGTCATGGCGATCGGCGAACAAACCTGCATCCATACCAAACAGATCTAAAATGGTACAGGTGCCATCCACAACAATTTGCATTTATACAGCGCCTTTAAACGCAGTAAAACGTGCCAAGGCACTTCACAGGAGGAGCATTATTAGACTAAATTTGACACTGAGCTACTTAAGGAGATATTGGGACAGGCGACCAAGAGCTTGGTCAAAGAGGTAGGTTTTAAGGAGCGTCTTAAAGGAGGAGAGAAAGGTGGAAAGGTTTTGGGAGGTAATTCCATAGCTTAGCGTCTAGGCAGCTGAAGACACGGCCGCCAACGGTGGAGCGACGAAAATCAGTGATTGTGTAAGAGGGCAGAATTGGAGGAGCGCAGAGATCGCGGAGGGTTGTAGGGCTGGAGGAGAGTACAGAGGCAGTGATAATTTAACGTTCACTGTACAGTGAACGATGTACTTCTTGCAGTAGTGCTTTTTAAAAATTAACTATACACTTGCTAACTTGTCTCAGATTTATGGCATTGTAGTTTTAGATATGCTCTTTGAGTTCTGAGGCTTAATTGGATCATTACATATTCAATGAGTCTGTCTGTAGTTACAGATTGGAACAGAAGTTGCAACACATGACACTGATGCTATTATCTTCTATTTACCCATTTGCCTCTGCTAAACATTTGATTCATCACATTGCTGTAGCTTCAGTTTCTGCAATGATGAATACGATTTCAGTATTTTATAAATGTTTTTTTATTGAGCTAATAAATTATGCATTCCACAACTGCACAAAATTTCTAGCTCTGAATGTTTTATGTTCAAAGTCCACATTTTCAATTTTGGTAATTTAATATACGATTCTTGGATATGTTTGCTGTCAGATCTCCCATATTGCTGTTCCTAGTAAATCGGAGGTTTTATAAGAACAGGGCTGTTATGCGCAGCTATAAGTAGTATCAAGAACACTGGTTTATCATTATAGGGGTGGCCCTGGGAGCCGGCAGTGTGAGGATGGGGTCTAAGGGTCTAGCAATATTTTAAGGTCCCAGAGATTCTAAGCATTGGAAGTTCCAGGTTTCCGGGAAAGAAGAAAAGAAGGAACCCGCATTTATATAAAGAAAGAAAGACTTGCATTTATATAATGCCTTTCACGACCTCAGGACCTCCAAAAGCCCTTCACAGCCCAATGAAGTACTTTATTGAGGTGCAGTCACTGTTGTAATGGAGGGAAACGCAATGGCCAATTTGCGCACAGCAAGCTCCCACAAACAGCAATCCTTTCACAACTTCAGAACACCCCACAGCATTTCAGAGCCTTTGAAGTACCATTACATCAGGCCACATTGATGTAATGTATGCACCAATGAGTATGCTCACAGGTTTGTAGAGTTGTTGAGTTGGGAGTGGCTTAGCTAGTCACGTGATGTTCACAAGGCTCAATAGAATCCCAGCCAGTTGGGTTCAGGGGATCAACGATGAGGCAGGTGTTTGTGAGCCTGGTGGTAATGTGTAATGTTAAACCTTTGTTAATAAACCAACTAGTTCTTAATAGCAATGTTTTGCTATGAATTCTTAAGCAAAGAACCCATGAAGCAAATACATTACAATTGATATTGGTGTGTCGTGTATCTCAAGATCTTGCAAGGACAATCTATTCTTTCTGTTTCCTCTCAAGGCCTTTCTCGGAGCAGATCACGTCTTGTTTCTTCTCTGCTCACCACTTAGTTGGAATCCTGAAACCGTTTTATTCGTTGGATCAATGTCCTTTAGGAAGGCCTCTTTGATTCTATTTTCTACAGTGGCTTCTTTCATTATTTTTTTCTTTTAATCAGCCACTTTATCCTTTACAGCCGTCGTCCTTTTACTACTAATTCTCCCGGCACGTCTTCTCTCCTTGTACAGTACCAGCAACAGCATTTTATAGGAATAATTTTGACAGTAAAAATTATGAATGTGTCCTTGTTTATTCACCTTGTACATGTGCAGTTAAATAAGCAGAACTGAAAGATATTACATTTTTCTAAACATTGTCATTATCCATTACTTACGGCAGAGACTTCTGAAGGACTACAAACTGGGCATAGAATCATAGAATCATAAAATATTATGACACAGGAGGAGCCATTAAGCTCATTGTGTCCGTGCCGGTCAAAAAAGAGCTACTCTGCCTAATCTCATTTTCCAGCACTAGGTCCGTAGCCCTGTAGGTCATGGTTCTTTAAGTGCACATCCAAGTACCTTTTAAATGTGATGAGGGTTTCTGCCTGTACCACCCTTTCAGGCAGTGAGTTCCAGACTCCCACCACCCTCTGGATGAAGAAATGGATCCTCATCTCCCCTCTAATCCTTCCACCAACTACTTTAAATCTATGCCCCCTGGTTATTGACCTCTGCTAAGGGAAATAGGTCCTTCCTATCCACTCTATCTAGGCCTCTCGTAATTTTATACACCTCAATTAAATCTGTCCTCAGCCTCCTCTGTTCCAAGGAAAACAACCCCAGCCTATCCAACCTTTCCTCATAGCTAAAGTTTTCCACTCCAGGGGCATGCTTTAATTTGTAGACATTAGCAATTACAAAAAAAGCAATCATTGACCTTTACTTTTTGTTCTATAGAGACAAGCTACCTTATTGACAGAATATTGAAACAGCTTATGAACTCCCTATTGATTTAGTGTTCTGACTGAATCCATTGGGCTGGATTTTTGGCTTTTTGCAATTTCGCCCGTTACCGGGTGCAAATCGCGGCAGATTGAAAAATTTAGCGCCAGGTTAGCGTTAACGCTAGAGCTCGCAACTTTCGCCGAATGAAAATTCATGAAGAGTGTTAGCGTTAACTCTGGCATTGCACCACACACTTTGAGTGCTGGAGCCGAAGGTTCCGGCACTAATGCGCAATTTTTTTTTCCCTCCTGTGCTTCTGGTCTGCTCTCCAGTCGTAAACGCTAATGCAGGACATGGCCGCGCGTATGCGCAGTACACCCGGGGCAGAATCAGCCATTTTACATTTGGATTTTGATGGTGGAGGATGACGATTCGAGACAGCGTCCCAGATGATTTAGCCAGGGTGTTAATGAAGCTCTAGTGGGGGCTGTGGAAAGAAGATGGCAGGAGTTGCATCGCAGGGATGGATCCAGACCACTGCCATCCATATTTAAGAGGATCTGGAGGTAAATCGCTGAGGAGGTCTCTGCCTCAGACACTGTGATGAGGATAGGCACACAGTGCCGAAAGAAGTTTAATGATCTGACATGGGCGGTCAGAATGAGTACAACTTTAATTCATGCACTCCCTCATTTATAAATCTGACACACTATTTGTTGCCATGCTGTTGGTGCCTCTCAGCACTCTGTGGGTTACCTCCTAAAATGCATGACACATAGGTAGGCTTAGTTCAGCACTCTGTTTGCCCTGAATGATCTTTACACGTTAAGAATGCTTTCTGAGATCTCATAAGATTGCTCCCCACTTCGATGTCCTCCTGACGAATCATGTGCAACTTCCAAGGCCATTAAACATACAGTATGGTATAAGTGCTTTGGTGGCTACCTGTGCCATAAGAGCAGATGGACCCTCTTCTAACCATTCCCATTTTCACCTTTGTAGGCAAGGAAGTCGCAAAATCGCCGTGAGCAGGTGCGGACAGGCAGCGGTCCACCTCAGATCCTGCCACTCACCGACATCGAGGAGCGAGTGACAGGCCTCATCGGCATCACTGGTCGGGCAACTGCCACTGGGGGCACTGACCCACCTTCAGATACTGAGGGTAAGTCCTGCACACTTCCTGGGATAGGTTGGGGCAATGTTATGCAGTCACTCTGGACTAGGTTGGGGCAATGTCCTGCACACTCGCGGCTGGGTTGGGGCAATGTGATGCAGCATCTCTGGACTAGATATAATGGAGTAGCGGCGATCCTTCAAATGAGCCTGAGCTATGTGACTTTCCTCATGTCACCCTGCCCCCTCCCCTGCTGCTAACCACTCGTCTGTTGCTGTCTACTTCCAGATGACCAGTCACAGGTGCAGCATCCCTCAAGGGACCACTCCACGCCAGACCATTGTCTGGAGGAGGAGGAAGAGGAGGATACAGATGTGCCGACTCCGGTGCAGCTTCAATCCACCCCTGTTCCACCATCGGCACTCAGCTCCTCTGAGGACGATGTGACGTTCTCAGGCTTTGACGACTCCGCGGCTCCTGGGTCTAGTGGCGTGCAGCAACACAGTGCTGGGGTCGAATCCCGTATGCCGTCTCTCCGGAGGGTGAGTCGGCAAAGTCGGTCTGCTGACAGACAGGCAGACGTGGAACTGGACATGGTGGGAATGTCCAGGGATTCCATCCAGGTCAGCCATCAGCTCCTTGATGTCTTGGGTAGCATTCCCACGAGCATCGACAGTCTAAAAGCGACCATTACAGAGGTTGGGTTGCAGATTGTCGGTGTGAACCACGATACCTGCGAGGCCATCAGTGTCCACACAACACTGGCGGCCTCGAGCGGTGGCAGTGGAGTCCCGGAGAGTATTGCGCTAAAACATGCTGAATATGGCGCATCACAGGCACAAGCTCTGCTTGAGCTTGGGCAGGTGATGCAGTCCATGCCTGCCACCATACTCTCTGCGTTCCCCACTGTCACACCCAAACCACCTGTGACTGGCGACGACAATGCAGAGGCTAGCCAGTCAGAAGCCAGGCCTTCCACACCACAAGCTGGTCGAGTGTGTCCCCAGACGTACTCTCTCCCCCAACACAGCAGGCCTTCAGCAGCTTTACTGCACGCTATCTTGGTGCCACTTGTGTTAGGATCAGCAAGCAAGGGAATGTGGCAAGGGGAAGGGGGCTAAAAGATGGTGGGAAAAAATAGTGAGGCAGGATTGCTGCATTATGTAGTTGATGTTGGATACATGGTATGTTTTTTTATGTATGTTAAAGTTTCACGTTAAAGTTTCACATGTTGTTAATGTTGTTGAATCATCAAACTGCTGGATGCAGCTTATTTTATTTCAACTTTATTTAAGTCTCACAACAAGAGTTAAATTTTACAATGTTACAATGTTTAATAAAGGTTACAAAGTTTATAATGTTACAATGTTTAATAAAGGTTAAATGTTTACAATGTTACAATGTTTAATATATTTTTTTGTTCACCTTAACCATTCCTGTGTAGTGTCTCATTTGCAGAATAAGAGGGGGAATAGTTAACGTGGTGGGATAGAGTGGACAGGCAATGCTCAAATCTGCCATTCACCGTTCAAGCAAAGCGTTCAATTATGAGCTGCCGACGTAAGGCTTTTGCAGCGGCGAAAGCTCCACGAGGCTTCCCCTGTGGTTGTGGTGGCATGGGTTCCTCACCAGGTTTTTCTTCCTCATCGTCCTGCTCCTCCCCTCCTCCTCCCTCCCTCCCCCCTCTCCTGAGGGGGTTCTGCAATCCCCATTGGCACTTCCTGTCCCCTTATGATGGCTAAGTTGTGTAGCATGCAGCACACCACAATGAACTCAGTGACCTGTTATGGGGAGCATTGTAGGCAGCCTCCAGAGTGATCCAGGCGTCGGAAGCGCTGCTTCAGCACTCCAATTGTCTGTTCGACGATGTTGCGTGTGGCTGCATGGCTCTCATTATAGCGATGCTCGGCTTCTGTCTGAGGGTTCCGGAGGGGGGGGTCATGAGCCAGGTGACGAGACCGTAAACTTTGTCCCTGAGCATCCAGCTCTGGCCTTGTGGTTGAGGCTGGAAAATGCGTGAGACACTGCTCTCATGCAAAATGAAAGCATCATGGATACTCCCTGGATATTGGGCATTGACTGCCAGGATGCGCTGAGTATGGTCGCGAACGATCTGTATGTTTATGGAATGGAATCCGTTTCGGTTTCGGAAAACCTCTGGATTCTCTAAAGATGTCTGTACAGTCAAGGGCACCCTGAACCTTGGGGAAGCCAGAAAATTGTCCAAAACCTACAGCCCTCTCATTTTGGGTCTCCTTGGTCATTGGGAAGTTTATGAAATCTATTCTACATGTATACAGTGCGGTCGTCACCTGGCAAATGCAGCAATGTGTAGCGTGCTGCGAGATGGAGCATATGTCCCCCGCTGATGCCTGAAAGGAGCCGGAGGCATAGAAGGCAAGTGCCGCAGTCACCTTCACCTCGACAGGCAGTGCAGTTCTATTGCTGCTGGTAGGCTGTATGTCTGCCTGTATGAGCTGGTATATCTCTGTCAGCATTTCTTTTCGGAAGCGCAGCCTTCTAACGCACTGTGCCTCAGAGAGCTGGAGATATTAGTGATGTTCCCTGTAAACTTGTGAGGGTTAAGGCCTCCTCCCCATATGTCTGCGACCTCTTCGATTACGTTGCAAATGATCAATAACACGCCCTCTTCCAGCTCGACACCATATGAATATAATAGGCAGGATTATTGGCTCCCGAAATAGCATGGCTCCCATATCTTTTAAAATGTTTTTAAATGTCCTTTAAAACAAACTAGAAACTCACATTAAACTTCACAATGAAAAGTATGCAGTAACAGCCTTCCCGCAATGCTTTTAATCACTCACAACTGCGACATTCTCCTCCGTTTCCAACATGGTGCCCTTAGTGCCTGGATAGCCCTGGGTCTGACTGTTGTTTCTTGGGGGTTCCCGGGCGGACGCTAAATCAGGTGATATGCTCGAGAGTTCCGCCCGAAGTGCTAGCGCAGCGATGCATGATGATTTGCAACATCAAAACGGTCAAAACAGCATCGGGGCGGTAAATTTGAGTGCCACTGCAAAACCATTGGCCAAAGTTCGCCCAGGTGCAAAATCTTGTGCGCCTTGTTTTGTGTCCAGAAAATCATTTTTGCGCCCTGCCGAGGCGCTAAATGGGGCGCAAATCAGCCAAAAATCCAGCCCAATGTATCCATCCTGGGACTTAATTTGCGTGTGAGCAGAGGAGATCTTATTTCAGCATCTATAAGTACTTAGAAAGCTGTCTGTTTATTGCTGAATCCACAGTTCTTACCAGTGTGTATTTCCTCTATATATGAGATCAGTGCTTTTTGCCGACAACATTTACTTGTTCTGTCCTCAATTATTCTCTTTCATTTTGAGCTGAAGAATGATAAATGCAAGAATTTTTTTTTATGGAGTTTTGAAAAACTAATGGTAGAGCAGGGAAAGGAAATTCAGTCAGTGGGTGAAGTTCTCGGCTGTGAAACCGCCAGGTCAGCAATCTGGCTTTAACCCAATGAGTGCACATCTGAAGTCAGAAGGTGAATTTCTCAGGGCTTTTAGGCGATGGAGCTGTAAGCAGCTACTGAACCCAAACCCAAAATAGAAATGTCATTTGCTCTGTCAGTCTTTAATCATCTTAAACACCTCAATCAGATTACCCGTTAATCTTCTATAGTCAAGGGAATACAAATCTAGTCGATGCAACCTGTCCTCATAATTTAACACTTTAGCCCCCTATAGAGAAAAGAAAGAAAGACTTTCATTTATATAGTGCCTTTCACGACCACGGTATGTCTCAAAGCGATTTACAGCCAATGAAGTACTTTCGGAGTGTAGTCACTGTAGTAGTGTGGGAAATGCGTCTGCCAATTTGTGCACAGAAAGCTCCCGCAAACAGAAAAATGATGATGACCAGATAATCTGTTTCAGTGATGTTTGTTGAGGGATAAATATTGGCCAGGACACCGAGGATAACTCCCCTACTTTTCTTCGAAATAGTACCATGTGATCTTTTACATCCACCTGAGAGGGCAGACGGGGCCTCGGTTTAACGTTTCATCCAAAAGATAGCATCTCCAACAGTGCAGCACTCCCTCAGCGCTGCACTGGCGTGTCAGCCTAGATTCTTTTTATGTGCTCAAGTTCCTGGACTGGGACTTGAACCTTTTGACTCAGAGGTGAGTGTGCTCCCCACTGAACTACAGCTGAGATGGACAATATGGAATACTCTTTGTGGGGCACCTTGAAGGGGTACACCAGACCTGTCCAGAAAACTGAACCTCTGCGTCATCATCCCTATAGTGTGCTCAATAATGCTGCTGGTGGTTCCCTGTCTTTAATTAGAGATGTGTTAATCAGGTGTACTAGGGTTGCAGAGGAAGGTGTCATAAGCCAAGTCTGTGGGGGTGCCCCTTATCCCCCATCAGCAATTGTGTAAGGTGCCTGGGAGGGTCTAACATTGGAAGAATGGGACAATCCCGCAGGATAAATGCCCTCCAAAAATCCTGAACAGTGTACTTACTAGAATGGTATCAGGGATGCAGGTCTTCAGTTATAGGGAGAGACTGGAGAAACTGTGGTTGTTCTCCTTGGAGCAGAGAAGGTTAAGGGGAAATTTAAAAGAGGTGTTTCAAATCATGAAGGGTTTTGATAAAGTAAATAAGGAGAAACTGTTTCCAGTGGCAGACAAAAGAACCAGAGGCGATATGAAGAATTTTAAGCAGTGAGTTGTCTGATCTGGAATGCACTGCTGAAAGGGCGGTGGAGGCAGATTCAGTCACAGCTTTCAAAAGTGAATTGGATAAATACCTGAAGGGAAAACATTTTCAGGGCTATCGGGAAAGGAGCAGGGGGTGATTGGTTAGCTCTTTCATAGGCATGATGGGCCAAAGGGCCTCCTTCTGTGCTGCATTGTTCTCTGATTCTCTGATTCTATGACAGTGTAAAGAATTCAATAAGCAGCCAAAATGCGCACAGCAAGCTCACACAATGAAATAATGACCAGATAATCTGTTTACAGTGCTGTTGATTGAGGGATAAATATTGGCCCCAGGACACCGGGGATAACTTTCCAAGCTCTTCTTCGAAATAGTGCCATGGGATCTTTTGCGTGCATCCGAGAGAACAGACGAGGCCTCGGTTTAACGTCTCATCTGAAAGACAGCATTGGAATGGCGAATGAGTTTGGTAATTGCTACTAACTTTGTAATGAAAAGATGGTATGGCAGGGGGTTGACATGGTCACAGCACAATACTGAACTGTTCTGGTAGATAATAATGCAGCTAAGAGACAGAACATTTTTTTGAGCAATGAGTGAACAGGCAGAAGAATTTTGACAACAGTACATGACTACAAAGTTCTCTTTACAATTCATACTATGTCATTTTTCCACATACAATCTCCTCCTATTAAAATTGTAGGTACGGCCCTGGAATTAGGCAGGTGGTACATTCAGGTAGATATGGAAGGGGTAAATAGCTTTCCAATGAATGAAAAATGACAGGTCTAAAATGAATGTACACACTTTAGAATTAAAGGAACAAAAAGAACGTTGAGCTGTTTTTGACATTAAAGGGCCGAAATTACCCTCTGTCCCGTTTGGGGCGATAATTTGAATTAACTAAAGATTTAGCGCCCATAGAGATGGGGCGGAGAATGGAGCGATACTCGGGACCTTGTTTGTTGAGAAGTCTCCTGGCTTGGAGGCGGGAGCAGGGTGGAAGGCAGGCGGTGTCGTTTAGCGCTGCGGCGAGCACGTCAGCGCGGCGCTGATAATGCCGGCGGCCCGGCCAAACTAGCGGCCGCCATTGTCGGGCCAACTCAGGAGTCGGCTGACAATGAAAACAAAATGGTGGCCGTGGCAGTACGCCCTCCCCTTTAAGGGCAGCCAGCCACCAGCAGCTTCGTGGCAACGGGCCTTAAAAAAAGGGACAATTTCGGCCCCTAATTATTTGCACAATATTACCAAGGATACGACTGCTGCCAACGAACCGGAAGTAGTTGCACATGCACTGTTCCAGTGGTTTTTAAAAGAAGGCAAAGTTGAGCTTGCCCACTGCTTAGATGATAGGAAAGATCTTTAAAAAAACACCAGAGAAACATAGAAAACTTGAGATAAAGTTGAGCCTGGATTGCTAATGGGAAAATGATGTGTGTTTTTAATTTAATTGCATTTCTTTACAATAAAATTATTTCCAACAAGGGGAAAAAACTGCTATGACACCTTTAAATAACGAGGATGTTTATCGAGCCATTCCAACGGGAATATTTTAATATTCGTTCTCTGTAATTCTTGCCTGTGTTTATTCTCAAATTGGAGTCTCCATAGAACTACAAATCGTAACTGTAAGGATGGAAAATATTACAAATAATAAATGGAATTTGATCATCGAAAGCAAATAAGAGTTGGCATTTATGCAGAGCTCCGTCTGCTGTGAACGTTATTTTTTAAATTTGGAATCTTCCAGTTGGCAGGAGCCACTCGTATAAAAAATCCTATCTCCTGCTCTGAGACGGTGCTTCTTTTTTTAGATATCCACACTAGATACCAGGAAGCTCTTTTGCTCCTCCAATCTTTTCTCCCCATCCTGAAGGCAGTGAGTTGGTGAATTTTGTAGCTGCTTAAATTCAACCACATCGACAGCTCTCTGTTACTTTACCCATATAACTACTCTTAATTTGTACATAAGAACATAAGAAATAAGAGCAGGAGTAGGCTATTTGGCCCCTTGAGCTTGTTCCGCCATTCAATAAGATCATGGCTGATCTGATCCTGGCCTCAACTCCACTTTCCTGCCTGTTCCCCATAACCCTTGACTCGTCTATAGTTCAAGAATTTTTCTATCTCCGCCTTAAAAATATTCAATGACTCAGCCTCCGCAGCACTCTAGGGTAGAGAATTCCAAAGCTTTACAACCCTCTGAGAAGAAATTCCTCCTCATCTCCGTCTTAATTGGGTGACCCCTTATTCTGAAACTATTCCCTCTAGTTCTAGATCCCCCCACAAGGGGAAACATCTTCTCAGCAGCTATCCTGTCAAGACCTCTCAGAATCGTACATGTTTCAATAAGATTACCTATTATTCTTCTAAACTCCAATGACTCTGTGTGTGTGTGATCTCTAGAATCCTCTTCAACCGTCTTCTCCCTGTGGCTGAGGAGCTCTTCCCGGAGTCACAATGCAGATTTCGTCCACTACGGGGTACAACGGACATGATCTTTATGGCGCGACAACTACAAGAGAAATGCAGGGAACAGCACCAACCCTTGTACATGGCCTTCTTTGAACTTACAAAGGCCTTTAACACTGTTAACCGCGAGGGACTATGGAGCGTTCTCCTCCGTTTCGGCTGCCCCCAAATGTTTGTCGCCATCCTCCGCCTGCTCCACGACGACATGCAAGCCGTGATCCTGACCAACGGATCTACCACAGACCCAATCCACGTCCGGACTGGGGTCTAAACAGGGCTGTGTCATCTCGCCAACCCTCTTCTCGATCTTCCTTGCTGCAATGCTCCACCTCACACTCAACAAGTTCCCCACTGGAGTGGAACTAAACTACAGAACCAGTGGGAACCTGTTCAACCTTCGTCGCCTCCAGGCTAGATTCAAGACCGTCCCATCCTCTGTCGTCAAGCTACAGTACGTGGATGACGCTTGCGTCTGCGCGCATTCAGAGGCTGAACTCCAAGTCATCGTTAACATCTTCACCGAGGCGTACGAAAGCATGTGCCTTACACTAAACATCCATAAGACAAAGGTCCTCCTGAACTGACCCCGCCACACAGCACTGCCCCCCCAGTCATCAAGATCCACAGTGCGGCCCTGGACAACGTGGACCACTTCTCATATCTCGGGAGCCTATTATCACCAAGGACAGACATTGATGATGGGGTTCAACACCGCCTCCAGTGCGCCAGCACAGCCTTCGGCCGCCTGAGGAAGAGAGTGTTTGAAGATCAGGCCCTCAAATTTGCCACCAAGCTTTTGGTGTACAGGGCTGTAGTGATACCCGCCCTCCTGTATGGCTCAGAGACATGGACCATATACAGTAGACATCTCAAATCATTGGAGAAATACCACCAACAATGTCTCCGCAAGATCCTACAAATCCCCTGGGAGGATAGATGCACCAACTCAGTGTTCTCGATCAGGCCAACATCCCAAGCGTCGAAGCACTGACCACACTAAACCAGCTCCATTGGACGGACCACATTATTCGCATGCCTGACACAAGGCTCCCAAAGCAAGCGCTTTACTCGGAACTCTTACACGGCAAGCGAGCCCCAGGTGGGCAGAGAAAATGTTTCAAGGACACCCTCAAAGCCTCCCTGATAAAGTGCAACCTCCCTACCGATACCTGGGAATCCCTGGCCAGAGACCGCCCTAAGTGGAGGAAGAACATTCGGGAGGGCGCTGAGCACCTCGAGTCTCATCGCCGAGAGCATTCAGAAAACAAGTGCAGGCAGCGAAAGGGGCGTGCGGCAAACCAGACTCCCCACCCACCCTTTCCTTCAACGACTGTCTGTCCCACCTGTGACAGATACTGTAATTCCCGTATTGTTACCTAAGAACTCATTTTTGGAGTGGACGCAAGTCTTCCTCGATTTTGAGGGACTGCCTATGATGATGATGTTGTGTCTATTCAACAATGGGATGCTTCACAATCAAGCTTGATCATGTCCCAATTGTACACTTGCACATGCAAATTACCAGCAAGTATCACAGAATACTAATCAGGAGCAGGAACCCTGGTTCATTTTATTCCAAGCCTGGCAGCAAGCCCTCCATCATCACCCTGAAAACTGAGAGACGGGGGCTGCTATCTTCCTGAGATATATGTCTCTATAATGACACCATTAACCCACCGAGCTTTTGCAGCACCTGGTACAACAACAACAACTTGTATTTATATAGCGACTTTAGCGTAGTAAAATCTCCCAAGGTGCTTCACAGGAGTATTATAAAATAAAAAATTTGACACCGAGCCACGTAAGGAGAAATTAGGGCAGATGACCAAAAGATTGGTCAAAGAGGAAGGTTTTAAAGAGCATCTTCAAGGAGGAGAGAGAGGGGTAAAGAGGCAGAGAGATTTAGGCAGGGAATTCCAGAGCTTAGGGCCGAGGCAACAGAAGGCACGGCCACTAATGATTGAGTGATTATAATCAGGGATGCTCAAGAGGGCAGAATTAGAGGAGCTCGGGGGGTTGTGGGGCTGGAGGAGATTACAGAGATAGGGAGGGGCGAGTCCATGGAGGGATTTGTAAACAAGGATGAGAATTTTGAAATCAAGGCGTTGCTTATCCGAGAGCCAATGTAGGTCAGTGAGCACAGGGGTGATGGGTGAGCGGGACTTTTTGAGTTTTGGGTACAGGCAAATCTTCATACCTCACACAGTTAATTTTACAAGAGATGATATACTTGGATCAGGATTTGTGCAGTGCTACTTATGGAAATTAAAAAAGCACAATTTTATATTTGGCTATCAGTCTGTTACATTACGGTATGTAAATCAACCCACTTTTGCAGGAAGTTGCTGAGTGTAAACAAAGGCATGTGCTGGATCAAAACGGTCTACTTTTTGCTCTAACACATGGAGATACTTGGGGAACATTTTCACACTTAGGTTCACACCTATCGACTTAATTATCTGCCGAACTGAGCAATGAGAGTGGGGAAGCATTTTTGTAGAATGTACACTCAGATTAATTTTGGATTACTCTGGAATTAATTAGTGTTTCATGCAAACCTGCTGCTACCCTATCCACGAGCAGTACATTTTTTTTGTTATTCATTCATGGGATTAAAGGAGAGGGCCAAGCTGCTGACTCTGCAGGTGGGAATCGGGGCAATCCCTAGGCCACCAGAGAGCGGGGTGCCGTGTTCAGCAGCCTGGCACACAAGCGAAGTGCTGGACTGCAAGATCGTGGCACAGATGAAGAAGGCCGTGATTGGTTAGTCGGCCATTATTTTTTACATTCCCTACCTCCCCTTTAATTATCGCCCCGCGGGCAGCCGACAGCCCGGTACGCACCACCTGAAGCTGTCGTGGGCATTTCCCATGGCAGTTTCAGGGGGCACTAGTGAATTTTCACCCTGGGATGAAGACGGGTCGCTGCGCACGGTGATGATGTTGTCATCGCTAGCGCAGCAGAGTGGGGCGTTACCGGTTACCGCCACCGCTAAACACCCGTGGGATTACATGGGAGTCGGTAGTGGTGCTGTGCCCTGGAGAAAACTCACTTGTGCCCCGTTAGCGCCTCCGAGGGCGCTAATGGGAGGCGCAAATGCCCTGAATTTCTCCCGTGGTAAATAAAAATCAACACTGGCTTAACGACCAGCACCAATGCCATACCTTGTAGCAATGTGAAGTTAAAGCCAGGTTTGGAAGTTATTCATTGCATTCTTCAATTAATAACTACCTCACTGTTATGTACCCATGCGGTGAAGGTAGGTGAGTCTTAAGGTGGCAATTTTAACCTAACCCTTTAATCTTCTATACCCGAGGGAATAAATGCCTAGTTTATGCAACCTGTTCTCATAATGTAATCCTTTCGGCCCTGGTATTGTTCCGATGAAACTGTGCTGCACCCCCTCCAAGGCCAACACATCCTTCCTGGACTTACCGGGTGGGAAACTGACAGAATCAGCTGCAACTCTAATTTTCCTCTCCGTTGGAGTAATTGGAGAGTAATAGTGTGCAGGATATAAAACCAATGTTCCTCCCAATCCCGTGGGATTCCTGCCCAGTAAGTTCGGTTAAATTGCCCCAAGCAGAAAAGGCTTAGGGGCCGAAATGACTTCTTTCCTTCAGGCGTGTTACCACCAGTGGAGTGCCCACCGACTTTCCGTCCAATGGCCGCCCATTGCCCAAATGGCCTCCCGAGGTTTTCCGGCAGTTACCATCACCTCCCTGCTTCCCCCCCAGTTCCGCTGCCAGTGCTTGCCAGCACTCCGAAGTGCGTCATCACTGCGCACACCGCCGAGGTCCTGGGCCAGAAGCCACATTGCCCTATAGAACATGGAAACATAGAAACATAGAAAATAGGTGCAGGAGTAGGCCATTCGGCCCTTCGAGCCTGCACCACCATTCAATAAGATCATGGCTGATCATTCACCTCAGTACCCCTTTCCTGCTTTCTCTCCATAACCCTTGATCCCTTTAGCCGTAAGGGCCATATCTAACTCCCTCTTGAATATATCCAATAAACTGACATCAACAACTCTCTGTGGCAGGGAATTCCACAGGTTAACAACTCTCTGAGTGAAGAAGTTTCTCCTCATATCAGTCCTAAACGGCCTGCCCCTTATCCTAACACTGTGTCCCCTGGTTCTGGACTTCCCCAACATCGGGAACATTCTTCCAGCATCTAGCCTGTCCAGTCCAGTCAGAATCTTATATGTTTCTATGAGATCCCCTCTCATCCTCCTAAACTCCAGTGTATAAAGACCCAGTTGATCCAGTCTTTCTTGATATGTCAGTCCCGCCATCCCGGGAATCAGTCTGGTGAACCTCCGCTGCACTCCCTCAATAGCAAGAACGCCCTTCCTCAGATTAGGAGACCAAATCTGAACACAATATTCCAGGTGAGGCCTCACCAAGGCCCTGCACAACTGCAGCAAGACTTCCCTGCTCCTATACTCAAATCCCCTAGCTATGAAGGCCAAGATACCATTTGCCTTCTTCATCACCTGCTGTACCTGCATGCCAACTTTCAATGACTGATGAACCATGACACCCAGGTCTCGCTGCACCTCCCCTTTTCTTAATCTGCCGACTTTCAGTTAATATTCTGCCTTCGTGTGTTTGCCCCCAAAGTGGATAACCTCATATTTATCAACATTATACTGCATCTGCCCTGCATTTGCCCACTCGCCTAACCTGTCCAAGTCACTCTGCAGCCTCTTAGTGTCCTCCTCACAGCTCACACCGCCACCAAGTTTAGTGTCATCTGCAAACTTGGAGATATTACACTTAATTCCATCATCTAAATCATTAATATATATTGTAAAGAGCTGGGGTCCCAGCACTGAGCCCTGCGGCACTCCACTAGTCACTGCCTGCCATTCTGAAAAGGACCCGTTAATCCCGACTCTCTGCTTCCTATCTGCCAACCAGTTCTCTATCCACTTCAGTACATTACCCCCAATACCATGTGCTTTGATTTTGCACACCAATCTCGTGTGTGGGACCTTGTCAAAATCCTTTTGAAAGTCCAAATACACCACATCCACTGGTTCTCCCTTGTCCACTCGAGTAGTTACATCCTCAAAAAATTCCAGAAGATTTGTCAAGCATGATTTCCCTTTCATAAATCCATGCTGACTTGGACCAATCCTATCACTGCTCCCCAAATGCGTTGCTATTTCATCCTTAATGATTGATTCCAACATTTTCCCCACTACCGATGTCAGGCTAACCGGTCTATAATTACCTGCTTTCTCTCTCCCTCCTTTTTTAAAAAGTGGTGTTGCATTAGCAACTCTCCAGTCCATAGGAACTGATCCAGAGTCGATAGACTGTTGGAAAGTTATCACCAGTGCATCCACTATTTCTAGGGCCACTTCCTTAAGTACTCTGGGATGTAGACTATCAGGACCTGGGGAATTATCGGCCTTCAATCCCGTCAATTTCCCTAACACAATTTCCCACCTAATAAGGATATCCTTCAGTTCCTCCTTCTCACTAGACCCTCGGTCCCCGAGAACATCCGGAAGGTTATTTGTGAAGACAGAACCAAAGTATGAGTTCAATTGGTCTGCCATTTCTTTGTTCACCTGAATCCGACTGCAAGGGACCTACGTTTGTCTTCACTAATCTTTTTCTCTTCAGATATCTATAGAAGCTTTTGCAGTCAGTTTTTATGTTTCCGGCAAGCTTCCTCTCATACTCTATTCTCCCCCTCTTAATTAAACCTTTTGTTCTCCTCTGCTGAATTCTAAAATTCTCCCAGTCCTCTGGTTTGCTGCTCTTTCTAGCTAATTTGTATGCCTTTCCTTGGAATTAACACTATCCTTAATTTCCTTTGTTAGCCATGGTTGAGCCACCTTCCCCGTTTTATTTTTACTCCAGACAGGGATGTATAATTGCTGAAGTTCGTCCATATGCTCTTGAAAGGTTTGCCATTGCCTATCCACTGTCAATCCTTTAAGTATCATTTGCCAGTCTAACCTAGCCAATTCGCGCCTCATACCATCAAAGTTACCTTTCCTTAAGTTCAGGACTCTAGTTTCTGAATTAACTTTGTCACTCTCCATCTTAATAAGGCAGTGGAGCCAGATGTTGGGCAGCAGCAGCCTGCAGAGGTGGAGAAGGCAACAGAGCAGGAGTTAGAAGTCGTCCCACTGCTCGGGAGTGCCAAGAGTTGGTTTTTTCGGGTGGTGCATAGTTCCTCGTGCACACTGCCGGGTTGCCTTAAAGGTCTGTTGCTTTGGTTTGATTTTGTATCTGTGACTTTTTCCTGTTGTTTCACTACAGTGCAAGGATACAGTGTGCGCTGCTTTGCGAGTGCTGGAGGTGCCTTCACCTGCAGAGCAGGGAGGCCACTTGGAGGAGGCTGGGCTTGTGGAGGCCTTTGAAATCAGGGCAATGCTGGCAGGCCTCCTGCACATTGTGCGTGCCGCCGAGACACGGAGGAGAAGGCGGCACCGGGGGAAACAGCTGCAGAGGCAGCGGGAAAAGGCCACAGGCATCATTGTGGCCCAGCATGGAGATAGCCACAGGGGGGAGGCAAGAGAGGTGCCACACGAAGGCCCTCAGCAAGGACGTCCTCTAAGGAGGAGAGTGAGGTACGTAGATCCCCTGCACTAGATACTGGGCCAGGAGGACAGGAGGCAGCCTGCAGTGGAGCCAGAGGCTGGGCAGCAGCAGCCTGCAGAGGTGGAGGAGGCAACAGAGCAGGAATTAGAAGCCAATGAGTCACCTCACAGAGCAAGATGTCTACACAGACGCGGGGGTGCCAGGCCATTTTGAGAAAAGGTCTTCCGCCATCAATTCTCATACAGTGATATAAATGACGATCAGTGCCTGTGCAGATGAAGATTCTGGAAGGACGTAGTCATGGAGCTCTACAATCTCCTGCAGGCAGAATTGGAGCCACAGACACGGGTGAGGTTAGCCCTGAGCGTGGCATCCAAGGTGACTATCGCCTTTAACTTTTATGCAACTGAGTTGTTGCAAGCTGCCACTATGGACATGTGCAACATCTCACGGTTTGCAGCCTACACATCGATACGGGAGGTCACGGATGCTCTGTATAGGAGGAGGGCTGACTACATCTCATTCCCCATGACCAGGGAGAAGCAATTGGAGCACCAGACTGCATTCCTGCGCATTGCGGGCTTCCCCAGGGTCCAGGGGGTCATTGACTGGACCTATGTCGGTCTCAGGGCACCCCAACAAACTCCCGAACAATTCAGAAACCGCAAGGGATTCCTTGCCCTCAATGTCCAATTTGTTTGCGACCACAATTACAGGATTATGGAAGTGGATGCCCGGTTTCCTGGCAGCAGCCATGACTCTTTCATACTGTGGAAGAGTGGTGTGCCTGGCCTCTTCACTGGTCCCCATGAAGAGTGCAGCTGGCTCCTTGGTGACAAGGGCTACACGCTGAGCACTTGGCTCATGACCCTAGAACTGCTGGGCAGCTCGCATACAATGAGAGTCTGACGGCCACCAGGACCATCATCGAGCACGCAATTGGCATTCTGAAGCAGAGGTTCCTTTGCCTGGACCACTCAGGGAGTATGCTGCAGTACTTGCCTGAACGTGTCTCCATATTTGTGGTGGTGTGCTGCATGCTCCACAACCTGGCCATCATGAGGGCACAGCCATTGGAGGACGAGGCAGCAGTGCCACCTGTGGAGGAGGAGGAGGTGCATGAGATGGAGGAGGGGGAGGCACAGGAGGAGCAGGATGTGGGTGGGCAGTCACACAGGAGGCGGCGTCGCCATTGTGACCCTTCAAGGGAAGCACAAAACCATCTCATAACTGCATGGTTCACATAACTCAATGCTCAGTTGAGTTTGCATCTGGCCATGTCCATGGGCTAACCTATGAGCTCTCTCACACATCATTCCTGCACATTGAAATGAGACAGCTCATCAGAAAATAAAGGTTTATTTGAGCTCAAACAATGGGTGTGCTAAACATTAACATCATTAATTTTCACCTTTGCGCAACTCCTTATTACTCTTCTTATGCAGCCCTATCCTTACACTACACTGCAGTGTCTCCCCTATGGCTACATCATGGCTTTGGGAAGGCTGCTGTGTGCCTGTAGAGGAAGCTACAGATGTCCTTCTCGGATGCCCTCGACCTGAACGAGCCGGCTGTAGACTGGGCTGCATCCTCCTGTGCGCCTTCACTCAGAAGTGGCTGGGGCGATTCCATGCTTGGCAGCAATTATGGAGTGGCAAGTCTCGGCTCGGCTCGGCTCAGTGGCAAGAACCGGAGAGCCCACATCAGTCTCCTGCTCCGAGGAGCCAACGTCACCCCAACCCGCCCCGCCCTCCCCCCGGGCTGCACTCTACCTCCCCATGCTCCTCACCACTTGCGACAGCCTCTCAGGCACCCCTTGCATTGCCGGCAACTGTTCCGCTTGCATGGCCTCTATCTTTGCTCATAAGCCCCAACATCGATGGGCTCATCTGATTCCCCCTCAGCAGGACTCGGTTGGTCATTTGCCCCCCCGGAGAGATGGCACCTGAGGTTCCCTTGGCCCTACACCATACTGCAGCCCACTAGGCCCCGGTGCTTCACCCAGGGCAGACCCCTCTCCTAAATCTAGGATACCCGACTGTGGACTCCCAGGATCTGAGCTGGTGCATGAAACTGTAGGAAGCAGTGATGCACTGTTGCTGGCAGAGCTCTCCCCATCTCCATCTCCTTCATCCGAGATGCCACAAAGATCATCGATGATGTCAAGTGTCTCCTCCTCACTGTGGCTGCTAATCACCTCAAGGGTCTCTGTGTCGCTCATTATGAAACTGGGGTTATCATCTGCAATCATAAATGGGAGAAGGAGGGTTGTGAGGGTCTGGTGCTGCATCAAACCCTCCAGCAAGCAGCTTGCACAGAACCATAAGCAGTCGCCAGGTAGGCTACTGCAGTGTGAGGGAGAGATAGCATTGCACAAAGGCCTTCATTCACCCATGCTGCCCCCAACGACATCAGAGGAACCAGCAGCCACAGGGACACTTTGGCCTGCAAAGCAACGAAGGGTTGATAAGTGGAAGTTTCAAGAGGCCTCGGCAATGAGTGCAAATGTGGATCCATTACATGCAGATGTGCATCTCAGATGCAAGGCATCCTCCATTGTGAATGTGCACACATACAGGCCTTAACAATGAACAGGCACTCTAGTTACTATGTAGTGTTGGTGATAAAGAAGTGAAGATGCAGGACAGTTTGGCAGATGTAATGTGAGGAGTTAGGGGAAGATGTACTCACTTTCATCACTTGAATAAGGTCGGTTAGCCTTTTCCTACATTGGTTGGGGATCCGCTGGTGAATTGAGCTTCCTGAAATCTCCTCCGTGATTTCGTTCCAGGCCTCGTTGAAGATGGCTCGACTTGGTCTTGCACTACTTTCAGGGAACAGTACCCTCCTCCTTTCCTCCACACCTTCCAGTAGAGTCTCCAGCTCCACGTCACTCCTCACACCTCCCCTTGCAGCCATCTCCTCAGATACAAGTCACAAACGCAGTCAAGACACAGCTGCAAAACCTGCCCTTTAAGAAGGCCAGGGAGCAGCTGCATCGATAGCATGATGGTTTTACATCCAATGGTTAGGAGAGGAATGTCACAGTGCAAACGCCACTCCGCATCCACACCACTGACAGCAGTCCTTACCACTGGTCATTACCAGTTCACTCTGTTTTTGGGCCGAAAAAGTCAAATTGCGCTCTTCACACCACTCCATCATATCGGTGATAAGGGTGCTCAAATGCAGTACGTGTAACCCGTTTCAGGCAGAGGGAAATTTCTACCCCTAAGTTTTCAACTGGTAAGAGTGTGATACACTGCGGATACAGGGGTCCTTGTCACTTCTATCGCCTGAGGTTAATGGGAGCCCAATTAAGGACAGAGATTTTGTTGCCCCATTAACACCAGCGAAGAGGTGGGTGACGTTTGAAAGAAAAACTTGCATTTATATAGTGTCTTTCACGACCTCAGGACATCCCAAAATGCTTTACAGCCAATGAACAATGAAGTACTTTTGAAGTGTAGTTAGTCACTGTGGTAATGTCGGAAACTGCGAGCCAATTTGCGACCAGCAAGGTCCCACGACCAGATAATCTGTATTTGATTGAGAGATAAATGGCTAGGACACCAGGGATAACTCCCCTGCTCTTCTTCAAAATAGTGCAGTGGGATCTTTTATGTCCATCTCAGAGAACAGACAGGGCCTCGGTTTAACGTCTCATCCGAAAGATGGCACCTCTGACAGTGCAGCACTCCCTCTGTACTGCACTGAAAGTGTCAGCCATAATTTTTATGCACAAGTCTTTGAACCCACAACCTTCTGACTCAGAGGCAGCAGTGCTGCCCACTGAGCCACAGCTGACACCTATTGATAAAAAGGTCCTACTGCCAGGTGCCTCGAACACTCGCCTGTCTCAGGCAGTTGGCATCTTTTAACATTTACTGCGTTCAGTTCTAAGCACTGCACCTCAGGAAGAATATATTGGCCTTGGAGAGGATGCAGTGCAGATTCACCAGAATGATACCGAGGCTAAAAAGGTTAAATTATGAGAACAGGTTGCATAGACGAGGCTTGTAATCCCTTGAGTACAGAAGATTAAGGCGTGATCCAATTGAGGTGTGTAAGATGATCAAAGGAATTGATAATGTAGAGAGAAACTATTTCCTTAAAATTAGAGCTGGGCCGTTCAGGGGTGATGTAAGGAAGCACATCTTGACACAAAGGGTAGTGGAAATCTGGAACTCTCTCCCCCCAAAAGCTGTTGAGGCTGGGGGTCAATTGAAAATTTCAACACTGAGATTGATCGATTTTTGTTGTGTAAGAGCATTAAGGGTTAAAGAACCCGGGTAAATGGAGTTAAGAAACAGATCACAGCCATGATCTAATTCACTGGCAGAACAGGCTCGAGGGGCTGAATGGACTCCTCCTGTTCCTATATAAATTCCAGCAGAATAACACCGTAAATCGGATCGAGGAAATTCCACGTTCATTTAATTTAACTCCGAAGAAGAAGAGAAACTACCAAAATACACTCAAAATTCCAAGTGAGTCATTAGAAAGAAAGACTTGCATTTATATTGCGCCTTTCATGACCCCCCCCCCGGATATCTCAAAGTGCTTTACAGCCAATGAAATACTTTAGAAGTGTAGTCACTGTTGTAATGTAGTAAATGCGGCAGCCAACGTGCGCATAGCAAGCTCCCACAAACAGTATTGCGGTAATGACCAGATAATCTGTTTTAGTGATGTTAATTGAGGAATAAATATTGGCCAGGACACCGGGGATAACTCCCCTGCTCTTCTTCGAAATAGTGCCATGAGATATTTCACATACACGTGAAAGAGCAGATGGGGCCTCGGTTTAACATTTCATCCGAAAGATGGCACCTCCGACAGTGCAGCGCTCCCTCAGCACTGCACTGGAGTGTCAGCCTAGAATTATGTGGTTAAGTCCCGGGAGTGGGACTTGAACTCACAACCTTTATACTCAGGGCATAAAAGATAATTTTCCATGATAACTTTCAGTCCACCCCACACACACACACACACACACACACACACACACACACACACACACACACACAAAACTTCTGGGGAGCTGGTGTGACTGAATTATTCACAATATTCACAGTGCAATTCCCGCTTCCCTCAAGTGAATTATCTTCAATACATATTTATTTAATCTCAGAGCGTCTAGTGCTCTCTGAAGGACTGCCATTGTGCTGATTTTGTCACGTGGAATCCATTGGGAATTTTCTAAACATTAACTGGGGACACATGAGCACCAAATGCCAGATGCCATTTGAGAATACAGGAAAAATAAACAGCAAGCTGTAAACCCATCTGTTCAGGATGCAGGTTTATGAATCCCTTAAGCTTTATGTCTCAATCCAGATAACAAAGAAGACCGAGAATTTCTTACTTTTCCTTCCAGATTTTTGAATTCGGCAATTCACTGTGCAATTAATGAAAAACTCTGTACCATTTGTCATAAACCATACAGGAGACACAGGACGTTCATGCAACTGCTTTGCCTGGCTGAGATGCTGGGTTAGGGTGGATCTGTGACGTCTTGAGAGTTGCGTGTGGGCCAACGCTTTGAATATTTTTCTTGGCTGCCCCTTGGCACAAAGATGAGAGGTGCATCGTAAAAAAGGATGTGATCATGTAAATTAGGACTGAATGCATGGTCAGGGAAGCTAAATAAGACAGCCGAAGAGCCATACTTCAGGCACAGAAGTAGGGAGTGTAGAATTTACCAATATCTCGCAAAGATTCCAGGTACCTTTCCCCTGCAGAGGAGAAGAATCCCTTTCTGGGCTTTTAAAATGAGTTTAAAGGGGCAGACGAAGCCTGCGGGGGATAAAAGGGGATGCATTCATGGAGACCCCCCCCCCTCCCAGTGTTTGGACTCATAGGAAAAGGAATTCAAAATGGACCTAATTTACAGAAGCTTGAGATCCCCTAAACATCTATGGGAAGGAGCATATCAATTTTAAGATTCTACAACATTTTGGCTGCGAAAAAGAGTTACCAAATACAAGAGGTGGGGCCAACCTCTGAAGCAAATTCGTGCATTAAGGATCCCAGGCTATTCACCCTCAAAGAGATAATCGAATTACCCAATCAAGCACAATGGAAATCATGGTCAGGAAACTGGACAATCCTAAAACAATGCAAAACCAGTGCTAGCACATTCTCACACCCTAATCGAGTTACTGCTGACAAAAGAGACATTTGAAAATCAATGAACAGAACAGTTTAAACAGAGCCCAAGAGATTTGATGGGAGATAACGGAGCCTTTTTTTGGGGATATATCTATCCTCCAGTTTTACAAGGAAAGACTAGCAGAACACAGACTCGAACAAGGATACAGATGGGAACACAGACACAGACACAAGCAGCCTGCTTCCTCTATAGTGAAGAAATGGAATAGTGAAGGAAACTACCAGAACTCATCAAGAACTGACCGAGCACGAGGCCCATGAAATGGAAGGTTGTCAGCAACAAAATTGACAACCACTCTACAATCTACTTCTGAACGACCCAACGGGGGAGAAATTACCAAAGGGGACTAACTAAAACTATTCCTAACCAAAGAAAGTGGGTACTTACCCCATACATCCAAAACGCAACTTAGCGAATCAACGTACGCACCCCAACCGAAGACTACGCAGTCCGAAGTCCTCTCCTCCGTCCGGGGTGCGGCTCGCCTAGAAGGCCAAGTGCAGCGAACCCCGAAACCGTGATTCACCGGCAACTGTCTAAAGGGATTGGTGAGCACAGCCCCTGAATCCTCAGAGCTATAACTTAGTTAGTTAGGGGAATTGGGAGGGGAGAGGCTGGGATAACTTGTATAAATGTATCTGCATTCTCCTCTTTACCCCATTTAGAGTTTAAGCTGTATTCTTTTGCTCACGGGCTGTAATTTGACATTTTATTCAATGTATTGTACCCCTCAGTGTGTATTGGTCTGTGTGTGTTATTAAAGGTGTGCCTTTTACTTCTTTTTAAACACAATAAAGCCATACCTGCTTCCTACCTTGAAACCGATTGTCTGTCCAATTCTGTCACAGTCCCTTCATAATTCCAGTGACTAGAACCAAGGGTGTGGGAGCGATTCGGAACCGTATAAGGTCAGAAGGGAAAGCTGACCCCCTGCAAACCACCCCTTACTGGAGTTATAGACTGCTTACCACGCACTGGCATCTTCCACCCTTCAAGATGTAGTTCGGGACCTGGAATATTAGGTCCTTCACCTGTGAACTCATTCCTTTTTGGTGTGGAAGCAAGTCATCCTCGTTTCAATGGGCTGCCTATGATGATGGTACAGAAAGCTTGAGAGCTTGCACCACTGGAGACTTCGGACGACAGACAAACCAAGCACTAGGGTTTATTTCTAGAGGGATAAAATTGAAAAGTGGGGAAGCTACGCTAAACTTGTATCGAAGCTTGGTTAGACCACACTTGGAGTACTGCGTACAGTTCAGGTCGCCATGTTATTAAAAGGATATAGAGGCACAGGAGAGGGTGCAGAGAAGATTTACAAGAATGACATCAGAAATGCGAGGCTATACATATCAGGAAAAGGATGAACAGGCTGGGTCTCTTTTCTCTTGAAAGGTGAAGGTTGAGGGGTGACCTAATAGAGGTCTTTAAAATTATGAACGATTTTGATCGTGAATACAGAGAGAATATTTAAACTTGTGGGGAAGAGGATAATTAGAGGCCATCAATATAAGATAGTCAGCAAGAAATCAAATAGGGAATTCAGAAGAATGTAGTGTCGCCATCCTCTATAACCAGCACATGCCATCTTGATGAGAGCAGTGTTTAAGATCCAAAGTTGTTAAACTCAATGTTCAGATGGGAAGGCTGTAAAGTGCCTGGCACCACACTAGTATAGATCTTCCCAGCTTACATAAACAAAAAATTTGAATTATAATCACTGCAGGAAGAGTTATGGAACTGAGAGTCAATGGATCAAAAGCTAGAAGATTTGCTGTGTAGTAGCAGGCTGCTTTTTGAACACAGTAAATAGAAGCAAGACAAAGTCATACAGACAGCAGGGCAACATTTGCTTCAGTCATTAAGTATATTAATTTATTCGTGGTATTTACATAATTATTCCAGCGAATATTCATCTCCTTGTACAACACATGGCGACGGCCTCAGTAAATGATTGTTATCACTTAGTTGCAATGTGCTGGTGCTTGCTTCTTATTTATACTCCGACAGCTCTGTGGTTACATTATTAGTCCCACACTGTATGATGAAGTGCCGAAATTACAGATATGCAAAATATTAGTCCTGCAGTCACTGGCATTAGCTTAAATTACCAACACCTAATATTTCATTGGACCCCTCCACATTATACGAAGCCTATGAAAGATGAAGTTTCTGTTGGATCTTTGCTTGCCTTTCACACTGACTGCACCACTGGCATTTGGCAGCCTATTGCTCACTGATATGTTGTAATTAAGGGCCCAAATTTGCCAGGAATTACTCTGTTTTTTTTTGAACAACTTGATTTTTCTGGAGTATCTTACAAAGCCCCATTCTGCACATTTCATTTGCGCCAGTGTAAGTGAGTTAGTTAGGATTTATTTAGTTTCGTTTTTTTTTCAAAAGGGGGTGTTACCAGCCACCTACGCCTGTTTTGGCCATTTAAGTCAGTTTGGACAGCTAATAGTTGCTCCAAACTAATTTGGCCAGCGTATGTGGCCACTGTGGCCGCACAGAAAACCCTTGCGGAGAGTTAACAAATCAGCGTAGGTAGCCAGAGATGGGGGGGCGGGGAAGGGAAGCGGAGAGGACCTTGCAAAGCACTAAACACCTTCACAACAACATTCAAGAAGCATAAAAACCATCAATAATAAATAAAAAATAAATAAATAAAAAATAAAAAATAAAACTTAAGTCCTACCTTCATAACTCAGCCTGTGAAGTCAGCGGGCCTGCTGGTGCGAGAGGCCACTCGACTGGCGATAGGTGTGAGTGGATGGGATGCCCGGGTGGGACAGAGAGCACAGAGAACTGGGCACACACAATGCACAGCAGGCTGGGCTCGGCAGAACACGGAGGCTGCAGGAGTCAACTCCGAGGGACTGGTGGACTATACCTTCGAGGGACTGCTGACTCCCCCCCCACCCCAGATCAAAACACTCTCCCCCCCCCCCGAATCAAAATTCTTCCACCCTTCCCCATCAAAACTCTCCTACTCCCTCCCCAATCCCCCGCCCCCCCCCCCCCCCCCCCACTCCCCCCTGCCCCCATCAAGACTCTCCTAACAAAGCACAACCATCAATAAATAAAAAATAAAACTCAAATCCTACCTTGGCCCGGGAAGTCAGTGGGCCGGCCGGCCGGTGCGGGAGGCCACTCGGCCGGGGATAGGTGCGGGACTCTCTCTATGGCGTGCAACAGCCTGGCGCGCATCGTGACGCCACTCGGCCTGGGATAGGGGCGGGATATCGGGTTCCGCGCTGCAGAGGAGCTACTGCGCATGTGCAAAACCTCCAGTGCGCATGCATTGAGCTGCTGGCATTCTTTTGCGCGCAGGGCCCTAGCTCCTCCGCCCCCTAATTGAATTGCCACGCCGCGCCAAGCACAAGGACAGTTGACAGAGTGGGGAGAATACGGGGATATCTTTTCGGTGCTGTTTTGAGCGTAGGAAGTTGGCGCACCTCACGTGAGTGCACCGAAAAAAACCGGAGGGCCAAATTTGGGCCCTAAGAGTCGGTAGAGGAAATGCAGAAAGGTCAGAGCAGTGAGGAATATCTCAGTAACAGCTCACATTTTGCCCGGATCTTGTGAAATTAAATGCGATGCAACCAGTATCATAGTGCATTTGGGACTAGGCCAAAGAAATACTTTGAAACTAAGGCTTTTTGTTTTCTAATGGGTTTTTAGACGGGGAATACATTTACTCCCTGCACCCACTTTTTGAAAGGCCGTTTTCAAAATTGGCAGCTGGAAAATTTTTATTCATAGCCACAACAAAAGTCTCTTATGACAGCAACTTTGAAGTGTCAAGCAATACCTTTCATGCCGTTTTCTAGCCACGCAATATGTGCCCCAAAAAAAATAGGACAATAGGAAACCCTTCACATAGTAACAAAAAAATGAATAGAAAGTTTACAAAAAATCTTCTGTGAAGCCTTGCTCCAGTTATCCTGCTGTTAATGCTCGCCGTTATTTGGGAGACTTTAAGGGGGTGCAATTGCCACTTTGGGAAAGGCCTGTTAGCGCCTCCTGGAGCCGTTAACTTGGCAGTAATTTTTCATCGTCCCTGTGCGGCGGCCAGAGTGCCTCCCCAACCCTGGGATTCTCCAGGATTCTGCGGCTAAAGCCCCGGCAGCGCCCCACGGAGGCTATTCCTGCCTCCGATACCGCCCCGCAACTTTTTCTCTTTCTAAGTGACCAACTGAGCAATATTTAGCATCCCATCGAGCCAGGCGCTAAAACTTCGCTTAATTCAAATCGTGCGCCCCAATAGGCAATTTAGCCCCCTAAGGTTCGTTAAATATATATATTTTTAAGTCACGGTGATTTCAACTTTCAGTTTGTACGGGTAATGGGAATGGGTGGTCCAATGGAAATTCAATTGTGCCATTCACACCATTAAGACTTTATTTGAACATTAATATAGCAAATGGATAACAGTTTAAACGGCAAACATTTGTTACAGCCAGCTTATGCTTAAATTAAGTTTCCTGGGATGAGAGGGCTGTCCTATGACGAGAGATTGAGTCGGCTAGGACTATATTCCCTGGAGTTTAAGAAAGAATGAAAGACTTGCATTTATATGGCATCTTTCACGATCTCCGGACACCTCAAAGTGCTTTACATCAATGGAGTACTTTTGGAGTGTAGTCACTGTTGTAATGTAGGAAATGCGGCAGCCAATTGGCACATGGCAAGCTTCCACAAACACCAATGTGATAATGACCAGATAATTTGTTATTGTTATGTTGACTGAGGGATAAACATTGGCCAGGACATGAGGGATAGCTCTCCTCCTCTTCGGAATAGCGCCATAGAATCTTTTACATCCACCTGAGAGGGCAGAAGGTTTAATGTCTCATCTGAAAGACAGCACCTCCGACAATGCAGTGTTCCCTCAATAATGCACTGGAGTGTCAACCTAGGTGTTTTTTATGTGCTCACGCCCCTGGAGTGGGAACTTAATCCATAACCTTCTGACTCAGAGGCGAGAGTGCTAGCGACTGCAAAGATGCAATGTTGCAATGACAGAATTGTCATGTATCTTACATTATTATATATAACTGTATCCTAACATGCTATACATGACTGTAATAAGATATGACCTGTAACCACCAGCATACCTTACCACCAGGGGTGCACTTGCAAGAGACAGGTATAAGGGCAGGTCTCAGGCAAGTGCAGCATTCCAGAGCTGTGAAATAAAGGTGCAGGTCCAGAGTGACCTTGACTTCACTACATGCCTCGTGTGAATCTGTACTGAGGGGACAGGACTTTACAGTGGCGACGGGTTACGGGATTACAGAATCCACAGAATGGCAAACAACAGATCAGATGAAAAGTACAATGCGGGAGACAATTGGGAGGACTTTATAGAAAGGCTCCAGCAAAGCTTTGTAACCAAAGACTGGTTAGGCGACGATAAGGCAGACAAGAGAAGAGCACATCTCTTGACCAGCTGTGGCTTGAAAACATACGCTTTAATGAAGGATCTGTTGGCACCCGAGAAACCAGCAAGCGAGTCGTTTGAAGAACTGAGCACACTGGTAAGAGACCACCTGAAGCCAGCGAGCAGCCTACACCTGGCCAGACACAGGTTCTACAACTACAGACGCTGTGTGGGCCACTTTGTGGCGGAACTTCGGAGGTTGGCTAGTTTATGTGAGTTCTCCGATGAACTGAGGAGAGAAATGCTGAGAGACTTTTTCATTGAAGGAATAGGCCACGCAGGCATATTCCGAAAGCTCATAGAGACCAAGAACCTGATCTTAAAGGCAGCAGCACTGGTTGCACAGACATTCTTGGTAGGGGAAGAAGAAACAAGGTTGATTTACAATGCAGGTACGACAACTAACGAAATATTGGAACAAGAAGTTCACAGCACGAAACAAGTTGCTACCCCCACACACAGACAAAACCGGGAGAACAGGTTCTCAACAGCAAGCAGAAGCCATCAAGGGCCACAGGAACGGCCGTTCACACCTCATCAACTCACAATGCGAGCAATCAACTACAAACTGAGAGAAGCTCAAGAGAGATCAGCCAGACGCAGCTCATTCTTTGGGAACACTTTGAACAATGGAACAGGTCTGTGCTGGAGGTGTGGGGGTGGGCACTCGGCAAGGGGATGTCGATTTCAGCATGCTGTTTGCAGAAATTGTGAATATACAGGGCATTTGGCCTGCATGTGCAAATAAACGGCAGCTCGGCTGGTATACGAATCGGATGGGTTGGAAAGCGGACCAGAAGATGGTGGGGACGTACCCGGGACACCGGTGTACAGCGGGTCAACGCGATCAATGGCGGCTGCTCCTACAATAGGATGCCTCCTATAATGATGAGGGTCCTACTCAACGGAATATCTGTCAACATGGAGCTGGATACGGGAGCGAGTCAATCGCTCATGGGCGCTCAACAATTTGAACAACTGTGGCCGCATAAAACTCACAAGGGTCGAAACCACACGAAGGACCTATACCAAAGAAATCATACCAGTCCTCGGCAGCGCCATGCTCTCTGTCACACACAAAGGGACAGTGAACCGACTTCCCCTGTGGATTGTCCCCCGAGACCCCCCAGCACTGCTGGGGAGAAGTTGGCAGGCAAAACTAAACTGGAAATGGGATGATGTCCATGCCATGTCATTAGAGGAACGGACCTCCTGCTCAACAGTTATAAAGCGATTTGAACATCTCTTTCAGCCAGGTGTGGGCACTTTCAAAGGGGCCAAAGTCAAAATCTACATCACACAGGATGCTAGACCAGTCCATCACAAGGCCAGAGCTGTACCCTATGTGATGAGGGAAAAGATTGAACATGAACTAGACAGGCTACTGCGGGAAGGCATTATATCACCTGTGGAATTTAGCAACTGGGCAAGTCCCATCGTCTCAGTCATGAAGCCTGATGGATCCGTACGAATCTGTGGGGACTACAAATCTACCATAAACAGAGTCTCCCTACAGGACCAGTACCCGCTGCCCAGAGCGAAGGACTTATTTGCCACATTGGCTGGAGGTAAACTTTTCTCAAATTTAGACCTCACATCTGCGTACATGACGCAAGAATTGACCGAGGAATCCAAGCTACTCACCACCACCAACACACATTGAGGCCTTTTCATGTACAATCAATGCCCATTCGGCATCAGGTCGGCAGCTTCCATATTCCAGCGCAACATGGAGAGTCTGCTCAAGTCCATCCCGGGGACGGTTGTATTTCAAGACGACATACTTATCACGGGCAGGGACACCGACTCCCATCTCCGTAATTTGGAGGAAGTACTAAAGCGGTTGGATCGGGTAGCCCTACGAGTCAAGAAATCCAAGTGCCTGTTTCTCGCACCCGAGGTTGAATTTTTGGGCAGAAGGATTGCCGCTGATGGAATCCGCCCAACAGAGTCCAAAATAGAAGCAATTCGCCTGGCACCCAGGCCCCGGAATGTCTCAGAACTGCGCGCCTTTCTCGGGCTACTCAATTACTTTGGGAACTTTATGCAGAACTTTATGCAGAACGCTGCTGGAGCCTCTCCATGTGCTATTCAGAAAGGGGTGCGATTGGTTTTGGGGGGACGCCCAGGAACGCGCCTTCATTAAGGCACGCAGCCTTCTGTGTTCCAACAGTGTTTTGATTTTCTTTGACCCAGGTAAAAAGCCAGTTCTCACATGCGATGCGTCAGCGTATGGGGTCGGGTGCGTTTTGCAACATGTCAATAGTGCGAGCAAATTACAACCCATAGCTTATGCCTCCAGGTCACTTTTGCGGGTGGAGCGCGGGTACGGAATGGTAGAGAAGGAGGCGCTCGCAGTCGTGTACGGTGTCAAAAAGATGCACCAATACCTTTGCGGGGCCAAGTTCGCGTTAGAAACTGACCACAAGCCCCTCACATCCCTCCTATCTGAGAGCAAGGCAATAAACGGCAACGCCTCGGCGCGAATTCAACGGTGGGCACTCATGCTGGCGTCCTACGACTATACCATAAGGCACAGACCAGGCACAGACAACTGTGCCGACGCGCTCAGCAGGCTACCCCTGCTGACCACGGAAGGGTGTGACGAACAGGACTGTGAGATAGTCATGACAATCAATGCCTTTGAGTTCACAGGTTCGCCCATGACGCCTCGCCAAATCAGAGCCTGGACGGCCAGCGACCTCACGTTATCCTTAGTAAAAAGATGTGTCCTAACCGGTGACTGGGCAGAGGCTCGCGATGCCTGCCCTGAGGAATTAAAACCCTTTCACAGGCGCATGCATGAGCTATCACTACAAGCAGACTGCCTGATGTGGGACAGCCGAGTAGTCATGCTTCTGCGAGGCAGAGAGGCATTTGTCCGGGAGCTCCACCGCGAGCACCCGGGGATCGTTCTCATGAAGGCCATGCCAGATCCCACATCTGGTGGCCTGGTATTGACGCTGACCTGGAGCTCTGCGTCTGAAGGTGCACCATTTGTGCCCAACTCAGCAATGCTCCCAGGGAGGCTCCACTGAGCCCCTGGCCCCGGCCTACCAAACCGTGGTCGCGGGTGCATGTAGACTATGCGGGCCCATTTATGCGCAAAATGTTCCTCGTAGTTATAGATGCATTTTCAAAGTGGATCGAATGCACCATTTTAAACTCGAGCACAACCTCCACCACTGTGGAGAGCTTCGCAACCATGTTTGCAATGCACGGAATCCCTGACATATTGGTCAGTGACAATGGTCCGTGTTTCACCAGTGCAGAATTCCAAGACTTTATAATTGACCACGCATAAATCACGTCAAGACGGCACCGTTCAAGCCGGTCTCAATGGCCAGGCGGAGAGAGCAGTGGAAATCATTAAACAAGGCATGCTTAAAATCCAAGGTCCCATGCTGCAGGATCGCCTGTCGCGACTGCTGCTGGCATACAGATCTCGTCCACACTCACTGACTGGGATCCCTCCTGCGCAACTGTTGATGAAAAGCACTTTAAAACAAGGCTCTCATTAATCCTCCCAGACATGCACGAAATCGTTGAGGCAAAGCGCCATAAGCTGACTGAGTACCATGACAGAAATTCGAGGGGGAGATGGAATGAGATAGGGGACAAAGTGCTTGTACTAAACTATGGCAGGGGTCCCAAATGGCTTGCAGGAACAGTAACGTGCAAGGAAGGAAACAGGCTACTGGTAGTACAAATGGACAATGGCAAAACCTGCCGGAAGCATGTAGACCAAGTCAAAAGCAGATTTACCAACAACACTGCAGAACCAGAGGCAGACTACAATGTGGAACTCGCACCACACCTGGTGGACAGATAGAGGGAACAACCTGAGTAAAGGGCAATCCCAACAGACAGCCCAGGCGCGTCAACAACAATCACACCAATCGAAACAGACAGCCCAGGCGAGATACCAGCAACCACACCCAAAGAAAAACAGACACCAAAGCAAACAACTGAACCACAACTCAGACGCTCCACGCGAGACTGTAGACCACCTGAGAGACTGAACCTATAAAGACAATAAGACCTTGAGGGAGGGTGATGTCATGTATCTTACATTATTATATATAACTGTATCCTAACATGCTATACATGACTGTAATAAGATATAACCTGTAACCACCAGCATACCTTACCACCAGGGGTGCACTTGCAAGAGACAGGTATATAAGGGCAGGTCTCAGGCAAGTGCAGCATTCCAGAGCTGTGAAATAAAGGTGCAGGTCCAGAGTGACCTTGACTTCACTACATGCCTCATGTGAATCTGTACTGAGGGGACAGGACTTTACAAGAATGATGCAATGCTGCAATGATAAAGATGCAAAGATGCAATGCTGCAATGTTAAAGATGTATAGGTGCAATGTTGCAACGATGTAATGATGTAATCATAATGATGCAATGCTGCAATGTTGTAATGATAACGATGCAAAGATGCAATGTTGCAATGATGGAATGGTGCAATGCTGCAATGATAAAGATGCAAAGATGCAATGATGCAATGATGGAATGGTGCAATGCTGCAATGATAAAGATGCAAAAATGCAATGTTGCAATGATAGACTATTGTAATGAGCAGTTGAAGACATTTAAGGAGATATTTCATAACTCGCAACAAAAATATATCCCAATGAGAAGGAAAGACTGTAAGAGAAAAGATAACCAGCCATGGCTAACTCAAGAAATAAGGGATAGTATCAAATTGAAAACAAGGACATACAATGTGGCCAAGACTAGTGGGAGGCCAGAAGATTGGGGAACTTTTAAAAGCCAGCAAAAAATGACTAAAAATGATAGAGAGGGAAGATAGATTATGAAAGTAAACTAGCATGAAATATAAAAACAGACAGTAAGAGTTTCTACAGGTAAATAAAAAGGAAAAGAATGGCCAATGTAATTGTTGGCCCCCTGGAGGCTGAGACTGGGGAATTAATAATGGAGAACAGGGAAATGGCAGAGAGGTTGAGTAAATATTTTGTATCGGTCTTCAAGATAGAAGATACTAAACACTTTCGAATAGTGAATAATCAAGGGGCTATAGGGAGGGAGGAACTTAATACATTCACTATCAATAATAAAATAGTACTCGATAAAATAATGGGACTAAAGGTGAACAAGTCCCATGGAACTGATGGTTACATCCTAGGGTCTTGAGAGAGGTGGTTGTAGAGAGAGTGGATGCATTGTAATCTACCAAAATTCCCTGGATTCTGGATCCTGAGTTGGGATAAATGGCAAACAGTGACTAGTGGGATGCCCCAGGGATCGGTGCTGGGTCCTCAACTATTTACAATCTATTTTAATGACTCGCATGAAGGGACTGAGTGTAATATAGTCAAGTTTACTGATGATACAGAGATGGGTGGGAAAGCAAATTGTGAGGAAGACACAAAACATCTGCAGAGGGATATAGACAGGCTAAGTGAGTGGGCAAAAATATGGCAGATGGAGTGTTATATAGGAAAATGTGAGGTTATCCACTTTGGCAGAAAAAATAGAAAAGCAAATTACAAGTAAATTGGAGAAAAATTGCAAAGTTTTGCAGTACAGAGGGTCCTGGAGGTCCTTGTGCATGACACAACAAGTTAATATGCAGGTACAGGAAGGCAAATGGAATGTTGGCCTTTATTGCAAGGGGGATAGAGTATAAAAGCAGAGAAGTCCAGCTACAACTGTACAGGGTATTGGGTGAGGCCACACCTAGAGTACTGCATATAGTTTTGGTCTCTGTATTTAAGGAAGTATATACTTGCATTGGAAGCTGTTCAGAGAAGATTCACTAGGTTGAATCCAGAGATGAGAGGGTTGACTTATGAAGATAGGTTGAGTAGGTTTGGCCTATACTCATTGGAGTTCAGAAAAATGAGAGGTCATCTTATCGAAACATATAAGATAATGAGGGGGCTCGACAAGGTGGATGCAGAGAGGATATTTCCACTCATAGGGGAAACTAAAACTCAGAATAAGGGGCCGCCCATTTAAAGCTGAGATGAGGAGGAATTTCTTCTTTCAGAGGATTGTAAATCTATGGAATTCCCTGCTTCAGAGAGCTGGGTCATTGAATATATTTAAGACGGAGATAGACAGTTTTTTGAGCGATAAGGGAATAAAGGGTTATGGGGAGTGGGCAGGGAAGTGGAGCTGAGTCCATGATCATATCAACCATGATCTTATTGAATGGCAGAGAAGGCTTAAGGGGCCAGGTGGCCTACTCCTGCTCCTATTTCTTCTGTTCTTGTGTTATGTTCTTAATGTTGCAATGTTGTAATGATAAAGATGCAAAGATGCAATTTTTAATTCATAAGATGCACTGTTGCAATGATAAAACTGCAATGCTGCAATGATGGAATGATGCAATACTGCAATGATAACGATGCAAAGGTACAATGTTGCAATGAGGCAATGATGCAATGATAAAGATTCAAAGATGCTATGATAAAGATGCAAGGATAATTGATATACAATAGCCGAATGAATGGTGATATCATTGAAACGTAAAAAGTTCTTAGAGGGCTTGACAAGGTAGATGCTAGGACGATGTTTCCCCTGGCTGGAGAGTCTAGAACTAGGGGTCACAGTCTTAGGACAAGGGGATGGCCATTTAGGACTGAGATGAAAAGGAATTTCTTCACTCAGAGGGTTGTGAATCTTTATAATTCACTACCCCAAAGGGCTGTGGATGCTGAATCATTGAATATATTCAAGGATGAGATATTTGGACTCGCGCTGAATCAAGGGATTTTGAGATTGGGCAAGAAAGTGGATTTGAGGTCGAAGACCAGCCATGATCTTATTGAATGGGGAGCAAGCTCAAGGGGTGGTATGGCCTACTCCTGCTCCTAATTCTTATTAAAAATGTATTAAATACTATAAAACATAAATACCTTGCATCTGATTTTAGAAAACAAGGCTAGGTTTGTGGACGGACAATGCACAAGATACTAAATATATCTGGGCCAATATTTATCCATCAACCAACATCACTAAAACAGATTAGTTGGTCATTATCACATTGCTGTTTGTGGGACCTTGCTGTGCACAAATTGGTTGCTGTGTTTCCCACATTACAACAGTGACTACATTTCAAAAAATACTTCATTGGCTGTAAATCGCTTTGGGACGTCCTGAGGTCATGAACGGTGCTATATTTCATATTTTAAATACACTAAATAGTGTGACACCTGCTGCTGAAATGCTCATCCATGCCTTTATTATCTCTAGTCTCACCTATTCTAATGCTCTCCTGGCCAGCCAGCCACCTTGCATCTCCGCAAACTTGAGCTAATGCAAAACCCCAACATTCTCCCAGTCCCGCTCACCCATCACCCCTTGTGCTCGCTGTGATCTATAATGGCTTCCGATCCAGCAATGCCTCGATTTTAAAATTCTCATCCTTGTCTTCAAATCCTTCCATGGCGTTGCCCCCTCCCTATCTTTGTAACCTCCTCTGGCCCCACAACCCTCCGAGATTTCTGAGCTTCTCCAATTCTGGCCTCTTGCGCATCCCTGATTTTCATCGCTCCACCTTTGGGTAACATGAGCATTAAACATAGAGGACACAACATATATTTTGTTTTTTACGGCGTTGCGGTGTTGCATATTTCAGGTTATTATCTTCATTTTCTGGCTCATAAAGCCACTGTGCAGATTTCCAGGTACCAATGGTACAAAAATGGAAAGACATATTCATTTTGCTACCTCAGGACATCCCAAAGCACTTTGCAGTCAATAAATTACTTTTGAAGTGTAGTTACTGTTGTAATGTAGGAAACGCGGCAGCCAATTTATGCACATCAAGTTCCCACAAATAGCAATGTGATATTGACCATATAAACTGTTTTTCAGTGATGTTGATGGAAAGATAAATGTTGGCCAGGACAGGAGGGAGAACTCCCCTGCTCTTTGTCATGTATTCAACCAGCATTGTAACCCATGTATAATCTGACCTAAGTTGTACACTGTGAGAACACTGACCACTAGGTGGGAGACACTCCTAACCTGGACCTTCAGGTATAAAAGGGGAAGCTCCACCCACCTTCATCACTTGAGTGCTAAGGAATAAAGGACAGGTCACAGACTGACCTCTCAAGCATGGGCCTCGTGTGCATTTGTACTGTATAGTAAGGACGGATCACTTTTCTTCCAATCGTGGCCATGGGATCTTTTACATTCATCTGAGAGTGCAGATGAGACTTCCATTTGACATCTCATCTAAAAGACGGCACCTCCAACAGTGTAGCACTCCCACAGTACTGGCTCTGGGAGTGTCAGCCTGGATTCTGTGCTCAACTCTCTGCAGCACAGTCTTCAAACCCAGAGGTGAGAGTGGCTAACAATCGATGCAACGATACAGAGCATGTAGCTCCCAGCACATGTTCTGGGTTGGATTTTCATTATGTTGCCGCCTCTGTTCTGCTTTCCATACAGGCGGACAGCTTCCAACTCCCCGTCGGCAAATTAGTTGCCGGTTTTGCGAGGGCGCAGAGCAGCACCGCTCGAGAGCGTCGAGTCGGTGTGCAACGGTACCGGTTTTGACTGCACGTTGAAATTTGTTATGTGCTGATCCTGTAGCATCCCATAGCGCTCTGTGGTGGGACCACCAGGAAAACCAGGTAGTCAGAGCTGTCCCGGTGGCGGTGAGTGATGGAATTAGTGAATGAAGTAAGTTTGATTGTTTTGTTTCGTTTTATCTTGGTATGTAGCTTATTGTGGGATGTTTAAGGTATTGGGAATGCTTGGTGTGTTTTTAGTGCCGATTTCTTTTTTGCCACAGTGGTCTTTCTTAGGGCTTTCTGAGGCCGGCTCTTTATTTACGGATTTTCATTTGCTTTGCCGGCCTTGCGTTCTAAAAGAGGTGTATAATGCTTCCTTTACTGAGGCGCAAACATTTCTCGGGTGTTATAATTACCGGCCCGCCATGACTAACACTGCAAAATGGACGGTAATGAAAATCTAACAGCTCTTTTACCGGAACAGCATGTGATACTGTGTCACATCAAGCTCTGAGACCATCATGACTGGTGTTGGACTGATTTCTTGTTCTTTTTCGTTTTGTTGCTTTGAAGGTCAGATTACACACACTCAGTTGTAGTAATGCAGGATCAGGTCTTCATTAAAACTTCACACTGTCAAAAACCAGTATGAGAGCTTCTTTTGAGATACACTTTAACCACGATTCCAGTGTGAACGACAGGGCTAGAAATTCGGTATCACCCGCTTTGAGGTGGTGACATCGCCGGGGTACTACCTTTACCGTCTCCAGGTGGGATATTCAGTTGTATCGCCCCATGAGGAGAGTGGAGCGCTAAGAGAAGAGTTCCACACTCCTCTTCGGGCACTAACGGAGCAATAGCGCAGGAGGCCTACTCAATTATTGGCGCTAGGATGCCGACATGAAAAAAAAATCCTGTTGAAAAATTCAATAACCTTCACCCACACTTCCCAACTACTGCAACCAATAAATAAAATTGAAAAGTAGCATTTCAGCACTTGCCTTGCACTCCGGATGATATCGCCCTGGGATCGTCGCTGGACCGATTGCTTTCACCTGCCGGTTCAGCGACAGGTGCTACGGCCGGCGAAAGAGTCAATTTTGCAAATGCGGGGCTATTGGGGCGTTGCACACTCGGTGATATCATCAAGTGGATGATGCTAGTGGCTGCAACGCAAACTGTCAGCACCGCCGTTAAACCTTCACTGAAGTTTGCGGCAGGCACTGACAGTGTGGCACTCGGGCGGGAGGTGCTTATCGGTCCATCAGTGCCCTCTGGGGCACTAACAGGTGGCACTAACCAAACAAATTTGTGGCCCATGTTTCGTTACATTTCTTATTCTAATTTTTCCCTTTGATCACTACATTCTATGCATACTATAAGTAAATTCTGGTACATCAGAGGTACATGCAAATGCCAACAGAATAACAACATAAACTAAACAACCAGGCACTCACCTCTCCTGAAATTGCTTTATTGCCGGATCAACAATTGCCATGCATGCTATTACTATAACACACAGGTGACCAAATTGACACATTCGAATATGCTGCATCATTCTCCCACCTCCTAGTATCTTCTTTCCTGTGAGGACATCCTCTGCTTTGAACTCTTCTTACCCAAGTTACAAGCCACGCTCAGCAGAAAGTTGTTTAAATTTTTAACCCAACGTGTGCTGATCTCACCGTCTGCGCAGCAAAATAAAACACAGGGGCAATAGAGGATTGAGGTCCTAAAAACAAAAATGGAGACACTTTGATGCCTATGCTATGCTATGGCTTTTATAGAATATTATTGAGCTAACTCTCCTTTTGAAAGTTGGCATGCAGGTACAGCAGGCGGTGAAGAAGGCAAATGGTATATTGGCCTTCATAGCTAGGGGATTTGAGTATAGGAGTAGGGAGGTCTTACTGCAGTTGTACAGGGCCTTAGTGAGGCCTCACCTGGAATATTGTGTTCAGTTTTGGTCTCCTAATTTGAGGATGGATGTTCTTGCTATTGAGGGAATGCAGCGAAGGTCCACCAGACTGATTCCCGGGATGGCTGGACTGTCATATGAGGAGAAACTGGATCAACTGGGCCTTTATTCACTGGAGTTTAGAAGAATGAGAGGGGATCTCATTGAAACGTATAAGATTCTGACAGGACTGGACAGGTTAGATGCGGGAAGAATGTTCCCGATGTTGGGGAAGTCCAAAACCAGGGGACATAGTCTTAGGATAAGGGGTAGGCCATTTAGGACTGAGATGAGGAGAAACTTCTTCACTCAGAGAGTTGTTAACCTGTGGAATTCCCTGCCGCAGAGAGTGGTTGATGCCAGTTCATTGGATATATTCAAGAGGGAGTTAGATATGGCCCTTATGGCTAAAGGGATCAAGGAGTATGGGGAGAAAGCAGGAAAGGGGTACTGAGGGAATGATCAGCCATGATCTTATTGAATGGCGGTGCAAGCTCGAAGGGCCGAATGGCCTACTCCTGCACCTATTTTCTATGTTTCTATATATCTGACTATCTAAGCGTTCCTGCTTTTTTGGCCAATGCTGCAGCACATCTTTCATTAAAATAGAAGTTTGAATCAACGCCATACGTAGCTGTTTGGGAGGCTGTTATATTTTGCAGCACTTTTTAATTTGCTTGATCCCAGCTCAGATTAAGTTTGCTTCTATCAATTTTTAGATGGAATAAAAGTCCAATGCACTGACTTTCTGCTTGAGTTGCTTCCAATCAACTCTGTCATGGAGCCAGCCCTCATGCTTGGTGCTCTTTCCAAGGTGGTAATGAAGTGCCACTTGGCTGCAGATCATACGATGCTCAAACATACCAGTTGGCACTTTGTTCTGTGCTTTCATTAGTCTAGAGGATTCCGCTAATACGAAGTCTGAGTTTGTTTCTGATCTAAGTCTTGTGGTGCTTGTTGAAGTCAATCGATCAGGTGAGCGGTACATCCAGTGGTGGATAATAAAATCTAATCCATTTGATTGACAGGCAACAATGGAACCATTAGTGGATGGGGGATAGCAAACTTCAGCCAAAGGATATTCTTCCTCTTCATGAGAAATTCTGTTCAAGGGATGTGAAAGATACTTTTGATTACCAATCTTACCTGAGGGAGGTTGCTAACCCATGCTTAGAATAGAGAGTATCTCTAGCACCATCTGTGCCACATTCTGCCAAACAACTGGTTGCCAAGGGTCACCAAAGTAGAATTCTTTGCAAATAATGAAGTCTGGTTGGGGTACATTCTCTGCAAGAAGATGTCAGCAAGAGTACAGATTAGGTTTTAGTATCACCTTACAATTTATTTCAATGCCAAGTTTCTCACCTTTCATAGGGTACCAAAGTGACTGTAGAACAGGTGCATTTGCACAGGAATTACCAAGCACAGTCATAGAATTATATCAATTGTACAGCACAGAAACAGGCCATTCAAGCCAACTGGTCCATGCCGGTGTTTATGCTCCACATGAGCCTCCTCCCACCCCTACTTCATCTCACCCCATCAGCATATCCTTCTATTCCTTTCTCCCTCATGTGTTTATCTAGCTTCCCCATAAATGCATCTATGCTATTCACCTCAACCACTCCCTGTGATAGCGAGTTCCACATTCTAACGACTATCTGAGTAAAGACGTTTCTCCTGAATTCCCTATTGGATTCATTAACAACTATCTTTTGTTGATGGTCCCTAGTTTTGGATTCCCCACAAGTGGAAACATCTTTGCTATGTCTACCTATCAAACCCTTTCATAATCTTAAAGACCTCTATCAGGGTCTCCCTGCACTACTCTAGAGAAAAGTGCCTCCGTATGTTCAATCTAAACATCATTACACAAAGCTTGATTCCAAGACAAACATGCTGCTTGTTTTAGTTGTTTTGTTCCTGTTTTGCTGTCACATTACATCACTTAATTCTAAATGAGGTCTTCATTAGTTATCACTCATCGATAATTGATCCTCCAGGTATTGCCTGTCTCTTTATCCAAAATCGGGTGGGTGATTTCTATTATATGCAGAACCCAAAAGGTAACGCAGAATCAACAGCCTCAGTTTTAAGCCTCAACTGTGGCTTTCCATAGTGAAGTACAAAGAAATAAAAATAAAAATGATAAAGATCGGAAATGTGCTTGCTAAATCTAAATGTAGAGTACCAATGACTGTCATACCGACCTATCAAATAACTTCATTGTAGACCATTTGGGACTGTATTGTTCTCCAGAGTTTCCTGGGCTTCATCAGCAATGTTCCATTAGTATCTTCAGTTTCTTTCACATCTATATATATATATATAATAGCTATCCTGTGGGGTTGCTCAGTTATTACCATGTTTGTGAAAGATATTTTCTTCTCTCCTTAACTTGCACACTGGATTGTGTGGGGCCGAAATTCAGGGTCCCGATAAGGCCCGTTCCCGCTGGTTTGCGGCGGCCTTGCGGTGGAATCGAGTGGCCGCCGTGACCCATATTCAACGTGGGAGGTTTTGGGGTGGTGTCCACTTCCGCCCCAAACCGCCAACTTCCGCTGTGGTGTGGGTCCTGCAGCCGTGATGATGTCAATAGAGTGCGCACCGCTGCTGCCCGGCCACGCCATCCACATTCACTATTAAAAAAGCACCTTTTTCCTCGTAGTGCTCACGCCAGATTTTTTTGGTCGGTGCACTTTGTGGGGCCGTCAGAGGAGAACGGAGAGTTTGTGTGATCGGGTATTTGTGGCTTAAACCTTTTCGGATTTCTCTGCAGAGTTTTGCTAAGCCTGCAGTGGACTTTACAGAACTTTTTGTGAGTGCAGAAACATTTTTGACTCTCACGGATTAGTTGTGGCCTGTGGCATTCTCTGCTACACATAGGCCTGCTTGTGAGGGTCGAGCCTTCAGACAGAATGGACTCAGTGTTGGCAGGGCAACACCTCATGCACCAAGATCAGCATAGCTCTCAACTTTTATGTGACGGGGTCTTTCCAGTCTGCCACTGCAGTCATATCGGACATCTCCCAATTTTCTGCCCATCGCTCCATCTGGCCGGGGACCGATGCACTGTATAGGAGAAAAGTCCAATATATCTCTTGTCTGATGACCAGGGAGAAGCAAGTGGAGCGGCAGGCCGGATATATCCAGATTGCAGGGTTCCCCAGGGTGCAGAGTACCATCGACTGCACACACGTTGGTCTGAGGGCCCCACAAAACCATCCCAAACTCTTCATGAACAGAAAGGGATTCCACTCTCTGAATATGCAGCAGGTGTGCGAGCATCAGCGTAGGATCCTGGCAGTTGATGCCAGGTATCCAGGCAGCAGCCACGATTCGGTCATCCTGTGCCAGAGCAGTGTGCCCACCGTCTTCACTGGACCAAACCAGGATTGTGCATTTCTGCTTGGGGTCAAGGGATATCCCCTGTCCACTTGACTGCTGACTCCACTTTGGATCCCCAGGACAGCGGCTGAGCATGCCTACAATGACACTCATTCTGGGACCAGGTGCATCATCGAGCACTGCATCGGGATCGTCAAACAGAGGTTCCCTTGCCTGGACCGCTCTGGTGGTGCTTTGCAGTACTCTCCTGAATGAGTCTCCATATTCGTGGTGATCTGCTGCATGCTGCACAACCTGGTTCTCATGAGGGGCCAGCCGCTGGAGGTCGAGCCAGCAGAACGATCTGAGCAGGAGGAGGAGGAGGAGGAGAAGGAGAAAGAGGACCAGGATCCTCTTCGCCATCCACCCAGGAGACGTCATCGCCATCCCAACCCTGCAGGGGAGGTGCAGAGACATCGATTGCTGCTCGATTCACAATTTTATTCCCACATGACTCTTCAGCTTGTATTTTCCATCGCCATCCCAATGAGTGCCTTTGTACATAATTGCCCACTCTCAACTGAGACACCTGGCCAAACATAGGTGCAAAAAATAAAGATTTATCATGTAATCCCAATCAGTGCAAGAGAATAACAGAACAAAAAACAGACCAAAAAACTTACAAAACAACATAATTTCTCACCCTTGTGCATTTCCTTATAACCCCTCTCAATGCGTGCTTATTCTACTACTACGCCTCAGTGTTTCCCTGTGGCTGCCTCATGGGTCTGGGAAGGCTGCTGTGTTTCCTGTGTGGAAGCTGCAGATGTCCTTGTCGGATACCCTCGTCCAGCTTTGGGCCTGGAAAGGTCGGCTGCAGACTGGTCAACACCCTCCTGGGAGGGGCCTGTCTGGCTTGGCTCAGGCGAGGCCATGCATGGAGACGCTGGCGGAGTGACAGGCCTGGGGCCAGGAATGCTGTAATCCTGAGGGAGCGCAACATCCTTATCTTGGTCCGAGGAGTCTGAGTCACTCCCCGGGGGCGGCACATTACCACCACCACCAATCTGAGGGAGGTCAGGTCGGGGCTGTGGTGCCACACCGGAAGGTCCCCCCTGGCCCGTGGTGGACCCAGCCGCGAAGGCAACACTGAGGTGTCGGGTGGTATTGAGACTGCATGAGAGCAGCCAGTGTCTCTGAGCCAGCAGACATGGCAGCAGTTTGATGCTCCGTGGCCTTTTGCCCAGAATGCATTAGAGCATTCTGTGCTTCCAGGGCCGCGGTCATCCTCTCTATGCCAACACCGATACACTCGTTCCCTCGCGCCTGTGCTGCAATATCAGCTGTCACATCACCTACAGTTTGCAGTCCCGCAGCTGGATCCGCACGGACAATCTGGGAGTCCACCATCGCCTGCACTCTGGCCATGATCTGCTCCATGGAATGCGCAGAGCTGTCGACTATGCGGGAGGCGGACTCCTCCATGTTCCTCACCACTCCAGCCTCTCTGGCACCCTTGCCAGTGCCCCCAACATCTGGGAATACATGTCCTCCACCATTCTCTCATAAGCCCTACACCGATGGGCTCGTCTGAGTCCTCCTCAGCAGAACTCCGTTGCGGACTCGCCGCCCCGGAGAGATGGCACCTGAGGTTGTCTAGCCCCGTCACCATGCTGCAGCCCTCTACATCCCGGTGCAACACACAGTGCAAACCCCTGTACTATCTGAACTAGATCAGACCGCGCACTCCCAGTATCTGAGCTGGTGCGTGTGGGTGGAAGCAGTTATGCGTTGGTGCCAGCAGCGTCCTCCTCTTCCTCATCATTGTGTTACCCAAAAGTTGGAGTGAGATCCAGGGTGTTAGCAAGGCTCGAGCCCTCAATGTCCTCCATGTTGTTAATAGGCATATCGGAACTGATGTCATCGAGGCCTGGCTCTGGGCTAACAGGTGCTGGTTCCCTCTGTCCTGTGCCGTCACTGGGTTCCGGGGTTGTGTCTAGGCCTGGCGCTGGTCTCACAGGTGGTGCCTCTCTGTCCTGTTCTGCCACTTGGCCTCTCATCTGCAAGCATTAATGGGACAAGGGCTGGTAGGAGGTAGGGGATTGACGCATGGAGCCTGCAACTAGCACACTTTTGGAAGGACAGGCACAGAAGGCACTGGCGCATTCACAGAGAGAGAGCTTTAAAGGAGGTCCCCACTTACCCATGCTGCCCACATCGGCATCGCCAGTACTGGAGACCACAGTGGCAGTCTGACCTGCAAGCATAAATGGGAGAAGGGCTGCTCTGAGGGGGAGGTGGGGGATTGACACATGGAGGTTGCAACTAGCAGACTTTTAGAGAGAAAGGCACAGTAGGCGCTGGAGCATTCACATAGAGATAGCATTAAAGGAGGCCCGTCACTTAGCTACATCGGCATCGCCAGTACCGGTGGCCATAGGGAAGGCACCATGTCTCCGACGAGCGCCTCGACCCTCTCCTCCAAGAATGTGAGGATTTGGATGTTGGCCTCGCCACCAACCAGGCCTCCTTTGCTCCATTCTGTTGTGAGCAAGTTTGTCCTGCAAAACAAAGAATGGTTGGTGAGTACCACTGTGATGACGCATCAGAAAGGAGTGCACAAGTGTGTCCGTGACATGCAGCTGTAACTGTGAGATGAGAGGGAGCCTCTATTGCGCAAACCCACACAACAATGAAATGCTGCTTCAGTGACTAAACAGTGAAGGTGAGAAATAAGAGAAGGATGAAGGAGAGGCTTGCAGATGCAAGCTCAGCAGTTGGTGGAACAGGTACTCACTTTCATCAGATGGATAACGTGATTCAGATATTTTCTGCACTGCGTGGAGGTCCCGGAGACCTCCACAGCAATTTCACTCCATGCATTTATAAAGTCCCCGCGAGTGGGTCTCCCCGTGTCTGGGTATAGGACTCGCCTCTTCCCCTTCACGGTCTGCATCAGGGTCTCCAACTCGGTGTCCGAAAATCTACTTGTCCTTTTTGGTCCAGCAGCACCAGCCATCCCTCAACACAACTCCTTCCCTCCTCGGGGCCTCGCTGCAAACCCTGGCTTTACAGCTGGCTCATTAGCTGCACATGATCAGAAGGCTGAATTTCCCCGTGGTTACTCAGCTACAATCAACCTACCCACACCGCTGCAAACTCCTGATTCCTGTCGGTCATTACCGCCGGAACCCATTTAAAAAATAACGCTGAAAATCAATCGACTGGCCGCCGCAAATATAGCAGCGGTAATCGCGCAAAAACGACCAGGTGCGCCAGGTTTGTGGTGGCCCTGAATCTCAGCCCCTATATCCCTGTAACCTCCTCCAGCCCTACAACACTTCAAGATCGCTGCACTCCTCCAATTCTCGCCTCTTGCTCATCCCTGATCTTAATCGCTCCATCATTGGTGGCCATGCAGTCAGCTTCCTTGTTCCTAAGCTCTGGAATTCCTGTCCTAATGCAGGAGCAGGATGTTAGGATTTAATCGTCTAGGAAAAGGATCATTGAGAAAGAGAGTAGAGACAGTGTGGAGAGATAGAGAGAGGAGCGCTAGACACAGAGACTGGGGAGGAAAACAAGAGGGAGGGCGGAGAAGGAACGTGAGAAGAGAATGTGGCAGCGGTGTGATTAATTCATCAGAATGAACCGTTAAAACTTCCAGCACAATTTAACGAGGAAATGTGACTTGAACGTGATATTAGGATGTTGTCAGCTTGTGAGAGTTTTATTGTACTCTTGCCGAATATGCTTATCGCTATCAGCTCTCCAAGCCACATAAGGAGATATTAGGACAGGTGACCAAAAGCTTGGTCAAAGAGGTAGGTTTTAAGGAGTATCTTAAAGGAGAAGAGAGAGACGGAGAGATTTAGGGAGGGAATTCCAGAGCTTGTGGACGAGACACCTGAAGGCACAGCCACCAATGATAGCGATTAAAATCGGGGACACGCAAGAGGCCAGAATTGGAGGAGCGCAGAGATCTCGGAGGGTTGTAGGGCTGCAGGAGGTTACAGAAATAAGGATAAGAGCAAAGCCAGGGAGGGATTTGAAAACAAGGATGAGAATTTTAAAATTTCCTGCATTCTAACCTTCTGAGTCTGGGCGAGAGACTGCCCAAGCAACATTTTGTTTTGAAATCTGCCAGTGTGTGTTTCTGTCTCTGTAATATCTCCATGTGTGCTCAGCCAGGGAGAAGGGCCGATTTCAGACAAACCTCCCACCAAATGCCTGGGATCAGATTCTTCTCAACACAATGGGGGTTATATCGGGCAGCGTAGGGACCGTTCTTCAGCCGCTACACGGAGGCTGAAGGCCCCAAAATGGCGGGCAGGACGTGCGCGCGCTCACTTCCGAATGGAAGTGCCCCACCTGCCATATTGGGTAAGGCCAAATGGGTGGCATCCTGTACCCATGCCTGAAGCAGGCGTTAGTCCATTTGCTTATACAAATAAGGGGCCTAATGCCTGCTTCAAGTCCCCGGCTGTAACATGGGTTTGACCCAAGGTAGCCGCACAGTCTAAATTTTACAGAGGGTAAAAATGTCAAATTATGCATCAATAATGAGGTATTGATATTATGACCATGTATTAAACAAGTACTAAAAAAGTAGTTAATCTGGCTTCCTCATTATCCATTACCTTGCTCTATATCTTTTTCTCCTTATATACAAATAGAGCCATTAAAACACTTCCTGTCTCCTCAGAAAAGCCATTAGTTTCCTCTTCCCCCAGAATAAATCGGAACATTTTCAACTCACCACTATTGGGAGAGATTTCGTAAGATTGCATAGAATTTCATAGAATTTAACAGCACATAAAAAGTCCATTCGGCCCAACTGGTCCGTGCCGATGTTTATGCTCCAGACCTGCATCCTTGCACCCTATTTCATCTCACTCTGTCAGCATACCCTTCTATTCCTTTCTGCCTTATGATTTTATCCAGCTTCCCCTTAAAGCCATCTCTGCGATTCGTCTCAACTACTCCCTGTTGAGTGTTATCGAGTTCCACATTCGCACCATCCTCTGGGTAAAGAAATTGCTCCTGAATTCCCAATTTTGGATTTAGGTGATTGTCTTATATTTATGGGCCCCATAGTTTTGCACTCCCCACCGCTCAACAAGTGGAAACTGTTATATATGTAAACCTGTAAATACCTTGTACAGCCACCAGAGGGCTCATCCACCTGGAGTCCCAAGGGATCCCACAATCCCTTGGGAGCACCTGTACTTAAGGAGGCCTCACAGGCTGGAGAGGCACTCTGGAGACTTGCAGTAAAAGACTAAGGTCACATTTTACTTTGAGCTCACAGTATCAACTCAGACTCTTCATTCATACATAACAACTGGCAACGAGATACGGACGACGAACCCAACGATGCAGAGAACAGTGGGCATCCTGGAGAAATATTCGGAGCGAGATGATTGGGAAACCTTCCTGGAGCGACTCGACCAATACTTCGTGGCCAACGAGCTGGAAGGAGAAGCGAACGCTGCCAAACAAAGGGCGATTCTCCTCATTGTCTGTGGGGCACCAACGTATGGTCTCATTAAAAAATCTGCTTGCTCCAGCAAAACCCACAGAGAAATCATATGATGATTTGTGCACACTGGTCTGGGAGCATCTGAACCCGAAGGAAAGTGTTCTGATGGCGAGGTACCGGCTCTACACCTACAAAAGGTCTGAAGGCCAGGAAGTGGCGAGCCATGTTGCCGAGCTGAGATGCCTTGCAGGACATTGCGAATTTGAAGGATATTTGGAGCACATGCTCAGGGATTTCTTCGTACTTAGCATTGGCCATGAAGTGATACTTTGCAAACTTTTGACTGTAGAGACCCCAACCTTGAGTAAAGCCATAGCAATAGCCCAGGCGTTCATTGCCACCAGTGACAATACTAAGCAAATCTCTCAGCACACAAGTGCTGTTACAAGTACTGTGAACAAAGTGATGTTGTTTTCAATTTGCAACATACAAGGCAGGCCCCACATGCCTACAGCTGCACGTCCGCAGATGACTCCGAGTCCACCATCAAGGGTGATGAATGCAAGGGCATTAACACCTTGTTGATGCTGCGGGGGTGATCATCGTTTCCATTCATGCCGTTTCAAAGGGTACGTTTGCAAGGGCTGTAGACCAATGGAACACTTCCAATGTATGTGCAGGTGAGCTGCAAACCCTGCCAATCCTGCCAACCACCATGTTGCAGAGGAAGACAGATCCACGGCGGATCACGACGAACCAGCACCTCAGACCGAGGAGGCAGAGGTAAATGGGGTGCACACATTTACCACAAAGTTTCCCCCGATAATGTTGAAAGTTGAATTAAATGGACTCCCGGTGTCAATGGAACTGGACACGGGCGCGAGCCAGTCCATTATGAGCCAAAAGGTCTGAAGGCCAGTCCTGACTCCCATTCACATACTAAACTGAGAACGTACACAAAGGGACTGATTCCCGTAATCTGCAGTGCTACTGTAAAGGTCTCCTACGATGGATCGGTGCACAAGCTACCACTCTGGGTGGTACCGAGCGATGGTCCCATGCCGCTTGACAGGAGCTGGCTGGGAAAGATACGCTGGAATTGGGACGATGTCTGAGCGCTCTCGTCCGTTGATGACACTTCATGTGCCCAGGTCTTAAACAAGTACCCCTTGCTGTTCGAACCGGGCATCAGGAAGTTCCAAGGAGCAAAAGTGCATATCCATTTGATTCCAGGAATGCGACCCATCCATCACAAGGCCAGAGCAGTACCGTACATGATGAGAGAGAGGGTGGAATCGAGCTGGACCGGCTACAACGAGAGGGCATCATTTCGCCGATCGAATTCAACGAGTGGGCCAGTCTGATTGTTCAAGTCCTCAAGGGAGACTGCACCGTCAGAATCTCTGGTGATTACAAAGTAACTATCAATCCTTTCTCCCTTTAGGATCAATATCCACTACCAAAGGTAGACAACCTTTTTGCGATGCTGGCGGGAGGAAAGACGGTCACGAAGCTGGATTTGACCTTGGCCTACCTGATGCAGGAGGAATCATTGAAGAGCCTCACCTGCATCAACATGCACAATGGTCCCTTCATTTACAATAGATGCCCGTTTGGGATTCGATCAGCCGCAGCGATATTCCGGAGGAACATGGAAAGCTTACTGAAATCGGTCCCGCACAATGGTCTTCCAGTTCGGGACACAGTCGAGCATCTGCAGAACCTGGAGGAAGTTCTTAGTCGACTCAACCACGTGGGGCTCAGGTTAAAATGCTTGAAGTGTGTTTTCCTGGCACCTGAAGTGGAGTTCCTGGGGAGAAGAATCGCGGCGGATGGCATCAGGCCCACCGAATCGAAGACGGAGACAATCGAGAATGCACCGAGGCCACAGAACGTGATGGAGCTGTGGTCGTTGGTAAGACTCCTGAACTACTTTGGTAACTTCTTACTGGGTCTCAGCATACTGTTAGAACCACTGCACGCCTTACTGCGTAAAGGAGACGAATGGGTATGGAATAAAAGCCAAGAGAATGCCTTTGTAAAAGCTAGAAAATTGTTATGCTCAAACAAATTGCTTGTGTTGTATGATCCATGTAAGCGTTTGGTACGAGCATGTGATGCGTCGTCATAAGGGGTCGGGTGTGTATTGCAACAAGCTAATGAATCTGGGAAATTGCAACCGGTTGCTTATGCATCCAGAAGTCTATCTAAGGCTGAGAGAGCCTACAGCATGATTGAAAAAGAAGCGTTAGCATGTGTTAAAGAAAATGCATCAATATCTGTTTGGGCTCAAATTTGAATTGGAAACTGACCATAAGCCACTGATACCCCTTTTTTCCGAAAGTAAGGGGATAAATATGAATGCATCGGCCCGCATCCAGAGATGGGCGCTCACGTTGTCCGCATACAACTACGCCATCCGCCACAGGCCAGGCATAGAAAACTGTCAGTAGCTCTCAGTAGGCTGCCGTTGCCCACCACGGGGGTGAAAATGGCGCAGCCCGCAGATTTAGTCATGGTAATGTAAGCATTCGAGTGTGATCAATCACCCGTCACAGCCCGACAGATTAGAACCTGGATGAGCCAGGACCCCTTACTGTCCCTCGTAAAAAATTGTGTGCTTCGGTGGAGCTGTTCCAGTGTCCCATTGGAAATGCAGGAAGAGATAAAGCCGTACCAGCGGCACAAAGATGAGATGCCTATACAGGCAGACTGCCTTCTGTGGGGTAATCGGGTGGTGGTCCTCAAGAAGGGCAGGGACACCTTCATCAGTGATCTCCACAGTACTCACCCAGGCATCGTAATGATGAAAGCGATAGCCAGATCCCACGTGTGGTGGCCCGGTATCGATGCGAACTTAGAGTCCTGCGTGCACAAATGTAACAAATGCTCGCAGTTAAGCAATGCACCTAGGGAGGCGTCACTACGTTTATGCTCTTGGCGCTCCAAACCGTGGTCCAGGGTCCCTGTCAACTATGCAGGCTCGTTTTTGGGTAAAATGTCTCTAGTGATTGTAGATGCATATTCCAATTGGATTGAATGTGACATAATGTCGGCAAGCACATCCACTGCCACCACTGAAAGCTTGTGGGCCATGTTTGCCATGCACGGCCTGCCTGATGTCCTTGTGAGTGACAATGGGCCATGTTTCACCAGTGCCGAGTTCAAATAGTTCATGACCCGTAATGAGATCAAGCATGTTACATCTGCCCCGTTCAAACCAGCATCCAATGGTCAGGCAGAGAGAGCAGTGTAAACCATCAAGCAGAGCTTGAAGAGGGTAACTGAAGGCTCACTGCAGACTCGCCTATCCCGAGTCCTGCTTAGCTACCGCACGAAACCCCACTCGCTCACTGGGATTCCACCCACTGAACTGCTCATGAAAAGCGCACTTAAGACAAGGCTCTCGTTAGTCCACCCTGATCTACATGAACAGGTAGAGAACAGGCGGCTTCAACAAAATAAATATCATGATAGCGCAAATGTGTGACGTGAAATTGAAATCAATGATCCTGTATTTTTGTTAAACTATGGACAAGATCCCAAGTGGCTTCCTGGCATTGTTGTGTCCAAAGAGGGGAGTAGGGTGTTTTGGGTCAAACTTTCAAATTTACTCATTCACCGGAAACAGTTGGACCAAATCAAACTCAGATTCACGGATTATCCTGAGCAACCCACTTTGGACCCTACCTTCTTTGACCCCCCAACATACACACCAGTGGCAACCGACACCACGGTTGACCACGAAGCAGAACCCATCACCCGCAGCAGCCCAGCAGGACTCACCACACCAGGCAGCTCAGCAAGGCCAGCTGCACAGCAAGGCCAGCTGCACAGCAGCCCAGTGAGGGCCCAACAAACGATTCACCAAAACCAGCATTTGCACCGAGACGATCAACCAGGGAAAGAAAGGCCCCAGATCGACTCACCTTGTAAATAGTTACACTATTGACTTTGGAGGGGAGTGTTGTTCTATATGCAAACCTGTAAATACCTTGTGCAGCCACCAGAGGGCTCATCCCCTGGAGTCCCAAGGGATCCCACAATCTCTTGGGAGCACCTGTACTTAAGGAAGCCTCACAGGCTGGAGAGGCACTCTGGAGACCTGCAATAAAAGACTAAGGTCACACTTTACTTTGAGCTCACAGTATCTGGTCACTCTTTATTCATACATAACAGAAACCTCTTCTCCAGGTCTACCTATCAAATTCTTTCATAATTTTAAAAGACCTCTATCAGGTCACCCCTCAGTATTCACTTTTTGTGAGAAAAGAGCCACAGCCTGTTCAGTCTTCCTTGACCGTTGTTATCCTCTTTCTCAAAAATATAAAATTTGCATTGTTTTTATGAAGCATCACTATTGAGAGTTGAGCTGTGCCATCAGTCTATATCCTTTCTTCTCTCTGGCATTGGTTTTGTCTAAATTTCTTTTCATTTCTGTCTGGATTTGTAGCAGCACCAGGCTACCAGCTGAATGAGGAACAGTTCTGATGCTTTGGTTTCAATCCTATGTCTGTCAATATTACGTGATATATTGTATCATCTTCAGCAACTTGCCACGTTCATATCAAATTTCTTTGCGATTACTGCTACAACAAACTCTACTCCATTCAAACCAACAATGTGAGAGTTCAACAATCAGCAAAGGTTGAATATGTTGGGGCTGTTTTCTCTAGATAAGGGAAGTCTGAGGGGAAACTTGGCAGGCGTCTTGAAGGGGTTTGATAGGGCAGACGTAGAGACAATGTTTCCACTTGTGGGGGGTTCCAATACTAGGGGTCATCACTATAAGATAGTCACTAGTAAACCCAATAAGGAATTCAGGAAAAATCGTCTTTACCCAGAGAGTGGTGAGAATGTGGAACTCGTTACGGCATAGAGTGGTTCAGGCGAGTAGTATAGATGCATTTAAGAGGAAGCTAAATAAACACATGAGGGAGAAAGGAATCGAAGGATATGTTGATGGGTGAGGTGAAATAAGGCGGGAGGAGGCTCGTGTGGAGCATAAACACCAGCATGGATCAGTTGGGCTGAATGGCCTGTTTCTGTGCTGTAAAATTCTTGGGCGATTGTGTGCAGAATAAATTAGTCGACAGGTTACACACAAAAATGCAACTTTAAGTATTCTACTAATCGCTTCAATGTCATGCTCATTGAAGATTAGAAAGAATAAGGACTCAGGATTAATTGCTGAGAGTAGTGTGCTGATCACCTCACTCTAACCGTGAAATGGTGCAGTTTGAAGTAATCTTATATTACCTGACCACTTCTGAATCCATTTCAGCATGTCGTCTTGAACTTCTTCAGCCTGTATCTTCTCAACAAGTTTAGTTTGGAGGCCTCAATCAAACATCCTGCACACATAAAATTGCAGCATACCCACGCTAGTCTTTTTGCCTGTGATTGCTGAAAGAAAATTCAATTGGCCCATCAACTGTATTCCCTTGTCTCTGCTCATTCTCAGTTATCACGATCAGTCCAGACAAATGGGTTTGAATTGCATTTTGCATAACGATTTCCAATAATTTCCCTGCAACTAAACTTAGGCTATTGCAACCAGTTCAAGCAATCATCCTTTTTTAATTTAAATTTATTACTTTGTACAACATGGTTGGTCTGAGAAATTAGAATCTGTCTGCGATCGGTTGATTTTCTGCTGTGATCATGTTTATTGTCCTGACAAAAGCTTTTAGTACGGGCACAATTCCATCATTTTGAGAGCAAAAGAACATGCAAAGGTTATTTTTGGTCTAATAAGCAGTTAATTCAAGAGAATGTACAATTGGGTCGATCAGAGATTCCACCCTAATTGGACTAGATTTTCTTCATCTATCCCACTCAAAATTGGGCAAGTAGGCAACATAAGAACATAAGAAATAGGAGCAGGAGTAGGCCATTTGGCCCCTCGAGCCTGCTCCGCCATTCAATAAGATCATGGCTGATCTGATCTTGGGCTCAGCTCCACATGGATTCATAGAAATTTACAGCAAGGAAGGAGGCCATTTCGGCCCATCGTGTCCATGCCGGCCGACCAAGAGCTATCCAGCCTAATTGCACTTTCAAGATCTTGGTCCAAAGCCCTGTAGGGTACAACAGTTTAAGGGCTAGGTTTTTCCCAAGCAGTTTTGTGGGCGCACTGACCTCAAGCGTGCCGACTTTGCGCGCTGCAAACGGCGCCGGCAAAAACTCGCCCCACCCTGGCCACTACATACAGTCCCCGGAGTCCTGGTGTGGCGTGGAGGCTGAAGGAAGTGGGGGGCGGAGCAACAGGCCAGTGCACAAAGCACTGCCGGCACCTGCGCGCATGCTCAGTGAGGGCTGTGCGCATGCTCCTGCCCTCCCAGCGCGTCCTGTGGACTGTGAGCAGGACCCGATGCTCGCAGCCCCTATCCCCGGCCGAAGGGACGCCCGATCTTGCTGCACCCTATCCCTGGCCGAGTGGACTTGCGCACCGGCCGGTAGGCCCGCTGAGTTTCCGGGCAGCTAAGGACTTTGCTTTTATTTTTTATTTAGTGGCTGTGCTTGTGTGGCTGTGCTTTGAACTTTTGATTGGTGGGGGGGGAAGAGAAGAGTTTTGGGTGGTGGGGAGGAGAAGATTTTTTCTGGGGGGAGGAGGTGAGTTTTGGGGGGAGGAGGAGAGTTTTGGGGGTGGAGGAGAAGATTTTTTTTTCGGGGGGGAGGAGTTTTGGGGGGGAGGAGGAGAGTTTTGGGGGGAGGACGAGAGTTTTGAGGGAGGGGGATGAGAGTTTTTTGGGGGGGAGGTGGAGGAGATTTTTTTTGGCGGTGGGAGGAGCAGAGTTTTCAGGGGGTGGGGAAAGAGATGCGACTTCCAGACCCACGAGCTGTGATTCCTCCAGTCACTCGACGCCCCCCCCCCCCCGCCACCGAGATGGCCCAGCAGCTGTGACTTCTCCGGTGCACGTCTTCCCTCCCCTATCCCAAGCCGAATGGTCTCACACACAGGCCGGCCCGCTGCCTTTCCCAGGCAGACTTTAAAGATAAGATAGGATTTACTTCTTTTTTTAATTGTTTTTTATTGGTTTGAGCTTTTCCTTAATGTTTGCTGCTTGGTTGTTGAGGTCCTCTCCAGTTCCCTTCTCTCCCCTATCTCTGCCCTAATGTCTGCTGAATGTGCGCTGCTTTTTCTTAACTGCCCGCAAGGGTTTTCAGAGATGGCCACATACGCTGACCTAAGTGGATTTAGAGTACGTTTTTGCTGGCCAAAGTGGCATAAATGGCCAAAACTGGTGTAAGTGTCTGGAAATGCCCCCTTTTGAAAGAAAAACTGACCTAAAAAAAAAAATCATACCTAACTGACTTACTCTGGAGCAAATCTTTTGGGGAAAATGGCATTTTCGAACTTACGCCAGAAAAAATAACTTACTCCAAAAAAATTAATGCAAGTCATGGCCAATGTTGGGCCTAAGTGCACATCCAAGTATCTTTTAAATGTGGTGAGGGTGTCTGCCTTGACAACCCTTTTAGGCAGTGAGTTCCAGACCCCCACCACCGTTTGGGTGAAAGAATTTCCCCTCATATCTCCTCTAAACCTCCCCCAATTGCTTTAAATCTATGACCCTTGGTTGTTGACCCCTGTGCCAAGGGAAACACGTCCTTCCTATCCACTCTTTCCAGGCACTTCATAATTTTATACACTTCAATCAGGTCTCCCCTTAGTCTCTTCTCTGTTCAAAGAAAACAGACCCAGCATCTCCATTCTTTCCTCATCGCCAACATTCTCCAGTCCAGGCAACATTCTTGTAAATCTCCTCAGCACCCTTTCTAGTGTAATCTCATCTTTCCTGTAATGTGGTGACCAGAACTGTACACAGTATTCCAGCTGTAGCCTAACCAGTGTTTTATATAGTTTAAGCATAACCTCCTTGCTCTTCTATTCCATGCCTCGACATATAAAGGCAAGTATTCCCTTTGCCTTCTTAATCACATCTATCTGGCCTGCTACCTTCAGGGATCTGTGGATCTACACTCCAAGGTCCCTTTGTTCCTCCACACTTTTCAGTGTCGTACCATTTAATGTGCACTCCCTTGCCTTGTTAGACCTCCCCAAATGCCTCAAATTAGACCTCCCCACTTTCCTGCCTGCTCCACATAACCCTTCACTCCATTATCATTCAAAAATCTGTCTATCTCCCCCTTAAATATATCCAATGACCCAGCCTCCATAGCTCTCTGGGGCAGCTAATTCCACAGATTTGCGACTCTCTGAGAGAAGAAATTCCTCCTCATTTCAGTTCTAAATGGGCGACCCCTTATTCTGAATCCATGCCCCTTAGTTCTAGATTCCCCCATGAGGGGAAACATCCTCTCTGTATCTACCTTGTCGAGCCCCCTCAGTATCTTATATGTTTTAATAAAATCACATCTCATTCATCTAAACTCCAATGAGTATAGGCCCAACCTGCTCAACTTTTCTTTGTAAGTCAACTCCTTCATCTCAGGACTCAACCTAGTGAACCTTCTTTGAACTATCTCCAATGCAAGTATATCCCTCCTTAAATAAGGAGACCAAAACTGTACGCAGTCCGCTAGGCGTGGCCTCACCAATACCCTGTACAGTTGCAACAGGACTTCTCTGCTTTTATATTCAATCCCCTTTGCAATAAAGGCCAACATTCCATTTGCCTTCCTGATTACTTGCTGTACCTGCATACTAATGTTAGTGTTTCATGCACAAGGACCCCCAGGTCCCTCTGCACTGCAGCATTTTATAATTTCTCTCCATTTTAATAATAATTTGCTTTTTTATTTTTCCTACCAAAGTGGATCACCTCACACTTTTCCACATTATACTCCATCTGCCAAATGTTTGCCCACTCACTTAGCCTGTCTATATCCATTTTCAGATATTTTGTGTCCTCCTCACAACTTGCTTTCCAACCCATTGTAACATCAGCAAACTTGGCTACATTACACTCGGTCCCTTCATCTAAGTCATTAATATAGATTGTAAACAGTTGAGGTCCCAGCACCGATTCCTGCCACACCACACACGTTACCGTTTGTCAATTGGAAAGACCCATTTATACCGACTCTCTGTTTTCTAATAGTTAGCCAATCTGCTATTCATGCTATTAGAACATAAGAACATAAGAAATAGGAGCAGGAGTAGGCCACACGGCCCCTCGAGCCTGTTCTGCCATTCAATAAGATCATGGCTGATCTGATCATGGACTCAGCTCCACTTCCCTGCCCGCTCCCCATAGCCCCTTATTCCCTTATTGATTAAGAAACCATCTATTTGTATCTTAAATTTATTCAATGTCCCAGCTTCCACAGCTCTCTGAGGCAGCGAATTATATTACCCAACCCCGTGAGCTTTTATCTTGTACAGTACCTTTTATGTGGCACCTTATCAAATGCCTTCTGGAAGTCCAAATAAACCACATCCACCAGTTCCCCCTTATCCACCCTGCTCATTATATCCTCAAAGAACTCCAGCACATTTGTCAAACATGATTTCCTTTCATAAAACCATGCTGACTCTGTTTGACTGTATTATGCTTTTCCAAATGTCCTGCTACTGCTTCCTTAATAATGGACTCCAGCATTTTCCCAATGACAGTTGTTAGGCTAACTGGTCTATAGATTCCTGCTTTCTTTCTGCCTCTTTTTTTAAATAGAAGCATTACATTTGCGGTTTTCCAATCCACTAGGACCTCTCCAGAATCCAGGGAATTTTGGTAGATTACAACCAATACATCCACTATCTCTGCAGCCACTTCTTTTAAGATTCTAGGATGCAAACCATCAGGTCCAGGGGACTTGTCTATCTTTAGTCCCATTATTTTACTGAGTACTTTTTTCTTTAGTGGTAATGATTGTTTTAAGTTCCTCCCTCCCTATAGCCCCTTGATTATCTATTATTGGGATGTTTACCATGTCTTTTGCCGTGAAGACCGATACAAAATATTTGTTCAAAGTCTCCACCATTTCCCTGTTCCCCATTATTAATTCCCCAGTCTCATCCTCTAAGGGATCAATGTTTACCTTAGCTACTCTCTTCCTTTTTATGTACCTGTAGAAGCTCTTACTATCTGTATTTATATATTTTGCTAGTTTACTCTCATAATCTATCTTCCCTCTCTTCATTATTTTTTTAGTCATCCTTTGCTGCTTTAAAAAAATTTCCCAATCCTCTGGCCTCCCACTAATCTTGGCCACTTTGTATGCCATTGATTTCAATTTGATACCATCCTTTACTTCCTTAGTTAGCCCCGGATGGTTTTCCCTTTTCTTAAAGTCTTTCCTTCTCACAGGAATATATTTTTGTTCAGAGTTATGGAATATCTCTTTAAATGTCTGCCACTGCTTATCAATCGTCTTACACTTTAATCTATTTACCCAGTCCATATTAGCCAACTCTGCCTTCATACCTTTGTAATCGCCTTATTTTAGATCAGGACACTGGCTCTACAATGAATAACAAAGCAAAATCGAGTGGTGAGGCCAACTTCCGTTTCACCACCCGACTTCAATTTCCATCCCGTCATTCCTGCCAGAACCACTGCTAGCCACACTTTACCTGTTACTCTGGCCAGAGAAGAGAGATTCTGGTTCCTGGCGCATTTCTCTCTGGTCCACCTTAGTTGCTGCTGTTCCTCTGGTCCACCAAGTAAAGCCCGCGAATGGACACTAGAGTAGCAGTGGGTTTACGGTGTCAGCCCTGGCTCAGTGGGTAGCACTCTTGGCTCTGCGTTCGAGTCCCACTCCAGACTCTTGAGCACAAAATCAAGGCTGACACTCCAGGGCATTGCTGAGGGAGTGCTGCACTGTCGGAGATATTGTCTTTCAGATGAGATGTTAAACCAAGGCCCCTTCTGCTCTCTCAGGTGGACATAAAAGATCCCATGCCACTATTTGAAAGTAGAGCAGAGGTCTTATCCCCGATGTCCTGGGCCAATATTTATCTCTCAGCCAACATCTCTAAAACAGATTATCTAGTCATTACCAAATTGCTGTTTGTGGGAGCTGGTTGTGCGCAAGTTGGCTGCCACGTTTCCCATATTACTACAGTGACTACACTCCAAAAGTGCTTCATTGGCTGTAAAGCGCTTTGAGACATCCGGTGGCCATGAAAGGCACTCTATAAATGCAAGTCTTCTTTATTTCATCTCTCAAACAACATCACTAAAACAGATTATTGGCTGCCGCTAAGTTTTCCAGGTGTCAGAAGTTACCATCCGAAATAGGATGATAATGAATTTCACCCCCTTAGTCTCTGATGGAGGGAGAGGTCTTGAAGTGGCCTCATTTCCATTTAATTTGACCCTCAACGCCTGTCTGCTGAAGGCCTCGGACTCAGTGGGAGATTAATTGCGGGCACTACCAGCACCGCTGAAATCTCCTTGAGGGCTTCCAGGTGTTGGCCGGAATCCTGGCACAGATGCTCAATGACCCCTGATGTAGGAAACCGGGCCAAAGTCAAAGTCAGGACAGGGCGATGGGCATAAGTCCCATTCCAACACTGTTGGGGCAGGAAGAGAGAAATCTAATATACTTGAAGTTCTGCAAAATTTCTGATTGAACTCCCCACCCTGTCTGCCTCTCTCTCTCCAGTATTAATTGAGCAAAGATAACTCTCTCTGAAGTTAGTCAATACCATTCAACTTTTGTTTGGTTGCTTTTCATGGCATTAAATTCTGTTGACTTAACAGCCAGACGGTATTCTCTCATCTATTACCACCCTGTATAAGTAGCGTAGATTTTACAAATCTACTCTCCTGACACAGTGCAATGGGAGGGCATGTTTGGAATTTGGTTGTGGAGGTAAGTGGGAGATAAATGTTAGAGGCTGAAAAATTCGACAGGATTTCTGTAACCATAACCAGAGGACACAGATTTAAGGTGATTGGCAACAGAACCAGAGGGGAGATGAGGAGAATGTTTTTTTGCTCAGCGATCTGGAAGGGCGGTGGAAGCAGTTTCATTAGTAACTTTCAAAAAGGAATTGGATAAATACTTGAAAAGGAAAAATCTGCAGGGCTATGGGGAAAGAATAGGAGGTAATGGGACTAATTGGATCGCTCTACCAAAGAGCCGGCATAGACACGATGGGCCGAATGGTCTCCTTCTGTGCTGTGTCATTCTATGATTCGATGAGTTTGTGGTGTACACTCTTAGAAAGCAAAAATTTGTATCAGATGTGCAAATTTGTAAGTCTACTCCATAATTTCCAATAATTTTAATTTTTCCTGCTTCAATTCAGAAGTTTTCTGGTCTGTATGAGTCCATCCATTAGATCAACAGGGTAGATGCTGAGGGATTGTTTCCCCTGGCTGGAGAATCTAGAACTAGCGAGCATAGTCTCAGGATAAGGACTGAGATGCGGAGAAATGTCCACTCAGTGCATTGTGGCTCTTTGGAATTCTCTACCCAAAAGGGCTGTGGATGCTCAGGCATTGAGTATATTCAAGGCTGAGATCGATAGATTTTTGGACTCTAAGGGAATCAAGGGATATGGGGATTGGGCGGGAAAGTGGAGTTGAGGTCAAAGATCAGCCATGATTGTAATAGAGCTCCCCCTAATGGACTACTGCTCCACCTAGTGGGCTACTGTGGTAATGCAACTATTGATGTAAATACAATAAAGGGGTCATGTCGCAAAGTCACATGACGACAGTTTCTGTTTTAAGAGCCATCTTGTGTAGAGTGTGTTTGTTAGTGATGTCATAAGAATATGTCACATTGGCAACGAGAATGGATTTCTTGCTGATATTTTTATTGGTGGATAATCCTGCCTACCGACAGAGAGACTTTGAGAGACTCTTTGTTTTGTAAGAACATCTAAAAATCCAAGGTAAATATCAAGCATGACTTGGATTCCTCATCTAGCTCAAGTTGTAAGTAGGTATTTGTCAGATCTAACTTTGAGAAGATCTGGCCACCTGTCTGCATTGCGAACACAACTTCTACATTTAGCAATGTATTGGGTAGATTACCCTCTAGAACTTAGTTTACGGTTACTTTATAATCACCACATAACCTTACCTTCCCATTTGACTTTGGTACAATACAATGGGTGTAGCCCAATTACTTAGATCTACCTTAGAGATAATGTTGTCAGCTTATCATCTTTTGAGTTCTTGCTCAGCTTTCTCCTTGAGTGCGTATGGGATGGGACGTGGCTTGCAGTAAACTGGTCTTGTGTCCTTCTGCACTCTGACATCGCCTTGAAGTCTTGGAACGGACTGCCTGTTTCACGGAACACCCTTGATACTGCTTGATGACATCATCTTTCGATGCAAATTTAATTTCCACACGAAAAATCCCATTCCAATCCAGCTTCAGTGATCCCAACCAATTTCTACCTATCATGGCAGTCTTGTCTCCTGCCACTACTAGGGGAGGCAAGCTCTGAAACGGATCCTTGTATTTCACTGGTATGGTGATACATCCTACAACTGGGATTTGCTCTCCTGAGTAGCCTTGCAGCTCTATCTTCGACTTCTCCAGTGGAAAATCACACAACTTGTCGAGATATAGCGATTCTGGTACAACGCTCATGGATGCATCAGTGTCGATTTCCATGGGTATCCTGGTTTCTGCAACATCTATTTGGATGATGATACATTATGAATCATTGTTAGATACCCTTGTGCTCCTGATGACGTGTATCTCCAAAACCTCCTCATCCTGTTGCTTTTCTTCAATGCTATGTTGTCTCTGGTGATTTCTACTTATAGCATTGAAATTTGGTTTACTCTTCAGTCAGCATGCCTTCGCAAGATGCCCAGTTTTCTTGCAGAAGAAACACTCTGCCTTCGCATATGGACAGCTTTGAGCAATGTGTTGTCCCAGGCACCAATAGCTCGACTTTAATGAACTGTTACCTTGGCCAGTTGCTGAGGCCTTGAGGCCCAACTGCCTTTTATTTTTAACCTGCAGGCGATTCACCTCAGTTGTCTGATGACTGGAAATGGCGTGAAATTCCCGGGAGTATTGGTCGGCCATATTCATCGACATAGCAGTGTGACAAGACACATTTTTCAGGGTTTCATACACCTCAGGACCTTCAGTCAAGAAAATAGCCCGATTCCTTTGTAAAACCACCCAGTTATGGTTTTCATTGTCGGGGACTTCAACGATGCTATTCACGGTGAAAAACATTTCTAGCCGCTCCACATACGCTCTAAAAGTCTCTCGGTCATGATGGAACTTACCCAAGCACCCTATTATTCCCATCTAGACTCTGGCAGTGTCGACAGTTCTTCATGAAAGAGGGAAAAGTGTAATGGAGCTCCCACTAATGAACTACTGCTCCACCTAGTGGACTATTGATGTAATGCAACTACTAATGTAAATACAATAAAAGGGTCATCTGGCAAAGTCACATGATGACAGTTTCTGTGTTAAGAGCCATCTTGTGTAGAGTGTGCTTGTTAGTGATGTTGTAAGAATACATCACAGTGATCTTATTGAATGGCGGAGCAGGCTTGAGGGGCTCTATGACCTACTTCTGCTCCTATTTTTTATGTTCTTAACATCAATAGAGCTCTGCTAGATACTTAGCAAGATACCCAGCTCATGTTCCCTGCCCCGCAGTAATATCCATTTACCGTTTCTTAGTGTCTGAACTTAATTTGGTTGTTGCCTTGTGAATTCTGTCAAGGTTTAATATATTCATTGCGTAGCTACATGGCAACTTAAGGCCGATTTTCTTTACTAGTCATATGGTGGGGGAACTTTAGGGTGTTAGATTTGTGCCCACACGACAGAAGCAGGTCCAACCAGAGGCGACATGAGGAAAGATTATTTTACGGAGTGAGTTATGATGATCTGGAATACATTGCCGAAAAAGGTGGTGGAAGCAAATTCAAAAGTAACTTTCAGAAGAAAATTGGCTAAATATTTGAAGGGGTAAAAAATTGCAGGGCTCTGGGACTAACGAGCCAGCACAGGCATGATGGGCTGAATGGCTTCCTTCTGTGCTGTATGATTCTATGGGGGAGAAATTAGGCGTGAGTTTAGCGGCGGCGCGATGGTGTACTGCCCCAGTCCCCTGCGCCGAGAGATCGTGATGTCATCGCCGTGTGCATCGCTCCATTAGCCCCCCTGAAGTTGGGCCGAGGGGACCCATATTGGGCGGCCAGCCACTACCGGGGCGAAATTTAACAGGGAGATGGCCGACTGTTGCTGAATAAAATCTGCCGTTTTGCTTCCCGCTCCGGTTGCGCTTTGGTCTGCTTGTGTCTTGGGCTGATCGCTTGGCACCCGCGCTCCCTTGTGGTCCAGATAGGTGGGTTCCCATTATGCAGTGTATGCAGCATGGGCCCGTCTCTTTAATCGAGGAAATGGCCCCTCGTACGCGGCAGCGCTACGTGGCCCAGTGCATAGCGATGCTGAGCCGTGCGCTCCGTTAACCCCCAGGAAGGAAGTGGAACGCTTGATTTAGCGCTCCACTTCCTTCTGGGGGCATTAACCCCAATTTAGCGAGTGGGGCATAACTTCCGTGCCTCGCACAAAATGACCCGTCTCCCAGATGTGACCGCCCCAACGGGGCCATACCCAATTTCTAGGCCTTTGATTCTAAGCCTGACTTCAGTGGAAAAGAAAATCAGCTGGGATGTAAAACCATCTCAGGACTCGCTATCGCACGTTTTGTGGTACCAACCAAGATCACTCCCAATGTCTAACAAAAGGGGAGATATAGCCCTATTACTGCGAAATTAATATTTTTCTGTGTTCTGAGGGTGTCTGAATATAACGAGTGTGCATGCAGCAAGCACAATAGTGTATGCTCAGTCACCGATGAAGTTGCAAAGCTGTTACTTTCAGAATCGTCAATTTATATTTGCATACATGAGGATGTCTATACTTACTGTCACTTTAAAAAAAAAAGAATGTTTGAAAACTATAATCAGAATTCGTGAATTTTAAAACAGTTTGGGTCACTGTTTCTTGGAAGCGATTTTTGTAGCCACAACACTTGCGTTTAAGATAGGAAACCGTAAAAGAAAATGATAAAGAATGTGCTCAGGACAAATACAATAACCTCTGCAAGAGGTTGGAAAGGGAACAGTTATTTGACCAGGTAGTCATCTTGGTTGTCACTTGTCTATCTAAGCAAAGAACAGACTTGCAGTCTCAGGGAAAGCAATACCCAGGAGAGAATCCAGGCCATGTTTATAAATAAAGAAAACAGATTTAAGGAGCAGTGACACCAGAGGAAGGAGTACTGACCATGAATCTAAATGGATGGATTACACTGGTGGAGGCCTGCATGGATAGATGCACACTGAGTCACATAATGATGATGGATTCACAGTCAATGCATGACAAGCTGAAACATGGGTTTGTACAAAGAAGTTATTTCCCAAACCCAGTTTTAACACATTCAGGTCCTTCCAGAAACTTGAAGATTTTTGTTCTGTGACTATACCGAGCATTATCAGTTACTGTCAACTCCTCAAGACTTAACAGCCTCATCTTATAAATTGCATTATAGATCCATGTGTAGAAACAAAATCATTTAGTGAAATGTGATGGCACCTGATTCGATTTTGTTTTGCTTCATTTGTGCGGCTGTGTTGCCAGTAAACATACCAAGAACAGCGGACAGGTAGATCCTTTAGTCCATCCAGCCTGTCCCACCCAATCATGATATCTTGGCCAAGAAATTGGGTATTACTCCATTTGGGGGCGGTAACATCCAGGAGGCAGGGCATTTTGCGCCCCACCCGCTAAATTCGGGTTACCGCCCCCAGAAGGAAGTGGAGCACTAAATCCGCGTGCGAGGGGCTCTTCCCTGAATTAAAGGGAAGGGCCCAAGCTGCATACTCTGCATCTTCAGGGGGAAAAATTCAATTTAGGGGCCAGGGTGCTAACAGGGCACTGCAGACGGCGATGACGTCCTGTTCTCTGGGCGCAGGAAGTCGAGACGTAATGCCATAGCGCCGCCGCTAAACTCCCGCTGAATTTAGAGGGAGTCGTTAGCGGCACCGGGCCCGGTCGTAAAGTTAATTGTGCTCCATTACTAACGGGAAGTGCAAATGCACCCAATTTCTTCCCCTTTGTGTTTTCCCCATTTTGTGACTTGTTTTAATATAAGTACCTTGGGGTGGAAATTCGCTTGCGCCTCTGTTGTGGCGTTAATCCAGGCGGAGCAGTATATTTGCGCTGGGAAATGGTTTGCGTCTCCAGCCACAAAATTCACCATCTGGGCCCTGAGTGTGGGGTGGAGCACTAAGGGAGGCATTGCACACCTCTTTTAGGGCGCGAGGCCGGCTGAAAATCCCGCGCTAAACAGCCGGCCTTGGAGTGCCCTAAGAGAGGTTTCTGTGGAAAAAAAAAATCTGAAAAAAACCCACCAAAAATATTCCCAATACTTTACTGACACCACATCAACATTAATCGCAAAAATAAAAACATCAAAAATGATCACACTTACCTGATGTTGACATTCCTTCACTCAATGCGGCCGGTACAGCTCGGACCATCAGCTTTCCCAGGTGGTCCCACTCGGGCGCGCTACGGATTGGGCACGAACCAAATATTGTAACCAGGGGCGTTGCATACCGGCTCGCCTCACCCAACCAGTACTGCTCCGCGCCCCCGCAAACCCAGCATTGAATGTCCCGGCGGGGTGCTGGAAGCTGGCTGCCCGCCCGGAAATGCTCTCCTCCACCATTACCGCTCCTCAGGGCGAAAACAGAGGCGGCAACAAACCGAAAATCCAGCCCATTGTGTTTTCCCCATTTTGTGATTGGTTCTCATATATATACTGCTTTAATGCTGGATCAATGAGCAGATCTTTCTACAATATGTCAGGGTCTTGAATCACTGGCTGTTTGTCTGTCATGTTAAAATAATCAGAATCCCATTTTCCACAGTTACATAAATCCCAATTTCGAACTCTAACTCTAACCCTGTCAAACCCCTTCACAATTTTAAAGAGCTCTGTTAGGTAACCTCTCAGCCGTCTCTTTTCTAGATTAATGTCAATTAATAGATTAATATGAAGGTGAGAGGATTGCTATCACAATGTATACACACCCCAACCCACCTAAAACCATGCGCAAAGCCAGATAAAAACCCAAGCCAATTTCTGGGGAAAAAAATCTGGGAAAATCCTCTGCGACCCTTCTAAAGCATCGTGCGGCATTGCATAAGAAAATACAAAATACTCCGGGCATCGTGGTTTGCGCCAGGCTTAATGATCAGCTGGACTTTCCCACCATTTGTGTCTACTTGTTAACATAAAGATATAGTAACGTATGAAGAATGGACAACTCCACTGAAATTCAATGGATTGGCTTAGTCAATTCAATCTGATCGATGGCCATCAAACTGGGTGCTTCAGAACCCCACCTTCCTCACTGACATAAATCCCAATTGCTAACTTTAACTCGTCAGTGGACCTGAGGTGGGGTTCTCTGATCTGGCATTCCCAGTGAGGAGCGGGACTCACAGTGAGCGCTCCTGGGAAATCGTGGGCACACAGCTTGTGGTCTTCTGTAGATTCAGAATCCATCTCTTGGTTGGTGTCTTCTTCGTCTGTCCCTGTAGGCTCCTTTCCTAAAAAATTACAATGGATTACATGGTATTTACAGCACAGAAATAAACCATTCAACCCAACTGGTCCATGCCGGTGTTTATGCTCCTTCCACCCTATTTCATCTCACCCTATCAGTATATCTTTCTATTCCTTTCTCCCTCGTGTTTATCCAGCTTCCCCTTAAATGTATCTACGCTATTCGCCTCAACCACTCCCTGTGGTAGCAAGTTCTACATTCTCACCACTCTGTGGGTAACTAAGTTAATTTTGAATTTGTTATTGGATTTATTCGGGCTATCTTATATTTATGGCCTCTCGTTCTGGTCTCCCCCACAAGTGGGAACACCTTCTCTGTGTCTACTCTATCAAACCTTTCATAGTTTTAAAGACCTCTATTAGGACACCCTTCAGCCTTCTCTTTTCTAGACTAATGCCAAATTAATAGACTAATGAGAAGGCGGGAGGATTATTATTCTAGCAGGCTGAGATCAAATGGGCTGAAGAATTACTTCATCTGGATTTGTCTTGTAATTTTCTCCTTCACTAAAATGTGAAGAACACATTTGAGTAAATTGGAACTGGATTTTTTTAAAGTCTTTTTTTAAACAAGGTTCATAAACTTTTCTTAGTTAGCTTATTGACTGGTTTGATTTTGTAAGTGTCAGCTGTGGCTCAGTGGGCAGCACTCTCACTTCTGAGTCAGAAGGCTGTGGGTTCAAGTCCTATTCCAAAAAACTTGAGTGTAAAATGTAGGCTGATACTCCTAGTGCAGGGCTTAGGAAGTGCTGCACTGTTGGAGACACCGTCAGCTGGATGTAAAAGATCCCATGGCACAATTTTGAAGAAGAGCAGGGAAGTTATCCCCAGTGTCCTGGCCAACACGATTAAAATAACAGATTATCCGGTTGTTATTACATTGCTGTTTATGGGAGCTTGCTGTGTGCTAATTGGCTACTGCATTTCCTATATTACAACAGTGACAGTACTGCATTGGTTGTAAAGCACTTTGGGACGTCTTGAGGTTGTGAAAGGCGCTATATGAATGCAAGTCTTTCTTTCTTTTATATATCCTCTGAGGGGTGGAGACCAGTTGTGATATTTTGCAAATTATCAGCGATCTTCGTGCAAGAATAAATAGGAAGTGGAGCAGTGCTGTAAAGGGGAGGGTATGGGGTTGTGGAGTTGTAAAGAAATTTAAAGTTAAAAGCACCAAACCTTCAGAGAGGTAGGAACTTACCTGTCTATGGCACCGAGGAGGTGGTAAACTCTGATGGCAGCTCTTATGAGAAAATATCTTTTCCCTGGATCTCATTTTCAAATCAGAAAACATACGTGGAAGCAACGTATCTGCTAATCCAATCAGAAAATTGGATTGTGGCTTAAAAGCTCTAAAATTTAGAAAAATGATAAACCGAAAGATTCGCTATTTACAGAATGTACTACAACTTCCTGTTCGTAAGCTCTGCCTTGCCTGGCTGATACTGTATTACATGGAAAGTACACTGATAAAGTGCAACATCCCCACTGACACCTGGGAGTCCCTGGCCAAAGACCACCCTAAATGGAGGAAGTGCATCCGGGAGGGCGCTGAGCTCCTTGAGTCTCATCGCCGAGAGCATGCAGAAAACAAGCGCAGGCAGCGGAAAGAGTGCGTGGCAAACCAGACTGCCCACCCACCCTTTCCTTCAACCACTATCTGTCCCACCTGTGACAGAGACATTGGTTCTCGTATTGGACTGTACAGTCACCTGAGAACTCGTGCTAAGAGTGGAAGCAAGTCTTCCTCGATTCCAAGGGACTGCCTATGATGATGACATGGAAGAGAACAAGGCAGCCATTAATTTTATTTTGAGAGTTATAGTCAATCAGAGTAACATGCACCATTGACACTGATGGCCAATGTGACATGCACAGAGTGACACCGGGACATTCTGGGAGGCTGCCTCTTGGTTCAGCATCTTGTCTCAGTTAGCTGGGGAATGCTTCAAAACTCAAACCCTGGACTTCAGGGTTAGATGTAGGGCTGGTGTAGGAGAACCCTTATGGAGGCATTTCTCACAAAGAAAGAAAGACTTGGATTTATAAAGCGCTTTTCACGACTATGGATGTCTCAAAGCGCTTTACAGCCAATGAAGTACTTTTGGAGTGTAGTCACTGTTGTCCTGCTGCTTTGTTTAGCAGGTCTAGTGTAAATTTTTTTCTTTGCCAAATTGTAATTTTTCTTTTGAATTTGCTATCTTATAAGAACATCAGAAATAGGAGCAGGAGTAGGCCATTTGGCCCCTCAAGCCTGCTCCGCCATTCAATGAGATCATGGCTGATCTATCTCAACTCCACTTGCCTGCACTATACCCATTATTCTCTTAATATCCAAAAATATACGATCTCTGTCTTGGATATGCTCAACGCCTGAGCTTCCACAGCCTCTGGGATAGAGAATTCTATATATTTCAATGAGATCACCTCTCATTCTTCTAAACTCTAGGGAATGCAGGCCTAATCTACTCAATTTCTCCTCATAGGATAATCCCCCCATCCCAGGAATCTGTCTGGTGAATATCACTGCAGCTATCATTTCAATCAGGTTATAAGTATAACTAACTACTGTTATCAATAAAAAAATGTACCAACATTATTGGTTGAAATTGCAATTTTTTTCTCAGAAACCTGCTTTACTATGGGGTATTCGCTGATTTATATTTCCGTGAAAGTGTGTGCTCCATTTGTTTCTTTGAGCTGATGAGGAAAGTTTGCCATTTGATTTTTTTCCAGCCTCTCACAGACTTAATGTGTGATAAACAATACTTATAATTATAGAAAGTTACAATCCAATGACAAACTAGCAGGTATGAAACATATTTAACAGAGACATTTTATTCGCGAGAGTGAGAAAAAACATCAGCTGGTCAGGTCTCAGTTACAACAATGATGCTTTAAAATTCTCAGGCCATTGATGAGTCATTCAACTGGTAACTTAATCCAAAACTCTGCTGCCCGTCTCCTAACTGCCACCAAATCTCGTTCACCCTTCACCCCCTGTGCTCGCTGACTTACATTGGATCCCGGTCCAGCTATCCTTGATTTAAAAATTCTGATCTTTGCTTTCAAATCTCTCCATGGCCTCGCCCCTCCTTATCTCTGAAATCTCCTCTCCCTACAGTCCTCTGATAGCTCCTAGAATTCTGGCCTCCTGTGCATTCATGATTTTCATCGCTCCACCATTGGCGGCCATGCCTTCAGCTGCCTGGGCCCCTAAGCTCTGGAATTCCCTCCCTAAATCTCTCTGCCCCTCTACCACTCTCTCCACCTTTAAGATGCTCCTTAAAGCCTACCTTTTTGACCAAGCTTTTGGTCATCTGTCCTAGTATCTCCTTTTGTGGCTTGGTAACAAATTTTGTTTGATAATCGTTCCTGGGACATTTTATTACGTTAAAGGTGCAATATAAATGCAAGTTGTTAAAAATATGCAGAAAAATATGAATCCAGTTGTGAAATGTGCAGAACCTCTGAGAAATGGCTGAACAATTATCATCCCAAATGTCTGTTCAATCAGTTTGCCATGTGCCTTTGTGTCAATTCTCTGCTGTGGTACGAAGTTGTTTAGCAGTGATGTCAACTGTGGGTTAGGGTACAACAGAAGCTGGTCATCCTCTGGTATCTCATCAATATTATCATAATTTGTATGGCTGATGCCTTGCAACTCTTTGGCTGACATGGTGGTGTCAATCCTCACTGTGTATTCATATATGAGCCTTGACAGTGAATGTCATTCGGCTAATGTACTGAACGGAACATTGATTCTGAGCCTGATTCTATTCTGAGGAGGCATCCAACACATGCTCTTCAAACAAGAATCACCGGATTAAAATGAGGAGTGGTAACCCCAGCCAACTTTCCCCTTCCCAACCCAGAGTGACTGTAGCCAACTGTAATATACCTACCACCACTTCATCGGAATATATAATGCAGGGAATCGAATACAGCCATCGTGATCTCCTGGACTAGTTTTTGATCGCCTGAATGGGTTGGAGAGGAATTTTCCCAGTTATTTTTCTCCCTAAATTGGCCTGGGTTTTTACCTGGTTTTTGCCTCTCCCAGGAGATCACATGGCTCCGGATGGGGTGGAGTGTAGCAGGTTTCAATATAAGGGGTGTCGCAGTTGTGTGGGGCGGACTGGTTGGGCAGGGTGCTCTTTGCCTTTCTGCCATTTTCATTGTTTGTAGGTTTATATGTAACCTTCAGGGCTGCTGACTGAGGGCCGTGCGGCTCTTTGTCGGCCGGCGTGGGCATGATGGGCCGCAATGGCCTCTCTCTGTGCTGTAAATTTCTATGTTTCTATCAGAGATCATCTAACTCAAGGTAGGCAAGGACCATCTCTAATGGGAATGGTAGCATAATGGTTATGTTACTGGTCTAATAATCTAGAGGCCTGATCTAATGATCGGGTAAGACATGAGTTCAAATCTCTACATGGCAGTTGTGGAATTTAAATTTGCTTCCCTAATCTTAAAGGCCAGCTTTATCTTTGGTCTTCAACTCATCGGGGAAGAGGGGGAAGATAATCGAAAGGAGCGCGGGCCTACATCACATTCTGAGCGACGGAAAGTAAAAGTCCGGTAGCATAGTGGTTATATTACTGGAATAGTAATCCAGAGGCCTGGACTATCAATCTGGAGATGTGACTTCAAATCCCACCATGGCAGCTGGGGAAATTTAAATTCAATGAATTGAATAAATCTGGAATAAAAAAAAAAGGCTGCTATTGGTATTGGTGACCATGAAACTACTGTTTATTGTCAAAACCCATCTGGTTCAGTAAAGTCCTTTAGTGAAGGAAATCTGCTGTCCTTACCCGGTCTGGCCTATGTGTGACTCCAGACCTACAGCAATGCTGTTGGCTCTTAAGTGCCCTCTGAGATGACCCAATAAGCCACTCAGTTGAAAACAAACTCTATGAAAAACAATCAGTGATGCCCACATCCTATGAATTAGAAAAACCTTTCCAATCAAGATGTTCATTGGACAATGTCACTAAGAAAAGCCAAGTGAGTACAACTGAATTGAGCAATCTGGTTTGTCATGAATTAATAGCAGGAGGAAAGCAGAAATTGATGCCTGTTTCCTTGTGCCTTGATTTAGTTGACGGACCACAGCTTTGCATAACTGGATTTTTGACGCGCTAAGCACGGATCTCCAGTTGTAAATAATGCACAGATGGCGTTCCGGGCCTCTTCTGTTTCGTACTGTGATGCTGCATTGGGACACTACTGCTGAAATACTGGGATGTGGCATTAGGAAATTACTGCCGTAATGAAAATATTCTAAATTAGTTCATAATTTTCAGAAGGCTGAGACCTGCTACATTACAGTGTGATTGCATGATTTTTTTTTTTCAATCCTGACAAATGAAAGAGATAGGGCATGACTTTTAACAGTGAGGAGCTTAAAGACCTGATGAGTAACACTGCATTGATAAAATGGGAAAAGGTCATAATAATGTCAAGGTGATAAGGGAGGGCATGATTATCCTAATGTTATGGCAATAAAGGACAGTACTATTTTACTTAGAGAATAATTGTTAATAAATTGAAAGGTCACTTGCTATTATGATTAGTTTTTGTTTGTATTCAGCAGAATGAAGCTACTCTTTTATCAAATTACATTCCGCATGCTCGCTCAGGAGATAGGTATCAAAGCTGATCCCTCCTCGTTCCTTCTTTGAAGCCCTGTCCCGCAGTTTGCACTGCACCAATCTCTGTGGTATGGTAATATTTTATTTATTTTAGTTTTTTCCGCTGGCCGCAAATTCCGGGTCGTTGACTCGCTGAATTAGGAACATCAAGTGATGTTTTTTACTGACGCTCTGCTTTAATGTTAAGGAAGAAAGACTTACATTTATATAGCGCCTTTCACAACCACCGGACGTCTCAAAGCGCTTTACAGCCACTGTTGTAATGTGGGAAACACAGCAGCCAAGTTGCGCACAGCAAGCTCCCACAAACAGCGATGTGATAGTGACCAGATAATCTGTTTTAGTGATGTTGGTTGAGGGATAAATACTGACCAGGACACCAGGGATAATTCCCCCACTCTTTTTCAAAATAGCACCATGGGTTCTTTTATGTCCACCTGAGAGAGCAAATGGGACCTCGGTTTAACATCCCATCCAAAAGACGGCACCTCCGGCAGTGCAGCGTTCCTTCAGTACTGCACTGGAGTTTCAGCCGAGATTTATGTGCTCAAGTTTCTGGAGTGGGACTTGAACCCACAACCTTCTCCCCCAGCAAGCGAGAGTGCTACTGACTGAACCACAGTGATTGTAATAACATAGGATACTGCTATGGCAACTGTGTACAATACAGAATATGAATAACAATATTAATATTGAGGTACTAAGATAAGAAATCATTGCTGTGATGCTGAGGTACTAAAATCAGATGTGATAATATTAAAAATGAGGTGCTAAGGTAATGATTATAGTCATTTTGAGTTGTTAAAATAGATTTTGATTGCAGTAATAATATTGAGAATATAATTACAGTAATTGCAACTTAATACAGTGAGGTAGAACACAATTCTAGTAATATTTGAAAATATAACATTAAAGATAATAATAATAATTTTGAGTTGTTAAGACATTTTTAATTCTAATAATTATGTTTCCTTTCTAAGATAGAACATAATTACATTAATGGCACTTGGGAAGTAAGATAGAACATGACTATAGCAACAATTTTGAGGAGCTAAGAGACATCTTAAAATGTCAAGTTAAGGAATGATAAAGAAAGACTTGCATTTATATAGCGCCTTTCACGACCACTGGATGTCTCAAAGCTCATTACAGCCAATAAAGTACTTTTGGCGTGTAGTCACTGTTGTAATGTGGGAAACGTGGCAGTCAACTTGCGCACAGCAAGCTCCCACAAACAGCAACATGTTAATGTCCAGATGATCTGTTTTAGTGATGTTGATTGAGGGATAAACATTGCCCAGGATACCGGGGATAACTCACCTGCTCTTCTTAAAAATAGTGCCTTGGGATTTTTACGTCCATCTGAGAGGGCAGATGAGGTCTCGGTTTAACGTCTCATCCAAAAGACAGCACCACTCCCGAGTGTCAGTGTAAATTTTTGTAGGACTTGAAGCCACAAGCTTCTGACTCAGAGGCAAATGTGCTACCCACTGAGCCACAGCTGACACATAAAGGAGCAGGCTACACTTATCCACATAAATCCTAAACTGTGTAAATAGGAAATTGCAATTTTAATTCCAGGTTACTCTTTTGCGCACATGAAGCTCTTAAGGGGCACATTGACATAAAAAATGACCGTATTATCTGGGTACAAGAAACTGCAAGTGCTGGAAATCTGAAATAAATTTAGAAAATGCTGGAAATACCAGCATCTGAAACGGAAAAAAAAATATGACACTGACATTTTCCACATAGAGCCTTTGACAGAAGAAAGATTCTGATTAAGGGTTTGCACCCCAAAATGTTCACCTGTCTTTGCTTTTACAGATGTGGACAGTCTTGATAGGGTTTATTGCAACCCTACTCGCACACTTGCCTCTGAGTGGGAAGGTTGCGGGTTCAAGTTCCACTCCAGGGACTTGAACACAAAAAAATCTAGGCTGCCACTCCAGTGCAGTGCTGAGGGAGCGCTGCACTATCAGAGGTGCAGTCTTTCAGATGAGACATTAAACCGAGGCCCTGTCTGCTCTCTCAGGTGGATGTAAAAGATCCCATGGCACTACTTCAAAGAAGAGCAGGAGAGTTATCCCCGGTGTCCTGGCCAATATTTATCCCTCAATCAACATAACAGAAAAAACAGATTATCTGGTCATTATCACATTGGTGTTTGTGGAAGCTTGCTTGTGCGCAAATGTACCCTGCGTTTCCTACATTACAACAGTGACCACACTTCACAAGTACTTCAAAGCATGTTGAGACGTCCGATGGTCATGAAAGGTGCTATATAAATGAAAGTCTTTCTTTTCTTTCTACTCGCTCAGCAGAAGTCTGGCTGGTGGGCAGTTAAAATCGCCCTGGCTTTTACCTGTCCGAAAGCCGCCACGATCGCAACGGCTGCAATTTTAACCCGCTCTCCTGAGCAGGCAGCGAGGACATGCGCCCGGAGCCAACAGGGTCCTTCTTTACATATGTCCGATGACATCATTGGGACCCGACTGTAATTTTAGCTCAAGCCTGAGCGGGGAATCCACCTGGAGTTAAAGTTGGGATGTTTTCCCAGCATTTATGAAATCATTTCAGTGTAATCACGAGGTGGCAAGACAGAGTAGATAGAGAGAAACTGTTTCCATTGGCGGAAGGTTCGAGGACACAAATTTAAGGTGACTGGCAAAAGAACCAAAAGCAACATCCGCAGCGAGTAGAGCTGCAGAACACCAAAGGGCAGAAAACGCGAGTGGGGGTTGTGTACAGACCACCAAACAGTAGTAGTGCAGTTGGGGATGGCATCAAACAGGAAATTAGGGATGCGTGCAATAAAGGTACAGCAGTTATCATGGGTGACTTTAATCTACATATAGATTGGGCTAACCAAACTGGTAGCAATACGGTGGAGGAGGATTTCCTGGAGTGTATAAGGGAAGGTTTTCTAGACCAATATTTCAAGGAACCAACTAGAGAGCTGGCCATCCTAGACCAGGTGTTGTGAGGATTAATTAGCAATCTTATTGTGCCAGGCCCCTTGGGGAAGAGTGACCATAATATGGTAGAATCTTTCATTAAGATGGAGAGTGACACAGTTAATTCAGAGACTAGGGTCCTGAACTTAAAGAAAGGTAACTTCGATAGTATGAAACGTGAATTGGCTAGGATAGACTGACGAATGATACTTAAAGGGTTGATGGTGGATAAGCAATGGCAGACATTTAAAGATCACATGGATGAACTTCAACAATTGTACATCCCTGTCAACCGTGGCGAACAAGGGAAATTAAGGATAGTGTTAAATCCAAGGAAGAGGCATATAAATTGGCCAGAAAAAGCAGCAAACCTGAGGACTGGGAGAAATTTAGAATTCAGCATAGGAGAACAAAAGGTTTAATTAGGAAGGGGAAAATGGAGTATGAGAGTAAGCTTGGAGGGAACATAAAAACTGACTGCAAAAGCTTCTATAGATATGAGAAGCGAAAAAGATTAGTGAAGACAAATGTAGGTCCCTTGCAGTCAGAATCAGCTGAATTTATAATGGGGAACAAAGAAATGGCAGACCAATTGAACAAATACTTTGGTTCTATCTTCACTAAGGAACACACAAATAACCTTCCGAAAATACTAGGGGACCGAGGGTCTAGCAAGAAGAAGGAACTGAATGAAATCCTTATTAGTCAGGAAATCGTGTTAGGGAAATTGATGGGATTGAAGGCCGATAAACCCCCAGGGCCTGATAGTCTGCATCCCAGAGTACTTAATGAAGTGGCCCTAGAAATAGTGGATGCATTGGTGGTCATTTTCCAACATTCCATAGAGTCTGGATCAGTTCCTATGGATTTCAGGGTAGCTAATGTAACCCCACTTTTTAAAAAGGAGGGAGAGAGAAAACAGGGAATTATAGAAGAGTTAGCCTGACATCGGTAGTGGGGAAAATGTTGGAATCAATTATTAAAGATGTAATAGCAGCATATTTGGAAAGCAGTGACAGGATCGGTCCAAGTCAGCACAGATTTATGAAAGGGAAATCATGCTTGACAAATCTTCAAGAATTTTTTGAGGATGTAACGAGTGGAGTGGACAAGGGAGAACCAGTGGATGTGGTGTATTTGGACTTTCAAAAGGCTTTTGACAAGGTCCCACACAAGAAATTAGTGTGCAAAATTAAAGCACATGCTATTGGGGGTAATGTACTGGCATGGGTAGAGAACTGGTTGGCAGAAGAGGAGCAAAGAGTAGGAATAAATGGGTCCTTTTCAGAATGGCAGGCAGTGACTAGTGGGGTACCGCAAGGTTCAGTGCTGGGACCCCAGCTATTTACAATATACATTAAGGATTTAGATAAAGGAATTAAATGTAATATCTCCAAGTTTGCAGATGACACTAAGCTGGGTGGCAGTGTGAGCTGTGAAGAGGATGCTAAGAGGCTGCAGGGTGACTTGGACAGGTTAGGTGAGTGGGCAAATGCATGGCAGATGCAGTATAATGTAGAGAAATGTGAGGTTATCCACTTTGGTGGCAAAAACAGGAAGGCAGAATATTATCTGAATGGTGACAGATTAGGAAAAGGGGAGGTGCAACGAGACCTGGGTGTCATGGTACATCAGTCATTGAAAGTTGGCATGCAGATACAGTAGGCAGTGAAGAAGGCAAATGGCATGTTGGCCTTCATAACGAGAGGATTTGAGTATAGGAGCAGGGACGTCTTACTGCACTTGTACAGGGCCTTGGTGAGGCCACACCTTGAATATTGTGTACAGTTTTGGTCTCCTAATCTGAGGAAGGACATTTTTGCTATTGAGGGAGTGCAGCGAAGGTTCACCAGACTGATTCCCGGGATGGCAGGACTGCCATATGAAGAAAGACTGGATCGTCTAGGCTTATAATCACTGGAATTTAGAAGAATAAGAGGGGATCTCATTAAAAGATATAAAATTCTGACGGGATTGGACAGGTTAGATGCAGGAAGAATGTTCTTGATGTTGGGGAAGCCCAGAACCAGGGGTCACAGTCTAAGGATAAGGGGTAAGCCATTAGGACCAAGATGAGGAGAAACTTCTTCACTCAGAGAATAGTCAACCTGTGGAATTCTCTACCAAAGAAAGTTGTTGAGACCAGTTCGTTAGATATATTCAAAAGAGAGTTAGATGTGGCCCTTATGGCTAAAGGGGTCAAGGGGTATGGAGAGAAAGCAGGAATGGAGTACTGAAGTTGCATGATCAGCTATGATCATATTGAATGGTGCTGCAGGCTCGAAGGGCTGAATGGCCTACTCCTGAACCTATTTTCTATGTTTCAATGTTTCTATGAGTGGTTTGAATCTGGATTGCGCTGCCTGGGAGGGTGTTGGAGGCAGACCCAATCATGGCTTTCAAAAGGGAGTTGGATAAGTACCTAAAGGAAAAATAATTGCAGGACCAAGGGGAAAGGGCGGGGGAGTGGGACTAGCTGATGGGCTCTTACAGAGAGCTGGTGACGAGCCAAATGGTCTCGTTCTGTGCTGTAACCATTCTATGGGGCCAAGTTTCGGCCTGAGTTGCTCCTGTTTTTTTGGAGCAACTGGTTTAGAATGGAGTATCTTAGAAATTGCAATTCTCGGCATTTAGTTTGCTCCAGTTCTAGTCTGTTAGAACAGTTTCAGTTTGGAACAGATTTTTTTTTCAAAAGGGGGCGTGTCCGGCCACTTACGCCCGTTTTGAAAGTTTAGGCAGGGAAAACATACTTCAATCTAACTTAGAATGGAGTAAGTGTAGATTTTTGTACGCTCATTTTAGGCGCGGCCCGAAACTTGGGCCCTATGATTCTAATTTGGGCATCAGACGTGTATCTGGAACACAGGAAGTGGAGTAGGCCATTTGGCCCCTCGAGCCTGTTCTGTCATTCAATGAGATTATGGCCGATCTGTATCTTAGCTCCATCTACCCACCTTGGCTCCCTAACCCCGACACTCGAGGACGTCTCGAGCAGCTTCTAGGTCACGCTGACTGCCAGCAGAACTCTGCATTTTAAGCCACACTTTAAAGTGTCCAGGCAGTCAGGCTTTCTTGAAAACTTGAAATGTTCGGTAAGGAATCTCCTGCCACTCGGTTATAACAGTCAAAAATGAATTACCTCGGAGAGCATGAATTGAATAACGTGTGCACGGTGCTTCGTCATCACTGCACTTCAGTACTGGTTTCGACTGAGGTCGGAGTGCAATGAAACTAATTGTGCATTGCAGCCAGCAGATAGGTTTCAGATCAGTAACTGCTGGATAACTGCAGCTAAGAAGGCATGACTGTACGGTGTAGAGCTGCCGACTTAGCTGTTTTAATTCCATCGTGACATGGATCATTTAATCATGAAATGCTAATGCAGCATTCTATTGAAAAGATAAGGTACGACAAGGCTGCTGTGATATTAACGTGCCGGGAAAGGAGCTGATAATGTAAAAATACTCCAGCTATATATCTGAAGTGAGAAAATTATTTTGAAACATCAACATCATAAACAATTTGGCAGTAGCTCCCAAGCCATGCACAAATGTGAAACATAATCAGTGTCAATGTGATAAATCCTGCAGTTGAAATGAACTCGGACTGCAAATCTAAAATTACATACACAATAAATAATTTCAAATGCAGAAATGGATAATACAAGTTATATTCAGTGATTATGAAGATAAATGTAATTCAAAATTAAAATTAGTTTAGTTTGAGAACTACCTGTGGCCAAAAAAGGAAGGTGAAGTGTTTTCTACTGTAAACACGAGGGGGCCGAAATAGAGCTCCGCCCAAATGGGGCACACCTACCGGAGTTGAACATTTTTCTCCGCCCAGTCCATGGGGCAGAGCTACTGGAGAAATTCAGGACTCTGAAATGTTTTTGCCTCGGGGCGGTGGTCCGGTCGGGTGCAGGGCAGAAGTGCCCTTGCACCGGATCTGCCCCCCGGATCAGTCATCAGCGCTCGCTGATGACATCATCACGCTGACGTGTCACAAAGTCTCACCCCTTCAGTTAAAGGGTAGAGCCGCTGCGAACTCTGCGTACTGTTAAGTTAGGTCCACTGGTCCACCAAGGAAGGTTTCGGCTGGGCCAGGTGCCAGGCTGCTTGTTGGCAGCTCGGCTGAACCCGGTGGGCATAATTGTCGGCCCTACATGGCAGTCAGCCGACAAAAAAAAATTAAACATGGCGGCTGCGGCAGTGTGCCCTCCCCTTTAAGGGTGTGTGCCGACAGCAAAAACTGTCGGGGGCACCGACCTGTGGTGGGACCACTCTTGCGGGGCAATTTTGGAAAGGTGCAATTTCCCGAGGGGCAATTTCGCGAGGGAGGTCCCGCTAGTAGGAAAGGGGTCGGAAAGGGGTTGGAAAACGGGTGGAGTGGCCCCGGACACTGCTCCAAACCTGAGGTAGGGCAACTTACAAAATTGAGGTCCTTCCGTGAAGAGTTGGCGGCCCCGTGGCCGCTGTTTTCAGGTGGCCAGAGGCCTTATCAGGAGGGGCAGTATCGGCCCTAAGGAATTTAGGGCTCAGTTAGGTCCTTTGCTTTTTGTGGTATATATCAATGATTTAGACTTGAATGTATGATGTTTCAAAATAATTTTCTCACTTCAGATATATAGCCGGAGTATTTTTACATTATCAGCTCCTTTCTCGGCACATGATTAAGAAGTTTGCAGAGGATACAAAAATAGCCTGTGCGATTGATAATGACGAAGAAAGCTGTGGACTGCAGGAAGATATCAATGAATTGGTCAGGTGGGCAGAACAGTGGTAAATGGAATTCAATCCTGAGAAGTGTGAGGTAATGCATTTGGGGAGGGCTATCAAGGCAAGGGAATACACATTAAATGGTAGGACACTGAGAAGTGTAGAGGAACAGAGGGGCCCTGGAATGCAGTTCCACAGAACTCTTTTTGGGTGCAGTTCCATCGATCCCTGAAGGTGGCAGGCCAGCTGGATAAGCTGGTTAAGAAGGCATATGGGATACTTGCCTTTATTAGCCAAGGCATAGAATGTAAGAGCAGGGAGGTTATGCTTGAACTGTATAAAACGCTGGTTAGGACACAGCTAGAGTACTGCGTGCAGTTCTGGTTGCCACATTAGAGGAAGGATATGATTGCACTAGAGAGGGTACTGAGGAGATTTATGAATATGTTGCCTGGACTGGAGAATTTTAGCTATGAGGAAAGATTGGATAGGCTGGGGTTATTTTTTTTGGAACAGAGGAGCCTGAGGGGAGATCTTAATGAGGTGTATAAAATTATGAGGGACTTAGATAGAGTGGATAGGAAGGACCTATTCCCCTTAACAGCGGGATCAATAATCAGAGGCATAGATTTAAAGTAAGTGGTAGGATGTTTAGAGTGGATTTGCTGAGAATTTATTTCATCCAGAGGGTGGTGGGGGTCTGGAATTCACTGCCTGGAAGGGTTGTAGAGTCAGAAACCCTCATAGCATTTAAAAAGTACTTGGATATGCACTTGAATTGCCATAACCTACAGGGCTACAGACCAAGAGCTAGAAAGTGGGATTAGGCTGGATAGCTCTTTGTTGGCTGGTATGGACACGATGGGCCGAATGGCCTCCTTCTGCGCTGTAAAATTCTATGATGCTATGATTCTTTATCCAGAGAGTGGTTAAAATATGGAACTTGCTACCAGAAGGATTGGGTGAGGCAAATAGCATAAATATATTTAAGGGGAATCTAGAAAAACATAAGGGAGAAAGGAGTAGAAGGTTATGTTGATGGGGTGAGATGAAGAGGGGTGGGAGGAGGCTTGTGTGGAGCATAAACACCGGCATTGACCAATTGGGTCAAATAGTCTGTCTCTGTGGTGTGAATTCTATGTAATGTACAAATAAATGATCAATTGTTGGCACTTTTGTGCTCTGGAGACATGCGAACTAAGGATCAAATCAAGAGTGGTGAAACTAATTTCACTCGGGACACATAAATCCATCAGCAAGAGAGGGATTTCATACTATTAGTCCGACCAGAATTTGCCCACAAGTTCCAGAGGTTAAACGTATGTCTTCTAATCCACAAAAATCACCCAGTTCGTTGTTTGTGTTTTTTGTTTATTATTAGTAATTTTACTCTTTTTTTTATTTCTAAAGTCATTCAGTACTCTCTCTGGAGTTCAGTTATCAATAGCCATGCGAATGAGTACTGGAGAACTCCCCCTTTGACTTGTCTTTCCCGTCTCTTCCTTCCTACGACAGCACTCCTGAGACTAGTAACTTCCACTGCTTCATTTATTTTATTACTGTTTGTGGGAGCTTGCTGTTCGTAAATTGGCTGCTTTGTCTCCTACACTTTACACTTGATTACACTTGAAAAGCACTTAATTGGCTGTAAAGCTTTTTGTGACGTCCTGAGGTTGTAAAAGATGTTAGCACTTGCTTTGTGTCAGGTGTCCCGTCATATCTCTTGGCCATTGTACGATTAGGATATGCAAATATTGGAGATTAGTCGGGACAATGGGAGTAGTAACTAGCAGACAAGTTGGCTACATTCCATGTGAGGTGCGACTATCAGGGATTGGCTAGACCAATGGTAGCACCCAAGCAGTATCACATTAACTATCTGGGATTGTTCGGTCATCCTGTTCCTTTCGTAATGTTAACAGTTGAACCATCAAGAGGGCCATTATGTCAAGGTCTGGAGGTTTGGTCAGAAGGAACCTCGCTTCAAGATACATTCTGGGCATCATGTAATATGACTCACATTAAAGGGGAGGGTACTTTCAGGATGCCTGGAAGGTTTTTGAACAGGGGACGGTCGGAAGACCAACACCTACAGAGGCCAAGCTTGATCACCTTGGGTCTGCAGGAAACCAGATTGTATGACTATTGTATAACTGTAACAATTATTGTACTATTGATGCCTGAGTAATAACTTGCATGTGCCCTGAACCACGAGGAATAATTTAAAAGAGACTTGCATTTGTATAGCGCCTTTCACGACCACTGTACGTCTCAAAGCATTTTACAGCCAATTATTTGAGTTGAAAGAGATTTCCTTACAAGAGGCGCAATATAAATGCAAACTGTTTCTTTCATAAGGTCAAACTTTAAACTAAATTTGCTTTGGAAGGTTTGGAGCTGGGATAAGACATGTAGAGGCCGAAATTCAGGGTCCGGATAAGGCCCATTCCCGCCATTTTGCGGTGGCCATGCAGTGGAATTGAGTGACTGGCGCGTTGCAGTCGATTGGCTGCCATGATCCAAATTCACCTCGGCTTGTCCCCACTTCCGTCCCACTGCTGCCGACCGCCGCAAGTGCGTCACCGCCACTCTCTCGCACCTCCAACCCACTCCGCGCGAAATTTACCTGCTAAAATCTTTGATCCGCCGGGCAGTGCCCCCGACAGCTTTTTCTGTCGGGGCACCTTGTTTTGTGTGTGTGCCTCATGGCAGCATGGTGGCCCTTCACGGGGAGGGTGCACTGATGCGGCCGCCATCTTTTTTTATTTGCCGTTGACTTTCCAATCGGCCGAACAATTATGGTCCCAGGTTTGGCCAGGCCGCCAACAGACAGGCTGTCTGTTGGCAGCCCGGCCAAACTCTTGGGTGCCAGGCCGCTGGCCCGGCCGAAACCCTCTCTGGTGGCCCAGTGGCCGAACCTACAGAATCGGCGATTCTCTCCCCTTTAAATGAGGGAGAGATGTGGTGACGCACACGCGCACTGACGTCACCACTGATCCGCTGCTGAGTGACAATGGCAGAGACTCGGTCTCACGCTAATTTCCACCCCTATTATGATCGACTTCTGGTCTTGTTGAAAAAAAACGACAAAGACCTGAATATTGATCAAGAGTCGCCCTTTTCCGATACGACGATAAAAACAGGTAAAATATCGTAGGTGCGGCAGGTTTCTGGCAGAGCTGAATTTCGGCCCTGTACTATTCGTCAGTAGAAGTGGTATTTTAAAGCCTATGATAGTGCATTACTGGTGACCCTGATATGTGCATAATCTCTTTCTGAAAAGCTTTGAATGGCATATTAGCTTGCAGGAAGGTATTCACTGCAAATCACTAACAGTTTTACAGTGGTTTACAATGAACCCTCATAGTTCAGGCCTGTAGGTGGCAGGGTTGCATAACTATCATGAAACTGGTGAATTTCTGTTTCACAGTGAGTGTGAATTACTTGAGCACATACCGCAATTTCTTCAGGACTGTTGTGGATGGAGATTAACCGGCATGATTTAAGCCGAATGATTGTTCATTTTACACTCCTTCATAGGAACAGGAGAAGGCCATTCAGCCCCTGTTTCCACCATTTAATGAGACCATGGCTGATCTGAATCTTAACTCCATCTACTCGCCTTGTTTCTGTAACCTTTAGCAACCTTGTCCAACAAAAATTGATCGATCTAAGTTTTTAAATTTTCAATTGATCCCCAGCCTCAACAGCTTTTTGAGAGAGAGAGCGTTCCAGATTTTCACTACCCTTTGTGTGAAGAAGTGCTTCCTGGCATCACCCCTGAATGGCCTGGCTCTAACTTTAAGGTTATGCCCCCTTTGTTCTGGTCTCTCCACCCAGCAGAGGAAAAAGTTTCTCTCTATCAGCTCCCTAAATCTGTACTCCCTCAGATAGAAACATTTCAATACTGTGCACTCCATTCTTTTTGGCCAATGAAGCATATTGTTCCTAAAATAGGTTTGGAAATCAAGTTGCGATTAGAGAAATCAAACAAAAGGGTTTTTTTTGGAAAAAAAGTTATTAATAAGATTTGCAGACTTATTTCAGTTTTGGGGGAGAAAAAGTAGCAAGACAGAAATGGCCAGAATCATCCCATTTGCTAAGTGTAATAAGGTAATTCCTCAAAGTTAATCCAACTTTTGGCCCAATTAGCATCAGTTTTAATTTTTCACAACTGATTAAATACAACCATTTAATTAGTGTCATAGTCATTAAACCATTTCAGTTGTATTTAATTAACAAGGGAAAATGCAAACTGGTGCTAATCATGCCAAAAAATTTTCTTGGAGACCTGCAGGCCCAGCTGCAAAGCAACAGCGTACATGAATCACAAAGGATGTAATTTCATGAATATTAAGACTGTGTTAAATTTGCAAAAACCTCATCATGCATCTTAATGCCAATTACCCAAAGTCAATACTTGACTCTTTCCTGCACAGTCAGATCCCCTGCCTGTGTTATTTATTTATTTTTATTCATGAGCGTCGCTGGCAAGGCCAGCATTTATTGCCCATCCATAATTTCCCTTGAGAAGGTGGTGGTGAACCTCCTTCTTGAACCACTACAGTCCCATGTGCTGAAGGTGCTCCCACAGTGCTGTGAGGGAGCAGCGTGGAGGCCCCGACCTACGTGAGAACACCAACGGCAGATCGGGGCCATAAAAGGAGCGGCGAGCGGCCTTGGGAGCAACGTGGAGTCATACTACATTAGGGAGCAGTGCGAGCTGGTGCAGGAGGGCGACGGCAGCGAAAAGTGACATCATCAAGGTCCATGTCGGTGTTTGGAGTGTGGGCAGATACAGCAGGAGCGGCACGATCGGGGCGAAGGAGCGGCGAGAGACTGTCGAGGGATGTGATCGGGGCCCAGGAGAGGCGTGAGTTCGGGGCCAGGGGCCCAGGGACAGCATGGGCCCAGCCCACACTGCGATATGTGTGCGCACTAGGTCCGTGCAGCAGAGCAGGTCTCCAGTCGTCTTGGATAACCTTTGCCACTTGACCAAGACCTAACTCTGTCAAGCCCATGTGGTGGCTGGTGTGCAACGGCCACAACACCTTAAAGAAATCTACGCACAGGCATCTTCCACTGTTCAGCATGTAGTTCAGGACCTGGAATATTAGGTTCTTTATTGAAATACCTGTGAACTCATCCTTTTTTGGCGTGGAAGCAAGTCATCCTCGTTTTGAGGGACTGCCTATGATGACGATGAGGGAGAGAGTTCCAGGATTTTAATCCAGTGACTGTGAAGGAATAACCGATATATTTCCAAGTACGGATCTGTGTGACTTGGAGGAGAACTTGGAGGTGGTGGTGCTCCCATGCGCCTGCTGCCCTTGTCCTTATAGGTGGTAGAGGTCGCGGGCTTTGAAGGTGCTGCTGAAGAAGCCTTGGTGAATTGCTGCAGTGCAGCCACGGTGCACCAGTAGTGGACGGAGTGAATATTTAGGAGACAGATCAAATAATTTGAGGCAGATCAAATAATTCCATGGTTGGCTTCCAATCTGATAACAAACCTTGCTTCATAATACCATCACATAATGCACAAAGGTCTGCAGATATGACATGGGCAACAACAAAATTAACTTGCACCGATATAGCACCTTTAAAATAGAAAAGCGGCCCAAGGCCCATAGAAACATGGAAACATAGAAAATAGGTGCAGGAGTAGGCCATTCGGCCCTTCGAGCCTGCACCACCATTCAATAAGATCATGGCTGATTATTCCCTCAGTACCCCTTTCCTGCTTTCTCTCCATACCCCTTGATCCCATTAGCCATAAGGGCCATATCTAACTCCCTCTTGAATATATCCAATGAACTGACATCAACAACTCTCTCCTCATCTCAGTCCTAAATGGCCTACCCCATATCCTAAGACAGTGTCCCCTAGTTCTGGACTTCCCCAACATCGAGAACATTCGACCCACATCTAACCTGTCCCGTCCCATCAGAATCTTATATGTTTCTATGAGATCCCCTCTAATCCTTCTAAACTCCAATGTATAAAGGCCCAGTTGATCCAGTCTCTCGCCAGTCCAGCCATCCCGGGAATCAGTCTAGCAAACCTTTGCTGCACTCCCTCAATAGCAAGAACGTCCTTCCTCAGATTAGGAGACCAAAACTGAACACAATATTCCAGGTGAGGCCTCACTAAGGCCCTGTACAACTGCAGTAAGACCTCCCTGCACCTGTACTCAAATCCCCTAGCTATGAAGGCCAACATACCATTTGCTTTCTTCACCGTCTACTGTACCTGTATGCCAACTTTCAATGACTGATGAACCATGACACCCAGGTCTCGTTGCAGCTCCCCTTTTCCTAATCTGCCGCCATTCAGATAATATTCTGTTTTCGCGTTTTTGCCCCCAAAGTGGATAACCTCACATTTATCCACATTATACTGCATCTGCCATGCATTTGCCCACTCATCTAACCTGTCCAAGTCACCCTGCAGCCTCTTACCGTCCTCCTCACAGCTCACACCACCACCCAGCTTAGTGTCATCTGTAAACTTGGAGATATTACACTCAATTCCTTCATCTAAATCATTGATATATATTGTAAAGAGCTGGGGTCCCAGCACTGAAGCCTGCGGCACCCCACTAGTCTCTGCCTGCCATTCTGAAAAGGACCCGTTTATACCGACGCTCTGCTTCCTGTCTGCCAACCAGTTCTCTATCCACGTCAGTATATTATCCCCAATATCATGTGCTTTGATTTTGCACACCAATCTCCTGTGTGGGACCTGGTCAAAAGCCTTTTGAAAGTCCAAAAACATCACATCCACTGGTTCTCCCTTGTCCACTCTGCTAGTTACATCCTCAAAAAATTCCAGAAGATTTATCAAGCATGATTTCCCTTTCATAAATCCATGCTGACTTGGACCAATCCTGTCACTGCATTCCAAATGCGCTGCTATTTCATCCTTGATGATTGATTCCAACATTTTTCCCACTACTGATGTCAGGCTAACCGGTCTATAATTACCTGCTTTCTCTCTCCCTCCCTTTTTAAAAAGTGGTGTTATACTAGCTACCCTCCAGTCCATAGGAACTGATCCAGAGTCGATAGACTGTTGGAAATTGATCACCAATGCATTCACTATTTCTAGGGCCACTTCCTTAAGTACTCTGGGATGCAGACTATCAGGCCCTGGAGATCTATCGGCCTTCAATCCCATCAATTTCCCTAACACAATTTCCCGCCTAATAAGGATATCCTTCAGTTCCTCCTTCTCACTAGACCCACTATCCGCTAGTACTTCCGGAAGGTTATTTGTGACTTCCGTCGTGAAGACAGAACCAAAGTATTTGTTCAATTAGTCTGCCATTTCTTTGTTCCCCATTATAAATTCACCTGAATCCGACTGCAAGGGACCTACGTTTGTCTTCACTAATCTTTTTCTTTTCACATATCTATAGAAGCTTTTGCAGTCAGTTTCTATGTTCCCGGCAAGCTTCTTCTCATACTCTATTTTCCCCCTCTTAATTAAACCCTTCGTCCTCCTCTGCTAAATTCTAAATTTCTCCCAGTCCTCAGGTTTGCTGCTTTTTCTGGCCAATTTATATGCCTCTTCCTTGGATTTAACACTATCATTAATTTCCCTTGTTAGCCACGGTTGAGCCACCTTCCCCGTTTTATTTTTATTCCAGACAGGGATGTACAATTGCTGAAGTTCATCCATGTGATCTTTAAATGTTTGCCATTAACTATCCACCGTCAATCCTTTAAGTATCATTTGCCAGTCTATTCTAGCCAATTCACGCCTCAAACCATCGAAGTTACCTTTCCTTAAGTTCAGGACCCTAGTTTCCGAATTAACTGTGTCACTCTCCATCTTAATAAAGAATTCTACCATATTATGGTCACTCTTTCCCAAGGGGCCTCGCAAAACAAGATTGCTAATTAGTCCCTTCTCATTACACATCACCCAGTCTAGGATGGCCAGCTCCCCTAGCTGGTTCCTCGGCGGCAGTCGGGAGCAGCGTCGAGGAGGTGTGTGGAGAGGCCTATAAAAGGCACAGCAGGGAGTCCGGGGCCCAGCGTCGGCGGCAGTCGGGAGCAGCGTCGGAGGTGCGTGGAGAGGCCTATAAAAGGCACAGCAGGGAGTCCGGGGCCCAGCGTCGGCGGCAGTCGGGAGCAGCGTCGGAGGTGCGTGGAGAGGCCTATAAAAGGCACAGCAGGGAGTCCGGGGCCCAGCGTCGGCGGCAGTCGGGAGCAGCGTTGAGGAGGTGCGTGGAGAGGCCTATAAAAGGCACAGCAGGGAGTCCGGGGCCCAGCGTCGGCGGCAGTCGGGAGCAGCGTCGAGGAGGTGCGTGGAGAGGCCTATAAAAGGCGGGACTTGTGCAGCTGCAGGGAGAAGGCAAAAAAGAAGTAGAAAGAAATCAAAAGGTGACGTCACAGCCAAGAGGGTAAGTGATTGGCTGGTGATTGGTGAGTATTTTTTATTTTTTCTCTTCTATCAGTGAGTAACTTTTAACATTGTTGTTGCCAATTTAAGGGTTAAGTCATGGCAGGAGAGCTCGGTCGGGTGTTATGCTCCTCCTATACCATGTGGGAACTCAGGGACGACACCAGTGTCCTTGACGACTATATCTGCAGGAAGTGTATCCACCTCAAGCTCCTGACGGTCTGCGTTGCGGAGTTGGAGCTGAGGGTGGATTCACTCTGGAGCATCCACGATGCTGAGAATGACGTGAGTATCACGTGTAGCGAGTTGGTCTTACCGCAGGAGAAGGGTCCACAGCCAGCGAGGGAATGGAAGACCAGCAGGAAGAGCAGTGCAAGGAAGGTAGTGCAGGGGTCCCATGTGGTCATCCCCCTGCAAAACAGATACACTGCTTTGGGTACTGTTGAGGGGGATGACTCATCAGGGGAGGGCAGCAGCAGCCAAGTTCATGGCACCATGGCTGGCTCTGCTGCACAGGAGGGCAGGAAAAAGAGTGGGAGAGCAACAGTGATTGGGGATTCAATGGTGAGGGGAATAGATAGGCGTTTCTGAGGCCGCAACCGAGACTCCAGGATGGTATGTTGCCTCCCTGGTGCAAGGGTCAAGGATGTCTCGGAGCGGGTGCAGGACATTCTAAAAAGGGAGGGAGAACAGCCAGTTGTCGTGGTGCACATTGGTACCAACGACAAAGGTAAAAAAAGGGATGAGGTCCTACGAAACGAATTTAAGGAGCTAGGAGCTAAATTAAAAAGCAGGACCTCAAAAGTAGTAATCTCAAGATTGCTACCAGTGCCACGTGATAGTCAGAGTAGGAATCGCAGGATAGCGCAGATGAATACGTGGCTTGAGCAGTGGTGCAGCAGGGAGGGATTCAAATTCCTGGGGCATTGGAACCGGTTCTGGGGGAGGTGGGACCAGTACAAACCGGACGGTCTGCACCTGGGCAGGACTGGAACCAATGTCCTAGGGGGAGTGTTTGCTAGTGCTGTTGGGGAGGATTTAAACTAATATGGCAGGGGGATGGGAACCAATGCAGGGAGACAGAGGGAAACAAAAAGGAGGTAAAAGCAAAAGACAGAAAGGAGATGAGGAAAAGTGGAGGGCAGAGAAACGCAAGGCAAAGAACAAAAAGGGCCACTGTACAGCAAAATTCTAAAAGGACAAAGGTTGTTAAAAAAACAAGGCTTTGTGTCTTAATGCAAGGAGTATCCGCAATAAGGTGGATGAATTAACTGTGCAAATAGATGTTAACAAATATGATGTGATTGGGATTACGGAGACGTGGCTCCAGGATGATCAGGGCTGGGAACTCAACATCCAGGGGTATTCAACATTCAGGAAAGATAGAATAAAAGGAAAAGGAGGTGGGGTAGCATTGCTGGTTAAGGAGCAAATTAAGGCAATAGTTCGGAAGGACATTAGCTTGGATGATGTGGAATCGATATGGGTAGAGCTGCAGAATACCAAAGGGCAAAAAACGTTAGTGGGAGTTGTGTACAGACCTCCAAACAGTAGTAGTGATGTTGGGGAGGCATCAAACATGAAATTAGGGGTGCGTGCAATAAAGGTGCAGCAGTTATAATGGGTGACTTTAATATGCACATAGATTGGGTTAACCAAACTGGAAGCAATACAGTGGAGGAGGATTTCCTGGAGTGCATAAGGGATGGTTTTTTAGACCAATATGTCGAGGAACCAACTAGGGGGGAGGCCATCTTAGACTGGGTGTTGTGTAATGAGAGAGGATTAATTAGCAATCTCGTTGTGCGAGGCCCCTTGGGGAAGAGTGACCATAATATGGTGGAATTCTGCATTAGGATGGAGAATGAAACAGTTAATTCAGAGACCATGGTCCAGAACTTAAAGAAGGGTAACTTTGAAGGTATGAGGCGTGAATTGGCTCGGATAGATTGGCGAATGATACTGAAGGGGTTGACTGTGGATGGGCAATGGCAGACATTTCGAGACCGCATGGATGAACTACAACAATTGTACATCCTGTCTGGCGTAAAAATAAAAAAGGGAAGGTGGCTCAACCGTGGCTATCAAGGGAAATCAGGGATAGTATTAAAGCCAAGGAAGTGGCATACAAATTGGCCAGAAATAGCAGCGAACCCGGGGACTGGGAGAAATTTAGAACTCAGCAGAGGAGGACAAAGGGTTTGATTAGGGCAGGGAAAATGGAGTACGAGAAGAAGCTTGCAGGGAACATTAAGATGGATTGCAAAAGTTTCTATAGATATGTAAAGAGAAAAAGGTTAGTAAAGACAAACGTAGGTCCCCTGCAGTCAGAATCAGGGGAAGTCATAACGGGGAACAAAGAAATGGCGGACCAATTGAACAAGTACTTTGGTTCGGTATTCACTGAGGAGGACACAAACAACCTTCCGGATATAAAAGGGGTCGGAGGGTCTAGTAAGGAGGAGGAACTGAGGGAAATCCTTATTAGTCGGGAAATTGTGTTGGGGAAATTGATGGGATTGAAGGCCGATAAATCCCCAGGGCCTGATGGACTGCATCCCAGAGTACTTAAGGAGGTGGCCTTGAAAATAGTGGATGCATTGACAGTCATTTTCCAACATTCCATTGACTCTGGATCAGTTCCTATGGAGTGGAGAGTAGCCAATGTAACCCCACTTTTTAAAAAAGGAGGGAGAGAGAAAACAGGGAATTATAGACCGGTCAGCCTGACCTCAGTAGTGGGTAAAATGATGAAATCAATTATTAAGGATGTCATAGCAGTGCATTTGGAAAGAGGTAATATGATAGGTCCAAGTCAGCATGGATTTGTGAAAGGGAAATCATGTTTGACAAACCTTCTGGAATTTTTTGAGGATGTTTCCAGTAGAGTGGACAAGGGAGAACCAGTTGATGTGGTATATTTGGACTTTCAGAAGGCTTTCGACAAGGTCCCACACAAGAGATTAATGTGCAAAGTTAAAGCACATGGGATTGGGGGTAGTGTGCTGACATGGATTGAGAACTGGTTGTCAGACAGGAAGCAAAGAGTAGGAGTAAATGGGGACTTTTCAGAATGGCAGGCAGTGACTAGTGGGGTACCGCAAGGTTCTGTGCTGGGGCCCCAGCTGTTTACACTGTACATTAATGATTTAAACGAGGGGATTAAATGTAGTATCTCCAAATTTGCGGATGACACTAAATTGGGTGGCAGTGTGAGCTGCGAGGAGGATGCTATGAGGCTGCAGAGCGACTTGGATAGGTTAGGTGAGTGGGCAAATGCATGGCAGATGAAGTATAATGTGGATAAATGTGAGGTTATCCACTTTGGTGGTAAAAACAGAGAGACAGACTATTATCTGAATGGTGACAGATTGGGAAAAGGGGAGGTGCAAAGAGACCTGGGTGTCATGGTACATCAGTCATTGAAGGTTGGCATGCAGGTACAGCAGGCGGTTAAGAAATCAAATGGCATGTTGGCCTTCATAGCAAGGGGATTTGAGTACAGGGGCAGGGAGGTTTTGCTACAATTGTACAGGGCTTTGGTGAGGCCACACCTGGAGTATTGTGTACAGTTTTGGTCTCCTAACTTGAGGAAGGACATTCTTGCTATTGAGGGAGTGCAGCGAAGGTTCACCAGACTGATTCCCGGGATGGCGGGACTGACCTATCAAGGAAGACTGGATCAACTGGGCTTGTATTCAGTGGAGTTCAAAGAATGAGAGGGGACCTCATAGAAACGTTTAAAATTCTGACGGGGTTAGACAGGTTAGATGCAGGAAGAATGTTCCCAATGTTGGGGAAGTCAAAACCAGGGGTCACAGTTTAAGGATAAGGGGTAGCCATTTAGGACCGAGATGAGGAGAAACCTCTTCACCCAGAGAGTGGTGAACCTGTGGAATTATCTACCACAGAAAGTTGTTGAGGCCAATTCACTAAATATATTCAAAAAGGAGTTAGATGAAGTCCTTACTACTAGGGGAATCAAGGGGTATTGTGAGAAAGCAGGAATGGGGTACTGAAGTTGCATGTTCAGCCATGAACTCATTAAATGGCGGTGCAGGCTAGAAGGGCCGAATGGCCTACTCCTGCACCTATTTTCTATGTTTCTATATTGGTCTAGAAAACCATCCGTCGAATACTCCAGGAAATCCTCCTCCACCGCATTGCTACCAGTTTGGTTAGCCCAATGAATATGTAGATTAAAGTCACCCATGATAACTGTTGTACCTTTATTGCACGCAGCCCTGATTTCTTGTTTGATGCTGTCCCCAACCTCACTACTACTGTTTGGTGGTCTGTACACAACTCCCACTAGCGTTTTCTACCCTTTGGTATTCCATAGCTCCACCCATACCGATTCCACATCATCCAAGCTAATGTCCTTTCTTACGATTGCATTAATTTTCTCTTTAACCAGCAATGCCACCCCACCTCCTTTTCCTTTCTGTCTATCCTTTCTAAATGTTGAATCCCCCTGGATGTTGAGTTCCCAGCCTTAGTCCCCCTGGAGCCATGTCTCCATGATGCCAATTACATCATAACCGTTAACTGCTATCTGTACAGTTAATTCGTCCACCTTATTCCGAATACTCCTCGCATTGAGGTACAGAGCCTTCAGGCTTGTCTTCCTACACACTTTGCCCCTTTAGAATTTTGCTGTAATGTGGCTCTTTTTGCTTTTTGCCTTGGGTTTCTCTGCCTTCCACTTTTACTTTTCTTCTTTCTATCTTTCGCTTCTGCCTCCATTCCACTTCCCTCTGTTTCCCTGCATAGGTTCCCATCCCCCTGCCATATTAGTTTAATTCCTCCCCAACAGCACTAGCAAACACTCCCCCTAGAACATTGGTTCCGGTCCTGCCCAGGTGCAGACCGTCCAGTTTGTACTGGTCCCACCTCCCCCAGAACCGGTTGCAATGTCCCAGGAATTTGAATCCTTCCCTTCTGCACCACTCCTCAAGCCACGTATTCATCTGAGCTATCCTGCGACTCCTACTCTGCCTAGCACGTAGCACTGGTAACAATTCTGAGATTACTACTTTTGAGGTCCTACTTTTTAATTTAGCTCCTAGCTCTCTAAATTCGTCTCATAGGACTTCATCCCGTTTTTTACCCATATCGTTTGTACCTATGTGCACCACGACAACTGGCTGTTCATCCTCCCTTTTCAGAATGCCCTGCACCCGCTTCGAGACATCCTTGACCCTTGCACCAGGGAGGCAACATACCATCCTGGATTCTCGGCTGCGACCGCAGAGACGTCTATCTATTCCTCTTACAATTGAATCCCCTATCACTATAGCTCTCCCACTCTTTTTCCTGCCCTCATGTGCAGCAGAGCCACCCGCGGTGCCATGCACTTGGCTGCTGCTGCTCTCCCCTGATGAGTCATCCCCCTCAACAGTACCCAAAGTGGTGTATCTGTTTTGCAGGGGGATGACCGCAGGGGACCCCTGCACTACCTTCCTTGCACTGTTGGAGTGGAGCTTAAACACCGGCGTGTACTGGTTGGGCCTAATGGTCTGTTTCGGTGTCATATATCCTATGTACTGCTATGTAAGGCACTTCACAGGAGCATTACCAAACAAAATTTGACACCAAGCCACATAAAGTGATATTAGGAAAGGGAAGATGTAGGTCTTAATGACGTCTTGTAAGATTTGGATCACAGGTCACACACAGATTACCCAAAGGGTATTAGGAGTCATAGGTCATCACAGAGTCCCATACCCAGTCTTAGACCAAGTCTTCCCCGGTTTTCTCAAATCGAGGCTCCTTTGACCTTACTCTGTGATCCCACTGCTAACAGCACTGTAAGATTTGGATCACAGGTCACACACACATTACCCAAAAGGCCTTAGGAGTTGTAAGGCATTTTATTAAAGAGCTACAATTTTAAGCATAATCAGATAATACATGCAATTGAGATATATATAGTCGACATACAACCTGTGACAGATGAGAGCGATCTAAGGCCCCAGAATGGAACGAGACGAGAGAAGAAACAGAGTATACCCCAGGCGGGACAGAATTGGAACACTGGAATGGTGAATTGAATTTGAATAAGGGGTCGGAGGTTGCTCCTCCCCCTCAAAAGGATGGACTGTAAGAAAGGGTCTCCCTACTAACTAACACCCAGGTGGAGAAAGAAAAATGCAAATAGCTAGAATAGTCAGTCAGGAGCCGGTTGTGAGAACTCAATGAGGATATTTCCTTCTCAAAGTAGAAATTATAAGAAATCTTTAAACCCAAAGAAATTGCAAGTTGTAAAAGGGAAAATAATTCTTCAAAATGTAGATCTGCCAACTCAGCAGGTGAGGGCTGGCTGACATCAGACAAGCACAGAGGGAGGGAGAGGTAGGGAGATGGCACTGGCACAACATAGAAACATAGAAAATAGGTGCAGGAGTAGGCCATTCGGCCCTTCGAGCCTGCACCGCATTTCAATAAGATCATGGCTGATCATTCCCTCAGTACCCCTTTCCTGCTTTCTCTCCATACCCCTTGATCCCTTTAGCCGTAAGGGCCATATCTAACTCCCTTTTCAATATATCCAATGAACTGATATCAACAACTCACTGCGGCAGGGAATTCCACAGGTTAACAACTCTCTGAATGAAGAAGTTTCTCCTCATCTCAGTCCTAAATGGCCTACCCCTTATCCTAAGACTATGTTCCCTGGTTCTGGACTTCCCCAGCATCGGGAACATTCTTCTCGCATCTAACCTGTCCCGTCCCGTCAGAATCTTATACGTTTCTATGAGGTCCCCTCTCATCCTTCTAATCTCCAGTGAATAAAGGCCCAGTTGATCCAGTCTCTCCTCATATGACAGTCCAGTCATCCCAGGAAACAGTCTGGTGAACCTTCGCTGCACTCCTCAATAGCAAGAACGTCCTTCCTCAGATTAGGAGACCAAAACTGAACACACTATTTGAGGTGAGGCCTCACTAAAGCCCTGTACAACTGCAGTAAGACCTCCCTGCTCCTATACTCAAATCTCCTAGCTATGAAGGCCAACATACCATTTGCCTTCTTCATTGCCTGCTGTACTTGCATGCCAACCTTCAATGACTGATGAACCATGACACCCAGGTTTTATTGCACCTCCCCTTTTCTTAATCTGCCGCCATTCAGATAATATTCTGCCTTCGAGTTTTTGCCCCCGAAATGGATAACCTCACATTTATCCACATTGTACTGCATCTGCCATGCATTTACCCACTCACCTAATCTGTCCAAGTCCCCTGCAGCCTCTTAGCATCCCCCTCACAGCTCACACTGCCACCCAGTTTAGTGTCATCTGCAAACTTGGAGATATTACACTCAATTCCTTCATCCAAATTGTTAATGTATATTGTAAAGAGCTGGAGTCCCAGCACTGAGCCCTGCGGCACTCCACTAGTAACTGCCTGCCATTCTGAAGAGGACCCGTTTATATCGACTCTCTGCTTCCTGTCTGCCATTCTGAAGAGGACCCGTTTATATCGACTCTCTGCTTCCTGTCTGCCAACCACATCAGTACATTATCCCCAATACCATGTGCTTTGATTTTGCACACCAATCTCTTGTGCGGGACCTTGTCAAAAGCCTTTTGAAAGTCCACTGGTTCTCCCTTGTCCACTCTGCTAGTTACATCCTCAAAAAGTTCCAGAAGATTAGTCAAGCATGAGTTCCCTTTCACAAATCCATGCTGACTTGGGCCGATCCCGTCACTGCTTTCCAAATGCGTTGCTATTTCATCCTTAATGATTGATTTCAACATTTTTCCCACTACTGATGTCAGGCTAACCGGTCTATAATTACCCGTTTTCTCTCTCCCTCCTTTTTTAAAAAGTGGTGTTACATTAGCTACCCTCCAGTCCATAGGAACTGATCTAGTGTCGATAGACTGTTGGAAAATGATCACCAATGCATCCACTTCCTTAATTTCTCTGGGATGCAGACTATCAGGCCCCGGGGATTTATCGTCCTTCCATCCCATCAATTTCCCTAACACAATTTCCCGCCTAATAAGGATATCCTTCAGTTCCTCCTTCTCACTAGACCCACTGTCCCCTAGTACATTCGGAAGGCTATTTCCCAATGGCCTCCTGTGCTCTATGACGTGGCCTTTGATCTGATGGTCCAGCTGAGAACTGATAAACCCTTGCCCAATTAAAATAAATTAATTTAAGTGAAAGGCAGCCGTTACATTCTTCTGGTTAGAAACTAGCCGTCAGACTGGTTCGCTTGAATACTTGAGTAAAAAAACTTTACGATCTTGCACCTTCTAAAGTGTCTTTCTGAAAACAGAATGAACCTTTAGCTGTATAAGTTTTAAAAAACTATTGTGAACTTGTTGACAAACACAACTACAGTTTTCTAAAAATTCAAAACATCCCATCCATTTCCTGACAGGATTGATATCAGAAAGGTGATAAACCTGCATAAATGTAAGTAGTTCATCTATTCAGGGTGAAATTATTAATAGAGACACCTCTTGAGATTTCATCCCAAAAAGCCACTAGACATTCTAAACGAAGTACTGTTATCTGCTGTCGTCCAATAGAACTTTGACTTTGCAAGACATATACATCGCCCCCATCACTTGTGTTTTCTGTCCATTTTGATTATATTTAAATTACTTATATGAATATAATTGATATCAAGGCTTATATGAATATAATTGATATCAAGGCTTATATGAATATCATTCATGTCAAAGCTTATATGAATATAACTGATACCAAGGTTTATTGCTTTCAAAGAGACTAGGCTGGCAAAGTCAAAAATATTCCCCCTTTACGGGCAGTTATAAATAATTGTCAAAGGTTTTCACTACGTCGCAATGAAACATCTGAAAGAATATTCAATCAGTAAGACTGTTGAATGATGATCATTTGTTCAGAACATAGACTGCAGTTTTTGATTGATAACATGAATGCAAACATAGCAATTGAGTTTCATTTTTATGCTGATAGGGGACTTGTTTACAGCAATACGAAGGAGGTCGCTCTTTGTTTCAGCGCTTAATGAAATACATCCACTTTTGGTCAAGTTAAACTTTTAATGACTGGCTTTAAAATGCTGTTTGAGCCGTGTATTGTGTTACACTTAAGAGACTCGGATCTGTCAGGCAACTGTGGATTCATTAGGAATTTACTACAGCCCCTTGAAAAAGATCAAAGCTTCAAAGATGGTGACCTCAATTAAGACAGTGTGTAATGGTTTCTGCTATATCTGTATCAACCACATGCTCACAGATCACCCATTCTGAGATTGCGACTTACAGCACACACTCTGCCACAGTTCCTTTTTTGGAATTTTCACTGCAGTCCATTGAGATTAGGCTTCATGAAGCACAAGGCAGAATTGAATTCTTTCTAGTGATATATTACTGATCCATTTCGACAATACATAAAGGGCTGGATCTTGCTGGAGTGTGATGTCCCATGTGATGCCCCATTAGTTAAACTGTTTCTTGCACCCTTCAGCTCAAAAAACTTTTGCGCCATAACTTGCTGATCATGTGAGCTGATAATGGCGCGGTGAGGGCAACGGGGCATCTGGGGCCTCAGTGAACGACGGGACCAACAGTCTGTCTCCTTAACCCATGAGATTTAAGGATTGAGAAAGCAACAGAGGAACGATGGAGAAGGAAATCTGGTGAATAAAAGTCAAATCAGGTACAGAAAAAGAAATAAAGAGAGGGAAAGAAAGATTGGATTAAGAGAGAGAGAGAGGAAAGAAATAGAAAGCAAAAGTAAGAAAAAATCTTAAAAATTTAAAATTGGACATTTTTAAAATGGCGAACAACAATTCATTATATGCAAAAATGAGACTCCATAGTTGAAATTGTTCCCATTCTGTGCCAGAGAGGTTGATTGGCATGGCATTAACAATGATCACACTGTTAAAAACATACTTGCGTTCTTAATTACCACACCTAACTTTCTACGACGCGTTTAATGGGCAATTGATGTGCATATCCAACAAGTTATTAACAATAACAGGGAGGCTGAGGGTGAGTTGCCATTTGTGTGAATCAAACAGTGGAGTGACGTAAATCGAGCAACAAGTTCTGGAGATTCTCAACTCATGGCGAATCTCCTCATCCCCTGAACTCGCCGATTTACGCATTAATAGCGACATGCGTCGTTCACACACTGTCACTGCTCCAGCAAGATCTGGCCCGTTATGTTACAAATATATGTCATCTATATTTTCGGCAGTAAATACTTGTTTACTGTTGCGGGTAGATAAGTTATAGTTTTCACGGAGTAAGCTTAACGAGCACAACTTCACTAATAGCAAATGGCCTTTATTATAAGAGGATTTGAGTATGAGTAAAGGCGTCTTACTGCAATTATATAGGGTCCTGGTGAGACCGCACCTGGAGTATTGTTTTCCATTTTATTCTTCTACCTAAGGAAGGCTAAATTTGCCTTAGAGGGAGTGCAACGAATGTTCACCAGACTGATTCCTGGAGGGGGTTGTCCTATGAGGAAAGATTGAGTAGACTCGGCCTACATTCTCTAGAGTTTAGAAGTTTGAGAGGTGATCTCATTGAACCATACAAAATTCTAACTGGGCTTGACCTGGTAGAAGCAGAGAGGATGTTATCCTTGGCTGGGAGTCTTGAACCAGGGGTCACAGTCTCAGAATAAGGGCCGGCCATTTAAAACTGAGATGGGGAGAAATTTCTTCTATCATAGGGTTATAAATCTATGGAATTCTCTGCCCCAGAGAGCTGTGGAGGCTGGGTCATTGAATATATTTAAGGCGGAGATAGACAGATTTTTGAGCGATAAGGGTTATGGGGAGCGGGCAGGGAAGTGGAGTTGAGTCCATGATCAGATCAGCCATTATCTTATTGCATGACGGAGCAGGCTCGAGGGGCCAAATGGCCTACTCCTATTTCTTATGTTCTCATGTTGTTATGTTCTTTCTTTACATAGAATGAACAGCACAGAAACAGGCCATTCGGCACAGCAGGTGTATGCCGGTGTTTATGCTCTACACACGCCTCCTCCCACGTCCCTTCATCCCACCCTATCAGCTTATCCTTCTATTCTTTCTCCCTCATGTGTTTATCTAACTTCCCCATAAATGCATCTGTGCTATTTGCCTCAGCCACTCGCTGTGGCAGCTAGTTCCACATTCTCACTATGCTCTGGCTCAATCAACATCGTTAAACAGATTATCTGGTCATCACCACACCGCTGCCCATGGAAGCCCACCACTTGCAAATTGGCTGCAACGCTCCCCCACTGCCCCCATCACTGCCCCCCCCCCCCACCCACACCACAACAGTAACCACACTCCAAAAAACACCTCATTGGCTGCAAAGCACCCCTGGACCACTGACCTCAAATATAAATCCAGATCAATCAGAATTGAGGTCATTCAGATTTATCTGAAAATAGTCAGAATGCTGGAACATGGTCTTTCAAGAAAAATGAAACAATTTCTCTCTCTCTATCCTATCAAATCTTTTATTCACCTTGCACACTGCAGTGATATCACCCCTCAATCTATTATACTCGAGGGGATAGAACAGTGCTTCTATGGAGATGAGCAAGGATTAGGTGCAAGCTGTGGCTCAGTGGGCAGCACTCTTGCCTCTGATATCCAAAGGTTGTTGGTTCTAGTCCCACTCCAGGGACTTGAGCACATAAATCTCGGCTGACACTCCAGTGCTGCACTGTTGGAGGTGCCCTCTTTTGGATGAGGTGTTAAACCGAGGCCCCGTCTGCTCTCTCAGGTGGATGTAAAATATCCCATGGCACTATTTCAAAGAAGAGCAGAGGGGTTATCCCCAGTGTCCTGGCGAATATTTATCCCTCAATCAACATAACTAAAAAAACAGATTATCTGGTCATTATCACCGCTATAACTTTGGCAGAAATTCATGGCAACTCAATGGCGATGATTTTGTTTTGCAGAAGATAATGGAAGAAAAATCAGCACATCACTGAAAATGCAAACAAGAGGATTAATTGAGACTGAGCGTTTGGCTATTCAGTGCGAGGTGCTGTGTTCCAGATGCCCTTGAAGTGTGGCACTACATTGTGCCATTAATTTACACATTGAGCTGTGGGTGGTGTCATTTGTCATTAGCTCACCTCAGGTCCAGTAAAGGTGAAAAATATCTTCCAGATATATTCTCAAATAACTCCATTGAGACTTTGACAAAAATTAAAATACAATTATGGAGGAAGCCTATTTATCTATAGAACGCAGTGCCCTTGACCTATCAAACTGTTGCTTTTGGATGTCGGATTGTCACCTAGCTGCCTGTGCAACATTGGAACGCTGAGGATTACCTGTGGCTCTCTTAGTAGCTGTGATCTGCTGAGTAGACTGGTGCCTTGCTGCTTGATCCCCTTACATGGCAGGCTGGTGCACGGCTGGTGTGACTGCCATCTTCTAGGCTGGTAGTGAGCACCAGATTACAGACTGCTTCTCAAGCCTTCAGATTCCTCGGTGTCAGCTGTGATTCAGTAGGTAGTACTCTCACCTCTTGAGTCAGAATGTTTGTAGGTTCAAGTCTCACTCCAGAGACTTGAGCACAAAATCTAGGCTGACACACCCAGTGAAGTGCTGAGGGAGTGCTGCACTGTCGGAGGTGCTAACTTTCGGATGAGATGTTAAACCGAGGCCCCGCCTGCTCTCTCAGTTGGATGTAAAAGATCCCATGGCACTATTTCAAAGAAGAGCAGTGGAGTTCTCCCCAAACAAAAACAGATTATCTGGTCATTATCACATTGCTGTTTGTGGGAGCTTACTGTGTGCAAATTGACTTCTGCGTTTCCCACATTACAACAGTGACTACACTCCAAAAGTACTTCATTGGCTGTTAAGTGCTTTGAAACATCAGGTGGCCGTAAAAGGTGCAAATCTTTCTTTCATTCACTGTTTGATGGCTAAGGACATTAGCAACTATCTGATTCCATCAATTTCTCAGCTTCTACTCTCTATTTATCGCCTATTTATTTTAGCACTTCTCTTAAAACAGTAATTATTCATTTGCAATCTTCATAACATCACATGTAAAATTCTCATCCTTGTATTCAAATCACTCCATGGCCTCGCCCCCTCCCAATCTCCTCAAGCCACAACCTTCCGAGATCTCTGCGCTCCTCCAATTCTGGTCTTTTGAGCATGACCAATTTTCATCATTCTGCCATTGGTGGGCCTCCAGTTGCTTAGGCCCTCGGCTCTGGCATTCCCTCCCTAAACCTTTCTGCCTCTCTACCTCTCTTTTTACTCCTTTAAGACGCTCCTTTAAACCTGCCTCTTCAACCAAGTTTTTGGTCACCTGCCCTAATATCGTTTTATGTGGCTTGGTGAAAAATGTTGTTTGATAACGCTACTTGAAGTGCCTCGTGATGTCTTACTACATTAAAGGCGTTATATGAAAGCAAGTTGAAGTTGTACATTGAAGAAAGAGCAGGTTGATGGATCAGATAGAGCATTTCTCTACACTTAGCTCGCAAGTAAATGGCTGCACGTTTTGGTCAAGAAACAGATAGAGAGTCGATCTGAACTCAGCAAATATTCTACATTATGACATTAGGCAATGCGCATCTTCAGCAAATTTGAGCAATTCAGTCGAGCAAAGGATTTGTATTTTTAATAAGCATTCATAATAAAGAACATAAGAACATAAGAAAAAGGAGCACGAGCAGGCCATTTGGCCCCTCTAGCTTGCTTTGCCATTTAATAAGATCATGGCTGATGTGATCATGGACTCAGCTCCACTTCCCTGCCCGCTCCCCATAACCTTTTTGTTAAGCTCGTAATAAAGTAATGTAACTGAGTACTGTAGACAATGCTCCTTTAGTCAAACTCCAGAGTGTTGGTACAGCATGGGAGGCCTGCTTATATACAGTGCTCCCAAGGGATGCTGGGATCCCTTGGGATTCCAACAGGTATGCCCTCTGGTGGCGGTATGATACAGGTTGCCGAGGGTTGCAAACATAACATCACTCCTTCGTAAAGTCAATAGTACACTTATTTACAGGGTGAGACGATCTGGGGCTTTTCGCTCCCTTGTCGATCGGTTCGGTACAAATGCAGGTGTGGGTGAGTTGATTGGTTCTTCGCTGGGCTGCTGGGCAGGTGGCCTTGCCGGGCTGCTGGGGATGGTGAGTTCGGCTTCATGGTCGACCGTGATGTTGGTTGCCACTTGTGTGTGTGTTGGAGGGACAAAGTTGAAGGTGTCCTCATCGGGTTGCTTGTGGCTGTTTGTGAATCACAGTTTGGTTTGGTCCAAATGCTTTCTGCAAGTTAGTCCATCAGCAAGTTTGACCTGAAACATCCTACTCCCTTCTTTGGCTATGACGGTACCAGCAAGCCATTTGGGACCATGTCCATAGTTGAGTACAAATACAGGATCATTGACTTCAATATCGCATGACAAATTTGCGCGATCATGGTACATGCTTTGTTGATGCCGCCTGCCCTTGACGTGAAGATCGGGGTGGACAAGAGAGAGCCTTGTTTTGAGCGCCCTTTTCATGAGCAGCTCGGCTGGGGAACCCCGGTGAGCGAGTGGGGTCTGGTGCGGTAGCTGAGCAGGACTCGGGACAAGCGGGTCTGCAGGGAGCCTTCCGACACGCGTTTCAAGCTTTGCTTGGACTGGACTGCCCGTTCTGCCTGGCTGTCGGATGCCGGCTTGAACGGGGCAGATGTGACATGCTTGATCCCATTGCGGGTCATGAATTCCTTGAATTCAGCACTGGTGAAGCATGGCCCATTGTTGCTAACTAGAACATCAAGCAGGCCGTGCGTGGCGAACATGGCTCGTAGGCTTTCGATGGTGGCAGTGGACGTGCTTACAGACATTATTACACACTCAATCCATTTTGAATAAGCATCCACAGCAACCAAAAACATTTTGCCTAGGAATGGACCCGCAAAGTCCACATGGATCCTAGACCATGGTTTGGAGGGCCATGACCACAAACTTAACGGTGCCTTTCTGGGTGCATTGCTCAGTTGTGAGCAAGTGTTGCATTTGCGCACACATGACTCCAGATCTGAGTCAATGCCGGGCCACCACACATGGGATCTGGCTATAACTTTTATCATTACTATGCCTGGGTGGGTACTGTGTAGGTCGCGTATGAACGTTTCCCTCCCTTTCTTAGGCAAAACCACGCGATTGGTCCACAAAAGACATTCCGCCTGTATGGACATTTCATCTTTGCGCTGCTGGAACGGCTTGATCTTTTCATGCATCTCTGCTGGGACGCTGGACCAGTTCCCATGTTTTTTACAAGGGACAGGAGAGGATCCTGGCTGGTCCAGGTCCCGATCTGGCGGGCCGTAATGGGTGACTTTTCGTTTTCAAATGCATCCATCACCAAAAGCAATTCTGCAGACTGTGCCATTTCCACCCTGATGGTGGGCAATGGTAGCCGACTGAGAGCATTAGCGCAGTTCTCTGTGCCTGGTCTGTGGCGGATTACATAGTTATATGCAGACAGTGTGAGTGCCCATCTTTGGATGCGGGCAGAGGCATTGGTATTAAGCCCTTTGCTCTCTGAGAATAGCGATATGAGCAGCTTATGGTCAGTTTCTAACTTAAACTTGAGACCAAACAGATACTGGTGCTTTTTTTTCATCCCGTAAACGCATGCCAGAGCTTCTTTTCCAATCATGCTGTAGGCCCTTTCGGCCTTGGACAAACTCCTGGACACATAGGCGACCGGCTGCAATGTTCGCGATTCGTTTGCTTGTTGTCACACACACCCGACCCCATACGAAGACGTATCGCCAGCTAGCACTAAACATTTACATGGGTTATATAGAACAAGCAGTTTGTTAGAACATAACAGATTTCTGGCTTTCTCAAAAGCAGCCGCTTGTGATTTCCTCCATACCCAGTCATCTCCCTCGCGTAGTAGCACACGTAGGGGTTCTAGCAAGGTGCTTAACCCGGGTAGGAAATTACCGAAATATTTGAGGAGTCCCAGGAACGACCGCAGCTCCGTCACATTCTGTGGTCTTGGTGCATTCTTGATGGCCTCCGTCTTGGCATCGTTGGGTCTGATGCCATCTGCCGCGATTCTTCTCCCTAAGAACTTGACCTCTGGCACCAGGAAAACACACTTCGAGCTTTACAACCTGAGTCCCACACAATCTAGCTGACTTAGAACCTCTTCCAGGTTCTTCAAGTGTTCGATGGTGTCCCGACCTGTAACCAGTATGTCGTCCTGGAAAACCACGGTGTGCGGAACCGACTTTAGCAGACTCTCCATGTTCCTTTGAAAAATTGCCGCGGCCGATCGAATCCCAAATGGGCATCTATTGTAGATGAACAGACCTTTGTGCGTGTTGATGCAGGTGAGGCCTTTCGAAGATTCTGCCAACTCCTGCTTCATGTAGGCCGAGGTCAGGTCCAACTTGGTGAATGTCTTCCCTCCAGCTAGGGTTGCAAATAGGTCATCTGCCTTGGGTAGCAGGTACTGGTCCAGTAGCGAAAAACGGTTAATCGTTACTTTATAGTCCCCACAAATTCTGACCGTGCCATTGCCTTTGAGAACCGGAACGATCGGACTGGCCCATTCGTTGAACTCCAGCGGCGTGATGATGCCTTCTCGCTGCAGCCTGTCCAGCTCAATTTCCACTTTCTCTCGCATCATGTATGGCACCGCACGTGCTTTGTGGTGGATGGGTCGTGTACCGGGAACCAAGTGGGTCTGCACCTTCGCCCCCGAAAAATTTCCGATGACCTTGCTCAGAACCTGGGCACATGAGGCGTCATCGACGGATGAAAGCGCTCGGATGTCGTCCCAGTTCCAACGGATTTTTCCCAGCCAGCTTCTGCCGAACAGTGTGGGGCCATCTCCTGGTACAATCCATAGTGGGAGTTCGTGCACTGCTCCATCATAGGAGACTTTTACTGCTGCACTGCCAATTACAGGAATCAGCTCTTTAGTGTAAGTTCTCAGCTTGGCATGAATGGGGCTAAGCTTGGGCCTGTGTGCCTTGTTGCACCACAGCCTGTCAAAGGCCATTTTGCTCATGATAGACTGACTCACACCCGTGTCCAGTTCCATGGATACTGGAATTCCGTCCAGTTCGACTTTTAGCATGATCAGTGGACATTTTGTGGTGAAGATGTATACCCCGTACACCTCTGCCTCCTCGGTTCGAGTCTCTAGTTCAGCCTGATCCGCCGTGGATCGATTCTCCTCTGCAATATGGTGGTTTGCAGGGTTTGCAGCTCGTCTGCACATTCGCTGGAGGTGTCCCATTGTCCCTCAGCCTTTGCACACATAGTGTTTGAAGTGGCATTGATGGGCTCGATGGCCTCTGCAGTGCCAACATTTGATGGCGGACTCTGGGTCATCTGAGGTCGTGCAGCTGCCGGCGTGTATGTTCTGCCATATGCATTCCTGTCTGAAAACGACGTTACTTTGTGTACAGTACTTGCTGAAACCTCTTTATGCTGCAAAATGTGTTTGGTGTTATCACTGGTGGACATAAATACCTGGGCTATCGTTATAGCTTTGTTCGGGTTCGGTGTTTCAACAGTCAAAAGTTTGCGAAGGATAACCTCATGGCCAATGCCAAGCACAAAGAAGTCTTTTAGCATTTGCTCAAGGAATCCATCGAATTCGTAATGCCCTGCAAGGCGCCTTAGTTCGGCGACGTAGCTTGCCACTTCCTGGCCTTCAGACCGTTGTCACGTGTAGAATCGATACCTTGCCATCAGAACGCTTTCCTTTGGATTTAGGTGATCCCCGACCAGCGTACACAGTTCTTCATATGATGTGGTTGCTGGTTTCACCGGAGCTAGAAGATTCTTCATGAGGCCATAGGTTGTTGCCCCACAGTGAGGAACATCGCCCTTCATTTGGCAGCGTTATCGTCCCCTTCCAGCTCGTTGGCCACAAAGTATTGGTCAAGTCGCTCCACGAAAGCCTCCCAATCATCCCCTTCTGAGAATTTCTCCAGGATACCAACAGTTCTCTGCATTTTCGCGTTATTGATCGTTATCTCATCGCCAGTTGTTACGCTCGTAATAAAATAATGTAGCTGAGTACTGTAGACAATGAGTAAGTGTGAACTTAGCTCCTTTATTCAAACTCTAGAGTGTTGGTACAACATGGGAGACCTGCTTATATACAGTACTCCCAAGGGATGCTGGGATCCCTTGGGACTCCAACAGGTAGGCCCTCTGGTGGTGGTGTGATACAGGTTGCCAAGGGTTACATACATAACACCTTTATTCCCTTATCGCTCAACAATCTGTCTATCTCCATCTTAAATATATTCAATGACCCAGCCTCCACAGCTCTCTGGGGAAGAGAACTCCATAGATTTATAACCCTCTGAGGGAAGAAATTCCTCCTCATTGAAACATAGAAACATAGAAAATAGGTGCAGGAATAGACCAATCAGCCCTTCGAGCCTGCACCACCATTCAATATGATCATCGCTGATCATTCACCTCAGTATCCCTTTCCTGCTTTCTCTCCATATCCCTTGATCCCTTTAGCCGTAAGGGCCATATCTAACTCCCTTTTGAATATATCTAACGAATTGGCCTCAACAACTTTCTGTGGTAGAGTATTCCACAGGTTCATAATTCTCTGAGTGAAGAAGTTTCTCCTCATCTCAGTCCTAAATGTTTTAAATGGGCGGTCCCTTATTCTGAGTATATGTCCCCTCTTTTTTGTTTCCCCTATGAGTGGAAATATCCTCTCTGCATCCTCCTTGTCAAGCCCCCTCATTATCTTTTCTGTTTCGATAAGGTCAGCTCTCATTCTTCTGAACTCCAATTTGTATAGGCCCAACCTACACAACCTATCTTCATAAGTCAACCCCCTCATCTCCGGAATCAACCTAGTGAACCTTCTCGGAACAGCCTCCAATGTAAGTATATCCTTCCTTAAATACGGAGACCAAAACTGTATGCAGTATTCCAGGTGTAGCCTCACTAATACCCTGTAAAGTTGTAGCAAGACTTCTCTGCTTTTACACTCTATCCCCCTTGCAATAAAAGCCAACATTCCATTTGCCTTCCTGATTACTTGCTGTACCTGCATACTAACTTCTTGTGTTTCATGCACAAGGACCCCCAGGTCCCTCTGTATTGCAGCACTTTGCAATTGTTCTCCATTTAAATTATAATTTTCTTTTCTATTTTTACTGCCAAAGTGGATAATCTCACACTTTCACACATTATACTCCATCTGCCAAATGTTTGCCCACTCACTTAGCCTGTATGTCCCTTTGCAGATTCTTTGTCCTCACAATTTGCTGTCCCAACCATCTTTGTATCATCAGCAAACCTGGCTACATTACACTCGGTGCCTTCATCCAAGTCATTAATATAGATTGTAAATAGTTGAGGACCCAGCACCGATCCCTGTGGCACCCCACTAGTCACTGTTTGCCAACCGTAAAATGACCCATTTTATCCCGATTCTCTGTTTTCTTTTAGTTAGCCAATTCTCTATCCATGCTAATATATTATCCCAACCTTGTAAACTTTTATTTTGTACAGTAACCTTTTATGTGGCATCTTATCGAATGCCTGCTGGAAATCCAAATACACAACATCCACTGGTATCACCTTATCCACTCTGCTCGTTACATCCTCAAAGAACTCCAGCAAATTTGTCAAACACGATTTCCCTTTCATAAAACCCTGCTGACTCTGCTTGATTGGATTATGCTTTTCCAAATTTCCCACTATTGCTTCCTTAATAATGGACTCCAGCATTTTCCCAACGACAGATGTTACGTTAACTTGACTATAGTTTCCTGCTTTTTGTCTGCCTGACTCCTTTTTTAATAGTGGTGTTACGTTTGCGTATTTCCAATCCGCTGGGACTGCCCCAGACTCCAGGGAATTCTGGTAGATTACAACCAATGCACCCACTATCTCCAGAGCCACTTCTTTTAAGATCCCAGGATGCAAACCATCAGGTCCAAGGGATTTGCCTGCCTTTAGTCCCATTACTTTACCGAGTACTACTTCATTAGTGATAGTGATTGTATTAAGCTCCTGCCCCCCATAGCCCCTTGATTATCCACTATTGGAATGTTTTTAGTGTCTTCTACCATGAAGACCGATACAAAATATTTGTTCAACGTCTCTGCCATTTCCCTGTTCTCCATTATTAATTCCCCAGTCTCATCCTCTAGGAGACCAACATTTACTTTAGCCACTCTTTTCCTTTTACCTGTAGGAATGCTTACTATCTGTTTTTATATTTCATGCTAGTTTGCTTTCATAATCTATCTTCCATATCTTTATCATTCTTTTAGTTGTTCTTTGCCGGCTTTTAAAAGTTTCCCAACTGTTCAGAGAAGGTTCACTAGGTTGATTCCAGAGATGAGGGGGTTGACTAATGAAGATAGGTTGAGTAGGTTGGGGCTCTACTCATTGGAATTCAGAAGAATGAGAGGTGATCTTATCGAAACATATAAGATAATGAGGGGGCTCGGTAAGGTGGATACACGGAGTATATTTCCACTCGTAGGGGAAACTAAAACTAGGGGACATAGTCTCAGAATAAGGGGCGTCCCATTTAAAACTGAGACGAGGAGAAATTTCTTCTCTGAGGGTTGTAAATCAATGGAATTCTCTGCCCCAGAGAGCTGTAGCGGCTGGGTCATTGAATATATGTATGGCGGAGATAGACAGATTTTTGAGAGATAAGGGAGTAAAGGGTTATGGGGAGCGGGCAGGGAAGTGGAACTGAGTCTATGATCAGTTCAGCCATGATCTTAATAAATGGTGGAGCAGGTTCGAGTGGCCGAATGGCCTACTGCTGCTCCTATTTCTTATGTTCTTATAAATTTCTGAGATTTAGAGGTCTGGGACAAGATGGATTACAGATTTTGAGTCAGGTTCACCCCTTATGAATCGTTGGGCCAGCAGGAGGAGAGGTCACCACCATGACTGGGAAAAGACTCTGGCATGAGAGACTAAAACCACGCCCAAAGCGGGCAGCAAGTTTATGTGGCGATTGCTCCACTTAGGCCCTAGGTCCAAGCCAAGCAGGCCACGACCTCAGCACTTCCAACCGGCTCCAATTCCAATCCTACCTGCTGGGAGTGTTCCGGGAACTCCTGGTCCTCCGGCTCCATGCAAATATAATTTTTAAAAAGTTTTATGTACACTTTTTTTGTTGAGTGGCCTGCAGCTGTCTCTTTAAGTACCGCTGGTCAGGCCGCTGCAATACGTGGTACAACCTGGAAGAGCTTGCGTGACATAAGCTCTCCCCATTTGTCCGGCCTTTGGATGAGACGTTAAACCAAGGCCCTCTCTGCCCTCTCGGGTGTACATAAAAGGTCTCACAGCCACTATTTGGAAGAAGAACGGGGGAGGTATCCTTAGGGGTCCTGGGGCCAATATTTATCCCCCAATCAACATCACTAAAAAAACAGATCATCTGGTCATTGTCACATTGCTGTTTGTGGGAGCTTGCTGTGCGCAATGTGGCTGCTGCGTTTCCCACATTACAACAGTGACTACACTACAAATTGGCTGTAAAATGCTGTTGAGACATCCTGAGGTCATGAAAGGCACTATAGAAATGCAGGTTCTTTTTTTTTTCTTATCAATGCAGAAAGTATTCACAAGTTTGTTCTGGCTCTTTTCCTATAATTCAGGTTTATTTATAAATTGCCGCCAATTATTTTTTTTTCTCTTTGCGATGCTTTCAGCTGTGTCAATGACCTCACTAAAGTAAACATTTGCATTTTTCTAATAATGTTGAACTGAGTTTCTTATGATAACCTTCGTCTCTCCACCTGTTTCAATTTGTTGGTTTAGTGCTAACAGGGGAGTCATTCCATAGGACTGAAGTGGTGCAGAATTAATAAAGTGAGCCGATTGCACTGTGTTTAGAAATTCACGCTGAGGGCTTTGTGCTACATTCTGTTACCCGAGAGAATATTCTGTATGGATGATATATAAATATAATTTAACGATTCAAATTCCACGGTGCGACTAAATTTATGGCTTCCCTTATTTCTTTTCAACAATATTGATGACAATAATTCAAAGTCATTATGAAGGGGGAAAAGTGATACAAATTACTTGTCCAGTGCTTGTGGAACTAATTAAAAGACCATTTTGCTTGGATTTATACACACGTTGAAAAATGACAGCAAACCTGTAAACTATTCAGGTTCCACTCGAGGCATTTATTTTTGGCAATCTGTTATTTACTCTATTAATTTGTTTAATTAGTGATAATTTGGTGACTATGAAGAGAGTCTGTCTCAGACAGTTTGTAAATGGTTCATTTGTATTTTATTGGCCTACTTTGAGGAAGAGCAGATATTTCAAGATAACTATACTTCTTCCTGTCACAAGAGCTAATGAGGCAATTGAATCCATTGACTGTTGTCCGACCGTGCATATAAGTCAAGCATCGAATAGGTACTGAATTCTTATTCGAAGTTGAAAACATCTGCAGTCTTATCCTTTGGGGATTCCTTTGCGGGCAGCAAGTAACGGGGAATGAATGCTGAAAACTCAGACCTGGTGAACAATTCCAGCAACAATGCTAGCATGTCGACAATGGCTCAGTGGGTAGCACTTTCGTCTCTGCATCAGAAAGTTGTGGGTTCAAGTCCCAGTCTGGGGACTTGAGCTGATGATGCAGGTTGACACTCCCAGTGCAGTGCTGAGGGAACATTGCACTGTGCAGTCTGTCAGATGACGTGTTAAACCGAGGCCCCATCTGCTCTCTCAGGTGGATGTAAAAGATCCCATAGCACTGTGTTGAAGAAGGGCAATGGAGTCCTCCCTGGTGTCCTGCCAATATTTCTTCTCCAATCAACATCAATAAGACAGATTATCTGGTCATTATCACATTGCTGTTTGTTGGAGCTTGCTGTGTTTCTGACATTACAAGAAAGACTTGCATTTATATAGTGCCTTTCACAACCATCAGACTTCTCAAACAGGTCCCTCTGTACTGTAGCATTTTTTGGTAATCTCTCTCCACTTAAATAATAATTTGCTTTTTTATTTTTCCTTCTGTTAATAAAGGATGAGATCAGAGCAGTCGTGAGAAATGATATTGGCTCAGAAGATCAAAATGTAGAATCAGTTTGGGTGGAGAAAAGAAATAAGGAGAAGAAGTCACTGCTGGGCGTAGTCTATAGGCCCCAAACAGTAGCTACACTGTTGGACAGAGTATAAATCAAGAAATAATGGAGGCTTCTAAGAAATGTACGGCAATAATCATGGGCGATTTTTATTGTGTTCCTAACACAGATGAGGCTGCACACAGGGAGGTTAAAGTAACAGTGACCTCAGTCTTTAATAAGACATTCCAGAGTGAGGAACAGGCCTTAGGGGCCGGCTTATATACAGTGCTCCCAAGGGATGCTGGGATCCCTTGGGACTTCAGGGGATGAGCTCCCTGGTGGCGGAACATGGGAGTGCATGCTTTACAACATCACTCCCCCCCACCCCCCCCAAAGCCAAAGTGAAAACTATTTACAAAGTGAGGTGGGCGGGACCCTTTCTTTCCCTGGTGGACCGCCTCGGTACAGATGTCTGTTCTGGTGTGTTGGCTGTGCCCTCGCTGGGCTGGCGTGTTGTTGGCCCTGCAAGGCTGCTGGATGAGCTTGGCCTTGCTGGGCTGTTGGGCGTGATGGGTTCAATTTCCTGGTCCGGCGTGGTGTCATTGATCCTTTGGGTGTGTGTTGTGGGCTCGAAAAAGGTGGTGTCTGCTGTGGGTTGTTCAGGGCAGTCTGTGAACCGCAGCCTCGTTTGGTCCAGGTGCTTTCTGCAAATTTGTCCATTGTCTAGTTTGACTACAAACACACTATTCCCTTCTTTAGCTATCACCGTGCCCGCGATCCACTTGGGACCATGTCCATAGTTTAGCACATGCTCAGGGTCATTCAGATCAATTTCCTGTGACACAGTGGCGCGACCATCTTTTACATTTTGTTGCTGCTGCCTGCTCTCTACCTGATCATGCAAGTTGGGGTGAACCAGCAAGAGTCTGGTTTTAAGTGTCCTTTTCATGAGTAGCTCAGCTGGGGGCACCCCTGAGAGCGAGTGGGGGTCTCGTGCGGTAGCTGAGCAGTACTCGGGACAGGTAGGTTTGGAGCGAGCCTTCTGTGACTCTTTTAAGGCTCTGTTTGATTGTTTGTACTGCCCGCTCTGCCTGCCCATTGGAGGCTGGTTTAAACAGGGCCGAGGTGACATGTTTGATCCCATTGCGGGTCATGAATTATTTAAATTCGGCACGAGTGAAACATGGCCCATTGTCACTGACCAGTATGTCAGGCAGGCCATGGGTGGCAAACATGGCCCTCAGGCTTTCAATGGTGGCGGTGGCGGTGCTTCCTGACATTATTTCACATTCAATCTATTTTGAAAAAGCATCCACCACCACCAGGAACATTTTACCGAGAAACGGGCTTGCATAGTCGACATGGATCCTCGACCATGGTCTGGAGGGCCAGGACCACAAACTTAGTGGTGCCTCTCTGGGCGCGTTGCTCAACTGAGCACACACGCTGCATTGCCGCACACAGAACTCGAAGTCAGAGTCGATACCAGGTCACCACACGTGGGATCCGGCTATCGCTTTCATCATTACTATACACGGGTGTGTGCTGTGGAGATTCGAGATGAACGTCTCCCTGCCCTTTTTCGGTAGCACTACGTGGTTACCCCACAACAGGCAGTCTGCCTGAATGGACAGTTCATCCTTTGGCCGCTGGAACGGCTTGATTGGCTCTTGCATTTCAATGGGGATGCTGGCCCAGCTCCCATGCAGTACACAGTTTTTTTACTAGGGACAGCAGAGGATCTTGGCTGGTCCAAGTCCTAATCTGGCAGGCCGTGACAGGTGATTTATCATTTTCAAACACTTCCATGACCATCAACAAGTCTGCGGGCTGCGCCACCATCAACAAGTTTGCAGGCTGCTCTATTTCCACCCCCGTGGTGGGCAATGGTAGCCGACTGAGAGCATCTGCAAAGTTCTCGGTGCCTGGCCTGTGGCGGACGGTATACTTATAAGATGATAGCGCGAGTGCCCACCTTTGTATGCGGGCTGAGGCATTAGTATTTATCCCCTTATTTTCAGCGAACAGGGATGTGAGGGGTTTGTGATCGGTATCCAGCTCAAATTTGAGGCCAAACAGGTATGCTGCATTTTCTTTACCCCGAACACACACGCTAATGCCTCCTTCTCAATCATGCTGTAGGCCCTCTCAGCCTTAGACAAGCTCCTGGAAGCATCGGTGACAGGGTGCAACTTCCCTGCAATGTTAGCTTGTTGTAATACACACCCAACTCCGTACGACGACGCGTCACATGCTAGCACAAATCTTTTACACGGGTTATACAATACAAGCAGCTTGTTGGAGCATAAAATGTTTCTGGCTTTCTCAAAAGCAATTACTTGGTTTTTTTCCCCATACCCAGTTCTCACCTTTGCGCACTAACACATATAGGGGCTCTAAAAGGGTGCTTAACCCTAGTAGGAAGTTACCAAAATAGTTGAGGAGTCCCAGGAACGACTCCACCTCTGTGATGTTCTGTGACCTGGGTGCGTTCCTGATAGCCTCTGTCTTGGCGTCTGTGGGCCGAATGCCATCCGCCGCGATCTTTCTCCTCAAAAACTCCACTTCTGTTGCCATGAAGACGCATTTCGACCTCTTCAGCCGCAGCCCTACGTGATCCAGTCGCTGGAGGACCTCCTCCAGGTTTTGTAGGTGCTCGGCAGTGTCCCGACACGTGATCAATATGTCGTCCTGAAAGACCACCGTGTGTGGTACCGACTTGAGTAGGCTCTCCATGTTTCTCCAGAAGATCGCTGCAGCCGACCGAATTCCAAACGGGCATCTGTTGTGGATGAACAGTCCCTTGTGCGTGTTGATGCAAGTGAGGCCCTTCGAAGACTCCTCCAGCTCCTGCATCATGTAGGCCGAAGTCAGGTCAAACTTGGTGAATGTCTTGCCTCCTGCCAGCGTCGCAAATAGGTCGTCTACCATAGGTAGTGGGTATTGGTCCTGTAGCGAGAAATGATTAATAGTTACTTTATAATCGCCATAAATCCTGACCGTGCCATCACTTTTGAGTACTGGAACAATTGGGCCAGCCCACTCGCTGAATTCCACTGGGGAGATGATGCCCTCGCGTTGCAGCCTCGATTTCCATTCTCTCCTTCATCATATGAGGTACCCCTCGCGCCTTATGGTGAATGGGTCGTGCCTCTGGGACCAAGTAGATCCGCACTTTCGCCCCGGAAAAGTTTCCAATGCCTGGCTCAAAAAGGGAAGGAAATTTGTTAAGAACCTGGGTACACGAGGCCTCATCGACATGTGATAGTGCTCAGATATCATCCCAGTTCCAGCGGACTTTGCCCAGCCAACTCCTTCCAAGCAGTGTGGGGCCATCGCCCAGGACAATCCAGAATGGCAGTTCATGCACCGTGCCCTCGTAGGTGACCTTGACCATGGCGCTGCCCAGGACAGTGATAAGCTCTTTGGTGTGCGTTCTCATTTTCGTGTGGATGGGGCTCAGGGCTGGTCTGAGTGCCTTGTTGCACCACAGTCTCTCAAACATCTTTTTACTCATGATGGATTGGCTAGCGCCAGTGTCCAGTTCCATGGCTACGGGTAAGCCATTCAATTTTACATTTAGCATTATAGGTGGACATTTCGTCGAAAGTGTGTGCACCCCGTGTACTTCAGCATCTGCCTCCTCTCTCTGAGGCTTGAAATTGCTTTGATCCACCATGGACCTATCTTCCTCTGCCATGTGGTGGTTAGCAGGTTTTGCAGCGATTGCAGCTCGTTTGAAGCTCGTTGGAGGTGCCCCATTGTTCCACAGCTCTTGCAAACATACCCTTTGAAGTGGCATGAATAGGCTGAATGGAAGCCTCCACAATGCCAACAAGGTGTGAATTGCCTTGCATTCATCCTTTGTTGGGGGCTCTGAGTCATCTGGGTCATCTGAGGCCTGCTGGCAGTTGCAGACTCGTGGGTTCTGCCCTGTACATTACTGCTCGCAGACACAGTTCCAGTTAATTTATGAACATTGCTAGCATTTGTGTGCTGAGAGATTTGTTTGATGTTATCACTGGTGGACATAAATGCCTGTGCTATCGTAATGGCCGTACTGAGGGTCGGTGTCTCTACAGTCACAAGTTTTCGTAGGATGGTCTCGTGGCCAATGTCCAGTACAAAAAAGTCTCTGAGCATTAGCTCCAGGTAGCCATCAATCTCACATTGTCCTGCATGTTGCCTTAGCTCGGCAACGTAGCTCGCCACTTCCTGACCTTCAGATCGCTGGCACGTGTAGAACCGATACCTCGCCATCAGCACGCTCTCCCTTGGATTAAGATGCTCCTGAACCAGTGTACACAGCTCCTCATATGACTTATATGTGGGTTTCACCGGAGCCAGAAGATTCTTCATGAGGCTGTAGGTCGGTGCCCCGCAGACTGAGGAGGACCGCTCTCCTTTTTGCAGCGCTTCCTTCTCCGTCCAGCTCGTTGGCTACAAAGTACTGGTCTAGCCGTTCGACATAGGCTTCCCAGTCCTCACCCTCCGAGAACTTCTCCAGGATGCCCACAGTTTGCTGCATCCTTGCGTTGGATTCGTATACTCATCGCCAGTTATTGTGTTCCTAACACAGATGAGGCTGCACACAGGGAGGTTAAAGTAACAGTGACCTCAGTCTTTAATAAGACACTCCAGAGTGAGGAACAGGCCTTAGGGGTCGGCTTATATACAGTGCTCCCAAGGGATGCAGGGGTCCCTTGGGACTTCAGGGGATGAGCTCCCTGATGGCGGAACATGGGAGTGCATGCTTTACAGATACACAACAATTTTAATCTTCTTATTGATTGGACAAATCAAATCGGTCATGGTAGTCTTGAGGAAGAGTTCATCGAGTGAATCTGGGATGGTTTCCTTGAACAGTACATTGTGGAGCTAAATAAAGAGCAGGAGATCTTAGATCTGGTATTGTGTAATGAGTCAGGATTAATAAATGATCTCCTAGTAAACAATCCTTTAGGAAAGAGTGACCATCGCATGATGAAATTTGAAATTCAGTTGGAGGGTGAGAAAGTTGGGTCTCAAACCAATGTCCTGATCTTAAATAAAGGTGATTACAAAGGTATGAAGGCAGTGTTGGCTAAAGTGGACTGGGAAAATAGATTAAAGTGTAAGATGGTTGATAAGTAGTGGCAGACATTTCATAAGGAGATATTTCATAACTCTCAACAAAAATATATTCCAGTTAGAAAGAAAGACTTTAAGAGCAGGGATAACCATCCGTGGCTAACTAAGGAAATAAAGGATGGTATCAAAAGGATGGAAAAAAATGGCATACAAAGTGGCCAAGATTAGTGGGAGGCCAGAGAATCGGAAATTTTTTTAAAAAACAGCTAAGGACGACAAAAAAAATAATAAAGAGAGAGAAGATGGATTATGAGAGTAAACTAGCAAGAAATATAAAAACAGATTGTAAGTGCTTCTACAGATATATAAAAAGGAAGAGAGTAGCTAAAGTAAATATTGTTCCCTTAGAGGATGAGACTGGGGAATTAATAATAGGGAATAGGGAAATGGCAGAGTCTTTGAACAAATATTTTGTATCAGTTTTCACGGTAGAAGACACTAAAAACATCCCAATAATTGATAATCAAGGGGCTATAGGGAGTGGGGAACTTAATGCAATCACTATCACTAAAGAAAAAGTACTCGGTAAAATAATGGGACTAAAGGTGAACTTCTCCTGGACGTGAAGGCCTGCATCCTAGGGCCTTCAAAGAAGTGGCTGCAGAGATAGTAGATGCATTGGTTGTTAACTACCAAAATTCCCTGGATTCTGGGGCGGTCCCAGTGGATTGGAAATCCGCAAACATCACACACCTATTTAAAAAAGGAGGGAGAGAGAAAGCAGGAAACTATAGACCAGTTAGCCTAACATATGTCATTGGGAAAATGTTGGAGTCCATTATTAAGGAAGCAGTAGCAGGACATTTGGAAAAGCATGATACAGTCAAGCAGAATCAGCATGGTTTTATGAAAGGGAAATCATGTTTGACAAATTTGCTGGAATTCTTTGAGGATGTAACGAGAAGGGTGTTTAAGGGGGAACCAGTGGATGTGGTGGATTTGATTTCCAGAATGCTTTCGATAAGTTGCCACATAAAAGGCTATTGCACAAGATAAGAGCTCATGGGGTTGGAGGTAATATATTAGCATGGATAGAGGATTAGCTAACTAACAGAAAACAGAGAGCCGGGATAAATGAGTCATTTTCCGGTTGGCAAACAGTAACTAGTGGGGTGCCACAGGGATCGGTGCTGGGGCCTCAACTGTTTACAATCTATATTAATGACTTGGATGAAGGGACTGAGTGTAATGTAGCCAAATTTGCTGATGATACAAAGATGGGTAGGAAAATAAGTTGTGAGGAGGACACAAAGAATCTGCAAAGGGATCTCGACAGGCTGTGAGTGGGCAAACATTTGGCAGATGGAGTATAATGTGTGAAAGTGTGAGGTTATTCACTTTGGCAGGAAAAATAAAAAAGCAAATTATTATTTAGAATTTTCGAGTGTAATTGCTGGGCAGTTGGTGGGACTTTAGTCGAACTCTGTGTCAGCAATTAGAGACCCACCACAAAGATATATTTGCGAATTAATTCTTAAATCTAATTTAGGAATTAGAGTTTTGATAAATCGTTGAAGCTCTCTGAAATTTCTTATAGAATATCATGGACGGGTGATACAAACATAAATACAAGAGCGTCCCCAAAAATATCTGAAAAATCTGTACATTAATCATTGGAGGTGTGTTGGACTATTTTACAATTCATTTAGTCACATTCCGGAGCCAGTAGAATCAGTAACTGTCTCTAACTAATCCCCCTACACTGATGCAAACGGGCCTTGGGCGCATTTGCACCAACTGTCGAATTGTTGGGCGTAGTTGCTGGGCAGTTGGTGGGAGTTTAGCCCAACTCTGTTAGCAATTGGTATTTCCAAGGTGGTGCAGATCATGTGTCAAGGCATATCTTGACAGATCGCAAGTTCGGGATTTAGCGCATGCGCTTATCCCAAATTTGTGGGCAATTCCAAATGCTGTATCGCAGTGTATTCTCAGAGTATACCATCAGATCCTCTGCAAAATCTGTTCCCTTATCATACACCATTGATGACATGGACTTTTCACCATGTTCTCCTGTCCGCTTTGAGCGATAATAACTATCACACTGTCAGACTGTATTGTTCAGGTTAAACTATTAGTTACAATTTATTTGCAAGTGATATCCTACAGCAGCAGAAACTAATAGTAAAATATCTGATTTACTCAATGCAAATCTTGTATATTCAGTAGCTCCTTTCAATAACTTGAGGATTCGGTCTCTGATGAATTGGTTTGTAGCCAAGACTTTATGGAACCCTTTCTTTGGTATAGCTCATATGGAAATGGACAGACAAAACAGAGAACTAACAAATTCAGGATTGTAGTCCAGTTGTGTTCCTATTTATTCTTTGAAGTCAGGTTGGACAGAATTGAAGATCAAAGGCGCTCTTTCACAAATAGGAAATGGAGAGATTAATTATTTCTTCCAATTGAGTCTCTAATAGTATCAACCTGTCATGTTTCCTAATTATAATCTGAAATTGGGAGTAAACACTTTGAACAATTATTATGAGCATTATGGATTTCTTGTGACAGGCCCAATGACACTAGTATGGCACTTGAGTAACATAAAAACACCTGAAGGGGATGAAATTGGACAAGAGTGGGGACAAAGAGATATTAATAGAAGAAGTGAATGGGCAAAACTGTGGTAAATAGATTTCAATGTAGGCAAATGTGAGGTCATTCACTTTGGACCTAAAAAGGATAGAACAGGGTACTTTCCAAATGGTGAAAAGCTAAAAACAGTGGAGGTCCAAAAAGACTTGGGGTTCAGGTACATAGATCATTAAAAGGCCATGAACAGATACAGAAAATCGTCAAAAAGGCCAATGGAATGCTAACCTTCATATCTAGAAGACTAGAGTGCAAAGTGATAGAAGTTAATCTGCAGTTATACAAAACCTGGTTTGACCACACCTGGAGTACTGGAGTACTGTGAGCAGTTCTGGGCACCACACCTGAGAAAAGATATATTGGCCTTGGAGAGAGTGCAGTGTAAGTTTACCAGAATGATACCCAGACTTCAAGGGTAAGTTATGAGGAAAGATTACGCAAATTAGTGTTGTATTCCCTGAAATTTAGGAGGTTAAGGGGTGATTTGATCGACGTTTTTGTGATATTAAAGGGAACAGATAGGGTAGATAGAAAGAACCTATTACCGCTGGTTGGGGAGTCTAGGACTAGGGGGCATAGGCTAAAACATCAGAACCAGGCCTTTCAGGAGTGAAATTAGGAAACACTTATACACACAAAGGGTGGTAGAATTTTGGAATTCCCATCTGCAAATGGCAATTGATGCTGGGGGTCAATTGTTAATTTTAAGTCTGAGATTGACAGATTTTTGTTAACCATTTAGGTCACAGATCAGCCATGATCTCTTTGAATGTCGGAACAGGGGCTAAATGGCTTCCTCCTGTTCCTATGTTCCTATGACACAAAACAGGTGGAATCATATTTGCTGACGGTTTTACAACACACCCGATATTCAGTTCTAATCAAGTCAAACTTGACCAGACCAGGTAGGGACATCAATACAAGCTGGCTGCCTCTCCACGAAACTAATGACTATCCTCACATAGATTTGTGTACTGTTTTTATCCTCCAAAATGAAGACAAATGAACTACATGTAAATATACAACGAGTACACCTCAGGCATTACTTTCTTGGCCAACTTTGTTAGACTGGAGACGGCAGAAGACCCAACCAAATGTGGGCAATTTGAAAACAAAAAAAGAACTGAAGTAAATCCTACCCAACTAAACTCGGCAGCGGCTAGCCATGCGGGAGTCCCTTCGGCCTGGGATAGGTGTGGGAGAATGCGGCATCTGAACGGCGGGGGAGGGAGGGAGAAAGCTCAACGCGGCAGGCTGAGGGGGGCTGGGGGTGGTGGGTGGTGAACGCGGCATCTTAACGGGGGGGGAGGGAGGGGGAAGGTTCAACGTGGTAGGCTGGAGGGGGGGGGTTGCTGGGGGTGGTGGGTGGTGAACGTGGCATCTTAACGGGGGGGGGGGAAGAGAAGAGATCCACAGCGGGCCTGCCCCAGCCGGTGCGGGAGTCCCTTCGGCCAGGGCTAGGTGCGGGAGGAAGGCTAGTCTGAAGACATCTGAACGGAGGGAGGGAGAAGGCTCAACGCGGCAGGCTGGGGTGGGGGGGCTGGGGATGGTGGGTGGTGAAGGGGGGCAGGGGCTGATTGCCAATGTTAATAAGCCATTGAGCATGCACGACCGCTCCAATGCGCATGCGCAATGCTGCCGGCACTCAGACGCTGGACCCTAGCCCCACCCCCCTGCCAGCTCTGCTTACCCAGCACAGCCCTAGCTCCACCCCCTCTCATTCTGCTGCACCACGCTGCGGCTGAAGAAAACCCGAGGATCGGCCAGAATTGTAAGTGACCTTTTCGACGCACTTTTTCTTCCAGAAAGTCGGCGCACCTCACGGAGGTGCGTCGTTTTTGCAGCGTGGGGAACCTTGAGCCCACTTGTGGGGAAGAGCAGAACTAGAGGCCGTCAATATAAGATAGTCACCAAGAAATCAAATCGGGAATTCAGAAGAAATTCTTTACCCAGAGATTGGTGAGAATGTGGAACTCACTACCACAGGGAGTGGTTGAAGAGAATTGTGTAGATGCATTTAAGGGAAATCTAGATAAGCATAAAAGGGAGAAGGGAATAGAGGGTTATGCTGATAGAGTTAGAAGAGGAAAGTCAGGAGGGTCAAGTGGAGCATAAATACTGGCATGGACTGGTTAGGCCAATGGCCTTTTTCTGTGTTGTACATCCTATGTAATCCTATGATTGGAGTCTTTCCCTACATAGAACAGGAATCCAGTCATACCAAATGTGAGAGGTTTTCTCAAGAAATATATACTGTAGACAGGAGAAACTGTGGTAATCGTTCCGCTGACTGGAACCCTTCTCTAGGCCTTGAGGGTAACACCATCACATCATGCTATGATTGTACAAAGAGGGCTAAAATCTGAAGCCTGGCTGTTACTTAGAGCAGTGCTGGAAGATAACAATTCATAAAACATTGGCTGAAATACGCTTCCCAGTTACCAAAAGCATTAAAATCCAGCTCCAACTCTCCATAAAGGCCACTTAAAGTCCCTTCAAAGGTGATCGCTGGAGAGAATTCTTGCCATCCAATCTTTAAATACTCCTGCATTAAACTGTTTAATTGTCCATTCATAGATGTAATGAACAGTCCTCTGGATTGCTATTGCCTGTGATCTCTCTGGATAATATTACCCCAGGTGGGAACATTATAGCTCACTTCTTACCAGCATTGCAATTTTTGCAATTGATTTCGACTGTTAATAAAAGCGCATGATATAGCAGCGTGACACAGGCATAAGACAGTGTAGTGTAAAAAAATAACTTGTTAAAGGTAAGCTCTGTGGCAGCAAGATATACAGATCTGTCACAGTGTCCCCCCCACCACAACCCCCCCTCTTAATTTCAATGTGACTTGCTGCAATCAATTTAGAATGGATTTTGAAGTATTAATGTTTTACACAGGAACTGCATGGGAATGTGCCAAGTTGAAACTGATAGATTTTGGACTGAGCACAACATGAGTTTTAATCATTTTTCCATCTACAATTAGCTCTGAGGCTCAGGCATGGCCAGCATCATGTAGGTTCTTGTGCTTAGTAACATGTCTGCTTTCAGAAAGGTTATTGAAAGCATTTCTATTTGATTGAACCACTGCATCAAGGAGGAATGTAAAAGCAGCATGTCTCAAAGATTTGTTAAATTACACAGGTAATTTAATGCACAAATGTTCCAAAAAAAACAACTCTTGGAACATTTCAAAAGATGTCATCATCTAATTGATGTGTTTAAAAGTTATTGAAAGTTGGCATGCAGGTACAGCAGGCGGTGAAGAAGGCAAATGGTATGTTGGCCTTCATAGCTAGGGATTTGAGTATAGGAGCAGGGAGGTCTTACTGCAATTGTACAAGGCCTTGGTGAGGCCTCACCTGGAACATTGTGTTCAGTTTTGGTCTCCTAATCTGAGGAAGGACGTTCTTGCTATTGAGCGAGTGCAGCGAAGGTTCACCAAACTGATTCCCGGGATGGCAGGACTGACATATGAGGAGAGACTGGATCGACTCGGCCTGTATTCACTGGAGTTTAGAAGGATCAGAGGGGATCTCATAGAAACATATAAAATTCTGACAGGACTGGACAGGTTAGATGCTGGAAGAATGTCCCCATTGTTGGGGAAGTCCAGAACCAGGGGACATAGTCTAAGGATAAGGGGTAAGCCATTTAGGACTGAGATGAGGAGAAACTTCTTCACTCAGAGAGTTGTTAACCTGTGGAATTCCTTACCGCAGAGAGTTGTTGATGCCAGTTCATTGGATATATTCAAGAGAGAATTAGATATGGCCCTTACGGCTAAAGGGATCAAGGTGTATGGAGAGAAAGTAGGAAAGGGGTACTGAGGTGAATGATCAGCCATGGTCTTATTGAACGGTGGTGCAGGCTCGAAGGGCCGAATGGCCTACTCCTGCACCTATTTGCTATGTTTCTATGTTTCTATGATTAAGAAACAAAGAAAAGAAAGATTTGGATTTCTACAGCGCCTTTCATGACCACCGGATGTCTCAAAGTGCTTTTCAGCCAATGGAGTACTTTTGGAGGTAATCACTGTTGTAATATAGGAAATGCAGCAGCCAATTTGCGCACAGGCAAGCTCCCATAAACAGCAATGTGCTAATGACCAGAAAATGGGCTAAACTTTCCTATCATTTTTGGCGGGTTCTTGGCAATTTTCTCGGCGGTACAGCTCTTTTTCTGCCCGGCGAAAGTTTCCCCCTTAGTTTTTTAATGGTATCACCCAAATATGAAAACGGGACCAAACCACCAATGTGCAATGCTGAGAAAATCGCCAGGGCGTAAGTTTGGCTTCAATGGAAGCCCGTCCAGATCGCCGAGGGAACCGCCCTGTAAAAGCTGCTTAAACAGGGCAGTAGGCGAGTACTTTGCAAAGAAAGGTAAGTTAAAGGTTCTTTCCTTTTTTTAAATTAAAAAAAAGGCGATTAAGTGTAAAAGTGTCTTGGGAATGTTTTTTTTTCAGTTTCCCCCCCCTCCCTAAGCCCAACCCCAGCCTCGGACTAAATTTTTTTAAAAACGCCATTTTACTTAGTTTCCCCTTAACTGCCAAGAAAACAGCCGAGAATAAAGCTGCAAGGCCTATTTTCTCGCCGGGTGATTAGTTTTAATTCGTTTTGACATAAAGGTGTAAATTTTCACCAGCATTACTTACCGAATATTAGCAGTTTTTCTGAGCGGGATATCGGGCACTGAGGGGCTCTCGGGAAAGTCTAGCCCAATATGTTTTTTTGTTATGTTGATTGTGGAATAAATATTGGGAAGGACATTGCGGATAACTCCCATGCTCTTCTTCAAAATAGTGCCATGGGATCTTTTACATTCACTTGAGAGGGCAGACGGTGCCTCAGTTTAATATCACATCTGAAAGACAGCACCCCCTCAGCACTGCAATGGAGTGTCGGCCTAGATTTATGTGTTCAAGTTCCTGGAGTGGGACTTGATCCCACAACCAATTCATGATTCAGAGGCAAGTGTGCTACCCACTGAGCCACAGCTGTACTCACCTTTTGAGCACAAAAGACTAGGCAGAAACTGCAGTGCAGTACTGAGGGAGTGCTGCACTGTTGGAAGTGCCCTCTTTCAGCTGAAATGTTAAACCGAGGCCCCGTCTGCTCTTGCAGGTGATGTAAAAGATCTTATGGCAGTATTTGAAGAAGAGCAGTGCAGTTCTCCCCGGTGTCCCAGCCAATATTTATCCCTCAATCAACATCTTTAAAAACAGATTATCTGATCATTATCACATTGCTGTTTGTGGGAGCTTGCTGTGCGCAAATTGGCTGCCGCGTTTCTTACATTATAACTGTGACTACACTTCAGAAATTGGTTGTAAAGTGTTTTGGGACATCTGGTGGTCATGAAAGGCGCTATATAAATGTAAGTATTTGTTTTTTTGCTTTGATCTGTGCCTTGTTATACGACCCGCATGATATTCAATCCCATCAGATGTGTTGTATAACGGTGGCCGTTGTGATTCTGCCTGTTTTGTGTCCAATTTCATCTCCTAAGATGATTCTATATTACCCAAGTGACATACTAGTGTTACTGGGTCTTGTACACCTCCTCCATCATAATTATGTTCATAATAATTATTCAAAGGTGTTTATTCTCAATCTCAATCGAAGATTATAAATAGAAAACCTGACAGGATAACAGTATTAGAGACAGCCTTTTACACCTTGTCTGCTCAAGTGGAATGGTGGCATAGTGGTTATGTTACTGGACTGAGTTCAAATTTAATAAAAATTCAGTTAATTAAATAAATCTGAAATAAAATATCAGTAATGGTGATCATGAAACTACCAGATTATTGTAAAAACCCATCTGGTTCACTAATGTCCATTAAGGAAGGAAATCTGCCGACCTTACCTGGTCTGGCCTATGTGTGACTCCAGACTCACAGCAATGCTATTGACTCTTCTCTGCCAAGAAAGCCACTCAGTTGTACTCAAGAAGGTGGCTCACCACCACCTTTTCATGGGCAATTAGTGATGGGCAAAAAATGCTGTCCTTGCCAGCGACACCCATGTCCTGTGAATGAAAAATAAGATTAATGTCTCAATTTCCTGACTATTGTGGAAGAAGCACTTTGTCTTGCAGCATCCATCCATGTCCAATTTCACCTATGTTAATTCCTGTCCAAAAGTTACACTTTTAGAAATAAAAAGAAAAAAGACTTGCATAAAAAGCGCCTTTCACGACTACCGGACATCTCAAATCGCTTTACAGCCAATGAAGTACTTTTGGCGTGTAGACACTGTTGTATTAATATTGATGATGGAGCGGATTAGGCAGTGGTCTGTCCAGCAGTCGTCGGCTCCTATCATGGCACCGGTGATGCGCACCTCCTTGCGGTCCCTTGCTCGGATGATGACGTAGTCGAGCAGATGCTTGGAGCGAGGGTGTTGCCATGAGGCGTTGTACTTGTCCCTCTGGCGGAACAAGGTGTTGGTGATGACAAGGTCGTGTTCTAGGCATTTTGTCAGGAGCAGGGTACCGCTTGAGTTGGTTTTCCCTCCTCCCTCTCTGCCGATTACGCCTTCCCAGAGGTCTGTGTACTTACCTCGCCATCGCGCCAACGCTTTTCTCGTTCTTCCTCGCTGCAATACTCCATTTCACTCGCAACAAGCTCCCCGCTGGAGTGGAACTAAAGTATAGAACCAATGGGAACCTGTTCAACCTTTGTCGCCTCCAGGTTAGATCCAAGGTCGTCCCATCCTCTGTCATCGAACTACAGTACGCTGACACCACTTGCGTCTGCGCACATTCAGAAGCCGAACTCCAAACCTTTGTCAACACCTTCACCAAGGCATACGGAGGCATGGGCCTTACACTAAACATCCGTAAGACAAAGGTCCTCCACCAAACTGACCCCACCTCACAGCACTGCCCCCCCGATCATCAAAATCCACAGCGCGGCCTTGGGCAAGGTGGACCATTTTCCATACCTCGGGTGCCTACTATCAGCAAGGGCAGATATTGATGACGAGGTCCAACACCGCCTCCAGTGTGCCAGTGCAGCCTTCGTTTGCCTGAGGAAGAGAGTGTTTGAAGACCAGGACCTCAAATCTGGAACCAAGCTTATGGTCTACAGGGCAGTAGTGATACCTGCCCTCCTATATGGCTCAGAGATGTGGACCAAATACAGTAGACACCTCAAAGCGCAGGAGAAATACCACCAGCGCTGCCTCCGCAAGATCCTGCAAATCCATTGGGAGGATAGACACACCAACGTCAGTATTCTCGATCAGGCCAACATCCCCACCATCGAAGCACTGAGCACACTTGACTAGCTCTGTTCAGGGGGGCCACATCATCCGCATGCCTGACACAAGACCCCCAAAGCAAGCGCTCTACTCGGAACTCTGAGATGGCAAGCGAGCCCTAGGTGGGCAGAGGAAACGTTTCAAGGATACCCGCAAAGCCTCCATGATAAAGTGCAACATCTCCACTGATACCTGGGAATCCCTGGCCCAAGACCACCCTAAGTGGAGGAAGAGCATCCGGGAGGGCGCTGAGCATCTCGAGTCTCGTAGCCGAAAGCATGCAGAAACCAAATGCAGACAGTGGAAGGAGCGTGCAGCAAATCAGACTCCCCAACCACACTTTCCTTCAACCACTGTCTGTCCCACCTGTATTGGACTGTGCAGTCACCTGAGAACTCACTTTTAGAGTGGAAGCAAGTCTTCCTCGATTTCAAGGGACTGCCTATGATGATGACTGTTGTAATATGGGAAATGTTAAATAGTAACAAGTACACAGATTTGCCCAAGAACTAAGCCATTCCGTCAGATATCGAGTGACTAAATAACCTGTATCAAGTATAACTATGGACTAAATTTTCCCCAAGGCCGTTTTTTGCCATATTTCAAGAGTTTCCCACCCTTTCTTTTGGCCCCGACTACTCCAAAAAAAAAAATTGAAAGTTTCCCGTTCTAATTTTTTTAATTGGCGCCACGCAGCCTGCCCTTTAGCTTCAGGGGGTAGGCCCCAATGTCTGCGTCGAAAAAAGGATAGTCCCAATTGTGCACATGCATGGAAAAAAAAAATGACGTTTTTTATGTGACTGCTATGGGCGCGCATGCCCAGTACATCTCCCGGTCTGCATTCGGCCATTTTTAAAGAGCCAGTTGTGTGTGAGATCTTGTGAGAACTTTAATTCTCAATCAAAAAAATCAGAGCTGCAATATGCAATGCGGCTCAAGGACCAAAAATTTCTCACAAGAGAAAGTGGAGGCACTAGTTACTGTACCCGAGGCCAGATGGCAGGACCAGCAGAGGTCACATAAACGTTTCACCAAAAGAAATGAAGAAACGCTGGAACCAACTTGCAGAAGATTACTTTGCAATGGTGACCACCCCAAGGTCTGGAAGCCAGCGCAAAAAGAAGTGGCTGGACCTTGGTCAAGTGGTTAGTGTAAGTAATATTTTCATTTATTCACTGGAATTGCAATTGTGCATGTGACCATCTGCATGAGCCACCCAGCAGAAAGTCACCCTCTCTAAAAAGTTATATTTTCATCTTTGCAGAAGAAGGTGGCACACAACAAAAGAGAGAGAACTCAAACAGGAGGAGGCCCAGCACATCTGCACCCACTGACACAGTTGGAAGACAGGGTCGCTGCTTTGATGGGTCCTGCCTGGAGAAAAGCAACCACCACTGCACAAGCTGGGCCCACACTCGAGGGGGAGGGTAAGTCCTGCAAATTCCACATTCTGGTTTTGCTAAAAGTTAAGCCATGCTTCGGTTCATGAGGATGTCTCTGTCAGCTACGCTTCGGTTGATGCAATGTGCTATCATTCATCGTGGTCCTTCAAATCAGCCTGCTGCCTGCGCTATGTGAGCCTACTCATGCCACCCTGCCCCCTCCTCTGCTGTCAATCATTTGACTGTTCTGTTATATTTTGCAGAACTTGAGTCCAATCCTGATGATGCAGGAGAAGATTCAGACGCAGATGAGCCTGAAGAGGAGAACATCTTCCAAACTCACCTTCCAGACCAAGAGCATGGGGGTGAGGGGAAGGGGGTGGGGCAGGGGGATGAGGAGGATGAAGCCCTCACTGGTGTACTTACTCTGGAGAAACTGCTGGTGCCGCCCATTGAGGTGCCAGCCCCTTTCCTAAGTGGTACGATTGTTGGGACATTCCATGGTTTCACACATTCTGAGGCTGCGGGTTCCAGTGTGATGCAATGAGCTACACCCAGGGTGAGGAGGGGAAGGAGAGCTCAACAGCGCTATCCTGAGGTACAGGATGTAATCGATGTGGTTCAGATGATGGCAATGTGTGGAGAGCATTGACCTTACGTGATCACTCCTGGACACCATCAGTGGGGTGGGTGATGCGGTATCGGGACTGTTGGGAGAAGTAACAACACTCTCACGAGAAATGGGAACACTATCTGGGCACATGATGGAGGGAATGTCGCAGGTAGCTGATACACTGTCAGTAAATATGAGCGAGGGAATGTTGCAGGTAGTTGAAACACTGTTGAGGCACATGAGGGAGGGAATGTTGGAGTTAGCTGCTGCAATAAGGGAACATGCCCAGACCCCGCGGCCATTGACGGAATCAACTGCCACTCCCACTCCAATCCCCAGACCAACCTCTGAAGAGGCCCAAGCCAGGCCTTCCACATTACCTCCTGCCCACGTCCCCCATCAAGAAGAGTGCATTACCCGAGATGCTTGAAAGAATAAGCTTGGTACCAACCCGAGAAACGCTGCGCCATTGCCTGCGGGCAGGGGTGGAGTCACCAAGGCCAAGCGTAGTGGGTGGTCTTAGAATAAGGTGGAGGAGAGATGGGTGCAGCCTTTCTTTTCTGCTGTTGTTGTTGTTGTTGTTATTATTATTGTTGTTACTGTTGTAACTATTCTCAAATGAAAAGTTTTTGTAAGTGATGTAAATTAACAAGTTTAAAAGTTTGTAAGTGATCTTAAAGTTTATAAGTGATCTTAACTGAAAACTTTAAAGTTTGATACAATGATATTTTTATTAAAGTTAAGTTAAGTACAGACAAGTGTTAAACTTTTGAATAAAATATATTTTAAATTATAACTGAATCATTTCCATTATTTGTTCCATTATTAACACAACTTTTTGAACTAAAGACGAACCATTTCCATCATTTGTTCCATTAACACAACATAACATTACGGAACAAGTCCAAACAGTAACATGGACCATTTGGAATAGTTGCCGCTGAGCCTTCAGGCAGCAAAGCATTTACGGGTGAGCTGCTAGCGCAAGGCTCGAGCAATCGTTAAAGGGGCATGACGGCCCGCCCTCCTCCACTGTCATGCTCCAGGTTCAGGTAGTTGCATGGCTTCCTCGTCCTCCTCCTCATCATCTGCATCTTCCTCCTCATCAGCCACTCTCATCTCAGGTGGGTCTTCTCCTATCAGCTGCTACTGCCTCATGATGGCTAAGTTGTGCAGCATGCAGCAGACAACAGTGAACTGACCGACAATCTCAGGGGAGTATCGCAAGTAGCCTTCAGAATGGTCCATGCATTGTAAATGCTGTTTCAAGATGCCAATGGTCCTCTCTATTATGCTGCACGGTGCAATGTGCGACATGTTGTATTCCCGGTCAGCTTCCGTCTGGGCTACGTGTAGGGGCGTCATGAGCCAGGTGGCGAGGCCGTACCCTTTGTCTCCCAGTAGGCAGCTCTGCCCTTCTTGCTGCTGCTGAAACATGGCAGATATAATGCTCTCGCATAGGATGAACGCATCATGGGTGCTCCCAGGGTATCTCGCATCAACTGACATGATGCGATGCATGTCATCACAGACGAGCTGCATATTCACAGAGTGGAAGCCTTTTTTGTTCCTGTACATCTCGGAATCCTCCAAAGGTGCTCGCAAGGTGATGTGGGTACAGTCAATGCAGCCCTGTACCTTTGGGAAGCCAGCAATCCTGGAGAAGCCCACAGCCCTGTCACTCATTGCCTGGGCGGTCATGGGGAAATTTATGTAATCATTCCTCCGGGCATATAGTGCAGCAGTCACCTGCCGAATGCAGATATGTGTTGCATGTTGAGAAATGGCACACACATCCCCAGTTGTGGCCCGGAATGATCCAGATGCATAAAATGAAAGTGCAGCTGTAACCTTCACTTCAACTGACAAAGCAGTCCTCCTGATGCTTCTAGGTTGCAGGTCTGCTTTTATTAACTCACAGATATTGGTTACAACTTCTTTGCAGAAACTCAGCCTTATCACACAGTCTGCATCATTCAGGTGCAGATATGAACACCTGTCTCAATATACCCAATGTGGGTAAGGCCTCCTGCCCATCATCCTACCTGCTCTGAGGTTCCTCACCTGATGATATCTAATCAATCTTCTCCTCCGCAGCACAATCATGCAGAAGCCTTGCACGAGGCGTTGTCAATATTGCCCCATAATTTAATTGTAGCTTTGCAAGAAGCTCAAAACAGCAGGAGAAAGCACTCACACTTTATTTCCTCTCTCTCTCTCTCTCCCCAAGATCAATGCCCTAGTATGGACCACACCCTGGTCTGCACATACATAAGAACATAAGAACATAAGAAATAGGAGCAGAAGTAGGCCATACGGCCCTTCGAGCCTGCTCTGCCATTTAACACGATCTTGACTGATCCGATTATGAACTCAGGTCCATTTTGCTGCCCACTCCCCATAACCCCTTATTCCCTTGTCGATTAAGAAACTGTCCATCTCTGTCTTAAATTTATTCAATGATCCAGCTTCCACAGCTCTCTGAGGCAGCGAATTCCACAGATTTACAACCCTCTGAGAGACGAAATTCCTCCTCATCTCAGTTTTAAAAGGGTTCTAAGATTATGTCCCCTGCTTCTAGTCTCCCCTATCAGTGGACACATCCTCTCTGCATCCACCTTGTCAAGCCCCATCATAATCTTATATGTTTCGATAAGATCACCTCTCATTCTTCTGAATTCCAATGAGTAGAGGCCCAACCTACTCAACCTTTCCTCATAAGTCAATCCCCTCATCTTTGGTCAACCTAATGAACCTTCTCTGAACTGCCTCCAAAGCAAATATATCCTTTTTTAAATATGGAAACCAAAACTGCACGCAGTATTCTAGGTGTGACCTCACCAATACCTTAATTAGCTGTAGCAAGACTTCCCTGCTTTTATAATCCATCCCCTTTGCAATAAAGGCCAAGATTCTATTGGCCTTCCTGATCACTTGCTGTACCTGCATACTATCTTTTTGTGTTTCATGCACCAGGACCTCCAGGTCCCGCTGTACTGTAGCATGAGAAATAGGCTTGCTTAGAACGGGAAGCTAAGCATTCAATAAAGAAACAAAGCTTAATGCAATTGTTTAATTTTTGATTTTTTTCAAAGTACCACGCCACCATCGAATGTCTCCTCACCGGGCTCAAGTGTTGGCTGGCAGAATCGCTCTCTCGTTCAGACACGGGGGCTCAGTGTCCACCAACCCCCCACCCGCCCCCCCCCCCCACCCGGGCTTCTTTTAAAGATGCTGCATAGCCTAAGGGTTCTCATCCCTTCAGTTCGGCTTCCACCCCACCCCACTCCACTCGGGCTTCTTTTGAAGCCTTGTCCTGAGCCCCTGTGTCTGGGCGAGGGACTGATTCTACCAGCTGACACTCTGACCCTCAAGCTCAGTGAGGAGACGTTTGGTGGTGGTGTGGTACTTTGAAAAAAATCAAAAGTTAAACAAATGCTTTAGACTTCCATTTTCTCCCTTTTGACTTTGAAAAAATTAAGCTTCATGATGCATAGTCTTTGCCTTCTTGACTCCCTCCAAAACTTCGTCTAAAAACAATGGCGTCTTTCTGCACCGATTTTTTAATGTACGCGGGTTTTTCTTAAGTGCCCAGAAGGTTTTTTGGGAGTGGTCACATACGCCGTCCTAGGGGAAATGTAAGTTGGCCAAACTTGCTTAAATGTGAAAAACTGCTGCAGACATCAGGTTACGCCCCCATGACGCAAAAAATACTAACCTAAAAAAAATCGTAACTAACTGAATTACGCTGGCGCAGAAACTTTGGGGAAACTTGGATATTTTAATTTACGCCAAAAAAAGCGGCACACGCCAAAAAACGGTTCAGATAATGGGAAAATTGAACCCATTAATAAATGTAAACTGAAGCATATATGATGATATTAAAACACTTATCCAAATTGGATTTCTCCACTTTAGTTAATCTAATCATCGGTTGACTGACTGACTGGGTCTTGAAGGAGATGTGCTGCAGCGTTTACCCAGATCTATGGCGAGGAAGTGGAGATAAAATAGTGAGTAACATTTAGACAAATGAGGACTATAAATGTTCGGGAAACTAACCGTAAGCAAAAGATTACTGCCTGTCAACACTAAATGCTGAATACGATTTGGAAATGAGCTCTTTGTTGGGTGCCATGGTTACTGGTTGTATTTATGCTCCAAAGCACCATTCTGTGTCATAGCAAGTTGTGCAATTTGTGCCTGCAATGTACTTGGATGAGAAAAAAAAATCTAGAGATCCCTGTAGGCTGCATTAATGATCTTCCAGACACTTAGAAGAAGCTGTGCTATAAACCTACACATTGGTTGATGCAGAAAAGCGACATTAAAGGTGAGTTGTAAATAAAAAGAAATGACCCTTAACACTGGAAATTCTTCCACAGACACAACTAAATCCAATATTCTTCAGCGTTTTCCCCAAAAAATACATTTTCTGGAAGGAGTTATTCCTTATTGCTGTTGAAAACAAGACAGGAAAAATAAATGCCCACAATCTTTGAGCTTGTTCGCGAGAATTATACCAATAAGCAAAGATAGGGGGTATAGAAAATCCTGAATTAGCACCTCTGGGACCATTGTAAAATCTTCAGCACACTGTCGGGAGGTCCCATGTGGAGCTATGGTTTTTCTTCAATTATTGCAATTGAGGCTGGGCACAAATGCGATAATAAAGATGGACGCGCCTTTAGCCTGGTCCAAAGCGCTTTACAGCCAGTGAAGTATAATTTCTGAAGTATAGTCATTGTTGTAATGTAACCAATTTGAATACAGAAATCTCCCACAAACAGCAATGTGATCTGTTTCAGTGATAAATATTGTCCAGGGCACCAGGGAGAAATCTCCAACTTTTCCTCGAAATAGTGCCCTGGGATCGTTTGCGTCCACTTAAGAGAGCAGGCGGGGTCTCGTTTCAACATCTCATCTGAAAGACGGCACCTCTGACAGAGCAGCACTAGATTTTGTAATTTTTTTGCTCAAATTGGGAATTGAAAGCTGTTATGTATGGAGAAAGAGTCAGACTGAACACTGTGAGCTCAAAGTAAAGTGTGACCGTAGTCTTTTATTGCAGGTCTCCAGAGTGCCTCTCCTTAAATACGTGTGCTCTCAAGGGATTATGGGATCTCTTGGGACTCCAGGGGATGAGCCCTCTGGTGGCTGTACAGAGTAAATACAATTCCACATATATAACAACACTCCCCCACCCCCCAAAGTCAATAGTGTAACTATTTACAATATGAGTCGATCTGGGCCCTTCTTGCCCTGGTTGATCGTCTCGGTGTGAAAGTTGGTGTTGTTGAATCATTTGTTGGGCCCTTGCTGGGCTGCTATGCAGCTGGCCTTGCTGGGCTGCCTGCTGTGGATGATGGGTTCTGCTTCGTGGTCAACCGTGGTGCCGGTTGCCACTGGTGTGTATGTTGGGGGATCGAAAAAGGTTGGGTCCAAGGAGGGTTGCTCAGGATAGTCCGTAAATCTTAGTTTGATTTGGTCCAAGCATTTCCGGTGAATGAGTCCATTTGAAAGTTTGACCCGAAACACCCTGCTCCCCTCTTTGGCCATGATAGTGCCGGGAAACCACTTGGGACCTTGTCCATAATTTAATACAAATCCAGGATCATTGATTTCAATCTCGCGTGACACATTTGCACTATCATAGTATGCACTTTGTTGAAGCCTGCTCTCTGCCTGTTCATGTAGATCAGGGTGAACTAACGAGAGCCTTGTTTTAAGTGCTCTTTTCATGAGCAGTTCAGCAGGTGGGATCCCAGTGAGTGAGTGGGGTCTCGTCCGATAGCTAAGCAGGTCTCGGGATAGGCGAGTTTGCAGTGAGCCTTCAGTTACCCTCTTCAAGCCTTGCTTGATGGTTTGCACTGCTCTCTCTGCCTGACCATTGGACGCTGGTTTAAACGGGGCATAAATTCTTTGAACTCAACACTGGTAAAACATGGCCCATTGTCGCTCACCAGGACATCGGGTAAGCCATGTGTGGCAAACATGGCCCGCAGGCTTTCAGTAGTGGCAGCGGACGTGCTAGCCGACGTTATCTCACATTCAATCCACTTGGAGTATGTGTCTACAACCACAAGGAACATTTTACCCAAGAACGGGCCTGCATAGTTGACGTGTACCCTAGAGGGCCAAGACCATACATAAACCTAGCGGCACCTCCCTGGGTACGTTGCTTAACTGCGAGCATGTATTACATCTGTGAACGCAGGACTCTTAAGTCCGCATCGATACCGGGCCACCACACGTGGGATCTGGCTATCGTTTTCATCATTACGATGCCTGGGTGAGTACTGTGGAGGTCATTGATGAAGGTGTCTCTGCCCTTCTTGGGGACCACTACTCGATTGCCCCACAGAAGGCAGTCTGCCTGTATAGACATTTCATCTTTGTGCCGCTGGAACGGCTTTATCTCTTCCTCCATTTCCACTGGGCCAGCTCCCGTGAAGCACACAACTTTTGACTATAGATAATAAGGGGTCCTGGCTTGTCCAAGTTTTGATCTGCCAGGCAGTGACGGGTGATTGCTCACTCTTAAATGCTTCCATAACCATGGCTAGATTTGCGGGCTGCGCCATTTCCACTCCTGTGGTGGGCAATGGCAGCCTACTGAGAGCATCGATACAGTTTTCTGTGCCTGGCCTGTGGTGGATGGCGTAGTTGTATGCGGACAATGTGAGCGGCCATCTCTGGATGCGGGCCGATGCGTTGGTATTTATCCCTTTACTCTCGGAAAACAGGGATATAATTGGCTTATGGTCAGTTTCCAATTCAAATTTTAGCCCAAACAGGTATTGATGCATTTTCTTTCCCCCTTAGTCACATGCTAACGCTTCTTTTTCAATCATGCTGTAGGTTCTCTCAGCTTTAGACAGACTCCTGGATGCATAAGCAACCGGTTGCAGTTTCCCGAAATCATTAGCTTGTTGTAATACACACCTGACACCATATGATGACGCATCACATGCTAGTACCAAATGCTTACATGGATCATACAACACAAGCAATTTGTTTGAGCACTTCGAGCGTTTTAACTTGAGCCCCAAGCGGTTGATTCGACTAAGAACCTCCTCCAGGTTCTGCAGGTGCTCAACCGTGTTCCAACCTGTGACCAAGATGTCATCCTGGAAGACCACAGTGTGCGGGACCAACTTCAGTAAACTTTCCATGTTTCTCTGGAATATCGCCGCCGCTGATCGAATTCCAAACGGGCACCTGTTATAAACAAAAAGGCCCTTGTGCGTGTTGATGCAGGTGAGAGCCTTCGATGATTCCTCCAGTTCCTGCGTCATGTAGGCTGAAGTCAGATCCAGCTTCGTGAACATCTTTCCTCCCGCCAGCGTTGCAAAGAGGTCATCGGTCTTTGGTAGTGGGTATTGGTCCTGCAGGGAGAAACGATTAATAGTTACTTTGTAATCGCACCAGATTCTGATGGTGCCATCTCCCTTGAGGACTAGGACAATAAGACTGACCTACTCGCTGAACTCGATCGTTGAAATGAAGCCCTCTCTTTGCAGCTGGTCTAGCTCGATCCCTATCCTTTCTCTCATCATGTACGGTACTGCTCTCGCCTTGTGATGGATGGGTCGCGTCCCTGGAATTAGGTGGATCTGCACTTTTGTTCCTTGGAATTTCCCGATGCCTGGTTCGAACAGCGAAGGAAATTTGTTTAAGACCTGGGCACATGAAATGTTATCAGCGGGCGATAGCGCTTGGACATCGTCCCAGTTCCAGCGTATCTTTCCCAGCCAGCTCCTGCCGAGCAGTGTGGGACCATCGCCCGATACCACTCAGGGTGGTATCTTGTGCACCGCTCCATCGTAGGAGACCTTTACGGCAGCATTGCCGATTACAGGAATCGGTTCTTTTGTGTAAGTTCTTACTTTCGTGCGAACTGGAGTTAAGACTGGCCTTGAGGCCTTATTGCACCACAAACTTTCAAAAGTCTTTTTGCCCATGATGGACTGGCTCGCGCCCGTGTCCAGCTCCATTGAAAGCAGGAGTCCATTTAGTTCAACATTCAGCATTATCGGGGGGACAATTCGTGGCAAATGTGTGCACCCCATGTACCTCTGCCTCCTCTTTCTGAGGCTCTGATTTGTCGTGATCCTCCGTGGATCTGTCCTCCTCTGCAACATGGTGGTTTGCAAGTTTAACAGACTTAGCAGCTCGCCTGCACTCTCGTTGCAGGTGTCCCATTGTTCCATAGCCCTTGCAAACGTACTCTTTGAATCGGCATGAATGGAAACGATGATCACCCCTGCAGCATCAACAAGGTGTTAATGGCCTTGCATTCATCACCCTTGATGGTGGACCCTGAGTCATCTGCGGATGTGCAGTATGTATGATCTGCCCTGTGATTATGATTTGAAAACAACATCAATTTGTTCACAGTACTTGTAGCAGCACTTGTGTGCTGAGAGATTTGCTTCGTTTTTTCACTGGTGGCAATGAACGCCTGGGCTATCGCTATGGCCTTACTCAAGGTTGGGGTCTCTACAGTCAAAAGTTTGCGAAGTATGGTTTCGTGGCCAATGCCAAGTACGAAAAAGTCTCTGCGCATGTGCTCCAAATGTCCTTCAAATTCGCAATGTCCTGCAAGGCGTTTTAGCTCGGCAACATAACTCGCCACTTCCTGGCCTTCAGACCTTTTGTGGGTGTAGAACTGGTACCTCACCATCAGAACGCTTTCCTTCGGGTTCAAATGCTCTCGGACCAGTGTGCACAAATCGTTGTACGATTTTTCCGTGGGTTTCGCTGGAGTGAGCAGATTCTTCATGAGGCCATACGTTGGTGCCCCACAGGCGGTGAGGAATATTGCCGTTCGTTTGGCAGCACTCCCTTCCCCACCTAGCTCGTTGGCCATGAAGTATTGGTCGAGTCGCTCCACAAAAGTTTCCCAATCATCTCCTTCTGAAAATTTCTCCAGGATGCCCACTGTTCTCTGCATCTTTGGGTTTGCTATCTGTATCTCATCGCCAGTTGTGTATGGAGAAAGAGTCAGACCGAACACTGTGAGCTCAAAGTAAAGTGTGACCGTAGTCTTTTATTGCAGGTCTCCAGAGTGCCTCTCCAATCTGTGAAGCCTCCTTAAATACCTGTGCTCCCAAGGGATTATGGGATCCCTTTGGACCCCAGAGGATGAGCCCTCTGGTGGTTGTACAGAGTAAATACAAGTCCACATAAATAACAAAACCAAGAGCCTTCTGACCCAGAGCTGGGAGTGCTACCCACTGAGCCAAGCGTGAAGGAATTGATGAAAATGTCTTAATGGTGCATACGGAGCAAACTGAACCCACGGCATAGAAAAAAAAGCACCGGTAAACAAAAATATACGGGCTTATGTTTATTTTAATACAAGTGAAACAACAATTTTAATTAAATACCTCTGACTATAATAAAGAGCAAACACTTTAGATGACAAGGAAAATTTTGTTTCAGACTTATAGTTCAGACATAGAGGAGTAAGTTAATTAAATTTAATTGTAACAAAAGACTGGCAGGCAAAGTAATGAGGGATCAAAATAATTATTAAATTATCGGCCAAAAACAAGCACTGATTAAAGACACGGATTTTTTAATAAAATATATGTAACTCAGTTTGGAAAGTATATTTGCATGCACTGCTGGTAGATTTTGGCCATCCTATTTATTAACAGTTGTGCTTGATTAATTATTACATTAATTTCATTTATTATGACAAATTCGTAACATGAAGGGAGCAGGACAGAAGTGCTGGTTTGTTTTTAGATCTTTTAAGCACTGAGGAAGATTAAACCAATTTTACACAGGTTACAATGGGCCTGAATTCGCGGCTCCGATGGGCGTGTATGAGGGGTGCACGTGCCCATAGGGGCCACGCAAATTCCAGGTTTGGGAATGCGAAGCACATACGCCTAAACCCAGAACTTGCGATCTGACAAGAATCCTCTTGACCAATCGCACGCGATTGGAGGCAAAGGGTCTGCGCGGGCAGAGAGTTGGGCTATTTGCCCAACTTCTGCCCAGCAAGTGCCCATGAAATTCTTATGTCTTGGAAAAGAAGATTTATCAGCAATAAAAAGCTGATTTATCAGCAATCTTTCATTGTGTCAGCTGTGGCTCAGTGGATAGCACTCTTAGCCTCTGAGTCAGAAGGTTGTAGGTTCAAGTCCCAATCCAGGGTAACACTCCAGTGCAGTGCCGAGGGAGTGCTGCACTATTGAAGGTGCTGTCTTTCAGATGAAATGTTAAACTGAAGCTCTGTGTGTTCTTTCAGGTGGACGTAAAAGATCCCATGGCACGATTTCAAAGAAGAGCAGGTGCCCTGGCCAATATTTATCCCTCAATCAATGTAACAAAAAGTCAGATTATCTAGCCATTATAACATTGCTGTTTGTGGCAGTTTGTTTGTGTGTAAATTGGCTGCTGTTTTTCCCACATTACAACAGTGACTACACTTCAAAAGTACTTCATTGGCTGTAACGCGCTTTGAGATGTCTGGTGGTCAATAAAGGCGCTATATAAATGCAAGTCGTTCTTTCTTCTCTTTGGTGTGGGGTTTCTGACGTTCTCAGGTCTAGGACTTTAGGAAAGGCGTTCTTGTATGTTCAAAATATTGGATGCAACAAAACCTTTTTGTATTGATATTTTTGTCCATATCTTAGTTATGAGAACAGCGCAGGCTACACGTTCTTGCTGCCGACAGTGAAATTGTGTTTATCTGTGCATGGTAAGAGGAAGGAATTGCTTGGCCTTTATTCTAGCTCTGTCTAACTCTAGACTAGTTCTGAGAAGACTTTGAGGCTGGTCATGATCTTTCTGGCCGAATAAATTGCTGTCCAGAATGGGCAGAGACTGAGTCAAGTAAAAAAGGAAATTTTTAGCTACTTCCCTCTGCTTTGGAAGGGTAGAATTTATTGATTATGATTGGGTTGTGATACAGGTTTTGACTAGGCCCTCTGGCCATCTATTGCATGTGGATGGCATGACTGTTTCATTCCATAAATTTCCCCTCTTTCTCCTCTGTCAGGCTAGATTTTGACCCCAGGCATCTGTTAAATGTTCTGATTGGCCATTGTCATGGTAACAGGCATTATACATACAATGGAGACTGATTATAGTAAAGGAAGAATGAACTGGAATTTCGAAAGCTCCTTTCATGACCTTAGGATGTTTCAAAGTACTTTCCAGCCACTAACATACTTTTGAAGAGTAGTCATTGTTGTAATGTAGAAAACGCGGCAGCCAATTTGTGCACAGCAAGCTTCCACAAGCACCAATGCATTAATGACCAGATTATGGCCTAGAACTTGTGGTCCTGATGATGGAGAACTAGCAGCATTTGCTGTCACTTTGCCTTTGAAACTGACAGCAACGTCAGAATTTAGCACATGCGCAACCTAACGTGGAAACCCTCAAGTTGTGTCAGACATTTTCTGCTCCTCCACAGGCTGTGCAGTACTGTGCACTCCCCGCCCAGAACTGGCAATCAGTGAAATCTGTCCAATCATTTGAAACTGTCATTAAAAGTTAGACCCTTTTGGAGTAGGCGTAACTGGGGTTTTAACAGCATATTGACTGCTAAGCAAAGAATAAGGCCCTGAAAAACTAATTTTAGTTTTGTGGAGTGTCAAATTTATCCATCTTAATAAAAATGTAACATTTTAAGAATCTTCAAAAAAAAAAATAATTTCAAAATTCGCAAGTTTGTCCATCTTTATTTCAGGTTTGCTTTTTCCCCATGTGAGAGCCCCAATCTTTAGTTTTACTCTCTCTAACATTTTTAAAAAGTGAGAATCAAAGGAGCGTACCCACCTCCTGGTTCCTCGGTCTGTGGGAATTCTGCATTGTGATTTGCTGCTCAGATAGCTTGCTGACATCACAGCAGCTCGCATTAGGGATTCCCCATTAACTTGCGATGATTTCAATTGTGCATTGGTAAAGCCCAACTTCTCACCATGGAGATCGTGAGACCTTTGTGGGAAACTTATTTCAAGGCCAGTGGTGAATGCCTTTGCTTCACCACTGACTGCAAATTACGGGCCAATGAGTTTTTTAGTGATGTTGATTGAGCGATAAATATTAACCAGGATTCAAGGGAGAACTCTCCAGACCTTATTTGAAATGTTGGCCATGGGATCTTTTACGTCCATCTGAGAGAGCAGACGGGGCCTCGGTTTAATATCTCATCTGAAAGACGACACCTCCGACAGTGCAGCACTCCCTCAGTACTGCACTGGGAGTGTCAGCCTGGATTTTGTGCTCAAGTCTCTGGAGTGGAATTTAAATCCACAACCTTCTGACTCAGAGGCGAGAGTGCTACTCATTGAGCCACAGCTGACACTCTAGGGAGTGTGCTAAGGAGTAGGGAGGATGTTTACTGTGTCCGTTAGGTTGCAACTGACTTGGAAGTAACCAGAGCAGTTTTAACTCGGTAAGGTGGAGTTTCCTGGCCAGCTGTTGCAAAATCATGATTTGTCATCACAGAGTATACATGGCCAAGCCTTAACTTTTCCATGTGACAGTCAGCCTTTTACAACAAAAATCAGAGGCTGAGTATTCTGTGGTGAGTGTCTCACCTCCTGACTCCCCAAAGCCTTTCCACCATCTACAAGGCACAAGTGAGCAGCATGATGGAATACTCTCCACTTGCCTGGATGAGTGCAGCTAAAACAACACTCAAGAAGCTCAACACAATCCAGGACAAATCAGCTCACTTGATTGGTACCCCATCTACCACCTTAAACATTCACTCCCTCCACCACCGGCGCACCGTGGCTGCAGTATGTACCATCTACAAGATGCACTGCAGCAACTCGCCACAGCTACTTCCATAGCACCTTCCAAACCCACGACCTCTACCACCTAGAAAAACAAGGGCAGCAGGCGCATGGGAACACCAGCACCTGCCAGTTCCCCTCCAAGTCACACACCATCCTGACTTACATAGAAACATAGAAACATAGAAACTAGGTACAGGAGTAGGCCATTCGGCCCTTCGAGCCTGCACCGCCATTCAATGAGTTCATGGCTGAACATGCAACTTCAGTACCCCATTCCTGCTTTCTCGTCATACCCCTTGATCCCCCAAGTAGTAAGGACGACATCTAACTCCTTTTTGAATATATTTAGTGAATTGGCCTCAACAACTTTCTGTGGTAGAGAATTCCACAGGTTCACCACTCTCTGGGTGAAGAAGTTTCTCCTCATCTCGGTCCTAAATGGCTTACCCCTTATCCTTAGACTGTGACCCCTGGTTCTGGACTTCCCCAACATTGGGAACATTCTTCCTGCATCTAACCTGTCCAAACCCATCAGAATTTTAAACGTTTCTATGAGATCCTCTCTCATTCTTCTGAACTCCAGTGAATACAAGCCCAGTTGATCCAATCTTTCTTGATATGTCAGTCCTGCCATCCTGGGAATCAGTCTGGTGAACCTTCGCTGCACTCCCTCAATAGCAAGAATGTCCTTCCTCAAGTTAGGAGACCAAAACTGTACACAATACTCCAGGTGTGGCCTCACCAAGGCCCTGTACAATTGTAGTAACACCTCCCTGCCCCTGTACTCAAATCTCCTCGCTATGAAGGCCAACATGCCATTTGCCTTCTTAACCGCCTGCTGAACCTGCATGCCAACCTTCAATGACTGATGTACCATGACACCCAGGTCTCGTTGCATATCCCCTTTTCCTAATCTGTCACCATTCAGATAATAGTCTGTCTCTTTGTTTTTACAACCAAAGTGAATAACCTCACATTCATCCACATCATACTTCATCTGCCATGCATTTGCCCACTATCCAAGTCGCTCTGCAGCCTCATAGCATCCTCCTCGCAGCTCACACTGCCACCCAACTTAGTGTCATCCGCAAATTTGGAGATACTACATTTAATCCCCTTGTCTAAATCATTAATGTACAGTGAAAACAGCTGGGGCCCCAGCACAGAACCTTGCGGTACCCCACTAGTCACTGCCTGCCATTCCAAAAAGTACCCATTTACTCCTACTCTTTGCTTCCTGTCTGCCAAGCAGTTCTCAATCCACGTCAGCACACTACCCCCAATCCCATGTGCTTTAACTTTGCACATTAATCTCTTGTGTGGGACCTTGTCGAAAGCCTTCTGAAAGTCCAAATATACCACATCAACTGGTGCTCCCTTGTCCACTCTACTGGAAACATCCTCAAAAAATTCCAGAAGGTTTGTCAAGCATAATTTCCCTTTCACAAATCCATGCTGACTTGGACCTATCATGTCATCTCTTTCCAAATGCACTGCTATGACATCCTTAATAATTGATTCCATCATTTTACCCACTACCGATGTCAGGCTGACCGGTCTATAATTCCCTGTTTTCTCTCTTCCTCATTTTTTAAAAAGTGGGGTTACATTGGCTACCCTCCACTCCATAGGAACTGATCCAGAATCTATGGAATGTTGGAAAATGATTGTCAATGCATCCGCTATTTCCAAGGCCACCTCCTTAAGTACTCTGGGATGCAGACCATCAGGCCCTGGGGATTTATCGGCCTTCAATCCCATCAATTTCCCCAACACAATTTCCTGACTAATAAGGATTTCCCTCAGTTCCTCCTTCTTACTAGACCCTCTGACCCCTTTTATATCCGGAAGGTTGTTTGTGTCCTCCTTAGTGAATACTGAACCAAAGTACTTGTTCAATTGGTCCACCATTTCTTTGTTCCCCGTTATGACTTCCCCTGATTCTGCCTGCAGGGGACCTACGTTTGTCTTTACTAACCTTTTTCTCTTTACATATCTATAGAAGCTTTTGCAGTCCATTTTAATGTTCCCTGCAAGCTTCCTCTCGTACTCTATTTTCCCTGCCCTAATCAAAGGCTTTGTCCTCCTCTGCTGAGTTCTAAATTCCAGGAAAATGTGAGGAGTGACATTAACAATCAATAAGAGCATCATAGCTTGCACCCCACCCCCCGCCAGAATCGATGCACGCTGTCAGATCCAGCTGAGAGCACACTCCTCTCCATTCTTGCAAAGCATGTTTTTGTGTATTTTAGTCTGTTCAATGCTTCTTATTTCAGCTACAAGTAAAGAAAAACTTGTTTCATAGAGTCGAAAGAGGAACATAGACCAGAAATAGCAGCTGGGGTAACAGTAGACTTGAGCACATAAATCTAGGCTGGCACTCCAATGCAGTGCTGAGGGAGTGCTGCACTGTCGAAGGTGCCATCTTTCAGATGAGACGTTAAACCGAGGCCCCGTCTGCTCTCTCAGGTGGTCGTAAAAGATTCCATAGCACTATTATGAAGAAGAGCAGGGTTTGTTCTCCCCGGTGTCCTGGCCAGTATTTATCCCTCAGCTAACTTCACTAAAACAGATTATCTAGTCATTATCAATTTGCTGTTTGTGGGAGTTTGCTGTGCACAATTTGGCTGCCATGTTTCTAACATTACTACAGTGTCTACACTCACAAAAGTACTTCATTGACTGTGAAGTGCTTTGGGATGTTCTAAGGTCATGAAAGGCGCCAGTCAAATGCAAGTCTTTCTTTCTATTGTTTCCATAATACTGACTCAGCCTTATACCTTCTGAAGCTACTTAAAAATAAAAGTTGTTTATTTTGAATAGTTAAATCAGCATACCCTGATTTCTGTAATGCTGCGCCTCTCTCTGGGCTGCAATGATATCTGGCATAGGGATAATGTGAATGCAAGCACCACGTCCCGTTCACCCATCACCCTTGTGTTCGCTAGCCTACATTGGCAAGGCCTCGATTTAAAAAATCCTTGTTTTCAATCCCTCCATGACCTCGCCCCTTCCAATCTATGTAACCTCCTCCAGCCCACAAACCCCTGCGATCTCTGCGCTCCTCTAATTCTGGTCTCTTGCGCATCCCCGATTTTAATCTACCCACCATTGGTGGCCGTGTCTTCAGCTGCCTGGGCCTAAGCTCTGGAATTCCCTGCCTAAACATCTCCACCTCTCTACCTTTCTCTCCTCCTTTGAGATGTTCCTTAAAACCTACCTCTTTGATCAAGCTTTTGGTCACCTGAACTAATATCTCCTTAAGTGGCTTGGTGTCACATTTTATTTGATATCACTCCTGTGAAGCCCCTTGGGACGGTTTACTATGTTAAAGGTGCTCGATAAATGCAAGTTGTTGTTGTTTGAACTAGTTTTGTAGAGTGCAATGCTGATTGGAATTACTGTCGATATATGTTGTGAAAGATTTGAGCTCATAAACTACTAAATGGATTGGGAGTTAAGTTTAATGGACCTTGGAAAGTTGAATTGACATCCCTATCACTACATTTATATTTACATTAAAATATCTGTAACCCTTCCAAAAAGAAATTATTTTTGACTTGAAAGACAGAATTACAGTACGCTCCAAAGTGTCAGAAAATGCCTCAAATAAAGTGTCGATGATCAATATTTTCTGGGAATCTCGCTAGGTTCCCTGGAAAATAAATTTCATGCCTGCAGCATTCACATCTCCCTCCAGTTAGTTCTAAATCCACCCCTTGTTACAAATTACAAATTGTGATACCATGTTGGGTATTGCTATAACTTAAGTTACAACAAGCCCATGATCTACTTCGCTTTCATAAGGCTGCCTTTTTTCCCTTCAACTGTTTGGGAGCTTTTGCCCATTTTCTAGGTTTTCATGCAGGGCTGGGCTATTGTGATGATATAGCTTTCATCAGATACTGAACGGGTTCTTCATGGAATCATAGAATCTTAAAGCACAGAAGGAGGCCGTTCGGCCCATCATATGTGCCGGCTCTTTAAAATAGCTATCCAACTAGTCTCACTCCCCTGCTCTTTCCCAATAGCCCTACTTTTCCTTTTGAAGTATTTATCCAATTTCCTTTTGAAAGTTACTATTGAATCTGCTTCAGGTAGCGCATTCCAGATCATAACAACTCACTGCTTAAAAAAAAATCCTCACTCCCTTATGGTTCTTTTGCCAATTATTTTAAATTGTGTACTCTGGCTATCGACCTTCCTGCTAGTGGAAACAGTTTCCCCTTATCTACTCTATCAAATGCCTTCATAAAACTGCTCAATCTTGGCAAGTCAACTTGGGCTGTCAGCCGTGATCCTGACCAACGGATCCGCCACAGACCCAATCCACATCCGGATCGGGGTCAAGCAGGGCTGCGTCATCACACCAATGCCCTTCTCGATCTTCCTCGCTGCAATGCTACATCTCACTCTCAACCAGAATGGAACTAAATTATAGAACCAGTGGGAACCTGTTCAACCTTTGCCGCCTCCAGGCTAGATCCAAGGTTGTCCCATCCTCTGTCATCGAACTACAGTATGCAGATGACTCTTGTTTCTGCGCACATTCAGAGGCCGAACTCCAAGCCATTGGTAACACCTTCACCAAGGCGTATGAAAGCATGGGCCTTATACTAAACATCCGTAAGGCAAAGGTCCTCCACCAACCTGAAACTCATCACACAGCACTGCCCCTCGGTCATCAAAATCCACGGCACGGCCTTGGACAACGTGAACCATTTTCCATACCTCAGGAGCTTACTATCAGCAAGGGCAGACATTGATGTTGAGATGTTGAGGTCTAACACCGCCTCCAGTGTGTCAGCGCAGCCTTCGGTCGCCTGAGGAAGAGAGTGTTTGAAGACCAGGACTTCAAATCTGGCACCAAGCTTATGGTCTACAGGGCAGTAGTGATACCCACCCTTCCATATGACTCAGAGACATGGAGCATATACAACAGACATCTCAAAGCGCTGGAGAAGTACCACCAGCACTGCCTCCGCAAGATCCTGCAAATCCACTGGGAGGATAGACGCAGCAATGTCAGTATTCTCGCTCAGGCCAACATCCCCACCATCGAAGCACTGACCACGCTCAACCAGCTATGTTGGGCGGGCCACATCATCCACATGCCCAACACGAGATTCCCTAAGCAAGCGCTCTACTTGGAACTCCTACAAGGCAAGTGAGCCCCAGGTGGGCAGAGGAAACGTTTCAAGGATACCCTCAAAGCCTCCTTGATAAAGTGCAACATCCCCACCGACACCTGGGAGTCCCTGGCCAAAGACCTCCCAAAGTGGAGGAAGAGCATCTGGGAGGGCGCTGATCATCTCGAGTTCCGTCACCGAGAGCATGCAGCAATCAAGCGCAGACAGTGGAAGGGGCATGTGGCAAACCAGACTCCCCACCCACCCTTTCCTCCAACCACTATCTGTCCCACCTGTGACAGAGACTGTAATTCCTGCATTGGTCTGTTCAGTTACCTGAGAACTCACTTTTAGAGTGGAAGCAAGTCTTCCTCGATTTCAAGGCACTGCCTATGATGATGAATGGGTAGCACACTCACCTCTGAGTCAGAAGGTTGTGCGTTCAAGTCCCAGTCCAGGGATTTGAGCACGCAAGTCTAGGCTGACACTCCAGTACAGTACTGAGGGAGCGCTGCACTGTCGGAGGTGGCATCTTTCAGATGAGACATTAAACCGAGGCCCCGTCTGCTCTTTCAGGTGGTCATAAAAGATCCTGTGGCACTATTTCGAAGAAGAGCAGAGGAGTTCTCTCTGGTGTCCTGGTCAATATTTATCCCTCAACCAACATCACTAACAGGTTATCTGGTCATTATCACTTGCTGCTTATGGGAGCTTGCTGTATGCAATTAGGCTGCTGCATTCCCTACATTACAACAGTGACTACGCTCCAAAAGTGCTTTATTGGCACTTTTGACAGGCGCTACATAAATGCAATTTTTTTTTCTTTCTTTCATTGGATATTAGAAGGCAGCAATGTATTGAAGGTACCATCCAAAAGGTGTTACACCCTTGAAGTACACTATAGCCTGAGGTTGAGTTACTGGTCACTATAAGAAAGGAGGTTTTACTTTGCAGATGGCCAGCATAATGGCACACGATGGATGACAGGCTCGTATTTGAATCGTGTTTTGAACTATTGCACCAAGTGGTTGCACCACTCTCCTGATATCAGAAGTTATATTACAAGAGTATCGGCAAAACCTGTGTGTTATATATAACATGATCTCAGGGTATAGGAGGTTTAATAAACTGTTCAAGCTTCACTGTCATTGTTTATGAGAACAGAACCTTTGGCTGTGCTTTGCAGTGGGTTTTATGTGAGCTATTATAGTTCACATAATTGGTTTTACATGTTCACACTGATGCATTCAAGCTTGAAGTAATTTCATTCAAACCACCAATCCCCCATGAAAATGCGCTCGGCAAAATCTCTCCTCTCATTTGGTTGTGAGTTTAAAGCCTGATGATGTGATTTGAATGGCGGTGTCACAGTAATTGTGCCTCTTTCGCCTCACCCTTCCCAGAAAATAAAAGATTGGTTTAATCTATGACTATTTTTGTACGAGATGGCATTACTATTGTCTAAGGGAACATTGGTTGGCTCAGTCTGTTGAATGCTATAATAAGGGTGAGGAACACTTGGGCCTATGATGATTCTGCAGCCTTTCATCCTTTTTGGTAAAATGAACATGAGAGAATAAACTTAGTGAACCAGCGCTCCCGACACGAGGTACTGCTTGGTGGGAGTACAGGTCACAGAGAGGTCTCTTAACATTGTAGGACCGACTTAGTAGCGTTGCTATATTTACTTGCATATCTTAGGATGTGGGAGAAAACAGAAGACTTCAGGGACAGTAGAGTACGTGCTACAATGTATCTGTTGGTTAATCGTCAACAGAAATGGAGATCATTGCTGCACACAATAGATATTTGATGGAGTCATTATGCATTCTGATTACATGATGCTCATGAGAGGTTACAATGAATAGGTTACATAGAATCATACAGCACAAATGGCAATGTAATGGCAGTGCATTCTAGATCATAACAACTTGTGAGTAAGAAAATGTCCCCTCATCTCCACCCTGGCTGTTTGCCAATTAGTTTAAATCTGTGTCCTTTGGTTACCGACCCTCCTGCAATGGAAACAGTTTCCCCTACCTACTCTCTCAAAACCTCTCATAATTTTGAAAAGCTCCATTAAATCTTTCCCTCAAACTTCTCTGCTCCAAGGAGAACAATCCCAGCTTCTCCAGTCTCTCCTCATAACTGAAACCCTTCATCCCTGGCACCATTCTAATAAATCTTCTCTGCACCCTCTTCAAGGCCTTGACATCCTTCCTAAAGTGCGGTTCCTAGAATTGGATACAATACTCCACTTGAGGTCTAACCAGTAATCTCTCAGTATGGCTGTCCAAGTCAGCAAATGAACAGCGAGTTTAAGGGCTTAAATCATTTTCTTGCATTTGGTTGCCGAGATTGAGTTGGGTTAGGTCAAGTAACACGGAGATCTTGCATATTCAGTGAAAGGGGTGTCGCAGTTGTGTGCGGCAGACTGGTTGGGCTGGGTGCTCTTTACCTTTTCACCATTGTTCATTGTTCATGGGTTTATATGTAACCTTCAGGGCTGCTGACCGAGGGTCTTGTGACTCTTTGTCGGTCGGCGCAGACACGATGGGCCAAAATGGCCTCCTTCTGCGCTGTAAATTTCTATGTTTCTTCTATGTTTCTATTAGTTGGTTGGGGTCACCGCCTGTGCCTGGTTATGGACAGATTAATGTTCCTGATATTGTGTTGGTCCAAACTCTCCTCTGGGTTACAGGATTGGTTTGCACATGGTTTGTGAAGATTGAGACGAGGTTTTTGGATCAGGACTAGTTGGCATTTCTGCAGTTCCAGATGCAGATTGAACCCCACTCATTCAGATTGGGAAGTAGATGCATCATCCACATAGTTGTTGTACGGAGAGTTCTACTTCGACATGGGTGGAGCTACAGAATACCAAAGGGCAGAAAACGCTAGTGGGAGTTGTGTACAGACCACCAAACAGTAGTAGTGAGGTTGGGGACAGCATCAACCAGGAAATTAGGGATGTGTGCAATAAAGGTACAGCATGGTTGACTTTAATCTACATATCGATTGGGCTAACCAAACTGGTAGCAATGGGGTGGAGGAGGATTTCCTGGAGTGTATTAGGGATGGCTTTCCAGACCAATATGCTGAGGAACCAACGAGGGAGCTGGCCATCCTTGACTGGAAGATGTGTAATGAGAAAGGACTAATTAGCAATCTTGTTGTGCAAGGTCCCTTGGGGAAGAATGACCATAACATGGTAGAATTCTATATTAAGATGGAGAGTGACACAGTTAATTCAGAAACTAGGGTCCTGAACTTAAGGAAACATAGAAACATAGAAACATAGAAAATAGGTGCAGGAGTAGGCCATTCAGCCCTTCTAGCCTGCACCGCCATTCAATGAGTTCATGGCTGAACATGCAACTTCAGTACCCCCTTCCTGCTTTCTCGCCATACCCCTTGATCCCCCGAGTAGTAAGGACTTCATCTAACTCCCTTTTGAATATATTTAGTGAATTTGCCTCAACTGCTTTCTGTGGTAGAGATTTCCACAGGTTCACCACTCTCTGGGTGTAGAAGTTTCTCCTCATCTCGGTCCTAAATGGCTTATCCCTTATCCTTAGACTGTGACCCCTGGTTCTGGACTTCCCCAACATTGGGAACATTCTTCCTGCATCTAACCTGTCTAAACCCGTCAGAATTTTAAACGTTTCTATGAGGTCCCCTCTCATTCTTCTGAACTCCAGTGAATACAAGCCCAGTTGATCCAGTCTTTCTTGATAGGTCAGTCCCACTATCCCGGGAATCAGTCTGGTGAATCATTGCTGCACTCCCTCAATAGCAAGAATGTCCTTCCTCAAGTTAGGAGACCAAAACTGTACACAATACTCCAGGTGTGGCCTCACCAAGGCCCTGTACAACTGTGGCAACACCTCCCTGCCCCTGTACTCAAATCCCCTCGCTATGAAGGCCAACATGCCATTTGCTTTCTTAACCGCCTGCTGTACCTGCATGCCAACCTTCAATGATTGATGTACCATGACACCCAGGTCTCGTTGCACCTCCCCTTTTTCTAATCTGTCACCATTCAGATAATAGTCTGTCTCTCTGTTTTTACCACCAAAGTGGATAACCTCACATTTATCCACATTATACTTCATCTGCCATGCATTTACCCACTCACCTAACCTATCCAAGTCACTCTGCAGCCTCATAGCATCCTCCTCGCAGCTCACACTGCCACCCAACTTAGTGTCATCCGCAAATTTGGAGATACTACATTTAATCCCCTCGTCTAAATCATTAATGTACAATGGAAACATCTGGGGCCCCAACACAGAACCTTGTGGTACCCCACTAGTCACTGCCTGCCATTCTGAAAAGTACCCATTTACTCCTACTCTTTGCTTCCTGTCTGACAACCAGTTCTCAATCCACGTCAGCACACTACCCCCAATCCCATGTGCTTTAACTTTGCACATTAATCTCTTGTGTGGGACCTTGTCGAAAGCCTTCTGAAAGTCCAAATATACCACATCAACTGGTTCTCCCTTGTCCACTTTACTGGAAACATCCTCAAAAAATTCCAGATGTTTGTCAAGCATGATTTCCCTTTCACAAATCCATGCTGACTTGGACCTATCATGTCACCATTTTCCAAATGCACTGCTATGACATCCTTAATAATTGATTCCATCATTTTACCCACTACTGAGGTCAGGCTGACCGGTCTATAATTCCCTGTTTTCTCTCTCCCTCCTTTTTTAAAAAGTGGGGTTACATTGGCTACCCTCCACTCGATAGGAACTGATCCAGAGTCAATGGAATGTTGGAAAATGACTGTCAATGCATCCACTATTTCCAAGGCCACCTCCTTAAGTACTCTGGGATGCAGTCCATCAGGCCCTGGGGATTTATCGGCTTTCAATCCCATCAATTTCCCCAACACAATTTCCCGACTAATAAGGATTTCCCTCAGTTCCTCCTCCTTACTAGACCCTCTGACCCCTTTTATATCCGGAAGGTTGTTGGTGTCCTCCTTAGTGAATACCGAACCAAAGTACTTGCTCAATTGGTCTGCCATTTCTTTGTTCCCAGTTATGACTTCCCCTGATTCTGACTGCAGGGGACCTACGTTTGTCTTTACTAACCTTTTTCTCTTTACATACCTATAGAAACTTTTGCAATCCGCCTTAATGTTCCCTGCATGCTTCTTCTAGTACTCCATTTTCCCTGCCCTAATCAAACCCTTTGTTCTCCTCTGCTGAGTTCTAAATTTCTCCCAGTCCCCGGGTTCACTGCTATTTCTGACCAATTTGTATGCCACTTCCTTGGCTTTAATACTATCCCTGATTTCCCTTGATAGCCACGGTTGAGCCACCTTCCCTTTTTTATTTTTACGCCAGACAGGAATGTAAAATTTGTTGTCGTTCATCCATGCGGTCTCTAAATGTCTGCCATTGCCCATCCACAGTCAACCCCTTTAGTATCATTCGCCAATCTATCCTAGCCAATTCACGCCTCATACCTTCAAAGTTACCCTTCTTTAAGTTCTGGACCATGGTCTCTGAATTAACTGTTTCATTCTCCATCCTAATGCAGAATTCCACCATATTATGGTCACTCTTCCCCAAGGGGCCTCGCACAATTAGATTGCTAATTAATCCTCTCTCATTACACAACACCCAGTCTAAGATGGCCTCCCCCCTAGTTGGTTCCTCGACATATTGGTCCAGAAAACCATCCCTTATGCACTCCAGGAAATCCTCCTCCATCGTATTGCTTCCAGTTTGGCTCGCCCAATCTATGTGCATGTTAAAGTCACCCATTATAACTGCTGCACCTTTATTGCATGCACCCCTAATTTCCTGTTTGATACCCTCCCCAACATCAATACTACTGTTTGGAGGTCTGTACACAACTCCCACTAATGTTTTTTGCCCTTTGGTGTTCTGCAGCTCTACCCATATAGATTCCACATCATCCAAGCTAATGTCCTTCCTAACTATTGCATTAATCTCCTCTTTAACCAGCAATGCTACCCCACCTCCTTTTCCTTTTATTCTATCCTTCCTGAATGTTGAATACCCCTGGATGTTGAGTTCCCAGCCCTGATCATCCTGGAGCCACGTCTCCATAATCCCAATCACATCACATCTGTTAACATCTATTTGCACAATTAATTGATCCACCTTATTGCGGATACTCCTTGCATTAAGACACAAAGCCTTCAGGTTTGTTTTTTTAACACCCTTTGTCCTTTTAGAATTTTGCTATACAGTGGCCCTTTTTGTTCTTTGCCTTGGGTTTCTCTGCCCTCCACTTTTCCTCATCTCCTTTCTGTCTTTTGCTTTTGCCTCCTTTTTGTTTCCCTCTGTCTCCCTACATTGGTTCCCATCCCCCTGCCATATTAGTTTAACTCCTCCCCAACAGCACTTGCAAACACTCCCCCTAGGATATTGGTTCCGGTCCTGCCCAGGTGCAGACCGTCCGGTTTGTACTGGTCCCACCTCCCCCATAATCGGTTCCAATGCCCCAGGAATTTGAATCCCTCCCTGCTGCACCACTGCTCAAGCCACGTATTCATCTGCGCTATCCTGCGATTCCTACTCTGACTAGCACTTGGCACTGGTAGCAATCCCGAGATTACTACTTTTGAGGTCCTGCTTTTTAATTTAGCTCCTAGCTCCTTAAATTCGTTTCGTAGGACCTCATCCCTTTTTTTACCTATGTCGTTGGTACCAATGTGCACCACAACAACTGGCTTTTCTCCCTCCCTTTTCAGAATGTCCTGCACCCGCTCCGAGACATCCTTGACCCTTGCACCAGGGAGGCAACATACCATCCTGGAGTCTCGGTTGCGGCCGCAGAAACGCCTATCTATTCCCCTCACCATTCAATCCCCTATCACTATCGCTCTCCCACTCTTTTTCCTGCCCTTCTGTGCAACAGAGCCATCCATGGTGCCATGAACTTGGCTGCTGCTGCCCTCCCGTGATGAGTCATCCTCCCCAACAGTACTCAAAGTGGTGTATCTGTTTTGCAGGGGGATGACCACAGGGGACCCCTGCACTACCTTCCTTGCACTACTCTTCCTGCTGGTCTTCCATTCCCTATCTGGCTGTGGACCCTTCTCCTGCAGTAAGACCAACTCGCTACACGTGCTACCCACGTCATTCTCAGCATCGTGGATGCTCCAGAGTGAATCCACCCTCAGCTCCAACTCCGCAACGCGGACCGTCAGGAGCTCGAGGCGGAGTAAAGGTAACTTCGCTGGTTTGAGGCATGAATTGGCTAGAATAGACTGACAAATGATACTTAAAGGGTTGACGGTTGATAGGCAATGGCAAATATTTAAAGATCACATGGATGAACTTCAGCAATTGTACATCCTTGTCCGGAGTAAAAATAAAACGGGGAAGGTGGCTCAACAATGGCTAACAAGGGAAATTAAGGATAGTGTTAAATCCAAGGAAGAGGCATATAAATTGGCCAGAAAAAGCAGTAAACCTGAGGACTGGGAGAAATTTAGAATTCAGCAGAGGGGGACAAAGGGCTAAATTAAGAGGGGGAAAATAGAGTACGATAAGAAGCTTGCCGGGAACATAAAAACTGACTGCAAAAGCTTCTATAGACATGTGAAGAGAAAAAGATTAGTGAAGATAAACGTAGGTCTTGCAGTCGGATTCAGGTGAATTTATAATGGGGAACAAAGAAATGGCAGACCAATTGAACAAATACTTTGGTTCTGTCTTCAGGAAGGAAGACACAAATAACCTTCTGGAAGTACTAGGGGACTGAAGGTCTAGTGAGAAAGAGGAACTGAAGGATATCTTTATTAGGCCGGAAATTGTGTTGGAGAAATTGATGGGATTGAAGGCCGATAAATTCCCGGGGCCTGATAGTCTGCATCCCAGAGTACTTAAGGAAGTGGCTCTAGAAATAGTGAATGCATTGATGATCATTTTCCAACAGTCTATCGACTCTGGATCAGTTCCTATGGACTGGAGGGTAGCTAATGTAACACCACTTTTTAAAAAGGGAGAGAGAGAGAAAGCGGGTAATTATAGACCGGTTAGCCTGACATCAGTAGTGGGGAAAATGTTGGAATCAATTATTAAGGATGAAATAGCAGCGCATTTGGAAAGCAGTGACAGGATCGGTCCAAGTCAGCATGGATTTATGAAGAGGAAATCATGCTTGATAAATCTTCTGGAATTTTTTGAGGATGCAACTAGTAGAGTGAACAAGGGAGAACCAGTGGATGTGGTATATTTGGACTTTCAAAAGGCTTTTGACAAGGTCCCACACAAGAGATTGGTGTGCAAAATCAAAGCACATGGTATTGGGGGTAATATACTGACGTGGATAGAGAACTGGTTGGCAGACAGGAAGCAGAGAGTCGGTATAAACGGATCCTTTTCAGAATGGCAGGCTGTGACTAGTGGAGTGCCGCAGGTCTCAGTGCTGGGAGCCCAGCTCTTTACAATATACATCAATGATTTAGATGAAGGAATTGAGTGCAATACCTGCAAGTTTACAGATGACACTAAACAGGGCGGCGGTGTGAGCTGTGAGGGGGATGCAAAGAGGCTGCAGGGTGACTTGGACAGGTTAGGTGAGTGAGCAAATGCAAAATGTGGATAAATATGAGGTTAAACACTTTGGGGGCAAAAACACGAAGGCAGACTATTATCTGAATGGCGGCAGATTAGGAATAGGGGAGGTACAACGAGACCTGTGTGTCATGGTTTATCAGTCATCGAAAGTTGGCATACAGGTATAGCAAGCAGTGAAGAAGCCAAATGGTATGTTGGCCTTCATAGCTAGGGGATTTGAGTATAGGAGCAGGGAAGTCTTACTGCAATTGTACAGGGCCTTGGTGAGGCCTCACCTGGAATATTGTGTTCAGTTTTGGTCTCCTAATCTGAGGAAGGATGTTCTTGCTATTGAGGGAATGCAGCGAAGGTTCACCAGACTGATTCCCGGGATGGCGGGACTGACATATGAGGAGAGACTGGATCAACTGGGCCTTTATACATTGGAGTTTAGAAGGATGAGTGGGATCTCATAGAAACATATAAGATTTTGACGGGACGGGACAGGTTAGATGCGGGTAGAATGTTCCCGATGTTGGGGAAGTCCAGAACCAGGGGACACAGTCTTAGGATAAGGGCTAGGCTATTTAGGACTGAGATGAGGAGAAACGTCTTCACTCAGAGAGTTGTTAACCTGTGGAATTCCCTGCCGCAGAGAGTTGTTGATGCCAGTTCATTGGATATATTCAAGAGGGAGTTAGATATGGCCCTTATGGCTAAGGGGATCAAGGGGTATGGCGAGAAAGCAGGAAAGGGGTACTGAGGGAATGATCAACCATGATCTTATTGAATAGTGGTGCAGGTTCTATGGGCCGAATGGCTTGTTCCTGCACTTATTTTCTATGTTTCTATGTTTCTATGTTTCGACATGGTGGAGAATGCACCTACTGGTCGGTCCCTGCCCTGTCCAGCCACTGGGCTCATGAGCCATTAGCGTGCCTTTGCCAGAATGGAAGGCAAACTATAGTTTTGAGTTGTAATGAAAGTTTATTGACCTGAAATGTTTAATCTGTTGTACACTCGCTCCACATATCCTGCCTGACCTGCTGAGTTTTGTGGCATTTTCTTCACTTGGTTGGGTCATTAAGACCCTTGGCATTTCGGAATATAATTGAGTTTCGCCCACATTTGGAACCTCAAGCTGGCACACAAATAAACCTTTCAAATGTCTATACATTGTGCCAGAGTATCGCCATTGTACAAAGAAGGAGCGGTCAGGAATACAAGGGAAGATTGCAGGTCTCATCAAAAAATTGGATTAGTGTAGCGAGGAGCCTGACATTCAGTAACATTTTTTATTAAAAATATAAATGCACGATTAGACTGCCTCAGGAGTAGGTACTCACTTACGCATAAGGTTACCTTCTCTTAATAGCGAACACAAGAGTCAGTGATTTCATTGCAGCAGTTAGACTTTGCTAAAGACCTGTTGTGTATGTAATAACCCGATAGACTGAATTCTTTAAACTCACTCAGGTGCAAACCTGGCTCAACTTCATTCCGGCCCAAAGTGTCTACATTACATGGTGACTTGCTTTATACACCTGGCCCGCACACACATGCGTACAGCCCATGCCCTCCGACAGTGGTGTCCCCTGGTGGCTAGTAACCCCAAGCATACATACATGACAACATTCCCCTTCAAGATCTTAGTATCAGTCTTTTTACAAGTTAAGACGGTTCGGGGCTTTCCGCTCATGAGTTGATCGGCTCAGATCAACTCCAGTTCTGGGCGAGCGTTCTGAGTCACTTATGACTGGAGGCTGGGTAGTTGATCTGATGGGAGTGGTAATGACCATGTCAAAGATTGAAAGTCCAGATTCACTGATGACGGTGGAGTCCTCTGATGAATGAATATAGGTTGGTTGGTCACTGATTGTGTCTTCCCCAACTTGTTCCAGTTCATCCGTGTGCCGCAGCTTTATCTGATCAACATGTTTCCTGCATGTTTGCCCATTCTTGAGCATGACAATAAACAATCTGTTACCCTCCTTGGCCGTAACAGTACTGGCGACCCACTTGGGACCTTGACCATAATTTAGTACATACACAGGATCGTCAACAGAGATGTCATGTGACACAGCAGCACGATCATGATACCACTGCTGATTTTGACGTCTGTTTTCAACACGATCGTTCAAGTCAGGATGGACGAGAGACAGCTTGGTCTTGAGACCTCTCTTCATCAATCGTTTAACAGGGGGGACCCCGGTAAGCATGTGGGGTCTTGCCCTGTAACTAAGCAATATGCATGACAAGCGAGTCTGCAGTGAACCTTGAGTTACATGTTTCATACTCTGCTTGATCGTTTGGACAGCACACTCTGCTTGACCATTAGAAGCAGGTTTGAATGGTGCTGACCTCACATGTTTAATACCATTGAGTTCCGAGAACTCTTGAAACTCCAGACTTGTGAAGCAAGAGCCGTTGTTGCTCACAATGATGCCAGGCAGACCATGAATAGCAAACATGACACAAAGGCTCTCAATGGTAGCTGTGGATGTACTGGATGACATGATTATACCCTCTATCCACTTGGAATATGCATCCACCACAACAAAAAACATCTTGCCCAGGAAAGGACCTGCAAAGTCGATGTGGATCCTCGATCATGGTTTGGATGGCCACGACCACAGACTCAGCGGAGATTCCGCTAGTTCTTTGCTTAGCTGCATGCAAGTATTGCACTGATGCACACATGAATCCAGAACAGAGGCAATTCCAGGCCACCATACGTGAGACCTGCCGATGGCTTTCATCATGACAATACTGGGATGAATGCTATGTAGACCACGTACAAATTTCTCTCTGCCTTTCTTCGGCATAACAACACAATTAACCCACAGTAAACAATCTGACTGAATGAATAGTTCGTCTTTGCGACGGTTGTAAGGTTTGGTCTCATCACACATTTCCATAGGTATAGCAGACCAATCACCACTAAGAACACAACGTTTTACAACTGATAATATCGGGTCCTGTCTGATCCAGGGCCTAACTTGTTGAGCAGTGACAGGGGTTCCTTCACTCTCAAAAGCATCCATAACTAACAGTAGATCTGCAGGTTGTGGCATCTCCACCTCCGGTGTGTGCAAAGGCAGACTCTCAGTGCATCAGCACAATTCTCGGTGCCAGGTCTATGGCGAATGACATAATCATAAGCAGATAATGTCAGCGCCCACCTCTGGATGCGGGACGATGCATTGGTATTGATACCTTTGTTTTCCGAAAACAATGAAATGAGTGGCTTGTGATCCGTTTCGAGTTCAAAACGAAGACCAAACAGGTACTGATGCATCTTTTTAACCCCATACACGCAGGCTAAAGCTTCTTTTTCTACCATGCTGTAGGCTCTTTCTGTCTTTTCAAAGCATACACAATAGGTTGTAGTTTAACCGACTCATTAGCTTGTTGGAGCACGCAGCCAACCTCATATGATGAAGCATCACAGGCCAATGCTAGACGCTTAGTGTCCTACAGCTTGTCAAATGTGCTTTGGCTCATTATTGACTGACTTGCACCCGTGTCCAGTTCCATCGATACCGGCACGTCATTTAGTTTCACATTAACCATTATCGGTTGGCTCTTTGTCAGGAACGAATACAGTCCATTCACTTCCTCGGGCATCTCGGGTTGCATATCCAGGTCTGCGCTGGACTGGTCGTCATCATCCACGTGGTGAGTCGCAGCACGCTTGCTCAGTTGTGGACACATTCGCTGAAGATGCCCCACTTTCGAACCTTTACAGATATATTGTTTAAAACGATACTGATGCCGCTGATGGTTGCCTCCACAATGCCAACAGGGTGAAATCGGATTCGTATCCATTGGCAGACTTTGAGCAGCTACAGGTTTCGCATACGCAGTCGAGTGGGCCCTGCCATAAGCAGCTCTGCCATACGATGACACAATCTTATTTACAGTACTTGCAGTGGAGCTCCGACTCTTTGATGATATCTGCCTTAAATTGTCATCCGTCATCATGCATGCCTGAGCAATCGCGATGGTCTTGCTCAAATCCAGCATCTCCGCAGCCAATAACTTCCGGAGGATCAACTCGTGGTTGAATCCTATTACGAAGTAATCTCATAGCATGTCTCCCAACGTGTCTTCGAAAGTACATGGCCCAGCACAACGTCTTAGATCGGCGACGAATTCCGACACATCCTGGCCCTCGGAACGAACATGCGTGTAGAATCGATAGCGTGAGATGGTGATGCCTTCTTTTGGTTTGAGATGGTCACTTACCAGAGCACACAATTCCTCATAGACCTTGTGCTAGACTTTCCACTTCACATCGCCCATCTATGGACCATCTATCGCCCAAAATGTACCTCTATCGTCCATTTTGAGCAAAAAGTGGAAACTAGGCCCAAAATATCTCTGGAAAAATAGGCCCCCAAGTTTCCACTTTGATCGCTGAGATGATCGCCCAAATGATCGCCCACACAAGGCCCATCCAAGTTTCAGCACTTAGCATGCACTTCGCTGGGCCGATGCAAGGCCCAAAAGATTGCTCAAAAATAGTTGCTTTTTCAGGGCCTCAGAGAGGAAAATGGGCACTACGGACGCCATTTTTAGCCTCTGAGGAAGGGTGGAGAATTGTTCTGAGTTATTTAAAGAATAAAATTGATGCAAATTGTACTCAGAAATTTGGGACAGTGATACGTCCTTACTATTCAGTATAAATGCCCACGAGGTCCATGCTTGAGAGAAGGTCAGTCTGTGACCTGTCCTTTATTTCATAGCACTCAAGTGCAGGAAGTGGGTGGAGCTTCCCCTTTTAGATCTGAAGGTCTAGGTTCGGAGTGTCTCCCACAAGTTCACCACCTAGTGGTCATTGTTCTCAGTGTACAACTTAGGTCAGTTTATACATGGTTACAATGCTGGTTGAATAATGACATCACCTCCCCCCCCCCCCAAAGTCTTATTGGGATCACAGGTTGAGTCTCTCTGGTGGTTTACGCTTCCTTGTAGAGCGCCTGAGTTGGGGCTCCGGTTGTTGGGCGCTGGCCTGAGTGTCTGCTGTTTGCGGTGCCTCAGGCCTGTCCGGACTGACAACAGTGATTGGGCTCTCCTCCCTTTGATATCTGTGTTCGGTCACCTGTGGTGGAGTGAACTCTACATCGTGTTCTTCCTCTGCTTCTTCTATGGGGTTGCTGAACCTCCTTTTTGTTTGATCCACATGTTTGCGGCAGATTTGTTCATTGGTAAGTTTAACTACCAGAATCCTATTTCCCTCTTTGGCTATCACGGTGCCTGCGAGCCATTTGGGCCCTGCAGCGTAGTTGAGGACAAAAACAGGATAATTTACATCAATACATCGCGCCCTTGCATTCCTGTCATGGTAGTCATATTGTGACTGGTGCCTGTTCTCGACAATTTCTTTCATGGTGGGGTGTATAAGGGATAACCGGGTTTTGAGCGTCCTTTTCATTAGCAGCTCTGCGGGTGGAACTCCTGTGAGCGAGTGTGGTTGGGATCTGTAGGCCAACAGGAAGCGTGATAAGCGGCTTTGTTGGGAACCCCCTTGGATTCTGAGCACCCGCTGTTTGATTATCTGCACTGCTCGTTCTGCCTGGCCGTTTGAGGCCGGCTTGAACGGTGCCGTTCTGACATGGTCAATTCCATTGCCTGCCATGAAGTCCTGGAATTCAGTGCTTGTGAAGCACGGGCCATTGTCGCTGACCAAGATGCCCGGTAGACCATGGGTGGTGAACATTGCCCGTAGACTTTCTACCGTGGCAGAGGATGTGCTTGAATTTAAAATGTCACACTTGATCCATTTGGAGTAGGCGTCTACTACAACCAAAAACATTTTTTCCATGAAAGGACCTGCGTAGTCCACATGGATGCGTGACCAAGGCTTGGTGGGCCATGGCCAGGGGCTAAGCGGAGCTTCCCTGGGCGCATTGCCCAGCTCGGCACACGTGTTGCACCTGCGAACACAAAATTCCAGATCTGCGTCTATCCCTGGCCACCAAACGTGTGACCTGACAATTGCCTTCATCATGACAATGTCCGGGTGCTCATTGTGGAGTTCTCTGATGAACACCTCTCTGCCCATCTGGGGCATGGCTACGTGGTTTCCCCACAGCAGGCAATCGGCCTGAATCGAGAGTTCATCCCTGCGCCTGTGAAATGGTTTAAATTCCTCAGGGCATGCCCTGTACGTGGCTACCCAGTCCCCATTCAGGACACATTTCTTGACTAGAGACAATAGCGGGTCTCTATTTGTTCATACTTTAATCTGAGGGGCTGTCACGGGTGAGCCTTCGCTTCCGAAAGCTTCAACAGCCATGACCATCTCAGCAGCATGCTCGGTAGGCCCCTCAGTGGTGGCTAGTGGGAGCCTGCTCAGTGCATCGGCGCAGTTTTCGGCGCCTGGTCTGTGCCGAATTGTATAGTCATAGGCGGCTAACGTGAGTGCCCACCTCTGTATGCGGGTCGAAGTGTTTGCATTTATGGCCTTGTTGATGGCCAAAAGGGACGTTAGGGGTTTTTGATCTGTCTCCAGCTCAAATTTCCTGCCAAACAGGTACTGGTGCATTTTCTTTACCGCATATACACATGCGAGCACCTCCTTTTCTACCATCCCGTAGCCCCTTTCTGCCTGGGACAGACTTCTGGAGGCATAAGCTACATGCTGTAACTGACCCTTGGCATTGACATGCTGCAACACACACCCGACACCATAGGACGATGCATCGCATGTTAACACAAGTTTCTTACATGGTTCATATAACGTTAACAGATTGTTGGAACATAACAAATTGCGTGCTCTATTAAAAGCCCTTTCCTGGCTGTCCCCCCAGACCCATTCGCGACCTTTGCATAGGAGCACGTGTAGCAGCTCTAGCAGCGTGCTCAATTTGGGAAGAAAGTTACCAAAATAGTTCAGGAGCCCCAGGAACGAACACAGCTCCGTCATGTTACGGGGTCTGGGTGCTCTCTGGATCGCTTCCGTTTTGGTCGCAGAAGGGCTGATCCCGTCTGCTGCTGGACCCTCATCCCCAGGAATTCTACCTCTGGAGCTAGGAAGACGCACTTCGCCTTTTTCACTCGCAGCCTTACCCGGTCCAGTCTGCGTAGCACCTCCTCCAGGTTGTGGAGGTGTTCTTCAGTATCTTAACCTGTGATGAGGATGTCGTCCTGAAAAACCACCGGCCCTGGAATCGACTTGAGGAGGCTGTTGGGGGAGAGAGGATTGTAAGAGAAATTTGGCATTAGGGGTAGCAGTGGGACAAGGGTTAAAGTGCTGGTTCTTGCATAAGGAGGGAAGACTTCTTTTCCCACGAGCGGGCCCACTGATATAGAGGGTCGACGCTCGCCCCAGCCCACGTAGCAATTCTCGAAGTTAGCAGACAGAGTTGGATGGCAAAGTATAACGATATTTATTACGAATGTCCGGGAACAACCCGCATCACAGCCGCCTGTGAGTGGGGATGCTCCCCGAACAGCACATTCATACAACTTTTATACATTTCAAAAACCCCTCTGTTCCCGGACAAGACCTCCCTAGATCTCTAATTGGACTACCTTATCAGCGCTACTTCCCTAATTGGACTACCTTATCAGTACTACTCCGGATTGACAGGTCATGAGCTCTGACTGACAGGCCATGATCTCGTGACCATCTTAGACCGTTCCCAGAATGGTATCATTACGTTGGGATTTGTTATACATTTCCTTTGGTGCCATGGAGTCTCTCTGGTCTCTTCTCACCGCCTTATCAGCGGTCTGTTTAGGTTCTCTCATATTGACATTCCATGTTGGAATACTATCTGGTATCCCAACCCATAACAGTACCTTCTGGAGCCTTGGAGCTGGAATGTACAAGGCGTGAGAAGAGATACAAGGCGTGAGAAGAGATACAAGGCATGAGAAGAGATACAAGGCGTGAGAAGAAAAGCCTTTACCTCTTTATGCAGGAACCAGCACTTTAACATTTGTCCCGCTGGTTCCCCTAATGCCAAATTTCTCTTACAATTCCCCCCCTTTTGGCCCTTGGCTATACACCAAGCTGGCCATAATTCCAGACAACTATCTCCCTGTAGGCGAGTTCCAGATAGGTTCGTTCACCTGGGTGGCCATCTCCCAAGCTTCGGGACCCCCTGAAACCTTCCCGCAGAGTTATATAAGGTAAGTCCTTCCAGTCGGACTGCTTAAATTTTCATCCCTTATGGCCTTAATCATAGTGCGTGCCCTGACGTGTCGTTTGGCCTGTTTTATTCGTGCACATGTTAATCCAATCATGACCAACAGAACAAGGCCCTGTATCACTACAAGTACGTGTGATATTATTCTTATCCATGGGTGAATTTGAATATTGAGTCCAATGTCCCACAGCTTTGAGTACCAGGGCTGATCAGCCAGCATTGCGTTAGTGTCTCTCTGTAAATTGTCTATTTCTTCCATCAGCCGGATATACTGTCGTCTTTAATTTTGGATTCCTTGCACCAGACGTGATTATTCCTCATTTAATTCCGGTATCTGTTTGCCTTGCGGTTCCCATACCGCCTCTTCGTACCCTTCTCGGAGGGTATCTGTGATTGTTCCGTGGATGATTTCCGTTGCCTCGGGATGAATATGATATCCGTCTATGTCTATTTCACCCTTCGGTCTGAAGCAGAAGTTAGGACTAATGAGGACACAGGGGGTGACTCCTCCCCTGGTCTTAATGGTTAGGTTGGCTGCCCCCGTGCTCACACACCACTCTCCGTTCCCTTGCGGGGCAGCAATGCTCTCCAGGTCGTGGTTAAGAGGAGTGATACTCAGCATACATCCGTTTATCTGGTGGAATCCGCACTCATCATTCGTCATTCGTGGCGTACCTCGACACAAAACCACTTGGTTATTTTTATAGCAGTCGGTTATGGCAATGCCTCTGGTACTATTGTTAACTTTAATCGCCCATCTGGCAGGCTGATGGTAACGCAACCAAGTTTGGTTTCTCACTTCACCGATATTATCAATCTGGTATAAGGGGTCTCCCTTTGTTACATCATACTGTGGTATGGACAACACAAATCCAATCATATTCACTCGCCCAGTAATACATCTGAATTTTGGCACCCATGCGTGGCTATTGCTTCGTACCTCGCATGTGTTATTCACCTTTTTATCTAGAGTCCAATTGTTAAGTATACTGTTTGGGATCCAATCTGGTATGTCCCCATTTTGGAGTTGCTCCAAGTTATGTTGTACCTCACTTAATATCCAGGAGCAAACTATCTCAGCTTGTAATCGTTTACTTATAGCGTTTCCCATTGCATGGATCAAATTTATTGTCTTGGCATGTTTCTGCAAGGTATGGGCCACCTGTAACAGTTCCCCTTCCGCGCAATCTCCCAACCGCACTTGTAGGGCTTGGTTATCCATGTCCCTCCCCAGCACACCCCTCAAGATTTGCGTCAAGGAATTGACCCTATCGTCTATTGCATACAGGTCTATGGTATTCACTGTTGCAAGTCCCGCAGCGTAACCCGTGCCCAGCATTTCCAGTATATCCCTCTTCGTTCGACCTCGTTCTATCCCTTTTCTGGTATTGAATCTCATGGTTGTGGATTCCGGGCCTTCAAGGATTCTCTGAGTTAGATTCTGGTACAGACTTATAGTCTCATTCCCACAGAAGCTAGGAAGGATGATATCCGTGAGGTTTAGGACCACCGTAAGTAGCCGTTGCCGCACCCCAAAATGTATCTTCTTCTTAGATTTCCTTATTACTAATCCCCCTGTGATTCCTGTCTTTATGGACGGGCATTTGGGAGGGGGATGTGTGGTGGTACTATAAAGAGTTGTAGTTCCCAGAGTGGTTGTTGGAGCAACGGTGGTGGATCTATTCCGGACTCGAATGTCCCAACACCACTGATCTGTACCCACACACGGGGAGGCCGGGCATATTCTCCAACTGGTATCCCCTGGTTGAGATCTCCCTGAGAATTGGGCAAAGACAGGCGTGCACCTTATTTGTGCCACCTCCCTGTGAGTACAACTTCCCCGTTTCTTCTCTAGCACGAAGCACACTGCGGTCTCGTTTACTATTACTGTTATACCCTGGTTATTGGTCCACCCCCAATGTCGATTGTCATCCAGGTTGAATTGAGTTATGCCCGTTAGTCCAATGCTACAATTTAAATCTACTGTTGTACCGGCTACCACCACTAAGGCTCTTGAATCACAGTTAATAGTTTCAGATGTTCTATAGTATAGGCCTTGGGGTCTGTAGCTTCCTTCGTCGGATGATGTCCCGGCTCCAAGGAGGAATAGGATCCTGTAAAACACAACGTTTCCGGTGTTCACCAGTCGGTTAAGATCCAAATCGTTTCAACTGGGTCCAGTGCTTCCATCTACCAATACTCCCCATATCTATGCAAGCGCATGTGTCACTGATCATGATCACTTGGTGGGGACCGGTCCATTTTGGTGAGAGTCCGGGTCTCTTGGGATTCAACCTCACCATGACCTGGCTCCCTATGGTGGGTACCTGAACCCTTTATTCCTTCGTATCCCTTTCTAAATCTTTAATGGCTTGTTGGTCCCTAGTTTGTGCTCGTAATCCATGCAGCTGTTTACATAGCTCCATGACGAACCTCCGTATCTTGTCCTTGTAGGGTCCCACGTCCTCACTCCCAGATACTAATACTTCTGGCAATCTCATAGCTCTGCCTGTCATTAGCTCAAAGGGGGTCAGTCCGGTGGTTCGGTTCGGGGTGGCTCTTAATTTCATTAGGATTCGTGGATGTAACTCCACCCACCCCTTCCTGGTCTCCTCGATTGCCTTGGCCAATGCAGTTTTTAGAGTCCTATTCATCCGCTCTACTAATCCGGACAATTCCGGATGGTACTGGATGTGGAATTTTTGTTTAATCCCTAGCAGGGCACAGGCTTGTTTCATGACTTTCCCTGTAAAATGTGTACCTTGATCTGAGTCCAACTGCAGTGGCATCCCCCACCTGGGTATTATTTCCCCAGCCAGGATTTTAGCCACTGTATCGGCGGTGCAATTCCTGGTGGCAAAGGCTTCTACCCACTTTGTAAATTGATCTATTACTACCAGGCAGTACATTTTTCCCCTCTGCCTGGGCAGTGGCCCGGTAAAATCTATTTGTAGGGCTTCCCAGGGTCCCTTTGGGCGAGATTGGTGTCCCAGTCGGACCTTTATCTTGTTTCCCGGGTTGTATTTTGCGCAGGTTATACACCTCCTACAATAGTTTTCTACGTCTCTCCCCATTCCTTCCCACCACCAACACCGTGACATGGAGTTTATCATGCCAGTCCTACCAGTGTGGGTGTACCCATGGTAGAGACCCAATAGATTCTGTCGGAGACATTCCGGGGCCACCACATTGTCATCTCTCCTCCACACTCCATCCGCCCCTTTTCTTGCTCCGTTCTGTTCCCATCCTTTTATTTCTTGCGGGGTAGATTCTCCCTGTACCTTGAGTATGTTTATTTCTTCTGTTTGGGTGACACATGAGCCAATCGGGGTCCTGTCTGCTTCAGCTGCCTGTCTGGCAGCTTCGTCTGCCCAGGCATTTCCCTGCTGTTGCCTGTCTGTGATTTTTGAGTGCGCTTTAATTTTTATTACTGCACATTCCTGAGGGAGGAGGGAAGCTTCTACCAATCCCTTGATTATCTCTTCATGCCTAATGGGTCCCCCTCCCGAAGTCACGTATCCCCGCCTCCTCCAAGCAGTCATGTAGTCGTGCACCACTCCGAAGGCGTACCGGCTGTCAGTGTATATGTTGACCCTTTTTCCTGCTGCTAGTTTCAGTGCCTTGGTAAGGGCTACCAATTCCGCTACCTGAGCTGATAGATTTCCCTCTAGGGCACCCTTTCCCCTGCCTTGCCCATTGCTGTCCACGACTGCCCACCCTGTCCGGGGGGGTTCCGTTTACATATTGACGGGATCCATCTACATAAAGATCCATATCTGCCCTTTCGAGCGGGGTTTCCCTAATCTGGCTCCCTTCTTCCTCGCTCCCCGCGGGGTCACACTGGTGCTCCTTGCCTTCGGTGATTATCCAGCCTGCGGGATTATTCCCGCTATCCTTTATTCAAGGCGCCATTTGGGGGCAAAAGCATTGCTTCCCAATTGGCGCGTCGTGCGTCTGATATCGTCCTTAGTCTCCCAGTGTTAAGCAGTTCCACAAGGATATGCGGTGTATGCAGGATAATCTGCCCGGTCATTATGATAGGCTCACTAACCCTCACGGCCCATGCTGCACAATCAAGGGCTGCGACACATCGAGATAGGCCCGCGACCACTGCTCCTTGTTTCGTGGAGTAGTATGCGACAGGTCTTTGTCTATCCCCGTGTTCCTGGGTTACCACCGCATTGTAGTGGGTCTCACTATTGTACATATACAGGTGGAAGGGCCTATTCTGATCCGGCAACCCCAAGGCGGGTGTGCTCATAAGGGCGTGTTTAAGCTGTGTGAATGCCGCCTCCTGGGGGCGGCCCCAGTCTACAGGCTCCTGGGAGGGTTTACCTCCTTTCACTAGATCTTCTATTGGCTGAGCCATTTCTGCATATTCTGAGATAAAGTTCCGGCAATAATTAAATAGCCCCAATATCTGTCGAACCCCTCTCACTGTCCCTGGTCTAGGCATAGTTCTAATAGCCTCCTTCCTATCAGCGGGCATCTGCCTGTTCCCTTGGGATACTACGTATCCCAAGTATGTCACCTCCCTTCTTCCGACCTGGGCTTTCCTCGGGTTAGCCTTCAACCCCGAGCGCTGTAAGGCCCCTAGTACTGTAGTTAGGGCCATCAGGTGTTGTGCCTCAGTACCTGAGGCGATAAGAATATCGTCCACGTACTGTAGTACAGTGCTTCCTTCCCCTACATCCAGGAGTTCCAAGATCCCTGACAATGCTCGGTGAAATATTCCCGGGCTGTTGTGAAACCCCTGGGGCACCCTTGTCCACATATATTGTCTCCCCTTTATAGTGAAGTGTGACTCCTCCTCCAGAGGTATGGCCCAGAACCCGTTTGCTATGTCAAGTACCGTGAAGATTTTATGTTCTGGGTTCAGGCCGTTGAACACAGTCGAAGGGCTTGCCACAATCGGGTATTCCCTTGGGGTGACTTTGTTCAGGGCGGTATAATCAACGGTGAACCTATAAGTCCCGTCGGGTTTCTTCACAGGCCACACCGGTGAATTAGTGGTGGCTGTTACTGGCTTCACCACCCCTTGCGCTTCTAACTCTTGGACTATTTGGTGGACTGCTGCATCAGCCTCGGGTTTTAAGGGGTATTGTTTATGGGCCTTATGCTCCGGCCCGGGAACATTGACCGGGTTCATCCGGGCTAGCCCACAATTCTGTTTGTGCCATGCCCACAGTGTCGGGTATAGTCGGCAGACACTGCCCCACACTCCCTTCGTTTCCCATTTGGGCTGTTTTGGGACTATCCTTGCCACTCGCTGCTGCGGATGTCCCGGGCAATCGAACTTCTGTTCGGTTTGATGTTTCCCTTCCCATATAATCCGATTCTGCTGGGGGTCTATAAGTGCCCCTACTTCCCTCAAAGTGTCTATCCCTAGTATGGTGCCTTCTGGGTTAGGGCAGCACCAGAATTGGGTGGGTATCATTATGCCCTGTATCTCCAGAGGTACTACTTCACTCAATGTTGCTTTTTTAAATCCCCCCCTTATACCCTGAATATTGACCGTGGTCTGGGTAAGGGGGAGGTCTAGGTTGGTTATGGATACCGACGCTCCCGTGTCTACTAGCATATTGCACTGCCGGCCCCCTAACACTGCACTAATGAACATACAGGAATCTAGCGTTGGCCGTTCCAACCGTCCTTCGGGGGCCGGTAACCCCTAGCGGCCACCTCTAGCCAGTTTGAGCAGGTTAAGGAGCTCTTCATTAGAGGGTGGCTCCAGCGGGGGCAATACCTTTTACTGGAGGATCTCCACCAATTCCTCACGGGTAATGGGCGTCCCAGTTTGTTTCCCGGTTTGCTGGGGGCCCTTCCCCGCCTCCCCCCCTTTCTGTGTTCGGCAGTTTCTTGCCATGTGTCCCGGTTTATTGCAATTATAGCACCTAAACGTTCCCTTTCTGGCATCCTTTTGTGGGCATTCTTTGCTAGTGTGTCCGCCCTGATGGCACGTGTAACATGTCAAGGGGGCGGTGCGGAGGTCCCCATCCCCTTCCTTTCCTTCTGTTGCTAATGCTGCTGCCACCATCTTTGACACTTTCTCCTGCTCAGCCTTTAGCTCCTCTACATTCTGTGCCCACTCTAAGATCTCATCATAGTCATCCCCTATCTTAAATCCTAGTTTAATTACCTTTTGATGCGCCTCCCCCAGCCCTTCCTTAAACATTTCTAGAAATGCCTAGTCATCCTTCTCGGGGTCATTTACACTGGAGTGGTCCTTATACTCAAGCCATTTCCGCTCCCCATACTCGCCTGCAGTTTCGTTTGGCTTCTGGGTTATCTTTAATATTCTACTCCAGTTAGTTCTTATAGGTCCCCAACATCCATCCATCCCGTGTTTTAGGTCCAGCAACCGCTGTGGCTTGGTCCGGTTCCCTATCGTCATCCAGCCACCATTTTGCACGTTTAGGGTAGCCCTCTGCCAATTTACACTACCGGTTTTGGTCTTTACCAAACTGTGTATGTCACCTAAGGTTAAGTTATGCGCATCGAACATTTCCTCAACCTTTTGCCAGAAGTCTGTATTTCTGCTATTGGGTTTGGGTGTGGGTAGATCCTTTAATAGTGTCTGTCTCTCATGCGGGGTGAGGGGAACTCCTTGTATAGTGACGAGAGCGGGTTGCTGTCCGTGTGCAGGGGTGGTAGTCATGCGTACGGGAGCTGCCTGTATGTATTCATTATATGCCGGGGGCTCTCTCTGTGTTCCACCACCTGGAGGCTTTCCTACTGTTATTTCCTCCAGGGAGGGGTACAGTGGAGCGGCTATCGGGGCTGCCTTTGGGTTGGATATTGCTGGTGCACACTGTAGAGGTTTACTGTTCTCCTTTACGCCCCTTTCTAAGGTTGCTATTTTCGTGTTTAATTTCTGAATCAGCTCAACATGGGTATCTATTTCCTTTACTAGTTCCCGGTAGCAGGTGAGGATAATTGCCTGGGCCATTCTAACCTTGTTTTTGGTCTGACTATCCACCATTTTTTCTGTCTATCGGGGGCATCCGTGGGCTGCCACCCTCTCCGCTTCATCCCTTCCATTAAGGTTGCATATTTGTTACTTAGTAATTCTAATAGAGACCCTTCGGGTCCCTGGTTACCCTCTCCCCTTTTCCCTTGTTTAATGGCCTGGATCCCCATTCCCTCACCAGTTCCATTTGTTCCTTTACTTGCCGAGTTACCCATCTTCTTCGGGCTTTGAGGGTCGTGGGTACTCCCTTAAATTCGTGTCAGGTATGCAGGACGCTATTTATATGTCTTCCCTTGCGCCATACACTTGTACCACTGCACGCTTTGGGTCAATATATCCCGTCACTGCTCAGGGACGTTGTCTCTATTCCCTCTCTCTCTCGTCCCAGCACCGAGTGCTCGTACCGCTTCGGGTCAATAGACCTCTCTCTCCCTCTATATCTTCCCTTGCGTCGTACCCTGATCGCACTGCCGTGCTACCTCCACGCGCGTGTTTTAGGATGCATCTTTTGACCCCCCTTTCACCCTTAGATCGTCCTTGTCCTCCGTCTCCGTCCCTCCGGGACTCACTACAGATGGCTCTTTTGTACGGATGTCCTTCCCTTGCGGTTTACAATGCCACAGCTCTAACTTGAAGGTGGTAAATTAAAACATACTCACCCCAACAGCTGGGTCATTGTTCCGTTCGGGAAGTCCGTACCCTGCTCGCAGCGCCAAATGTTGGGGGAGAGAGGGAAGGCTTCTTTTCCCACGAGCGGGCCCACTGATATAGAGGGTCGACGCTCGCCCCAGCCCACGTAGCAATTCTCGAAGTTAGCAGACAGAGTCGGATGGCAAAGTATAACGATCTTTATTACGAACGTCCGGGAACAACCCGCATCACAGCCGCCTGTGAGTGGGGATGCTCCCCGAACAGCACAATCATACAACTTTTATACATTTCAAAAACCCCTCTGTTCCCGGACAAGACCTCCCTAGATCTCTAATTGGACTACCTTATCAGCGCTACTTCCCTAATTGGACTACCTTATTAGTACTACTCCGGATTGACAGGTCATGAGCTCTGACTGACAGGCCTTGATCTCGTGACCATCTTAGACCGTTCCCAGAATGGTATCATTACGTTGGGATTTGTTATACATTTCCTTTGGTGCCATGAAGTCCCTCTGATCTCTTCTCACCACTTTATCAGCGGTCTGTTTAGGTTCTCTCCTATTGACATTCCATGTTGGAATACTATCTGGTATCCCAACCCATAACAGTACCTTCTGGAGCCTTGGAGCTGGAATGTACAAGGCGTGAGAAGAGATACAAGGCGTGAGAAGAAAAGCCTTTACCTCCTTATGCAGGAACCAGCACTTTAACCCTTGTCCCGCTGGTACCCCTAAAGCCAAATTTCTCTTACAAGGCTTTCCATATTTCGTTGGAAGATCGCGGTGGCCGAGCGAATCCCGAATGGACATCTGTTGTACTCAAACAACCCCTTGTGTGTCGTGATGGTGGTCAGCTTCTTCGACTCACTCGCCAGCTCCTGGGTCATGTAAGCTGAGGTCAGGTCCAATTTTGAAAAAAGTTTGCCACCGGATTGCGTCGCAAAGAGGTCCTCCGCTCTCAGTAGCGGGTACTGGTCTTGGAGTGACACCCGATTGATGGTGGCCTTGTAATCACCACATATCGTGACCGACCCATCTGCCTTGAGCACCGGCACAATCGGGCTCGCCCAGTCACTGAATTCGACTGGCGAGTTGATGCCTTCCCTCAGCAGGCGGTCCAATTTGCCTTCTATCTTTTCCCGCATCAAGTACGGCACCGCTCTGGCCTTGTGGTGTACTGGCCTGGTGTCCGGGTTTATGTGAATCACCACCTTGGCCCCCATGAAAGTGCCAATGCCGGGTTGAAATAATGAGTCAAATTTGTCCAGGATCTGTGAGCATGATATTCGCTCCACAGAGGAAATTGCATTGACATCGCCCCATTTCCAGTTCATGACAGCAAGCCAACTCCTCCCCAGTAGTGTGGGACCATCCCCCGGGACAATCCAGAGTGGCAACCTGTTCTCCGAATCTTTGTGGGTCACGACTACCGTGGCACTGCCTAGCACCGGAATGATCTCCTTTGTGTAAGTCCGTAGCTGTGCGTCAATCGGCGATAATTTTGGCTTCCTGGTCTTGGACGCCCACAACTTTTCGAACTGTTTGATACCCATCAGGGACTGGCTAGCCCCTGTGTCTAACTCCATTGATACTGGGATGCCATTGAGGAGCACTTTCATCATTTTCGGTGGCGTCCTGGTGAATGAACTGTATACGTGCTCCACATGAACTCGCTGAACTTCAGGTTCCAGCGATTTCCCCCAGCATTCATTTCTGCAATTTCTGCAGGTATTTTGCTCATCTCTGCAAACTCCGGCTGAGTGTGTACCTCCACGCCTCCAACATGAGCTGTTGTTGGAAACAAAAGGTCCCTTGCCAGTTGATCGTCCCTGACTGCCCCGTGACTGTCCTTGAGTGCGCCATTAACAGGTGTTGATGGCCCCATTACTGGCCGCATTGTCCCTTGCGATGGCGTGAATCGCCGTCCAGCTAGCCATTGTCTCTGTCGAACTCCCCCTCTGGGTTCAACTACATGTTGGGGCATACCCGATTGCCCTTGTCTGCCTGGAGAACTGTGTGCTGCTTTAACAATATTGAATATCTGTCCCAACCATTCATTAACACAGTACCTCTCGTCTGTTTTGCTAGTGGCCATGCTCGCGTGGTTTAAATCCCAGTTTCTTGTCGCCATTAATACATCCTTACTATACAGTACAAATGTATACGAGACCCATGCTTGAGAGAAGGTCAGTCTGTGACCTGTCCTTTATTCCTTTGCACTCAAGTGATGGAGGTGGGTGGAGCTTCCCCTTTTATATCTGAAGGTCCAGGTTAGGAGTGTCTCCCACAATTTCACCACCTAGTGGTCATTGTTCTCACAGTGTACAACTTAGGTCAGATTATACATGGGTTACAATGCTGGTTGAATATATGACAGCGACCGTCTCCCTGCACAGGGAAAATGAAGCTCTCTGTCTGGCCCTCCAAGGCAGGCGATTGTTCGCCATGCTGACCGGACCTCCGTGGGGTCGGCGTTTGCAATATGACGCGCCTTGGCGTCGCCACCTGCACACCACTTGGTTCCGGTGCTTCTTCCATCTCAACCGAGATGGCCGCAGATTGTTCCCCCCACCCCCGCCCCGCAAAAAAAATCTCTTCTTCCGTCTCCGTCTCCGTCTCCTCCTCCTCCTCCTGCTACACCTGCTGAAGCACAACAGCAGAAGTCTGCATTGGCTCCTCTTCTTCTTCAGCCTCCTGTGATGCTGGAGATGGTTCAGTGGTAGTGGACTCCACTGACTCGACAACCATTTGACCTTTAATTTGATAAACAACGATTAACTATTCAAATCACTGCATTACAATTTTTCTCAAACTCAAAACATTGCAATGGTTTCCTTTACCCCATATGCACAGGTGATCACAAGGTTTAACATGACCTATCATGACCTCATTCGAACATCTATCGTACATCACCATTATATATCAGATTATATTATACTTGCATAACATTACATTGTAATTGCATAACATCAAATTACATTTTAATTGCACAACATTACATGCATAACTACGATATTTTCAGTATTTACTAATGATTCACACTTTGAACAATGCACATTTCTCATTACACACATGTCTCAAGGGTGGGTTTGACCACACCATGGGATGTGACCGAACGGCTTTCTGGCCCCACCAAGGCCACCGCGAGCTCCTCATAGGCACTTAAACAGTGCATCATGGCAGAGCCCCCGCCCGTCCTGCGTTGCTCCTGATTATTGATCGAGATCTTCTTCTGTAAATGATACGATAACATTGCACGGCATAAGCAAATGGATCAGGCAATTTAAGATATTGAAGACATTTAAGACTGATAGATTAAAATGTTCTATTACAAATTAGCATTACGTTGCATATTTCACATTACACCATTTAACTTTATGCTGGGTTGCATAAATTTATTCATAATTTAGTTATGTTTAAATGTAACCAAATAACATTGCAGATTCTTGTTACTATTTAGATCATTATAAATTTCAACTTACTCTCGCAACATTCACGAGCACCTCATTGGCCTTCTCGCTGAAAGGCTTGGCCCTACGCCTCTCAAGTGTTGCCTCCATGTCGATTAATATGAGTTTATTCAGACCACAAAATACCACCTTCTCTCTCTCTCTGTCTCCCCGACCCTCACAGAGCTTCTGAGCATGTGTGGTGACCCCTGACCTCCCAAAACACGGGAAGGAGCATCAACCTGAAAAAAAAATCAACCTGCACATGTGCAGTAATGCGTTGCTAGGGAAGCTTTTTTTTTCATTCATTTCTGTTTTCTTTGGGCGATCGTGAGATCGGCGAGAATTCACATCGCCCATTTGACATCGCTGGGCTAAGGCCGAGTGGAAAATCGCAAAAACAAAAATGGGCCTTGAGCCGGCGATCCTCACAGGCGATAGGTCCCGCATCACTGAAACAAGGCCCAATTTTTTAGCCAGAAAGTGGAAAGTCTAGCCCCTTGTCCTTTGGACGTGCAGGCGAGAGGAGATTCTTTATGAGGCCATAGATTTTCAGACTGCAAACAGTGAGGAAAACCGCCCTGCGCCTAACTGCATCAGTAGCTTCCACCATTTTGTTGGCCACAAAGTACTGGTCCAGGCAATCGATAAATTCCGACCAGTACTCTCCTTCCACGAATCTCTCCAGAATTCCAATGGTGCTCATTTTGCATGCGAAGGTTCTTGAGTTATCTTGTCGCCAAATGTTGTGTATGTAATAACTTGATAGACTGAATACTGTAAACTCATTTTGGTGCAAACCTGGCTCAACTTCACTCTGGCCCAAAGTGCCTGCATTACATGGTAGCTTGCTTTATATACCTGACCTGCACATATGTGCGTACAGCCCAATGCCCTCCGACAGTGGCGCCCCCTGGTGGCTAGTAACCCCAAGCATACACACATGACAATACCTTACTGAGAGGCAGTTGCGTTTTACATTGAACCAAGATTTGTTTTTGAAGGCTGCTGAGGCAGAGTTAAAAAAGAGTGCAATTTTCTGTAGTACAGTATTAGGTATAGTATTTGGCAATCCCTCGTATCGAAGATGACCTGGTTCCACACCAAAAATAGATGAGTTCACAGGTGTTTCAATAAGGGACCTGACAATCTCGGTCCAGAACTATATAAAGGGTGGAAGATGCCTGTGCATGGATTCTTTTAATGTGGGCTGGTCGTTGCACACCAGTCACCACACGGGCTTGACAGAGCTAGGTCTTGATCCAGTGGCAAGGGTTAACCAAGACAACTGGAGACCAGCTCTGCTGCACGGACCTAGTGCGCACACATATTGCAGTGTGGGCTGGCCCGTGCTGCCCCTGGGGCCTCGCCTCTTCTGTGCCCCATAACTCACACCTCTCCTGAGCTCCGATCACGTCGCTCTACAATCTCTCGCCGCTCCTTCGCCCGACCTCGCCGCTCCTTCGCCCTGACCTCACCGCTCCTGCTATACTTGTCCACGCTCCATTCAGCGACTTGGACCTTGGTGATATCCAATCCAGTCGTCCTTTTCACAGCCGTCGCCCTCCTGAACCGGCTCGTGCTGTACCTAATGTGCTCAGTGGGCAGCACACTCGCCTGAGTCAGAAGCTTGTGAGTTCAAATCCCACTGCAGGAAGTTGAGCACATAAATCTAGGCTAACACTAGTGATACATGTGCATCAGATACTGCTCCACATTGAACGTATGGTCTGGCTGAGTTAAAGCGTTCGGAGTTCGAATATAACACAAAAATGATTCACTACTGCAACATTGAAGCATGAGACAACTTAAGGCATTGATCAAAAAAGACTTGAATTTATATAGCACCGTTTACAACCTCAGGACTTCCCAAAGCGCTTTCCAGCCAATGAAGTACTTTTTGGAGTGCAGTCACTGCTGTAATGTAGGAAACACAGCAGTCAATCTGCGCACAGCAAGCTCCCACAAACAGCCATGTGATAATGGCCGGATAATCAATTTTTTTTGTGTGATGTTGATTGAGGGATAAATATTGGCGCAGGACACTGGGGCGAAACTCCTCATGCTTTTCTTCAAAATAGTGCCGTGGGATCTTTTATGTAGTGTCAGCTGTGGCTCAGTGGGCAGCACACTCGCTGCGGGTTGAAGTCCCACTCCAGAGAATTGGACAGTGCAACGCTCCCTCAGTACTGCACTGGAGTGTCAGCCTTGTTGTTTGTGCTCAATTCTCTGGAGTGGGACTTGAACCCACAACCTTCTGACCCAGAGGCAAGAGAGAGTTACCCACTGTGCATGACATGACATCATGTGGCTGCATGAAGGAGATATATTTTAAAACTCCTATGTTTGCTTGAAACTTTATTTATCATTTTTGCCTTTTGGCTCTGGTATCTGTAACATACAACATGGTTGTCCAGTGTTACGAATCAGTTTGACGGATTTCTCTGTGGCTTTGCAACCCACATAGACTGAACTAATTAAATCCAGTACAAGTGAGATTTGTTTTGAACTTTAATAATTCCACCTACGGGCTCCAAGAGTTGTGACACTTTGGCTACTCATCGAGTCGACCTATGAGAGATGGATTCTGAAGACATTTAATTATTTCTCATGAAACTAATAATATTATGGCAATCGTTCACCCATCATACCTGAATGTGAAAATCTACATATATTAGTTATCCCTAAATGACTAGCCTCTGCATTAATATACAATGACATTAAATTTTTTGGAGCAGTGACAATTGGAAATTGGTGGGTAAGAGAACGATTTATGTTCCTTTATTACTGTTTCACTCCACTGTTATCGGGCAGATGATTCTTAAGATACAGTAGAAAATTACAGGAATAATTAAATTAAAGGTTCTTACTGTCCAATGATTTAAAACATGCAGGTAAATTATTTAAGAACTTTCATATTAATTGATATTTAATATATTGTGCAGAACATTGCGCAACATTATTAAACAGAGATAATGTTATTTGGTAGCTAAAAATCAGATGGCAGCGAGTCCTAATTGTGTCTACGTATGATTAAGAAGGATATAGAAGTACAGTGTATAAATTGATCTGTTAATAAAAAAAAAGACTTGCATTTATACAGTGCCTTTCATGACCACCAGTCATCTCAAAGCACTTTACAGCCAATGAAGTATTATTGGAGTGTAGTCACTGTTGTAATGTAGGAAACGCGGCAGCCAATTTGTTCACAAGCAAGCTCCCACAAACAGCAATGTTATAATGTCACAAACGTGCCTTCCCGACCCGACCTGTGAGGGAGCTCCACACTGGCAACGGAGATAAAAGAGCGAGCAGCCAGCCACCACAAGGAGCAGCGCGAGCGAGGGCGACAAAGGAGAACAGGGCGACTACATTCGACGTCACAGGAAAGCAGGGAAGTGATTGGTTGATGAGTTTTTCTCTCTTTTTTCTTGCTTTGAATTAAGGGCCTCAAATTAGGGGCCGGATTAAAAACTAAATCTAATTAATTAACTACATTCATCAATCACCATAGGCAGTCCCTTGAAATCGAGGAAGATTTGCTTTTCCACTCTAAAAGTGAGTTCCCAGGTGAGTGAACAGTCCAATATGGGAATTACAGGTGGGACAGACAGTGGTTGAAGGAAAGAGTGGGTGGGGAGTCTGGTTTGCCGCATGCTCCTTCTGCTGTCTGCGTTTGGTTTCTGCATGCTCTCGGCGACGAGACTCGAGGACCTCTCGCCCTCCCGGGTGCTCTTCCTCCATTTAGGGTGGTCTTGGGCCAGGGATCTCCAGGCGCTTATAGATGGCAGGGCAGACAATGTGTCACTGCTGCAACATGTGGAAGTTGGTGGACACCATTGAGGTCCACACGACCACATCTGTAGCAAGTGTCAGCAGCTCGAGGAAATTCGGCTCCGCGTTGATGAGCTGGAATCCGAGCTGCAGACACTACGACACATCAGGGAGGGGTAAATTTACCTTGACACCACGATCCAGGAACTAGTCACACTAATTAGATTGATTAATTCAAATTTGATCCGTGGTCAGGGACAGGAGGATGTGACTACGAGTGAGGCAGGTATGGGGACTCGGGAAGTAGTGATTGAGGAGCCTCAGCCCTTACTCTTGTACCAACAGGTACAAGATTCCTGCTCCCTGTGTGGACGAGTGCAGGGACTGCAGGGAGGATGAGCAAACTGACCATAGCACCGTGGTACAGGAGGCCATTCAAGTGGGGTGGGGGTGGAAGTAAAAACATTTTTTGTAGTGGTAGGGGACAGTATCATTCGAGGGATAGATACTGTTCTCTGCAGCCGAGAGCTTGAGTCCCGAAGCCTGTGTTAAGGACATCTCCTCTGGGCTGGAGAGGAACTTAGAGTGGGAGGGGGAAGATCCAGTTGTCGTGGTCCACGTGGGTACCAACAATGTCAGTAGGACAAACAAAGAGGTTCTGCTATGGGATTATGAGCAGCTAGGGGCCAAATTAAAAAGCAGAACCACAAAGGTCTTAATCTCTGGATTACGACTTGAGCCACGAGCAAATTTGCATAGGGTAAATAAGATCAGAGAGTTAAACACGTGGCTCAAAGACTGGTGTGGGAGAAATGGGTTTTGATTTGTGGGACACTGCCACCAGTACTGGGGTAAGAGGGAGCAGTTCCGTTCGGATGGGCTCCACTTAGACCGTGCTGGGACTCGGGTCCTGATGAATCAAATAACCAGGGCTGTAGAGAGGGCTTTAAACTAATTCGTGGGGGGAGGGTTCAAGTGAGCGGAAATTTAAAAAGTCAAAGAATAAGGAGAAGGCAATAGAACAGGGTAGCAGTGGGGGAAATGAAAACCAGAGCGTGACAGGAAGGGACAGAATGTATAAACATAAAAGTATATCAGAAAATGGGGTCAAAGCAGGAAACAATGGTTAAAAAAACAAATTTAAAAGCTCTTTATCTGAATGCACGCAGCATTCGTAACAAAATAGATGAGTTGACGGCACAAATAGATACAAATGGGTATGACATAATAGCCATTACAGGTTGCAAGGTGACCAAGGCTGGGAACTAAATATTCAGGTGTATTTGACAATTCAGAAGGAAAAGGAGGTGGGGTAGCACTGTTAATAAAGGATGAGATCAGTGCGTTAGTGAGAAATTATATTGGCTCAGAAGATCAAGATGTTGAATCAGTTTGGGTGGAGATAAGGAATAATAAGGGGAAAAGTTGCTAGTGGGCGTAGTCTATAGGCCCGCTAACAGTAGCTACACTGTTGGATGAAGTAGAAATCAAAAAATAATGGAGGCTTGTAAAAAAGGAACGGCAATAATCATGGGCAATTCTAACCATATTGATTGGACAAAGCAAATTGGCCAAAGTAGCCTTGAGGAAGAGTTCATAGAGTGTATTCGGGATAGTTTCCTTGAACAGTACGCTGCGGAACCAACCAGGGAGCAGGCTATCTTAGATCTGGTACCGTGTAATGAGACAGGATTAATAAACGATCTCCTCGTAAAGGATCCTCTAGAAATTTCAAATTCAGTTGGAGGGTGAGAAAGTTGGATCTCAAACCAGAGTCCTATGCTTAAATAAAGGACTACAAAGGTATGAAGGCAGAGTTGGCTAAAGTGGATTGGGAAAATAGATTAATGTGTGGGACGGTTGATAAATAGTGGCAGACATTTAAGGAGATAATTCATAACTCACAACAAAAATATATCCCAATGAGAAGGAAAGACTGTAAGAGAAGGGATAACCATCTGTGGCTAACTAAGGAAATAAGGAATGGTATCAAATTGAAAACAAGGACATACAATGCAACCAAGACCAGTGGGAGGCCAGAGGATTGGGAAACTTTTAAAAGCCAGCAAAGAATGACTAAAAAATGATAAAGAGAGGGAAGATAGATTATGAAAGTAAAGCAGCACAAAATATAAAAACAGAAAATAAGAGTTTCTACAGGTACATAAAAAGGAAAAGAGTGGCTTACAGGATGAGACAGGGGAATTAATAATGGGGAATAGGGAAATAGCAGAGTCTTTGAACAAATATTTTGTATCAGTTTTCATGGTAGAAGACACTAAAAACATCCCAATAGTGGATAAACAAGGGGCTATAGGGAGGGAGGAACTTAATACAATCACTATCACTAAAGAAGTAGTACTCGGTAAAATAATGGGACTAAAGGCGGACAAGTCTCCTGGACCTGATGGTCTATATTCTAGCGTCTTAAAATAAGTGGCTGCAGAGATAGTAGAGGCTTTGGTTGTAATCGACCAAAATTCCCTGGATTCTGGGGAGGTCCCAGCGGATTGGAAAACCCTAAATGTAAATGTATCTAAAAAAGGAAGCAGACAGAAAGCAGGAAATTATAGACCACTTAGCCTAACATCTGTCGTTGAGAAAATGCTGGAGTCCATTATTAGGGAAGCAGTAGCAGGTCATTTGGAAAAGCATAATTCAATCAAGCAGATTCAGCATGGTTTTATGAAACATAGAAACATAGAAACATAGAAAATAGGTGCAGGAGTAGGCCATTCGGCCCTTCTAGCCTGCACCGCCATTCAATGAGTTCATGGCTGAACATTCAACTTCAGTACCCCATTCCTGCTTTCTCGCCATACCCCTTGATCCCCCTAGTAGTAAGGACCTCATCTAACTCCTTTTTGAATATATTTAGTGAATTGGCCTCAACAACTTTCTGTGGTAGAGAATTCCACAGGTTCACCACTCTCTGGGTGAAGAAGTTCCTCCGCATCTCGGTCCTAAATGGCTTACCCCTTATCCTTAGACTGTGACCTCTGGTTCTGGACTTCCCCAACATTGGGAACATTCTTCCTGCATCTAACCTGTCTAACCCCGTCAGAATTTTATATGTTTCTATGAGGTCCCCTCTCATTCTTCTGAACTCCAGTGAATACAAGCCCAGTTGATCCAGTCTTTCTTGATAGGTCAGTCCCGCCATCCCGGGAATCAGTCTGGTGAACCTTCGCTGCACTCCCTCAATAGCAAGAATGTCCTTCCTCAGGTTAGGAGACCAAAACTGTACACAATACTCCAGGTGTGGCCTCACCAATGCCCTGTACAACTGTAGCAACACCTCCCTGCCCCTGTACTCAAATCCCCTTGCTATGAAGGCCAACATGCCATTTGCTTTCTTAACCGCCTGCTGCACCTGCATGCCAACCTTCAATGACTGATGTACCATGACACCCAGGTCTCTTTGCACCTCCCCTTTTCCTAATCTGTCACCATTCAGATAATAGTCTGTCTCTCTGTTTTTACCACCAAAGTGGATAACCTCACATTTATCCACATTATACTTCATCTGCCATGCAATTGCCCACTCACCTAACCTATCCAAGTCACTCTGCAGCCTCACAGCATCCTCCTCGCAGCTCACACTGCCACCCAACTTAGTGTCATCCGCAAATTTGGAGATACTACATTTAATCCCCTCATCTAAATCATTAATGTACAGTGTAAACAGCTGGGGCCCCAGCACAGAACCTTGCGGTACCCCACTAGTCACTGCCTGCCATTCTGAAAAGTACCCATTTACTCCTACTCTTTGCTTCCTGTCTGACAACCAGTTCTCAATCCATGTCAGTACACTACCCCCAATCCCATGTGCTCTAACTTTGCACATCAATCTCTTGTGTGGGACCTTGTCGAACGCCTTCTGAAAGTCCAAATATACCACATCAACTGGTTCTCCCTTATCCACTCTACTAGAAACATCCTCAAAAAATTCCAGAAGATTTGTCAAGCAAAGGGAAATCATGTTTGACAAATTTGCTGGAGTTCTTTGAGGATGTAACAAGCAGGGTGGATAAGAGGGAACCAATGGATGTGGTGTACTTGGATTGTCACAAAACATTCAATAAGGTGCCACATAAAAGGTTACTGCTCAAGATAAAAGTTCATGGGGTGGGGGTAATATATTAGCATGGATAGAGGATTGGCTAACTAACAGAAAACAGAGAGTCGGGATAAATGGGTCATTTTCGGGTTGGCAAACAGTAACTACTGTGGTGCCGCAGGGATCAATGCTGGGTCCTCAACTATTTACAAGCTATATTAATTACTTGGATGAAGGGACCGAGTGTAATGTAGCCAAGTTTGCTGATGATACAAAGATGGTGTGGGAAAGCAAATTGAGGAGGACACAAAATATCTGCAAAGGGATATAGACAGGCTAAGTGAGTGGGCAAAAATTTGGCAGATGGAGTATAACGTGGGAAACTGTGAAGTTATCCATTTTGGCAGAAAAAATGGAAAAGCAAATTATAATTTAAATGGAGAAAAATTGCAAAGTGCTGCAGTACAGAGGGACCTGGGGCTCCTTGTGCATGAAACACAAAAAGTTAGTATGCAGGTACAGCAATTTATCAGAAAGGCAAATGGAATGTTGGCCTTTATTGCCTAAGGGGGATGGAGTATAAAAGCAGAGAAGTACGCTACAACTGTACAGGGTATTAGTGAGGTCAACCTAGAGTACAGCATACACTTTTGGTCTCCATAATTTAAGAAATTATATACTTGCATTGGAGGCTGTTCAGAGAAGGTTTACTAGGTTGATTCTGGAGATGAGGGGGTTGACTTATGAAGATAGGTTGAGTAGTTTGAGCCTATACTCATTGGAGTTCAGAAGAATGAAAGGTGATCTTATCGAAACATATAAGATAATGAGGGGGCTCAACAAGATGAATGCAGGGAGTATATTTCCACTCATCGGGGAAACTAAAACTACAGGGCATAGTCTCAGAATAAGGGGGCGCCCAGTTAAAACTGAGATGAGGAGGAATTTCTCCTCTCAGAGGGTTGTAAATGTGTGGAATTCTCTGCCCCAGAGAGCTGTGGAGGCTGAGTCATTGAATATATTTAAGGTGGAGATAGATAGATTTTTGAGAGATAAGGGAGCAAAGGGTTATGGGGAGCGGGCAGGGAAGTGGAGCTGAGTCCATGATCAGATCAGCCCTGATCTTATTAATTGGTGGAGCAGGCTCGAGAAGCCAAATGGTCTACTCCTGCTCCTATTATCTTATATAATAACCAGATAATCTTTTTTTTGTTATGTTGATTGAGGGATAAATAGTGACCAGGACAACATGATAATTCCCCTGCTCTTCTTCAAAATAGTGCCATGGGATCTTTTACGCCCACCCTTGGAGAGCAGACGGGGCCTCAGTTTAATATCTCATCTGAAAGACGGCATCTCCAATAGCACAGCACTCCCTCAGCACTGCAGTGTCAACCTAGGTTTATGTGCTCACGTGTGCTGCCCACTGAGCCACAGTTGACATTGTATTTGTGAATACAGGAAGAATACTGATGTTGAGTTTATCTAACAGCACCAAATTCAACTTTGAATGGCAGATTAAACTAAAGCATTCAATGAGAACACGAATGGGGAAATGCTGCAGTGCCATTATTTATAATTCGTTAGTTCTGTTGATATAAATCATTTATAGAATGGGCCTGAAATTGCGCTCTCCTCATGGGTGCATACGAGGTGTGAACATTCTCCTCGGTACCCTGCGAGTTCTGGGTTTAGGTATGCAAAGCGCATGCGACTAAACCCAGAGCTTGCGATCTGTCAAAAATTAGTTTGACAGATCCACCGCATCCGAAACTAAAGGGGCCTACGCGGGCAGAGAGTTGGGCTATTTGCCCAGCGAATGCCCTTCAAATTCTTACAACTGATAAAAGCAGGCATAAGGCCTACTTTTATCAGTGTAAGAATTTTAAAGTACAGAAAAATATATTAAAACAAATAATTTAAACATTATAAACTGTTAAATAAAGTAAGTTTATCTTTACACCTTTTAAAATACATAAATTTATTTTTCAAAAAATAAAATTTCTGTTTTAAATAATGAATTAAATTCCATTTTTATTCATTTGAAATATGTGATGGTTTTTGTTTAGGTATTTTAAGTTTTTGTGTGTTTTTAGCAGTATTTCCATTCATGCTTATGGTGGTTCCGTATATACGGATATCATATATGTATGAACGGGGATTCCCCCTACTCTGATAGTTTGGGCCGGCCCACATGATCCCAATGACGCATACAAAGCCCTTATACTCCTGGGATATGTGGGCCTCTATAAATGGCGTTACATAGAGGCCCAGGATCGCAAGTCTCCGAACCTCCAGGATCACCGAGTACTTTCGTAGAAATGTTTGCGGTTGGAGGTGTCGCCCGCGGGAAGCTGCCGACTGCAATTTCAGGGCCAACGTAATTACCATGGGTCCATGAAGAAATACAGCGGAGGCAGATTCTCACTTTGGGCGGGCAGTGGGTGGAAGAGCTTATCTCATGCCCGATGATACAAGCCAGAGGACCAAGAAATCTTCATGCGTTGAGCATTGTTGGTTGAACTGCTGGTGCGTTTCGGGGAATTCGGCTGCTCCTTTGTGGATTCAATCTGACCCCAAGTGGTTAAAGTTGAGAGCCACAGAGGGACCAGCGGTGGGCACACATTTTGGAGAGGCCTCCTTTCAGGATCACTCTATGTACAGTTCTATTGGGAGTGAAAGAAAGAAAGACTTTCACGATCACTGCACATCTCAAAGCACTTTACGTCCATTGAAGTACTTGATAAAATGTAGTCACTGTTGTAATGTGGGAAACATGGCAGCCAATTTGCACACAGCAAGCTCCCACAAACAACAATGTGATAATGACCAGATAATCTGTTTTAGTGATGTTGATTGTGAGATAAATATTGGTCAGGACACCGGGGAGAACTCCCCTGCTCTTCCTTGAAATAGTGCCATTTTACGTCCATCTGAGAGAGCAGACAGGGCCTTTCTTGTTTCACAATACTAGATCTAAAATAACCTGTTCCCTAGTTGGTTCATCAACATACTTTCTCGAAAAGTATCTTGTATACATTCCATGAATTCGTCCTCCACACTATTACTGCAAATTTGGTTTGCCCAATCTATATATAGATTAAAATCCCCCATGATTACTGTATTACTCTTGTTGCATGCGTCTCTAATTTCCTGATTTATATTCTGCCTACATTACAAATAATGTTTGGGGGCCTATAAACAACTCCCAACAACGTTTTCTGTCCCTTGCTGTTTCTTAGCTCCACCCAAACTGATTCTACTTCTTGATATTCGGAGCTAAGATCCTTTCTCCCTACTGTCTTTATCCCATCCTTTATTATCAGGGCTACCCCTCCTCCTTTTCCATTTTGCCTATCTCTTCTAAAAGTTAAGTATCCTGCAATATTTGGCTCCCAAATTTGGCCACTTTGCAAACATGTCTCCATAATGGCTATTCGATCAAACCTATTCATTTCTATCTGCGCTATTAATTCATCTATTTTGTTGTGAATGTTTCACGCATTCAGATATAGTGCTTTTAGCTTTGACTGATTTCTATATTTCCCTGATATCACCTTGGTTACTGATGCCTTGTTACCTTTGTTACTTTCTCTGTCCCTTCCTGACCCACTCTGCTTACTTTTACCCAAAACTCTACTCTGCTTTAGATCCTTGATATTTCTCTTGCTGCTTTTAAATTTACTTTTGCCTAAATCCTCCCCCACTGCCCTTCATCAGTTTAAAGCCTTGTCTACTGCCCTAGTCATTTGGTTCACCAGGACATTCGTCCCAACGGAACAACTCGCTCTTTCCCCAGTACTGTTGCCAGTACCCCAAGAACTGAAACCCCTTCCTCCCATATACTATTTGAGCCACGCATTTAAACCTCAAATCTGTCCCTATGTCAATTTACGTGTGGCTCAGGTAACAATCCAGAGATTATTACCTTTGATGTTCTGCTTTTTAATTTTGATCCTAGCTCCTCAAACTCCCTCAGCAGAACCTCATTCCTGGTTCTACCTATGTCGTTGGTTCCTACGTGGACAATTGGATCTTCCCCCTCCCACTCCAAGTTCATCTCCAGCTGCGAGGAAATATCCTTAACCCTCCCACCGGATAGGCAACACAACCTCCGGAGCTCCCTGTCACAGCTGCAGAAAACAATATCTATCCCCCTGACGATACTGTTACCTACCACTACCACATTCCTTTTTACTCCTCCCACTTGAATGGCCTCCTGTACCACAGTGCCAAGATCAGTTTTCCCATCCTCCCTGCAGTCCTTGTTCTCATCCACATAGGCAGCAAGTACCCCGTACCTGTTGGACAAGGTCAAGGGCTGAGTGTCCTCCATCGCTATATCCTGGATCCCCATACCTTTCTGACTCGCAGTCACACCCTCCTGTCCCCGACCATTGACAAACTCAAAAGTACTGCTTAACCTAACTGCCTCCTGGAACAAGTGTTCCCCTCCCTGATGTATCGCAATATCTGCAGCTCAGACTTCAGCTCAACAATTCTGAGCTGCAGTTCCTCAAATATAGTGAATACCTGTACTAGCTTTGGCAAGAAAACCATGAGTACTGATACAATTTTCATACGTGTCATCTCACATATAAAATACATGATCTTGATATATGAGGGAGATGAGGGAGGGAAGGTAGTTGGTATCAGTTATTTTTTTTTTTAAACACAATCTTAAAGCAGATAGGCTGACTTTTAAAACATGATTTCGAGCATCACTGGCAAGGCCAGCATTTATTGCCCATCCCTAATTGTACTTGAGAAGCTGCTGGTGAGCCGCCTTCTTAAACTGCTACAGCCCCGAAAGTGAAGGTGCTCCCACAGTGCTGGTAGACAGGAAGTGCAAGGATTTTGACCCAGCAATGATGAAGGAATGGTAATATATTTCCAAGTCAGGATGGTGTCTGATTTGGAGCTGATTGAGTGCATGCTGCCCTTGTCCTTCTTGGAGGTAGAGGTCACGGATTTGGGAGGTGCTGTTGAAGAAGCCTTGGCGAGTTTCTGCAGTGCATCTTGTAGATAATCTAGAGTGTTTTTTTACTCATTTGCATTTTCCAGTATGGTTTCTATTTCATAATTCATAGCATGAATGACATGTTGCAAAATAATTTGAAACGTGAATGCGTAATCCGAGCGGTACATCAAACACTTTTTGTTAAAAAATCCACTATTCCGTTTGACTGACCCCGATGGACAGGATTACTGTTGAACTGCAGAATGGAAAGCAAGCTCTTTCTAAAATTACTTTCTAATTTGTAACTCCGTGTTTTGTCCCTGTATGGTTCAGGGAACAATATGATTGCCACCAAAATAAATTGTTAGAAAACAGCTGGCAATACGTTGTGTAATAGTTTCAATTTATTGTAAACTGTGACTCCAGCAAACCCATTAAATGTTGTCGTCTAAAGGAACTGAACCATCTTTTTGAAAAGTAGTCTCTTCTGTGGCTCAGTGGGTAACACTCCCACATGAAGATTGTGGATTCAAGTCCCACTCCAGAGAGTTGAGCACAAAAATCAAGGCTGATAATCTGTGCTGCACTGTTGGAGGTGCTGTCTTTTGGATGAGACATTAAACCAAGGCCCAGTCTGCCTGTGGAGGTAAAAGATCCCATGGCATTATTTCAAAGAAGAGCAGAATAGTTCTCCCCAGTGTCCTGGGGCCAATATTTATCGCTCAATCAACATCACTAAAAACAGATTATCTGGTCATTATTATATTGCTGTTTGTGGGAACTTGCTGTGCGCAAATTGGCTGCCGCGTTTCCCACATTACAACAGTGGCTAACTGACAGGAAACAGAAAGTCAGGATAAATGGGGCAAACAGTGACTAGTAGGGTGCCACAGGGATCGGTGCTGGGTCCTCTACTATTTACAATCTATATTAACAACTTGGATGAAGGGACTGAGTGTAATGTAGCCAAGATTGCTGATGATACAAAGATGGGTGGGAAAGCAAACTGTGAGGAGGACACAAAAAATCTGCAGAGGGATATAGACTGGCTAAGTGAGTGGGAGGTGTTGGAATCTATGGAATTCTCTGCCCCAGAGAGCTGTGGAGGCTGGGTCTTTTAATATAGTTAAGGCGGAGATAGACAAATTTTTTTAGCGATAAGGGAGTAAAGGGTTATGGGGAGCGGGCAGGGAAGTGAAACTGAGTCCATGATCAGATCAGCCATGATCTTATTAAATGGCGGAGCAGGCTTGATGGGCCCAATGGCCTAATCCTGTTCTTATGTTCTTATTTCAAAATGTACTTCATTGGCTGTGCTTTGGAACATGCGGTGGTCATGAAAGGCGCTATAGAATTGCAAGTCTTTCTAAGATCAGGCGTGTACTTTTAGAAACAACCAATGGCTTTATTATAGAAAGGAGAGAAATTCAATAAAATGATAGATTTTAAAATGGTATATCTGAATGATGTTTGGTTAGAGAACATACACCACTGTGGCATAGAAAAGGTGTTACAATTGATATTGTTTGCAACGCTCCTTCGCACAGAAATCATGGGCTCAATTTTGCCCAACCCCTTTTTTCGGCGCACTTACCTTAAGTGCGCCGAATTTGCCCGCTGGAAATGGCGCCGGAGAAAAGTCGCCCCATGCTGGCCGCTCTTCTGAGTCCCCAGAGTCCCAGCGTGGCGTGCATTGTAAAGTGGGGGGCGGAGCAACAGGCCAGCGCCGAAAACAGTGCCGGCGTCTGCGCGCATGTGCAGTGAAGTCTGCGCGCATGCTCCTGCCCTCCCAGCGTGTCCTGCGGCCTGTGAGCAGGACCCGATGCTCTCAGCCCCTATCCCCGGCCGAAGGGACGCCCCGATCTCGCTGCACCCTATCCCCGGCCGAGTGGACTCCTGCACCGGCTGGCTGGCCCGCTGAGTTCCCGGGCCGAGGTAGGACTTCAGTTTTATTTTTTATTAACTGATGGTTGTGCTTGAGAGTTTGACTGGGGGGGAGGGGGAGAAGAGCTTTTGGGGAGGGGTGGAGAAATATTGTTTTGGGGGGGGGAGAGAAAGAGTGTTTTGATGGCGGGGGGGGGGAAGAAAGGGTATTTTGGGGGGAGAAAGTGTTTTGGGGGGAGAAAGAGTGTTTGGGAGGGGCGAAAGAATGTTTGGGGGGGGGGGACTTTTAAAAAAAAAACTTGATTCTGGCATAAAGATAGGACATCTATTTTTTATTTTTTATTGATTGATTGCTTATTACTTTTTGTGGTGTGTTTTAGTGCTTTGTAAGTCTTGGTACTTTAAATGTACTAACCTTTCGCTGATTTCTTAACTGCCCACAAGGTTTTTCAGAGCTGGCCATATACACTGACCTAAGTGGATTTGGAGTAAGATTTTGCTGGCCAAAGTAGCATAAATGGCCAAAACTGGCGTCAGTGTCTGGGAATGCCCCCTTTTGAAAAAAAAACGGAACTAAAAAAAAATCGTACCTAACTGACTTATTCTGGAGCAAATTTTGGGGGGAAAATGGCATTTTTTAAACTTACGCCAGAAAAAACAACTTCCCCCCAAAATTGATGCAAGTCATGGCCAAAATTGGGCCCATAGCTTTAATCAGTTTTTGGAATAATGCAGCTGGTTAACTGGGTAATAATAATTACATATGGCGGGAGAGGGGTTAAAAATAAAAGCATCACGTGACGCGATCCCAACCCATTATGTATGCGTTTTCTGCCATTTTTACAGTGGAGGTTGCGTGGTATGTCGAAGTCCCGCTCTCAATAGGTGGGACACGCTCCGTTAGAATATATAAATCGGGTCCCACAGAGCAGTCTGGAGCCGGATTTAAATTTAACGCTCCCAAGGCTTGGAATACCCGGCAGCTAAATGGAGAGGGGAGCAGCCAGATCCAGCAAGTAAGGGCATTTTATAGCACCGCTTGTGGGCCAGAAGGAGCAGGAGTGCTTCCCCCCACCCTCTCCGGCCCCTCAAGCAAACTTTCTGTCGCGATTTGCCGACCTCACCCTCCCCACCGAGCCCCGCAAAACCCATGATCTCTCCTGGCCCAACATCTCTCCCGAATGCTGGTCTGACTCTTTCCCCTACCCTACCCTCGCACCCACCCCCCCAACACCCAGCGCCTCCCAGTGGTCCACGGCTGTGATCTTTTGCCGCAGCCAGCGAACCAGTCAATCCGGCCGGCAGGAAACAGAGCAAAGAACAGTGATCGAGTTCCAACAGGAACCTCGATGTTCCCAGGATTTCGCCACTCCTCCCCCCCATCCCCGCTCCCCTCCCCAGCACCTCACAAACATGCTCCTTCCTCTTAAATATCGTGGCCATAGAATTACATAGAATCTACAGCACAGAAACAACAACAGCTTATATTTATATAGTGCCTTTAACATAGTGAAATATCTCAAGTCGCTGCACAGGAGTATTAGGAGATAAAAAATTTGACACTGAGACAGATAAATAGAAATTAGGGCAGGTGACCAAAAGCTTGGTCAACGAGGTAGGTTTTAAGGAGCGTCTTGAAGGAGGAAGGAGAGGTAGAGAGGCGGAGAGGTTTAGGGAGGGAATTCCAGAGCTTGGGGCCTAGGCAACAGAAGGCACGGCCACCAATGGTTGAGCGATTATAATCAGGGATGCTCAAAAGGGCAGAATTAGAGAAGCGCAGACATCTCAGGGGTTGTGGAGCTGGAGGAGATTACAGAGCTAGGGAGGGGTGAGGCCATGGAGGGATTTGAAAATAAGGATGAGAATTGTGAAATCGAGAAACAGTTTATTCAGCCCAATTGGTCAATACCGATGTTTATGCCTCCTTCCTCCCTTCTTCCATATCGCTCTATTCCCATTTCCCGACATGTATGCATCAAGCCTTCCCTTGAATGGGTCAATAGTATCTGCTTCAACCACTCTGTGTAAAGAAATTCTTCCCAAATTCTTTATTTGACCTGTTAGGGGCTTTCTTATATTTGTGCTCCCTTGTACTGGTCTCCCCCACAATTGGAACTACTTTCTTTCACATGCACCCTAATAAACCAATTCATTATTTTAAAGACCTCCTTCAGTAGATTTGGGTATTAAAGTAAGTTTTCAACTTGCACCACCCCCCCACCAGAAAGAAAAGAAAAAAAGGAGACAGAGAGAAAGTGAGAGAGAGATTGACAGAGACAAGAAATAAAAAGTGTGAACGAGAAAGAAAGGGAGAGAGAGAGAGAGAAGAGAGGAAAAGTGAGAGAGAGATAAAAGAGTGCGAGAAAAGGAGAAAGAGAGAAAGAAAGACTTGTATTTATTTAAATAAGAACAGAAAATGCTGGTAATACTCAGCAGGTCAGGCAGCATCTGCGGAGAGAGAGAAATAGAGTTAACGTTTCAGGTCAAAGACCCTTCATCAGAACTGGAAGCAACTGTAGGAGCAGGGAGAGAGGGAGGGGAGGAAAGAACAAAAGGGAAGGTGTGTGATAGGATGGAAGGCAGCAGAGATTGAAAGACAAACGGGATGATTGTGCAAGATAAAAGAAGACGGTAAAGAAATGATTTATATAGCGCTTTTCATGACTTCAGGATGTCTCAATGTACTTTACAGCCACTGAAGTACTTTTAAAGTATAGTCAATGTTGCAATGTTCTGAGGGCACAAGTGCTCCCCAAACATACAATTTCCGGCTAAAAAAATTTGAAAAACAGCTCCTTTCATCATTTTAATTCAGGACTCTGAATTGACTTTCACTGCACTAGAAGCTCTCATTTTCCCCTGGAGTTATGTTTGCACAGCAAGTGTCAGCCGACCTCAAGTTCGGTTTCAGTAAACCGCTAATAATCCAAGGCTAATGACACCGCAACACCTCCTCAAAATTGTTTCTTCGAAGCAATTAATTCTTACTGGGAGGTATTCCATGCGTAAGGCTATTGCTGCTCACACAGCAGTCTGATCTTGCAACAGCAGCAGAAAGAATCTATTGCGATTGGAGCTCACCGGAATAAACAATGTTTTGCGTAGTATGAGATCAGGATCATCAACATGACTTTGAGCGTATTTTTGTACAGAATGTGTCTGGGTTTATGATTTACGCAGCTCTCCATCACCAACTGTGACACATTTTAAACAGGCGGTTGCATAAATAAAGAAAGGTTTGGATTTATTTAGCGCCTTTCACTACCACTGGACATCTCAAAGCGCTTTACAGCCAATGAAGTACTTTTGGAATGTGGCCACTGTTGTAAGTTGAAAAACACAACACCAATTTACGCACAAGCAAGGCTCCCACAAACAGCAATGTGATAATGACCAGATAATCTGCTTTTTTTTGTTCTGTTGATTGAGGGATAAATATTAGGCAGGACACCAGGGATAATTCCCCTGCTCTTCTTTGAAATAGTGCCCGTGGGATCTTTTACATCCTCCTGAGAGAGCAGACGGGGCCTCGATTTAACGTCTCAACTGAAAGACGGCACCTCCAACAGTGCAGCACACCCTCAGCACTGCACTGGAGAGTCAGCCTAGAATTTTTTATGCTCAAGTCCCTGGAGTGGGACTTGAACCCACAACCCATTGACTCAGAACTGGGTGTGCTACCCACTGAGCCATAGCTGAGCCCATAATAGTTTCCTCACAGGCAGTGAATGTCCATTAGATGTGGTTGCTGGCAAGCAATGTACATAAATGGAATCCTCGCAAGCAAAATGAGGGATCCTCCTTTTTGATTGGTTGGGCCAGCCCATATGATCCCAGGCTTGTGAATCGCCTGCGCCCCTGGGATATGTGGGCCTTTACTCAGGCCTACGTGTAGGCCCAGGAGCGCGAGTCTACAAACCTCCGGGAACATCAGGTAGGTGCGTACTTTTCTTGCGGTTCAAAGGCATTCGCCCAAATTATTATTTTTTTAAATAAAAAGACTGAATACTTTTCTCCCCCTTCACTAACTTTCTCCCTTCTCTCCTCTCCTGAAACTGAGATTCCTCGTTGGGTTAACGACAAATTGGCCATTACATGGGAGAAACTTTGGAAGTTTACACTTGACAAACCATTCTTTGGTTTCCATCAATTCTCGGAAAATACTTCCTCAACACTAATAGTTCTAAGTGGCAGACAGATTGAACAAGGAACCCTAGCAATTGTGAGACACTCTAGTGGAGAACTATAGAATCATAAAATCTAACAGCACAGAAGGAGGCCATTCGGCCCATCATGCCTGTGCCTGCTCTTTGAAAGAGTTATCCAATTAGTCCCACTAGCCTGTTCTTTCCTCACAACCCTGCAAATCTTCTCACCTTATCCAATATTGTTAAGAATTTTCCTTATTTACTCCATCAAAAGCTTTCATGAATTTTAATGCATCTTTTAAATCTCCCCTTGGCCTTCACTGCTTCAAGGAGAACAATCTCAGGTTCTCGAGTCACTCCATAAAACTGAAATCTCTCAGCCCTCATTCCCTTATCATTCTGGTAAATCACCTCTCTCATGCCTTGACATTCTATACTAAAGTGTGGTGCCCAGAATTGGACACAATATTCCAGCTGGGGCATGATCGCTCTTTTCCAAAGGTTTAGCATAACTTCTTTGCTTTTTCACTTACTTGAAGCATTTTTTGTTGAACAAAGCTTTGAGTTGAACATCACAGTGGGTGGAGGTCCTTTAGTGTCACATCACATTTTAGCGGCAGTTGGTGAGTCGGAGAGGAGGCGTGGGGAGGACTATAAATAGGCCCAGCGGCAGTCGGTGAGGCAGCGGCAGTCGGTGAGTCAGAGAGGAGGCGTGGGGAGGACTATAAATAGGCCCAGCGGCAGTCGGTGAGTCGGAGAGGAGGCGTGGGGAGGACTATAAATAGGCCCAGCGGCAGTCGGTGAGTCGGAGAGGAGGCGTGGGGAGGACTATAAATAGGCCCAGCGGCAGTCGGTGAGTCGGAGAGGAGGCGTGGGGAGGACTATAAATAGGCCCAGCGGCAGTCGGTGAGTCGGAGAGGAGGCGTGGGGAGGACTATAAATAGGCCCAGCGGCAGTCGGTGAGTCGGAGAGGCAGCGTGGGGAGGACTATAAATAGGCCCAGCGGCAGTCGGTGAGTCGGAGAGGCGAGGCTGGTGCAGCTGCAGCAGGGGCAGAAGGCAAAAAAGAAGGAGAAAGAAATTGAAAGGTGACGTCACAGCCAAGGAGGTAAGTGATTGGCTGGTGATTGGTAAGTAGTTTTTCGATTTCTTTCTTTATCAGTAAGTAACCTTTTAACATTGCCGTTGCCCAATTAAGTTAATCCAAGGGTTAAGTCATGGCAGGAGAGCTTGGACACGTGTTATGCTCCTCCTGTACTATGTGGGAACTCAGGGACACTTCCGGTGTCCCTGACGACTACGTGTGCGGGAAGTGCATCCGCCTGCAGATCCTGACGGACCGCATTGCGGCACTGGAGCTGCGGGTGGATTCATTCTGGAGCATTTACGATGCTGAGAATGACGTGAATAGCACGTTTGGCGAGTTGGTCTCACCGCAGGTAAACAGTACACAGTAAATAGTACATAGTAAATGGATGACCAACAGGAAGAGTAGTGCAAGGAAGGTAGTGCAGGGGTCCCATGTGGTCATCCCCCTGCAAAACAGATACACCGCTTTGGGTACTGTTGGGGGGATGACTCTTCAAGGGAAGACAGCAGCAGCCAAGTTCATGGCACCATGGGTGGTTCTGCTGCACAGGAGGGCAGGAGAAAGAGTGGGAGAGCTATAGTGATAGGGGATTCAATTGTAAGGGGAATAGATAGGCGTTTCTGCGGCCGAAACCGAGACTCCAGGATGGTATGTTGCCTCCCTGGTGCAAGGGTCAAGGATGTCTCGGAGTGGGTGCAGGACAATCTGAAAAGGAAGGGTGAACAGCCAGTTGTCATGGTGCATAGAGGTATCAACGATATAGGTAAAAAATGGGATGAGGTCCTACAAGACGAATTTAGGGCGCTTGGAGGCAAATTAAAAAGTAGGACCTCAAAAGTAGCAATCTCAGGATTGCTCCAGTGCCACGTGCTAGTCAGAGTAGGAATCACAGGATAGCTCAGATGAGTAGTGGTGCAGAAGGGAGGGGTTCAAATACCAGGGATATTAGAACTGGTTCTGGGGTAGGTGGGACCAGTACAAACCAGACGGTCTGCACCTGGGCAGGACAGGAACCAATGTCCTAGGGGGAGTGTTTGCTAGTGCTGTTGGGGAGGAGTTAAACTAATATGGCAGGGGGATGGGAACCTATGCAGGGAGGCAGAGAGAAATAAAAGGGAGACAGAGGCAAAAGATAGAAAGGAGAATAGGAAAAGTGGAGGGCAGAGAAACCCAAGGCAAAAAATAAAAAGGGCTACATTACAGCAAAATTCTAAAGGGGCAAAGTGTGTTACAAAGACAAGCCTGAAGGCTCTGTGTCTCAATGCGAGGAGTATTCGGAATAAGGTGGAAGAATTAACTGCAAAGATAGCAGTTAATGGATATGATATAATTGACATCACAGAGACATGGCTCCAGGATGACCAAGGCTGGGAACTCAACATCCAGGGGTATTCACCATTTAGGAAGGATAGACAGAAAGGAAAAGGAGGTGGGGTGGCATTACTGGTTAAAGAGGAAATTAATGCAATAGTAAGGAAGGACATTGGCTTGGATGATGTGGAATCGGTATGGGTGGAGCTACAGAATATCAAAGGGCAGAAAACGCTGGTGGGAGTTGTGTACAGACCACCAAACAGTAGTAGTGAGGTTGGGGACAGCATCAAGAAAGAAATAAGGGAAGTGTGCAATAAAGGTACAGCAGTTATCATGGGCGACCTTAATTTACATATAGATTGGGGTAACCAAACTGGTAACAATGTGGTGGAGGAGGATTTCCTGGAGTGCATTCGGGATGGTTTTCTTGACCAATATGTCGAGGAACCAACTAGAGAGCTGGCCATCCAAGACTGGGTGATGTGTAATGAGAAGGGACTAATTAGAAATCTTGTTGTGCGAGGCCCCTTGGGGAAGAGTGACCATAATATGGTAGAATTCTTTATTAAGATGGAGAGTGACACAGTTAATTCAGAAACTAGGATCCTGAACTTAAGGAAAGCTAACTTCGACGGCATGAGGCGTGAATTGGCTAGAATAGACTGGCAAATAATACTTAAAGGATTGATGGTGGATAGGCAATGGCAAAATTGATAGATCACATGGATGAACTTCAACAACTGTACATCCCTGTCTGGCGTAAAAATTAAACTGGAAAAGTGGCTCAACCGTGGCTAACAAGGGAAATTAAAGATAGTGTTAGATCCAAGGAAGAGGCCAACAAAAGCAGCAAACCTGAGGACTGGGAGAAATTTAGAATTCAGCAGAGGAGGACAAAGGGTTTGATTAGGAGTGGGAAAATAGAGTATGAGAGGAAGCTTGCCGGGAACATAAAAACTGACTGCAAAAGCTTCTCTAGATATGTGAAGAGAAAAAGATTAGTGAAGACAAACATAGGTCTTGCAGTTGGATTCAGGTCAATTTATAATGGGGAACAAAGAAATGGCAGACCAATTGAACAAATACTTTGGTTCTGTCTTCAGGAAGGATGACACAAATAATCTTCCGGAAGTACTAGGGGACCGAAGATCTAGTGAAAAGGGGGAACTGAAGGATATCCTTATTAGGTGGGAAATTGTGTTAGGAAAATTGATGGGATTGAAGGCCGATAAATTCCCGGGCCTGATAGTCTGCATCCCAGAGTACTTAAGGAAGTGGCCCGAGAAATAGTGAATGCATTGCTGATCATTTTCCAACAGTCTATTTACTCTGGATCAGTTCCTATGGACTGGAGGGTAGCTAATGTAACACCACTTTTTAAAAAAGGAGAGAGAGAGAAAGCAGGTAACTATAGACCGGTTAGCCTTTCATCAGTAGTGGGGGAAATGTTGGAATCAATTATTAAGGATGAAATAGCAGCGCATTTGGAAAGCAGTGACAGGATCGGTCCAAGTCAGCATGGATTTATGAAAGGGAAATCATGCTTGACAAATCTTCCAGAATTTTTTGAGTATGTAACTAGTAGAGTGGACAAGGGAGAACCAGTGCATGTGGTGTATTTGGACTTTCAAAAGGCTTTTGACAAGGTCCCACACAAGAGATTGGTGTGCAAAATCAAAGCACATGGTATTGGGGGTAATATACTGACGTGGATAGAGAACTGGTTGGCAGACAGGAAGCAGAGAGACGGTATAAATGAGTCCTTTTCAGAATGGCAGGCTGTGACTAGTGGGGTGCCGCAGGGTTCAGTGTTGGGACCCCAGCTCTTTACAATATACATCAATGATTTAGACGAAGGAATTGAGTGTAATATCTCCAAGTTTACAGATGACACTAAACTGGGTGGCATTGTGAGCTGTGAGGGGGATGCAAAGAGGCTGCAGGGTGACTTGGACAGGCTAGGTGAGTGGGCAAATGCATGGCAGATGCAGTATAATGTGGATAAATGTGAGGTTATCCACTTTGGGGGCAATAACTTGAAGGCAGAATATTATCTGAATTGCGGCAGATTAGGAAAAGGGGAGTGCAACGAGACCTGGGTGTCATGGTTCATCAGTCATTGAAAGTTGGCATGCAGGTACAGCAAGCGGTGAAGAAGGCAAATGGCATGTTGGCCTTCATAGCTAGGGGATTTGAGTATAGGAGCAGGGAGGTATTACTGCAATTGTACAGGGCCTTGGTGAGGCCTCACCTGGAATATTGTGTTCAGTTTTGGTCTCCAAATCTGAGGAAGGACTTTCTTGCTATTGAGGGAGTGCAACGAAGGTTCACCAGACTGATTCCAGAGATGGCTGGAATGACGTATGAGGAGAGAGTGGATCAACTGGGCCTTTATAGACTGGAGTTTAGAAGGATGAGAGGGGATCTCATAGAAACGTACAAGATTCTGACGGGACGGGACAGGTTAGATGCGGGAAGAATGTTCCCGATGTTGGGGAAGTCCAGAACCAGGGGGCACAATCTTAGGATAAGGGGTAGGCCATTTAGGACTGAGATGAGGAAAAACTTCTTCACTCAGAGAGTTGCTAACCTGTGGAATTCCCTACCGCAGAGAGTTGTTGACGCTAGTTCATTGGATATATTCAAGCGGGAGTTAGATATGGCCCTTATGGCTAAAGGGATCAAGTGGTATGGGGAGAAAACAGGAAAGGGGTACTGAGGTGAATGATCAGCCATGATCTCATTGAATGGTGGTGCAGGCTCGAAGGGCCGAATGGCCTACTCCTGCACCTATTTTCTATGTTTCTATGTTTCTATCATGAATGCATAGAAGAGAGAGAATAATGCAGAGCAGGAGAGGGTGGTCTAAGAGATCAGAGAACATGGAGGAGGACAGGGACAGGATGTTCCCTTGCTCGTCCTTGAATTGTGCCATGGGATCTTTTACGTCCACCTGACAGGGCAAACGGGGCCTAAGTTTAATGCGCGACCTGAAAGACAGCACTTCCGAAGTACTGCACTGGAATGCCTGTTTACATCATGTGTGCAAGTCTTTGGGGTGGAACTTGGACTCCACTGGGACCAGGAGAATGGGGATTGGATGTGGGGAAGCCTTGAAATAGATTGTGGAGATTGTTACCACAATGATCATCAAGCGCTGTCTGCTGCATGCTCAAAATTACTTGCCATGCATACGAACATAACAATTAGGAGCAGGGCTCGGCCAGATGGCCCTTCAAACCTGTTCTGTCATTCAATGAGATCATGGCTGATCTTCCACCACAACTCCACTTTCCCGCCCGATTTCCATATCCCTTAATTCTCCTAGACTCCAAAAATCTATTGAACTTAGCCTTGAATATACTTAATGACTCAGCATCCACAGCCCTTTGGGGTAGAGAATTCCACCGGCGGGGTGGGGGGAGTCAATTGTCCAGTCCTTGCTTGCCATTACCAAGGCTGGCCTTAGTGTATCTTGAGAACAAAAAGAAATGTTCTGTTTAAATTCACACTCCAAGGCATGCGTGCGTGGGTAAAAAGGAGAAAGGAGGGGTGGCCCATTTCATTGAGAGGGCTACTGTGAATCACCATGGCAGAGGAAGCCAATGTTACAGTCTACAAAACGGATACATGAACAACCATGTTTTCAGATAATTTTAAAATTCTCATCCTTGTTTTCATAACCCTCCATGGCCTCGCCCCTCCCTATCTCTGTAAACTCCTCCAGTCCGACAACCCTAGTGTCAGCTGTGGCTCAGTGAATAGCATTCTCAGCCTCTGAGTCAGAAGGTTGTGGGGTCCCACTCCAGGGACTTGAGCTCAAAAACTCTAGGTTGACACTCCAATGCGGTACTGAGGTAGTGCTGCACTGTCAGAGGTGCCGTCTTTGGATGAGACATTAAACCACTTGATCTCTCAGGTGGTCATAAAAGATCCCATTTTGAAGAAGAGCAGAGGAGTTATCCCCTGTGTCCTGGTCAGTATTTATCCCTCAATCAACATAACAAAAACAGATTATCTGGTCATTATCACATTGCTGTTTGTGGGAGCTTGCTTGTGCGCAAATTGGCTGCCGTGTTTCCCACATTACAACAGTGACTACACTCCAAAAGTACTCCATTGGCTGTAAAGTGCTTTGAGATGTCCAGTGGTCATGAAAGTGGCTATATAAATGCAAGTCTTTCTTTCTCTGAGATCTCTGCGCTCCTCAAATTCCATCACTCCACCATTGGTGGCCGTGCCCTTAGCTGCCTGGGCTCCAAGCTCTGGAATTCCCTCCCCAAACCTCTCCGCCTTTATCGCTTCCTTTGCTTCTTAAAATCAAACTCATTGACCAAGCTTTTGATCACCTGTCCTAATACCTCAAGTAGCTTGGGGTCAAATTTTAACTGATTACACTTGTGAAGCGCCTTGGGACTGTTCAGTACATTAACGGCGCTATATAAATGCAAGTTGTTATTGACAAGAATCTGCGAGTTGTAGGCCAGAGGTCCAGAGATCGAAGGTAAAAATGCAGGTGGTCAGCTTTTGCAGCTGGAATTCATCCAGAGAAAGGAAATGCCAAAAACGAGTTAGGCAGTTCACAAACTAGACAGGACACATTATTTATTTTCATGTTTTCGAGCAGAAATACGAAATCGAGTAAAGCAAGTGATTTCACAGTTACTCTGAAGGCTGCCTCAACAATAAAGTAGCGTATTGATTTGGATTCAGCATGGTCTTACCACATGTTCGAGTCTGCCTTTGAAAAGTTTTGACAAGTGCCTTGTGAAAGACACAAGATCACAAGTGTTAAGTCCTGACTCTAATGTACTGACTTACACGAGACACATGCTGAAGTCAAGGTCACTCAGGACCTGCACCTTTAATTCCAGCTCTCCAGTGCTGCACTTGCCTGAGACCTCCCTTTATATACCTCAGTGCGACAGGTATGCGCAAAACATAAAAACAGATAGTAAAAGCTTTTACAGATATATAAAACGGAAAAGAGTGACTAAAGTAAATGTTGGTCCCTTAGAAGATGAGATGGGGGATTTAATAATGGGAAATGTGGAAATGGCTGAGACCTTAAATAATTATTTTGCTTCGGTCTTCACAGTGGAAGACACAAAAACCATGCCGAAAATTGCTGGTCACAGGAATGTGGGAAGGGAGGACCTTGAGACAATCACTATCACTAGCGGGGTAGTGCTGGACAGGCAAATGGGACTCAAGGTAGACAAGTCCCCTGGTCCTGATGAAATGCATCCCAGGGTATTAAAAGAGATGGCGGAAGTTATAGCAGATCCATTCGTTATAATCTTCCAAAATTCTCTGGACTCTGGGGAGGTACCAGCGGATTGGAAAGCAGCTAATGTAATGCCTCTGTTTAAAAAAGGGGGCAGACAAAAGGCAGGTAACTATAGGCCGGTTAGTTCAACATCTGTAGTGGGGAAAATGCTTGAAGCTATCATTAAGGAAGAAATAGCGGGACATCTAGATAGGAATAGTGCAATCAAGCAGACGCAACATGGATTCATGAAGGGGAAATCATGTTTAACTAATTTACTGGAATTCTTTGAGGATATAACGAGCATAGTGGATAGAGGTGTACCGATGGATGTGGTGTATTTAGATTTCCAAAAGGCATTCGATAAGGTGCCACACAAAAGGTTACTGCAGAAGATAAAGGTACGCGGAGTCAGAGGAAATGTATTAGCATGGATAGGGAATTGGCTGGCTAACAGAAAGCAGAGAGTCGGGATAAATGGGTCCTTTTCGGTTTGGAAATCGGTGGTTAGTGGTGTGCCACAGGGATCGGTGCTGGGACCACAACTGTTTACAATATACATGGATGACCTGGAAGAGGGGACAGAGTGTAGTGTAACAAAATTTGCAGATGACACAAAGATTAGTGGGAAAGCGGGTTGTGTAGAGGACACAGAGAGGCTGCAAAGAGATTTAGATAGGTTAAGTGAACGGGCTAAGGTTTGGCAGATGGAATAGAATGTCGGAAAATGTGAAGTCATCCACCTTGGGAAAAAAAACAGTAAAAGGGAATATTATTTGAATGGGGAGAAATTACAACATGCTGCGGTGCAGAGGGACCTGGGGGTCCTTGTGCATGAATCCAAAAAAGTTAGTTTGCAGGTGCAGCAGGTAATCAGGAAGGTGAACGGAATGTTGGCCTTCATTGCGAGAGGGATGGAGTACAAACGCAGGGAGGTCCTGCTGCAACTGTACAGGGTATTGGTGAGGCCGCACCTGGAGTACTGCATGCAGTTTTGGTCACCTTACTTAAGGAAGGATATACTCGCTTTGGAGGGGATACAGAGATGATTCACTGGGCTGATTCTGGAGATGAGGGAGTTACCTTATGATGATAGATTGAGTAGACTGGGTCTTTACTCGTTGGAGTTCAGAAGGATGAGGGGTGATCTTATAGAAACATTTTAAATAATGAAAGGGATAGACAAGATAGAGGCAGAGAGGTTGTTTCCACTGGTCGGGGAGACTAGAACTAGGGGGCATAGCTTCAAAATACGGGGGAGCCAATTTAAAACCGAGTTGAGAAGGAATTTCTTCTCCCAGAGAGTTGTGAATCTGTGGAATTCTCTGCCCAAGGAAGCAGTTGAGGCTAGCTCATTGAATGTATTCAAATCACAGATAGATAGATTTTTAACCAATAAGGGAATTAAGGGTTACGGGGAGCAGGCGGGTAAGTGGAGCTGAGTCCATGGCCAGATCAGCCATGATCTTGTTGAATGGTGGAGCAGGCTCGAGGGGCTAGATGGCCTACTCCTGTTCCTAATTCTTATGTTCTTATGTCTCCTGCAAGTGTATCCCTGGTGGTAAGGTATGCTTATTGTTCCAGGCCATATCCAGTTACAGTCATATATAGCATGGTAAGATAGTTATATATATGACATCACCCTCCCCCAAAGTCTTATTGCCTTTATAGATTCAATCTCTCAGGTGGTCTGCGCTCTCGCGTGGAGCGTCTTAGTTGTGGTTCGTTGTTTGCCTTGGTGCCAGTTTTTCATTCGGTGTGATCGCTGGTATCTCACCTGGGCTGTCAGTTGAGACTGCCCTTTCCTCAGGTTGTTCCACCTGTCTGTCCACCAGGTATGGTGTGAGTTCCACATTGTAGTCTTTCTTCAGTGTTATCAGTGAATCTACTTTTGACTTGGTCTACATGCCTCTGGCAGGTTTGGCCATTGTCCATTTGTACAACCAGTAGCCTGTTTCCCTCTTTGTCTGTTACTGTCCCTGCAAGCCATTTGGGACCCCGGCCATAGTTAACACAAACACTTTGTCCCCTATCTCATTCCATCTCCCCCTCGAATTTCAGTCATGGTACTCAGTTAGCTTTTGAAGCTTAGCCTCAACAATTTCATGCATGTCTGGGAGGATTAATGAGAGCCAGTTCTTTAAGGTTCGTTTCATCAATAGTTGCGTGGGGAGAACCCCAGTCAACGAATGTGGACGAGATTTGTATGCCAGCAGCAGTCGCGACAGGCGGCTCTGCAGTGTGGGACCTTGGATTCTGAGCATGCCTTGTTTAATGATCTGCACTGCTCGCTCCACCTGGCCATTGCAGGCCGGCTTGAAAGGTACCATCTTAACGTGATTTATACCGTGGTCAACTATAAAATCATGAAATTCTGCGCTGGTGAAGCACGGACCACTGTCACTGACCAATATGTCAGGAATGCCGTGTGTTGCAAACATGGTTCTAAGGCTCTCCACAGTGGTGGAGGTGGTGCTCGAGTTTAAAATGGTTTACACGATCCATTTTGAAAATGCATCAATGACTACGAGGAACATTTTGCCCATGAATGGGCCTGCATAGTCTACATGCACCTGCGACCACGGTTTGGTGGGCCAGGGCCAAGGACTTAGGGGGGCCTCCCTGGGGGCATTACTGAGTTGGGCATAAATGGTGCACCGACGGACGCAGAGCTCCAAGTCCGCGTCAATGCCAGGCCACCAGACATGAGATCTGGCTATGGCCTTCTTAAGGACGATCCCCGGGTGCTCGCAATGGAGCTCCCGGACAAACACCTCTCTGCCTCGTAAGGGCATAACTACTTGGCTGCCCCACATCAGGCAGTCTGCCTGTAGTGAGAGCTCATGCATGCGCCTAGGGAAAGGTTTGACCTCCTCGGGGCAGGCATCGCGAGCCTCTGCCCAGTCACTGGTTAAAACACATCTTTTAACTAGAGATAACCCGGGGTCGCTGGTCGTCCAGGCTCTGATTTGGTGAGCCGTCATGGGCGAACTTGTGGAATCAAAGGCATTGATTGCCATGACCATCTCACAGTCCTGTTCATCGGACCCTTCTGTGGTCGCCAGGGGTAGCCTGCTAAGCGCGTCGGCACAGTTGTCTGTGCCTGGTCTGTGCCTTATCGTGTAGTCATAAGCCGCCAGCATGAGTGCCCACCGCTGAATGTACGCCGAGGCATTGGCGTTGATTACCTTGCACTCGGATAGTAGGGACGTGAGGGGTTTGTGGTCAGTTTCTAACGCAAACTTGGCCCCGAAAAGGTATTGGTGCATCTTTTTGATACCGTACACGCACGCGAGCGCCTCCTTCTCAACCATACCGTACCCACGCTCCGCCCGCGAAAGTGACCTGGAGGCATAAGCAACGGGCTGCAATTTACCCGCATCATTGACATGCTGTAAAATGCACCCGACCCCGTACGCTGATGCATCACACGTAAGGACTAACTTTTTAACTGGGTCAAAAAAGGCTAAAACATTCTTGGAACATAGAAGGTTGCGTGCCTTATTGAAGGTGCGTTCTTGGGCGTCCCCCCCAAAATCAATCACACCCCTTTCTGAGTAGCACGTGGAGAGGCTCTAGCAGCGTGCTCAAGTTCTGCATAAAGTTCCCAAAATAATTGAGTAGCCCGAGAAAGGCGCGCAGTTCCGAGACATTCCAGGGCCTGGGTGCCAGGTGAATCGCTTCAGCTTTGGATTCGTTTGGGCGGATTCCATCAGCGGCAATCCTTCTGCCCAAAAATTCAACCTCAGGCGCGAGAAACAGACACTTGGATTTCTTAACTCTTAGGCCTACATGATCCAATCGACTTAGTACTTCCTCAAAATTGCGGAGATGAGAGTCGGTGTCCCTGCCCGTGATGAGTATGTCATCTTGAAACACAACCGTCCCCGGGATGGACTTGAGCAGACTCTCCATGTTGCGCTGGAATATAGCAGCTGCCGACCTGATGCCGAATGGGCATTGATTGTACACAAAAAGGCCTCGATGTGTGTTGATGGTGGTGAGTAGCTTAGATTCTTCGGTCAGTTCTTGCGTCATATACGCAGATGTGAGGTCAAGTTTCGAGAAAAGTTTTCCTCCAGCCAATGTGGCAAATAGGTCCTCCGCTCTGGGCAGCGGGTATTGGTCTTGTTTATGGTAGACTTGTAATCCCCATCAATTCGCACGGATCCATCAGGCTTCATGACGGGGACGATGGGGCTTGCCCAGTCGCTGAATTACACGGGAGAAATTATGCCTTCCCGCAGAAGCCGGTCCAATTCGTTTTCAATCTTTTCCCTCATCACATAAGGCACAGCTCTAGCCTTGTGATGGACCGCCTGGCATTCTGTGTGATGTAGATTCTAACTTGAGCCTCTTTGAAGTTGCCCACACCCGGCTGAAAGAGATGTTCAAAACGGCTTAGAACTGTTGAGCAGGAGGTCCGTTCCTCTGACGACATCACGTGAACATCGTCCCATTTCCAATTAAGTTCTGCTAGCCAGCTTTTCCCCAACAGGGCTGGGAGATCCCCGGGGACAATCCACAGGGAAAGTTGGTGTACCATCCCTTTGTGTGTGACTGAGAGCATGGCGCTGCCAAGGACTGGGATGATTTCTTTAGTATAGGTCCTTAGTTTGGTGTCGATCTTTGTGAGTTTTGGTCTGTTGCTTTTGTGCGGCCACAGCTGTTCAAATTGTTGAACGGTCATGAGGGATTGACTGGCCCCCATGTTCAGTTCCATGTTGACGGGTATCCCGTTGAGTAGAACCCTCATCATAATTGGAGGTGTCTTGGTGTAAGAACAGTGGACATTGATCGTCAGTGGACAGTGTTAACCTGCTGTACCTCAGCATCCTGTGCACTGTTCCAACCGTCTTCTGGTCCGCTTTCCGACCCTTCCAATTCGTATACCAGCAGAGCTGCTGTTTTTCTGCACATGCGAGCCAGATCCCTGTGTAGTTGCAGTTTCTGCAAACGGCATGCTGAAATCGACACATCCTGGTTGAGTGCCTTCCCCCACATCTCCAACACAGACCGTTTCTATTGTTTCCGAAGGATGAGCTGCATCTGGCTGATCTCCCTTGAGCTTCTCTCAATCTGTTGTTGATTGCTCGCATTGTGGGTTGATGAGGTATGATCGGCCGTTCATGTGGCCCTTGATTTTGATGGCTTCTGGCTCCACTGTCTGCTGTTGAAGGCCTGCTCTCCTGCCTTTGTCTGTGTGTGGGGATAGCGGTTTGTTTCACAATGTGAACCCCTTGTTCCGATGTCTCGTTGGTTGTCGTACCCGAAGTGTAGATCAGCCTCGTTTCTTCTTCACCTGCGAAGAACGTCTGTGCAACCAGTGCTGCTGCCTCTAGAGTCAAGTTCTTAGTCTCTATAAGCTTTCGGAATATACCAGCGTGGCCTATTCTTTCAATAAAAAAGTCTCTCAGCAATTTCTCCTTCGTTCATCGGGGAACTGACATGAACTAGCCAGCCTCCGAAGTTCTGCCACGAAGGGATGGTTTTCTAGACCAATATGTCGAGGAACCAACTAGCAGGGAGGCCATCTTAGACTGGGTGTTGTGTAATGAGAGAGGATTAATTAGCAATCTCGTTGTGCGAGGCCCCTTGGGGAAGAGTGACCATAATATGGTGGAATTCTGCATTAGGATGGAGAATGAAACAGTTAATTCAGAGACTATGGTCCAGAACTTAAAGAAGGGTAACTTTGAAGATATGAGGCGTTAATTGGCTAGGATAGATTGGCGAATGATACTTAAGGGGTTGACTGTGGATGGGCAATGGCAGACATTTAGAGACCACATGGATGAACTACAACAATTGTACATTCCTGTCTGGCGTAAAAATAAAAAAGGGAAGGTGGCTCAACCGTGGCTATCAAGGGAAATCAGGGATAGTATTAAAGCCAAGGAAGTGGTATACAAATTGGCCAGAAATAGCAGCGAACCCGGGGACTGGAAGAAATTTAGAACTCAGCAGAGAAGGACAAAGGGTTTGATTAGGGCAGGGAAAATGGAGTACGAGAAGTGCTGCTGCCTCCAGAGTCAAGTTCTTAGTCTCTATAAGCTTTCGGAATATACCAGCGTGGCCTATTCTTTCAATAAAAAAGTCTCTCAGCAATTTCTCCTTAGTTCATCGGGGAACTGACATGAACTAGCCAGCTTCCGAAGTTCTGCCACGAAGTCGGGTATGCTTTGGCCCACACAGCATTTGTAGTTGTAGAACCTGTTTCTGGCCATGTGTAGGCTGCTCGCTGGCTTCAGGTGGTCTCTCACCAGTGTGCTCAACTCCTCAAATGACTTGCTTGTTGGTTTCTCGGGTGCCAGCAGGTCTTTCATTAAAGTGCATGTTTTCGAGCCACAGCCGGTCAAGAGATGGGCTCTTCTCTTGTCTGCCTTATCATCGCCCAGCCTGTCTTTGGTCACAAAGCTTTGCTGAAGCCTTTCAATAAAGTCATCCCAATTGTCTCCAACATTGTATTTCTCATCTGAGCTGTTGGTAGCCATTCTGTGGATTCTGTGATCCCGTAACTCATCGTCACTATTAAGTCCTGACTAATGTATTGACTTACACGAGACACATGCTGAAGTCAAGGTCACTCAGGACCTGCACCTTTAATTCCAGCTCTCCAGTGCTGCACTTGCCTGAGACCTCCCTTTATATACCTCAGTGGGACAGGTATGGAGTGTCTCCTGCAAGTGCACCCCTGGTGGTAAGGTATGCTTATTGTTACAGGTCATATCCAGTTACAGTCATGTATAGCATGGTAAGATACAGTTCTATACAGTAATGTGAGATACATGACATTAAGTGGCTCCCATCATTGCATCAATACAAAAGCAAAATGCTGTGGATGCTGGAAGTGTGAAATAAAAATAGGAAATACTGGAGACACTCAGCAGGTCAGGCAATATCTGTGGAGAGAGAAAGAGAGTTAGCGTTTCAGGTCGATGATCCTTCGTCAGAACTGGAAAAAGTATTTTTACATCTGTGGCAATCATCTAAAAAGAAAAAAGAAAGACTTGGATTTATACAGCGCCTTTTACGACCACCGGACCTCTCAAAGCGCTTTACAGTCAATGAAGTACTTTAGGAATGTAGTCACTGTTGTAATGCAGGAATCATGGCAACTAATTTGCGCACACGCAAACTCTCACAAACAACAATGTGATAATGACCAAATAATCTGGGTTTTTTTTGTTATTTTGATTGAGGGATAAATATTGGCCAGGGCACCGGGGATGACTCCCCTGCTCTTCTTCGAAATAGTGCCATGGGATCTTTTACGTCCACTTGAAAGAGCAGATGGGGCCTCGGTTTTAACGTCTCATCCGAAAGACAGCACCTCCAACAGTGTAGCACTCCCTCAGCACTGCACTGGAGTGTCATCCTAGATTTTTTTTGCACTCAAATTGGATGGTGGGCAGTATGGGCACATTCCTAAACATAATGGCCCTGAAATTCCAGTCGGAGGCTTCTTTTGAACGAACGCCTCCAACCGGAAAATTTTAACGAATTTACCTAGTGGTCTCGGAGGCGTGTGGGATTCCGGTGTAGAGGCCTTCTCTTCCCGCGCTGTGAAGCCTTCTGTGAGGTTCGGACACAGAAGGTGCAGTCACATGTGACTGCACAACCAATCAGATACAGTATTCCACACTCATTACGAACAATGAGAACTCCATATCTACGAGTTCTCATTGCTATTGATGAGAAGAAAAACACACACTAAACACCATAATAAAAAAGAAAAAACACAGCTCACATAATTAAAATTAATTAAAATTAAAGTTAATAAATGCCTTAGAAAAAAAAATATTTTTCTGATTTTTAAAAAAGTTTTTAAAATTATGGTTTAAAATAAACTTACCTTAATGGGCAGGATTTTTAACAATAAAATGTGTTTTTAAAATGTTATTTTACAATGTTTTTGTGTGTTTTAAAAGGGAGTCTGGTGCCCAGTGTCGGTGGCAGTCGGGAGCAGCGTCGGAGGTGTGTGGAGAGGTCTATAAAAGGCACAGCAGGGAGTCCGGGGCCCAGCGTCGGTGGCAGTAGGGAGCAGCGTCGGAGGTGTGTGGAGAGGCCTATAAAAGGCACAGCAGGGAGTCCGGGGCCCAGCGTCGGTGGCAGTAGGGAGCAGCGTCGGAGGTGTGTGGAGAGGCCTATAAAAGGCACAGCAGGGAGTCCGGGGCCCAGCGTCGGTGGCAGTAGGGAGCAGCGTCGGAGGTGTGTGGAGAGGTCTATAAAAGGCACAGCAGGGAGTCCGGGGCCCAGCGTCGGTGGCAGTAGGGAGCAGTGTCGGAGGTGTGTGGAGAGGCCTATAAAAGGCGAGCTGGTGCAGCTACAGGGAGAAGGCAAAAAAGAAGTAGAAAGAAACAGAAAGGTGACGTCACAGCCAAGGAGGTAAGTGATTGGCTGGTGATTGGTGAGTAGTTTTTCTTTTTTCTATTTTATAACAGTGAGTAAACTTTAGCATTGTTGTTGCTTATCTAAGGGTTAAGTCCTGGCAGGAGAGCTCGGTCACATGTTATGCTCCTCCTGTACCATGTGGGAACTCAGGGACGACTCCAGTGTTCCTGACGACTACGTGTGCGGAAGGTGTATCCACCTCCAGCTCCTGACGGACCGCGTTGCGGAGTTGGAGCTGAGGGTGGATTCACTCTGGAGCATCCACGATGCTGAGAATGACGTGAGTAGCACAAGTAGCGAGTTGGTCATACCGCAGGTAAAGGATCCACAGCCAGCTAGGGAATGGAAGACCAGCAGGAAGAGCAGTGCAAGGAAGGTAGTGCAGGGGTCCCCTGTGGGCATCCCCCTGCAAAACAGATACACTGCTTTGAGTACTGTTGAGGGGGATGACTCATCAGGGGAGGGTAGCAGCAGCCAAGTTCATGGCACCATGGCTGGCTCTGTTGCACAGGAGGGCAGGAAAAAGAGTGGGAGAGCGATAGTGATAGGGGATTCAATTGTAAGGGGAATAGATAGGTGTTTCTGCGGCCGCAACCGAGACTCCAGGATGGTATGTTGCCTCCCTGGTGCAAGGGTCAAGGATGTCTCGGAGCGGGTGCAGGACATTCTGAAAAGGGAGGGAGAACAGCCAGTTGTCGTGGTGTACCAACGACATAGGTAAAAAAAGGGATGAGGTCCTACAAGCTGAATTTATGGAGCTAGGAGCTAAATTAAAAAGTAGGACCTCAAAAGTAGTAATCTCGGGATTGCTACCAGTGCCACGTGCTAGTCAGAGTAGGAATCACAGGATAGCGCTGATGAATACGTGGCTTGAGCAGTGGTGCAGCCGGGAGGGATTCAAATTTCTGAGGCATTGTAACCGGTTCTGGGGGAGGTGGAACCAGTACAAACCAGACGGTCTGCACCTGGGCAGGACCGGAACCAATGTCCTAGGGGGAGTGTTTGCTTTGCTGTTAGGGAGGAGTTAAACTTATATGGCAGGGTGATGGGAACCAATGCAGGGAGACAGAGGGAAACAAAAAGGAGACAAAAGCAAAAGACAGAAAGGAGATGAGGAAAAGTGGAGGGCAGAGAAACCCAAGGCAAAGAACAAAAAGGGCCACTGTACAGCAAAATTCTAAAAGGACAAAGGGTGTTAAAAAAACAAGCCTGAAGGCTTTGTGTCTTAATGCAAGGAGTATCCGTAATAAGGTGGATGAATTAACAAATATGATGTGATTGGGATTACAGAGACGTGGCTCCAGGATGATCAGGGCTGGGAACTCAACATCCAGGGGTATTCAACATTCAGGAAGGATAGAATAAAAGGAAAAGGAGGTGGGGTAGCATTGCTGGTTAAGGAGGAGATTAATGCAACAGTTCGGAAGGACATTAGCTTGGATGATGTGGAATCTATATGGGTAGAGCTGCAGAACACCAAAGGGCAAAAAACGTTCGTGGGAGTTGTGTACAGACCTCCAAACAGTAGTAGTGATGTTGGGGAGGGCATCAAACAGGAAATTAGGGGTGCATGCAATAAGGTTGCAGCAGTTATAATGGGTGACTTTAATATGCACATAGATTGGGCCAACCAAACTGGAAGCAATACGGTGGAGGAGGATTTCCTGGAGTGCATAAGGGATGGTTTTCTAGACCAATATGTCGAGGAACCAACTAGCAGGGAGGCCATCTTAGACTGGGTGTTGTGTAATGAGAGAGGATTAATTAGCAATCTCGTTGTGCGAGGCCCCTTGGGGAAGAGTGACCATAATATGGTGGAATTCTGCATTAGGATGGAGAATGAAACAGTTAATTCAGAGACTATGGTCCAGAACTTAAAGAAGGGTAACTTTGAAGATATGAGGCGTTAATTGGCTAGGATAGATTGGCGAATGATACTTAAGGGGTTGACTGTGGATGGGCAATGGCAGACATTTAGAGACCACATGGATGAACTACAACAATTGTACATTCCTGTCTGGCGTAAAAATAAAAAAGGGAAGGTGGCTCAACCGTGGCTATCAAGGGAAATCAGGGATAGTATTAAAGCCAAGGAAGTGGTATACAAATTGGCCAGAAATAGCAGCGAACCCGGGGACTGGAAGAAATTTAGAACTCAGCAGAGAAGGACAAAGGGTTTGATTAGGGCAGGGAAAATGGAGTACGAGAAGTGCTGCTGCCTCCAGAGTCAAGTTCTTAGTCTCTATAAGCTTTCGGAATATACCAGCGTGGCCTATTCTTTCAATAAAAAAGTCTCTCAGCAATTTCTCCTTAGTTCATCGGGGAACTGACATGAACTAGCCAGCTTCCGAAGTTCTGCCACGAAGTCGGGTATGCTTTGGCCCACACAGCATTTGTAGTTGTAGAACCTGTTTCTGGCCATGTGTAGGCTGCTCGCTGGCTTCAGGTGGTCTCTCACCAGTGTGCTCAACTCCTCAAATGACTTGCTTGTTGGTTTCTCGGGTGCCAGCAGGTCTTTCATTAAAGTGCATGTTTTCGAGCCACAGCCGGTCAAGAGATGGGCTCTTCTCTTGTCTGCCTTATCATCGCCCAGCCTGTCTTTGGTCACAAAGCTTTGCTGAAGCCTTTCAATAAAGTCATCCCAATTGTCTCCAACATTGTATTTCTCATCTGAGCTGTTGGTAGCCATTCTGTGGATTCTGTGATCCCGTAACTCATCGTCACTATTAAGTCCTGACTAATGTATTGACTTACACGAGACACATGCTGAAGTCAAGGTCACTCAGGACCTGCACCTTTAATTCCAGCTCTCCAGTGCTGCACTTGCCTGAGACCTCCCTTTATATACCTCAGTGGGACAGGTATGGAGTGTCTCCTGCAAGTGCACCCCTGGTGGTAAGGTATGCTTATTGTTACAGGTCATATCCAGTTACAGTCATGTATAGCATGGTAAGATACAGTTCTATACAGTAATGTGAGATACATGACATTAAGTGGCTCCCATCATTGCATCAATACAAAAGCAAAATGCTGTGGATGCTGGAAGTGTGAAATAAAAATAGGAAATACTGGAGACACTCAGCAGGTCAGGCAATATCTGTGGAGAGAGAAAGAGAGTTAGCGTTTCAGGTCGATGATCCTTCGTCAGAACTGGAAAAAGTATTTTTACATCTGTGGCAATCATCTAAAAAGAAAAAAGAAAGACTTGGATTTATACAGCGCCTTTTACGACCACCGGACCTCTCAAAGCGCTTTACAGTCAATGAAGTACTTTAGGAATGTAGTCACTGTTGTAATGCAGGAATCATGGCAACTAATTTGCGCACACGCAAACTCTCACAAACAACAATGTGATAATGACCAAATAATCTGGGTTTTTTTTGTTATTTTGATTGAGGGATAAATATTGGCCAGGGCACCGGGGATGACTCCCCTGCTCTTCTTCGAAATAGTGCCATGGGATCTTTTACGTCCACTTGAAAGAGCAGATGGGGCCTCGGTTTTAACGTCTCATCCGAAAGACAGCACCTCCAACAGTGTAGCACTCCCTCAGCACTGCACTGGAGTGTCATCCTAGATTTTTTTTGCACTCAAATTGGATGGTGGGCAGTATGGGCACATTCCTAAACATAATGGCCCTGAAATTCCAGTCGGAGGCTTCTTTTGAACGAACGCCTCCAACCGGAAAATTTTAACGAATTTACCTAGTGGTCTCGGAGGCGTGTGGGATTCCGGTGTAGAGGCCTTCTCTTCCCGCGCTGTGAAGCCTTCTGTGAGGTTCGGACACAGAAGGTGCAGTCACATGTGACTGCACAACCAATCAGGTACAGTATTCCACACTCATTACGAACAATGAGAACTCCATATCTACGAGTTCTCATTGCTATTGATGAGAAGAAAAACACACACTAAACACCATAATAAAAAAGAAAAAACACAGCTCACATAATTAAAATTAATTAAAATTAAAGTTAATAAATGCCTTAGAAAAAAAAATATTTTTCTGATTTTTAAAAAAGTTTTTAAAATTATGGTTTAAAATAAACTTACCTTAATGGGCAGGATTTTTAACAATAAAATGTGTTTTTAAAATGTTATTTTACAATGTTTTTGTGTGTTTTAAAAGGGAGTCTGGTGCCCAGTGTCGGTGGCAGTCAGGAGCAGCGTCGGAGGTGTGTGGAGAGGTCTATAAAAGGCACAGCAGGGAGTCCGGGGCCCAGCGTCGGTGGCAGTCGGGAGCAGCGTCGGAGGTGTGTGGAGAGGCCTATAAAAGGCACAGCAGGGAGTCCGGGGCCCAGCGTCGGTGGCAGTAGGGAGCAGCGTCGGAGGTGTGTGGAGAGGTCTATAAAAGGCACAGCAGGGAGTCCGGGGCCCAGCGTCGGCGGCAGTCGGGAGCAGCGTCGGAGGTGTGTGGAGAGGCCTATAAAAGGCACAGCAGGGAGTCCGGGGCCCAGCGTCGGCGGCAGTCGGGAGCAGCGTCGGAGGTGTGTGGAGAGGCCTATAAAAGGCGAGCTGGTGCAGCTACAGGGAGAAGGCAAAAAAGAAGTAGAAAGAAACAGAAAGGTGACGTCACAGCCAAGGAGGTAAGTGATTGGCTGGTGATTGGTGAGTAGTTTTTCTTTTTTCTATTTTATAACAGTGAGTAAACTTTAGCATTGTTGTTGCTTATCTAAGGGTTAAGTCCTGGCAGGAGAGCTCGGTCACATGTTATGCTCCTCCTGTACCATGTGGGAACTCAGGGACGACTCCAGTGTTCCTGACGACTACGTGTGCGGGAAGTGTATCCACCTCCAGCTCCTGACGGACCGCGTTGCGGAGTTGGAGCTGAGGGTGGATTCACTCTGGAGCATCCACGATGCTGAGAATGACGTGAGTAGCACAAGTAGCGAGTTGGTCATACCGCAGGTAAAGGATCCACAGCCAGCTAGGGAATGGAAGACCAGCAGGAAGAGCAGTGCAAGGAAGGTAGTGCAGGGGTCCCCTGTGGGCATCCCCCTGCAAAACAGATACACTGCTTTGAGTACTGTTGAGGGGGATGACTCATCAGGGGAGGGTAGCAGCAGCCAAGTTCATGGCACCATGGCTGGCTCTGTTGCACAGGAGGGCAGGAAAAAGAGTGGGAGAGCGATAGTGATAGGGGATTCAATTGTAAGGGGAATAGATAGGTGTTTCTGCGGCCGCAACCGAGACTCCAGGATGGTATGTTGCCTCCCTGGTGCAAGGGTCAAGGATGTCTCGGAGCGGGTGCAGGACATTCTGAAAAGGGAGGGAGAACAGCCAGTTGTCGTGGTGTACCAACGACATAGGTAAAAAAAGGGATGAGGTCCTACAAGCTGAATTTATGGAGCTAGGAGCTAAATTAAAAAGTAGGACCTCAAAAGTAGTAATCTCGGGATTGCTACCAGTGCCACGTGCTAGTCAGAGTAGGAATCACAGGATAGCGCTGATGAATACGTGGCTTGAGCAGTGGTGCAGCCGGGAGGGATTCAAATTTCTGAGGCATTGTAACCGGTTCTGGGGGAGGTGGAACCAGTACAAACCAGACGGTCTGCACCTGGGCAGGACCGGAACCAATGTCCTAGGGGGAGTGTTTGCTTTGCTGTTAGGGAGGAGTTAAACTTATATGGCAGGGTGATGGGAACCAATGCAGGGAGACAGAGGGAAACAAAAAGGAGACAAAAGCAAAAGACAGAAAGGAGATGAGGAAAAGTGGAGGGCAGAGAAACCCAAGGCAAAGAACAAAAAGGGCCACTGTACAGCAAAATTCTAAAAGGACAAAGGGTGTTAAAAAAACAAGCCTGAAGGCTTTGTGTCTTAATGCAAGGAGTATCCGTAATAAGGTGGATGAATTAACAAATATGATGTGATTGGGATTACAGAGACGTGGCTCCAGGATGATCAGGGCTGGGAACTCAACATCCAGGGGTATTCAACATTCAGGAAGGATAGAATAAAAGGAAAAGGAGGTGGGGTAGCATTGCTGGTTAAGGAGGAGATTAATGCAACAGTTCGGAAGGACATTAGCTTGGATGATGTGGAATCTATATGGGTAGAGCTGCAGAACACCAAAGGGCAAAAAACGTTCGTGGGAGTTGTGTACAGACCTCCAAACAGTAGTAGTGATGTTGGGGAGGGCATCAAACAGGAAATTAGGGGTGCATGCAATAAGGTTGCAGCAGTTATAATGGGTGACTTTAATATGCACATAGATTGGGCTAACCAAACTGGAAGCAATACGGTGGAGGAGGATTTCCTGGAGTGCATAAGGGATGGTTTTCTAGACCAATATGTCGAGGAACCAACTAGCAGGGAGGCCATCTTAGACTGGGTGTTGTGTAATGAGAGAGGATTAATTAGCAATCTCGTTGTGCGAGGCCCCTTGGGGAAGAGTGACCATAATATGGTGGAATTCTGCATTAGGATGGAGAATGAAACAGTTAATTCAGAGACTATGGTCCAGAACTTAAAGAAGGGTAACTTTGAAGATATGAGGCGTTAATTGGCTAGGATAGATTGGCGAATGATACTTAAGGGGTTGACTGTGGATGGGCAATGGCAGACATTTAGAGACCACATGGATGAACTACAACAATTGTACATTCCTGTCTGGCGTAAAAATAAAAAAGGGAAGGTGGCTCAACCGTGGCTATCAAGGGAAATCAGGGATAGTATTAAAGCCAAGGAAGTGGTATACAAATTGGCCAGAAATAGCAGCGAACCCGGGGACTGGAAGAAATTTAGAACTCAGCAGAGAAGGACAAAGGGTTTGATTAGGGCAGGGAAAATGGAGTACGAGAAGAAGCTTGCAGGCGACATTAAGACGGATTGCAAAAGTTTCTATAGATATGTAAAGAGAAAAAGGTTAATAAAGACAAACGTAGGTCCCCTGCAGTCAGAATCAGGGGAAGTCATAACGGGGAACAAAGAAATGGCGGACCAATTGAACAAGTACTTTGGTTCGGTATTCACTGAGGAGGACACAAACAACCTTACGGATATAAAAGGGGTCAGAGGGTCTAGTAAGGAGGAGGAACTGAGGGAAATCCTTATTAGTCGGGAAATTGTGTTGGGGAAATTGATGGGATTGAAGGCCGATAAATCCCCAGGGCCTGATGGACTGCATCCTAGAGTACTAACGGAGGTGGCCTTGGAAATAACGGATGCATTGACAGTCCTTTTCCAACATTCCATTGACTCTGGATCAGTTCCTATCGAGTGGAGGGTAGCCAATGTAACCCCACTTTTTAAAAAAGGAGGGAGAGAGAAAACAGGGAATTATAGACCGGTCAGCCTGACATCGGTAGTGGGTAAAATGATGGAATCAATTCTGAAGGATGTCATAGCAGCGCATTTGGAAAGAGGTGACAGGATAGGTCCAAGTCAGCATGGATTTGTGAAAGGGAAATCATGCTTGACAAATCTTCTGGAATTTTTTGAGGATGTTTCCAGTAGAGTGGACAAGGGAGAACCAGTTGATGTGGTATATTTGGACTTTCAGAAGGCTTTCGACAAAGTCCCACACAAGAGATTAATGTGCAAAATTAAAGCACATGGGATTGGGGGTAGTGTGCTGACATGGACTGAGAATTGGTTGTCAGACAGGAAGCAAAGAGTAGGAGTAAATGGGTACTTTTCAGAATGGCAGGCAGTGACTAGTGGGGTACCGCAAGGTTCTGTGCTGGGGCCTCAGCTGTTTACATTGTACATTAATGATTTAGACGAGGGGATTAAATGTAGTATCTCCAAATTTGCGGATGACACTAAGTTGGGTGGCAGTGTGAGCTGCGAGGAGGATGCTATGAGGTTGCAGAGTGACTTGGATAGGTTAGGTGAGTGGGCAAATGCATGGCAGATGAAGTATAATGTGGATAAATGTGAGGTTATCCACTTTGGTGGTAAAAACAGAAAGACAGACTATTATCTGAATGGTGACAGATTAGGAAAAGGGGAGGTGCAACGAGACCTGGGTGTCATGGTACATCAGTCATTGAAGGTTGGCATGCAGGTACAGCAGGTGGTTAAGAAAGTAAATGGCATGTTGGCCTTCATAGCGAGAGGATTTGAGTACAGGGGCAGGGAGGTGTTGCTACAGTTGTACAGGGCCTTGGTGAGGCCACACCTGGAGTATTGTGTACAGTTTTGGTCTCCTAACCTAAGGAAGGACATTCTTGCTATTGAAGGAGTGCAGCGAAGGTTCACCAGGCTGATTCCCGGGATGGCGGGACTGACCTATCAAGAAAGACTGGATCAACTGGGCTTGTATTCACTGGAGTTCAGAAGAATGAGAGGGGACCTCATAGAAACGTTTAAAATTCTGATGGGTTTAGACAGGTTAGATGCAGGAAGAATGGTCCCAATGTTGGGGAAGTCCAGAAGCAGGGTTCACAGTCTAAGGATAAGGGGTAAGCCATTTAGGTCCGAAATGAGGAGAAACTTCTTCACCCAGAGAGTGGTGAACCTGTGGAATTCTCTACCACAGAAAGTTGTTGAGGCCAATTCACTTAATATATTCAAAAAGGAGTTAGATGAAGTCCTTACTACTAGGGGGATCAAGGGGCATGGCGAGAAAGCAGGAATGGGGTACTGAAGTTGCATGTTCAGCCATGAACTCATTGAATGGCGGTGCAGGCTAGAAAGGCCGAATGGCCTACTCCTGCACCTATTTTCTATGTTTCTCTGTTTCTTATGCCTGTAAAAGTAGGCTATGTGCCTGCTTATATCAGGCGCAAGAGTTTTCAGGACATCCGCTGGGTAAATACCTCAATCTTGACCTGGCTGTGGGGATACGGAGGATCAAGTTGGAGCTCAACAGATTGGAAAAGCCAGTTTTCAGCGCATGCGCATTGTATGCTGAAAAGCGGCTTTTGTGGTGTCTTCCCGGGTCCGTAAACACTCCGTACAGAAGGAGGCCGGGATTTCCAGACTAATATGCTTGGACCACCTATTTGATTAACCATCACCCCTGTACCCAAGAAAATATCCAAGGCTTATCTAAATTTTATATATTTAAGTATCTAAAACCTGCAACAGGGACTGGTGGCTAGCTGACCAGCTGTGCTCTCTCATAGGCATTTATTGGGACGAAAATTGCGGTCAGAGGCTTCCCACGGGCGGATGCCTCCAACTGAAATTTTTTTAATGAAAGTAAATGGTGGTCTCGGAGGAATGAACAATTCCGGTCCGAGGCCTAGATGCACAGCCCGGCGCAGAGGTCCACGCATTCCAGGAGCCTACACCACCAATCACAATGTAATATTGTGCCACGTGCTTGTCAGAGTAGGAATTGCAGGATAGCTAAGATGAATACATGGCTTGAGGAGTGTTGCAGGAGGAAGGAATTCAAATTCCTGGGACATTGGAACCGGTTCTGGGGGAGGTGTACCAGTATAAACCAGACAGTCTGCACCTCGGCAGGACTGGAACCAATGTCCTCGGGGGAGTGTTTGTTAGTGCTGTTGGGGAGGGGTTAATCAAATATGGCAGGGGGATGGGAACCTATGCAGGGAGACAGAGGGAAGTAAAATGGGGACAGAAATAAAAGATACAAAGAAGAAAAGTAAAAGTGGAGGGCAGAGAAACCCAAGCAAAAATCAAAAAGGACCACATTACAGCAAAAGTCTAAAAGGGCAAAGTGTGTTAAAAAGACAACTCTGTGTCTCAATGCAAGGAGTATTTGTAATAAGGTGGACGAATTAACTGCGCAGGCAGCTATTAACGAATATGATATAATTGGGATTACGGAGACATGGCTCCAGCGTGACCAAAGCTGGGAACTCAACATCCAGAGGTATTCAACATTCAAGAAGGATAGACAGAAAGGAAAAGGAGAAGGGGTAGCGTTGCTGGTTAGAGAAGAAATTAACGCAATAGTAAGGAAGGACATTAGCTTGGATGATGTGGAATCTGTATAGATAGAGCTGCGGAATACCAAAGGGCAGAAAACACTAGTGGGAGTTGTGTACAGACCACCAAACAGTAGTAGTGAGGTTGGGGACAGCATCAAACAAGAAATTCGGGATGCGTGCAATAAAGATACAGCAGTAATCATGGCGATTTTAATCTACATATAGATTGGGCTTACCAAACTGGTAGCAGTGCGGTGGAGGAGGATTTCCTGGAGTGTATCAGGGATGGTTTTCTTGACCAATATGCCGAGGAACCAACTAGAGGGCTGGCCATCCTAGACTGGGTGATGTGTAACGAGAAAGGACTAATTAGCAATCTTGGGGAAAATTGACCATAATATGGTAGAATTCTTTATTAAGATGGAGAGTGATATAGTTAATTCAGAAACTAGGGTCCTGAACTTAAGGAAAGGTGACTTCGATGGTATGAGATGTGAATTGGCTAGAATAGACTGGCGAATGATACTTAAAGGGTTAACGGTGGATAGGAAATGGCAAACATTTAAATAGCACATGGATGAACTTCAACAATTGTACATCCCTGTCTGGAGTAAAAATAAAATGGGGAAGGTGGCTCAAACCATGGCTAACAACGGAAATTAAAGATAGTGTTAAATCCAAGGAAGAGGCATATAAATTGGCTAGCAAATCTGAGGACTGAGAAATTTAGAATTCAGCAGAGGAGGACAAAGGGTTTAATTAGGAGGGGGAAAATAGATTTTGAGAGGAAGCTTGCTGGGAACATAAAAACTGACTGCAAAAGTTTCTATAGATATGTGAAGAAAAAAAGATTAGTGAAGACAAATGTGGGTCCTTTGCAGTCAGAATTAGGTGAATTTATAATGGAGAACAAAGAAATGGCAGACTAATTGAATAAATACTTTGGTTCTGTTTTCACGAAGGAAGACACAAATAACGTTCCGGAAATACTAGAGGACCGAGGGTCTAGCGAGAAGGAGGAACTGAAGGAAATCCTGATTAATCAGGAAATTGTGTTAGGGAAATTGATGGGATTGAAGGCCGATAAATCCCCAGGGCCTGATAGTCTGCATCCCAGAGCACTTAAGGAAGTGGCCCGAGAAATAGTGGATGCATTGGTGATCATTTTCCAACAGTCTATCGACTCTGGATCAGTTCCTATGGACTGGAGGTTAGCTAATGTAACGGCAATTTTATAAAAGGAGGGAGAGAGAAAACAGGGAATTATAGACTGGTTAGCCTGACATCAGTAGTGGGGAAAATGTTGGAATCAATTATTAAAGATGATATAGCAGCGCATTTGGAAAGCAGTGACAGGATCGGTCCAAGTCAGCATGGATTTATGAAAGGGAAATAATGCTTTACAAATCTTCTCGAATTTTTTGAGGATGTAACTTGTAGAGTGGACAAGGGAGAACCAGTGGATGTGGTGTATTTGGACTTTCAAAAGGCTTTTGACAAGGTCCCACACAAGTGATTGGTGTGCAAAATTAAAGCATATGGTATTAGGGGTAATGTATTGACGTGGATAGAGAACTCGTTGGCAGACAGGAAGCAGAGATTCGGGATAAACGGATCCTTTTCAGAATGGCAGGCAGTGACTAGTGGGGTGCCGCAGTGCTCAGCGCTGGGACCCCAGCTATTTACAATATACATCAATGATTTAGATGAAGGAATTGAGAGTAATATCTCCAAGTTTGCAGATGAAACTAAGCTGGGTGGCGGTCTGAGCTGTGAGGAGGATGCTAAGAGGCTGCAGGTGACTTGGACAGGTTAGGTGAGTGGGCAAATGCATGGCAGATGCAGTATAATGTGGATAAATGTGAGGTTATCCACTTGCGTGGCAAAAACACGAAGGCAGAATATTATCTGAATGGCGGCAGATTAGGAAAGGGGGATGTGCAACGAGACCTGGGTGTCATGGTATATCAGTCATTGAAGGTTGACATGCAGGTACAGCAGGCGGTGAAGAAGGTAAATGGCATGTTGGCCTTCATAGCTAGGGGATTTGAGTATAGGAGCAGGGAGGTCATGCTGTAGTAGTACAGAGCCTTGGTGAGGCCTCACCTAGAATATTGTGTTCAGTTTTGGTCTCCTAATCTGAGGAAGGACGTTCTTGCTATTGAGGGAGTGCAGCAAAGGTTCACCAGACTGATTCCCGGGATGGCAGGACTGACATATGAGGAGAGATATGGATCGACTGGGGCTGTATTCACTGGAGTTTAGAAGAATGAGAGGGGATCTCATAGAAATATATAAAATTCTGACGGGACTGGACAGGTTAGATGCAGGAAGAATGTTCCCGATGTTAGGGGAATCCAGAACCAGGGGTCACAGTCTAAGGATAAGGGGTAAGCCGTTTTGGACTGAGATGAGGAGAAACTTCTTCACTCAGAGAGTTGTTCACCTGTGGAATTGTCTTCCGCAAAGAGTTGTTGATGCCAGTTCGTTAGATATATTCAAGAGGGAGTTGGATATGGCTGTTAAGGCTAAAGGGATCAAGGGGTATGGAGAGAAAGCAGGAAAGGGGTACTGAGGTGAATGATCAGCAATGATCTTATTGAATGGTGGTGCAGGCTCGTAGGGCCGAATGGCCTACTCCTGCACCTATTTTCTATGTTTCTATATTCTTACTGATAATAATGGTGCATTCCATTTGTACGAGCTCCCATTTCTATCGATGAGAACACTGTACTCCCAAACACAGAAACATAATACAATAATTAAAAAAACACCTCACATATTTAAAATTAAGTGAAATTGAATGAAATTAAATGTTTCAGGAAAAAATTCATTGTTTTGAAAATGTTTAAAAAATGTTTTAATAGGGTTAAAAATAAATTTACCTTCATGGACAGGGTTTTGAATATAAAAATAGTGATAAAATTAAATGTTTATATCTTTTAAAACTCTTCATCATCATCATCATCATAGGCAGTCCCTCAGAATCGAGGAAGACTTGCTTCCACTCTTAGAATGAGTCCTTAGGTGGCTGATGAGTCCAATATGAGAGCCACAGTCCCTGCCACAGGTGGGACAGACAGTCTTTGAGGGTAAGGGAGGGTGCAACAGGTTTGCCGTACGTCCTTTCCGCTGCCTATGTTTGATTTCTGCATGCAGTCGGCGATGAGACTCGAGGTGCTCAGTGCCCTCCAGGATGCACTTCCTCCATTTCCTCTATATGCCTGCTTTTATCAGGCGTTAGTGTTTTAAGGACATTCGCTGGGCAAGGGTTAGGCAAATAGCCCAAATCTCCGCTTGCGGAGGTCCTTTACTTTCGGATGCGTTGGAACTATTTTGACGGTCGCAAGTGCTGGATTTCGGCCCATCCACTTTGCGCTCCAAAACCTGCCAGGCCACTTTCTACACACCCGGAGAAGCCACAATTTATGACCCATTATGTTTGAGAATTTAGCTGGCTTTCTCCTTGGGTAGGATAGATAAACAGACACTTTGCAGATCTTTCCTCAAGAGATGAAATGGATTGGGTACAATAGTGGATGGGTCAAGTGGTGCATACTTTTGTGGAATGAATGTGATCGGAAGGATTGTAGGAATCCCATGAATCTGAGGAATTTCTGAGACTATTGCCTTCTGTAAAGCTATTAGGTAAAGTAGGTAGGTTATTCATCTAAGTACATAGAAAAAACAGGTTTTAACTAGTTGTACAATATATACATGTTGCAGGAACAAAGCGCATTCCCTCATGCTCTTGTCTTCTTACATTCTCAGTTCATTATAATTTTGCATAACAGTATTGAGTCGTGGCTCAGTGAGCAGCATTCTCGCCTGAGTCAGAAGGCTGTTGGTTCAGTCCCACTCCAGAGACTTGAGCACAAAATCTAGGCTGATACTCCAGCCTAACTCCCGCCTGCCCTCTCAAGTGGGTATAAAAGATTCCATGGCACGATTGCGAAGAAGAGCAGGGGAGTTCTCCCCGGTGTCTTGGCCAATATTGATACCTGAACACACATCACTAAAAAAAACAGATTATCTCATCATTATCACATTGCTGTTTGTGGGAGCTTGCCGTGCGCAATTTGGTTGCCGTTTTTTCTACTTTACAACAGTGACTACACTCCAAAAACTACATCATTGGCTATAGGTGCTTTGGGCTGTCCTGAGATTGTGAAAGATGCTGTAGAAATACAAGTCTTTCTTTTTACTGCACATAAATAATTTGCCTGAGCATATGGGAAAATAATTTTGTGGCCTTTGTGAACTTTGTAGTTTTTGCATACAACAATAACAATGACTTGTATTGATATAGCACCTTTAACGTTGTAAAATATCCCAAGGTGCTTCCAAGGTGCACCACACAAGGAGAAATTAGGGCTGATGATCAAAAACTTGATCAGAGGTAGATTTTAAGGAGTGTCTTAAAGGAGGAGAGAGGGGTAGTTAGGCAGGGAATTCCAGAGCTTAGGGCTCAGGCAACTGAAGTCACGGTCACCAATGGTGGAGCGATTATAATCAGGGATGCTCGAGAGGGCAGAATTGGAGGAGCACAAATATCTCTTTTAGGCTTTGATTTTAAATGACAATTCAAAATGAGCTGTTTGTTGAAGCTTTGTGCCAATATGTTGAACATTTGGTCTTTGAACTTCAGTGTCAAATTATAAGAAGCTCAAAGAATCGTTAAGCGTTCCATCTATTCCCAAATGATTGCATTCAATTTTCATTATAAAATAATTGAGTTATGAAAAGATAGATAATTTCAAATAAAACATGAAGATGTCACAATCATAAAATTTTGCAATTAGTTTGATGACGGATTTACTGACTTGGGTCTATGCAACATAAAGTGGAACAAAATGTGTCAATCAAAAAATAAGCCCAATATACTTCAGTCCAAATACCTTATGAGATATTATCACTTTTTAATGAATGTCTCTCTGACATTTAATGAATCATCTGGATACATCCTCAGCTGCTTTCAAAATTTCATTTTTTTCATGATTGACAATTCTCATCATAAGACTAAAGTTTGATTTAATTGAATCTTGCTGTTGATGAAACTATTTTGCAGGAAAAAAAAGAAATCAGCGCCTAAAATTACTTGCAATCATAATATCGGCCCAAAGATAAAGCCAGTCATTGTGTATTCAAGGTCCAGGTCCCAGTGTCAAGGATACAGTAGCATAGTGGTAATGTTACTGATCTAATAATCCAGAGGCCTGGACTAATAATCCAGCGAGATGAGTTCAAATCCCACTTAATTTAAGTTAATTAAATAAATCTGGAATAAAAAGCTAGTGTCAGTAATGATGACTGTTACCAGATTATCATATAAACCCATCTGGTTCACTAATGTTCTTTAGGGAAGGAAATCTGCTGTCCTTACCTGGTCTGGCCAATATGTGACTCCAGACCCACAGCAATGTGGTTGATTCTTAAATAGCCCAACAAACCACTCAGTTGTACCAACTTGCTGTGAAAGTCAGCAGTGTGGGAGTAACTTTAACACATGGACTGCAGCGGTTCAAGAAGGTGGCTCAAGGGCAGCCTTGCCAGCAATGTCCGCCAAAGTTACCAAATAAGATTGGGGAGAACCCCTGTGGAAATTATGCCCCAGCCCATGTGTCAGAAACACAACCCTTTTATCGGAGACAAAGTTTCAGACATAGGGGCCGAAATTGCCCTCTGCCTGAAACGGGGCGCACCTACTGATTTTATTTGTGAATTACTGCTCCAATTAATGGGGCGACCAATTGAGCGAAATGTGGCACTTTGAGCAAAGAAAATGAACGGGGTGGTGTTTGTGGCGGGAATGGGCTGTTTGTCATGGTGTGGGGGCAGACTGACCGATTCACTTGAGAAATTCACCTGATTGCCATTGACTGATAACGAGGCAGCTGTGTCCTGGCCTTCTTAAAGGACAGGTTTTGCAGGTAGGTCCTGAGCATTGGGAGTTTGTGTTTGCTGCTTGTGACATTACACTATGGCAAATGAAAGAGCTTTGAGGAGGTCCAGCTGCTTTTCGGATGTGGAAATAGAAAAGCTGTAGAGGGAAGAAGGATTTCTTGACTCCAGAAGATCCATTCGGGAGGTGTTCCGGAATGCCTGGGCAGAGATGGCTGTAAAGGTCTTGGGGACCTCAGTGCATGGTCGCATTGCCATTCAATGCTGCAACAGGTTTAACGACATCACTTGAATGCCGAAAGTGAGTACATGTTCCCTCAACTCTTGACCTTCCATATCTGAGCCTCTCCTTCACCTACTCTTAGTTTCCAGCTGTTATATTTTCAGTAACTTCCAGAAACACACAGAGCCTTAAGATGGCAGAACATACCGGAACTTGCCAGTCAGGTGACCTGTTCCCTTTATTATAAACAGCACAGGCTGCAATGCCACAGGAGTCCACAGGTGGAGCTATATATATTACACTTCTCCCTTCTTAATGAAGAAGTAATTATAACAAACTAATCATCATACATAACTTGCACAGTTATACATAACAAAAGATATGGACTTATTTTGCCATATTTAAAAATTAAGCTTAACCACTTGTTTTCTGTTTCAAAGAGGATACCATCGCTTTCGAAGAGAACCTTCTAACCATGGTATTGAATTTAAACTCATTCGAGGCTGATCCTGAGGAAAGTTTTCCTCCAAGGGATGCCCTTTATTTCCATTTGAACTCTCTCTAACTTCAGACTGTTTGTCTGCCTGACTCGGATTCAGACTTAAATTTTGACTTTCTCTTGGATTTGTTTCCAGTACATTGGATGTAGGATATGCTACTGGTGTAACAAAACTATCTGATGAGTCAGAAATAATTGAATCATTCCCACCTTCAACTACTTTCACGTCTGTAGGTAAAATATGATCAATGTGAACAAACTTAACCTGTCTATGATCAAACATCTTGACTAAATATGTGCGAGGACCACATATCTTCACCACTCTTCCTGGTAACCACTTTAACCATTTATGGTGATGGTTCTTCAATCTTACCTTCTGATTTAATTTCACACTTCTCTCTTTTACGCTACCTCTATCATGATTCTCTTTCTGTCTTAATTGTGTCTCTTCTACGGACTGTGCCAAGTTTGGTTTTAACAACGAGAATCTGGTTCATGGCTGTCGTTTGAGAAACAACTCTGCCGGTGTTCTATCAGTAGTTGTGTGAGGAGTATTACGATACATAATTAGAAAATTAGCCAATTTGTGGTCCAATGAAAACTGTCGTTTCTTTGGATTTGGATCCTACATCTGTTTGATGAGGGCATGTTTTACAATTTGTACAGTGTGCTCTGCTGCACCATTTAAAGCAAGGTGGTATGGTGGAACCTTGGTATGTTTAACCCCATTTTTGCTCGTGAACTGTGCAAATTCTTAACGGAATTGTGGTCCATTATCAGAAACAATTTCTTCTGGGAGGCCAAATTAAGAAAATAATCTTTGTAAAATGTCTAATTATTTACTTGTTATTTTCCCCATTGGAAATACTTTGACCCACTTTGAATGGCTATCAATCACAATGAACAATTGTTTCCTTCTAGCTCAGCAAAATCAATATGTAGCCTTTGCCACACTCTAGGAGGCCATTTCCATGGCTGTAATGGTACTGATGGTGGTTACTTGCTTACTGATTGACATGTTGTACACTGACTCACGATGTACTCTATATCTTTATCAAGACCTGGCCAGCATAAGTAACTGCATGCAAAACTCTTGGTCAAGCACATTTCCAGGTGCTGGTCATGGAGGTCTCCTAATAATTTGGACCTGAATTTATTTGGTAAAACCACTCTTGCACCCCATATGATACAATCTTTATCGACTGATAATTAATTCCTACGAATGAAGAATGGATGAATATCTTTGTCTGTTACTGGTTTGGCCAGCATTTGCAATATAATCATACACCTTTGACATAACTGGGTCACATTTGGTTGCTCTACCAATCTCTTCAGCTGTGACTGGCAGTTCATCATTGTATGAAAAATAGAACACTTCTTCCCTATTGGGTGTAACTTTTGATGGGGAAGGCAATCTAGACATAGCATCAGCATTACTGTGATCAGCTGATCGTCTGTATTCAGTATCATATGTATATGGTGACAAAGTCAAAGCCTATCTCTGCATTCGGGCTGCAGCTAATGTTGGTACTGGGGACTTTGGATGGCGGATTGCTGTCAGGGGCTTATGGTCCGTAACGATGGTAAACTTACGACCATACAAGTATTTGTGAAACTTCTTGACCCCAAAAATTAATGCCAAAGCTTCCCTTTCTATTTGCGCATAATTATGCTCACTGGCACTGAGAGTGCGTGAAGCAAAAGCAATTGGTCTCTCCTCCCCACTACGTAATACATGAGAGATCACTGCCCCAAATCCATACGGAGAGGCATCACATGCTAGCTTGATCTCTTTAGATATATCATAGTGAACTAACATGGTGCTCTCTACCAATTTGCTTTTACACTCCTTGAATGCTGTATCGCATTCTTTTGACCACTTCCAATTGACCTGTTATTTCAATAGTTCATTCAGTGGATATAATACTGTAGCCAAATTTGGTAGGAACTTTCCATAATAGTTCAAAAGACCCAAAAATGATCGAAGTTCAGTGACATTCTTGGGAGTGGGTGTATTTCTGATTGCATCCAGCTTTTCCTTGGTTGGATGTAAACCATCTTTGTCTACTCTGTACCCTCAGTACTCCACTGAGTTTTGAAATAACTCACACTTGTGAGCAGACATTCGTACTCTGTGCTTCTCTAGCTGTTTGAGGACTTCATTCAATATGTTATTATGAACTTGTCTGTTTGGTGCTGAAATTAGTATGTCATCTAAATAACATGCTACCCCTTCAATAACTTGCAAAATCTGGTTCAGCACCCCTTGGAATATGGCAGGGGCGGAAGACACTCTAAATGGTAGCCTATTAAATTGATATGGGCCTGAATGAGTATTTATAGTCAAGCATGACTTGGACTCCTCATCTAGTTCAAGCTGTAAGTAGGCATTCATAAGATCCAAATTTGAGAAGATCTGACCACCTGTCAGTGTTGTGAACAAATGTTCTACATTTGACAATGTATTGGAGACATTACCCTGTAGAACCTGTATTATGTCTGTAATATACCTATGAATGACTCCACGAGGCAATGTGTTGTACTCAAACTGTAGTGACCTTGGTCCTTTATTCGTAACTCCAGAGTGAGGCAGCCGCATGGTGGCTACCCTTTTATACAGCCCCTGCCACCACGGCAGGAAACCCCGGCCTCCACCAGTTGCACCCTCTAGTGGTGACAGCATTGTATATACACAGTGTAAACCTTATTGAAAGTACATCAGGTAAACACATCTCCATCTTTTCCAACTATACAGTGACTACACTGAGAGTATACCTATAGTCTTTATATATAACATCACTCTCCCCTAAGTCCTTTGTGCCAATTACCTTTGCACTATATGCTCTGGCTTAGCTCTCCCCAGACTTACGTGCCAATAGCCCTTGCACCTTGGCTGTGCTTTAGCTTGGCTCTCTCCCTGTTAACCCCCAAGTCCTTTTGCCACAACGTTGGGTAGTGGTTACCAGTTTGGATGGTTCGATGGTGCAGTGGAGGTCCAGTGGGTCTTGGGTGTGATCCATGTGTGTTTCCATGGCTACATACATCCATGTACCCACCCACCCCCCCACAGCGAGATCATGCAGCTGGCCTGTTACATTAACATAAAGGATCAGGCACAGTGCAAGTACAAAGAAAGGAAGAAAAACAAACACTTTGTATGGTGACACCTTGGTTGTGTGACTTACATTTGTTATGTTTTACGGACGTGGCCAGGATTGGATAGATTGCATTCATGGCTCAGTCATGGTTAGTACTGAGGTAGCAGTACAGGTATGCAAGGATGCTGGTTCCAGGGCAACCGGATGGGGTCCTCGTCATCTGATGGCGGTGCTGCGCCCCCTGCTAGTGGGGTGGGCTCGGTTTGCTCACCTTGCCAGGACTCAGGGCCTTCGCCATTGCCTAGTGTTGGGCAGAGCCACAGATATGTGTGGCCTCTCTGTCCTCCTTTGAGGGCTGCAGAATCTTCTTCCTGCTCTCCAACAGTATTGGGAACCTGGCTGTTCCTGGTCCCGTTTGGGGAACTCGTTGGTTCTGACCTTTCGCTCCCGGATATGGCCGAGGTGGTGACTGGGTCTGGGGGCTGCGCCATCTGCACCCGGGTGATGGGCAACGGTGGCCAACTGCACGTATTGGCGCTGTTTTCTTTTCCATGTCCGTGGCGAATAGTGCCATCGGGTGCCTGCAGCATGGAATAGATCTGGAGCAGGGTATCAGGATCAGCGCCTTTACCCTCCCAAATTCACTCGCTTGCTACTTTTGTTGATACTCTATTCCTGACATCGCGCAACAACATTTTGTCCACAATCTTAATCGGTTCATTACATCGATTACCATGCATACAATGTCTCTTTAAGTTCAATTGGTTGCAGGTCTCCTTTAAGAGAACCCTGCTGGCTTTATCGCAATCAAATCCTTTGTTAGATACCACGTGTTGGTCCCTCAGCATTGTATCTCATGCTATTGCCGTGGCCATCTTTTTTTTTCAGCCATGCTGCACCTCGCTGCAGCAGGGACGCCATCTTGTCTCTGTCCTCGAAGTCGACTGCCTTGATCCTTCTCTCTCGCGATTCTGCCACAAAAACTGGAAGACTGCCTGTGAATTCGATCTTCCTCCTCAGGAGTCCTGCCACTGGAGCCAGGAAGGTACTTTTAGGTCGTTCCGGTCGGATCATTGCCACGCAGTCGTGGCGGATGGTCTGTGCCTCAGGTGCTGCGCTGGTCTGTTCTCTGGTGCCTGGCCCAAGCGAAGGTGAGGTTTTGCTCCTACTCTGAACATGGGGGACATCGATTGCTTCTCATTTTCACTGGATGTTCCCCATCCACCTTCTTCCGAGTAGCGTTGGACCATCACCTGCAACAATCCACAGAGGTAACTTGTGCACCACGCCATTATGGATTACACTTACATCTGCACCACCAAGGACTGGGATCAGCTCCTTGGTGTAAGTGCGCAACTTTTCCTGTACTGGAACCAGCTCGGATCGTTTTTCGTTCCACAGCCTCTCAAAGGCATCCTGGCTCATCACTGTCTGGCTCATTCCCTTGTCCACTTCCATGAAGACTAGAACGCCGTTTATCTCGACTTCCATCTTCACTGGAGGACAATCGGTGGTGCAGGTATACACTCCATACACTTCTTCTTGGGGTTGAGCTGCCTCTCTGGCCAAATCATCACACTCCCCACTGGATTCAAAGTCATCTACCGACTCCTCTGCTAGATGGTGAGTCGTATTTCTTTTACACATATGCTGGAGGTGGGCCTTCATGTTACAGGCTTTGCATATGTACTCAGCAAAGCGACACTGGTGAGCCCTATGGTTTCCTCCACAATGCCAGCATGGTGCAACTCGATTAGCACCCCTCGGCATACTCTGAGTTCTGGAACCCTGAGGTCTGTGCTCTCTGCCCTGGGCAGAGCCACGTTCTACAGTCTTGCCTGTGAAAGGCATCATTCTGTGTACAGTACTTGCCGGGTTTGAGTCCACAGGATGAATAATTTGCTTGCTGCTGCAGGTCGAGGTCATGAACGCCTGACTGATGCTGATGGCCTTCTGCAGGTTGACTGTGGTGTCGGCAGATAATAGCTTGTGAAGGAGGCCCTTGTGGCCAATTCCTATAATGCAGATGTCTTGCAATGCTTCGTTGAGGTGCGTGCTGAAATCACATGGTGCTGTAAGTCTCCTGAAGTCGGCAGTACAATCTCCTGGCCCTCAGGTCTGCGGTGAGTGTAGAATCAGTGCCTAGCCATGAGGATGCTCTCTTTTGGTTTTAGTTGGTCGTGAATTAGTTCAGTCAGCTCATGGTATGTCTTATCCTTGGCCTTCGTGGGTGCGAGCAAGTCCCTGACAAGGCGGTAGACCTCGGCCCACAACTGGTCAGCAGTACAGCCTTGCACTTCTCCGCCGATGCGTTAGTCTCCCCTGCCAGGTCGTTTGCCATGGAATATAGCTCAAGCCTTTCCGTGAACGCATCCCAATTATCACCCTCTGCAAACTCTTTTAGTGTGCCAAAGGTAGTCATAATCATGTGAAAATCCGTATTCTCGTCGCCAGTTATTGTGTCTGTAATGTACCTATGAATGACTCCATGAGGCAATGTGTTGTACTCAAACTGTAGTGACCTTGGTCCTTTACTCGTAACTCCAGAGTGAGGCAGCTGCATGGTGGCTACCCTTTTATACAGCCCCTGCCACCAGGGCAGGAAATCCCGGTCTCCACCAGTTGCACCCTCTAGTGGTGCCAGCATAGTATATACAGAGTGCAAACCTTATTGAAAGTACATCAGGTAAACAAGTCGCCATCTTATGCAACTGTACAGTGACTACACAGAGAGTATTTCTATAGTCTGCATATATAACAACCTGGTTTACGGTTACTTTATAATAACCACACAATCTTACCTTACCATTGGACTTAGGTACAACAACAGTGGGTGCAACCAAATTACATCGATCTAGCTTAGAAATAATGTTCTTAGTCTCTAGTCTTTTTGAGTTCTTGCTCAACTTTCTCCTTGAGTGCATATGGTACGGAACGTGGCTTGCAGTAAACTGATCCAGCGTCCTTTTGTACCCTGACAGTCGCCTTGAAGTCTTGGATTGAACTGCCTGTCTCGCAGAACACTTTCAGATAATTCTTGATGACATCGCCCTTTGATGCAAATCTCGTTTCAACAGGAAAAATCTCACTCCAATTCGGCTTCAGTGATCCCAACCAATTTCTTCCTAGTAAGGCAGGCTTGGTTCCTGCCACTACTAATAGAGGCAAGCTCTAAAATTGATCCTTGTATTTCACCGATACGGTGATACGACCTACCACAGCAAAGTTCTCTCCCGAGTAGCTTCGCAGCTCTATTTTGGATTTCTCCAATGGGAAATCACGCAATTTGTCGAGGTATAGCGATTCCGGTACTACACTCACGGATGCACCAGTGTCGATTTCTATGGGTATCTTGGTTTCTGCAACATCTATGATACTTTTTGAATTGCTGTTAGTTAACATCGTACTCCTGATGATGTTGAGCTTTAAAATCTCCTCGTCCTGTTGTTTTTCTTCCATGCTATGTAGTCTCTGGGGATTTCTACTCATAGCTTTGAAAGCAGGTTCACCCTTCAGTCGGCATGCCTTTGCAAAATGCCCAGTTTTCCTGCTGAAGAAACACTCTGCCTTCACATATGGACAACTTTGAGCAATGTGTTGTCCCAGGCACCGATAGCAGGACTTCAATGCTCTGTTACCTTTGCCAGTTTCGGAGACCTTGGGGCCCAACTGCTTTTTACTTTTAACCTGCAGGTGATTCACCTCGGTTGTCTGACGACTGAAAATAGTACAAAATTCTTGGGAATATTGGTCGGCCATGTTCATTGACATAGCTGCCTGACAAGCTCAATCAAAAGTCAAGTTAGGAGTTGTCAATAACTTTCTTCTGATCGCATAATTTTTCATCCCACAAACAAAGCGATCGCAATGCTCGGTCCTGGAAGTTTTCGAAATTACAGTGCTTTTTTAATGCTACAATGTACTCACTGATATTTTCTTCGGTTAACTGATCTCGTATTCCGAAACGATAACTTTCAGCAATTTCCAGGGGCTCAGGGCTGTAGTGCTATAAATAGCTCTGGCTGCAGTGCCACAGGAGTCCACAGGTGGCGCTATATATATTATACCACCTTCACTTTCTCATTAGTGGAGCACCACTTGAGTGGTGAGACATCTATATCTATGTGTGGATACTCACAATTGAGGGGCCCTTTCATTTGAGCAGAACACTTGCATCTAATGGAGTTATACATGCATTAATAGCTGATGCTTCATTACAGTGCTACTAACCAACCCTTCTTTGCTTTGCAATCAAAGCTGGGCACATAACCATTTTGAGCAACAGAGGACTGGTGGGGGAGAGGCCGACCTACAGCAGTTGACCGACATTGAGGAAAGAGTGTATTGGCCAATGGGACAAAATGTTGCCTGCCCAGTGGCCCCAGGCAATGTGGATGCCGCTGGAGGCAGCATCGGTAAGTGAAAGCCTTCCTTTAATGCCATCTGTCCTTGAATATCCAAACATCTATCAGTCAATTGGTGAGGAACGTGTGCAAGTTGCTTTCTGGATGGTATACCATGCAACCCATTTGAAAAAAGGGTGGCGGCCATGCATTCGCAGACGTTGGGGGCAATGGCAAGGGTGCCCGAGAGCATGGAGGAGTCTGCCTCCTGTAATACAGACAGCTCTGCGCACACCATGGACTCCATCATTGCCAGTGTGCAGACGTGCTGGACTCCCAGAGTGACCGTGCGGGTCCAGCTGTGATGACGTGTGTCGTGGGCGATGTGGCAGCATCCAATACAGCACAGGCGGAATCAACCCAACGTCTCAGTGCTGTATTGGAGAGGATGACTGCTACCTGCTACCTGGAAGCTGAGAATGCACTCATGCACTCTCAGCATCTCAGCAACAGACCATGGAGCGTGTTATTGCTATCGTGTCTGGTGGCATCGAGTCTGTGTCTGCTCTCATGCAGTCTCAGCTGGATGCCACACGAGCTCTGACTGCTGCCATCGCCTCTGGGTCCACCAGGGATCTTCCGGTGCCTCAGTAGCCCACCCAACTGTGCTCCAGAAAGTTGGTGGCAATGTTGAGGTGCTGCCCCGGGGGAGTGGCACCGGGATTATTGGAGCAGGTTCCTGATGTGATCTCTCATGATCACAGTAGTGCCGAACTGAGCCCTGCCACTCTGTCATTGCAGTCAGCCATAGCCTGACCCAGCCAATCCAGACTGATGACACGGAGGCTGATGTGGCAAAGTCTGCAGCCAGCCCTTCCAGGGCCAGAGCTGGTCGACGGTGTCCCGCAACGACATCTGTAGCTTCACAGTTCAAACAGAACAGCCTCCCCACAGCCATAATGCAGCCACAGGGGAGACATTACGTCAGAGCAGGTTGTAAGAGGGGTTATAAGGAACTGCACAAGTGTGAGAATTGATAATACTGGTGTTTTTGTTGCACCTTATTGTGAGATAAATCTATTTTGGGTTTGTATATCTGTGCAAATCTCTCATTTCAGTGCGGGGAATGATGGATGAAAGGGCTCATTGGTTTGGACATGGACATGCACAGATGAAGGTGAAAGTTCCGATCAACTCAGTAGAAACGAGCAGCAATGAGATGGTTCGGATTTACCTTGCAGGGTCAGGATGGCAACGCTGCCTCCTGCGTCGTTGCCGTGCTGCCCCCTGCGCCTCCTCCTCTTTCTCCTGCGCCTCCTCCTCCTTCTTCTGTGCCTCATGCTCCTGCACCTCCTCCTCCTGCTCAGCTGCTACTGCTTCCTCGTCCTCTAATGGTTGTACCCTCATGATTTCCAGGTTGTGAATCATACAGCAGATGACGACGAGTAGGGACACCCGCAGAGAACTGCAGCACTCCTCTTGAGCAATCCAGGCATCGGAACCTCTGTTTAAGGATTGTATTGGTCTGCTCAATGATGGACCTGGTGGACGTATGAGATTCATTATAGGATTGATGCGCAGCAGAGGTGGGTTTTTGAATGGGAGTCGGCAGCCAAGTGCAGAGTGGGTACCCCTTGTCTCCCAGGAGCCAGCCACAATCTTGATTTGGGGCAGCAAACACACCTGGCACACCAGTCTGGCGTAGGATGAAAGCATCATGGCTGCCATGATTTTGCGGTTGTGGTCTCACACCAGCTGGACATTGAGGGAGTGGTATCCCTTGCGGTTACGGAACACCTCAGGATTGTTTTGTTGCCCCCTCAATGCGACGTGGGTGCAGTCTATGGCACCCTGAACCCTGTGGGAAGCCCGCTATCCTGAAGAATCTGGTGTGCTCTCGCTGGTCATTGGAAAGGATATGTCATCCCTCCCTCCTGTTATACAGAGCATCTGTGACCTGACAGATGGAGCAATGCACAGCAAATTGTGAGATGTTAGAGATGTCTGCTGTTGCAGCTTGAAAAGATCCAGTGGCATAGAAATTCAGGGCGATGGTGACCTTTGATGCCACTGAGAGCTGACCTCAACCTTGTATGAGGTTGCAGGAGATTGCACAGCTCCATTTTGGAATTGCAGTCTCCGGAGACACTGTCATCAGTGAGCTGCAAATATGAGAGCTGTTGTCTGAAGACAGTTTCACAATAGGGCCTTCTGCCTCCACGTCTGTGTATTTGTCTTCCTCTATTAGCTGCCTCATTCCCTTCTTCCTCCTGATCATGTTGGTGCTGACCCTCTGTATCCTGGTGCTCGCAAACATGTGGCTCCTGCCTTCTCCTCTCCATCTCCCTCACCCTGTGGTGCTGGGGGTCTGCGTCCCTTGACACTGCTCCTTGCGGCAGGCCCTTCTTGAGGTCCTTTCCGGTGCATCTCTCTATTTTGAGGTCAGACACCATCTCCATGGCCTTCGACATCTTACTGACCGATAACACCTGGGTCCCTTGGCTGCTGCCTCCCCATTGCTTGCAGCCGGCACTGTCTCCTCCTGCGTGCCTCCTTGCCCTGCACAATATGGAGGAGGCATTCCCCTGCCAGCACTGAGCCAATTTTTTCAAAACACTGGCCCACTGTTAAAATGTAATCTTCTCAAGCAGTGTTCTCTCTTGCAGACTATGAAAAGGCAGGCCCATTAATGCACAAATCCCTTCTTACTGACGCTATTTACAAAACTTGAAACCGTCAAAATAAATTTGGCCGACAACAATGGTGGGAGCCACGGCGTGCCTTTAAATCCCACTGGTGGTCTTCATTCCACAGTGTGCCCCGTCAAAAAAGCCCGTCGTTGGCCCCGACAAGCAGTCGGAAGCTGATTTGAGGGCAATTTGGCTTTCAAGGTGGGGCCGAGGTGGTGCGTGGCTTGATGTCGTCGATACCGACACATACGCAGAAGCGGGGTGGAGTGGGGGGAGCGGGCGGGTGACGTACACCGCCGGAAAAATCACCGAGGGTAATGTCGCGATTGTCGGTGACTCCGCGCCAACTGGGCAGTCAGTCCGTTGTGACCTATGGCTGCCTCTTTGAGGTGGTCACGGTTCTTATAGAACGGGGCATAAATCAAGACATCTGGGGCTAAAGGGAGGAAATATACCGAGAATTCTGCAAAAAACACAAATACAAAGTAACAGTGTGTGACATGACCATATGGTTTTCTGCTCTTCTGCAAACTCTTATGAATTACTGGACAACCAGGAATTTGATTGGAGGAATGCCCCTCGCAATCCCTGAATGGTGGATTGGGAAAAGAGGAAAAAAATGACGTCGGCCGTTTTACATGCTGGATGAAACATGTACATACAAAGGAATGGCCCAGGTTTTTGGGGTATAAAACAGGGCTTCGAAAGGACATTGGGTACTGTTGCAGTCAAAAGGCAACCTGGTCAGTTGCCAGTTAAAGAGCCACGTCCAGCCCCCACCTAATGGAGCACTCGCTGGTGTTAGTACTAAAAGTTTTTGCTTATGATCTATTGTGTCATGTATCTTACATTATTATATATAACTGTATCCCAACATGCTGTAATAAGATATGACCTGTAACCACCAGCATACCTTACCACCGGGGGTGCACTTGCAAGAGACAGGTATATAAGCACAGGTCTCAGGCAAGTGCAGCATTCCAGAGCTGTGAAATAAAAGGTGCATGTCCAGAGTGACCTTGACTTCACTACATGCCTCGTGTGAATCTGTACTGAGGGGACAGGACTTTACAGTGGCGACGGGTTACGGGATTACAGAATCCACAGAATGGCGAACAACGGATCAGATGAAAAGTACAAAGCGGGAGAAAATTGGGAGGACTTTATAGAAAGGCTCCAGCAAAGCTTTATAACCAAAGACTGCTTAGGCGATGATACGGCAGACAAGAGAAGAGTCCATCTCTTGACCAGCTGTGGCTCGAAAACATACGCTTCAATGAAGGATCGGTTGGCACCTGAGAAACCAGCAAGCAAGTCGTTTGAAGAATTGAGCTCAATGGTAAGAGACCACCTGAAGCCAGCGAGCAGCCTACACATGGCCAGACACAGGTTCTACAACTACAGACGCTGTGTGGGCCAGAGCATAGCCGACTTTGTGGCGGAACTTCGGAGGTTGGCTAGTTTATGTGAGTTCTCCGATGAACTGAGGAGAGAAATGCTGGGAGACTTTTTCATTGAAGGAATAGGCCACGCAGGCATATTCCAAAAGCTCATCGAGACCAAGAACCTGACCTTAAAGGCAGCAGCACTGGTTGCACAGACATTCTTGGTAGGGGAAGAAGAAACGAGGTTGATTTACAATGCAGGTACGACAACTAACGAAATAATGGAACAAGAAGTTCACAGCATTAGAAAAGCTGTTACCCCCACACACAGACAAAACCGGCAGAACAGGCTTTCGACAGCAAGCAGTGGCAACAGAAGTCATCAAGGGCCACAGGAACGGCCGTTCACACCTCATCAACCCACAATGCGAGCAATCAATTACAAACTGAGAGAAGCTCAAGAGAGATCAGCCAGACACAGCTCATTCTTTGCAAACAGTCTGTGCTGGAGGTGTGGGGGTGGGCACTCGTCAAGAGGATTTCGATTTCAGCAAGCTGTTTGCAGGAACTGTGAATATACAGGGCATTTGGCCCGCATGTGCAAAAAAACGGCAGCTCGGCTGGTATACGAATCAGATGGGTCGGAAAGCGGACCAGAAGATGGTGGGGACAGTACCCGGGACACTGGTGTACAGCGGGTCAACATGATCAATGGCCGCTGCTCCTACAACAGGACGCCTCCTATAATGAGGGTCCTATTCAACGGGATATCTGTCAACATGGAGCTGGATACGGGAGCGAGTCAATCTCTCATGGGCGCTCAACAATTTGAACAACTGTGGCCGCATAAAAGAGACAGACCAAAACTCACAAGGGTCGACTCCATACTAAGGATCTATACCAAAGAAATCGTACCAGTCCTCGACAGCACCATGCTCTCTGTCACACACAAAGGGACAGTGAACCGACTTCCCCTGTGGATTGTCCCCGGAGACCCCCCAGCACAGCTGGGGAGAAGCTGGCTGGCAAAACTAAGCTGGAAATGGGATGATGTCCATGCCATTCATTAGAGGAACAGACCTCCTGCTCAACAGTTATAAAGCGATTTGAACATCTCTTTCAGCCAGGTGTGGGCACTTTCAAAGGGGCCAAAGTCAAAATCTACATCACACAGGATGCTAGACCGGTCCACCACAAGGCCAGAGCTGTACCCTATGCGATGAGGGAAAAGATTGAACACGAACTAGACAGGCTTCTGCGGGAAGGCTTTATATCTCCTGTGTAATTTAGTGACTGGGCAAGTCCCATCATTCCAGTCATGAACCCTGATGGATCCGTACGAATCTGTGCGGACTACAAATCTACCATAAACAGAGGCTCCCTACAGGACCAGTACCCGCTGCCCAGAGCGGAGGACTTATTTGCCACATTGGCTGGAGGTAAACTTTTCTCAAAATTAGACCTCACATCTGCGTATATGACGCAAGAATTGACTGAGGAATCCAAGCTACTCACCACCACCAACACACATCGAGGCCTTTTCATGTACAATTGATGCCCATTCGGCATCAGGTCGGCAGCTGCCATATTCCAGCGCAACATGGAGAGTCTGCTCAAGTCCATCCCGGGGATGGTTGTAAATCAAGACGACATACTTATCACGAGCAGGGACACCGACTCCCATCTCCGTAATTTGGAGGAAGTACTAAAGCGGTTGGATCGGGTAGCCCTACGAGTCAACAAATCCAAGTGCCTGTTTCTCGCACCCGAGGTTGAATTTTTGGGCAGAAGGATTGTCGCTGATGGAATCCGCCTAACAGAGTCCAAAACAGAAGCAATTCGCCTGGCATCCAGGCCCTGGAATGTCTCAGAACTGCGCGCCTTTCTCGGGCTACTCAATTACTTTGGGAACTTTATGCAGAACTTTATGCAGAACACTGCTGGAGCCTCTCCACATGCTACTCAGGAAGGGGTGCGATTGGTTTTGGGGGGACGCCCAGGAATGCACCTTCAATAAGGCACGCAACCTTCTGTGATCCAACAGCATTTTGACTTTCTTTGACCCAGGTAAAAAGCTAGTTCTCACATGCGATGCGTCAGCGTATGGGGTCGGGTGCGTTTTGCAACATGTCAATCGTGCGGGCAAATTACAACCCGTAGTTTATGCCTCCAGGTCACTTTCGCGGGCGGAGCGCGGGTACGGAATGGTAGAGAATGAGACGCTCGCGTGTGTGTACGGTGTCAAAAAGATGCACCAATACCTTTTCGGGACAAGTTCGCGTTAGAAACCAACCACAAGCCCCTCACGTCCCTCCTATCCGGCAACGCATCGGCGCGAATTCAACGGTGGGCACTCATGCTGGCGTCCTCCGACTATACTACCAGGCACAGACAACTGTGCCGACGCGCTCAGCAGGCTACCCCTGGCGACCACGCAAGGGTCTGACGAACAGGACTGTGAGATAGTCATGGCAATCAATGTCTTTGAGTCCACAGGTTCGCCCATGGCAGCTCATCAAATCAGAGCCTGGACGGCCAGCGACCCCACGTTATCGTTAGTAAAAAGATGTGTCGTAACCTGTGAAGGGACAGAGGCTCGCGATGCCTGCCCCGAGGAATTAAAATCCTTTCACAGGCGCATGCATGAGCTATCACTACAAGCAGACTGCCTGATGTAGGGCAGCCGAGTTGTCATGCCTCTGCGAGGCAGAGAGGCATTTGTCTGGGAGCTCCACCGCAAGCATCCGGGGATCGTTCTCATGAAGGCCATAGCCAGATCCCACGTCTGGTGGCCTGGTATTGACGCGGACTTGGAGCTCTGCATCTGAAGGTGCACCATTTGTGCCCAACTCAGCAATGCCCCCAGGGAGGTTCCACTGAGCCCCTGGCCCTGGCCTACCAAACTGTGGTCATGGGTGCACGTAGACTATGCGGGCCCATTCATGGGCAAAATGTTCCTCGTAGTTGTAGATGCATTTTCAAAGTGGATCGAATGCACCATTTTAAACTCGAGCACAACCTCCACCACTGTGGAGAGCCTCGCAACCATGTTTTCAATTCCTGACATATTAGTCTGTGACAATGGTCCGTGCTTCACCAGTGCAGAATTCCTAGACTTTATAACTGACCACGGCATAAATTACCGTCAAGACGGCACCGTTCAACCCGACCTCCAACGGCCAGGCGGAGAGAGCAGTGCAAATCATTAAACAAGGCATGCTTAAAATTCAAGGTCCCACGCTGCAGGGTCACCTGTCGCGACTGCTGTTGGCATACAGATCTCGTCCGCACTCACTGACTGGGATCCCCCCAGCGCAATTGTTGATGAAAAGGACTTTAAAAACAAGGCTCTCATTAATCCTCCCAGACATGCACGAAATTGTTGAGGCAAAGCGCCGTAAGCTGACTGAGTACCATGACAGAAATTTGAGGGGGAGATAGAATGAGATAGGGGACAAAGTGTTTGTACTAAACTAAGGCAGAGGTCCCAAATGGCTTGCAGGGATAGTAACGGGCAAGGAAGGAAACAGGCTACTGGTAGTACAAATGGACAATGGCAAAACCTGCCGGAGGCATGTAGACCAAGTCAAAAGCAGATTTACCAACAGCACTGCGGAACCAGAGGCAGACTCGCCAACAACAATCACACCAATTGAAACAGACAGCCCAGGCGAGATACCAGCAACCAAACCAAAAGAAAAACAGACACCAAGGCAAACAACTGAACCACAACTCAGACGCTCCACGCGAGAGGTAGACCACCTGAGAGACTGAACTTATAAAGACAATAAGACCTTGGGGGAGGGTGATGTCATGTATCTTACATTATTATATATAACTGTATCCCAACATGCTATACATGACTGTAATAAGATATGACCTGTAACCACCAGCATACCTTACCACCAGGGGGTGCACTTGCAAGAGACAGGTATATAAGGACAGGTCTCAGGCAAGTTGGCGAGAGGTGGGAGCAGCGTCGGAGCGGCCTATAAAGGCCCAGCGGGAGCTCGAGGGTCAGCGGCAGATGGCGAGAGGTGGGAGCAGCGTCGGAGCGGCTTATAAAGGCCCAGCGGGAGCTCGAGGGTCAGTGGCAGTTGGCGAGAGGTGGGAGCAGCGTTGGAGCGGCCTATAAAGGCCCAGCGGGAGCTCGAGGGTCAGCGGCAGATGGCGAGAGGTGGGAGCAGCGTCGGAGCGGCCTATAAAGGCCCAGCGGGAGCTTGAGGGTCAGTGGCAGTTGGCGAGAGGTGGGAGCAGCGTCGGACCCGCCGATAAAGGCCCAGCGGGAGCTCGAGGGTCAGCGGCAGTTGGCGAGAGGTGGGAGCAGCGTCGGAGCGGCCTATAAAGGCCCAGCGGGAGCTTGAGGGTCAGTGGCAGTTGGCGAGAGGTGGGAGCAGCGTCGGAGCGGCCTATAAAGGCCCAGCGGGAGCTCGAGGGTCAGCGGCAGTTGGCGAGAGGTGGGAGCAGCATTGGAGCGGCCTATAAAGGCGTACCGGTGCAGCTACAGCGGGAGAGAAAGCAAAATAGAAGTAGAAAGGAATCAAAAGGTGACGTCACAGCCAATGGGGTAAGTGATTGCCTGGTGATTGGTGAGTAGCTTTTCTTTTTGTTTTTTATATCAGTAAGTGAACTGTAACATTGTTATTACCAATTTAAGGGTATCTAAGGGTTAAGGCATGGCAGGAGAGATTGGTCACGTGATATGCTCCTCCTGTGCCATGTGGGAACTCAGGGACACTTCCGGTGTCCCTGACGACTACGTGTGTGAGAAGTGTGTCCACCTCGAGCTCCTGACGGTCCGCGTTATGGAATTGGAGCTGAGGGTGGATTCACTCTGGAGCATCCACAATGCTGAGAATGACGTGAGTATCACGTGTAGTGAGTTGGTCTTACCGCAGGAGAAGGGTCCACAGCCAGATAGGGAATGGAAGACCAGCAGGAAGAGTAGTGAAAGGAAGGTAGTGCAGGGGTCCCCTGTGGTCATCCCCCTGCAAAACAGATACACCGTTTTGAGTACTGTTGGTGGGGATGACTCATCGGGGGAGGGCAGCAGCAGCCAAGTTCATGGCACCGTGGCTGGCTCTGCTGCACAGGAGGGCAAGAAAAAGAGTGGGAGCGCGATAGTGATAGGGGATTCAATTGTGATGGGAATAGATAGGCGTTTCTGCGGCCGCAACCGAGACTCCAGGATGGTATGTTTCCTCCCTGGTGCAAGGGTCAAGGATGTCTCGGAGCGGGTGCAGTACATTCTGAAATGGGAGGGAGAACAGCCAGTTGTTGTGGTGCACATTGGTACCAACGACATAGGTAAAAAAAGGGATGAGGTCCTACGAAACGAATTTAAGGAGCTAGGAGCTAAATTAAAAAGTAGGACCTCAAAAGTAGTAATCTCGGGATTGCTACCAGTGCCACGTGCTAGTCAGAGCAGGAATCGCAGGATAGCGCAGATGAATATGTGGCTTGAGCAGTGGTGCAGCAGGGAGGGATTCAAATTCCTGGGGCATTGGAACCGGTTCTGGGGGAGGTGGGACCAGTACAAACCGGACGGTCTGCACCTGGGCAGGACCGGAACCAATGTCCTAGGGGGAGTGTTTGCTAGTGCTGTTGGGGAGGAGTTAAACTAATATGGCAGGGGGATGGGAACCAATGCAGGAAGACAGAGGGAGACAAAAGGGAGGCAGAGGCAGGAGACGGAGGGGAGATGGGCCCGGGGCGGGGAACAGGAAGGGCCACTGTGCGGCAGAATTCTAAAAGGACAAAGGGTGTTAAAAAAACAAACCTGAAGGCTTTGTGTCTTAATGCAAGGAGTATCCGCAATAAGGTGGATGAATTAACTGTGCAAATAGATGTTAACAAATATGATGTGATTGGGATTACGGAGACGTGGCTCCAGGATGATCAGGGCTGGGAACTCAACATCCAGGGGTATTCAGCATTCAGGAAGGATAGAGTAAAAGGAAAAGGAGGTGGGGTAGCATTGCTGCTTAAAGAGGAGATTAATGCAATAGTTAGGAAAGACATTAGCTTGGATGATGTGGAATCTATATGGCTACAGCTGCAGAACACTAAAGGGCAAAAAACGTTAGTGGGAGTTGTGTACAGACCTCCAAACAGTAGTAGTGATGTTGGGGAGGGCATCAAACAGGAAATTAGGGGTGCATGCAATAAAGGTGCAGTAGTTATAATGGGTGACTTTAATATGCACATAGATTGGGCTAGCCAAACTGGAAGCAATACGGTGGAGGAGGATTTCCTGGAGTGCATAAGGGATGGTTTTCTCGACCAATATGTCGAGGAACCAACTAGGGGGGAGGCCATCTTCGACTGGGTGTTGTGTAATGAGAGAGGACTAATTAGCAATCTCATTGTGCGAGGCCCCTTGGGGAAGAGTGACCATAATATGGTGGAATTCTGCATTAGGATGGAGAATGAAACAGTTAATTCAGAGACCATGGTCCAGAACTTAAAGAAGGGTAACTTTGAAGGTATGAGGCGTGAATTGGCTAGGATAGATTGGCGAATGATACTAAAGGGGTTGACTGTGGATGGGCAATGGCAGACATTTAGAGACCGCATGGATGAACGACAACAAATTTTACATTCCTGTCTGGCGTAAAAATAAAAAAGGGAAGGTGGCTCAACCGTGGCTATCTAGGGAAATCAGGGATAGTATTAAAGCCAAGGAAGTGGCATACAAATTGGCCAGAAATAGCAGTGAACCTGGGGACTGGGAGAAATTTAGAACTCAGCAGAGGAGGACAAAGGGTTTGATTAGGGCAGGGAAAATGGAGTACGAGAAGAAGCTTGCAGGGAACATTAAGACGGATTGCAAAACTTTCTATAGGCATGTAAAGAGAAAAAGGTTAGTAAAGACAAACGTAGGTCCCCTGCAGTCAGAATCAGGGGAAGTCATAACTGGGAACAAAGAAATGGCAGACCAATTGAACAAGTACTTTGGTTCAGTATTCACTAAGGAGGACACAAACAACCTTCCGGATATAAAAGGGGTCAGAGGGTCTAGTAGGGAGGAGCAACTGAGGGAAATCTTTATTCGTTGGGAAATTGTGTTGGGGAAATTGATGGGATTGAAGGCTGATAAATCCCCAGGGCCTGATGGACTGCATCCCAGAGTATTTAAGGAGGTGGCCTTGGAAATAGCGGATGCATTGACAGTCATTTTCCAACATTCCATTGACTCTGGATCAGTTCCTATCGAGTGGAGGGTAGCCAATGTAACCCCACTTTTTAAAAAAGGAGGGAGAGAGAAAACAGGGAATTATAGACCGGTCAGCCTGACCTCAGTAGTGGGTAAAATGATGGAATCAATTATTAAGGATGTCATAGCAGCGCATTTGGAAAATGGTGACATGATAGCTCCAAGTCAGCATGGATTTGTGAAGGGGAAATCATGTTTGACAAATCTTCTGGAATTTTTTGAGGATGTTTCCAGTAAAGTGGACAAAGGAGAACCAGTTGATGTGGTATATTTGGACTTTCAGAAGGCTTTCGACAAGGTCCCACACAAGAGATTAATGTGCAAAGTTAAAACACATGGGATTGCGGGTAGTGTGCTGACGTGGATTGAGAATTGGTTGTCAGACAGGAAGCAAAGAGTAGGAGTAAGTGGGTACTTTTCAGAATGGCAGGCAGTGACTAGTGGGGTACCGCAAGGTTCTGTGCTGGGGCCCCAGCTGTTTACATTGTACATTAATGATTTAGACGAGGGGATTAAATGTAGTATCTCCAAATTTGCAGATGACACTAAGTTGGGTGGCAGTGTGAGCTGCGAGGAGGATGCTATGAGGCTGCAGAGTGACTTGGATAGGTTAGGTGAGTGGGCAAATGCATGGCAGATGAAGTATAATGTGGATAAAAGTGATGTTACCACATTTGGTGGTAAAAGCAGAGAGACAGACTATTATCTGAATGGTGACAGATTAGGAAAAGGGGAGGTGCAACAAGACCTGGGTGTCATGGTACATCAGTCATTGAAGGTTGGCATGCAGGTACAGTAGGCGGTTAAGAAAGCAAATGGCATGTTGGCCTTCATAGCAAGGGGATTTGAGTACAGGGGCAGGGAGGTGTTGCTACAGTTGTACAGGGCCTTGGTGAGGCCACACCTGGAGTATTGTGTACAATTTTGGTCTCCTAACTTGAGGAAGGACATTCTTGCTATTGAGGGAGTGCAGCGAAGATTCACCAGACTGATTCCCGGGATGGTGGGACTGACCTATCAAGAAAGACTGGATCAACTGGGCTTGTATTCACTGGAGTTCAGAAGAATGAGAGGGGACCTCATAGAAACGTTTAAAATTCTGACGGGTTTAGACAGGTTAGATGCAGGAAGAATGTTCCCAATGTTGGGGAAGTCCAGAACCAGGGGTTACAGTCTAAGGATAAGGGGTAAGCCATTTAGGACCGAGATGAGGAGAGACTTCTTCACCCAGAGAGTGGTGAACCTGTGGAATTCTCTGCCACAGAAAGTGGTTGGTGCCAATTCACTAAATTCAAAAGGGAGTTAGATGAAGTCCTTACTACTCGGGGGATCAAGGGGTATGGTGAGAAAGCAGGAAGGGGGTACTGAGGTTTCATGTTCAGCCATGAACTCATTGAATGGCGGTGCAGGCTAGAAGGGCTGAATGGCCTGCTCCTGCACCTATTTTCTATGTTTCTATGTTTCTAAGTGCAGCATTCCAGAGCTGTGAAATTAAAGGTGCAGGTCCAGAGTGACCTTGACTTCACTACATGCCTCGTGTGAATCTGTACTGAGGGGACAGGACTTTACAATTTGAGTTTTAAGTAAAGCAATAGACCTGTGCATGTTTATCCGTAGACCGAGATTACTGTGTGTCATGGTACTTTTGGTGCTTAATTGCAATCTTTTGTTGATTTTAAGTTAAGATAACTTATTCCAGAAATCTTTGTCTGGAGTTGTCTGTTCCACAACTCCGAAATCTATAAACTGTTGGACGGGGCGAGGGGTAATTCCGCACGTCCTACATTAACCTCAAATAAATTGTAAACACCTCAAACGTAAACACAAGAGTGGAAACAATGGCATGGAAATCTAAAGCAGCTTTTCCGATCTGTCAAGTTTCTGGCTTGACAGATCTCGCGCATATCGGGAGCGAAGACATTTTCAAGGGCAAGATTGCGGGATTTACACATATCTTGCCCAGCAAATGTTCTCAAAACTCTTGCGCCTGATAAAAGCAAGCGCATAGCCCACTTTTACAGGTGTAAGAGTTTAAAACCATATCAAAAACATGATTACAATATAATTTAATGAAACATATTTATGTTAAAACCCTGCCCACACAGATAATTTTATTTTAAACTATAATTAAAACTTTTTTTTAAAATCGGCATTTTTATTTTCTTTAAAAAAACATTTCTATCAACTTTCTATCAACTTTAATTTCTGTAGTGTATTTATGTGAGGTGTTTTTAAAATATCTTATGTAATGTTTGGGTGTTTGGGGCTGTTTCTCATTCATAGTAATAGGATTTTCCGACTTACGAAACTCCTGTTACTATGAATGAGAAAATACTTTACCGTGATTGGGTGTCCATGCTCACATGATTCCTGCGGACGTCCCAACGTGTACATGCTCCATTGCACAAGAAGAGGAGGCCTCGAGTCCGGGATCTCTGGCAGGCATTGACCAAAAGGTAGGTGCACATCTTCTCTCCTATTTTTAGTCGAACGCCCGCGGGAAGAAGAAACAGGAATTTCTGGGCCATTAACTGCAGATTTCCCCTCATGGTCTACTGATTAACAGCTTGACACAAAGTTCCTTTAACCAATATTTTATAAACGGTCACATTAAAATAGTACCAAAAGGAATTTTATGTGTACAATACCAGAGGAAATTAACCCCTTAAGTAATTTCACTACTTTACATTCCATTTTCTTTCATTCTAAAGCAATTAATCAACATGGTGCTAAAAGCTTGGCTGTGAGTCTGTTCTATTCATTAGGGGAAAAAAATCTTTTAATCTCTGCAGTTGCTCAAGGCTCATACATTTTATACATATGCTCTCTGGTCCTTAGTACACAATTCAAGTTGAATAGCTCACCTGCTTCTACATTATCAATTTCACTCAGGATCTTGAAAGACCTTGATGGCGTTTCTTCTCAATTCTCATACATTAGTGTAAAACACTGGCAATTTGTACAGAAAACATTGCACTGAACTTGCAATTTTCTATAGATTTAAATCTAACCCACAAACTAACAGATTCTATCTCTATTCACTGTTTATCAGAACAATTTTAAGAATGTGCAGCAGCTGATTACAAAGGGATAGATAAGAAAAATGTATAGTAAGAAGTTGTATGAGTTGTAGATGATGTATTTTGGTGTCAGAGTCTTGACATACCTTTACTAGACTAGTTAGGTCATTGAACTTCTTACTGCACTGTGTGGCAGTTCGTGGGGTAATCATACACTCACTGCCTTTTCAAACACCCTCCAGGCACCCTGCAAAAATCCTCTTCACCAGAATGTTACCAAGAATCAGATTACGAGGAGAGATTACACAAACTAGGCTGGTATTCCTTGGAATATAGACGTTTAAGGGGCGATGTGATTAAAGATTTTTAGATTTTGAAAAGGAATTAATAGGGTAGATGGAGAGAAAACATTTCTGCTGTTGGGAAGAGTCTAGGACAAGGGGACATAACCTTAAAATCAGAGCTAGGCTATACAGGAGAGAAGCTAGGAAACACTCCTTCATGCAAAGGGTGGCAGAAGTGTGTAACTCTCTCCCACAGAAAGGTGTAGATGCTAGCTCAATTAATCATTTTAAATCTGAGATCAGTATATTTTTGCTAGACAAGGGTGTTAAGGGGATTATGGAGTCAAGGCAGGTAAATAGAGTGAGGAGGCAGATCAGCCTCATTGAATGACGGAACAGGCTTGAGGGGCTGAATGACCGACTTCTGTTCCTATGTTCCCTCAGTGCCCAGCGGTTTGCCTTTTCTGGCCTAGACTTCTTCTTGGAACATCTTCAGAAATTCACCCGAGAATCTGGGAGCCCATTTAGCTGCTGACATTTTCTCTCCCTCAAGGATGCTTCGGCACTTCAGATATTAATTTTATTCGTTCATGGGCTGTGGGCGTCGCTGGCAAGGTTGGTGTTGTGTATGTATAACATAAGTATACTCCCTGCACACTCAATGTACATTTACATAAAATTACTGGATGTACCTTCACACTGCATACACTATGCTTGTACCACCAGAGGGTGCAACTGGTGGAGACCTAGGGGTCACCTGTACATGACAGGTAACCAGGTATAAAAGAGAGCTCACCATGCTGTACCCTCACTCAGGAGCTGCAATTAGTGGACTAAGGTCACCACAGTTCAAGTACAATACCTTGCCTCGTGGAATGCTTACAGACACAACAACTGGCGACGAGATTACGAACTTCCATGCGAAAATGGCTAACCTGGGCATGTTTCAACAATTTGCCGATGGGGAAGATTGGGAGGCCTTTGTGGAAAGGCTCAAACACTTCTCTATTGTGAACGACCCACTCACAGCCAGATACCGGTTCTACTCACCCCCAGGACTCTAACCCGGCAAGTACTGTGAACACCTTTTAGAGGCAAGCAGTCTCTCTCAGGGAAGAGAAAACAGAACCCTGAGTCCTGCAACCCTGAGTCTGCCACATGGGGCCAACTGGCTAACCGTGGAGGAAATCACAGGGCTCACCAGTGCCATTACAAAGACTATACAATCAAAGGCTGTAACACGAAGGGCAAATTCCAGCGAATGTGCAAGAGAAATTGTACTCACCGAGTTGGCCGATCATCCGGTCTCCAGCGACAATGAAAAGAGAGTCTATGAGGCAGCTCAGCCCCACGATGAGGTGTACGGAGTGTTTACCTGCACCACCAAGAGTTCCCCGTTGAAAATGGAAGTCGAAATCAACGGTATTCCAGTCACGATGGAGGTGGACACGGGGGCAAGCCAGTCAGTGATGAATCAGGCGGCCTTCGAGAAACTCTGGGACAATCCAGTCGAACTACCTAAAATGACACCGGTCCAAGTGAAGCTGCTCACCTACACAAACGACACCATCCCAGTCGTTGGCAGCGTGGATGTCCAGGTGTCCCATGACGGTGCGATGCATAAGTTACCTTTGTGGATCATTGCTGGTGATGGTCCAACGCTGCTCGGAAGAAGATGGATGAAAACGATCCGTTGTAGCTGGGAAAATCTCCAGCCTCCAGCTATCGACGTCCTCCGTGGCCCCGAAGTTGGATCCAGCACAGCACTTGAAAAACCAGCTGCTCAACTCGACTGCGTGGAGATGACCCAGACCACTCAACCCAACTGTGAGATGATCCAGCCGAAACGACCCGACCTCACCTTCCAGGCTCCAGCGGCAGGACTCCGGAGGAAGAAAATCGGCGCAGCAGGCAACTTCCCTGCTTCCATGGCAGAACCTGGGGAAAAAAGGATCACCGCAGCCTACCTCATGGAGAGAAAGAAGATGGCGCCTGAACCATGAGGTGAAGCGTCTGAAGTAAAGATGGCGGCGGCCAGACCACGAGGGGCAGCGTTGATGGAGCAATACGTGATGCCGAGCAACGAACCGGATTGGGGTAAAGATAGCAGGGCTCTCTTAAAGGACACCGGCAACCCATCACAATTAAAGGGACATAGAAACATAGAAACATAGAAAATAGGTGCAGGAGCAGGCCATTCTCCCCTTCGAGCCTGCACCGCCATTCAACATGATCACGGCTGATCATGCAACTGAGAACCCCGCTCCTGCCTTCTCTCTACACCCACTGATCCCCTTAGCCATCAGGGCCACATCTAACTCCCTCTTGAATATGTCCAATGAACTGGATTCAACAACTTTCTGTGGTAGAGAATTCCACAGGTTCACCACTCTTGAAAAAGTTTCTCCTCATCTCGGTCCTATATGGCTTACCCCTTATCCTTAGACTGTGACCTCTGGTTCTGGACTTGCCCAACATCGTGAACATTCTTCCTGCATCTAACCTGTCCAGTCTCATCATAATTTTATATGTTTCTATGAGATCCCCTCTCATTCTTCTAAATTCCAGTGAATATAAGCCTAGCCGATCCAGTCTTTCTTCATATGTCAGTCTTGCCATCCCGGGAGTTAGTCTGGTGAACCTTCGCTGCACTCCCTCAATAGCAAGCACATCCTTCCTCAGATTAGGAGACTAAAATTGCACATAATACTCAAAATGTGGTCTCACCAAGGCCATGTACAATTGCAGTAAGATCTCCCTGCTCCTGTACTCAAATCCTCTCGCTCTGAAAGCCAGCATGCCATTTGCTTTCTTTACTGCCTGCTGTACCTGCATGCCTATCTTCAGTGACTGATGTACCATGACACCCAAGTCTCACTGCACCTCCCCTTTTATTAATCTGTCACCATTCAGATAATCTGCCTTTCTGTTTTTGCCACCAAAGTGGATAACCTCACATTTATCTACATTATACTGCATCTGGCCATTCATTTGCCCATTCACCTAACCTGTCCAAGTCACCCTGCAGCCTCTTAGCATCCTCCTCACAGCTCACACTGTCACGCAGCTTAGTGTCATCTGCAAATTTGGAGATATTACACTCAATTCCTTCGTCTAAATCATTAATATATTTGTAAACAGCTAGGGTCCCAGCACTGAACCTTGCGGCACCCCATTAATCACTGCCTGCTATTCTGAAAAGGATTCGTTTATTCCCACTCTTTGCTTCCTGTCTGCAACTAGTTCTCTATCCATGTCAATACATTACTCCCAAAACCATGTGCCTTAATTTAGCACACTAATCTCTTGTGTGGGACCTTGTCAAAAGCCTTTTGAAAGTCCAAATACACCACATCCACTGGTTCTCCCTTATCCACTCTACTAGTTACATCCTCAAAAAACTCTAGATCTCTCCTCAAGCATGATTTCCCTTTCATAAATCCATGCTAACTTGGACCAAACCTGTCACTGCGCTGCTATTACATCTTTAATAATTGATTCCAGCATTTTCCCCACCACCGATATCAAGCTAATCGGTCTATAATCCCTTGTTTTCTCTCTCCCTCCTTTTTTAAAAAGTCTGGTTACATTAGCTACCCTCCAATTCCTAGATACTGATCCAGAGTTCATGGAATTTTGGAAAATGACCACCAATGCATCTACTATTTCTAGGGCCATTTCTTTAACTACTCTGGGTTGCAGACTATCAGGCCCTGGGGATTTATCAGCCTTCAGTCCCATCAGTTTCCCTAACACCATTTCCTGACTAATATGGCTTTCCCTCAGTTCCTCCTTCCCGCTAGATCCTCTGTCCACTAGTATTTTCAGGAGGTTATTTGTGTCTTCCTTCGTGAAAACAGAACCAAAGTATTGTTCAATTGGTCTGCCATTTCCTTGTTCCCTTGCTGGTGCTGTTGGGGAGGAGTTAAACTAATATGGCAGGGGGATGGGAACCTATGCAGGGAGACAGAGGGTAATAAAATGGAGGCAGAAGCAAAAGATAGAAAGCAGAATAGTAAAAGTGGAGGGCAGAGAAACCCAAGTCAAGAAACAAAAAGGGTCACATTACAGCAAAATTTTAAAGGGGCAAAGTGTGTTGCAAAGACAAGCCCGAAGGCTGTGTGCCTCAATGCGAGGAGTATTCGGAATAAGGTGGACATCAGTTAACGGATATGATATAATTGGCATCACAGAGACATGGTTCCAGGGTGACCAAGGCTGGGAATTCAACATCCAGGGGTATTCAACATTTAGGAAGGATAGGCAGAGAGGAAAAGGAGGCGGGGTGGCATTGCTGGTTAAAGGGGAAATTAATGCAATAGTAAGGAGGGACATTAGTCTGGATGATGTCGATTCGGTATGGGTGGAGCTGCGGAATACCAAAGGGCAGAAAACGCTAGTGGGAGTTGTTTACAGACCACCAAACAGTAGTAGTGAGGTTGGGGACACCATCAAACAAGAAATAAGGGATGTATGCAATAAAAGTACAGCAGTTATCATGGGCGACTTTAATCTACATATTGATTGGGCTAACCAAACTGGTAGCAATGTGGTGGAGGAGGATTTCCTGGAGTGTATTAGGGATGGTTTTCTAGACCAATATGTCGAGGAACCAACTAGAGAGCTGGCCATCCTAGACTGGGTGATGTGTAACGAGAAGGGGCTAATTAGCAATCTTGTTGTGCGAGGCCCCTTGGGGAAGAGTGACCATAATATGGTAGAATTCTTTATTAAAATGGAGTGTGACAAGTTATTTCGGAAAATAGGGTCCTGAACTTAAGGAAAGGTAACTGATGGTATGAGGCGTGAATTGGCTAGAATAGACTGGCAAAGAATACTTAAAGGTTTGACAGTGGATAAGCAATGGCAAACATTTAAAGATCACATGGATGAACTTCAGCAATTGTACATCCCTGTCCGGAGTAAAAATAAAACGGGGAAGGTGGCTCAACTGTGGCTAACCATTGAAATTAAGGATAGTGTTAAAACCAAGGAAGAGGCATATAAATTGGCTAGAAAAAGCAACAAACCTGAGGACTGGGAGAAATTTAGAATTCAACAGAGGAGGACTAAGGGTTTAATTAAGAGGGGGAAAATAAAGTATGAGAGGAAGCTTGCTGGGAACATAAAAACTGACTGCAAAAGCTTCTATAAATATCTGAAGATAAAAAGATTAGTGAAGACAAATGTAGGTCCCTTGCAGTCAGATTCAAGTGAATTTATAATGGGGAACAAAGAAATGGCAGACCAATTGAACAAATTCTTCGGTTCTGTCTTCACGAAGGAAGACACAAATAACCTTCCGAATGAACTCGGCGACAGTGGGTCTAGTGAGAAGGAGGAACTGAAGGATATCCTTATTAGGTGGGAAATTGTGTTAGGGAAATTGATAGGATTGAAGGCCGATAAATCCCCAGGGCCTGATAGTCTGCATTCCAGAGTAGTTAAGGAAGTGGCCCTAGAAATAGTGGATGCATTGGTGATCAGTTTCCAACAGTCTATCGACTCTGGATCAGTTCCTATGGACTGGAGGGTAGCTCATGTAACACCACTTTTTAAAAAAGGAGGGAGAGAGAAAATGGGTAATTATAGATCGGTTAGCCTGACATCAGTAGTAGGGAAAATGTTGGATCGATCATTAAGGATGAAATAGCGCATTTGGAAAGCAGTGACAGGATCGGTCCAAGTCAGCATGGATTTATGAAAGGGAAATCATGCTTGACGAATCTTCTGGAATTTTTGAGGATGTAACTAGCAGAGTGGACAAGGGAGAACCAGTGGATGTGGTGTATTTGGACTTTCAAAAGGCTTTTGATAAGGTCCTGCACAAGAGATTGGTGTGCAAAGTCAAAGCGCAAGGTATTGGGGGTAATGTGGATAGAGAACTGGTTGGCAGACAGGAAGCAGAGTTGGGATAAATGGGTCCTTTTCAGAATGGCAGGCAGTGACTCGTGGAGTGCCTCAGGGCTCAGTGCTGGGATCCCAACTCTTTACAATATACATTTACGATTTAGATGAAGGAATTGAGTATAACATCTCCAAGTTTGCAGATGACACTAAACTGAGTGGCGGTGTGAGCTGTGAGGAGGACGCTAAGAGGCTGCAGGGTGACTTGGACAGGTTAGGTAAATGTGAGGTTATCCACTTTGGGGGCAACAACATGAAGGCAGAATATTATCTGAATGGCGACAGATTAGGAAAAGGGGAGGTGCAACGAGACCTGGGTGTCATGGTTCATCAGTCATTGAAAGTTAGCATGCAGGTACAGCAGGCGGTGAAGAAGGCAAATGGTATATTGGCCTTCATAGCTAGGGGATTTGAGTATAGGAGCAGGGAGGTCTTACTGCAGTTGTACATGACCTTAGTGAGGCCTCACCTGGAATATTGTGTTCAGTTTTGGTTTCCTAATCTGAGGAAGGTCATTCTTGCCATTGAGGGAGTGCAGCGAAGGTTCACCAGACTGATTCCAGGAATGGCTGGACTGTCATATCAGGAGAGACTGGATCAATTGGGCCTTTATTCACTGGAGTTTAGAAGGATGAGAGGGGATCTCATATAAACGTATAAGTTTCTGATGGGACTGGACAGGTTCGATGCGGGAAGAATGTTCACGATATTGGGGAAGTCCAGAACCAGGGGACATAGGATAAGGGGTAATCCATTTAGGACTGAGATGAGGAGAAACTTCTTCACCCAGAGAGTTGTTAACCTGTGGCATTCCCTGCTGCAGAGAGTTGTTGATGCCAGTTCATTGGATATATTCAAGAGGGAGTTAGATATGGCCCTTACGGCTAAGGGGATCAAGGGGTATGGAAAGAAAGCAGGAAAGGGGTACTGAGGGAATGTTCAGCTATGATCTTATTGAATGGCGGTGCAGGCGTGAAGGGCCGAATGGCCTACTCCTGCACCTATTTTCTATGTTTCTATGTTTCCCCATTATGAATTCACCTGATTCTGACTGCAAGGGACCTACATTAGTCTTCACCATATCTGTAGAAGCTTTTGCAGTCAGTTTTTATGTTCCCTGCAAGCTTACTTTCATACTCTATTTCCCCCCACCTAATTAAATCCTTTGTCCTCCTCTGCTGAATTCTAAATTTCTCCCAGTCTTCAGGTTTGCTGCTTTTTCTGGCCAATTTATATGCCTCTTCCTTGGATTTAAGATTATCCCTAATTTCCCTTGTTAGCCACGGTTGAGCCACCTTTCCTGTTTTATTTTTACGCCAGACAGGGATGTACAATAGTTGTAATTCATCCATGTGATCTTTAAATGTCTGCCATTGCCGATCCACCGTCAACCCTTTTAGTATCATTCGCCAGTCTATCCTAGCCAAATCAAGTTTCATACCATCGAAATTTCCTTTCTTTAAGTTCAGGATCCTAGTCTCTGAATTAACTGTGTCGCTCTCTTTCTTAATGAAGAATTCTACCATATTATAGTCACTCTTCCCCAAGGGGCCATGCACGACCAGATTGCTAATTAATCCTCTCTCGTTACACAACACCCAGTCTAGGATGGCCTGCTCTCTAGTTGGTTCCTCAACATATTGGTCGAGAAAACCATCCCTTATACTCCAGGAAATCCTCCTCCACAGTACTGCTACCAGTTTGGTTAGCCCAATAAATAAGTAGGTTAAAGTCACCCATGATAACTGCTATACCTTTATTGCACGCGTCCCTAATTTCCTGTTTGATGCCATCCCCAACCTCCCAACTGTTTGGTGGTCTATACACAACTCCCACTAACGTTTTCTGCCCTTTGGTGTTTCGCAGCTCTACCCATATAGATTCCACATCATCGACGTGTCCTTTCTTACTATTGTGTTAATCTCCTATTTAACCAATAACACTACCCACCCCCTTTTCCTTCCTGTCTATCCTTCCTGAATATTGAATACCCCTGGGCGTTGAGTCCCAGCCTTGGTCACCCTGGAGACATGTCTCCGTAATCCCAATTACATCATATCCATTAACAGTTATCTGCGTAGTTAATTCGTCCACCTTATTACGAATGCTCCTCGCATTCAGACTCAGAGCCTTCAGGCTTGTTTTTTTTAACACACTTTGTTCTTTTAGAATTATGTTATAATGTGGCCTTTTTTGATTTTTGCCCTTTATTTCTCTGCCCTCCACTCTTGCTTTTCTCCTTCCTACCTTTTGCTTCTGCCCCCTTTTTACTTCACTCTGCCTCCTTGCATAGGTTCCCATCCCCCTGCCTTATTAGTTTAACCCCTCCCCAACAGCACTAGCAAACACTCTGACTAGGCCATAGGTTCCGGTCCTGCCCAGGTGCAGACCGTCCGGTTTGTACTGGTCCCACCTCCCCCAGAACTAGTTCCAATGCCCCAGGAATTTGAATCCCTCCTCCTTGCACCATTTCTCAAGCCTCGTATTCATCTGAACTATCCCACAATTCCTACTTTGACTAGCACGTGGCACTGGTAGCAATCCTGAGATTAGTATCTTTGATGTTCTACTTTTAAATTTAACTTCTAGCTCCCTAAATTCAGCTTGTAGGACCTCATCCCGTTTTTTACCTATATCGTTGGTACCTATATGCACCACGACAGCTGGCTGTTCCCCCTGCCCCTCCAGTATGCGCTGCAGCCACTCCGAGACATCCTTGACCCTTGCACCAGGGAGGCAACATACCATCCTGGAGTCTCGTTTGCGGCCGCAGAAATGCCTATCTGTTCCCCTTACAATAGAATCCCCTATCACTATAGCTGTCCCACACTTTTTCCTGCCCTCCTGTGCAGCAGAGCCACCCATGGTGTCATGAACTTGGCTGCTGCTGCCTTCCCCTGATGAGTCATCTCCCCCAACAGTACCAAAAACGGTGTATCTGTTTTGGAGGGAGATGACCACAGGGGACCTGTGCACTACCTTCCTTCCACTGCTCTGCCTGATGGTCACCCATTCCCTATCTGCCTGAATAACCTTTACCTGCAATGTGACCAACTCACTAAACGTGTTATTCATGACATCCTCAGCATTGCGGATGCTCCAGAGTGAGTCTATGCGCAGCTTCATTGCCGCAATGCGGTCTGTCAGGAGCTGCAGTTGGACACACTTCCTGCACACATAGTAGTCAGGGACACTGGTAGCGTCCCTGATTTCCCACATAGCACAGGAGGAGCATGACATGGGTCTGGGATCTCCTGCCATGACTTAACCCTTAGATTAACTTAATTTTGCAACAATGCCAAAGATTTCCTACTGATAAGAAAAGAAGAAAAAGATCAAATACTCACCAATCCACCAGCCAATCAATTACCCGCTTGGCTGTGACGTCACACTTCGATTTCTTTTTACTTCTTTGTTTACCTTCTGCCCCTGCCCTGCACCAGCTGGCTCCTCGAACTCCTGCTGGCTGCTCCTGTGGCCACTCCCCGACGGTCACGCCCTGTTATGGGCCACTCCTCGAACTCCCGCTGGCTGCTCCTGGACAGTTTCACTCTTTATACAGTAATGCCGGTGATACATATGTAAGAGATGTAATTGACAAATTCAAGTATCCAAATGTAACTAACCATGTTAAGTCAGGCGATTGCAGTCGGCACCAATGTATTGTTAGAGTAAATGAAGTGATGATGTGCGATGCCGTGTTCTACATGCATGCCGACAAAACCAAGGGCAACCTCCCATCGGAAGCACTCAGGTCCAGCGGGCTACCTTACCATGTAGCCTGCGCTTCCGGGACCAAGGTGATGCCCCAGGGAGTATGGCCACACACAGAGGAAGCATACCAGCTGCAGGGCCAGCGGTTAGCGGCTGGCAAAGGCACCATTACAGATACCCTGCCCCTGATCGGCTCTACCTCTCTGGCCACCAGGACCAGTACAGGGAGCAGGAGGCTAACATCCTCCAGCTTTCCCAATGGGGCCTGGGTTGACCAGGCTCCTACTATCGCTGAAGGGCAGCAAAGAGACAGGAAGGAGGACAGGAAGGCCACATGCTCCTGTGCCTCTGCCCACCACTAGGCAACCGCAAAGGTCCTGAGACTCAGCCAGGTGAGCAATCCGAGCTCACCTAGCTGGCAGGAGGCACAGCGCCACCATCAGACAACCTGGACACAGTCCGGTCACTCTGGAACTAGTGTCCTCACCCACCTGCACCTACACAACCCAGGGGTAAGACTGTGATGCCATGTATGTACCTTACCTGAAACATATATTTGTTCCACTACTGCAGAACCCAAACCGTGATGTAATTAATCCTATGTTTTTTTTTGTTCTTTCTTTCTGTACATGTATGCACATGCATGTGTTGAGCCACACACATGTATGGGGGTCGGGGGAGGGGATGTATGTAGTCATGGACACACATGGATCACACCCAGAACCCATTCAACCCCCACTGCAACCTCAAACCGTCCACGGCTGACCATTTCCCAATGATGTGGCAATAAGAACTTGGGAGTCAACAGGGAGAGTGCCTAGCCAAAGCATAGACAAGGTGCAAGGGCTTTGGGCACTCAAGTCTAGGGCCAGAGCACTCAATGCAAAGGCCAGTGGCACAAGATTTAGGGGAGAGTGATGTTGTGTCTGTATAACATAAATATACTCCCTGTACATTCAATATACAGTTACATAAGACTACTGGATGCACCTTCACACTGTATACACTATGCTTGTATCACCAGAGGGTGCAACTGGTGGAGATCTAGGGATCACCTGAACATGACAGGTAACCAGGTAACCAGCCTCACTCAGGGGCTGTAATAAATGGACTAAAATCACCACAGTTCAAGTACAATACCTTGCCTCGTGGAGTCATTACTAGAGTGCTTACAGACACAACAACTGGCATTTATTGCGCATCCCTAATTGCCCTCGGGAAGGTGGTAATGAGCCACCTTCTTACATAAGAACATAAGAACATAAGAAATAGGAGCAGGAGTAGACCATTTGGCCCCTTGAGCCTGCTCTGCCGTTCAATAAGATCATGGCTGATCTGATCCTGGCCTCAACTCCACTTCCCTGTCCACTCCCCAAAACCCTTGACTCCCCTATCTTTCAAAAATTTGTCTATCTCCACCTTAAATATACTCAATGATCCAGCCTCCACAGCTCTCTGGGGGTAGAGAATTCCAAAGATGCACAACCCTCTGAGAGAATAAATTCCTCTCTTTTCCGTTTTAAATGGGCGATCCCTTATTCTGAAACTATGCCCACTAGTTCTAGATTTCCCCATGAGGAGAAACATCCTCTCTGCATCTACCCTGTTAAGCCCCCTCAGAATCTTATATGTTTCAATAAGATCACCTCTCATTCGTCTAAACTCTAATGAGTATCAGCCCGACCAATGCAAGTATATCCCTCCTTAAGCCAGCGCAGCCTTTGGCCGCCTGAGGAAAAGAATGTTCGAGACCAGGCCCTCAAGTCTACCAGCAAGCTCACGGTCTACAGGGCTGTCGTTATACCCATCCTCCTGTATGGCTCAGAGACATGGACCGTGAACAGTAGACACCTCAAGTCGCTGGAGAAATACCACCAACAATGCCTCCGCAAGATCCTACAAATCCCCTGGGAGGACAGAGGCACCAACATTAGTGTCCTCGACCAGGCCAACATCCCCAGCATTGAAGCACTGACCACACTTGATCAGCTCCACTGGGCAGGCCACATTGTCCGCATGCCAGACACGAGATTCCCAAAGCAAGTGCTCTACTCGGAACTCCTTCATGGAAAATGAGCCAAAGGTGGACAGAGGAAATGTTACAAGGACATCCTCAAAGGCTCCCTGATAAAGTGCAACATCCCACTGACACCTGGGAGTCCTTGGCCAAAGTGGAGGAAGTGTATCTGGGAGGGCGCTGAGCGCCTCGAGTCTCATCGCTGAGTGCATGCAAAACCAAGCGCAGGCAGCGGAAAGAACGTGCGGCAAACCAGTCCCACCCACTCTTTCTCTCAACGACTGTCTGTCCCACCTGTGGCAGGGACTGTGGTTCTCGTATTGGACTGTTCAGCCACCTAAGGACTCATTCTAAGAGTGGAAGCAAGTCTTCCTCGATTCCGAGGGACTGCCTATGAATGAATGAATGAATGAATTCCACCTTAAATCAGGAGACCAAAACTGTGCGCAGTATTCCAAGTGTGGTCTGACCACGCCCTGTACATTTGGAGCAGGACTCCCCTACTTTTATACTCTATACCCTTGTAATAAAGGCCAACATTCAATTTGCCTTCCTAATTACTTGCTGTACCTGCATGCTAACTTTTTGTGTTTCATGTACAAGCACCCCCAGATCCCTTTGTACCTCAGCATTTTGTAATCTCCCCCCATTTAAATAATAATTAGCTTTTTTATTTTTCCTACCAAAGTGGATAACCTCACATTTTGCCACATTATCAGAGGGTTTCAAAGGGCAATTAAGAGTCAACCACATTGTTGTTGGTCTGGGTCTGGAGCCAGACTAGGTAAGGACGGCAGATTTCCTTTGCAAAAGAACATTAGTGAACCAGATGGATTTTGAAAATAATCCGGTAGCTTCATGGTCACCATTACTGATACAGGTGGAGCGTCCGAAATCTGGAAATCTCGGGACCGAGGCCATTCCGGATTCCGGGTATTTCTGACGTCCCGAATCTGGAAATGCCTGGGCCCAGATTCCGGTATTTGTGGATTTCGGGACGCCTTTTTCGACCCCTTCGTGTCGGAGCCTGATTTCCTATTAACTTTCAGTGCATCTCTACCTGACATTGACTTTCAGCTGGGCAAGGTGATTGCTTGCCAACAAATGACGTGTTTACTTGCTGGATATGGGTTCTGCACTTACTGGTTCCTGCAGCTTTTGTTCGGTCGGCTCCGGTTGGGTCGGGCCAGGTCGGCTCCATTTGGGGTCATGGGGCATTGTGATCCAATCGCAGCTCCTGATTTGTGCGGTTTCATTTGGGGGGCAGGCAGAGGCCGGCTGGTTTGGGGAGCTGCAGTGTGTGTGTCCGGTTTTCGGATGGCCGTTTGGGAAGTGCCGTTTGCAGAGTTTCGCAGGTGTCTTGCGCCAACGGTTTTAGGCAGACCACCGGTGTGCAAGGCTGGGGTTGCTCCAGTCGCCGTACTCTGCAGTTTTGGCGCGCTTGTGTTCTGACCGAGGGAAGATGCTCGGGGGGGGACCTGCATTGCGGACCCAGGAGCAGCGGTGCCTGTGGGTGTGAAGATCTGGAAGAAGAGGTGGGTTGGAGTTTTGTTTTTTCATTCCTGTGAGTGTTCTGAGAGTTTTCGATTTTTGGATTTTCCCTGGGCCTGGCTCGCGGCCGCAAGCGGTTTGGCAGGGTGTCCAGATTCGGCAACATTTTCTGGATTCCGGACAACCCCGCCATGGATCGACCCGGTGTCCGGATTCTGGAACATTATGGATTCCGGAACTCCCGATTTTGGACGCTCAACCTGTAGTAGCTTTTTAAAAAACATTTGAGATTTATTCAATTAACTGAATTTAAATTTCCCCAGCTGCCGTGGTGGGATTTGAACTCACATTGATAGTAAGACTCAGGATTGATAGTCCAGGCCTCAGGATTACTGGTCCAGTAACATAACCTCTATGGAGTAAGTGAGTGAGGTGAGTGAGGTAGCTCAGTGAGCTCAGTGGGTGACACTCTCGCCTCTGAGTCAGAAGATTGTGGCTTCAAGTTCCACTCCAGGAACTTGAACACAAAAAAAATCTAGGCTGACACTCCCAGTACAGTACTGAGGGAGTGCTGCACTGTCGGAGGTGCCATCTTTTGGATGAAATGTTAAACTGAGGCCCCGTCTGCTCCCTCAAGTGGACCTAAAAGATCCCATGGCACTATTTCGAAGAAGAGCAGGGGAGTGATCCCCGGTGTCCTGGCCAATATTTATCCCTGAATTAACATAACTAAAATATAACAAGCGCACAGACCCGAAACGTTTCTCTTTCTCGCCACTGACCTGTTGAGATTTCCAGCAATTACTGTTTTATATAAAAACAGATTATCTGGTCATTATTACATTACTGTTTGTGGGATCTTGCTTGTGCACAAATTGGCTGCCATGTTTCCTATATTAGAACAGTGACTGCACTCCAAAAGTACTTCATTGGTTGTAAAGCGCTTTGAGATGTCCGGTGGTCGTGAAAGGCGCTATATAAATCCAAATCTTTTCTTGGATACATAACTGAAAATCTATCCTGAGGTCAGCAGAAATTGGAACATGGTTAGTGTGACATGCTGGGTTTCTCAGGAAATGTTTTATTTTACTTTGAAGAATGAAACCCTTTTTACCCCCACTGCCTGATAGCAGTGGGTTAAAAATTCAGCTTCCATTGGTGACACTAACATGCTTAATTTCTCAATGCAAAAAGAGTTTGCTGCAGTTATAGCAATGGAATTGCAAGACAGAGCTGGAGGCGGGGAACTATTTTAACAACAATTCAAAAATTGCTGGCCACTTCACCACATTTAATGCTGGGTTTCTGTCGAAACCAATATGATGGAGTTAGTGTCTCTGATTTAAACACCTGAATGATAGGTGACTGGAGTGTCCAATAGCTCCTCAATATAGGTGACTGAAATTTGTTTCAGTCGCATTTTAGTCATCCAAATGCCAGTTCATTATTCAAGAATAAACCCAGGGTGCTGCTCCAAAATATGCATTGAGAGCTTTAAATGTATTTAATTTCATTATTTATTGTCACTTTGGCCTTTTAAATAAATGGTATACCCCACCTCATTAAAGGACAGCTGGTCAGAGGAGCGGATTTCAGTAACGGGAGATTAATGTTCGATATACACATCAAACCTCTCCTAAGTTAGAAGTGGTATTCAGTGGCTTCAAATTAACCATAGATGGTGCTAGAATACCAAAAATAAGTTTTTCAGTTATTGGAGCCTCCTACAGTTGTTAACACTGTCCATACTGTGCAAGCCCAACTTTAATTTTATATTTTGCCAACCAGTTTTCATTGAAGACTTGCATTTCTATAGCGCCTTTCACAACCTCAGGACGTCCCAAAGTGCTTTACAGCCAATGAAGTACATTTGAAGTGTAGTCACTGTTGCAATGTAGGAAAGACTACTGTCAATTTGCACACAGCAAGTTCTCACAAACAGTAATGTGATAATGACCAATGTTTTATTTTAAAGTGATGTTGGTCGAGGGATAAATATTGTCGAGGAAACTGAGGAGAGCTCCCCCTGCTCTTCTTCTAAATAGTGCCGTGTGATCGTTTACGTCCACCTGAAAGGGAAGATGGGGTCTTGGTTTAACATCTCTTCCAAAAGATGAGTAGAGTTATTTGATGTTTTTTGTAAGATACACGTGAGATCAATTTTAATCTCGAGTGAGGTTTAGGAGGGCCAGGGATTGGGTGAGCGCGCATTTACTGGCCTGAAATTCAGGTCTGGGCTATTTTGACTCCCAGGCCTCACTTAAACTCGAGTTTTGGATTTCCCATCGAATCCCATTGGAAACAGGAAGCAAGCACACATTCCGGGTGGAATATCCAGCTATTATTACCGTGCACCTGTTGAACCAGAAACCACTGCAGGTAACATGGTTGATGGCGGTTCCCTAGAGAGAGGAAGAGGAACAGGAAAATAACATCTTGCATTTATATCGTGCCTTTAACATAGCAAAACATCACAAGGCACTTCACTGGAGCGATTATCAAACAAAATATGACACTGAGCCAAATAAGGAGATATTAGGACAGATGACTAAAACCTTTGTCAAAGTGGTAGGTTTTAAGGAGTGTCCTGAAGGAGGAAAGGGAGGTAGAGGGGAAGAGGATTAGGGAGGGAATTCCAGAGCTTGGGCCCTAGGCACTTGAAGGCACGGCTGCCGATAGTGGAGTGATTTTAAAACGGGGGATGCACAAGAGGCCAGCATTGGAGGAGTGCAGACATCTCAGAGAGTAACAGGACTAGAGGAGGTTACAGAGATAGGGACGGGCCGAGGCCATGGAGGGATTTGGAAACAAGGATGATAATTAAATAAAAATGAGATGTCATTGGAGTGGTAGCCAATGCAAGTCAGCGAGCACAGGGATGATGAGTGAACGGGACTTGGTGCGAGTTTTGGATGAGCTCAAGCCTACGGAGCGTGCAACCTTAACGAGGAATTTTACCTCAGTTACTGTTGTGTAATTTAGATCATCTCAAAATCCAAGAATAATCAGTCACCATATGTGTGCACCCTGGGAAGGGGTATTTTGTATAAATATATTTAGAATATAAATAAGGACATTTTTTTGTAAATTTGTATATTCTTTCTCCTTTGTTTTCCTTCCTCTTTTCCTTTCTAACCCTTCTCGAGCACACATGTCTAGTGCTTGAAAGGGCAAGGAAGGCAATCTGCTCACAAGGCACTGCCAAGTGACACTATTCATTGGTTGTCACAAGTAACAAGGGGGTGGCCTGATGATGGCTGCCTGGCAACAGTCTAGCTGATTTCAGGAAGTCAGAACCTTCACTCTGCATTGGCTCCACTGCTAAATAGGTCAACTTTGGATTTGTTAACAATATTGCAGAAAGCTTGGCAAGATCAATGTTTTAGCTACATTAAAATATCCATTAACAATCAATGTCAAATTTCTTGTGGAAAGGTGTGTACAATCAATATTTGTAGATCATCACGTCATACGGTGGAACATGCAGACAGCTTTAACGTCGAATAAAAATAGCATGCCATTGGCTTATACATTCAAAGGTTCAAAGTAGGATTAGCAAAATTGTTGGCCAGCCAAGTCTCGGTGCCTGAAGTGGCAAAAAGCCCTCTGTCTGGGCAGAGGCGGAGGGGGGGGGGGTGTCACAGGCAGAGGTTGGAGGCGGGGGTGGGGGGGGGGGGGGAACGGAGGCGGCGGGGACGGGGCGCGGTGGGGCAGCGGCAGAGGAGGGGCAGAGGCGGCGGGGTGGTGAAACATGACGGGGGAGCAAGGTGAAGTGTGGCTGGGGGAGTGAGGTGAAGCGTGGCGGGGGAGTGAGGTGAAGCGTGGCGGGGGAGTGAGGTGAAGCGTGGCGGGGGAGTGAGGTGAAGTGTGGCTGGGGGAGTGAGGTGAAGCGTGGCGGGGGAGTGAGGTGAAGTGTGGCTGGGGGAGTGAGGTGAAGCGTGGCGGGGGAGTGAGGTGAAGCGTGGCGGGGGAGTGAGGTGAAGCGTGGCGGGGGACAGGGTGAAGCAAGGCGGGGGGGTGGGGGGTTGCGGGGAGGCGGGGGCGAGGCTCGTGTGGAGCATAAGCACTGGCATTGACCAGTCGGGCTGAATAGCCTGTTTCTGTGCTGTAAATTCTATGTAAGAAGGCCGGTCATCCACACCCTATCACCAACGCCCACATTGCCATCTCCAAGACCTGCTTTTAAAATTCTAATTATAAATCGGAGAATGCGCAGTGTGATTCAGCGAACAATCAGACCACAGAATTCCAACAACCTGCCTTCTAAAACTGAACACAAACCTCACTGCTGCTCACAGTGCAAGGAGAGCTTGGTGCTATTACTTAGTGACTGCCTTGCATTATTTTCAGATGTCTCACACCGTTACGAGCCAATGTTTTGTTTTCTGCCAGCAACTCAGCAGCTACAAACCAGGATTGTAATACACTTCCATCATTGTGGGTTATCCAGCCTGTTTATCAGACATCAAAGCCCATTTGCACAAGTGGAATGATCTTAGCCCTCCATTTCTGGTTAGACACATCTATACTTTGTGATTATTTTTATTTTTTTATTCGTTTCTGGGTTGTCGGCATCACTGGCAAGGCCAGCATTTATTACCCATCCCTATCTGCCCTTGAGAAGGTGGTGGTGAGCACCTTCTTGAACCGCTGCAGTCCGTGTGGTGAAGGTACTCCCACAGTGCTGTTAGGGAGGGAGTTCCAGGATTTTGACCCAGCGACAATGAAGGAATGGTGATATATTTCCAAGTCAGAATAGTGTGTGACTTGGAGGGGAATTTGGAGGTGATGGTGTTTCTATGCGCCTGCTGCCCTTGTCCTTCTAGGCGGTACAGGTCGAGGGTTTGGGAGGTGCTGCCGAAGAAGTCTTGGCGAGTTGCTGCAGTGCAACTTGTAGATGGTACTTACTGCAGCCATGGTACCCCAGTGGTGGAGGGAGTGAATGTTGAAGGTGGTGGATGGGATGCCAATCAAGTGGGTAGCTTTGTCCTGGATGGGATCGAGCTTCTTGAGTGTTGTTGGAGCTGCACTCATCCAGGCAAGTGGAGAATATTCCATCACATTGGGTAGAATGCATGACAACATTGGATAAATACATAAAGGGGAGAAAATGTACAGGGAAAGAGCAGTGGGAGTTGGACTAATTGGGTAGCTCTGCTAAAGAGCCAGCACAGGTTCAGTGGGCCGAATGGCCTCCTTGTGTGCTGTTTTATTTTATGATTCTATGAATATCTGGCAGAGTTAGTAAACATTACCAATTATCATACATTCAACCTGAGTCCAAGAACTAAGGCCTACTCCCTTGACCTTAACACCACATCGTTAAATGGAAAAAAAACGTTCAAAATCAATACATATGGGATATTTCCTGTAGAGATTTGCCAAGGAGAGGAGCTCTCAATTCAAGGAAGCTCAATTAAAACTGCATCAGAATAATACTTCACATAAGCAACTTTGATCCTACAAAGATCATATTCACTCCATTATACAAGGCATGCATCAATAATTTTGTTCTTTTGGGATCAATGCATAATGTACAGTTTTGCATTGTACTTGTGGTCAGATTGGGGCTTTCTATTCCCAAACTCAATGTACATTGACAAAATAGATTGCTGACCTGACACACATTGCCTGAAGTCTTCTTTGAGTTTGACAATGGTATGCCAGTTTGAAATGACAAAGTAATATCAGACCAATAGCCGTGCCGAATTTCAAATAGCTTTCGGGAGTGGTAGGGAGGAAGAGAGGGAGGGAGGGAATTTATGTGATGATTTTCTTAATCCGAAGACCCAAAGTGACATACAACCAGTTAATCATTGAAGTTTTATGGCACAGAAGGAGGCCATTCAGCCCTTCATGTCTGCGCTGGTCAAAAAAGAGCTATCCAGCCTAATTCCAGTTTCCAGCTCTTGGTCCATAGCCCTGCAGATTACAGCACTTCATGTGCATATCCAAGTACATTTTAAATATGATGAGGGTTTCTGCCTCTACCACCCTTTCAGGCAATGAGTTCCAGATCTCCACCACCCTCTGCGTGAAAATATTTCTCATCAACTTTTCTCTTATTTTTCTACCAATTACTTTAAATCTATGCCCCCTGGATTTTGTCCTCTCTGCTAAGGAGAATAGGTGCTTCCTATCCACTCTATCCAGGCCCCTCATATTTTATACACCTCAATTAAGTCTCTTCAGCCTTCTCTGTTCCAAAGAAAATAACTCCAGGGGACAGAGTCTTAGGATAAGGGGTAGGCCATTTAGGACTGAGATGAGGAGAAACTTCTTCACTCAGAGAGTTGTTAACCTGTGGAATTCCCTGCCACAGAGTGTTGTTGATGCCAGTTCATTGGATATATTCAAGAGGGAGTTAGATATGGCCCTTACGGCTAAAGAGATCAAGGGGTATGGAGAGAAAGCAGGAAAGGGATACTGAGGGAATGATCAGCTATGATCTTATTGAATGGTGGTGCAGGCTCGAAGGGCTGAATGACCTACTCCTGCACGTATTTTCTATGTTTCTATGTTTCTATCCAATCTTTTCTCATAGCTAAAAGTCTTCAGTCCTGACAACATCCTTGGAAATCTCCCCTGTACCCTTTCTAGCGCAATCACATCTTTCCTGTAATGTGGTGACCAGAACTGCACGCAGTGCTTCAGCTGTGGCCTAACTAGAGTTTTATACAGTTCTGGCATAACTTCCTTCCTCTTATATTCGATGCCTCAGCTAATAAAGGAAAATATCTCATATGCCTTCTTAACCACCTTATCTACCTGTCCTGCTACCTTCAGGGATCTGTGGACATGCACTCCAAGGTCTCTCTGTTCCCCTACATCTCTCAGTATCCTACAATTTACTGTGTATTTCCTTGCCTTGTTAGCCCTTCCTAAATTCATTACCTCATACTTCTCCGGATTGAATTCAATTTGCCACTTTTCTGCCCACCTGACCAGTCTATTGATATCTTCCTGCAGGCAACATCTTTCTTCCTCACTATCAACCAAACAGCCAATTTTTGTATCACCTGCCATCCAAGGGAGACCTCACGATCTCACTGAATGGCAGAACAGGCTCGATGGCTGAATGGTCCACAACTGTTCCTGTGTAATCAATAAAACCTATGTGATATCTCTAAATCCTGAGTGATGGATCTTTTCCCAATTCCTAGCATGCCTTCATACAGTAGATAGCATCTGCTTTGAAGTAAAGAAAGAATTCATAGTTGATTTTCATTTCATTGCCTAACATGACCTTTAAACAACAGGGGGGCGGGGGGGGGTGTTGAACAACGCAGATTTTAAAACCATTTTTCTGTGAATTGAATTGCAGTTTGTGACAAAGTATCTAATTTAGGATGAGGAGAGCTACACACTGCACTGTGCACATTAAATAACAAGAGATAACACATACTGCATCAAATTACAGAACGATAGCCAATTTACTGCATAAAATTTAGAGCAATTTACTGCATCAGTGGCAAAAGTCCAAGCATTTTCTACATCCATACACTATCCACACAGACTTTGCTTGCTGAATTTGAATTGGGCCTTCTCCATTCCCCCACCTTCCACCGCCCTCCCCCTCCCCCCCCCCCCCCCCCCCTCCCCACACACACACACATTTCTATGCAATTTACTCAACATATGCAGCATAGAGCTTAATATAGGCAGTATATTAAATTATAGTAGGCAGTCAGGGCACACCTTATCACACATATGTGGTTTTAGGCTTCTCAATCAATTTTGTTTGGAATATACAGGATATTCAGTTGCAGGTCACTGAATATGGAATTTCACCAATGCAAGAGGATGATCAAATTACTCTCAAGAATACAGGAACAATTGAGTCGTCACTGGTGAAATAAATTTCAGAGTCAGTATCTTGCCATTTAGCATTCTGACTGCACAAATGTCATAGGAACATTTATCGGAGAAGAAAATGCCACATTATACATTAATTTTACTGTGTCCCGGCCTTTTGCGAACATAGAGAGATTTGAAATACTTCCCATATCTTTCTGTGAAGTAAATTTGTTTTGTGATGGTTTAAACAAAAACAATTGCACAGATTTTCCTGAAATGCCACAGCCAGCAACTTGAAGCAAAGTTTACTGTGATCTCCCAGTCTGTGAGATATGCCAAAATTTCCCAGAATCTCATTAGCATACACCTGAATTATTAAAAACAAAATCAGCATTAAAAAAGAGAGACTTTCACAACCTCAGGACCTCTGAAAGCGATTTACAGCCAATGAAGTACTTTTTGTTGAAGTGTAATCACTGCTGTAATGTAGGAAATGTGGCAGACAATTTACGCACAGTAAGCTCCCACAAACAGCAAAGCGATAATGACCAGATCATCCGTTTAAAGTGACGTTGGTTGAAGGATAGATAACGGCCTCAGGGCACCGGGGAGAACTTCCCAGCTCTTCTTTGAATAGTGCCACGGGATCTTTTGCATCCACTTGAAAGGGAAGAGGGGGCCTCGGTTTAACAGCTGATCCATCAAATAGCGCACCTCTGACAGTGCAGCACTCCCTCAGCACTGCACTGAGAGTGCCAGCCTAGATTTTGTGCTCAAGTCTCTGGAGTGGGCCTCAGTGTAAAACAATTGGGACCCGAGGAAAGCGGCGAACTGACACCATCTTCTTTCTCTGAGGTGCTCTTTATGCATAAAAATTTGACATAATTCCTGCAAATTAGACACAGCAAATGCAATCGTGGAAATGTTTCAATTTTTACAATGCGAATCATTCTGATGCCATAAAGATGCTTTCAAAATTACATTTTAGGTCTCAGTGAGAAGCAACAAAAAAATCACCATAAAACACCAGAATTGTGACTGTTATGACTAAAACTTTAGGCTTAAATTGACAGCCCATTTAGAACTGGCATGAACTAAGTTAGGTCGTATGAGCCGCCATTTTCCATGAGGGTGGGGGAGACGGGTGAGTGGAGCTGGATTAATGCATGGCAGAGGATTTCAGGGGGATGTTTCACAGAATAGGCGCAAGAAGTTGAGGAAATAGGGCGCAGTGTAAAAGTGATGTAAAGTGTAAAGGATACACCCAAATATCCTTAACCTTTTGCTTCGAAAATCGGCATCACTCCATCCTTACTCCATTGTTTTGATGTCCATATTCAGGAAATCAGGGAAAGATAGGCTGAGCACATGCATGTGCAGATTTGTCAGATGAATCTAGTTGAATTGTTTGAGGAGGTCACGAATATGGTGGATAGAGGAGTTTCAATGGATGTTGCCTGCATGTATGGACCACCAGAAGGCATTTGATAAGATACCAACACAAGAGATTATTTGCAAAATAACTGGGAGCACACAGAATTGGAAACAGCCTTGTGAAGGGGGTTGGGAATTGATAAAAGGCAAGTTCTTTGAGCAGGTGGTAAAATGCCACACTTTAAAAAAAACACGAGACGATGTGTTTGGCAATGCAGTTTGCAATTGTGAATGAATGGAATTTACGAATGAAACTTTGTTTCCAAAGAGAATTTCAGTTTACCACTGATCAAATGGTATCCCCAAATTTGGGATAGAAATCATTATTTGGCTGCTAGACTCCAAAGTTACAGCTAGAAATTGGGTGCATTTCTGCCTCCCGTTAGCGTCTTTGCAACTGGGCATGGCGCTGACATAGACTCCCGCCATTTTGGGCGGGAGTTTAGCGGCGGCACTATGACGTTGCGCCCCGATCTCCTGCGCCCGGAGATCATGATGTCATCGCCATGCACATCGCCCCATTAGTGGCCTGGACCCGAAATGCACTTTCGCCCCCTGCAGCAGCACCAGGCATAAACACTGGCAGCTGCAGGAGGTGAGGATCGGGCGGCCGGACGTTACCCGGGCGATGATTAAAGGCAAGGTTGCCAAGGTAAGTAAACAAAAAGTACCTGTGTTGATGCTGTTTTCTTTGCGGGTTCCTACCCGCGATCGTTCAGCCCAGTACTTTGTTCGAGGGCCGGGCTGATCGCGCGGGCTTGCCGCTCTCTTGGTGGTCCTGGTAGGTCCGTTTTAAATTGCAGAGGCTGCACTGATGGCTCTTCCCTTTAAGGGAGGGAAGGACCTTTTGTACGCGGCAATGCTGCACGACCCAGTCCTGAGGTTTCCACCCCACCCGCATCCTTTAGCGCTCCAAGAGAGAAGTGGTACACCTGATTAACGCTCCACTTCCCTGCTGGAGTGCTAAAGACAATTTTTTGAAAGCAGGGAAACATTAGCACCTGGTGCTAAATTTCTGAGCTTTCAAAAGTTACCACCCCAATCGAGGCAAAAATGAATTTCTCCCCCAGTCTCTACAATTTAACAATGAATTTTCTAAGTCTGAAATAAAGAAAGACTTACATTTATATAGCGCCTTTCACGACCACCGGACATCTCAAAGTGCTTTACAGCCAATGGAGTACTTTTGGAGTGCAGTCACTGTTGTAATGCAGGAATTACCACAATATGCAGTAGAACAATTCATAGAATAATACAGCACAAAAAGAGACCATTCAAACCCATCGTGCCTGTGCCAGCTCTTTGAAGGAGCTATCCAATTAGTCCCACTTTCCTGCCCTTTCCCCATAGCCCTGAAAAGGTTTCCCCTTCAAGGATTGGCTCTTAAGACACTGAAGAATGAAATGCTTTTGCTGCATAAAAACGTGCTCCTATAATACCAGAAATTAAAATAAATAGTTACACATACAAATGACTGTTCATATCTAATCAATTGATAATTTTTTTTCTCCCCCTTACTGCTCTGTCTTAAGGTCAAACTAACGTGGAAGGAGAGGGCCATGAAATCAACAGTTAGTAGAGGGAGAAACTGCGAATGGCCCACAAAAGGCAAATGGTGAGTTCATTGGCATGAAGCCATTGAAGGAAAATACGTGGAGGAAGCTGGGCAGCCTGACAGAACACCTGGTACCAAACTAAATAAATCTTATACTAATCACGATGGCCGTCAGGGAATGGATGTTCTTACTTGCAAGTTATTTCACACGATAATAGGGTTTAAAGGCATTTATCGGTTTTCATAGGAATTAAGCATGCAATGATAACGACTATTATTAATAATTTCACACATGCTTAGAGTTACACTCTCAGACTGGAGAATTCATCGCATCATAGGTTTCTAGCTGGAGGGAAATGGTTGGCCAAGAGTTGTCCAATTCTGAAGAATCTGTTCCAATGCCCTTCTTTATATTTTTATTTCCTCGAGTGTAGATTCATATGTTTTCAAAGGATTACCTCCTCCCATTTCAGTTTTAACAAGAAGGCCTCCCATTCACCTCATCAAGCCTATATCTTGACCGATACAGTGCCAGGAGATCTGTTACGTCCACTTGAGAAGGCCTCGGTTTAACATCTCATCCAAAAGACGGCACCTCCGACAATGCAGCACTCCCTCAGTACTGACACAGGGAGTGACAGCCTGGATTATGTGCTCAAGTCCCTGGAGTAGGACTTGAACCCTCAATCTTCTGACTCAGTAGGCAAGAGTGCTGCCCACTGAACCACAGCTGATATAATGATTTTGCTATCCCCCGAGCGCCCCCCCCCACCCAACCCACTAAACACGGACCAAATCATTCAACTGTTACAGGGGGCCGATACTCTAGTGATCACTTGGCCAAGTTCCTCAACAATGTTCTCAGAGGGGTTGACATAACCTCACTATGGAATGGATAGCACTATTAACCAGTCAACTATCTCACAACTGCATGCCTTATGGAAGTAGATACAGCCAATTCATCTAACAAAAGGGAGTTTGATTTTGCCTCTGCTGAATTCTTATCAGCTAAAACACTGTCGTTGCTTTTCCATTTCAAGTAAAATCAGAACTGACATTTTCCACCTGCTAACAAAGACTCACTCAGCATGTGAAAGCCAGACATGAATAGAAAAGAAGTCAATGTTAACCCAATTTCAACAGCAACTTGCATTTATATAGAACCGTTATCATAGTGAAACATCCCAAGGCGCTTCATAGAAATATTATGGGACAAAAAAATGACACCAAGCCACATAAGAAGAAATTAGGGCAGGTGACCAAAAGCTCGGTCAAAGAGATAGGTTTTAATGAGCGTCGTAAAGGAGGTAGAGAGGTAGAGAGTTTTAGGGAGGAAGTTCCAGAGTTTAGGGCCTAGGCAACAGAAGGCACGGCCATCAATAGTTGAGCGATTATAATCCCATTCTGGATGGAAGCTGCATCCACATCCAACCCATAGAACATGTCCACAGCTGGACTGGATCTCCTGCTACCTAGACCAGATGCCTGGTGACTACCTCACTCAAATCAGGTGACACCTGCAAGGGCAGCAATCGGCTCTTCACTTAGACCTGCCCCAAGGGATGATGGATAATGATTAATTCCACACTCAGCACTCTATGTAATATGTGCTTACAAATGTACACGAGGCCCATACTCGAGAGAAGGTCACTCTGTGACCAGTAACCTTTATTAGCCAGCACTGAAGTGAGAAGATGGGTGGAGCTGCCGCTTTTATACCTGAAAGTCCAGGTTAGGAGTGTCTTCCACAAGTTCACAACCGAGTGGTCATTGTTCTCACGGTGTACAACTTAAGTCAGTTTATACATGGAATACAATGACAGTTGAATACATGACATCACCTGCCCCCGAAAGTCTTATTGGGATCACAGGTTAAGTCTCTCTGGTGGTTTACGCTCCCTTGTAGAGTGCCTGAGTTGGGGCTCCGGTTGTTGGGCGCTGGCCTGAGTGTTTGCTGTTTGCGGTGCCTCAGGCCTGTCCGGACTGCCCACAGTGACTGGGCTCTCCTCCACTTGGTTCCGGTGTTCGGTCACCTGTGGTGGAGTGAACTCTACATCGTGTTCTTCCTCTGCTTCTTCTATGGGGTTGCTGAACCTCCTTTTTGTTTGATCCACGTGTTTGCGGCAGATTTGTCCATTGGTAAGTTTAACTACCAGAATCCTATTCCCCTCTTTGGCAATCACAGTGTCTGCGAGCCATTTGGGCCCTGCAGCGTAGTTGAGGACAAAGACAGGGTCATTGACATCAATACATCGAGCCCTTGCATTCCCGTCATGGTAGTCACATTGTGACCGGTGCCTGCTCTCAACAATTTCTTTCATGGTGGGGTGTGTAAGGGATAACCGGGTTTTGAGCGTCCTTTTCATCAGCAGCTCTGCGGGTGGAACCCCTGTGAGTGAGTGTGGTCGGGATCTATTGGCCAACTGGAGGCGTGATAAGCGGCTTTGCAGGGAACCCCCTTGATTCTGAGCATCCTGTTTGACTATCTGCACTGCTCGTTCCGCCTGGCCGTTTGAGGCTGGCTTGAACGGTGCCGTTCTGACATGGTTGATACCATTTCCAGCCATGAAATCCTGGAATTCAGTGCTTGTAAAGCACGGGCCATTGTCGCTGACCAAGACATCCGGTAGACCATGGGTGGTGAACATTGCCCGTAGACTTTCTATCGTGGCAGAGGATGTGCTTGAATTGAGAATGTCGCACTCGATCCATTTGGAGTAGGCGTCTACTACAACCAAAAACATTTTACCCATGAAAGGACCTGCGTAGCCCACATGGATGCGTGACCATGGCTTGGCGGGCCAGGAGCTAAGGGGGGCTTCCCTGGGCGCATTGCCCAGCTGGGCACACGTGTTGCACTTGCGAACACACTGATCCAGGCCTGCATCTATCCCTGGCCACCAAACGTGTGATCTGGCAATTGCCTTCATCATGACAATGCCCGGGTACTCATTGTGGAGTTCTCTGATGAACGCCTCTCTGCCCATCTGGGGCATGACTACTCGGTTCCCCCATAGTAGGCAATCGGCCTGAATCGAGAGTTCATCCTTGCGCCTGTGAAATGGTTTAAATTCCTCAGGACATCCCGTACGTGGCTGCCCAGTCCCCATTCAGGACACATTTCTTGACTAAAGACAGTAGCGGGTCTCTATTCGTCCAGACTTTGATCTGACGGGCTGTCACGAGTGAGCCTTCGATTTCGAAAGCTTCGACAGCCATGACCATCTCAGCAGCATGCTCGGTTGCACCCTCAGTGGTGGCTAGTGGGAGCCTGCTGAGTGCATCGGCGCAGTTTTCAGTGCCTGGTTTGTGCTGAATAGTATAGTCATAGGCGGCTAACGTGAGTGCCCACCTCTGTATGCAGGCCGACGCATTTGCATTTATGGCCTTGTTGTCAGCCAAAAGGGACGTTAGGGGTTTGTGATCTGTCTCCAGCTCAAATTTCCTGCCAAACAGGTACTGGTGCATTTTTTTTACTGCATATACACATGCAAGCGCTTCCTTTTCTAACATCCCGTAGCCCCTTTCTGCCTGGGACAGATTTCTGGAGGCATAAGCTACCGGCTGCAACTGACCCTTGGCATTGACATGCTGCAACACACACCCGACACCATAGGACGATGCATCGCACGTTAAAACAAATTTCTTACATGGGTCATATAGCGTTAACAGATTGTTATAGCATAACAAATTGTGTCGTCTATCAAAATCCCTTTCCTGGCTGGCCCCCAGACCCATTCGCGACCTTTGCGTAGGAGCACGTGTAGCGGCTCTAACAGCATGCTTAATTTGGGAAGAAAGTTACCAAAATAGTTCAGGAGCCCCAGGAACGAACGCAGCTCCGTCGTGTTACGGGGTCTCGGTGCTCTCTGGATCGCTTCCGTTTTGGACGCGGTAGGTCTGATCCCGTCTGCTGCTACCCTCATTCCCAGGAATTCTACCTCTGGAGCTAGGAAGACGCACTTCAGTCGCAGACCTACCCGGTCCAGTCTGCACAGCACCTCCTCCAGGTTGTGGAGGTGCTCTTCAGTATCGCAACCCGTGATGAGGATGTCGTCTTGAAAAACCACCGTACTTGGAATCGACTTGAGGAGACTTTCCATGTTTCGTTGAAAGATCGTGGTGGCCGAGCGAATCCCGAACGGATATCTGTTGTACTCAAACAACCCCTTGTGTGTCGTGATGGTGGTCAGCTTCTTCGACTCACTCGCCAGCTCCTGGGTCATGTAAGCTGGGGCCAGGTCCAATTTTGAAAAAAGTTTGCCACCGGATAGCGTTGCAAAGAGGTCCTCCGCTCTCGGTAGCGGGTACTGGTCTTGGAGTGACACCCGATTGATGGTGGCCTTGTAATCACCACAAATCCTGACCAACCCATCCACCTTGAGCACCGGCACAATCGGGCTCGCCCAGTCACTGAATTCGACTGGCGATATGATGCCTTCCCTCAGCAGGTGGTCCAATTCGCCTTCTATCTTTTTACGCATCACGTACGGCACTGCTCTGGCCTTGTGATGTACTGGCCTGGCATCCGGGTTTATGTGAATCACTACCTTGGTCCCCATAAAAGTGCCAATGCCGGGTTGAAATAGTGAGTCAAATTTGTCCAGGACCTGTGAACATGATATTCGCTCCACAGAAGAAATTACACTGACATTGCCCCATTTCCAGTTCATGACAGCAAGCCAACTCCTCCCCAGTAGTGCGGGACCGTCCCCTGGGACAATCCAGAGTGGCAACCTGTTCTCCGAATCTTTGTGGGTCATGACTACCGTGGCGCTGCCTAGCACCGGAATGATCTCCTTTGTATATGTCCGTGGCTGTGCGTAAATCGGCAATAATTTTGTCCTCCTGGCCTTGGACGCCCACAACTTGTTGAACTGTTTGATACCCATCAGGGACTGGCTGGCCCCCGTGTCTAGCTCCATTGATACTGGGATGCCATTGAGGAGCACTTTCATCATCATCAGTGGCGTCCTGGTGTATGAACTGTATATGTGCTCCACATGAACTCGCTGAACTCTGCAGCTTCCAGCAAGTTCCCCCAGTGTCCATTTGGCCTCTTAGGACTTATATCGGGCCTGTCCTCCTCGTATATCAACCTGGCTGCAGGCTTTCTGCATATACGCGCCAAGTGACCGCTGACGTTGCAATTTCTGCAGGTATATTGCTGATACCTGCAAGCTCTGGCTGTGTGTTTGCCTCCACACCTCCAACATGAGCCGTTGTTGGAAACAAAAGGTCCATTACCAGTCGATCATCTCTGACTGTCTCTGTAACTGTCCTTAAACGCACCATTGACAGGTGTTGATGGCCCCATTACTGGCCGCATTGTCCCTTGCGATGGCATGAATCGCCGTTCAGCTAGCCATTGTCTCTGTTGAATTCCCCCTTTGGGTTCGACTACATGCTCGGGCATATCCGATTGCCCCTGTCTGCCTGGAGAACTGTGTGTCGCATTAACAATGTTGACTCCCTGTCCATTTGCTGCATTTAAACCAAGATTTTTGTCAAACATCATTCTGGTCTCTTCCTCCCCTGAGATAAATGTCTGGGCCATCAAAGCCGCCGTTTCCAGGGTCAAGTCTTTGGTCTCAATCAGTTTCCTGAAAACCCTAGCGTGCCCGATGCCCTCAATGAAAAAGTCTCATAGCATCTCCACTCTGCATGCACCTGGGAATTTACAAAGGCTCGCCATTCGCCGGAGATCTGCCACGAAGTCTGGAACGCTTTGCTTTTCTCGCCGCCGGTGCGTATAAAACCGGTGTCTCGCCATGTGCATGCTGCTCGCCGGTTTAAAGTGTTTCCCGATCAACTTACTGAGCTCTTCGAACGTCTTGTCCGCCGGCTTTTCTGGCGCTAGAAGGTCCTTCATCAGGGAATACGTTCTGGATCCACAAACCGTCAGGAGATGAGCCCTGCATTTGTCGTCCGAATCCTGTCCCAGCCATTCCTTAGTGACGAAACTTTGCTGTAGTCTCTCAATAAAATCGTCCCAATCATCACCAACACAGTACCTCTCATCTGTGCTGCTAGTGGCCATGCTCGTGTGGTTTAAATTCCAGTTTCACATCGCCAATATGTCCTTACTATACAGTACAAATGCACACGAGGCCCATACTAGATAGAAGGTCACTCTGTGACCAGTAACCTTTATTAGCCAGCACTGAAGTGGAGAAGATGGGTAGAGCTGCCCCTTTTATACCTGAAAGCCCAGGTTAGGAGTGTCTCCCACAAGTTCACCCCTTGTGGGCAATGTTCTCAAGGTGTATAACTTAGGTCAGCTTATACATGGATTGCAATGGCAGTTGAATACATGACACGATGGTCAGTGGCTCCTGGGCACGTACACTATCACGCACATGCACAAAAATTGTCGTCGCACTTCCCCAATTTCTTGATGTGTTGTCAGCCAGCAACATAACCTTAGGAAAAGAGTCCTCATGTGTAATGTCACTGGGGTAACTTTTGTTTTGCGTGCTTCCAACGCCGACCCGCATGAGGGGCATCTATCAGAATATTTGACGCACTCCCCCACCCAATACATACCCATCTAACAATTTTAGTGGGTGGAAAGTTGTGGGCAGCACCAGGCCAGTTTTCCTCTAGGCACTGCTGGTGCATGAAGCTCAGTGTTGAGGGTGCAGAAGACCAAATATACTCCCAATATCTTCACGCAGTCTGATGGTCGACAAGTCTTAAGTCACTGATAATAGCCAAATTGATAAATGTGCTTGGATACTAAGCAGATTCTGATTTGCTATCTTCACAGAACAAGTCTCTATGTGTGGTCTGCAGTCGACAGCCAAGCATCTTTCATTATCCACCCCATACTGTTGCTAAACAGTGGAATTATCCACTTTGGTAGAAAAAGTAGAAAAGCAGAGTATTTTTTAAATGGTGAGAGACTGGGAAACATTGATGTTCAGAGGGATCTAGGTGTCCTTGTACATGAATCACTGAGCAAGTAATTAAGAAAGCAAATAGCATGTTGGCCTTTAACATCGTAGCCAGAAAATCTCCTGCAATGGCTTCTCTTCCCACTCTCGCTTCGTTACCTTTGGTGTCCCCCAAGGATCGATCCTTGGCCCCCTCATATTTCTCATTTATATGCTGCCCCTTGATGACATCATCCGGAAACACAGCGTCAGTTTCCACATGTACGCTGACGACACCCAGCTCTACCTATCCACTATTCTCTCGATTCCTCCATGGTCTCTAAATTGTCAGACTGCTTGTCCGACATCCAGTACTGAATGAGCAGAAATCTTCTCTAATTAAATATTGTGAAGACCGAAGCCATTGTCTTTGGTCCCCACCACAAACTGCGTTCCCTAACCACTGACCTCATCCCTCTCCGTAACATCTATCTGAGGCTAAACCTAGGCATCATATTTGACCCTGAAATGAGCTTCTGGCCACATATCCATGGCATAACTAAAATCGCCTCTTTCCGCCTCTGTAACATTCCCCACCTCTGCCTCAGCTCATCTGCTGCTGAAACTCTCATCCATGCCTTTGTTTCCTCTAGACTTGACTACTCCAACACACTCCTGGCTGGCCTCCCACATTCTACCCTACCTAAACTTGAGGTCATCCAAACCTCGGCAGCCCATGTCCTAATTTGCACCAAGTCCCGATTACCCATCACTCCTGTGCTCGATGACCTACATTGGCTCCCGGTTAAGCAATGCCTCGATTTCAAAATTCTCATCCTTGTTTATAAATCCCTCCATGGCCTCACCCCTCCCTATCTCTGTAATATCTTTCAGCCTCACAACCCCACGAGATGTCTGCGTTTCTCAAATTCTGCCCTCTCGAGCATCCCTGATTATAACTGCTCAACCATCGGTGGCCGTGCCTTCAGCTGCCTGGGCCCTAAGCTTTGGAACTCCCGCCCTAAATCTCTCTGTCTCTCTACCTCTTGTTCATCCTTTAATATGCTCCTTACAACCTACTTCTTTGACCAAGCTTTTGGTCATCTGCTGTAATTTCTTATGTTGCTCAGTGTCAAATGTATTTATTTTGTCTTAAAACACTGTTATGAAGCACCTTGCGACGTTTTACTACATTAAAGGAGTTATATAAATAAAAGTTGTCATTGTTTATTACAAGAGAATTTGAGTACAAGAGTAGAGACAGCTTATTGCAATTATAGAGGGCCCTGATGAGACCACACCATGAGTATTGTATACGGTTTTGGTCTCCTTATCTAAGGAAGGATATACTTGCCATAGAAGGAGTGCAATGAAGGTTCACCAGACTGATTCCTGGGATGGTGGGGGGAGGGGGAGGAGGTGCGGGGAATTGTCCTATAAGGAGAGATTGAGCAGACTAGGCTTATATTCCCTAGAGTTTAGGTGATCTCATTGAAACATACAACATTTTTTACAGGGCTTGACAGAGCAGATGCAGGGAGGACATTTCCTCTGGCTGGGGAGTCTAGAACCAGGGCTCACAGTCTCAGAATACAGGATCAGTCATTTAGGACTGAGATGAGGAATAATTTCTTCACTCAGAGGGTGGTGAATCTTTACAATTCTCTACCCCAGAGGGCTGTGGAAGCTCAGTCTGCAAGACAGAGATCGATATATATTTGGATATTAAGGGAATCAAGGGATATGCGGACAGTGAAGGAAAGTGGAGTTGAGGTAGAAGATCAGCAATGATCTTATTGAATGGCAGAGCAGGCTCAAGGCCAATGGCCTAATCCTGCTCCTAATTCTGAGATTCTTATGTTCTTGGGTGTGGGTGTGGGTGTGGGTGTGGGTGTGGGTGTGGGGGTGGGGTGATAGGGAATTGCGCAGCACATTCGCCTCTGAGTCAGAAGGTTGTGGGTTCATGTCCCACTCCAGAGACTTGAGCACATAATCTCGACTGACACTCCCAATGCTGAGGGGGTGCTGTAGCGAGGTCTTTTGGATGAGATGCTGTACCGAGGTATCTTCTGCCATCTCAGGTGGGCGTAAAAGATCCCACAGCCACTATTTCGAAGAAGAGCAGGGGAGTTATCCCCCCCTGTCCTGGCGAATATTTATCCCTCAAATCAACATCACTAAAAACACATGATCTGGTCATTGTCACATTGCTGTTTGTGGGAGCTTGCTGTGCACAAACTGTCTGCCGCGTTTCCCACGTTACAACAATGACTGCATTTCAAAAGTACTTGAGGTCATAAAATGCTTTGGGATGTCCTGAAAGGTGCTATGGAAATGCAAGTCTTTCTTTAAAATCCTTCAGAATATTTATACACAATTGTATCTTGGATACACAAATGGATACTTTCCCTCCCCCCCGCCCAATTGTTTATTACATTTCCCCATTTGTTTAAGCAGCCTGTGTCATTTGAGGTGTGAGGGAAAGTTTGAGTTGTGGATTTTTTTGGTAACCGTTAAGATATGCTCAATGCCTTGTGACATAGACAAAGTCATTTGCTTCCCTACTGCCGAGGTAGTAACGATCTGCTACGGTCCCCACTGTTTCACTAAATGGACGTATTAATAAGCGATGAAGTGCATCACCCTGGTGGCTTTCAGATTCAAGTGACAGATAGCTTCAAAACTCAGACCCATGCCTCCCTTAATAAAGCTGTTCTGTGGCACAATGGCAACGGCAATAAGGAGGTTACCTTGCAACACCTGTCTGACCAGCTGTCAAGGGAGCCATAGTTCCAAATGAATGCACCAGCAAGACTCAGCAACAGGATTTACATTTTGGCAGTGAAGCCAACATCTCAATTCCACGGGCAGAGGTGAGTAATGTCCGTTGGCTGTGAAATCGAAATAATAAAATTTGGTCAAGCACAGATATTCAGGCTACTTGCACAGCTATATATTGCACAAGTTTAGTTCAAATGAATCGGCAAGTGTGCGAAGCTTAATAATGGGTAACCAACAAGAAGTCTGACTCAACCAGGTGCAATTAGAATCCATTGCTTCGCACAATTTAAACTGCTCAATTAATCCACAGCTGGAGGCGAGTCAGTGACATTGGTGCTGCAGTAAAATGAAGCACAAATCTATCATTAGTGTAACAATCCATCTTTTGGACAAAACGTTAAACCCGAGATCCCGTCTACCCTTTCAGAAGTCAAAGATCCCACGAGACTATTTTGAACAGCAGGAGAGTTCTCCCCGGCGTTCTGGCCAATATTTATTGCTCAACCAGCATCAGTAAAACAGATTATCTGGTCATCATCACATTTTTGTTTGTGGAGCTTGCTGTGCACAAATTCGCTGCCGCACTTTCCACATTATAACAGTGGCTACACTTCAAAATGTGTTTCATTGTCTGTAAACCACTTAAGGATGTACACCCTTGTCCACACACACTGTATCACATTGTCCCAACCCTCGTCCACAGACACTGTATCACATTGCCCCAACCCTAGTCCACACACACTGTATCACATTGCCCCAACCCTAGTCCACAGACACTGTATCACATTGCCCCAACCCTTGTCCACACACACTGTATCACATTGCCCCAACCCTAGTCCACACACACTGTATCACATTGCCCCAACCCTAGTCCACACACACTGTATCACATTGCCCCAACCCTAGTCCACAGACACTGTATCACATTGCCCCAACCCTTGTCCACACACACTGTATCACATTGCCCCAACCCTAGTCCACAGACACTGTATCACATTGCCCCAACCCTAGTCCACACACACTGTTTCACATTGCCCCAACCCGAGTCCACAAACACTGTATCACATTGCCCCAACCCGAGTCCACACACACTGTATCACATTGCCCCAACCCGAGTCCACAATGCAAGTACTTTCTTCTTTGCTATCATTAAGTTTTGTCAAATCTGCATCTGCTGAAAAAATAATCTCTGAAAGCAGTGGATGTTTACTGTCTATTTTGCTCATGGTCAAATTTGTGGATGGTTGTAATAAAAATGAAGATTTCTTTTTTTATCTACTTCAACATCCTACTATACGGCAATTACCATTTAGTGACTTGGGGGACATTTTGATCAATCTCTTCCTCAGCACCAACTTCTGCACAAAGATTTGCAATGGATGGTTAGATACATCAGTTATTTTTATTCATACAAAACCAGTGGATGTCAAGAAGTGTAGCTCCCATTTGATGCTGAGAGTTGTGGATCTAATTGGGTGTCAGGAAGTGTAGCTCCCATTGGATGTCAAGAAGTGTAGCTCATATTGGATGATGAGATTTGACAATACTGAAGCAAAGGGAGGAAAATGTGGGGAGAATGATTTATAAGGGAATAGGAATGGATGGAAAATACATCATTTACAGCCATTTGTGAAAGACCTATAGCATAATTCTTGAAGTGTTTGGAGCACAATAATGATTACACCTACATCTATCTCTCTATATTAAACAAATATAGCATATGCTGTGACTACCAGCCCACATAAGCTTATTTCCTGTCATGATTTGGTATCATGATCAGCATTTTAGAACAGGAAAACTCTTAATATGTCAACATCTTATGAGGGAAAGACCATGGAGGATAATGCTCCCCCTTCACTACTTGGGCTGCAATCTGGCACAGCATATCTCCTGCCCATTAGAACCCGCCCAATTTTCATTTCACAATAGACAGCTTCTCAAATGGGCAGGTGATTCACTTATGTAACGATGGAATGTATAGCACCCTCTAATTAGGAGGTATAGTGCCCTCGTTCTGTCGGGGAAAACCTTGTGTGTGTGTGTGTATGAGGATCACCATTTTTAACTGCACATTGCTGACTGAGCTCCAGAATAAAGAGAGTTAAATTCAACATAAGAGTTGTTCAAGAAACAATCAATACTTGGTGTCAGAAGTAGAGACTTCTGATCTTTTGTCGAACACATCCAAGATCGAAATATTGGAAATGTAAGACTCTTCCAAACCAATCGAAATCGACATTAAGCAGTGCAGAGCAGTGCAGAGCATGCTTCGTACACATCGCGCTTGGAATCATGAAACTGTAGGTAACTGTTCATCTATGGATGGAATGGTTGCGAAATGAACAATATCAACGGACTGAAAGGGCACTAAATAGTCATAAGCTTGTAGAGTAATCTACAGGTATTAGTAAAGTAAACTTAAAGTAGCATAAGCTAGTGTAGAGCTTTGATTGAAAAAGTATTTCTACAAATACATGGCCACGATATTTTACTAATTAGACTTGTTCTAGTCCTCTGGTTGTTTGAACTGTATATGTGACAAACTCAAAGTCCTAAACTGTAGCGAGCTATCATGACCACCACAGTGCCAACTCCCACGCACATTCCTCTCCCACCCCCATTGCAGGTGACTGGCGATTTGAAAGCCAACTGTAAAAAATACAAACAGCTGTGGGACGGCTTTGAAATTATCACCAATATTGTGGAAAAAAACAGATAGAGTTAGGGTTGCAATGGCAAACATTGGCAGAGATGCCCTAGATAGCCACAATAATCTTCCCTACAAATCAGAGGAAGACAAACAGGAAATTGAGATTATTTTGAAGCTCTGGGAAGAGCAGTGTAAAGGTAAAACCAACCATCTATGAACGGTGCCAGTTTAACAACTGTGTACAAGAGGACACGCAGTTTGACAGATATCTCGTGAAAGTGTGGGAGCTTGCATCATCATGTGATTTCGTCAATTTGAGGGATGATTTCATCAGAGACCGCATAGCCTGTGGAATATCTGATAACACTCTGCATAAGAGACTGTTGAAAGAATCAAGCCTCACACTCGATAAATGTGTGATGCTCTGTAAAGCTAGAGAGGCCACAGTTGCGCAAATGAAAGCCATGAAGCTCACTAAAACAGATTTAGACTCTGAAGATGTCAAAATTGTCCGACAGAAACCCTGACCCACAAAGAAGGAATTCACAGACAAAGGCCCCTATTGTCCACTTGATGGATTTTTGGCGCCCGCGCATGTTAAAGTATGATCTTTTTGTGTATGTTCGCACCAGAAAAAAATATTGGGACTTTCGCCAAACAAATATTTGAATTTGGCGCCACACTCTCCAAAGTGGTCTGGGGGACAGAGCTTCAAGTCTGTGCTAAAAACTGTCGGGGCATGTGCGAGAAAAATAAACTTCCTGGTCTGGATCAGACATATTTAAAGAGCCCCTTGTGATCGGATCGTTTTTCCTTTTGTGATCGGATCGTGCTGGCTGGATCTTTCTGCAATTTTGAGCATTAGAACCTGAAAAACATGGCTGAGAGGGAAGTGGAAGAGGAATTCAAAGAAGGAGAAGGAAGGGCCGTTCAATTTCTCCCACACGAAGTGGTATCCCTGGTAGATATCATTGAGAGGAAATGGGATCTGCTGGCAACTCAGGGGGAAAAGCAAAAAAAAGTAAAACCTCAACGTTGGGATGAAGTTTCTGTGGAGTACAATGCAGTAGCCATCACCCGGAGAATCGGTGTGCAGCTGAAAAAAGAAGTGGCAGGACCTAGGACAATTAGTTAAAGTAAATATGCACTGCAATTAAATTTGTGAATGTGTGTCTGTGTGTGTGTGGCTATAACACAAAAGGACGCTCTCTTAAAAAGTTCTATTTTCATCCTTGCAGTTGAAGAATGCAAAGATCAGAAACCACAGGAATCGTACTGGTGGCGGTCCACCAAGTAAGCTGCAATTGAGCCAGCTGGAACAGAGGATCTCTGATCTGATTAAAGCTCATCGGAGAAGATCCACCACCAATGTGGACGCTGGGCCCAGGTCAAATAGCCGGGTTTGCACTGTGGGTTGGCTAACAACTGCGTGGGCTAGCTAGGCTTTAATGGATGTTTTCGATATGCTTTACAGCAGCTGCGCATGAGGAAGAGGCAGAAGTTGATCCAGAGGACAAGCAGAAGGTCAAGCAGAAGGACAAACAGAAGTACCAGCAGAAGTATCAGTAGAAGTACCAGCAGAAGTAACACCTGAAGGACATCCAGAAGAGAGTTCAGAATTGTTTCCTGATTTTCAGCAAGATGATCTGGATGAAGGCCAGCATGAAGATCCCCCCACTGATCAAACGGTCATATTGGACCTGCAGCCGGTGGAGCCCATGGATCAGGATGCAGGTCCCAATGTGGTCCAGCAAAGCACACCTGTGAGAGGGATGCCCAATAGGGTTGAAGAGCAAGGTACAGATGGGAGATGGCGAAGGAGGGTGGAAAGGATAGCTGAACCACAAGCGCAGGTAGACATGGTACAGCTCATAGGGATGCATGGGGAGAGTATGCAGCTAACCAGATCGCTCCTGGACACCATGGGTGAGGTGAGAATAGAAATTGCGGGATTGTCAGGAGAAGTAGCAACACTGTCTGGAGGAATAGGACCACCACTGGCGGGACAGATTAGGGAGGGAATGGTGGATGCACTTGATGCACTGTCGGGACAGCAGATGGGGAAATCGTCTGACATATGTGACGGAAATTTGCAGGTAGCTGCTGCAATAAGGGAACACACCTAGGTTGTCATTCAACAACACCAATTGGCTGCATCAACTGCTGCCACTCAAATCATCTCCTGACCAACCTCAGGGACTGTGCCACAGGGTGATCCACAGCTTGAAAAAGAAGACGAAGATGAACCCGGGTCTTCCAGAAAGGTGTCTACTTGGTCTGCCTCTGTCCAACCCCACCAACGAAAACTAATCACAGATTAGCCACTGACGCAAGTCTCTAGCAATGGCTAGAGGTCCCCTTGGTCACCCCACCCTCCTCCGCCATCGTCCTGCAGCTTGAGGTGGTTCCTCCTCCTGCTGCTGGTCCTCCTCCTCCTCCTCCTCCTCGTCAGCCTCCTCCGAATCCAAATCCCTCTTTCTTTCCTCAGGAGAATCTTCAATATCCAATATCTGTCCCCTCATGATGGCCAAGTTGTGCAGCATGCAGCACACAACAGTGAACTGAGCGACGTAGTGAGGGGAATATTGCAGGTAGCCTCCAGAGTGGTCCAGGCATCGGAAACACTGCTTTAAAACGGCAATTGTCCTCGCTATGATGCTCCACATCATTATGTGGGACATATTGTACTGATGCTCTGCCTATGTGCAGGGTTTGTGTAGAGAGATCATAAGCCAGGTGGTGAGCCCATAACCTTTGTGCCTGAGCAACAGCTCTGCCCTTCTGGCAACTCCTGAAACATCATTGATATAATGCTCTCACATATGATGAAAGCATCATGGATGCTATTGGGATATTTGGCATCCACTGCCATGATCCGCTGCAGGTCGTCGCACACCAGCTGTACATTTAGGGAGCGGAACCCTTTCCTGTTGCGGTAAACTTCAGAATCTTCCAAGGGTGCTCTCAAGGCGGTGTGGGTACAGGCTTTGGCACCCTGTAGCCTGGGGAAGCCAGCAATTCTGGAGAATCCCACAGCCCTGTCTCTCTTTGCCTGCGTGGTCATAGGGAAAGAGATGAACTGGTCCCTTTTGGCATACAGAGCAGCAGTCACGTGGCGAATGGGTGGCATGCTGCGAGATCGAGCATACGTCCCCACTTGAAGCTTGAAATGATCCCGTAGCATAGAAAGCAAGTGCCGCTGTTACCTTTACTTCTACAGATAGGGCAGTCCTCCTTCCACTTCTTGGCCATATGTCTGCCCTGATTAGTTGGCAGATCTCAGTGATGACCTCCTTTCTGAATCACAGACTGCGAACACAGTCTGCCTCACTCAGTTGCAGGTATGAACGCTTCTCCCTATAGACTCACTGAGGGTAAGGCCTCCTCCCCATCAATCTGTTTCCCCGATATCAGCGTCAAATTATTTGTCGCCTCTGCAGGCCATGTATGGCCAACACCCTTACGCATCAGGCATGCTAAAAATTTCACCCATTATTATTGTTATTATGCAGATAAATACTTAAATCACTGACACCTTTCCTCTCCATTTTGCTCCGCAAGGCTAGGTGACGCCCTAGATCGGACCACACCCTGATCTGCGCATGCGTTTGTTTGTTTGTTTGTACAGTGATTCTCTTGGGTCACTTGTGGCAAATGCTGATTTCTAGCTTGCTGCTGTGCCTGTGCACAAAACGTCCCGTTTTTTGATGCTGACTGAGCTCGAGCACGGGTTGAAGGAATACAGGCCGGGCAGGATCGCAAGCTCGGCCGGACACAAGTGCAACAACTCGACACTCAGCTTCAAAAGCAGCTGGGCTCTGGTGCCTGTGTCCGGCCAAGCCCGCGACCCTGCCTGGCCGGCATTCCCCCGACCCGTGCCTGGTGCCCGGCCAGAAATGATTGTGTTGGGGTGGACAGTCGCGATTTGGGTGAAAAAGAACAGTAACCCTAACCCAGCAAAGTTATTTCAGTTCCCTCCCTCCGAAAAACTTATACATTTGTTTATTAAATTCCCTCACTCGGAAATTACTTTGCAAGTTATTTTCAGAGTACCCTGTCAAAAATAATCGATGCATTTGTACTTTATTTTGTCTTCTTTTGCCTGGCCCCAATATCCTTTTGTGCGCCGTGCCATTTTCCTTAAGTTCACAGAAGGCTTTTTTATTCGGGGCTTTTTGGCAGTGTGCACTGCACTGAAAAAAATTGTGGAAGGCCAAAATCGCTTAACTGCACAAAAATGGCTTTCGAGCCCATTTTCACTTGTGTCTGCGCCAACATTTTTTAAACTTGCACACATGGTCGGCGCCAGCATACAAACATTGGTAAAAATTGGAAACTGAGGATTTCACGGCAAAAAACGTTTGGACGCTGAAAAACGGTGCACAATCATGGTGAAAATAGGGGATAAAGAGTTCATGAACAATTGTAGATATTGTGGCAAAAAACATGAGCTGTCAAAAACTAGATCCCCAGCATATGTGAAGACCTGCACAAGTTACGGCAAACAAAATGACTTTTGTCAAAAGTGCAGGCAGAGTGGATTGAGGCAGAAGTCTACACATATAAGAGCAAGTCAAAAGTTCATGCAGTATATGAAGACAGTGATGATTCTGATTTTGAAGTCATGACTGTAGAGATGCTGGTTAAAGTTGATCACACAATCGAGGACAAAGCTGACAGAAAGTATCCTAACAAGATTATGACCAGCTTCTCCATGAAAGGTCAAATGGTAAAAATGCAAATAGATTGTGAGGCCACATGCCTCGTAGATATTTACCTAAAGGCTTAAAGGTAAATGAATCTAAGACAACACTGTCACTATTTAAAAGCCATGCAACCATTTCTGTGGTAGGAACTTGTAAGGTGTCACTGGAAAATGCAAAGAACAAGCAAAAGTACATTGTGCCCTTTGTGATCATTGAGGACCAAAGTGCACCATTGATTGGCTCACGCACTGCTCAACAGCTACAACTGATACAAGTGCAGCAACGTGATAAATGAACCACACGAATTGCAAACTATGAATAATGCAAATATTTCGCTAGCAGCAAAAACTGATATCAACAATACGTATTCAGATGTGTTTAAGGGACTTGGACATATGCCAGGGACAGTTCACCTTGAACGTAATGAATCAGCAACACCAATAGCGATCAAACAAACGCTAAAAGAGGAACTCGATCATTTGGAAGAACGACAAATCATCACGAAAGTTGTTGAACTGACCGACTGAGTATCCAGTCAAATGACTGTACAAAAGTCAAATGGAAACATACGAGTATGTATCAACCCTCAATATCTGAACAATGCCCTGAAACGTGGACACTATCCACTTCCTGTGATTGATGACATTTTGCCACGGATGTCAAATGTAAAGTTCTTCACTAAAACAGACTGCAAGGAGGGTTTCTTGCAATGTGAACTAGACAGAGAGTCCTCCTACCTCACAACCTTCCAAACTCCTTGGGGACAATATTGATATAATAGAATGCCATTTGGCATCAATCCTACCCCAGAAATCTTCCAGCAAAAGCTAGACCAGAACCTCGAAGGTCTAGATGGATTCTACAAGATTACAGATGATATCTTGATTACTGGATGCAGTGAGACACTTAAAGAGGCCAATCACGATCATGATGCAAACTTACACAAATTCATGCAGAGATGCAGAGAGCGAAACATAAAACTAAACTTCGATAAGTTTGAATACAAGAGCTCCTACGTGAAATACATGGGACACATACTGTCTAGTGATGGACTCAAAGCCGACCCAAGCAAAGTGGTCGCAATCAACCACAGGAATCGCAGGATGTCGCAGGTGTACAACAATTTGTCGGCATGACAAAGTACCTCACAAAATTCTTGCCAGATCTTTCTGACCTCAGCGAGCCTCTGCAACAGCTTAGTCATAAAGATACAGTCTGGAACTGAACTCAAGACAAAACGTTTGAAGCTATCAAACAACACGTGACAGATTCTCCGGTGCTCATTACTTTGACCCCAAACTTGTAACTGAAGGTTAAGGAGATGCTTTGAGCAAGGGTGTTGGGTTCGTCCTTCTGCAACAGGGATAACCAATCACAAGCCGAGCGTTCACTCCAGCAGAAATGCGATACTCTCAAATCGAAAAGGAGCTGCTCGCTCAAATCTTTGGAATGGAACAAAACCATCAATATGTATACGGTCGCAAGATTACGCTATGGACAGACCATAAGCCTTTGGTTGCCATACGATGCAAGCCATTATCTGCAGCACTCAAGTGGTTACAACATCTGCTCATTCGGCTCAACCAATGTGACTTCGAAATATAATGTCAACCAGGAAAAGAAATGTACCTAGCAGACACACTCTCGCGCGCATACCTTGAAAGAGAGATCACCGACAGAAATTGCAGTGGAATGCATCCACATGGTGGACTTTCTCCCACTCGCCAAACAAGGGCTGACTACCACACAATGCACAACTGCAAGCGACTCCACACTACAACTGGTCATACAACAAATCACAACGGGATGGCCAGAAACAACACATGAATGCCTGCCTGAAATACCAGCATACTTCAAAGTTCGTGACGAACTCACAACCCAGGATGGCATAGTCTTCAAAGGCTACCGCTGTGTCATACCAAAAACCGAGATCCGACATTTGTCAGCGACTTCATGCTGCTCACACTGATTTTCAGAGCATCTTCGATGTGCCAGAGAATCCGTTTATTGGCCAGGACTGAACAGTGACATAAAAGACTATGGGCTAGATTGTACACTTTTGTGCTTATCGCCCAAAAATGGGCGTTATTTTCGGTGTGGGTGGTAAAAATGGGTTTCCAGATCGGCAGCTTCTCGCCTATTCTCAAAGCACCGAGCAGACACACTCTCGCGCACATACCTTGAAAACGTGGAGAGATCACCGACAGAAATTGCAGTGGAATGCATCCACATGGTGGATTTTCTCCCACCCTCCAAACAAGGACTGACTAACATACAATGCACAACTGCAAGCGACTCCACACTACAACTGGTCTTTAGGTAAAGAATGCTAATTATCATAATAATCATGATTGCATCTGTCAGTTATGTGTTGTATCAATGTCTTGACAGTACCTAGCAATGATATCACACAATGATCTCATGCCATGTCATCCTGTCACCTTTTACAGAAGAAGCTATCGGCGATGAGGTCCGAGCAGAGGCGAATGGGTGAGGGGGCCATCAGTCCCCAGTGACATCACTGCAATGGAGGAGTCGGTGCTCGCACTCATGGGGAAGCACCTCCGGACAGCCACGCAAGCATCTGCAGACCCTGAAGTGATGCCACGTGAGTAAAGCTTACACCATTGCTTGATGTAAAGTCAATAGATGCCACACCCACTCATATCTGAACAACCGTATATGATAAATGACTTCTAAAATTGTCATAGAAATAATGATGGCCTAATGAAAATCATTGCAATGCAACTGTGTTGATGGTCATGAAATGTGATGTCTGTGACGATTTTGAGAGCAGTGATGCTTTTGTCGTGCATAAGCTGTGTGTAGCGCTGGACTCACCTTGTGACCCTAGCACCCGCTTCTCCTCTAATAACCACATTTGTGTTTTGCAGCTCAGCCTGCAGCGCGGCCCCAGGCAAGACCACAGAGGCCAGAAGGTGGGGGCCCGGGGCCCGACTCTCCGGACAATCCTACATCTGGTGCTGAGGAGCTTCGATTCTCATCCGTCAACCCGCTGGGTTTGTTCTCCACGGATGAGAGCATGGACTTCAAGGAACCTGCATCGCTACGCTCCAGAAGCTATTTCACCCCAAGGCCATCTAGTGGTCCTCCGGTCATTCCCGCTTCCATTCTGGAGGTACCGACCCCAAGCACCTCACCACAGGGCACCCCATTTGTCCCCAGGACAGCGCCGACCTCGAGGAGGCCTCGTGGACGTGGCAGGTCTGGTCCACAAGTGCCACATGACAGCGGGGAGATGGTACACTTGTCCAGGAGGACTGCCGACATTGGTGACCAGCTCATCGAAGCATTGGGGGGCATATCTCGACAGTTGGCTACCATGACCGAATACATTCTGCAGATGGCGGAGGCCCTGGATGCGATAGCCAGGAACACTGCTGGCACAGGCCTCCCAGTGGTCCCAGAGTGCGGCACTCCACCCCTAGGTTCCGCACCACCACTGCGAATGACAGATGAGAGCAAGGACCAAGATGCTGCTTCTGCATCAGAGAATGTTGCGCCTCGACACCCCCCGCTCCCGTACACATGCAACCATCGCTTCTGCCTTCATCCCCTCCGTAATGAGGCACCGCTTGAGGAGCTCCTCAGCCAGGCACCATGGAGCGAGGAGGGGAAGGGGTAGAGGTGGTGAGAAGAAGGGGAGGGCGAAGGAAAGTGAGGTGCAGTGCGCAGGTGATGGCTGTGTTATATCTCCATCTGGGTGTATGCAATTTGTTGCAATGTATGGGAGCTGGGGACCATGCTCCTGCTTTGCCTTTGTATTCTGTGTTGCTGGACATGTTGAACATTTGATTGATGTCAATGGTGGAAAAAGTGGGGTGTGGGTTGGAGTTGGGTGTTATTGCCCGTAATACTTATGATTTCAGACCAATGTTGGTATAAACATTTTTTTTATTGAACATAACCTTGTTGCGCATTGTCTCAGAAAACTGGACCGTTACACACTGGTGATTCCTTAACATGAAAGGGTTAAATAAAACATAACTTCAGTCAACGTAAACTTTAACTGCTACCAAGGTGATGGCCACCATTGATGTCTGAGCTGCACACACACAGCAGTGTGTTAACGTTGTCACTCACAGCAACGATCTTTCAGGCAAATCGTTCAGATATCAGCTCCTCACCTAAGAGTCTTGCAACTATGTAGCCACCACTGTCCCTTTCCTGCCTCTGGAGGGGTTGTGGCCATGGTTGCATAGCCAACCTGATTGTCTGGCCCTAGGTCAGTTCCCAGTCACTCATTGTCCTCTTCCTCTCTCTCCTGAGGTGGAGCATCAGTCCCTTCTGGCAATTCTTGGTCCCTCCTGATAGCCAGGTTGTGCAGCATGGAGCACACGACCACGAATTTACCTACTTGCTCAGCGTTGTATTGTAGCTCCCCTCCTGAGTGGTCCAGACATCTGAAGCTCTGCTTAAGCACAGTTATTGTTTTATGGATCACATTGTGTGTGTCTCTGTGGCTCTGGTTGTATCGCTTCTCGGCCTTGGTGTGGGTGTCATGCAGGGGGGTCATCAGCCAAGTGGCTATGCCATATCAGTTGTCACCAAGCATCCAGCATTGTCCTTGTGGCTAATTCTTAAAGATGTCAGGGACAGCGCTCTCACGCAGGACGTGAGCCTCATTGAAGGTGCCCGGACATTTGGCATTCACTGCCATGATGACCTGGTTGTGGTCAACAACTAGTTGGACCTTCAGGGAGTAAAATCCTTTTCTGTTATGAAAAAGCTCTGGGTCCTGAGAAGGTGGCCACATGGCGATGTGCGTGTACTGTATAGCTCCCTGCACCCTGGGGAACTTAGCAATGCAGTAGAATGCTCCAGCCCTATCAGTCTGAGCCTCCGTGGTTATGGGAAAGCTGATAAAGTCCATCCTTCTCGCGTACAGGGCCTCCGTGACCTGTCTAATGCAACGATGGATTGCATGGTGAGACAGAGGGCAAATCTCAACCGCGGAGGCCCGAAAGAAACCAGACGCGTAGAAAGACAGTGCCGCGGTGACCTTGACCTTGACTGATGTCCTGATGGCAGGCTGCATATGTGGCCTGATGAGCTTGCATATTTCATTGATCACCACCTTGTGGAAGCGCAGTTTCCAAAGGCAGGTGTGCTCGGACACGTCGAGGTAAGACCTCTTTTCCCTGTACGTGCGGGCTCTGTATGGTATGGCCCTCCTCCTCATTCTTGCACATCTTAAATTGGGGACATAATGATGTGCATCACACATTGAGCCATCTGCACTCTGCAGCATCTGCGTACTAATCGATGCAGGCTGAGAAATGGCTGGCCCCATTGCAATCAAAGTATAATAGCGATTGATCAGAAGCAATAATTTCCTCACTAAAATATACTTAGATTAAACCCCCAATAGACCAGAGTCTGAAAATATATCTGTTGAGATAGTCACTTCACCTGAGACGAACTCCAGAGTCAATGCAAACTCCCCCGAAGTTGAAGCAGGCTTTTGAAAGAAGCGGCCTGCAATTTTAAAAATGGCAGCTACACCGCTGGCTTTAGTTCAGAACAGTTCCACTTTTTCTGGGCGTTTTTTTGGGCGGGTGATATTGTGGGTGATATGTGTGCGAGATGGTGAAAATGACGGTGGGCATATCCTGGGCATTAGTTTAGCCAAATGTGCTCTTTACGACAAAAAAAAATGGGTGGCCGGTATTATTGAATCTCGGCGTTAATTCCGTGTGGAAAGTAATGCTGGGCAATATTACGGACGTTGATTTCGCCCATTCTGATGTTTCCACCCACCCAAAAAAGGTAGGCCGGCAGTATTATTTTTTCCCGGAGTTAAGCACATGGAGAAAGTAACGCTCGGCAATAAGTTTCCGAAAAATGCCCGGCTGTTTCCATTTTGTGCCTAAATGAGCGATATATGGTGTTATACATCATTTCAGCGGTAAAATGGACATTAAGTGGGCATTAAGCATGCAAAAAACTGAGGAAACTCTAGCCCTACGTTTCAAAGTGTGAAACATGCAACACCTATCAATTGAGCCAACCAAAAGAGCCATTGATAAGTCACGACCTCCCTCAGAGACTGTGGGAAAAGATTGGTTGTGACATATTCACAAGCGATGGCAAAGACTACTTAGGCACAGTGGACAATACCTCGAAATATTTTGAGCTAGACAATCTGCATGGAAAGATGACACTGTCATCATCAAACACCTCATAAAACACTTCTCTAACTATGATATTCCACACAAGGTTCAATCCGACAATGCACCTCCCTTCAAGAGTTCACAAACTTTGCCACAGAATATGGATTCGATCACGCAACAAGCTCACCAGAATATCCACAGAGTAACGGAAAGGTTGAGAACGTGGTTAAGCTCGCAAAGCGTTTAATCAAGAAGATAAAGAAAGGCTGTGGTGACTTCTACATGAACCTTTTCATCTGGTGAAACACACCAACTGAACGCCTTGATAGTTCACCAGCACAACGCTTACTAGGTCACCGCACAAAGACAAACATCCCAATCGCAAACGAACTACTCAAACCAAGGATCATGCACGACATCATCGTCAACAAAGAATATAACCGTGCCAAATAAGCACACTACTACAACAGAGGTGCTACAGCACTTCCGATACTGCAGGAAGGAGAAACAGTGAGACTCAAACAAAGGCGAGACAGCACAGTGTGGCAAAAAGCTCAGGTTCAGAAAAAGTTGGCATTCTGTCATATCAGGTCATTACAGAAGATGGCCATGAATATCGGCAAAATAGGAAACATCTGAGAAAGAGCGCTGAGACATTCATTGAAACTCCAGCGATCTCAGTGACACCCACACACGATCCGTTGCCAACACAGCCAACTAACACGCAATACAGCACGTGAAAACAGGGATCTGTTGCCTGATATTTTCCCTCAGAGCACTGATACAGGGACGAAAGTGATCAGTGCAAAGAACACCACTGAAACAACCAGTTTGCAGAATATCACTGAAACATCCTGTTTGAGGCAAAGCAACAGAATCTGCACAGCACCAAAATACCTGGAACACTATGTACAGAAATAAAAAATGATGGACACTGGACGGATAAAGAAACAATAAGACAAGGTTTTTGTTGTTGTTTGTTAAACTTGTAGTTGTTTACTACATGTATTCATAAGAAGTTAATCACCAGTTTATATTGAAGCTCACTTTAATTCACTTTGTTTCTTATGAGAGGAAAGGTGTAATGATAGAATGTATAGCGCCCTCTAGCAAGAGGTATAACGCCCTCAATCTGTAGGGGGAAACTTCGTGTGTGAATGAGGATCACCATTTTAACTGCACATTACTGACTGAGCTCCAGAATAAATAGAGTTAAATTGAACTTGAGTTGTTCAAGAGGCAATAAATATCGGCCATAGTGCAGTTATAAGCCTCCCACCACTGGTGACACTCTCACACAAGCTGCTCAGGTCCATCTGCAATTTTATATGTCATGGAATTGTACTATACATTTTTAAAGTTTTGCTTGCACTCTCACCATTCCCAGTAAATTACTAAATCTTCTCTTTTGCTCATCACTTTTTCCCATACCTCCCGTCTCTGCTTCCAGGCCCTCCTGCACTTGTTTTGCATGGGGGGAAAACATTAAACCCTGGTTGGAAACAACTTTATTACCTCTTTATTTATTTATCCTTGGGACATCAGTGATGCTGGCAAGGTCATATTTAATGTCCATCTCTAGTCACCTGAGAAGGTGATTATGTGGTTTTGATTGAACGCTCCTTGTGCTGCTTCATGACGATGGCTGGGAGAATTCCAGGATTTTAATCCATGGGCAGTCAAACAACAGTATAAGCCCAAGTCAGGATGCTGTGTGCCTTGCAGGTGATGATGTTTCCATGATCTTGCTGCTCTTGTCCTTCTGGGTCGTAGATGTCACAGGCTGGGAGGTGCCGTTGAGATAAACTTGGCGAATTACTACAGTATGTCCTGTAGATCGTACATACCGCGGCCACTGCGTGTTGGTGTGGAGGGGGTGGACATTGAGTTTGGTGGTTGGGACACCAATCAAATGGCCTGCTTTGTCCTGGATGGTGTCGCGCTTCTTGAGCCTTGATCCCAGCGCACACATCCAGATGGGTGGTGAGTATTCCATCGCACTCCTGACTTATGCCTTGGAGATGGCCAAGAGGTATTGAGGAGTCAAGGGGTGAATGATCCATTGAAGAATACCCTGACATATTCTTGTACTCACAGAAGGAGCGCATGACAACCCAAGCACCCCACCCACCCAACCCTTCAACCACCGTCTGCCCCACCTGTGACAGAGACTGTGAGAACTCATATTAATGTGGAAGCAAGTGATCCTCGACTCCGAAGGACTGCCTAAGAAGAAGAAGAAGTCACATATATGTAAACTGGAAATGGAACCAACCAGAAACTGAATTACCAGTTGCATGTCTGTTTTTTGTTAAGCACTAATGGCACTCAAATTATGCTAAACCTTTATAAATCTCTAGTTCGATCTGAGCTAGTGTATTGTGTCCAATTCTGGGCAGCCCATTTTAGGAAGCATTGGAGAGAGTGCAGAGGAGATTGGCCAGAATGGTACCGTGGATAAGGGATTTCAGTTATGTGGATACATCGGAGAAGCTGGGATTGTTCTCCTTAGAGTAGAGAAGGTTAAGGGGAGATTTAGTAAAGGTGTTTAAAATTATGAGGGATTTTGAAAGAGTAGATAGGGAGAAATTGTTTCCAGTGGCAGGAGGTTCGGTAACCAGAGGACACAGATTTAAAATAATTGGCAAACAGCCAGGAGGCCTTTGAGAAATAAATGTTTTTACGCAGCGAGTTTTTATCATCAGGAATGCACTGCCCGAAAGGGTGCTGGAAGCAGATTCAATAGTAACTTTCAAAAGGAAACTGGATCTTTATTTTTTAAAAGGAACGATTTGCAGGGCTACGAGGAACAAGCAGGGGAGTGGGACTAATTGGAGAACTTTTTCAGAGAGCCTGCACAACCATGATGGGCCGACTGGTCTCCTTCTGTGTTGTATGATTCTATGAAATGTGAACTTACAGAGGATGGTCTATCCCTATGAGTTTATGCCACAGCCTAATTTCCTAGAATTAATTTCTGCTGACTAGTACAATAGAACTTTTTCACTGTCATCAGTGTTACTGGCTTTGGGTATTAGTTGGCAATGACAAATCCTTTGTTACACAAACTAACAGCTGAACAATTCACAAGCAGAGTTAGGCAGTCCCTAAGAAAAAGTATCTGTCTGTTTCTTGAGAGACAAACTGAGTTGTCCACCTGAAAGTATTGGTCAAACAGTGAAATAATAAATAACGGGTAGAGACTTGCTCACAGTCTAACTCACAAAGATTGCATTTGGCTCTTGTCCAACTTTTTAGACAATGAAAAATGGAACTTCTAAAAGTATTCCAGGCTCCAACTTGAATGTCTAACACACTGACAGTCGCACTCTATGAAAAAATAGATGTGCCAATAACCAAAGTTAGGCACAAGATAGTTGCAGAGATAGCATCACATGGTATGAGGTAATGCTGAGGGGGCTCTTGACTTCTGGGATTGAATGAGCACGTTCCACACTGTCAATAAAAGCCCAGGACGTTCTCACCTGTTCAATGTGTGTCCAGGTACAAACCAGGAGCTAACTGCAACCATCTCTGTTCAGTGGTAAAAATACTGTCTTCAAAATTGAAGCCTCAGGAACATCCTTGTACCAACTTCAACATGAGACTATGGAGGATCATTAATGCATTTTTGACCAATTTTTTTCTCCGTGCCATCTTCTCGGAAAGCGGAAAGTCTGATAAGAGCTATTTTCCTTTCTTTCAATCGTTTGTATTGTATTGTAATTCATGCAATGAATTTGTGCACCTACATCAACAACACTAACAACATGTGTCAGCTGTGGCTCAGTGGGTAGCACTCTCGCCTCTGAGTCAGGTGGTTGCGGGTTCAAGTCCCACTCCAGGATTTGAGCACATAAATCTAAGTTGACTGTTGGGGTAAAAAGGAAGATTTCTCTTCCTCGAGGTGGATTCCATGATACAAGGAGTCGACACCTGCCCTCTCGCATAGCGACCACGGAACACTTCCCAGAACAACAGTTTGTAAAGACAGTTATATATTTTCTGAGGTGTGTGACCCTCCTACAAAACCACCGATTGACCTACTGCTATCAGCGAAGTTACATTGATTTGTTGACTCTTATCAGACGAGTTCTGAGTGGTTCTTCCCCACCTGTCCATCTCTCATCACATGTCATCCTTCTGGAATGTGTTATTCAATGGTGTCACTTTGCCTCAGTTTCTCATGAAGTGTGAAGTAACCTTGCTTCCCAGGGTGTGCTATCTTGTTTCCAAAACACCTGCTTTCTTATCCTGTTCCCAAGTGAACTTCAGTCACAATGTCCTAGTTTCTCATGAGATTCAGATGCTGTTACAATCTATGTTCTCAAACAGCTTACTCTCCACTGACCTTAGCAAGTGTTCTGCACTGAATGTGTTGTTTCCATCTTCTATCAGTCTGTGCTCGGGTTCAACGCATTGTCGGTTACTTATGATGGTTCATTTACCAGCAAGCTTTGCTTTTTAGCTGTTCTCCATTTTAAAACCCATTTGTAAGTGAGTTTTATAAGTGAGCTTTACATGCATATAAGTGAATGTCTACTTCCACTTTGGTGACAGTTTTTTATCCTCTTACATTGACACTCCAGTGCATTGCTGAGGGAGTGCGGATGAGACGTTAAACCGACGCCCTGTCTGCTCTCTCAGGTGGATGTAAAATATCCCATGGCGCTATTTCGAAGAAGAGCAGGAGAGTTATCTCCGGTGTCCTGGCCAATATTTATCCCACAATCAACATAACAAAAACAGATTATCTGGTCATTATCACATTGCAGTTTGTGGGAGCTTGCTGTGCACAAATTGGCTGCCGCGTTTCCCACATTACAACAGTGACTACACTTCAAAAAGCACTTCATTGGTTGTAAAGTGCTTTGAGATGACCAGTGGTTGTGAAAGGTGCTATATAATTGCAAATCTTTCTTTCTTTATCTAGTACTCTTAACATAGTAAAATGCCCCAAGGCTTCACAGGAGTGTTATTTGACACCGAGTCACATAAGAAGAAATTACGGCAGATGATCAAAAGCTTGGTTAGAGGTAGGTTTTAAGGAGCGTCTTATAGGAGGAAAGAGAGGTAGAAAGGCGGAGTTGTTTCGGGAATGAGTTTCAGAACTCAGGGCCTTCGCAGCTGAAGGCAGGGCCACTGATGGTTGAGGACAGAATTTGTGGAGCGTAGATATCTCAGAGGGTTGTGAGGCTGAAGGAGATTACAGAGATAGGGAGAGGCGAGGTCATGGAGGGATTTGTAAACAAGGATGAGAATTTTGAAATCGAGGCAAATACAAAGCAAGAGACTGCTGTTGTGTTAATCGTCCTCCAGGGAAGACCGAACTGCTAATCTTCAGCCCCCAATGTGTACTCTGCACCTTGGTCATATACTGCATACTGCATACCTGGCCAATGTTTCACAATGAACTCGCACCAAGTCCCGTTCACGCATCACCCCTGTGCTTGCTCCGGTTGAACAACGCCTCGATTTTAAAATTCTCATCCTTGTCTTCAAATCCTTCCATGGTCTCGCCCCTTCCTATCTCTGTAATCTTCTCCAGCCCTAGAGCACTCCGACAAATCTGCGCTCCTCCGCAGGGGTATATTGCGACCGGGTTTCAATACCAGCTTCAAGGGGTTGTGGTCACTTTAAATTTTCGCTGGCCTTCTGGTGGGCTCCCACCATGGCTCCCTAGCGTGGTTTGGGTCGCCAACGTGCATCCCGACACTTCATTTTGGGTGCCGGGCTGCAGGCCCAGCCCCATGCCGCCCTGGTGATCAAGAGAAGGCCGTAAGAGGCCTTGCAGAGTGCGCTGCGGCCCTCCCCTTTAAGTGATGACTGACAGCTGCAGACACTCTGTCCTACCTCCCACTTCCGTCCCACTATTGACGGCCACTGCGCTCCATTCCCACTTCTGCCCTCATGATGATCCACTTCCGCCCCGCTGGAAAATCACCACCTAGGAGCTGAATTTCACCAGATAGGCCACCACATCCATTGCGGCAGCCAGATCACTTCAAAAAGGGTAGATGGAGGGCAATTTCTATTCCTATGGCCGCTAGTTGTAGACTCTCCATGCAGGGAAAACAGCCCCTCTGCTTCTATTCTGTCAAGCCCTCAATGGCCAGGCAACTATTCTGGCCCCCTGAAGGGGTCAGGCTTTGGAGGCTGTAGCCACCAAGATTCTGACCAAGGAATTGCAGGGCCTGTATAGTTATCATGGGTTATTAATTTTCTCATCCCATCTCCTCAATGAATAAAAGACAGAGGCCTACAGGCTGTGTGTTAAGTACACATGACAGAAAGTTACAAAGCGCCTCAAAGGAATTTGTAGCCCAGAAATATGTCAACATACTGTAATTAGTACATCTCTGAACAACAAACAACTTGAACAAACTTATGGGCACCAGAGTCTGTTAGTAAAAAGTATTTGACCAACACAATTAGCCAGTATCTGTTGGCTGGTGAGAAAACACTTATACAGATACTATGGGCTCAATTTTCCCCAGTGATTTGTGCCGTTTTTTTTGAGCAGGCTGCTTTTTTTGGCCTAAGTTAAAAATCCACAGTTTCCCCAATAAATTTGCACCAGTGTAACTCAGTTAGTTACGATTTTTTTAGGTAAGTTTTGTTTTCAGCCAAAGGGGCGTAACCTGCCATCTGCACCAATTCTGGCCATTTGCATAATAATGTAAGAACATAAGATATAGGAGCAGGAGTAGGCCATATGGCCCCTCGAGTCTGCTCCACCATTTAATACGATTATGGCTGATCCAATCATGGACTCAGGTCCACTTCCCTGCCCGTTCCCCATAACCCCTTATTCCCTTATCGTTTAAAAAACTGTCTATTTCTGTCTTAGATTTATTCAATGTCCAGCTTTCACAGCTCTGTGAGGCAGCAAATTCCACAGATCCACAACCCTCTGAGAGAAGAAATTTCTCCTCATCTCAGTTTTAAATGGGCGCTTCTTATTCTAAGATCATGCTCTCTAGTTCTAGTCTCCCCTATCAGTGGAAACATCCTCTCTGCATCCACCTTGTCAAGCCCCCTCATAATCTTATCCGTTTCGATAAGATCACCTCTCATTCTTCTGAATTCCAATGAGTAGAGGCCCAACTTACTCAACCTTTCCTCATAAATCAACCCCCTCATCTCCAGAATTAATCTAGTGAACCTTCTCTGAACTGCCTCCAAAGCAAGTATATCCTTTTGTAAATATGGAAACCAAAACTGCACGCAGTATTCCAGGTGTGGCCTCATCAATACCCTGCATAACTGCAGCAAGATTTCCCTGCTTTTATATTCCATCCCCTTTGCAATAAAGGCCAAGATTCCATTGGCCTTCCTGATCACTTTCTTTACCTGCATACTATCCTTTTGTGTTTCATGCACAAGTACCCCCAGGTCCCGCTACACTGCAACACTTTGCAATCTTTCTGCATTTAAATAATAACTTGCTCTTTGATTTTTTTCTGCCAAAGTGCATGACCTCACACTTTCCAACATTATACTCCAACTGCCAAATTTTTGCCCACTCACTTAGCCTGTCTATGTCCTTTTGCAGATTTTGTGTGTCCTCCTCACACATTGCTTTTCCTCCCATCTTTGTATCGTCAGCAAACTTGACTACATTATACTCGGTCTCTTCTTCCAAGTCGTTAATATAGATTAGAAATAGTTGGGGTCCCAGCACTGATCCCTGCGGCACCCCACTAGTTACTGATTGCCAACCCGCGAATGAACCATTTATCTTGACTCTCTGTCTTCTGTTATTTAGCCAATCCTCTATCCGTGCGAATATATTACCCCAACCCCGTGAACTTTTATCTTGTGCAGTAACCTTGTCAAATGCCTTCTGGAAGTACAAATACACCACATATACTGGTTCCCCTTCATCCACCTTGTTCGTTACATCCTCAAAGAATTCCAGCAAATTTGTCAAACATGACTTCCCCTTCATAAATTAGGCAAGTTTGGCCAGCTGAGAGTTACTCCAGTTCTGCTTAGGCCAGTGTATGTGGCCTCTGCAGAAAAACCTTCCAGAGAGTTAAAGAAATCGGCGCAGGTAAGAAAATCGGAGGAGGCCATTCGGCCTGGGGTAAGGGCGGGGAGCGGATCGGTAAGCTCTTCGGCCTGGGCTGGGGGCAGGGGAATGGACTGAGAGGGCACTCGGGGCCAGGGTCGGGCAGGGAGCAGACTGGGAGGGCACTCGGGGCCAGGGTCGGGCGGGGAGCAGACCGGGAGGGCACTCGGGGCCAGGGTCGGGCGGGGAGCAGACTGGGAGGGCACTCGGGGCCAGGGTCGGGCGGGGGAGCGGATCGGCAAGACCTTCGGCCTGTGCTAGGGGTGGGGAGCGGACCGAGAGGGCACTTGGGGCCAGGGTCGGGCAGGGGAGCGGACCGGGAGGGCACTCGGGGCCAGGGTCGGGCGGGGGAGCGGATCGGCAAGACCTTCGGCCTGTGCTAGGGGTGGGGAGCGGACTGAGAGGGCACTTGGGGCCAGGGTCAGGCGGGGGAGTGGACTGGGAGGGCACTTAGGACCTAGGCTAGGGGCGGGGAGCGGACCGAGAGGGCATTTGGGGCCAGGGTCGGGCGGGGGAGCAGATCGGCAAGACCTTCGGCCTGGGCTAGGAGCGGTAAGCGGACCGGGAGGGCACATGGGGCCAGGGTCGGGCAGAGGAGTGGAGGGAGAGACAGCTGATCAGAAGGCTTCGGGGAGGAGGAGGGAGAGAGAGATCACTTCTGTAATGTTGTGTGGTGTTAATGGAACATGATTCAGTTTTAATGTAAAATATATTTTATTCTAAAGTTTACAATGTACTTAATTTAATTTTAATAAAATTATTCTTGTATCGAAATACTTTAATAGCACTCTTTAAGAGCACTTAAAAACTTTATTTCACTTATAAACTTGTAACTTTACATAACTTACAAAAAAACTTTTAATTTGAGAACAGTTACAACTGCAACAATCATAATAACAACAACAACAACAATAACAGCAGCAAAGAAAGGCTGCACCCATCTCTCATACCCTTATTCAAAGACCGCCCGCTATGCTTGGTCTTGGACTTTCCATTACCCTTGCCCGCAGGCAGTAGCGCAGTGTTTCTGAGTTTGGTACCAAGCTTATTCCTTCTACATCTCGGGTACTGTGCACTTCTTGAGGGTGGGGTGGGTGTCAGTGTCAGGTGGCAAGTTGGAGGGCCCGGCTTTGGGCTCTTCAGAGGCTGGTGTGAGGATTGCAGTGGGAGTGGCAGTTGATTCTGTATTTGGGCGCGTGGTCTGGGCGTGTTCCCTTATTGCAGCAGCTAACTCACACATACTGCCCCTCATGTGCCCTGACAGTGTCTTAGCAGTCTGCAACATTCCTTCCCTAATGGCCATACTACCTCTGACATTCCCTCACTCAATGCCAGTGTCGTGGTTTGCACTAACTCTGACATTCCCTCCCTCATGGCCAGTGACGTGGTTTTCACTACCTCTGACATTCCCTCCCTCATGGCCACTATTCCCTCACTGATGGTTCCAGCGAGTGTAGTTACTTCTCCTGACAGTCCCGCTACCTTATCACTCACCCCACTGATCGTGTCTAGGAGTGATCGGGTAAGGTCAATGCTCTCCACACTCAATGACATCATCTGAACCACATCTGTTATATCCTGCATCTCAGGAGAGTGTGGTCGAGCTCTCCTTCCTCTCCTCCCCATGGGTGTGCCTCGCTGCACCCCACCACTGTGACCCGCAACCTCGGAAGGTGTTAAACCATGGAATGTCCCACCAACACTCAAACCACTTGTCACGGAAGGGGCTGTCACCTCCATGAGCAGCACCTCCTCCAAAGTCAGTACAACAGTGGGAGCTTCATCCAGCTCCATCCACTCCCCCCCACCCCCACCATGTTCTTGGTCTGGGGGGTTGGATGTAAGATGTTCTCTTCTTCAGGCTCATCCTCGTCTGAATCTTTTTCTGCATCGTCAGGGTTGTCTTCCAGTTCTGCAAAATATAACAGAACAGACAAATGGTTAGCAGCAGAGGAGGGGGCAGGGTGGGTGGCATGAGTCGGCTCACACTGCGCAGACCAGGCAGCAGGTTGATTTGAAGGACCACGATGAATTTGCAGGACTTACCCTCTTCCTCGAGTGTGGGCCCAGCTTGTGTAGTACTGATTGCTTTTCTCCAGGCAGGACCTATCAAAGCAGTAACCCTCTCTTCCAAGGTTGTCAGTGGGTGAAGTTTCGAATTCTTTCCCTTTTATTATGTGCCACTTTCTTCTGCAAAGATGAAAATACAACTTTTTAGAGAGGGTGCCTTTCTGCTGGGTGGGACATATACAACTGGTCACATTTACAATTGCATGGAATAAATGAAAATATTACTTACACTAACTACTTGACCAAAGTCCTGCCATTTCTTTTTACACTGGCTCCCAGATCTTGTGGTGTTTACCACTGCGCAGTAATCTTCTGCAACTTGGTTCCAGTGTTTCTTCATTTCTTTTGGTGGAACTTTTATGTGACCTCTGCTGGTATCCAGCTCCTGCCATCTGTAACTAGTGCCTCCACTTCTTCCAGCAAGAAATGATTGGTCCTTGGTCCGTGTTGCATCTTGTACTGTTGCAGCTGTGATTTTTTCAATGCTTTCACACACACAACTGGCTCTTTAAAAATGGCTGATTGCCAAATCTGAGCTGTACTGAGCATGCGCGTCCATTGGAGCGCCGTCAAAAGCGTAAGTTTGTTTCCCGTGCATGCGCAGAAAGTGCGGCTTCGTTTTTTGGCGCAGGCAGCAGGCTCCAACCGCCTAGGCGACTGGACACGCTGCGTGGCGCCGAATTCGATTTATAGTTCGGGGAAACTTTGGAAAAATATTTATGGTGCATTTCTGGCCTAGAAAACCCGGCATAACTCTGGCAATACGCCAGAAAACAGGCTTGGAGATAATTGAGCCCTATAAATCAACACTTAAGGTTGGATTTCTGTTTTAATTCCGCCTCCGTGCGCGCGGTAATGGCTGTGGAAAGGGGCACTGTCCAGGTGGCCAGCTCCCAGCGCCACGCTGGGACATTTGATGCCTGTTTTGCGGAGGTGCTGAGCTGTGCTGCTCGGGAGCATCGCGCCAGTGTGCAACACCCCACCCCCGGTTTCGGCAGTGGTGTGAAATTTGGATTGAGCGGCAACCGTAGCACCCTGTAGTAAGACTGCCAGAGAAAGCTGGCGGTCCGAGCCGTTCCGGCGGTGGAGAGGGAAGGAATGATTGCATGAGATAAGTGTGATTTATTTTTTTTGTTTTCTTTTTGCGATTTATCTTTATTTCGGGTCAGTAATATATTGGGAGTGTCTTGTGTCCTGATTTTTTTCTTTGCAGGGAGGTCTCTCTTAGGGCATTCCGAAGCCAGCTCTTTAGCAACGGATTTTCAGTTGCTCACCCAGCCTAACACCCTAACAGGGTTGTGGAACGTTTAGCTTAGCGCTCTGCTCCACACTCAGGGCCCAGCTGCTGAATTTTGTGGGTGCCGACACAAACCATTTCCCGACGCAAAATGCACCGTCCCGCCAACATTAGTGCCATACGCATCCTCCAATTGAACATCCAGCCCCTAATGTCTCATGTGCAATTTGTTTCCAGTAACAGCCAGAAGAAAAGTAGCATTTAATAGAAGTAACTTGCATTTATATAGCATTTTTCACGACTCTAGGACATTCCAAAGGACTTATGCAGAGTAGTCACTGTTGTAATGTAGGAAATGCAGTAGCTAATTTGCACACAGCAAGCTCCTACAAACAGCAATGTGATAATGATTAGATCAGCTGTTTTTTTAGTGATGTTGATTGAGGGATAAATATTGGCCCAGGACACCGGGGATAACTCCCCTGGTCTATTTTGAAATAGTGCCATGGGATCTTTTACATCCACCTGAGAGAGCAAACGGGGCCTCAGTTTAACGTCTCATCCAAAAGACAGCACCTCCGACAGTGCAGCACTCCCTGGAGTGTCAGCCTAGATTTTGGAGCTCAAGTCTCAAAATGACATGGGACTTGAACCCACGACCTTCTGATGTCAAATGCAATAGTGCTACGCAGTGAGCCACAGTTTATTATGAACCATTGGTATTTAGATTAACAAGGTCACAATGGACAGTAAACTCAACAAAAATATATGGTTCGACCTTCATCATGAAGCTCTCTGACAAGCTCTGACATAAGAAGCTTTACATTTTCTTCATTGATATGCCCGATATAAAGCAGCTAATTTTATATGTCTTACCAAGCTTTATAAAAGTGCACTTTATTCCAATCACATGGGAGTAAATTCTACAAGAATATTTAATGACAATAACTGGAGGCATTTTTTTGAACAAACCTCTCTGATGGGCTTTGTACTATTAACAGCTGTAATAGTATGTTGAACAGGATGTCCTTCTTACCTAAATAAATCTATATTGGTGTACTATGAAAATCAAAAGTAGACATACAGCCAGTATTTTTCAAGATGAAAAACCACATTTCAAGGCGAATTACTGATTTGAACTGTGAGCAGGAACTTACATTCCAAATTTATCCTCATTATACAAAAATCTTCATTCTAAAACTGTAGCCATTTTACATTTCTCACTGTCATAGTAAGAGCTCAGAGAAACATCGTTACTTCAAAGTGGATCAGTGATCAATTTCATTATTTATTGGGCAATTAAGAGGCAGAACACAGCACAGCTAGGGATAGTTCCATATGCATAAATAGGGGAAACTGCAGCATCAGCAACTTCCTAATTTGTCAAAAGAATCACACACCTTTTCTGAGGCAAAAGATTCTTTGAATTACCTGAATTCAGCCTTCTTTGACTAGAAATAGCTGTCCTTCGCCTCATTAAATTCATTTCCTGCCTCTGTATATTCCCTCACCATTCCAATTCTGCGGAACTTTTCAACTTTTTGCCAAGCAGAATCAAATCTCCCAATTCAAACTTCCCTTCTGCCGAAATCATCATTCTTAATACCTGGCCACTGTCTCAGGCTGAACCAGATCCTTCGCAAACTTTGCGTCCTATTTGATCCTGAGTTGAGCTTCCGACCACACAACTCTCCGTCACCAAGACCGCCTACTTCCACCTCTGTAACATTGCCCAACTCCGCCCTTGCTTCAGCTCATCTGCTGCGGAAGCCCTCATCCGTGCCTTTGTTACCTCTAGATCCGACTATTCCAATGCTCTCCCGGCTGGTTCAGTCTCAAGGTTGGATGAACCAGGATGAGACAAACACAAATGAAACAGTGTTTCAGAGAAACAGATCTGCCTGACTCTATCAATACTGAGTCAGAAGGACAAGGTTGTATGAAATCAAGCAATAATATTGTCAAAGCTAGTAGCTTATCAGTGATACCCTGAAACGTACTATAGATTTTCTGCATGTACTTGTTTTACAAAGATGTTAACTTGTTATTTATTTATTCATGGGACATGGGCGTCACTGGCAATGCCCATCCCTAATTGCCCTTGAGAAGGTACCTCTTGAACTGCTGCAGTCCCTGTATGAAAGGTACCCACACAGTGCTGACTTTGTTGTAGCAGTTTGGTACAACAGAGTGGCTTGCTGAGTCATTTCAGGGGGAAATTAAGAGTCAACCACATTGTGGGTCTGGAGTCAGATATAGGCCAGACTGGGTAAGGATGGCAGATGTCTTTGCCTAAAGGACATTATTAAACCAGTTGAGTTTTTCCTGGCAACCTGGTAGTTTCATGGTCACCAATACTGACACTAGCTTGTTAATTCCAGATTTATTTAATTAACTGAATTTAAATGCTTCAGCTGCTAAGGTGAGATTTGAACTCATGTCACTGGATTATTAGTCCAGACCTCTGAATTACTAGTCCAGTAACATAACCACTATGCTACCGTACCCTTTGTTAGCTATAGGACGATTCTAACCATAAAATAGCCTTTCTGATTTTACATTAACTTTGAGCATTGAGTGTAACTTTGTCCTGTGTTAAGTTGAACCCAGCCAATTCAAACTCTGCCAATTAACTACTTGCGGCCGCAAACGCTGTCATAGGCCCTGGAAAATCTGGGCCTATATCTTTGCTTAGTCCTTAATGCTTAGTCTTTTGATAGTATTAATCATGTTATCGTGGATGTGCTAATTAAATGATGCTGATTCATGCACTTCTATGTGTGATTCCATCTTTGATAACCTTTGACAAGAAGAGGTTAACGCATTCACTCCGCAATGTGCTGCATTCCCAAAGTGCTTGCTTCAGTTTGTATCTTTTAATACACTCTGAGCAGGATAATGTAATACAGTCGAGATGTGAGCAAAAATTATAGGCAACTAATTTTGGCATGATGACAGATCTTCAGCTAAGTACACTTTGTGATATCTTTACTTTAATATTCCTAATGTGGTGTTTTGGCTTTGGCTCAGTGGGTAGCACCCTCGCCTCTGAGTTAAGAAGTTGTGTGGGTTCAACCTTCGCTCCAGGGCACATAAATCGAGGCTGGCACTCCAGTGCAGTGCTGAGGGACAGTGCTCCAGCTGCACTGTCGGAGGTGCCGTCTTTCGGATGAGACCAAGGCCAATCTGCTCTCTCAGGTGGATGCTAAAGCTCCCATGCCACTATTTTGAATAAGAGCAAGGGAATTATTCCCAGTGTCCTGGGGCCAATATATTCCTCAATCAACATCAGTAAATGACAGATTATCTAATAATTATCACATTGCTGCTTGTGGGAACTTGCTGTGCGCAAATTGGCTGCCGTGTTTCCCACATTACAACAGTGACTACACTTCAAAAGTACTTCATTGGCTGTAAAGTGCTTTGGGACATCTGGTGGTTGTGAAAGGCGTTCTATAAATGCAAGTCAGTCTTTCTTTCTTTCTTTCTTTCTTTTTTTCTTTCTTTCTTTCTTTCTTTCTTTCTTTCTGTCTTTCTTTCTTTCTTTCTTTCCTTTCCTTTCCTTTCCCTTCCTTTCCTTTCCTTTCCTTTCTTTTCTTTTCCTTTCTTTTCTTTTCTTTTCTTTTCTTTTCCTTTCTTTTCTTTTCCTTTCTTTTCTTTTCTTTTCTTTTCCTTTCTTTTCTTTTCTTTTCTTTTCCTTTCTTTTCTTTTCCTTTCTTTTCTTTTCTTTTCTTTTCTTTTCCTTTCTTTTCTTTTCCTTTCTTTTCTTTTCTTTTCCTTTCTTTTCTTTTCCTTTCTTTTCTTTTCTTTTCCTTTCTTTTCTTTTCCTTTCTTTTCTTTTCTTTTCCTTTCTTTTCTTTTCTTTTCCTTTCTTTTCTTTTCTTTTCCTTTCTTTTCTTTTCCTTTCTTTTCTTTTCTTTTCCTTTCTTTCTTTCCTTTCTTTCCCTGGCTGCATCATTATGGCAACATCAATTCATGTTTTCCAGTCCTAAGGGTCACTTGTCCAAGCTATCTCTCATTACTTCTGTGTATTATCCTTTACATCTCTTGTTTGACCCAGTGATACAGCTAATTGCTTGTGAATTAAATGAGAATTATTTTTTTCTCCTTTTTGTGTAGAGCCTGGAATTACATGGCATTAAGGTGAAGCAGAAACCCAACAGCCACTCCGAATAAAAATGTAACAATGATGCAGAAGTACTTATTAACCATCCTAATAAACAGGTGAACACTACAAATAAAGCTTGGTGTGCCAAACTGGTGCACAATGTCAGAAAAAAGGTCGTGAAGAGAATTGCATTGAAAATATTGCTAGTTGTCTCACACTACTAGTCCGTTCTACTAGGGCATCATCCAGCAAAGGTGTGTGTGCTGTGCTTCAGTAAGCACTGTCTCACAATAATAAGAATAACAAAATTAAGAATAATAAATATGGGTGCAAATATTACCATGCCTCATGTAGGAAAGTTGGTTTACATGCATGTCATGCAGAGGCGATGGACAATACAATGCCACCATCGCAGAAACCAGATTGCTTGGGAATTAATGGAGGAGACCGTACCCTAATTGAATCTACAGGGACAGGCACTCATACTGTTATGTCCTGAATAAAGAGTCAGACTAGATACTGCAAGCTCAAAGTAAGGTGTGACCGTAGTCCTTTATTACAGATCTCAGAGTGCCTCTCCAGCCTGTAAGACCTTATATAGAGGTGCTCCCAAGGGATTGGGGGATCCTTTGGGACTCCAGGGGATAAGCCCTCTGATGGTTAGACATGGTATTTACAGGTTTACATACATTACAACACTGCCCCCAAAGTCAATAGTGTAACTATTTACTATGTGAGTCGATCTAGGGCCTTCCTTTTCCTGATTGATCGTCTCGGTGCAAATGCTGGTTTTGGTGAGTCGTTTGTTGGGCTCTCGCTGGGCTGCTGCGCAGCTGGCCTTGCTGGGCTGCTGCATGTGATGGGTTCTGCTTCGTGGTCAACCGCTGGGTCGGTTGCCACTTGTGTGTGTGTTGGAGGGTCGAAAAAGATGGAGTCTATTGTGGGTTATTCTGGATAGTCCATAAACCTGAGTTTGGTTTGGTCCAAGGGTTTCCTGCAGGTGAGTCCATGTGAGAGTTTGACCACAAACACCCCACTCCCCTCTTTGGCCAAAACAGTGCCAGGAAGCCATTTGGGACCTTGTCCATAGTTCATCACAAATACAGGATTATTTATCTCATTTTTGCAGGACACATTTGCACGATCATGATATGTATTCTGTTCGTGTAGATCAGGGTGGACTAACGAGAGCTGTGTCTTGAGTTCCCTTTTCATAAGCAGTTCAGCGGAAGGGACCCCAGTGAGCGAGTGGGGTCTTGTGTGGTAACTGAGCAGGACTCGGCATAAGTGAGTCTACAGTGAGCCTTCAGTTACCCTTTTCAAGCTCTGCTTGATTGTTTGAACTGCTCGTTCTGCCTGACCATTGGATGCTGGTTTAAACGGGGCAGATGTGACATGTTTGATCCCATTGCGGGTCATGAACTCCTTGAATTCAGCACTGGTAAAGCACAGCCCAATGTCACTTACAAGGACATCAGGCAGGCAGTGCATGGCAAACATGGCCCATAGGTTTTCAATGGTGGCAGTGGACGTGCTTGCCGACATAATCTCACATTCAATCCATTTGGAGTATGCATCTACACCACTAAAAATATTTTTCCCAAGAATGGGCCGGCATAGTCCACATGGACCCTGGACCACGGCTTGGATGACCAGGACCATAAACTTAGTGGCGCCTCCCTGGGTGCATTGCTTAACTATAAACATGTATTACATTTGTGCATGCAGGACTCTAAGTCTGCATCGATACCGGGTCACCACACGTGGGATCTGGCTATCGCTTTCATCATTACAATGCCTGGGTGGGTGCTGTGGAGATCACTCATGAAAGTGTCCCTGCCCTTTTTTGGCACCACTACCCGATTACCCCATAGAAGGCAGTCTGCCTGTATAGACATTTCATCTTTGTGCCGTTGGTACGGCTTTATTTCTTCCTGCATCTCAAACGGGACACTTGACCAGCTCCCATGGAGCACACAGTCTTTTACTAAGGACAGGAAGGGGTCCTGGCTTTTCCAGGTTCTAATCTGTCGGGCAGTAATAGGTGATTGTTCACTCTCGAATGCTTTCATTACCATAACTAAATCTGCAGGCTGTGCCATCTCCACCTCTATGGTGGGCAGCCTACTGAGAGCATCGGAACAGTTTTCTGTGCCTGGCCTGTGGCGGATGGTGTAGTTGTATGTGGACAACGTGAGCGTCCATCTCTGGATGCGGGCCGATGCATTCGTATTTATCCCCTTGCTTTCAGAAAAGAGGGATATAAGCAGCTTATGGTCAGTTTCCAATTCAAATTTGAACCCAAACAGATATTGATGCATTTTCTTTACCCCGTAAACACACACTAACACTTCTTTTTTGATCATGCTGTAGCCCTCTCGGCCTTAGACAGACTTCTGGATGCATAAGCAACCGGTTGCAATTTCCCAAATTCATTAGCTTGTTGCAATACACACCCGACCCTGTATGACGACACATCACATGCTAGTACCAAACGTTTACATGGATCGTAAACCACAAGCAATTTGTTTGAAAATAACAGCTTCCTAGCTTTCCCAAAGGCATTTTCTTGGCTTTTACCCCATACCCATTCATCTCCTTTACACAGTAAAGAGTGCAGGGGTTCTAACAATGTGCTGAGACCCGGTAAGAAGTCACCAAAATAGTTCAGGAGTCCTAGAAACGACCGCAGTTCCGTCATGTTCTGTGTTCTCAGTGCGTTCTTGATCACCTCCACCTTCGACTCGGTGGGCCTGATGCCGTCTGTCACGATTCTTCTCCCCAGAAACTCCACTTCAAGTGCCAGGAAAATGCACTTTAAGCATTTTAGCCTGAGCCCCACATGATTAAACCGACTAAGAAGCTCCTCCAGGTTCTTCAGGTGCTTGATGGTGTCCCGACCTGTAACCAAGATGTCATCCTGGAAGACCATGGTGCGCGGGACCGACTTCAGCAAGCTTTCCATGTTCCTCTGGAATATCGCCGCAGCCGATCAAATCCCAAACGGGCATCTGTTGTAAATGAAGAGACCTTTGCGCGTGTTGATGCAGATGAGGCCTTTCGATGATTCCTCCAGCTCCTGTGTCATGTAGGCTGAGGTTAAGTCCAGCTTCGTGAACGTTTTCCCTCCCGCCAGCATCGCAAATAGCTCGTCTGCCTTCGGTAGCGGGTATTGATCCTGCAGTGAGAAACGATTGATAGTTACTTTGTAATCACCACAGATTCTGATGGTGCCGTCTCCTTTGAAGACTGGAACAATCGGTCTGGCCCACTCATTGAATTCGATCAGCAAAATTATGCCCTCTTGTTGCAACTTGTCCAGCTCGATCTCCACCCTCTCTCATCATGTAAGGTCCAGCTCTCGCCTTGTGATGGATGGGTCATGCCCCCGGAATCTAATGGATCTGCACTTTTACTCCTTGGAACTTCCCGATGCCTGGTTCAAACAGTGAGGGGAACATGTTTCGGACAAAAATGCTCGGATGTCGTCCCAGTTCCAGTGTGTCTTTCCCAGCCAGCTCCTGCCGAACAGCGTGGGATCATCGCCTGGTACCACCCAGAGTGGTAACTCGTGCAACGCTCCAGTGTAGGAGACCTTTATGGTAGCACTGCCGATTACGGAAATCAGTTCCTTTGTATACGTTCTGAGATTAGCTCGAATGGGAGTCAGGACTGGCCTTGAGGCCTTGCTGCACCACAACTTATCGAAAGTCTTTTTGCTCATTATGGACTGGCTTGCGCCCGTGTCCAGCTCCATGGACACCGGAAGTCTATTTAATTCAACCTTCAGCATTATCGGGGGAAACTTTGTGGTAAATGTGTGCACCCCATATACCTCTGCTTCCTCGGTCTGAGGCTCTGGTTTGTCATGATCCACTGTGCATCTGTCCTCCTCTGCAACATGGTGGTTTGAAGGATTAGCAGGATTTGCAGCTCACCTGCACATACGTTGGAGGTGTCCCATTGTTCCACAGCCCTTGCAAATGTATCCTTTGAAGCGGCATGAATGGAAACGATGATCACCCCCGCAGCGCCAACATGGTGTATGTGTGGAACCGATACCTCGCCATCAGAATGCTTTCCTTTGGGTTTAGATACTCCCGGACCAGTGTGCACAACTCATCGTACGACTTGTCTGTGGGTTTCGCTGGAGCGAGCAGATTTTTCATGAGGCCATACGTTGGTGCCCCGCAAACGGTGAGGAGGATCGCCCTTTGTTTGGCAGTGTTTGCTTCCCCTTCCAGCTCGTTGGCCACGAAGTATTGGTCGAGTCGCTCCACGAAGGTTTCCAAATCATCTCCCTCCGAAAATTTCTCCAGGGTGCCCATGGTTCTCTGCATTATTGCGGTGGGGTTTGTCATTTGTATCTCGTCGCTAGTTGTTATGTCTTGAATGAAGAGTCAGACTAGATAGTGCAAGCTCAAAGTAAGGTGTGACCATCGTCCTTTATTATAGATCTCAGAGTGCCTCTCCAGCCTGTGAGGCCTCCTCATATACAGGTGCTCCCAAGGAATTGTGGGATCTCTTGGGACTCCAGGGGATCAGCCCTCTGGTGGTTAGACATACATAACATATACCTACACCTGAGTGAGGCAGACTCCATTCGCAGGCCGCAATTTAGAAAGGAGGTCATCACCGAGATCTGCCAGCTAGTCAGGGCAAATATACAACCAAGAAGTGGCAGGAGAACCGCCCTACCTGTGGAAGTGAAGGTCACTGCAGCACTTGCTTATTATGCTTCTGGTTAATTTCAATCAGCAACTGAGGACATGTGCTGCATCTCGCAGCATGCCACACATTGCTGCATTCGACAGGTGACCGCTGCACTGTATGCCAAAATGGACAAGTTCATCAATTTCCCTATGACCACGCAGGCAACGTGAGACAGGGCTGTGGGGTTCTCCAGAATTGCTGGCTGCCCAAAGGTACAGGATGCGATCGACTGTACCCACATCGTCTTGAGAGCACCTTTGAACAATTCTAAGGTTTATTGTAACAGCAAAGGGTTCCATTCCCTAAATGTACAGCTCGTCTGCGCCGATCTGCATCGGATCATGGCAGTGGATGCCAAATACCCAGGCAGCATCCATGATGCTTTCATCCTATGTGAGAGCATTATATCTACAATGTTTCAGGAACTTCCAGCAGGGCACAACTGGTTGCTCGGGGACAAAAAGTACGGGCTCGCCACCTGGCTTATGACACCCCTACGCACTCCCCGCACTGAGCCAGAGCGTCGCTACAACATGTCGCACATAACGACACGGCGCATCATAGAACGGACAATTGGCATACTGAAGCAGTGTCTCCGATGCCTGGACCACTCTGGAGGCTACCTGCAATACGCCCCTCACCACGTCGCTCAGTTCACTGTCATGTGCTGCATGCTGCACAACTTGGCTATCAAGAGGGGCCAGACACTGGACATTGAAGATCCTCCTGAGGGGAGAAGCGGGGTGGGGCAGGGGGGAGGATAGGAGGATGAGGAGGCTGACAATGAGGACGAGGAGGCGGAGGAGGACCAGCAGCAGGAGGAGGACGATGACGAACCCATGCCACCACCTCAACACGCAGGACGACGGTGGACGAGGTGGCCTCGAGCACCCATGGCCATAGCTAGAGACTTGCGTCAGCGGCTAATCCGTGATCGCTTTGTTGCCTGAAGGCTAAATGGTCCAACAGTGTTGACTCTTTGCACCTGTTAGTGTGAAAAAATAACGTACATCATATGTACGTAATATTGCGTTGGTTTATGTTGCTTTAATTCATAAAATAACGTACAGGATTCTGCTTAAATTAAAAAAATAATTGGGTTTATTAAACATTTGTACAGTTTTACTTAACTTTAAGCAAAACTTTTGTATCAAACTGTAAATTTTTCAATGAAGAAAACAACAAGTAGCAACAATAAACAAGCAAACAAACGAACTCTAGCTGCAACCATCCCTCCTCCCCCTTATTCAAAGACCTTAGCACTGTGTGCCCCTCTTGCCCCTGTTGTTACCTCCACCCCGACCCGTGCCCATTGTCTCAGACTTCTGCTTCCTCACCCTAACCCCAAGGTTTTTTCTGCTTTCTGCGCGAAGGCGTATTTGTTGTTGGTGGGGTTGGACAGGGGCAGACCTCGCAGACAGCATTGTGGAAAATCCAGGTTCATCGTCAGGTCTTCTTCAGCCTGTGGATCAACCCGCGGCACACTACCTGAGGTTGGTCTGGGGATTGGAACGTGAGTGTCAGCTCTTGATGCTGCCAATTGCTGTTGGGCAATGACAGCTGCTCCACTTATTGCAGCAGCTATCTCCTCCTTAATCTGTCCTGACACTGCATCAGCTGCCTCCGACATTCCCTCCCTCTCCCTAATCTCCAACTTTCGCTCCCTAATCTCCGACATTCCCTCCCTAATCTCCAACATTCGCTCCCTAATCTCCGACATTCCCTCCCTCATCTGTCCCGACCCTACTCCCATTCCTCCAACAGTGTTGCTACTTCTCCTGACAGTCCTGCTAATTTTACCCTCAGCCCACCCATGGTGTCCAGGAGCGATCTCGTTAGCTCAATGCTCTCCCCACTCACTCCCATGATTTGCTCTATGTCCCCTGCATCCTACATTTCAGGTTGAGCTCCCCTTCCCACCCTCCTCGGCAGTCTCCCAGGTGTGGCTTGCTGCAATCCACTGGGACCCGCAGCCTCAGACTGTACCCAATGAAATGTCGCGTCGGTTGTATCGCTCAGAAAAGGGCTTGGCGTCCTCAGGGGGTTCACTGGCTTCAATTGCAATGTAACCATCTCATTATTGGAGTCTTCCTGCTGCCCTTCATTTCCAGCTCATCCTCATCCTGAAGTAGATGAATAATATCTGGACTGACGGCTTCCTGATCTTCTGCTTCAGCTTCTGTCTCTTCCTGATGTGCAACATCTGCAAAACATAACAGAGCAGATGTTTGGTTAGCAGCGGGGGAGGGGGCAGAGGGGGCAGGGTGACATGAGTACGCGGCAGGGCTTACCCTCTCTCGGTAACCTGGGCCCAGCGTCCACATTGGTGGTTGATCTTCTCGTGAGATTTAATCATATCAGCGATCCTCTCTTCCACAGCTTTTAGTTGCAGCCTACTTGGTGCACCTCCTCCAGTTTTTGACCTTTCTCGGTTGATCTGTGACACCTTCTTCTGCAAAGATGAAAATAGAACTTTTTAAGAGAGGGTCCTTCAACTGTGGTGGTAACACACAAACACACACACACGCACGCACACATTAGTCACATTTACAAATGTAATTGCAGTGCATAAATAAAAATATTACTGACAGTAACTGCTTGGCCAATGTTCTACCACTTCTTTTTGACCTACATGCCGCTTCTAGGGGTCATGGCCACTGCATTAAAATCTTTTGCAACTTGTTCCCAAAGTTTTGCTAGTAGAGAGGGTTTCAGTTTCTTTTGTCCCATTCTTCCTTTGTTCTCAAGCACATCTCATCTCCTCTCAATGATGTCTACCAGAGGCTCAATTTCTGCTGCTAGAAATCTCTTGGCCCTTCACCCTTCCCCTTCTCCTTTGAAAGGATGCAAAATTCACAAGAACCACCGCAACCCCCCCACCCCCGCACCCCCCAGTGTTTGGGCTCATTCGAAAGGAAATTTAATTTGGGACTATCTACCAGAAAGTTTGAAATCATAAAGTGCTTATGGAAGAAAATATGAACTTTAATTGAATTTTGGACTTTTAAAAGACGAATTGAAGCTTGTGGGCAGGCCAAGGGAACACAAGAAGCCCACTTGATTATTAGGATTGTCTGGATGTTGGGACTAAGTTAACTTGTCTGGAGAAATGGGTATTCGAGAATCCTTCTCCACAAGAAACATTAACATTACAACAAATCACCCAGAGCTAGCCAACCATCAACCTGAATCTGGAAAACCATTTCAGCATATACATCACAAAGAGGCCCAATCCAGCTTATATGCGAAAAACTAAGCACAAAAGGACATTGCGATTACCAAGCTAATATTTCCATCAGGAAGTTTTTCGAACATCAACCCACCCAAAACATATTAACTTTTAAAGAGCCCGCCAAAATATTACAAAGAAGAGTCAAGCCCGCTAAATTTAAACAAAGAATTCTGAACTGATTTGGCGCCAAGATCAGAACCACTCAAACCGTATAACTGGCCCCTGTTTTTAACAGCGATTAGGTTGCTGGGTAGCTACAAGGCTGCTACTACCTCAGATGACACACTTTGCCATACAACCGAGACTAAGCTGATGTCATCAAGACAAGGAGAGAAACCAACGCGACAGTTGTAAACTAACTTCTCCAGCCTCGAAGTCCTGAAGTCCTGAAGGTAGGGAGTACATAACCATCGCAGCAGCAACCGACCACAGCCGACGTGGTATCAACAAAAAACCACCGCGATCGACCAAACTCAAAACAAAACTCCAACGGGAAGAAACCGAAGAATCAAAAGTTTCCACTTTACAATCTGAGGCCTATCTGCCAACAGGTGAAAACATTACCGAAAGAGACTTTGAACCTATTTCTAACGAAGAAACCCGGGTACTTACCCCATAGATCCAAACGCGCCTTACCGCATCAGCAGACTCAACCCAATCGAAGATTGTGCAGTAGGAAGTCTTCTCTGACTTTCGGGGTATGGCAAGCAGAACCGACAGAATCCAACAAACCCCAAAATCGTGAATTACTGCTAACTGACCAGAAAGGATTGGTAAGCATAGTTCCTGCCTGCCCTGGAGTCTAACCTAACTAGAATTAGGTATCGCGAGGTGGGAGGTGTAATTTTACTGTAACCCCCTTTGAATGTGTACTGTACTGTTTTTATTAGAGTGATTATAAGTATGACATTGTATTTTTCTTGTATTGTTCTTTATTAGAGTAATTATAAGTTTTGACATTATATTTTCTTGTCTTTAATAAAATCAAAGATCTTTTGCACCAAACCAGTTGTCCTTTGCACTTTATCACATCTCCCAAATAAATCCAGAGTCTAGAACCAAAGGGAGTGAGAGTGATTCGAATCACTCAAGTTGGTCAGAGGTGAACCTGTCCCCCGGGACCACCCCTTACAAAATGGCGACCGTGGCAGGACTCTGGTACAAGGGGTGTGATATGGAGAGTGCTGGTTTGGGGCAAAGAACCAAGATGGAAGAGAGGATTTCCTCCTATGTGTATAAGAAGGTCAATGTAACTAAGGAATGGGTGCTTGGTCTATTGCATGCTGAGTGTCCCGCTGACGCTGCAGCCCAGTGGACAGCAAGCAAAGATCACAAAGAAGCAGTAGAGAAGGCAATTTGGTTGGTCTGTCTCCAGCGACAGGTCCAACTCCGAGATAAAACCAACAAGACACTACAAGCAGAGTTATGGGAATGCGCAGAGAACTATCAGGAAAGATTATGGGGAGAACTCTGTAAGCTAAAATAGGAAAGGACCCAGATAATGGAAAGGTTTAAAAACAGTCAGGACTATTTTCAATGTCAGGTTACTGAGGCCAAAAACAATGAAAAGTCACTTGCAATGTCTGTAAGCTTGTAATGTTTGTAGCTCCACACTATGGATGTGGATGTATTGTGTACTGCAATTGCACAATTAATAATTAAACAGAACCAGGCAGATTTCCAGAGGCTTCCGAGAGAGCTGCCTGCCATGTAGAAAGCTGTGTGTGCTTGTGCTCTGTGAATATATCACATTTGGCGGCGAGATGGGATTTTTCGGATGATTTAAAGCTTAAATTTTGTTGGAGAAGGATTCAGCCAGCCGACAGAGAGACTTTGGAAGTTTCTGTCTTTGGAAAAAAGCTACAAAATCCGAGATAAAATACAGCACACGGTGTTAACAGCTAGAGATTAAAATGGCAGGTGTAATCGGACATTTGGGGGAATATAGACACGACCGGGAATGTTTTAAAGCGTATGTGGGATCAGCTAGAAATGTATTTCATTGCAAATAACCATAATCGAAGTTCCAGACAATGCAGTCCAGAACTGGGCTGTGTTGGAACGTAAGAGAGCGATCTTCTTATTGGAGGCAGGTCCGGTATGACAGCCTTGTAAAAAAGCTATCGATGCACTATAATTTTGGAAACTTTCAAAACCGAGCATTATGGGATCGTTTTGTTTGTGGGGTGAAAAATGATGCGATCAGAAGGAAGTTATTGACGACGGATGACATGACTTTTGATAGTGCTTGTCAGACAGCGAGGTCGATGGGCATGGCCGAACAATATTCCCGAGAATTAATTAATAATTACGGTCGTCAGTCAACTGAGGTAATTCACCTGCAGGTTCAAAGTAAAAGACGGTGGGGGCCCAAAGTCTCAGAAACTGGAAATTCTAACAGAGAGTTGAAGTCGTGCTACAGGTGCCTGGGACAACACATTGCTCAAATTTGTCCATACGTGAAGGCAGAGTGTTTTTTCTGCAGAAAGGCTGGGCATCTTGCGAAGGCAAGTCGACTGAAGGGTAAACCAGCTTTTAAAGCTATGACTCCAGTGTTTAAAGCTATGTGTAGAAATCCCAACAGACTACATAGCATGGAAGAACAACAACAGGGCGAGGAGATGTGAGAGTTACATGTCATCAGGAGCACGAGGTTAACGGACAGCGATTCGGAAAGCATCAAAATCCACATAGATGTTGCGGGATTCAAGATACCAATGGAAATTGACACGGGTGCATTCGTGAGTGTAAAACCGGAGTTACTATACCGCGACAAATTGAGTGATTTTCAACTGGAGAAATCCAAGATAGAGCTGCGAGGCTACTCGGGAGAGAAAATTCCTGTGGTAGGTCATATCACCGTAGCGGTGAAATATAAAGATCAATTTCAGAACTTGCCTCTAATAGTAGTGAAAGGAGACAAGCCTGCCTTACTAGGAAGAAATTGGTTGAGCTCACTGAAGCTGGATTGGAGTAAGATTTTCTGTGTGGAAGCGAGATTTTCATTAACGGATGAGGTTATCAAGAAGTATCCGAAGGTATTCTGCGAAACGGGCAGTCCGATCCAAGGCTTCAAGGCAAGTGTCAGGATACAGAAGGACACTAGATCGGTTTACTACAAGCCACGTTCTGTACCATATCCACTCAAGGAGAACGTTGAGCAAAAACTCAAAAGACTAGAGACTGAGAACATTATTTGCAAGATTGATCGATATAATTGGGCTACACCCATTGTTGTTGTACCTAAGTCCGATGGTAAGGTAAGATTGTGTGGTGATTATAAAGTAACCGTAAACCAGGTTCTAGAGGGTAATGTCCCCAATACATTGCCGACTGTAGAAGATTTGTTCACAACACTGACAGGTGGTCAGATCTTCTCAAAACTGGATCTTACGAATGCCTACTTACAGCTTGAACTAGATGAGGAGTCCAAGTCATGTTTGACTATAAATATTCATCTAGGCCTATATCAATTTAATAGGGTACCATTTGGAGTATCTTCTGCCCCTGCCATATTCCAACGGGTGATGAACCAGATTTTGCAAGGTATTGAAGGGGTAGTATGTTATTTGGATGACATACTAATTTCAGCACCAAATAGGCAAATTCATAATAACATATTAAATGAAGTCCTCAAATGGCTAGAGAAGCACAGAGTATGAGTGTCTGCTCGTAAGTGTGAGTTATTTAAAAACTCAGTGGAGTACTTACGGTACAGAGTAGACAAAGATGGTTTACATCCAGCCATGGAAAAATTGGATGCGATCAGAAATGCACCCACTCCCAGAAATGTCACTGAACTTCGTTCATTCTTGGGTCTTTTTAACTAATATGAGAAGTTCCAACCAAATTTGGCTACAGTATTACATCCACTGAATGAACTTTTGAAAAAACAGGTCCATTGGAAGTGGTCAAAAAAATGTGATACAGCATTCAAGGAGTGTAAAAGCAAATTGGTAGAGAGCACCATGTTAGTTCACTATGACATATCTAAGAAGATTAAACTAGCATGTGATGCCTCTCCATATGGAGTTGGGGCAGTAATCTCTCATGTATTAAGTCGTGGGGAGGAGAAACCAATTGCTTTTGCTTCACGCACTCTCAGTGCCAGAGAGAGTAATTATGTGCAAATTGAAAGGAAAGCTTTGGCATTAATTTTTGGGGTCAAGAAGTTTCACAAATACTTGTATGGTCTTAAGTTTACCATCGTTACGGACCATAAGCCCCTAACAGCAATCCTCCATCCAAAGTCCCTGGTTCCAACATTAGCTGCAGCCCGAATGCAGAGATGGGCTTTGATTTTGTCAGCATATATATATGATATTGAATACAGACGATCAGCTGATCACAGTAATGCTGATGCAATGTCTAGATTGCCTTCCCCATCACAAGTTACACCCGATAGGGAAGAAGTGTTTTATTCTTCATACATTGATGAAATGCTAGTCACAGCTGAAGAGATTGATAGAGCAATCAAACGTGACCCAGTGATGTCAAAGGTGTATGCTTATATTGCAAATGGATGGCCAAACCAGGTAACAGATAAAGATACACATCCATTCTTCATTCGTAGGAATGAATTATCAGTCGATAAAGATTGTATCATGTGGGGTGCAAGAGTGGTTATACCAAATAAATTCAGGTCCAACTTATAAGGTGACCTCCATGACCAGCATCTGGGAATGTGCTTGACCAAGAGTTTTGCACGCAGTTATTTATGGTGGTTAGGTCTTGATAAAGATATAGAGTACATTGTGAGTCAGTGTACGACAGTCAATCGGTAAGCAAGCAACCACCACCAGTACCATTACAGCCATGGAAATGGCCTCCCAGGGTGTGGCAAAGGCTACATATTGATTTTGCTGAGTTAGAAGGACAACAATTGTTCATTGTGATTGATAGCCATTCGAAGTGGGTTGAAGTGTTCCCAATGTGGAAAATACCAACAAGTAAAACATTGGCCATTTTGCGAAAATTATCTTCTTCATTTGGCCTCCCTGAAGAGATTGTTTCAGATAATGGACCACAATTTCGTTCAGAAGAATTTGCACAATTCATGAGCAAAAATGTTGTGAAAAGGAAAAGGAGGTGGGGTAGCATTGCTGGTTAAGGAGGAGATTAAGGCAATAGTTAGGAAGGACATTAGCTTGGATGATGTGGAATCTATATGGGTAGAGCTACAGAACACCAAAGGGCAAAAAACGTTAGTGGGAGTTGTGTACAGACCTCCAAACAGTAGTAGTGATGTTCGGGAGGGCATCAAACAGGAAATTAGGGGTGCATGCAATAAAGGTGCAGCAGTTATAATGGGTGACTTTAATATGCACATAGATTGGGCTAACCAAACTGGAAGCAATACGGTGGAGGAGGATTTCCTGCAGTGCATAAGGGATGGTTTTTTAGACCAATATGTCGAGGAACCAACTAGGGGGGAGGCCATTTTAGACTGGGTGTTATGTAATGAGAGAGGATTAATTAGCAATCTCGTTGTGCGAGGCCCCTTGGGGAAGAGTGACCATAATATGGTGGAATTCTGCATTAGGATGGAGAATGAAACAGTTAATTCAGAGACCATGGTCCAGAACTTAAAGAAGGCTAACTTTGAAGGTATGAGGCGTGAATTGGCTGGGATGGATTGGCGAATGATACTTAAGGGGTTGACTGTGGATGGGCAATGGCAGACATTTAGAGACCGCATGGATGAACTACAACAATTGTACATTCCTGTCTGGCATAAAAATAAAAAAGGGAAGGTGGCTCAACCGTGGCTATCAAGGGAAATCAGGGATAGTATTAAAGCCAAGGAAGTGGCATACAAATTGGCCAGAAATAGCAGCGAACCTGGGGACTGGGAGAAATTTAGAACTCAGCAGAGGAGGACAAAGGGTTTGATTAGGGCAGGGAAAATGGAGTATGAGAAGAAGCTTGCAGGGAACATTAAGACGGATTGCAAAACTTTCTATAGATATGTAAAGAGAAAAAGGTTAGTAAAGACAAACGTAGGTCCCCTGCAGTCAGAATCAGGGGAAGTCATAACGGGGAACAAAGAAATGGCAGACCAATTGAACAAGTACTTTGGTTCGGTATTCACGAAGGAGGACACAAACAACCTTTCGGTTATAAAAGGGGTCGGGGGGTCTAGTAAGGAGGAGGAACTGAGGGAAATCCTTATTAGCCAGGAAATTGTGTTGGGGAAATTGATGGGATTGAAGGCCGATAAATCCCCAGGGCCTGATGGACTGCATCCCAGAGTACTTAAGGAGGTGGCCTTGGAAATAGTGGATGCATTGACAGTCATTTTCCAACATTCCATTGACTCTGGATCTGTTCCTATCGAGTGGAGGGTAGCCAATGTAACCCCACTTTTTAAAAAAGGAGGGAGAGAGAAAACAGGGAATTATAGACCGGTCAGTCTGACATCGGTAGTGGGTAAAATGATGGAATCAATTATTAAGGATGTCATAGCAGTGCATTTGGAAAGAGGTGACATGATAGGTCCAAGTCAGCATGGATTTGTGAAAGGGAAATCATGCTTGACAAATCTTCTGGAATTTTTTGAGGATGTTTCCAGTAGAGTGGACAAGGGAGAACCAGTTGATGTGGTATATTTGGACTTTCAGAAGGCGTTCGACGAGGTCCCACACAAGAGATTGATGTGCAAAGTTAGAGCACATGGGATTGGGGGTAGTGTGCTGACATGGATTGAGAACTGGTTGTCAGACAGGAAGCAAAGAGTAGGAGTAAATGGGTACTTTTCAGAATGGCAGGCAGTGACTAGTGGGGTACCGCAAGGTTCTGTGCTGGGGCCCCAGCTGTTTACACTGTACATTAATGATTTCGATGAGGGGATTAAATGTAGTATCTCCAAATTTGCGGATGACACTAAGTTGGGTGGCAGTGTGAGCTGTGAGGAGGATGCTGTGAGGCTGCAGAGCGCCTTAAATAGGTTAGGTGAGTGGGCAAATGCATGGCAGATGAAGTATAATGTGGATAAATGTGAGGTTATCCACTTTGGTGGTAAAAACAGAGAGACAGACTATTATCTGAATGGTGACAGATTAGGAAAAGGGGAGGTGCAAAGAGACCTGGGTGTCGTGGTACATCAGTCATTGAAGGTTGGCATGCAGGTGCAGCAGGCGGTTAAGAAAGCAAATAGCATGTTGGCCTTCATAGCAAGGGGATTTGAGTACAGGGGCAGGGAGGTGTTGCTACAGTTGTACAGGGCATTGGTGAGGCCACACCTGGAGTATTGTGTACAGTTTTGGTCTCCTAACCTGAGGAAGGACATTCTTGCTATTGAGGGAGTGCAGCGAAGGTTCACCAGACTGATTCCCGGGATGGCGGGACTGACCTATCAAGAAAGACTGGATCAACTGGGCTTGTATTCACTGGAGTTCAGAAGAATGATAGGGGACCTCATAGAAACATTTAAAATTCTGACGGGGTTAGACAGGTTAGATGCAGGAAGAATGTTCCCAATGTTGGGGAAGTCCAGAACCAGAGGTCACAGTCTAAGGATAAGGGGTAAGCCATTTAGGACCGAGATGCAGAGGAACTTCTTCACCCAGAGAGTGGTGAACCTGTGGAATTCTCTACCACAGAAAGTTGTTGAGGCCAATTCACTAAATATATTCAAAAAGGAGTTAGATGAGGTCCTTATTACTAGGGGGATCAAGGGGTATGGCGAGAAAGCAGGAATGGGGTACTGAAGTTGAATGTTCAGCCATGAACTCATTGAATGGCGGTGCAGGCTAGAAGGGCCGAATGGCCTACTCCTGCACCTATTTTCTATGTTTCTATGAAACATACCAAGGTTCCACCATACCATCCTGCTTCGAATGGTGCAGCAGAGCACACTCTATAAATTGTAAAATGTGCCCTCATAAAACAAATGTTAGATCCAAATCCAAGGAACCAACAGTTGTCATTGGGCCACAAATTGGCTAACTTTTTGATTACATATCGAAATACTCCTTATACGACTACTGGTAGAACACCAGCAGAGTTGTTTCTCAAACGACAACCACGAACCAGATTCTCGTTGTTAAAACCAAATTTGGCGCAGAAGAGACACAATTAAGACAGAAAGAGAATCATGATAGAGGTAGAGTAAAAGAGAGAAGTGTGAAATTAAACCAGAAGGTGAGAGTGAAGAACCGTCACATAAATGTTTAAAGTGGTTACCAGGAAGGGTGGTGAAGATATGTGGTCCTCGCACATATTTGGTAAAGATGTTTGATAATGGACAGGTTAGGTTTGTTCATATTGATCATATTTTACCTACAGACACGGAAGGAGTTGAAGGTGTGAATGATTCAATTATTTCTGACTGATCAGATAGTTTTGATAAACCGGTAGCAAATCCTAAATCCAATGTACTGGAAACAAATCCAGGAGAGAATCAGAATGAAAGTCTGAGTCCGAGACAGGAAAACAAAGAGCCTGAAGTTAGAGTGAATTCAAATGAAAACCAAAGAAATTCTGTGGAGGAAAACGGTCCTCAGGATGAGCCTCGAATGAGTTTAGATTTGACACCATGTTTGGAAGGTTCTGTTCGAGAGCGGAGGTATCCTCTTCGAAACAGGAAACAAGTGGTCAAGTTAAATTTGTAAATATGGAAAAAAATGAGTTTATATCCCTGTGTTATGTATGAACATGAAAGTTATGTATAATGTTTGTTGTAATAACTTGTTCATGAAGGAGGGAGAAGTGTAATGTCTGTAAGCTTGTAATGTTTGTGGCTCTATACTGTGGCTGTGGACGTATTGTGTACTGCAATTGCATAGTTAATAATTAAACAGAACCAGGCAGATTTCCGGAGGCTTCCGAGAGAGCTGCCTGCCATGTAGGAAGCTGTGTGTGCTGTGCTCTGTGAATATATCACATCACTGAGGGAGGAAAGCACTCGCCTCACCCTACAAGTGAAAGAGCTCCAGGAAAGATTAAAAGATGTGCAAGCAGTGTATAAAGTTGCTAGCACTAATGGGTTTGAATCGAGAGACCACGGTCCCTGCCAGCAACAAATTAAAAGTTTAAACCTTGCTCTGTCCAAGGCAAAAGGCATGGAATGCCTAATAAGCCCGGGTATGCCCCAGGTAAACCTGGAAGAGAAGGAGGAAACTACCCGGTCACCACCTGTGGCACCGGTGACAAACCAGTTCAGCAACAGGAGGGGCAAATCAGTTGCGGGGCAGACAGGGATAGTGAACCACCACCGCCTGTAGCACCGAGTTTCAGCTCGGCTTGGCAGCAGGGAGGAGAGGGAGGTGAGCCAGAACAGGGAGAGCCAGAACCAGGGCCAAAGTGCTCGGTCCGCCAACAGAAGTTTGGCCCGCCCACCCTTGCCGAGGGTCCTGGAAAGTCAGTTTATGGTCAGTTTACACTCCCCACCAGCTTAGGGCTATGATAAGCCACCTGGGAAAGCTAACTCCAAAGGGAGACCCCTCGGTTCACTTTATGGAGGTGGAACAGGCAGGGGATATTAATGAGTGTGATGATGCAGAAATGGCAAAGATGCTTCTCCAATCCCTGGACAATAAGCAGTACCAGTCCCTCTCTACTGAGAGCAAAAGGGGACAGAAAGACATTTTAGAAGCCATGTTCTGCAATGATGGAAGTCCCTTCTCCAGAGTGGAGAAAACGGTGCAGCTCGCAGGGGAAACCCCACAGGCTTTCGCAGACCAACTGTGGCCTGTGTACCAAAGCGCCTGTAGTGATGACATAGACAGAGATAACTTAAGCCCAGACGAGTTAGCACACTGGCTCCGAAGCCTCGTAGCTAACAGTTTACCCCAAATAAGAACCAAGGCTAAGGCCTGGTTCGACCCAAGAGATCCCCAAGCCACCGAACAGGGAATGCTTAGGCAACTGACCCTAGCCTACAGAAACGGCAGAGGGACGGAAGGGTTCCCACAAAAGGGAAGGGTTCACAAAATCCGACCTAGCCAAGATAAGAAGGAATGGTGCCACAATGGGGGCAACCCCTCCGATACCTGCTTCGGGTGCGGAAAAAGTGGGCACTGGAGAAAGGATTGTAGAAATCCTTGGAAGAATAGCACAGGAAAGAGTTCTCCAGCCCCTGGCAAAAAGGCCGAGACAAATAAGCCAGTCCCTGCCCACTCGTTTGATACTTTCCTAACCGCACTCCGAACCATGTTCGATGGCCCTGGGAAGGTAGCCACCGGTACCGGTACCGAAATCCCATCTGCCCCCTCCCAACCAAAACCGTGACTAGGACAGGCACAGCCTGTCCACCTGTGTTCCCTCGAGTATGATGCGTGGGGGAGACGGACCGTTCAGATGGAAGTGGAAAATGTGAAAGGGACTTACCTGCTGGACACCGGTGCCTCAAGTACCCTTGTCTTTGCAGCTAACCCTGCCGCCTCACCTCTATCTAACGGGGTCCCCTACAGCTTGGTGGGTTTCACAGGCACGTATCAGACTGGCTCATTCTCTGTTCCACTGTCCATTCATTGAGGTACACTCCACACTGTGGATTTGTGTCCTGATGAAGTGGGAGCAGAAAGGGAGAGCGATCCTGGGGGCTGACTTCATCCGAGGTCACGGGATCCTAGTGGATTTAAGAAATCACTGTCTTTGGGGCTCAGTCTGTATGGGACAGGAGAGTGAGGTGATGGTTATCCCTGGAAAACAGGGAAAAGGAATGGTGTGCACCTTGAAGCCCAAGTAGGGTTACGATCTTGAATCACTGGTCAGTAACACTCCGATATTGTACCAAGAGTATGAGAGGAAAAACCTTGCAGCTTTTGCCACTCACAAACACGACTGTGGGAGAATAAATGGGGTCGATGTTAGCATAGATGGGGACCCCATGACCCGACCACAGAAACAATCCAACTTCCCCAGGGAGGCGGAGGCAGACATGGAAACAGCCTTGGGTTCTCTGGTTAAACAGGGGTTATTGAGACCAATAGCTACCCACGTGAATGCTCCATTGTGGCCGGTTAAGAAACCGGACTACTCCTGGAGAGCCACGGTGGACTATCGAGTACTCAACCGTAACATCCCCGTCTGTGCACCCACCATTGCTGCTGTCGCCGACCTCATTGGAAGTATCCCAGCCTCCGCGACCACCTTCACGGTGCTGGATATTTCCAAAGGGTTCTGGTCCATACCTTTAAGAAGGGAAGATCAGTACAAGTTTGCTTTTACCTTTAAAGGATAGCAATACACTTGGAACTGTTTCCCTCAGGGCTTCCACAACAGCCCCAGTATTTTCCATCAGTGTATGGCCAACTGTTAAAGAACTTCAGCAGACCCCAGCAGCTGGTACAGTATGTGGATGACCTGCTCCTGTTCACCGATGAGGAGGAGGAGCATGGCCCACTGCTAGCTGAGCTGCTGGAGCTGCTGAAAGAAGAAGGGTTTAAAGTAAACCCCAAGAAGGCACAGATCGGCCTGAAGGAAGTAAAATTCCTGGGACTGGCTGTGCGTGCTGGGGAAAGAGTCATAGACAAAGCTAGAAGGGAAGCAGTGCAGAAGTTACCCGCCCCCAACACAGTAACAGGAGTAAGATCTTTTCTAGGGCTAACCGGGTACTGCAGAGATTTCATTGAGGATTATGCAGCCATAGCAGCCCCTCTGCTCCGACTCCTATACAAGGGAGTGGAGTGAGAATGGGACAAAGGTTGCGAGGCAGCATTTATCCAACTCAAAAAAGACCTGCAGACCGCGCCAGCTCTAGGGGCCATAGATGTGGGTAAAGAGTTTTTCCTGGAGGTAGCAGCCAGTGGGGACAGCCTGAGTGCAGTACTGCTCCAAGAGCGGCACGGCCGGCTGAGACCAGTGGTTTACTCCTCCAGGGTACTCACGGATGTGGTGAAGGGATACTCCAACTGTGAGCGGCATCTCCTAGCTGTGAAAAGATCACTGATCTTCACAGGGGGGTCCCCTATCACACTCCTTACCCACCATACGCCCACTCAAATGCTCCTGGATGGGAGAATCAAGGACGGGACAGTGAGCAGTGCCCGCATTGCTCGCTGGACCCTGCTCCTCTCTCAAATGGACCTACGGGTAAAGGGTCTCTGCGAGCCAAGACTCACAGCCAAAATGATTTATCCAGGGACAGCCCACCGGTGTTCCGTAGAAGGGGTATGGGAAATTAACATAGGCTTTCGGTCTGGGTTACACCCCACAGGCCGAGAGATCCATGTGGACGGTTCAAGCACGGTATCTGCGGGTGAACGACTCACAGGCTGCGGAGTTTATGACCCCGAGGCAGGCATTGCCCTGGCGATTAAACTCCCCAGTACTATGAACACCCAGCACACTGAACTGTCTGCGGTGATTTACGTAGTCACACACCCCGAAGAAGTTCCTACCCCATACACAATTTGCTCGGACAGTATGTTCACATGCAATTCATGCACGGAGTACCTAGCTATCTGGTCCCACCGCGGATACACATCCGCAGACGGGAGACCCCTGGCAATTAAGCCTCTACTGGAAAAGATCATGAAAGCCGTAGGGGAGGAAGGGAATATCTACATACATAAGGTGAAGGCACATTCCACCACAGAACCGGGTAGCGAGGGAAACCAGCAGGCTGATATGTTGGCCAAGCAGGGGGCCTGCACGGGCAAGCTCTGGGATCCGTAAAACCTAGGACCCATTGCAGCAGTCAGGGGCTGGATGGGGAGGGCAGGGAAGGCAGGGATAGCTTTGCCCCCGGACCTAAAAACGGTTCAGATCCAAGACTCCGTCCTTAAAACTGTCCTGAACGTGCTAGCTAAAGGGGAAAGGGTAGACGGCCCATACGGCACCGCAGCAATTGCCATTAAAGAAGGCATGCTGTTCAGGGGGGAGCAATGGGTAGTACCGCAACAACACCGGAGAGAATTCTTCCAGCTGGCCCACGAGGGTCCAGGAGCAGGACATCCCAGACCTGAGACCACTTGGCAACGAGTGGAACAGGCAGGGTGATGGTCAGGACTCAGGGAACATGTTCGCGAGTTTTGCGCTAGCTGTCTGGTATGCGCGGCCAACAACCCCGATCCCCAAAAAGAAAGGTGTCTGTGGGACATATCAGGAGGGTAGGGGGACCCTGTTAGTCGATCCAGATCGATTACATCGGGCCCCTACCCACTGCCCAGGGATGCTACAAGTACTGCCTAGTATTGGTGGATGTATTCACCAAATGGGCGGAAGCCTCCCCATGCCGAACAGCCACTGCCCTGGGAACAGCTAGGATCCTGGTCAGAGAAGTGTTCTCCCGATGGGTACTACCACAATACGTGGAGTCTGACCAAGGGAGTCACTTCACCGGGCAGGTGATGCAGGAGACCCTTAAGGTACTCGGCATCAAAGGGAAATGGCATGTCGCTCACAACCAGCAGTCATCTGGGCCTGTGAAGCGTTTAAACCGTACCTTCAAAGAAAGGCTGCGCAAAGAGACAGGAGACTCACCCAAAGGGTGGGTAGAGGTCCTACCACTGGTCCTTATGAGGATCTGAGCCAGTCAGTCAAAGAGCACGGGGTACTCCCCGTTCGAGCTCATGAGTGGCAGAACCATTGCGAACCCCTACCAATGTGTTAGCCCCGGTACTCATGGAAGGTCAGCTTAGGTAAGCGAACCAGGACAGCTTTGTCAGGAATCTGTTTGAACACCTTAAACAGATTCACTGGCAGGCTGCCAACAACATGGGAAAACAGCATCGGAGCAACCGCCTGCTGCTAGAACCCCGCAAGCACCACGAGTGGGAGATAGGGGACCAGGTTATGGTGAGGAACTACGCTAGAGCAGGGGTCTTTGAGGCACTGTACATGGGACCGTATCACATTGTCGACAAGGCAAGCCCCATGGTCTATGCCATAAAATTGCCCCGCCGAACAAAGTGGTTCCACATAAATCAGTGCAAACTTTTCAACCCAGTGGCAGCAGCTAAACGTAAGAGACAGCAGAAAACTGTAAACCGTACTAAAGACAGGGACCCCCAGCCAACAGCCCCCAACTGTGGAAATCCCACAGGGGACATGGCAGACCCACAGACTGCACCTAGAGGGGTGGTGGACTGTGTTACTGGAGGAACTGTCCCCCAATCATTTGGGACTCGGACGCACCCCCAGCAGCCGGAGCCTTAAGAAGGACTCCCCGCACACCACGGCCAAAGACACCGTGGTCACCCACGCTCCAATTTGAATGGTTCAGCCCCGGGAGAGGGACCAGCCGCAAAAGGGCACCTAAGGTCAGAGACCAAAAGGGCACCTAAGGTCTAAGGTCAGAGCTGGGACACCCAGCCGGTAGCCTCAGGCAACGAGGGACCCTCAGAAGAGATAGCGGTGGACCAGCCACCAAGCGAGAGTCCCCAGGCCGTAGCCCTCGACCAGGCAGAACCCCCAGGAGCAGAAACGAACCAGGCAGCCACCCCCAAAAGAGCAGTGTCCTGCAGCACCGGAGGGGACGTTCCCCTGATATTGTGGGACTCAAACCCACGTCCGGTCAGGACACTCCGGGTCTGGCGGTGCAGGACACCTATTACCGACCTCGCTGGACACCCAGCGGAAGAAGAAGAAAGAAAGAAGGCAGGAATTAACCTGGCCACCCGGAGACGGGTGGCAGATGTACATATATAGTACGATATGAATTTAGGAATGTTTAGTAAATAATTTAGTGTAGTGTAAGATTATCTGTGCAATGATAAGAATACATGTATTAGTTAACTGGGGTAATGAAAGGAATCTAGCTGTGCAGCTATTAAAAGAGGCACAGGCCGGGTAATACCCGGAATTAAGAAGAATCTACCGGCATGACTATTAAGAGAAGCACCGGTGATGTCATGTATGTAACCACAATGTAACACCACTATATTACTGTATACACTCAACCTAGATGCACACCTTGACCACAAGGGGTGAACTTGTGGGAGACACTCCTTACCTGATCACTCAGGTATAAAAAGGGAGGACCACACAGGGTTACTGTCTTTGGAGTCCTGTGAATAAAAAGTTCAGGTCACAGAGTGACCTTGTCCCCAGAAGGTGCCTCGAGTGGTTTTATACTGTAGAGTAAGGACTTTACATTGGCGACGAGAAACGGGAATTCACGACCCACAAGAATGGCCACTGGTAGCACAGAGGAACGGTACTGTGTTGGGGAAGACTGGGACGATTTAGTCGAGAGGCTTCAGCAAAGCTTCGTTACAAAAGAATGGCTGGGGGATGCAGCGGCCGACAAGCGAAGGGCTCATCTTTTGACCAGCTGTGGACCAAAGACTTACGCGCTCATGAAGGACTTACTAGCACCTGAAAAGCCGACGGATAAAACCTTTGAAGAACTTAGCAAATTGATCGGGGAGCACCTCAAACCGGCGAGTAGCATACATATGGCCCGACACAGATTCTACACCCACCGACGTCGGGAAGGGCAGAGCATACCGGACTTCGTAGCAGACCTCTGGCGTTTGGCCAGCCTCTGTAAGTTCACAGAAGCCTGCAGGGGGGAGATGCTAAAGGACTTCTTTATCGAGGGCATCGGTCATGCGGGAATTTTCCGCAAATTAATTGAGACCAAGGATTTGACCTTGGAAGCGGCGGCATTGATGACTCAAACTTCCCTGGCGGGGGAGGAAGAGACGAAAGTAATATACGCGCGCAAATCTGCCTCTAACGCAGCAATGGATCAGGGAGTCAACATCATCAATGCGACTCAGAGCCCTGCAGGCAGGCAGGGGCAGTCCGAAGCAATAGACCCCAGAGCAGGATTTCAACAGAGACAATGGCAGGCTGAACGGACATTCATGCCATCACTGTTTACAATGCGGCCCGGGATGGGGCCATTGACACCCACTAATAGGGTACTTAAGAGCAGTCAAAGGGACAGTCAGTGTGGAATGCCTGGCGATAGTCCCTTTGTTCCCAACAATGGAAACTTTAATTCATGCTGGAGGTGTGGGGGAAAACACTCAGCTAGATCTTGCAGATTTCAACAGTTTGTCTGCAGGAACTGCAATCTCAGTGGCCACTTAGCTCGAATGTGCAGGAAGTCTGCAACCAGACTAATATATGAGGCGGATGGACCAGAAGAGGGTTCTTTGAGGCAGGATGACCTTTGGGGCAAATCGATGGACACCGAGTTGCAGCAGGTCCATATGGCGAATATTCACAGTTCATACACCAAAACGCCACCAATGATGATGAGGGTTTTATTAAACGGTATCCCTGTATGCATGGAGCTGGACACTGGGGCCAGCCAGTCACTCATGGGCGTTCAGCAATTTGAGAAGCTGTGGCCACTTAAAGCCAGTCGACCCAAATTAGCACGTGTTGACACACAATTACGGATTACACAAAATAAGTAATTCCGGTGCTAGGCAGTGCAATGTTGGCTGTCACACACAATGGGTTAGTGAATCGGCTACCACTTTGGATTGTCCTGGGCAATGGTCCCGCACTGTTGGGGAGGAGCTGGTTAGCCGAGATGAACTGGAAATGGGGGGGATGTTCACACAATGTCATCTGTGGAGCGAAGTTCGTGCTCACAAGTCCTACAACAATTCAATTCACTATTCCAACCTGGCATTGGGACTTTCAAAGGCACTAAAGTAGTGATATACATCACCCCGGATGCCAGGCCAGTGCACCACAAAGCCAGAGCGGTGCTGCATGTGTTGCGGGAAAAGATCGAGAGCGAACTGGACCGTCTGTTGAGAAAGGGCATCATCTCACTGGTTGAATTTAGCGACTGGGCGAGCACTATTGTTCCCGTACTAAAAGCGGATGGCTCAGTCAGGATCTGTGGCGACTACAAGGCCACCATCAATCGGGTGTCCCTACAAGATCAATTCCCGCTCCCGAGAGCGGAGGACCTTTTAGCCACGCTGGCAGGCGGCAAGCTATTCACCAAGTTGGACTTCACTTCAGCCTATATGACCCAGGAACTGACCGACGAATCTGAACTACTGACCACCATCACCACGCACAAGGGACTGTTCATTTATAACAGGTGCCCGTTTGGCATTCGATCAGCGGCCGCGATTTTTCAATGAAACTTGGAAAGCCTGCTTAAATCCATTCCTGGAACGATCGTATTCCAGGACGACATCCTCATCATGGGTCGAGACACCGAGGAACACCTCCACAACCTGGAGGCGGTGCTACGCCGACTGGACCGGGTAGGCCTGCAACTCAAAAAAGTCTAAATGTTTGTTCTTAGCTCCTGAGATTGAGTTTCTGGGCAGGAGAGTTGCTGCAGATGGGATTCGGCCCACCGAATCCAAAACAGAGGCGATTCGATGAGCACCCAGGCCCTGCAACACATCGAAGTTGCATTCATTCCTGGGACTGTTGAACTATTTCACGAACTTTCTGCCGAACTTGAGCACGTTGTTGGAGCCGCTACATGTACTCCTGCGTAAGGGTTGCGATTGGTCTTGGGGGGACTGTCAGGAACGGGCTTTTGATCGGGCGCAAAACCTACTTTGTTCAAACAAGTTGTTGACCCTGTACGACCCCTGTAAAAACTTGGTTCTGACATGTGATGCATCGTCCTATGGGGTTGGGTGCGTGTTGCAGCAGGGCAATGCTGAGGGTCAACTACAACCTGTGGCTTATGTCTCCAGGTCGCTCTCTTAAGCAGAACGGGGATATGGGATGGTCGAGAAGGAAGCGCTTGCATGTGTCTACGGTGTAAAAAAAATGCATCAGTACCTCTTTGGTAGAGATAGACCACAAGCCATTAACATCCCTGTTGTCAGACAGCAAAGCTGTCAATGCCAACGCATCAGCTCGCATACAGCGATGGGCTCTCACGCTGGCTGCTTATGACTACTCCATCCGGCACCGGCCCGGCACTGAAAATTGCACTGACATGCTCAGCAGGCTTCCACTGGCCACCACTGAGGGGGCAGCGAAGCAAAGTGCCAAGATCGTCATGGCTGTCGATGCCTTTGACAGCGCAGGCTCCCCCATCACAGCCCGCCAGATCAAAATCTGGACAAGGAGAGATCCCCTCCTATCCCTGATTAAGAATTGTGTCCTGATTGGGGATTGGGCGCCCGCCCACGGAGCACGTCCTGAGGAGGTCAGACCGTTCCACAGACGAATGGATGAGCTCTCCATCCAAGCCAACTGCCTACTATGGGGCAGCCGGGTAGTTATGTCCCAGAAGGGCAGGGAGGCCTTCATCAGGGAACTCCACAACGAGCACCCAGGCATTGTGCTGATGAAGGCCATTGCCCGGTCACACGTTTGGTGGCTTGGAATTGATTCAGACCTGGAACACTGTGTTCGCAGGTGCAGACGTGTGCCCAGCTAGTTAATGCCCCCAGGGAGGCCCCGCTCAGCCCATGGCCCTGGCCCATCAGGCCATGGTCACGCATTCATCATTCATGTTGACTACGCGGGCCTGTTCATGGGTAAAATGTTCTTATTGTGGTAGATGCGTACTCGAAATGGATCAAGTGCATCATTCTGAATTCATGCATGGCATCCACCACCGTGGAAAGCCTACATGCGATCTTTGCAACCCATGGCTTGCCGGACATCCTGGTTAGTGATAATGGCCCATGTTTCACAAGCTACAAATTCTAAGAGTTTATGTTGGGCAATGACATCAACCACGTCAGGACTGCGCCGTTCAAGCCGGCCTCCAATGGCCTGGTGGAACGTGCGGTCCAAATCATTAAGCAAGGTATGCTCAGGATTCAAGGGCCCTCTCTACAATGCCGCCTATCGCGCCTTCTGCTGGCCTATAGATCCCGACCGCACTCGCTCACAGGGGTCGCGCCCGCAGAGCTACTAATGAAACGGACACTCAAAACTCGGCTGTCCCTCATTCACCCAGTCCTGACCGACATAGTTGAGGGCAAGCGCAAGTCTCAAAACGAGTACCACGATCGTAATGCGATGGGGAGATGTATAGAAATAAGTGATCCTGTATTCGTCCTCAATCACGCCATGGGGCCCAAATGGCTTGAAGGCACTGTAATTGACAAAGACGGGAATAGGGTCATCGTGGTAAAACTCAACAATGGTCAGATATGCCGTAAGCATCTGGACCAAGTTAAAAAAAGGTTCAGCATCGACACGGAGATATCTGAAGAAGACCATGAGATGGAGCTCACTACACCGCCAGTGAATGAGCAACAAGAGCAATCAGAAGAATGTACAGTCCCTGCGGTCAGCCCGGACAGGCCGGAATCACCACAGGTGACAGACACTCACGTCAGTGTCCAACAACCAGAGCCCCAACTGCGGCGCTCGACGAGGGAGCGTAGACCACCTGAAAGACTAAACATATGATTCCAATAAGACTTTGTGGGGGAGGTGATGTCATGTATGTAACCACAATGTAACACCACTGTATTACTGTATAGACTCAACCTAGATGCACACCTTGACCACAAGGGGTGAACTTGTGGGAGACATTCCTTACCTGATCACTCAGGTATAAAAAGAGAGGTCCCATGCAGGGTCACTGTCTTTGAAGTCCTGTGAATAAAAAGTTCAGGTCACAGAGTGACCTTGTCCCCAGAGGTTGCCCCGTATAGTTTCATACTGCAGAGTAAGGACTTTACAGGTGAGATAACAAGCAAAACAGCTGTGAGATAAAGGTTAGAAGCAGACATCATTCCACAAGGAAGTGAATAAGACAGCCAGTCGATTAAAGATTATACTATGTCTGAAAGGAAGCGAGCCCATTTTGGAACCCAGTCACCTTTGTCAAGCAAGAGAGCTTTCTCAGGGCTAGACAATCTGTTTTATGTGCCCCTACAGGAAAGAGAGCAGTATGAGAAGGATCCTGTTCTGCTCGCCCTGATAAGGATGAGCAGCAGCGACCAAGGAGACGAGGAAGAATCCCTCATTTACGGGTGTTCAGGAGAAAGAGCACCGATCGTAACCGCCGGGGGTGGCACCCCAGGCGTGGAAGAACTCGCCGTTTACGCCCACGAGGGAAGATGGCCAGGGTGGCTGGGATCTAACTCTACCTGCTACTCCCGCCAGGAAGGTTTTACCTACGGGGAGGCCTCAGTTCCATGCCCCTGGATACGGATCATCGCTGCCCGAGTCAGTGCTACAGAGGGGAAAACGTGTATGTTTGACTTGCAAAGGAAGCATTTCCCTGGGAATGGTGGTGACTCAGAAAACTCAGCAAGGACGCATGGGACCAGGAATCGGACTGGGAAAGACTCGGTAATGATAAATATCGCACCATCACGGGGACATGGGGAGGAGTAAAAGTGTGTTGGGACAAATGGTGGGAATCCGAACAAGGAATATATGTTTGCATGTGGGATCAGAGAGTATTTGTCCCGCAAGCATATTGATCGCTTTCACCAGGCAATGGCAAGATGAAGGGGAAGGGATGGGGTGGGTTTCTAGCCTGCACGGATGCGTAGTCTCACTCCTCGCTCCCAATTAAAACCACCGAACTAAGAGCACACATTAAGAAACCCCTGCCCACAACCCCGCCATTACGCACAGTAATAGAAAGGTGACCTACCACCACCAAGGGACCTGGGAATGGATTAGTATCGGTACCGACTGAAAAGGTGTTATACCAGGGGATACATTGTGCAGTAGCTTCAGTAATTTTAAACCTTACCGAGGTACACCTAGCTGCATGGTGCCCGAAGGAAACAGAGCTGCTATACCAGGCCCTACTTAGAGACATGTTCAAGAAATATTATGAGTTAGACTTTGGAAATGTAGACAAACAGACCTATACACCCTAAACGCTAGGGACACCATGGGCTCGAGGAGACCTAGAAGGGGAATCATAAACGATGTTTTTACTGCCTACAATAAATAGCCTAGATGACATAGAATTGCAAACACAGATAAACGGTTTAAAGAACCAACTGAGGAAAATCCTGAAACAAGAGAATACAGTAGTAGGTTCAGAACTACACGAGGACCAGGCTATGACTGTCCATTTAAAAGAAATAGTGGCTGAGCTGGAAAAATATGCACAGACAGTGAATGCTCTCATCCGGGAGGATAGAAACGCTTCTGACCAGGCTGCACAGAACGAGGTGTGCGTACTGTATGGGGCATGGTTGTTGGGCGAGGGCCGCAACAACCTGGAGGATTTAAAACAAGGTTTAGTCCCCTCTTGGATTAGGAACAAGCACCTTGAATCGTTGTGGGTGGAGATTAGAGATAGTAAGGGGGAAAAGTCACTTTTGGGTGTAGTTTATAGGCCCCCAAATAATAACTTCACGGTGGGGAGGGAAATAATCAAGGGAATAATGGAGGCATGTGAAAAAGGAATGGCAGTAATCATGGGGGATTTTAACCTACATATCGATTGGTCAAATCAAATTGCACGGGGTAGCCTAGAGGAGGAATTCATTGAATGCATACGGGATTGTTTCTTAGAACAGTATGTTACAGAACCTACAAGGGAGCAAGCTATCTTAGATCTGGTCCTGTGTAATGAGACAGGAATAATAAACGATCTCCTCGTAAAAGATCCTCTCGGAATGAGTGATCACAGTATGGTTGAATTTGTAATACAGATTGAGAATGAGGAAGTAGTGTCTCAAACGAGCGTACTATGCTTAAACAAAGGGGACTACAGTGGGATAAGGGCAGAGTTGGCTAAAGTAGACTGGAAACACAGACTAAACGGTGGCACAATTGAGGAACAGTGGAGGACTTTTAAGGAGCTCTTTCATAGTGCTCAAAAAAAATATATTCCAGTGAAAAAGAAGGGCGGTAAGAGAAGGAATAACCAGCCGTGGATAACCAAAGAAATAAAGGAGAGTATCAAATTAAAAACCAATGCGTATAAAGTGGCCAAGGATAGTGGGAAAATAGAAGATTGGGAAAATTTTAAACGACAGCAAAGAATGACAAAGAAAGCAATAAAGAAAGGAAAGATAGATTATGAAAGTAAACTTGCGCAAAACATAAAAACGGATAGTAAAAGCTTTTACAGATATATAAAACGGAAAAGAGTGATTAAAGCAAATGTTGGTCCCTTAGAAGATGAGAAGGGGGATTTAATAATGGGAAATGTGGAAATGGCTGAGACCTTAAATAATTATTTTGCTTCGGTCTTCACAGTGGAAGACACAGAAACCATGCCAAAAATTGCTGGTCACAGGAATGTGGGAAGGGAGGACCTTGAGACAATCACTATCACTAGGGGGGTAGTGCTGGACAGGTAATGGGACTCAAGGTAGACAAGTCCCCTGGTCCTGATGAAATGCATCCCAGGGTATTAAAAGAGATGGCGGAAGTTATAGCAGAAGCATTCGTTATAATCGACCAAAATTCTCTGGACTCTGGGGAGGTACCAGCGGATTGGAAAGCAGCTAATGTAACGCCTCTGTTTAAAAAAGGGGGCAGACAAAAGACAAGTAATTATAGGCCAGTTAGTTTAACATCTGTATTGGGGAAAATGCTTGAAATGCTTAAGGAAGAAATAACGGGACATCTAGATAGGAATAGTGCAATCAAGCAGACGCAGCATGGATTCATGAAGGGGAAATCATGTTTAACTAATTTACTGGAATTCTTTGAGGATACAACGAGCATGGTGGATAGAGGTGTACCGATGGATGTGGTGTATTTAGATTTCCAAAAGGCATTCGATAAGGTGCCACACAAAAGGTTACTGCAGAAGATAAAGGTACGCGGAGTCAGAGGAAATGTATTAGCATGGATAGAGAATTGGCTGGCTAACAGAAAGCAGAGAGTCGGGATAAATGGGTCCTTTTCGGGTTGGAAATCGGTGGTTAGTGGTGTGCCACAGGGATCGGTGCTGGGACCACAACTGTTTACAATATACATAGATGACCTGGAAGAGGGGACAGAGTGTAGTGTAACAAAATTTGCAGATGATACAAAGATTAGTGGGAAAGCGGGTTGTGTAGAGGACACAGAGAGGCTGCAAAGAGATTTGGATAGGTTAAGCGAATGGGCTAAGGTTTGGCAGATGGAATACAATGTCGGAAAGTGTGAGGTCATCCATCTTGGGGAAAAAAAACAGTAAAATGGAATATTATTTGAATGAAGAGAAATTACAACATGCTGCGGTTCAGAGGGACCTGGAGGTCATTGTGCATGAATCCCAAAAAGTTAGTTTGCAGGTGCAGCAGGTAATCAGGAAGGCGAATGGAATGTTGGTCTTCATTGCGAGAGGGATGGATTGCAAAAGCAACTTTATAGGGTATTGGTGAGGCCGCACCTGGAGTTTTGGTCACCTTACTTAAGGAAGGATATACTAACTTTGGAGGGGGTACAGAGACGATTCACTAGGCTGATTCCGGAGATGAGGGGGTTACCTTATGATGATAGATTGAGTAGACTGGGTCTTTACTCGTTGGAGTTCAGAAGGATGAGGGGTGATCTTATAGAAACATTTAAAATAATGAAAGGGATAGACAAGATGGAGGCGCAGAGGTTGTTTCCACTGGTCGGGGAGACTAGAACTAGGGGGCACAGCCTCAAAATACGGGGGAGCCAATTTAAAACCGAGTTGAGAAGGAATTTCTTCTCCCAGAGGGTTGTGAATCTGTAGAATTCTCTGCCCAAGGAAGCAGTTGAGGCTAGCTCATTGAATGTATTCAATTCACAGATAGATAGATTTTTAACCAATTAGGGAATTAAGGGTTACGGGGAGCGGGCGGGTAAGTGGAGCTGAGTCCATGGCCAGATCAACCATGATCTTGTTAAATGGCGGAGCAGGCTCGAGGGGCTAGATGGCCTACTCTTGTTCCTAATCCTTATGTTCTTATGTTCTTATTACCTCACAGCCCTCCACTCATACAGTAATTCACTAAGCCCGTGCCAGCTCCACCTAGCCTCTGAAGCCTACCCTGTCCCAGTAGACTGTGGGACATCTAACCACACCATTATGGGAATCATACTAAGGATGCAGGTCATGGGTAGGACAGCCCGACCCGCACCGGTATACCGGGTGGAGAACATTGGAGTTATTCAGGGAGGTGCACACATTCGTTTCGCAGCGGTCCCACCCTATGTCATAAAGTGGGAACACGCTGTAACGGGTACTGACCTCTCCAGGTCTGGAGCCGGGGTGCACACGTAATACTGTGTCCCCAGTACTTGAGTGCCCATTCAAAGTCACAGTGTGGGTTTAAAACTGCTGCTGCAGAGCCTATTAACTGCACCATGGAAGTAATGGCACAAGACTACGTCCCTCCACAGATAGCATACATAGCGGGTGGGACATATTGTGTCACCACCAGTGCACCCCACTACCAGCATGGACACTTCTGGTGTCCGGTAAGTGACAGCAGTTTTTGCTTCAAATCTGAGGCATCAGTTCAAATGGCCCAGGAACGGATTGTCCCTATTCCTGAACCCTCCACTGTCCACCTCACTGTAAAGGAAAACATTACAAACCTGCAGGATTATGTTGTACATTTTGGCTATGCAATTCCCCCTCTACCTGAACATCTTACCGCTCTGCTAAAAGCTGTAATTATCTCACAAAAACATTTCTACACTCTAGAACAGAAAACAATTGAGATAGGGAAAAAGATTCTCGCAATCACCATTCCGCTTTGGTGGGACCTTGTCAGAAATATAGAGTTCCCAGTCTGGATCCGAATCGCTTCCCACACTTAAGTTATTTGTCACTCGCGATTATACCTTACTTATAGTATCTCACTTGCCGAGTGAAATGCAGAGGCCGTCAGGTCAGGCACCAAAGGGTGCTATACGCTCCTTGGCAGAACTTGGGAATAGCTCAGGGAGGGGTGACTCCATAGTGCCATGTTTAATTTGTGATTGATTTTACCTGCTGTAAACCGCAAAATTTTGAGTATAAGAACATAAGAATTAGGAACAGGAGTAGGCCATCTAGCCCCTTGAGCCTGCTCCACCATTCAACAAGATCATGGCTGATCTGGCCGTGGACTCAGCTCCACTTACCCGCCCGCTCCCCATAACCCTTAATTCCCTTATTGATTAAAAATCTATCTATCTGTGATTTGAATACATTCAATGAGCTAGTTTCAACTGCTTCCTTGGGCAGAGAGTTCTACAGATTCACAACCCTCTGGTAGAAGAAATTCCTTCTCAACTCGGTTTTAAATTGGCTCCCCCATATTTTGAGGCTGTGCCCCCTAGTTCTAGTCTCCCCGACCAGTGGAAACAACCTCTCTGCCTCTATCTTGTCTATCCCTTTCATTATTTTAAATGTTTCTATAAGATTACCCCTCATCCTTCTGAACTCCAATGAGTAAAGACCCAGTCTACTCAATCTATCATCATAAGGTAACCCCCTCATCTCCGGAATCAACCTAGTGAATCGTCTCTGTACCCACTCCAAAGCTAGTATATCCTTCCTTAAGTAAGGTGACCAAAACTGCACGCAGTACTCCAGGTGCGGCCTCCCCAATACCCTATACAGTTGCAGCAGGACCTCCCTGCTTTTGTACTCCATCCCTCTCGCAATGAAGGCCAACATTCCATTCGCCTTCCTGATTACCTGCTGCAGCTGCAAACTAACTTTTTGGGATTCATGCAAAAGGACCCCCAGGTCCCTCTGCACCGCAGCATGTTGTAATTTCTCCCCATTCAAATAATATTCCCTTTTATTGTTTTTTTTTCTAAGGTGGATGACCTCACATTTTCTGACATTGTATTCCATCTGCCAAACCTTAGCCCATTCGCTTAACCTATCTAAATCTCTTTGCAGCCTCTCTGTATCCTCTACACAACCCGCTTTCCCACTAATCTTTGTGTCACCTGCAAATTTTGTTACACTACACTCTGTCCCCTCTTCCAGGTATTCTATGTATATTGTAAACAGTTGTGGTCCCAGCACCGATCCCTGTGGCAGACTACTAACCACCGATTTCCAACCCGAAAAGGACCCATTTAGCCCGACTCTCTGCTTTATGTTAGCCAGCCAATTCTCTATCCATGCTAATACATTTCCTCTGACTCCGCGTACCTTTATCTTCTGCAGTAACGTTTTGTGTGGCACCTTATCGAGTATTGTAAGAGTGTTACTTAAAATGTGTTTGACTATGTACCTTTATTTTGTTGAACTTTAAATATGTTTGACTATGGACCTTTTTGTTACTTGAGAATGTGTTTTGACTGTGTGCTTTTATTTTACTTTACTTAAAGTTGTGTTTGACTGTATACCGTTATTTTACTGTGAAAACCGAGTAAAGGAGGGTCATCATACCCCCTCTATGCTGTAACTGAATTGTAGTGATTGTATTCACCTGTAAATTGCATTGCATTTCAACGGGGGATGCAAGGTAATGTTTAGCTAGTATAAATGCAATGAAGGTTGACTCGGGTGCAGGAATTTTGCTTACTTTGATTGACACTCAAGAGTGTGAAGTGTCAACAGGGGGGACTGAAAGGGTGCAAAATTCACAAGAACCCCCCCCCCCCCGCAAGTGTTTGGGCTCATTCGAAAGGAAATTTAATTTGGGACTATCTACCAGAAAGTTTGAAATCCTAAAGTGCTTATGGAATAAACTACGAACTTTAATCGAATTTTGGACTTTTACAAGATGAATTCAAACTTGTGGGTGGGCCTAGGGAACACAAGAAGCCTACTTGATTATTAGGATTATCTGGGTGTTGGGACGAAGTTAACTTGTCTGGGGAAATGGGTATTTGAGAATCCTTCTCCACAAGAGACATTAACATTACAACAAATCACCCAGAGATAGCCAACCATCAACCTGAATCTGGAAAACCATTTCAGCATATACATCACAAAGAGGCCCAATCCAGCCTGTATGCAAAAAACTAAGCACAAAAGGACATTGCGATTACCAAGCTAATATTTCCATCAGGAAACAGTTTTCAAACATCAACCCACCCAAAACATATTAACTTTTAATGAGCCCGCCAAAATATTACAAAGAAGAGTCAAGCCCGCCCAATTTAAACAAAGAATTCTGAACTGATTTGGCACCAAGATTAGAACCACTCAAACCGTATAACTGGCCCCTGTTTTTAACAGAGGTTAGGTTGCTGGGTAGCTACAAGGTTGCTACTACCTCAGATGACACACTTTGCCATACAACCGAGACTAAGCTGATGTCATCAAGACAAGGAGAGAAACCAACGCGACAGTTGTAAACTAACTTCTCCAGCCTCAAAGTCCTGAAGTCCTGAAGGAAGAACATAACCATCGCAGCAGCAACCGACCACAGCCGACGTGGTATCAACGAAAAACCACCGCGATCGACCAAACTCAAAACAAAACTCCAACGGGAAGAAACCGAAGAATCGAAAGTTTCCACTCTACAATCTAAGCCCTGACTACCAACAGGTGAAAACATTACCGAAAGAGACTTTGAACCTATTTCTAATGAAGAAACCCGGGTACTTACCCCATAGATCTAAAATGCGCCTTACCGCATCAGCGGACTCAACCCAACTGAAGATTGCACAGTAGGAAGTCTTCTCCAATGTTTGGGGTACGGCAAGCAGAACCGACAGAATCCAATGAACCCTGAAATCACGAACTACTGCTATTGACCAGAAAGGATTGGTAAGCATAGTCCCTGCCTTCCCTGGAGTCTAACCTAACTAGAATTAGGTATTGGTGGGTGGGAGGTGTAATTTTACTGTAACCCCCTTTGAATGTGTACTGTATTGTTCTTTATTAGAGTGATTATAAGTTTGACATTGTATTTGCTTGACTGTAATAAAGTCAAAGTTCTTTTGCACCAAACCAGTTGTCCTTTGCACTTTATCATATCCCCCAAATAAATCCAGAGTCTCGAACCCAAGAGAGTGGGAGAGATTCGAGCCGCTTAAGTTGGTCAGAGGTGACCACCACCCCTTACACCATCCCCTTGTCCTTCTCCTATTCCTTCTCCTTGTTCTTCTCCTTCCCCTTCTCTTCCTTTGGTTCCATCTTTTGCAGCTAAAATTTAAATGTCCAGATCCAGCTCCGATCCCAATGTGTTCTCACAAGCTGCTGATCCAGACCAGGACGTTCACTGTGGATGCACGGACACACCTGGCATGTGGAAAGTTTGTTTTTTCTGGTGCATGCTCACTGACTTTTCGGTGCACCCTTGAATCTCATCCCCCAGATTTAACTTCAGGTGCCACAGCGCCGAAATTAAATTTTACTTTTGCGAAAGTTGTATTTTTTTTTGGCGCAATCGGGCACAAAAAAATCGGTTGTACATCCTTCTGGGCACAAAAATCGGCAAAGAGGAAAATAGAGCCCTTAGAATCTGAAATAACACCACCTAGAATTACAAGCCAGACTTTGTTACAACAGTTATCCATCAACCGACAGCACTAAAATAGATTATCTGGTCATTTATCACATAATGGGGATTGGACAGGAATGTGGAGTTGACGTAGAAGTTCAGCCATGATCTTACTGAATGCGGAGCAGGCTCAAGGGGCCACATGGCCTACTCCTGCTCCGAGTTCTTATGTTCTTATGCTGTTTGTGGGAGCTTGCTTCGTGCATATCGGCTGCAGTTTTTCTTAATCTTACAACAGTGACTACACTTCAAAAACTGTTTCATTGGTTATAAAGCGCTTTGGGACATCCTGAGGTCGTGAAAGGCGCTAGAGAAATGCAAGTTCTTTATTTTTAGTGCAAAACGGCTGATGGCGAGCCAGAGCCCGCTTTATACCCAGCCTAATTTTCTGTCCCGTTGCAGTCAGTGCATGGTAATGCATTAGTAGATATTCAGGATGTCATCGAAACTGGTAGCAGACACCTAAATCAATGATTGTCTGCCCCGCAAATTCTATACAGTTCCGTTTGGATTTCATGAGGCATGATAAGGGCTCTCGGGTCAATATGCGATGGTGTCAAATGCAAGCGACATCATTTTTAGTGACAACAATAACCACAGAGCTCTCCAGTGTGGTGACACCAGACCTTATTGTATAAAGGTAACAGCAAGAGAAAGTGGCACTTGCCCACCTGTGAGACTAAGTTCAGATTTGCTTCATATGGAATTGCATGTGTTTTCTCCCTAGGACCATGATGTCCTCAATTATAACACAGAAGAATTGCAAACATAGCCACTGAACTGGCATTGAGAACTACACAGACATTACTGGTTAGACATACAAAATACAAGAGTGTTCATGACATTTGACTGACTGACTACATGTCTATCTAAATTAATAAAAATGGTCAAACTGTACACATTCTGTTCATTGTGCCTCACTTTCTCTGTTACATCTGAGTGTCACACATTATTATGAGCAAAGTGAACCAAATTGTAAGGCAAATCGATTGTACACTTGTGGCTCAGTAACTGAAATGCAAATTTACTCGTGCTCAATGCATCTTTCTTCCTCTTGATTGGCGGATATGCAAATGTATTAATCTTGATTCATTGATATGCAAATGTATTACCAAGTCAAGGGTGAACTGATGAATTAACTCAAAACACTTCTTGAAGTCTTTTCATCTGTTATTTTGCTGCACAGCTTAACAATAACAGGCAGAGATCCAACATTAAAAACATGCAATAATTGCATATTTCATAATTATGTGATTAAATACAATTGGGTTGGATTTTCGGTTTGTTGCCGCCTCTAGTTTCACCCCAGAAGGATGGAAATGTTGGCGGAAAGCACTTCCGGGCAGGCGGCCAGATTCCAGTGCTCTTCCGGGACATTCGATGGCAGGTTTGCGAGGGCGCAGGGCAGTGTCGCCCGGGAGAGGCGAGCCGGTGTGCAACGCCCCTGGATGCTACACCGTATCGATATTTGTTTTACGCCCGATCTGTAGCGTAGTGATAAAGGAGTGAAGGGTTATGGGGAATGGGCATGGAAGTGAAGTTGAGCCCAGGATCAGATCAGCGATGATCTTATTAAATGGCGGAGCAGGCTCCAGGGGCCAAATGGCCTACTCCTGCTCCTATTTCTTTTGTAGCGCGCCCTAGTGGGACTGCCTGGGAAAGCGGGTGGTCCGAGCTGTACCGGCCGCAGTGAGTGAAGTAATGTCTACCTGAGGTAAGTGTGATTGTTCTTTATTTTGTTTTTTTGTGATTTATGTTGATGTGGCATCAGTAATGTTTTTGGTGTAATTTTTGCCGTGGTTTTTTTTGCCACGGAAGCCGCTCTTAGAGCGCTCCGAGGCCGGCTGTTGAGCTCGGGATTTTCAGTTGCTCAGCCTGCCGAGCGCCCTAAAAGAGCGCTCCGCTCCACACTGCGGGAGCAGTTGGTGAATTTTGCGGCTGGAGACGCAAATCATTTCCAGGCGCAAAATTTACCGCTCTGCCTGAATTAACGCCGCAACAGAGGCGTGACCGAATTTCAACCCCAATTGTGTTTGAACACTTTAATTTATATTTACACCTGAAAACCTTAGCTTTTCTCAATAGACTGGGACTGAACATATTTTTTTTTCCCCCCCCACCCCCCGCAAACTATCATTCTGTCCACAGAAAGGAAAGTAGCAACTAGAGATAAATAAAAAACATTGGTTAGAGCATGGTTTAAATATACTCTGTAAATTTGAGGCCATCCAAAACTCTGCTGCCCATGTCCCAACTTATACCAAGTCCTGCTCACCCATCACCCCTGTGCGCGCTAACCTACATTGGCTCCCGGTCAAGCAACCGCTTGATTTTAAAATTCTCATCCTTGTTTTCAAATCCCTCCATGCCCTCACCCTTCCCTACCTTTGTAATCTCTCCAGATCCACAATTCTTCGACATATCTACGCTCCTCTAATTCTGGCCTCTTGAGCATCCTTGATTATAATCGCTCCACCATTGGTTGCCGTGCCGTGCCGAGCCTGGACCCTAAGCTCTGGAATTCCCTCCCTAAGCCTCTCCGCCTCTTTACCTCTCTTTCCTCCTTTGGGACGCTCATAAAACCTACCTCTTTGACCAAACCTTTGGTCACCTGCCCTTATATCTCCTTATGTGGCTCGGTGTCAAATTTTATTTTATAATGCTCCATAGAAGTGCCTTGGGTTGTTATATTATATTAAAAGCATTGTATAAATAAAAGTTGCTGTTGCTGTTGTTGTGTGTAGTCGGAGGGAGGCCAGATCGTTGGCGGAGGAAGGTCAGGAACGTCGCCAGAGGGAGGTCAGGAATGTCGCCGGAGGGAAGTCAGAAGGGTCGCCAGAGTGATGTCAGAAAGGTCGCTGGAGGGAGGCCAGAATGTCGCCGGAGTGAGGTCAGAATGTCGCCGGAGGGAAGCCAGACATGAGGGTGGAGAGAGAGGGTAGGGCCCAAACCTTTGGTCGGAGCTGGTTGAAGGCTCACTGGACGCTATCGGGGATCGAGTGGAGCAGCTGAGTCAGCCACATCCAGTGGTGGAGCGAAAGACTTGGTAGCAGGAAGGTCCAGGTGAAAAGTCTTGGCAGAAAGAAGGTCAATCTGGATGGTAAATCGAGCACTCATAGATGGAGGTAAGGAGCAGACATGGTTGGGGGATGGGCAGTGCGCTCAGGTAGCTGCCTCTGCAGCACGGATTTTAGGGGTAAGGAACACACTTTAGGGATAAGAAATGCACCCACGATTAGAGCCAGAAGAAGCTTAAACAGTGTGGGGTGGGTGAGGAGGGAGATTAGGGGAGAAAGATTGAAGGGTGGTAACGGAGAACAAAGGTCCTCCACCAACCTGACCCTGCCACACAACACTGCCCCACGATCATCAAAATCCACGGTGCAGCCTTGGACAACGTGGACCATTTTCCATACTTCTGGAGCCTACTATCAGCAAGGGCATACATCGATGACGAAGTCCAACACTGCCTTCAGTGCACCAGCGCAGCCTTCGGTCACCTGAAGAAGAGAGTGTTTGAAGATCAGGACCTCAAATCTGGCACCAAGCTTATGGTCTACAGGGCAGTAGTGATACCTGCCCTCCTATAAGGCTCAGAGATGTGGACTATATACAGCAGACATACGACCAGCACTGCCACCGCAAGATCCTGCAAATCCACTGGGAAGATAGACGCACCAACGTCAGCGTCCTCGTCCAGGCCAACATTCCGAGCATTGAAGCACTGACCACGCTCGACCAGCTCCGTTGGGCAGGCCACATCATCCACATGCCCGGCACGAGACTCCCAAAGCAAGCGCTCTACTCGGAACTCTGACTTGGCAAGTGAGCCCCAGGTGGGCAGAGGAAATATTTCAAGGACATCCTCAAAGCCTCCTTGATAAAGTGCAACATCCCCACTGGCACCGTGGAATCCTTGGTCCAAAGTGGAGGAAGAGCATCTGGGAGGGCACTGAGCACCTCGAGTCTTGTCGTCAAGAGCATGCAGAAACCAAGCGCAGACAGCGGAAGGTGCATGCGGCAAACCAGACTCTCCACCCACAATTTCCTTCAACCACTGTCTGCCCCACCTATGGCAGAGACTGTAATTCCCGCATTGGACTGTACAGCCACCTGAGAACTCACTTTTAGAGTGGAAGCAAGTCTTCCTCGATTTTAAGGGACTGCCTATGATGACTCTAGAATTTTTTGAGGACAAGGGAGAACCAGTGGATGCAGTGTATTCAAAAGGCTTTTGACAAGGTCCCACACGAGATCAGTGTGCAAAATTAAAGCACATGGTATTGGGGGTAATGTATTGACATGGATAGAGAACTGGTTGGCAGATAGGAAGCAGAGAGTAGGAATAAACAGGTCCTTTTCAGAATGGCAGGCAGTGACTCGTGGGTTACCACAAGGTTCAGTGCTGGGACCCCAGCTATTTACAATATACATTAATGATTTGGACGAAGGAATTGAGTGTAATATCTCCAAGTTTGCAGATGACACTAAGCTGGGTGTCAGTGTGAGCTGTGAGGAGGATGCTAAGAGGCTGCAGGGTGACTTGGACAGGTTAGGTGAGTGAGCAAATGCATGGCAGATGCAGTATAATGTGGATAAATGTGAGGTTATCCACTTTGATGGCAAAAACAGGAAGGCAGAATATTATCTGAATGGTGACAGATTAGGAAAAGGTGCAGAGAGCAAAATTCACCAGAATGCCCCCTGCGTTTGGGCTCATTCGAAACGAAATTTAATTTGGGACTATCTACCCAAAAGTTTGGAACTCTAAAGTGCTTATGGAAGAAACTACGAACTTTAATAGCGTTATGAACTTTGACAAGACAAATTCAAGCCTGTGGGTGGACCTAGGGATCAAAGGAAGCCCAATTGATTATTGGAACTGTCTGGGTATGAGGACGGAGGTAACCTGTCAGGAAGAATGAGTATTTGGAAATCTTCCTCCACAAGAGACATTACCATCACAGTATCACCCAGAGATAGCTCCCCATCAACATGGGTCTGGACAAACCATTTTCAGCATATACATCACAAAGAGGCCCAATCCAGCCTGTATGCGAAAGACTAAGCACAAAAGGACATTGCAATTACCAAACTAATACTTCCATCGGGAAACAGTTTTTCAAAGATCAACCCACCCAAGACATATCAACTTTAACGAGCCCGACAAAATATTACAAAGAAGACCCAATCCCGCCAAAATTGTACAAAGGATTGTGAACAGATTGGCCTGCAAAATTAGAACACTGAAATTGTATAACTGCCCCTGTTTTCAACAGAGGTTCGTGGGGGAGAGAGGTGGTCACTACTACCTCATCATGACAAGGAGGGAAACCAACATGACAGTTGTAAAACTAACTTCTCCAGCCTCGAAGTCTTGAAGTCATGAAGGAAGGAAGAACATCACCATCTACCATTAACTATCAAAAGGATTGGTAAGCATAAGTCCCTGCCCTTGAGTCGAACCTAGCTAGAATTAGGTATTGGAGGAGGGAGGTATAATTTTACTGCAACCCCCTTTGGGGGTAATGTACTGGCGTGGATAGAGAATTGGTTGGCAGGCAGGAAGCAGAGAGTAGGGATAAATGGGTCCTTTTCGGAATGGGAGGCAGTGACCAGTGGAGTTCCGCAGGGCTCAGTGCTGGGACCCCAGCTCTTCACAATATACATTAATGATTTGGATAAAGGAATTGAGTGTAATATCTCCAAGTTTGCAGATGACACTAAACTGGGTGGCGGTGTGAGCTGTGAGGAGGATGCTAAGAGGCTGCAAGGTGATTTGGACAGATTCGGTGAGTGGGCAAATGCATGGCAGATGCAGTATAATGTGGATAAATGTGAGGTTATCCACTTTGGTGACAGAATATTATCTGAATGTCGGCAGATTAGGAAAAGGGGAGGTGCAACGAGACCTGGGTGTCATGGTTCATCAGTCATTGAAAGTTGACATGCAGGTACAGCAGGCGGTGAAGAAGGCAAATGGCATGTTGGCCTTCATAGCTAGGGGATTTGAGTAGAGGAGCAGGGAGGTCTTACTGCAATTGTACAGGGCCTTGGTGAGGCCTCACCTGGAATACTGTGTTCAGTTGTGGTCTCCTAATCTGAGGAAGGACATTCTTGCTATTGAGGGAGTACAGCAAAGGTTCACCAGACTGATTCCAGGGATGGCTGGATTGACATATGAGGAGAGACTGGATCAACTGGGCCTGTATTCACTGGAGTTTAGAAGGATGAGAGGGGATCTCATAGAAACGTATAAGATTCTGACGGGATGGGTCAGGTTAGATGCGGGAAGAATGTTCCCGATGTTGGGGAGGTCCAGAACCAGGGGAGACAGTCTTAGGATAAGGGGTAGGCCATTCAGGACTGAGATGAGGAGAAACTTCTTCACTCAGCGAGTTGTTAACCTGTGGAATTCCCTGCCACAGAGAGTTGTTGATGCCAATTCATTGGATATATTCAAGAGGGAGTTAGATGTGGCCCTTGCGGCTAAAGGGATCAAGGGGTATGGAAAGAAAGCGGGAAAGGGGTACTGAGGTGAATGATCAGCCATGATCATATTGAATGGTGGTGCAGGCTCGAAGGGCCGAATGGCCTACGCCTGCACCTATTTTCTATGTTTCTATGTTTCTATGAATGTGTAGTGTATGGTATTTTATTAGAGTGATTATAAGTTTGACCTTGTACCTTTCCTTGTCTTATTCTTTATTAGAGTGATTGTAAGTTTGTTCGTATATTTTCTTACTCGAGTAATAAGCCCGTATTACTTTGACTGTAATAAAAACAAAGTTCTTTGCATCAAATCAGTGTCCTCTGCACTTTTGTCACCCCCCCCCACCCCCCCCAAATAAATCCAGAGTACAGAACCCAAGGGAGGGGGAGCGATTCGAAACGGCTCAAGTTGGTCAGAAGGGAACCTGACCCCTTCATCGAGACCACAAACCAACCTTACAAAATGGTGACCACGGCAGGACTCTGGTACACGGGGTGCGATGTAGAGAGTGCTGGTTTGGGGCAAAGAACCAAAATGGAAGAGAGGATTTCCTCCTATGTGTATAAGAAAGTGAATGTAACTAAGGAATGGGTGCTTAGTCTATTGCGCACTGAGCGTCCGGCTGACGCTGCAGCCCAGTGGACAGCAAGTAAAGGTCACAAAGAAGCAGTAGAGAAAGCAATCTGGTTGGTCTGGCTACAGCAACAGGTCCAACTGCTAGACAGAATGAATGAAACATTCCAGGCAGAGTTATGGGAATGCGCAGAGAGCTACCAGGAAAGGGTTATGTCAGAAGAAAGATTATCAGGAGAACTCCATAAGCTAAAAGAGGAATGGACCCAAATAATGGAAAGGTTTAAAAACAGTTAGGACTATTTTCAATGTCAGGTTACCGAGGCCAAAAGTAATGAAAAGTCACTGAGGGAGGAAAGCACTCGCCTCACCCTACAAGTAAAAGAGCTCCAGGAAAGATTAAAAGATGTGCAAGCAGTGTATAAAGTAGCTAGCACTAATGGGTTTGAATCGGGAGACCACGGTCCCTGCCAGCAACAAATTAAAAGTTTGAGCCTTGCTCTGTCCAAGGCAAAAGGCATGGTATACCTAATAAGCCCGGGTACACCCCAGGTAAACCTGGAAGAGAAGGAAGAAACTACCTGGCCACTACCTGTGGCACCGGTGACTATACCGGTTCAGCGGCAGGAGGGGCAAATCAGTTGCGGGGCGGACAGGAATAGTGAACCACCACCACCTGTAGCACCGAGTTTCAGCTCGGCTTGGCCGCAGGGAAGAGAGGGAGGCGAGCCAGAACAGGGAGAGCCAGAACCAGGGCCAATGTGCCCGGTCCGGCAACAGAAGTTTGGCCCGCCCACCAGTGCCGGGAATTCAGGGCCCCTGGAAAGTCAGTTAGTGATCCCCCACACTCCCCACCAGCTTAGGGCTATGATAAGCCACCTGGGAAAGCTAACTCCGAAGGGAGACCCCTCGGTTCACTTTGTGGAGATGCAACAGGCAGGGGATATTAATGGGTGCGATGATACAGAAATGGCAAAGATGCTTCTCCTATCTCTAGACAGCAAACTGTACCAGTCCCTCTCCACTGTGAGCAAAAGAGGACAGAAAACACTTGCTGCCGTCCAGAAAGGACATTTTAGAAGCTATGGGCTGCAATGACCCGAGTCCCTTCTCTAGAGTAGAGAAAACGGTGCAGCTCACAGCAGAAACACCACAGGCTTTCGCAGACCAACTGTGGCCGGTAATATGTCCTTACTATACAGTATAAATGCACACGAGGCCCATACTTGAGAGAAAGTCACTCTGTGACCAGTTACCTTTATTACCAAGACCTCAAGAGACAGACGGTGGGTGGAGCTGCCCCTTTTAGACCGGAAAGTCCAGGTTAGGAGTGTCTCTCACAAGTTCACCCCCTATGGTCAGTGTTCTCAAGGTGTACAACTTAGGTCAGCTTATACATGGGTTACAATGACAGTTGAATACATGATGTCACCTCCCCCCCAAAGTCTTAATGGGATCACAGGTTAAGTCTCTCTGGTGGTTTACGCTCCCTTGTAGAGCGCCTGAGTTGGGGCTCCGGTTGTTGGGCGCTGGCCTGAGTGTCTGCTGTTTGTGGTGCCTCAGGCCTGTCTGGACTGCCCACAGTGACTGGGCTCTCCTCCACTTGGTTCCGGTGTTCGGTCACCTGTGGTGGAGTAAACTCTACATCGTGTTCTTCCTCTGCTTCTTCTATGGGGTTGCTGAACCTCCTTTTAGTTTGATCTACGTGTTTGCGGCAGATTTGTCCATTGGTAAGTTTAACGACCAAAACCCTATTTCCCTCTTTGGCAATCACAGTGTCTGCAAGCCATTTGGGCCCTGCAGTGTAATTAAGGACAAAAGCAGGGTCATTGACATCAATACATCGCGCCCTCGCATTCCTGAACTGGTAGTCACATTGTGACTGACACCTGCTCCCAACAATTCCTTTCATAGTAGGGTGCATAAGGGATAACATGGTTTTGAGCGTCCTTTTCATTAGCAGCTCTGCGGGTGGCACCCCTGTGAGTGAGTGTGGTCGGGATCTATTGACCAACAGGAGGAGTGATAAGCGGCTTTGTATGGAACTCCCTTGGATTCTGAGCATCCCCTGTTCGATTATCTGCACTGTTCGTTTCGCCTGGCCGTTTGAGGCCGGCTTGAATGGTGCCGTTCTGACATGGTTGATTCCATTGCCTACCATGAGGTCCTGGAATTCAGTGCTTGTGAAGCACGGGCCATTGCCGTTGACCAAGACGTCCGGTAGACCATGAGCGGCAAACATTGCCCGTAGACATTCTACCATGGCAGAGGATGTGCTTGAATTTAAAATGGCACACTCAATCCATTTGGAGTAGGCATCTACTACAACCAAAAACATTTTTCCCATGAAAGGACCTGCATAGTCCACATGGATGCGTGATCATGGCTTGGCGGGCCAGGACCAGGGGCTAAGGGGGTCTTCCCTGGGTGCGTCACCCAGCTAAGCACACGTGTTGCACCTGCGAACACAAAGTTCCAGGTCAGCATCTATCCCTGGCCACCAAATATGTGACCTGGCAATTGCCTTCATCATGTCAATGCCCGGGTGCTCATTGTGAAGTTCTCTGATAAACACCTCTCTGCCCTTCTCGGGCATGACTACTCGGTTTCCCCACAGTAGGCAATCGGCCTGAATCGAGAGTTCATCCTTGTGCCTATGAAATGGTTTAAACTCCTCAGGGCATGCCCCGTACGTAGCTGCCCAGTCCCCATTCAGGACACATTTCTTAACTAAAGACAGTAGTGAGTCTTTATTTGTCCAAACTTTAATCTGACGGGCTGTCACAGGTGAGCCTTCGCTTTTGAAAGCTTCAACAGCCATGACCATCTCAGCATCATGCTCAGCTGCCCCCTCAGTGGTGGCTCGTGGTAGCCTGCTGAGTGCATCAGCACAGTTTTCAGTGCCCAGTTTGTGGCGAATTGTGTAGTCATAGGCGGCTAACCTAAGTGGCCACCTCTGTATGCGGGCCAATGCATTTGCATTTATGGCCTTGTTGTCGACCAAAAGGGCCATTAGGGGTTTGTGATCTGTCTCCAGCTCAAATTTCCTGCCAAACAGGTACTGTTTTTTTTTAATGCATATACACATGCAAGCGCTTCCTTTTCTACAATCCCGTAGCCCCTTTCTGCCTGGGACAGACTTCTGGAGGCATAAGCTACCGGCTGTAACTGACCATTGGCATTCACATGCTGCAACACACACCCGACTCCATAGGATGACGCATCACACGTTAAAACTAGTTTCTTACATGGGTCATATAACGTCAACAGTTTTTTGGAGCATAACAAATTGCATGCTCTATCAAAAGCCCTTTCATGGCTGTCCCCCGAGACCCAATCGCGACCTTTGCGTAGGAGCATGTGTAGCGGCTCTAACAGCGTGCTCAATTTGGGAAGAAAGTTACCAAAATAGTTCAGGAGCCCCAGGAACGAACGCAGCTCCGTCGTGTTACGGGGTCTGGGTGCTCTCTGGATCGCTTCCGTCTTGGATGCAGTAGGTTTGATCCGGTCTGCTGCTACCCTCCTCCACAGGAATTCTACCTCTGGAGCTAGGAAGACGCACTTCGCCTTTTTCAGTCGCAGCCCTACCCGGTCCAGTCTGCGTTGCACCTCCTCCAGGTTGTGGAGGTGTTCTTCAGTATCGCGACCCGTGATGAGGATGTCGTCTTGAAAAACCATCGTCCTTGGAATCGACTTGAGGAGGCTTTCCATATTTCGCTGCAAGATCGCGGCGGCCGAATGAATCCCGAACAGACATCTGTTGTACTTAAACAACCCCTTGTGTGTCGTGATGGTGGTCAGCTTCTTCGACTCACTCGCCAGCTCCTGGGTCATATAAGCTGAGGTCAGGTCCAATTCTGAAAAAAGTTTGCGACCGGATAGCGTCGCAAAGGGGTCCTCCACTCTTCAGTAGCAGGTACTGGTCTTGGAGTGACACCCGATTGATGGTGGCCTTGTAATCGCCACATATCCTGACCGACCCATCCGCCTTGAGCACCGGCACGATCGGGCTCGCCCAGTCACTGAATTTGATTGGCGAGATGATGCCTTCCCTCAGCAGGCGGTCCAATTCGCATTCTATCTTTTCCCACATCACGTACGGCACCGCTCTGGCCTTGTGGTGTACTGGCCTGGCATCCGGGTTTACGTGAATCACTTCCTTAGTTCCCATGAAAGTGCCGATGCTGGGTTGAAATAATGAATCAAATTTGTCCAGGGCCTGTGAGAATGACATTCACTCCAAAGAAGAAATTGCATTGACATCGCCCCATTTCCAATTCATGACAGCAAGCCAACTCCTCCCCAGTAGTACGAGACCGTCCCCCGGGACAATCCGGAGTGACAACCTGTTCTCCGAATCCTTGTGGGTCACGACTACCATGGTGCTGCCTAGCACCGGAATGATCTCCTTTGTATATGTCCGTAGCAGTGCGTCAATCGGCAATAATTTTGGCCTCCTGGCCTTGGACACCCACAACCTTTTGAACTGTTTGATACTCATCAGGGACTGTCAGGCCCCCGTGTCTAGCTCCATTAATACTGGGATGCCATTGAGGAGCACTTTCATCATTTTCGGTGGCTTGCTGGTATATGAGCTGTATATGTGCTCCACATGAACTCACTGAACTTCAGCTTCCAGCGATTTCCCCCAGTATTCATTTGGCCTCGTAGGGCTTACATCGGGCCCGTCCTCCTCGTACATCAACCTGGCTGCAGGCTTCCTGCACATACGCGCTAAGGGACCGCTGACGTTGCAGTTTCAGCAGGTATACTGCTGATACCTGCAAACTCTGGCTGGGTGTTTGCCTCCAAATCTCCAACATGAGCTGGAGGCCCCATTGTTGGAAACAAAAAGTCCATTACCAATCGATCGTCTCTGACTGTTTCTGTAACTGTCCTTAGCGTACCATTAACAGGTGTTGATGGCCCCATTACTGGCCGCATTGTCCATTGCGATGGCATGAATCGCCGTTCAGCTAGCCATTGTTTCTGTTGAATTCCCCCTCTGGGTTCGACTGCACGCTGGGGCATATCCGATTGCCCTTGTCTGCCTAGAGAATTGTGTGCCGCGTTCACAATGTTGACTCCCTGGTCGTTTGCCGCATTTGAGCCAAGATTTTTGCCATAAATAATTCTGGTCTCTTCCTCCCCTGAGATAAATGTCTGGGCTATCATAGCCGCCGCTTCCAAGGTCAAGTCTTTGGTCTCAATCAGTTTCCTGAAAACCCTAGCGTGCCCGATGCCCTCAATAAAAAAGTCTCACAGCATCTCTGCTCTGCATGCATCTGGGAACTTACATAGGCTCGCCAGTCGCCGGAGATCTGCCACGAAGTCTGGAACACTTTGCCCTTCTCTCCGCCGGTGCGTGTAAAACCGGTGTCTCACCATGTGCATGCTGCTCGCCGGTTTAAAGTGTCCCCCGATCAACTTATTGAGTTCTTCGAATGTCTTGACTGCCGGCTGCTCTGGCGCTAGAAGGTCCTTCATCAGGGAGTACGTTCTGGATCCACAAATCGTCAGGAGATGAGCCCTGCGTTTGTCGGCCGAATCCTGTCCCAACCATTCCTTAGTGACAAAACTTTGCTGTAGTCTCTCAATAAAGTCGTCCCAATCATCACCAACACAGTACCTCTCTTCTGTGCTGCTAGTGGCCATGTTCGCGTGGTTTAAATCTGAGTTTCTCGTCGCCAATAATATGTCCTTACTACACAGTATAAATGCACACGAGGCCCATACTTGAGAGAAGGTCACTCTGTGACCAGTTACCTTGATATCAAGACCTAAAGAGACAGACGGTGGGTGGAGCTTCCCCTTTTACACCGGAAAGTCCAGGTTAGGAGTGTCTCCCATAAGTTTGCCCCCTGTGGTCAGTGTTCTCAAGGTGTACAACTTAGGTCAGCTTATACATGGGTTACAATGACAGTTGAATACATGACAGCCGGTGTACAAAAGTGCCTGTAGTGGGGACATAGACAGGGATCACTTAAGCCCGGATGAATTAGCACACTGGCTCCGAAGCCTAGTAGCTAACAGTTTCCCCAGAATATAAACCAAGGCTGAGGCCTGGTTCGACCCCAGAGCTCCCCAAGCCACAGAACAGGGAATGCTTAGGCAGCTGACCCTAGCTTACAGAAACGGCAGAGGGACAGATGAACACCCACAAAAGGGAAGGGTTCACGAAATCCGACCTAACCAAGACAAGAGGGAATGGCGCCACGAGGGGGGCAACCCCTCCGATACAAACCGTACCTGCTTTGGGTGCGGAAAGAGTGGGCACTGGAAAAGGGATTGTAAAAATCCTTGGAAGAATAGCGCAGGAAAGAATTCTCCAGCCTCTGCCCAAAAGACCGAGACAGATAAGCCAGTCCCTCCCCACTCGTTTGATACCTTTTTTACTGCGCTCCGAGCCATGTTAGTTGGCTCTGGAAGGTAGCCACCGCACTGGTACCGAAATCCCATCTGCTACTTCCCAACCAAAACCGTGACTAGGACAGGCACAGCCTGGCCACCTGTGTGCCCTTGAGTATGATGCTTGGGGGAGACCGACTGTAGAGATGGAAGTGGAAAAGGTGAAAGGGACTTACCTGCTGGACACCGGTGCCTCAAGCAACCTTGTCTACGCAGCTAACCCCGCCACCTCACCTCTGTCTAACGGGGTCCCCTACAGCTTGGTGGGTTTCACAGGCACTGAACACACTGTCTCATTCTCCGTTCTGCTCTCCATTCATTTAGGTACGCTCCACACTAAGTGGACTTGTGTCCTGATGAAGTGGGAGCAGGAAGGGAGAGCGATCCTGGGGGCTGACTTCATCCTAGGCCACGGGATCCTAGTGGATTTAAGAAACCACTGTCTTTGGGGATCAGTCTGTAGGGCAGGAGAGTGAGGTGATGGTTATCCCGGGAAAACAGAGAAAAGGGATGGTGAGCACCATGAAACCAAAGGAGGGTTACGACCTTGAATCACTGGTCAGTAACACCCCTGTAGAATATCAAGAATATGTGAGGAAAAACCTTGCAGATTTTGACACTCACAAACACGACTGTGGGAGAATAAATGGGGTCGAGGTTAGCATAGATGGGGACCCCATGACCCGACCACAGAAACAGTACAACTTCCCCAGGGAGGCGGAGGCAGACATGGAAACAGCCTTGGGTTCGCTGGCTAAACATGGGGTATTGAGACCAATAGCTATCCATGTGAACTCTCCATTGTGGTCGGTTAAGAAACCGGACAACTCCTGGAGAGCCACGGTGGACTATCGAGTACTCAACCGTAACATCCCCGTCTGTGCACCCACCATTGCTGCTGTCGCCGACCTCATTGGGAGTATCCCAGCCTCCGCGACCACCTTCACGGTGCTGGATATTTCCAACGGGTTCTGGTCCATACCTTTAAGAAGGGAAGATCAGTACAAGTTTGCTTTTACCTTTAAGGGACAGTAATACACTTGGAACTGTTTCCCTCAGGGTTTCCACAACAGCCCCAGTATTTTCCATCAGTGTATGGCCAACTGTTTAAAGAGTTTCACCAGACCCCAGCAGCTTGTACAGTATGTGGGCGACCTGCTCCTGTTCACCGATGAGGAGGAGGAGCATGGCCCACTGCTGGCTGAGTTGCTGCAGTTGCTGAAAGAAGAAGGGTTTAAAGTAAACCCCAAGAAGGCACAGATCGGCCTGAAGGAAGTAAAATTCCTGGGACTGGCCGTGCGTGCTGGGGAAAGAGTCATAGACAAAGCTAGAAGGGAAGCAGTGCAGAAGTTACCAGCCCCCAACACAGTAACAGGAGTAAGATCTTTTCTAGGGCTAACCGGGTACTGCAGAGATTTCATTGAGGATTATGCAGCCACCGCAGCCCCTCTGCTCCGACTCCTATACAAGGGAGTCGAGTGGGAATGGGACAAAGATTGCAAAGCAGCATTTATCCAACTCAAAAAAGACCTGCAGACCGCGCCAGCTCTCGGAGCCATAGATGTGGGTAAAGAGTTTTTCCTGGAGGTAGCAGCCAGTGGGGACAGCCTGAGTGCAGTACTGCTCCAAGAGCGGCACGGCCGGCTGAGACCAGTGGTTTACTCCTCCAGGATACTCACGGATGTGGAGAAGGGATACTCCAACTGTGAGAGGCATCTCATAGCCACTCACTGGGCTGTGAAAAGATCACTGCTCTTCACAGGGGGTCCCCTATCACACTCCTTACCCACCATATGCCCACACAAATACTCCTGGACGGGAGAATCAAGGACGGGACAGTGAGCAGAAGCCGGACCCTGCTCCTCTCTCAAATGGACCTACGGGTAAAAGGTCTCGGCAAGCCAAAAGTCGCAGCCAACATGATTTATCCAGGGACAGCCCACCGGTGTTCCATAGAAGGGGTATGGGAAATTTAACATAGGTTTTCGGTCTGGGTTACACCCCACAGGCCGAGAGATCTATGTGGACGGTTCAAGCACAGTATCTGCGGGTGAACGACTCACAGGCTGCGGAATTTATGACCCCGAGGCAGGCATTGCCCTGGTGATTAAACTCCCCAGTACTATGAGCACCCAGCATGCTGAACTGTCTGCGGTGGTGTACATAGTCACACACCCCGAAGAATTCCCTACCCCATACACGACTTGCTCGGACAGTATGTTCACATGCAATTCATGTACAGAGTACCTGGCTATTTGGTCCCGCCGCAGATACACATCCGCAGATGGGAATACCACTGGCAATTAAGCCTCTACTGGAAAATATCATGAAAGCCGTAGGGGAGGAAGGGAATATTTACATACATAAGGTGAAGGCACATTCCACCACAGAACCCTGTAGCGAGGGAAACCAGCAGGCTGACAAGCAAGGTGTCCGCTTGGGCAAGCTCTGGGATCCGTACCCATCGCAGCAGTCAGGGGCAGGATAGAGATGGCAGGGAAGGCAGTGATAGCTTTACCCCCGGACCTAAAAATGGTCCAGACCCAAGACCCCGTCCTCAAAACTGTCCTGAACACGCTAGCTAAAGGGGAAAGGGTAGACGGCCCGTACGGCACCGCAGCAATTGCCATTAAAGAAGGCATGCTGTTCATGGGGGAGCAATGGGTAGTACCGCAACAACACCAGAGAGAATTCCTCCAGCTGGCCCATGAGGGTCCAGGAGCAGGACACCCCGGACCTGAGACCACTTGGCAACGAGTGGAACAGGCAGGGTGGTGGCCAGGACTCAGGGAAGACGTCCACGAGTTCTGCGCTAGCTGTCTGGTGTGCGCAGCCAACAACCCCGACCCCCAGAAAAGAAAGGTGTCTATGGGACATATCAGGACGGTAGAGAGACCCTGGCAGTCGATCCAAATCGATTACGTCGGGCCCCCAACACTGCCCAGGGAGGTTACAAGTACTGCCTATAGTCGTAGATGTATTCACCAAATGCGTGGAAGCCTTCCCATGCCGAACAGCCACTGCCCTGGGAACAGCTAGGATCCTGGTCAGAGAAGTGTTTTCTTGATGGGGACTACCACAATACGTGGAGTCCGACCAGGGGAGTCACTTCACCGGGCAGGTGATGCAGGAGACCCTTAAGGTACTCAACATCAAAGGGAAATGGCATGTCGACCACAACCCGCAGTCATCCGGGCCTGTGGAGCGTTTAAACCGCACTATAAAAGAAAGGCTGCGCAAAGAGACAGGAGACTCACCCAAAGGGTGGGTAGAGGTCCTACCACTAGTCCTCATGGGGATCTGGGCCAGCCAGTCAAAGAGCACGGGGTACTCCCCGTACGAGCTAATGATCGGCAGAGCCATGCGAACCCCCACCCATGTGTTAGCCCCGGTACTCATGGAAGGTCAGCTTAGGGAAGCGAACCGGGACAGCTTTGTCAGGAATCTGTTTGAACACCTTAAACAGATTCACTGGCAGGCTGCTAACAACATGGGAAAACAGCATCGGAGCAACCGCCTGCTGCTAGAACCCCGCAAGCACCACGAGTGGGAGATAGGGGACCAGGTTATGGTGAGAAACTACGCTAGAGCAGGGGTCTTTGAGGCACTGTACATGGGACCGTACCACATTGTCGACAAGGCAAGCCCCATGGTCTATGCCATAAAATTGCCCCGCCGAACAAAGTGGTTCCACATAAATCAGTGCAAACTTTTCAACCCAGGGGCAGCAGCTAAACGTAAGAGACAGCAGAAAACTGTAAACCGTGCTAAAGACAGGGACCCCCAGCCAACAACCCCTGACTGTGGAAATCCCACAGGGGACGTGGCAGACCCACAGACTGCACCTAGAGGGGCGGTGGACTGTGTTACCGGAGGAGCTGTCCGCCCCACTCATTTGGGACTTGGACGCACCCCCAGCAGCCGGAGCCATAAGAAGGACTCCCCGCACACCACGGCCAAAGACACCGTGGTCACCCGCGCTCCAATTTGAATGGTTCAGCCCCGGGAGAGGGACCAGCCGCAAAAGGGCACCTAAGGTCAGAGACCAGCCCACGAGCAGGGACACCCAGCCGGTAGCCTCGGGCAACAAGAGATAGCGGTGGAAAAGCCACCAAGTGGGCGTCCCCAGCCCGTAGCCCTCGAGCAGGCAGCCACCCCCAAAGGAGCGGTGTGCTGCAGCACCGGAGGGGACGTTCCCCCGATAGTGTGGGACTCAAACCCACGTCCGGTCAGGGTACTTAGGGTTAGACGGTGCAGACCGATCTATCACCTACCTCGCTGGACACCCAGCGGGAGAAGAAGGAAAAGAGAAGGCAAGAATTAACCTGGCCACCCGGAGACGGGTGGCAGATGTACATATATAGCGACGTGAATTTAAGGATGTTTAGCAATATGAATTTAAGTATGTTTAATGAATAAGTTTAGAATTGTGTAAGATTTATCTGTGCAATGATAAGTATATATGTATTACTTAACTGGGGTAAGGAAAAGAATCTACCTGTGCAGCTGTTAAAAGAAGTACAGTCTGGGTAATCCCCGGGAGTAAGAAGAATCTACCGATATGGCAATTAAGGAAGCACCGGTGAGATAACGAGCAGAACGACTGTGAGGTAAAGTTAAAAGCAATCAGTCCACAAGGAACTGAATAAGACAGCCAGTCAATTAAAGGACTCGGTCACCTTTGTCCAGCCTGAAAGCTTTCTCAGGGCTAGATAATCTGTTTTATGTGCCCCTACAGGAAAGAGGACAGCATGAGAAGGGTCCTGTTTCTGCTCGCCAAGATAAAGATGAGCAGCAGCGACCGAGGAGACGAGGAAGAATCCCTCATTTACGGGTGTTCAGGAGAAAGAGCACCGATCGTAACCGCCGGGGGTGGCCCCCGAAATGTGGAAGAACTCGCCGTTTACGCCCTCGAGGGAAGATGGCCAGGGTGGCTGGGATCTAATTCTACCCGCTACTCCAGCCAGGAAGGTTTTACCTATGGGGAGGCCTCACTTCCATGCCCCCGGATACGGATCATCGCTGCCCGAGTCAGTGTTACAGAGGGGAAACGTGTGTGTTTGACTTGCAAAGGGAACATTCCCCTGGGAAGATGATGGTGGCTCAGAAAACTCAGCAAGGACGCATGGGACCAGGAATCGGACTGGGAAAGACTTGGTAATGATACGTACCGCACCATCACGGGGACACGGGGAGGAGTAAAAGTGTGTTGGGACAAATGGTGGGAATCCGAACAAGGAATATATGTTTGCATGTGGGATCAGGGAGTATTTGTCCCGCAGGCATATCGATCGCCTTCGCCAGGCAAGATGAAGGGGAAGGGATGGGGTGGGATTCCAGCCTACACGGGTGCGTAGTCTCACACTCCCCACTCCCAATTAACACCACCGAACTAAGAGCACACATTAAGAAACCCCTGCCCACAACCCCGCCAATACGCACAGAAATAGAAAGGTGTCCTACCACCACCAAGGGACCTGGGAACAGATTAGTATTGGTACCGACCGAAAAGGTGTTATACCAGGGGGTACATTATGCAGTGGCTTCAGTAATATTAAACCTTACCGAGGTACACCTGCCTGCATGGTGTCCGAAGGAAACAGAGCTGCTATACCGGGCCCTACTTAGAGACATGTTCAAGAAATTTTATGAGTTAGACTTTGGAAATGTAGACAAAGCAGACTCATACACCGTAAACGCTAGGGACACCATGGGCTCGGGGAGACCTAGAAAGGTAATCATAAACGACGTTTTCACTACCTACAATACAGCATCCTCTATAATAAATAGCCTAGATGACATAGACCTGCAAACACAGATAAACGGTTTAAAGACCCAATTGAGAAAAATCTTGAAACAGGAGAATAGCGTAGTAAGATCAGAACTACACGAGGACCAGGCTATGACTGTCCATTTAAAAGAAATAGTGGCTGAGCTGGAAAAACATGCACAGACAGTGAATGCACTCATACGGGAGGATAGAAATGCTTTGGACTAGGCTGCACAGAACGAAGTGTGCGTTCTGTATGGGGCATGATTGTTGGGCGAAGGCCGCAACAACCTGGAGGATTTAAAAGAAGGTTTAGTCCCCTCTTGGATCAGGAACAAGCACCTCGCAGCTCTCCACCCGTACAGCAATTCACCAAGCCCGTGCCAGCTCCGCCTAGCCTCTGAAGCCTACCCTGTCCCAGTAGACTGTGGGAAATCTAACCACGCTATTATGGGGATAGTATTAAGGATGCCGGTCATGGGTGGGACAGCCCGACCCTCACCGGTATACCGGGTGGAGAACATTGGAGTTATTCAGGGAAGTGCACACATTCGTTTCGCAGTGGTCCCACCCTATGTCATAAAGTGGGAGCACGCTGTAATGGGTACTGATCTCTCCGGGTGCTGGAGCCGGGGTCCACAAGTAATACTGTGTCCCCAGTACTTGAGTGCCCATTCAAAGTCACAGTGTGGGTTTAAAGCTGCTGGCGCACAGCCTATTAACTGCACCATGGAGGTAATGGCGCAAGACCACGTCCCTCCACAGATAGCAAACATAGGAGGTGGGACATATTGTGTCACCACCAGTGCACCCCACTACCAACATGGACACTTCTGGTGTCCGATAAGTGACAGCAGTTTATGCTTCAAACCTGAGGCATCAGTTCAAGCAGCCCAGGAACGGATTGTCCCCATTCCTGAACCCTCCACTGTTCACCTCACTGTGAAGGAAAACATTACAAACCTGCAGGATTATGTTGTACATTTTGGCTATGCAATTTCCCCTCTACCCGAACATCTTACCGCTCTGCTAAAAGCTGTAATTATCTCACAAAAACACTTCCATATTCTGGAACAGAAAACCATTGAGATAGGGAAAAAGATTCTTGGGATCACCATTCCGCCTTAGTGAAACCTTTTCAGAAATATAGGGCCCAAGTTTCCACATGATTTGCACCTGATTTTTAGGAGCAACTGGTGGAGAATGGACTATTTTAGAAATCGCAATTCTCCACATTTTTTTTTCTGCAGTTCTAGTCAGGTAGAACAGTTCTACTTTGGAACAGAATTTTTTCTTCACTGACGCCTGATTTCAAAGTTTCCACAGTGAAAACGTACTCCAAACTAACTTAGAATGGAGCAAGTGAAAATTTTTGTCGAACTGAAAAAACCTGTTCTACACATTAAAAAATCAGGCGCAGGTTACAAATTAGGCGTCCGGAACGAGGTGGGGGGGGGGGGCGAAGGGAAGTCATTAAATTCTGCAATAAATCCTTATTTATACTTCTATAAATATTATACAAATAAATCCAAGCTGAATAAACATTTATAAGCAAAGAAAAGATTAAATAAACCATCTTCCTACCTATGTGAAAGTGCTTCAGTCAGCTCAGCGATGTGGCGTTGTTCCCGCGAACGGGAGGGAGGGAGGGAGGGAGGGACAGGCAGTAAGCAGGAAGCCTCAGTGCTGATGTGCTGATGGCAATGTGCTTTTATTAAAAAATGTTCAAAAATTAAACAGCTACAAAAAACTACAAAAATGACCGAGTGCCAATGTTTCCTTCACACTTCGCGTGCGCGAACGCTCCAACGTGCACGCGCAGCGTTGCCGGCAGGAAAAAAACTAATTTAAATAGTACCCGCCCCCTCCCACTTACAAAATCGGCGCGAGTGTAGGCTCCGCCCCCCTGGGCGCCGCGCCAAACAGACAAGGAGCTTCAGGGCGCTCCAGAATTGGGTGGTTTTTTTCCGGCGCCGTTTTAGGCGCGAAAAATGGGCGCCCAGCTCGGAGGGGCGCCCGTTTTTTATCGTGTGGAAACTTGGGCCCATAGAGTTCCCAGTCTGGATCTGGATCTCATCCCACACTTTAGTTATTTGTCAACTCGCGATTATACTTTACTTATGGTGTCTCACTTGCCGAGTGAAATGCAGAGACCGTCAGGTCAGGCAGCAAAGGGTGCTATACGCTCCTTGGCTGAACTTGGGAATCACGCAGGGAGGGGTGACACCATACTCCCATGTTTAATTTGTGTTTGATTTTACCTGCTGTAAACCGCAACATCGCGAGCGTTGTAAGAGTGTTACTTAAATGTTTTGACTATGTACCTTTATTTTACTGAACTTAAAACGTGTTTGACTATGGACCTTTTATGCAATTTGAGAATGTGTTACTATGTGTTTTTATTTTACTTCACTTGAAGTTGCATATGACTGTATCCGTCATTTTACTGTGAAAACCGAGTAAAAGAGGGACATCATACCCCCTTTATGCGAAAACCAAATTGCAATGACTGTATTCGCCTCTATATTACATTGCATTTCAACGGGGGATGCAGGGTAGTGTTTAGCTAGTATAAGTGCAGGGAAGGTTGACTCTTGGGAGCAGGAATTTTGCTTACCTTGATTGACACTCTAGGAGTGTAGCGTGTCAACAGAGGGGCCTGCAGAGAGCAACATTCACCAGAACCACCCCTGTGTTTAGGCTCATTTGAAAGGAAATTTAATTTGGGACTATCTACTGAAAAGTTTGGAACTCTAAAGTGATTATGGAAGAAACTACGAACTTTAATAGAGTTATGAACTTTGACAAGACAAATTCAAGCCTGTGGGCGGACCGAGGGTACAAAGGAAGCCCAATTGATTATTGGGACTGTCTGGGTGTGAGGACTGAGCTAACCTGTCGAGAAGAATGAGTATTTGGAAATCTTCCTCCACATGAGACATTACCATCACAGTATCACCCAAAGATAGCTCCCCATCAACATGGGTCTGGACAAACCATTTTCAGCATATACATCACAAAGAGGCCCAATCCAGCCTGTATGCGAAAGACTAAGCACAAAAGGACATTGCAATTACCAAACTAATACTTCCATCAGGAAACAGTTTTTCAAAGATCAACCCACCCAAGACATATCAACTTTAACGAGCCCGACAAAATATTACAAAGAAGAACCAATCCCGCCAAAATTATACAAACGATTGTGAACAGATTGGGCGGCAAGATTAGAACACTGAAATTGTATAACTGCCCCTGTTTTCAACAGAGGTTAGTGGGGGAGAGAGGTGGCCGCTACTATCTCAACAAGACAAGGAGAGAAACCAACGTGACAGTTGTAAAACTAACTTCTCCAGCCTCGAAGTCTTGAAGTCATGAAGGAAGGAAGAATATCACCATCTCCCATTAACTATCAAAAGGATTGGTAAGCATAAGTCCCTGCCCTTGAGTCGAACCTAGCTAAAATTAGGTATTGGAGGAGGGAGGTATAATTTTACTGCAATCCCCTTTGAATGTGTAGTGTATGGTACTTTATTAGAGTGATTATCAGTTTGACCTTGTTCCTTTCCTTGTATTGTTCTTTATTAGAGTGATTGTAAGTTTGGCCGTGTATATGCTTACTAGAGTAATAAGCCCGTATTACTTTGACTGTAATAAAAACAAAGTTCTTTGCATCAAACCAGTGTCCTCTGCACTTTTGTCACACCCCACAAATTAATCCAGAGTACAGAACCCAATGGAAGGGGAGCGAATCGAAATGGCTCAAGTTGGTCAGAAGGGAACCTGATCCCCTTCATAGAGACCACAAACACACCCCACCTCCCCTCCCCACTTACAAAGGGAAGGTGCAATGAGACCTGGGTGTCATTGAAAGTTTGCATGCAGGTACAGCAGGCAGTCAAGGAGGCAAACGGCATGTTGGCCTTCATAGCGAGGGGATTTGAGTATAGGAGCAGGGAGGTCTTACTACAGTTGTACAGGGCCTTGGTGAGGCCACACCTTGAATATTGTGCACAGTTTTGGTCTCCTAATCTGAGGAAGGACATTCTTGCTATTGAAGGAGTGCAGCGAAGGTTCACCAGATTGATTCCCGGGATGGCAGGACTGACATATGAAGAAAGACTGGATCAACTAGGCTGATATTCACTGGAATTTAGAAGAATGAGAGGGGATCCCATAGAAACATATAAAATTCTGACGGGATTGGACAGTGTAATGTCTGTAAGCTTGTAATGTTTTTAGCGCCACACTGTGGATGTGGACATATTGAGTACTGCAAGTGCAGGGCAAATAATAAACAGAACCAGGCAGATTTCCGGAGGCTTCCGAGAGAGCTGCCTGCCGTGTTAGGAGCTGTGTGTGCTGTGCTCTGCGAATATATCACATTTGGTGACGAGGATGGGATTTTTCGGATGATTTAAAGCTTAAATTTTGTTGGTAAAGGATTCAGCCAGCCAACAGAGAGACTTTGGCAGTTTCTGTCTTTGGAAAAAAACTACAAAATCCGAGGTAAAGTACAGCACACGGTGTGAACAGCTAGAGATTAAAATGGCAGGAGTAATTGGACATTTGGGGGAATATAGACGCGACCAGGAACGTTTTAAAGCGTATGTGGATTGTCTAGAAATGTATTTCACTGCAAATAACATAATTGAAGTTCCAGACAATGCAGTCCAGAACCGGGCTGTGTTGGAAAGTAAGAAAGCGATCTTCTTATCGGAGGCAGGTCCAGCATTATATGACAGTCTTGTAAATCTGCTTGTGCCTGCCGAGCTAAAGGACACAACGCTTAAAGAGATTTTAACGAAGCTGGAGCAGCACTACAACCCCAAACAGTTAGAAATTGCTGAAAGCTATTGTTTTGGGATTCGGAATCAAAAGGTTGCTGAAAGTATCAGTGATTACATCATAGCATTAGAAAAGCTATCGATGCACTGTAATTTTAGAAACTTTCAAAACCGAGCATTATGGGATCGTTTTGTTTGTGGGGTGAAAAATGATGTGATCAGAAGGAAGTTATTGACGATGGATGACTTGACTTTTGAGATTGCTTGTCAGAATGCGAGGTCGATGGGCATGGCCGAACAATATTCCCGAGACTTAATTAATAATTACGGCCGTCAGTCAACCGAGGTAAATCACCTGCAGGTTCAAAGTAAAAGACGGTGGGGGCCCAAAGTCTCAGAATCGAAGTCGTGCTATAGGTGCCTGGGACAGCACATTGCTCAAAGTTGTCCATACGTGAAGGCAGAATGTTTCTTCTGCAGAAAGACTGGGCATCTTGCGAAGGCATGCCGACTGAATGGTAAACCAGCTTTTAAAGCTATGAGTGCAGCGTTCAAAGCTATGAGTAGAAATCCCAAGAGACTTGATAGCATGGAAGAACAACAATAGGATGAGGAGATGTTTGAGTTACACGTCATCAGGAGCATGAGGTTAATGGACAGCGATTCGGAAAGCATCAAAATCCACATAAATGTTGCGGGATTCAAGATACCAGTGGAAATTGACACAGGTGCATTCGTGAGTGTAGTACCGGAGTCACTATACCGCGACAAATTGCGTGATTTTCAACTGGAGAAATCCAAGATAGAGCTGCGAGGCTACTCGGGAGAGAAAATTCCTGTAGCAGGTCATATCACCGTACCGGTGAAATATAAAGATCAATTTCAGAACTTGCCTCTAATAGTAGTGAAAGGAGACAAGCCTGCCTTACTAGGAAGAAATTGGTTGAGCTCACTGAAGCTGGATTGGAGTAAGATTTTTTGTGTGGAAGCGAGATTTTCATCAATGGATGAGGTTATCAAGAAGTATCCGAAGGTGTTCTGGGAATCGGGCAGTCTGATCCAAGGCTTCAAGGCAAATGTCAGGATACAGAAGGACGCTAGATTGGTTTACGACAAGCCACATTCCGTACCATATGCACTCAAGGAGAAAGTTGAGCAAAAACTCAAAAGACGAGAGACTCAGAACATTATTTGTAAGATAGATCGATGTAATTGGGCTACACCCATTGTTGTTGTACCTACGTCTGATGGTAAGATAAGATTGTGTGGTGATTATAAAGTAACCGTAAACCAGGTTCTAGAGGGTAATGTCCCCAATACATTGCCGACTATAGAAGATTTGTTCACAACACTGACAGGTGGTCAGATCTTCTCAAAACTGGATCTTACGAATGCCTACTTACAGTTTGAACTAGATGAGGAGTCCAAGTCATGTTTGACTATAAATACTCATCTCGGTCTACATCAATTTGGAATGTCTTCTGCCCCTGCCATATTCCAAGGGGTGATGAATCAGATTTTGCAAGGTATTGAAGGGGTAGTATGTTATTTGGATGACATACTAATTTCAGCACCAAATAGGCAAATTCATAACATATTGAATGAAGTCCTCAAACAGCTAGAGAAGCACAGAGTGTGAGTTATTTAAAAACTCAGTGGCGTACTTAGTGTACAGTGTAGACAAAGATGGTTTACATCCAACCATGGAAAAATTGGATGCGATCAGAAATGCACTCACTCCCAGGAATGTCACTGAACTTCCTTCATTCTTGGGTCTTTTGAACTATTCTGGGAAGTTCCTACCTAATTTGGCTACAGTATTACCATCCACTGAATGAACTTTTGAAAAAACAGGTCCATTGGAAGTGGTCAAAAGAATGCGATACAGCATTCAAGGAGTGTAAAAGCAAATTGGTAGAGAGCACCATGTTAGCTCACTATGACATATCTAAGAAGATTAAGCAAGTATGTGATGCCTCTCCGTATGGAGTTGGGGCAGTAATCTCTCATGTATTAAGTCGTGGGGAGGAGAAACCAATTGCTTTTGCTTCACGCACTCTCAGTGCCAGTGAGAGTAATTATGCGCAAATTGAAAGGGAAGCTTTGGCATTAATTTTTGGGGTCAAGAAGTTTCACAAATACTTGTATAGTCGTAAGTTTACCATCGTTACGGACCATAAGCCCCTAACAGCAATCCTCCATCCAAAGTCCCCAGTTCCAACATTAGCTGCAGCCCGAATGCAGAGATGGGCTTTGATTTTGTCAGCATACGCATATGATATTGAATACAGACGACCAGCTGATCACAGTAATGCTGATGCAATGTCTAGATTGCCTTCCCCATCACAAGTTACACCCAATAGGGAAGAAGTGTTTTATTCTTCATACATTGATGAACTGCGAGTCACAGCTGAAGAGATTGGTAGAGCAACCAAACGTGACCCAGTGATGTCAAAGGTGTATGATTATATTGCAAATGGATGGCCAAACCAGGTAACAGACAAAGATGCACATCCATTCTTCATTCGTAGGAATGAATTGTCAGGCGATAAAGATTGTATCATGTGGGGTGCAAGAGTGGTTATACCAAATAAATTCAGGTCCAAATTATTAGGAGACCTCCATGACCAGCACCTGGGAATGTGCTTGACCAAGAATTTTACATGGAGTTATTTATGGTGGCCAGGTCTTGATAAAGATATAGAGGACATTGTGAGTCAGTGTACGACATGTCAATCGGTAAGCAAGCAACCACCACCAGTACCATTACAGCCATGGAAATGGCCTCCCAGGGTGTGGCAAAGGCTACATATTGATTTTGCTGAGTTAGAAGGACAACAATTGTTCATTGTGATTGATAGCCATTTGAAGTGGATTGAGGTGTTTCCAATGTGGAAAATAGCAACAAGTAAAATGTTGGACATTTTACGAAAATTATTTTCTTCATTTGGCCTCCCTGAAAAATTGTTTCGGATAATGGACCACAATTTCGTTCAGAAGAATTTGCACATTTCACGAGCAAAAATGGTGTGAAACAAATCAAGGTTCCACCATACTATCCTGCTTTGAATGGTGCAGCAGAGCACACTGTACAAATTGTAAAACGTGCCTTCATAAAACAAATGTTAGATCCAAATTCAAGGAAACGACAGTTGTCATTGGATCACAAATTGGCTAATTTTTTGATTACATATCGAAATACTCCTCATACAACTACTGGTAGAACACCAGCAGAGTTGTTTCTCAAACGACAGTCACGAACCAGATTGTCCTTGTTAAAGCCAAATTTGGCACAGTCCGTAGAAGAGACACAATTAAGACAGAAAAAGAATCATGATAGAGATAGAGTAAAAGAGAGAAGTGTGAAATTAAACCAGAAGGTGAGAGTGAAGAACCATCACCATAAATGTTTAAAATGGTTACCAGGAAGAGTGGTGAAGATATGTGGTCCTCGCACATATTTGGTAAAGATGTTTGATAATGGACAGGTTAGGTTTGTTCATATTGATCATATTTTACTTACAGGCATGGAAGGAGTTGAAGGTGAGAATGATTCAATTATTTCTGACTCATCAGATAGTTTTGATACACCAGTAGCAAATCCTAAATCCAATGTACTGGAAACAAATCCAGGAGAGAATCAGAATGAAAGTCTGAGTCCGAGTCAGGAAAACAAAGAGCCTGAAGTTAGAGTGAATTCAAATGAAAATCAAGGAAATTCCGTGGAGGAAAACGTTCCTCAGGATGAGCCTAGAATGAGTGTGAAATCGACACCATGATTGAAAGGTTCTGTTCGAGAGCGAAGGTATCCTCTTCGCAACAAAAAACAAGTGGTAAAGTTAAATATGTAAATGTGGAAAAAAAATAAGTTTATATCCTGCGTTATGTATGAACATGAAAGTTATTGTATGATGTTTGTTATAATAACTTCTTCATTAGGAGGGAGAAGTGTAATGACGGTAAGCTTGTAATGTTTGTAGCCCCACACTGTAGATGTGGACGTATTGTGTACTGCAAGTGCGGGGTTAATAACAAACAGAACCAGGCAGATTTCCAGAGGCTTCCGAGAGAGCTGCCTGCCATGTTTGGAGCTGTGTGTGCTGTGCTCTGTGAATATATCACAGACAGGTTCGATGCAGGAAGAATGTTCCCGATGTTGGGGAAGTCCAGAACCAGGGGTCATGGTCTAAGGATTAGGGGAAAGCCATTTAGGACCTTGATGAGGAGAAACTTCTTCACTCAGAGAATTGTGAACCTGTGGAATTCTCTACCACAGAATGTTGTTGAGGCTAGTTCGTTAGATATATTCAAAAGGGAGTTAGATGTGGCTCTTACGGCTAAAGGGATCAAGAGGTATGGAGAGAAAGCAGGAATGGGGTACTGAAGTTGCATGATCAGTCATGATCATATTGAATGGTGTTGCAGGCTCGAAGGGCCGAATGGCCTACTCCTGCACCTATTTTCTATGTTTCTATGTATGTCGAGTTTCCCAACATAGAATCATCATAAAATCATAGAAATTTTCAGCACGGAAGGACGCCATTTCGGCCCATCCAGCCTCATCCCACTTTTCAGCTCTTGGTCTTTAGCCTTGCAGGTTACAGCACTTTAAGTGCAAATCCAAGTATGTTTTAAATGTGATGGGGTTTCTGCTTCTACCAACCTTTCAGGCAGTGAGTTCCAGACCCCCACCACCCTCTAGGTGAAGAAATGTCCCCTCAAATCCCCTCTAAATCTCCAACCAATTACGTTAAATCAATGCCCCCTGGTTATTGACCCATCTGCAAGGGAAATAGGTCCTTCCTATTCACTCTATCTAGGCCCCTCATAATTTTATACGCCTCAATAAGGTCTCCCCTCAACCTCCTCAGTTCCAAAGAAAACAAACCCAGCCTATCCAATCTTTCCTCATAGAAAAAGTTCTCCTGTCCTGGCAACATCCTCATAAATCTCCTCTGTATCCTCTCTCGTGCAATCACATCGTTCCTGTAATGTGGTGACCAGAAGTACATGCAGGACTCTAGCTGTGGCCTAACTCGTGGTTTATATAGTTCAAGCATAACCTCCCTGCTCTTGTATTCTATGCCTCGGCTAATAAAGGCAAGTATTCCGTATGGCTAGAGTCCTGCATGTACTTCTGGTCACCACATTACAGGAACGATGTGATTGCACGAGAGAGGGTACAGAGGAGATTTATGAGGATGTTGCCAGGACAGGAGAATTTTTTCTATGAGGAAAGATTGGATAGGCTGGGTTTGTTTTCTTTGGAACTGATGAGGGGATTAAATGTAGTATCTCCAAATTTGCGGATGACACTAAGTTGGGTGGCAGTGTGAGCTGCGAGGAGGATGCTGTGAGGCTGCAGAGCGACTTGGATAGGTTAGGTGAGTGGGCAAATGCATGGCAGATGAAGTATAATGTGGATAAATGTGAGGTTATCCACTTTGGTGGTAAAAACAGAGAGACAGACTATTATCTGAATGGTGACAGATTAGGAAAAGGGGAGGTGCAAAGAGACCTGGGTGTCATGGTACATCAGTCATTGAAGGTTGGCATGCAGGTGCAGCAGGCGGTTAAGAAAGCAAATGGCATGTTGGCCTTCATAGCAAGGGGATTTGAGTACAGGGGCAGGGAGGTGTTGCTACAGTTGTACAGGGCATTGTTGAGGCCACACCTGGAGTATTGTGTACAGTTTTGGTCTCCTAACCTGAGGAAGGACATTCTTGCTATTGAGGGAGTGCAGCGAAGGTTCACCAGACTGATTCCCGGGATGGCGGGACTGACCTATCAAGAAAGACTGGATCAACTGGGCTTGTATTCACTGGAGTTCAGAAGAATGAGAGGGGACCTCATAGAAACATATAAAATTCTGACGGGGTTAGACAGGTTAGATGCAGGAAGAATGTTCCCAATGTTGGGGAAGTCCAGAACCAGGGGTCACAGTCTAAGGATAAGGGGTAAGCCATTTAGGACCGAGATGCGGAGGAACTTCTTCACCCAGAGAGTGGTGAACCTGTGGAATTCTCTACCACAGAAAGTTGTTGAGGCCAATTCACTAAATATATTCAAAAAGGAGTTAGATGAGGTCCTTACTGCTAGGGGGATCAAGGGGTATGGCGAGAAAGCAGGAATGGGGTACTGAAGTTGAATGTTCAGCCATGAACTCATTGAATGGCGGTGCAGGCTAGAAGGGCAGAATGGCCTACTCCTGCACCTATTTTCTATGTTTCTATGTTTCTATGTTTCTATGTTAACCACCTTATCTACCTGGCCTGCTATCTTCAGGGATCTGTGGACATGCACTCCAAGGTCCCTTTGTTCCTCTACACCTCTCAGTGTCCTCCCATTTAATGTATATTCCCATCCTTGTTATCTCTCCCCAAATGCATTACCTCACATTTCTCTTGATTGAATTCCATTGGCCACTGTTCAGCCCACCTGACCAGTTCATTGACATCTTCCTGAAGTCTACAGCATTCTTCATCATTATCAATCACACAGCTGATTTTTAGTATAATCTACAAACTTCTTAATCACATCCCCTACATTCAAGTCTAAAATATTGATATGTAGAAAGGACATAAAAGTCATAGACAGCCTACAGTATAGATCCAGCAGGATGTTGCTATGATCTGCATTTAACCCTAACTCTAACTCTAAATATAGTTCTGAGGAGAGAAGTAAAATACTGGGCCTATATCCATTCAAGCAGAGACATCCAAAAGGGGATTTAATAGTGATTATTAAAATAATGAAGAGTTTTGAAAGAATGATTAGGGAAAGATTATTTTCTGTGGTTGGGAAGTCAGTGACAAGGAGTCATCAATATAAAATTGTCATTGAGAGTGGAGAGAAAGGTAAGGGAGAATTTCTTTCTGTAAGTCTCGATTTCAACCAAATCTGTCTACAACAACAACACCTTGGGGGAGAAATTCATTACTGGTCCGTTTGGGGGTGGTAACATTTGAGATGCAGGAAACTTAGCGGCAAGAGCTAATGTTTCCCCCCCTCTCAAAATATTTGAGTTACCACCCCCGGAAGGAAGTGGAGCGCTAAATCAAGCGGTCCACTTCCTTTCTGGGGTGCTAATGGGGTGGACGCCTCAGCAGCGCTGCACACTGGGCCATGCAGCGTTGTTGCGTACAAAGGGCCCTTCCCTTCCTTAAATGAAAGGACCCACGTTGCAGGCTCTGCAAATTAAAGAGGACCTACCTGGACTACTGTGAAATATTCTTTATGACATCACAAACACACACATATACATCATGTGACCTTGTCACGTGATCCTTTTATTATATACATCAGCAGTTGCATTACCACAGTATTCAACTAGGGGGGGGGGCTCTATATTACACTTCCCCCTCCTTAATGAAGAAGTAATCATAAAATAATCATCATACATAACATGCATGCTTATACACAACAAATGATATGAACTTATTTTGCCATATTTACAAATTTAACTCAACGACTGGTTTTCTGCTTCGAAGAGGATACCTTCATTCTCGAACAGAACTTCCCAAACTTGATGTCATACTTGGACTCATTCTAGGCTGAGCCTGAGGAAAGTTTTTCTCTAAGGGCAACCCTCGATCTACATTTTGACTCTCTACATCTTCAGATTGTATGTCTGCGTGACTCGAACTCAGACTTAAATTCTGACTTGTTCTGAGTACATCTGATGTAGGATTTGATACTGGAACTCTAACTGTAACAAGACTATCGGACTCATCAGAAATAATCAAACCATTCCAACTTTCAACTCCTTCCACTTCTGTAGGTCAAATATGATCAATGTGAACAAACCTAACCTTTGCATGATCAAACATCTTGACCAAATAAGTGTGAGGACCACATATCTTCTGGTACCCACTTTAATCATTTAAGGTAATGGTTCTTCACTCTCACCTTCTGATTCAATTTCACACTTCGCTCTCTTACTCTACCTCTATCATGATTCTCTTTCTGACTTAATTGTTTCTCTTCTACTGACTGTGCCAAGTTTGGCTTTATCAACGAGAACCTGGTTCATGGCTGTCATTTGAGAAACAACTCTGCTGGTGTTCTATCAGTAGTTGTGTGAGTAGTATTACAATAAGTAATTAGAAAATTTGCTAATTTGTGGTCCAACGGCAACTGCCATTTCTTTGGATTTGGATTCAACATTTGCTTGATGATGGCACATTTTACAATTTGTACTGTGCGCTCTGCTGCACCATTTGAAGCAGGTTGGTACGGTGGAATTTTGATATGTTTCAAACATTCTGCTCCTGAACTGTGCAAATTCTTCTGAACAAAATTGCGGCCCATTATCAGACACAATTTCTTATGGGAGGCCATATGCAGAAACAATCTTCGCAAATTGTCTTGTTTTTTACTTGTTATTATTTTCTGCAGCGGAAACACCTTTACCAACTTTGAATGGCTATCAATGACAATGAACAATTGTTGTCCTTATAGCTCAGCAAAATCTATATGTAACCTTTGGTATACCCTGGGAGGCCATTTCCATGGCTGTAATAGTAATAGTGTAATAGTGGTTTCTGGTGTGCCGATTGACATGTTGTACACTGACTAATGAAGTACTCTTATATCTTTATCAAGCACATTCCCAGGTGCTGGTCATGAAGATCCCCTAACAATTTGGACCAGAAATTATTCGGAATAACTACTCTTGCACCTCACATGATACAATCTTTATCCACTGATAATTCATTCTTACGAACGAATTATGAATGAATGTCTTCCTCTGATACCTGGTTTGGCCACCCATTTTCTATGTAATCATACACTTTTGACAAAGGTGGGTCATGTTAGGTTGCTCTACCAGTCTCGTCAGCTGTGACTGGCAGTTCATCAATGTATGAAAAATAGAGCACTTCTTCCCTATTGAGTGTAACGTGATGGGGATGGTAACCTGGACATAGTAAGAGCATTACTGTGATCGACCTTTGAGATAATGTTCTCAGTTTCTAGTCTTTTGAGTTCTTGCTCAACTTTCTCCTTGAGTGCATATGGTACAGGACGTGGCTTGTAGTAAACTGGTCTAGCGTCCTCTGTACTCTGACACTCACCTTGAAGCTTTGGTTCGGACTACCTGTTTCATGGAACACCTTCGATGCTGCTTGATGACATCATCCTTCAATGCAAATTTTGTTTCAACACGACAAATCTCATTCCAATCCAGCTTCAGTGATCCCAACCAATTTCTACCTATTAAGGCAGGCTTGTCTCCTGCCATACTAAGAGAGGCAAGCTCTGAAACTGATCCTTGTATTTCACCAGTACCATGATACGTCCTACCTCAGGGATTTGCTCTCCGGAGTAGCATCACAGCTCTATCTTCGACTTTTCCAGTCGAAAATCACTCAAATTGTTGAGATATAGTGATTCCGGTATTACGCTCATGGATGCACCGGTGTCGATTTGCATGGGTATCCTGGTTCCTGCAATGTCTACTTGGATGACGATACTTTGCGAATTGTTGTTAGATAACCTCGTGCTCCTGATGGTCTGTACCTCCAGAACCTTCTCACCCTGTTGCTTCTCTTCAATGCTATGTAGTCTCTAGCGATTGTTACTTCTAGCATTGAATTTCGGTGTACTCTTCAGTCGACATGTCTTTGCAAGGTGCCCAGATTTCTTGCAGCAGAAACACTCTGCCTTCACATATGAACAGCTTTGAGCAATGTGTTGTCCCAGGCACCGATAGCACGATTGCAATTTACTGTTACCTTGGCCAGTTGTTGAGGCCTTGGGGGCCAGCTGCCTTTTACTCTTAACCTGCAGGCAATTCACCTCGGTTGTCTGATGACTGGAAATGGTGCAAAATTCTCGGGAGTATTAGTCGGCCATATCCATCGACATAGCAGTCTGACACGCTAAATCAAAGGTCAAGTTAGCGGTTGTCAACAATTTTCTTCTGATTGCTTCATTTTTCAGCCCACAAACAAAGCGCTCACGCAATGCATGGTCCTGAAAGTTTCCGAAATGACAGTGAATGGATTGCTTTTTTTAAAGCTACAATGTACTCACTGATACTCTCATCGTGTAATTGATCACCTGTTCCAAAATGATAAGTTGCAGCAATTTCCAGGGGCTCAGGACTGTAGTGCTGTTCTAACTCTCTGACAGTGGCGTGTCCTTTGGCTTGACGGGAACAAGCACATTTTTCAGGGTTTCATACACCGTGGGGCCTGCTTCAGTCCGGAAAATAGTCCACCTTCTTTCTAACACGGTTATGGTTTTCATCATCGGGGATTTCGACAATACTCTTTGTGGTGAAAAACATTTCTAGCCAGTCCAAATATATTCCAAAGGTCTCTCGGTCATGATGGAACTCACCCAAGCACCCTGTTATTCCCATTGGCGCAGCCATCTGGACTCTTCAGTTCAGTCAAGTGTGCTTGTAATTTACCTTGGATTTTTAGCTGTGCTGCAAAACAAGGAACCTCTCAAAGTCGCTCTGTTGGTTGGCAGGATCATTCACCAACAAAAATTTCAGCTAGGGAATCCGATTATCTCATCCTTGTCACCAAGGTGATATATTCTTTACAACATCACAAACACACACATACATAAGATGGCTCTACAGGAACTTGTCATATGACATTGTCACATGATCATTTTATTATATACATCAGCCATTGCATTACCACAGTAGTCCACTAGTTGGAGTAATAGTCCACTAGGCGGGCTCTATATTACAACCACCAAGGGAGCAATGAGCCTGGCACTGAAGTAGAGTGCCGTGCTGAGCAATCTCAGCCAGGACCCTGTGAACAAAATGGAGCAGCACCACAAAACCAAGGTATGTTTTATTTTTTACTTACCTTGGCCACCTCGCTTTAGTTACTGCCCTGGTAGCGGCCGGCTGCCCGATGTGCGCCTCCTGAAGCTGCCGTTGTTTTCGCCCAGCGCTGCTGCAGGGGGTGAAACTTAATTTTGGGGCCGGGGCGCTGATGGGGTGATGCAGGGATCGGGGTTCAAAGCTGTAGTGCTGTTGCCAAACTCCCAGGAGTCTTTGTCAGTGGCGCGCTCGGTTGGTAATACATTTGCACCCCGTGTTAGCACCCCCGCCGGAGGTGCTAACACGAGGTGCAAATGCATTGCATTTCTCCCCCCCCCCGCTTATATTTATAGAGTGCCTTTAACGTAATAAAATGTCCCAAGGCGCTTCACAGGAGTGTTATCAAAAAAAAAATTTGACCGAGCCATATAAGGAGTTGTTATGGAAGATGACCAAAAGCATTGTCGAAGAGGTAAGATTTTAAAGAGTGTATTAAAGGAGGAAAGGGAAGTGGAGAGGCAGAGAGATTTAGGATGGGAATTCCAGAGCTTAGGGTGCAGGCGGCAGAAAGTACGTCCGCGATTAAAATCTGGGATGTTCAAGAGGCCAGAATTAGAGGACTTGTGGGGCTGGAGAAGAATACAGAAATAGGGAGAGATGAGGCAATGGAGGGATTTGAAAACAAGGATGAACATTTTAAAATCAAGGCATTGCTTAACCGGGAGCCAATGTCGGTCAGCGAGCACAGGGGTGATGGGTGAGCGGGACTTGTTGCGAATTAGCACACAGATGGCTGTGTTTTGGTTGACCTCAAGTTTAGGGAGGGTAGAACTATGCAGGCTGGCCAGGAATGTATTGGAAAAGTCAAGTCTAAAGATGGCATGGATGAAGGTTTTGGCCGCAGATAATTTAAGGTAAAGGCGGAGACCGGAATGTGTCAAGTTTGTGTCAGACGCCCATTTAGCATGAGTTGACTTTCCATTGTCTTCAGTAAAATCAGATATGGGGTAAAACGATCGTATGACACAAATCCGCCCTGTTCCTGGTTTGCGGATTAGGTTAAAATCGAGGCTATGGAACAAGGATTGCTTTGCCACAGGGAGTAGCTGATATAAGGCCCATTGATGCGTCAAGGGAGAATTGGATAAACACTTGAAACAGAATGATACAAGGCTATGAGGAGAAGCAATGCACTGTGATTATTTAGATTTTAGAATCAAAAACACAGGGGATGAAATTTCCATGTTGTGTGCCTCCCGTTAGCACCTCTGGGGGGCGCGAATGGCCTGTTTTTGCCTTGGGTGAGGGCGCTATCATGGGAGTTAGCAAAGGCGCTGCCATGGTAGCACCATGCACTGCTTATATTGCCCCGGGCTGCTGTGCAACCGGCGATGACGTCATCGTCTCTTGAAAAAAGAAGGCTGAGGGCTGAACTAATAGAGGGTGCAGAGAAGATTCACAAGGATGATACCTGAAATGCGAGGGTACACATATCATGAATGGATGAACAGGCTGGGTCTCTTTTCTCTGGAAAAAAGAAGGCCGAGCGGTGATCTAATAGAGATCGTTAAAATGATGAAAGGCTTTGATAGATTGGATACAAAGAGAATGTTTCCACTTGTATGGAAGAGCACAACTTGAGGCCATCACTATAAGATAGTCACCAAGAAATCCAATAGATAATTCAGGACAATTCTTTACATAAAGAGTGGTGAGGATGTGGAACTCACTACCAAAGGTTGAAGCCAATGGTATAGATGCATTTAAGGGGAGGCTAGACAAGCATATGAGGGAGAAGGGAATAGAGGGCTATGTGGATAGAGTTAGACAAGGACAGATGGGAGGAGGCTCGAGTGGAGCATAAACACTGACATGGAATGATTGGGCCAAATGGCCTGTTTTTGTGTTGTATATCCTATGTAATCCTCTGTAATTGTATGTATTTTTGAATTGCTCTAGCACATGGTTGCCCAATGGAAAGTGATAACTCAACGCAGGTTTTAACCACATGCACTGAATTTAGTAGAAATGCTGCAGGTAAATATACTTCACATGAGTATTTACTTAAGAAACATCTACTACCATTCAATATCAATCTCATTGAAACATATAAAATTCTTACTCATTGAAACATATAAAAGTCTTACAGGGCTTGACAGGGTAGATGCAGGGAGGATGTTTCCCCTGGCTGGGGGAGAGGGGTGGGGGGTCACAGTCTCAGAATAAGGTGTCAGCCATTTAGGACTGATATGAGGAGAAATTTATTTATTTAGAAGGTGGTGAATCTTTGGAATTTTCTACGCAAGAGGGTTGTGGAGGCTCAGTCATTGAGTATATTCAAGGCAGAGGTCGATAGAATTTTGGATATTAAGGGAGTCAAGGGATATGGAGATTCGGAAAAATGCAGAAAAGTGGAGTTGAGGTCGAAGATCAGCCATGATCTGATTGAATGGCAGAGCAGGCTGAAAGGGCTGAATGGCCTACTCCTGCTCCTATTTCTTACGCTCTCATGTTCTTAATAGTCAAATAGTTAAAGTATTCAAAGTGATCAAAGGAAGAACTCACACCCTCTGCATTTCATCTTACCATTTTACCCATAAACACTCAAGGTTAAAGTTCACACATGCTGTGTGACTATGAAGATCACATGCCCAAAGACGGTGTGCATCACTCAATTTTTATTGATCAATCAGAAATGCAATTAACCACATCTGGATTCTCAATTAGCCACATGTGCCTGGTTGATAACTCCTTGGGCAGGACTGCACTATCAAAGATACGGAACAGACACATTGGGCTGAATGACTTCATTCTGTGCTGATAACTTTTATGGTTCAGCAATTATGTCTGTGGTATGTCTCAGTCTGAATATTTGCAGGGTGAGGCATTTACCAGGATAGTGGTATGGTAGCATAGTGGTTATGTTATTGGACTAGTAATCCAGAGTCCTGGACTAATGATCCAGGGACATGAGTTCCTCACCATAGCAGCTGGGGAATGTAAATTAAATTCATTAAATAAATCTGGAATAAAAACGGTAGTATCAGTAATGGTGACCATGATACCGTGACAACGTTATAGTATTAGAAACATAGAAACATAGAAATTAGGTGCAGCAGTAGGCCATTCGGCCCTTCGAACCTGCACCACCATTCAATATGATCATGGCTGATCATTCAACTTCAGTATCCCATTCCCGCTTTCTCTCCATACCCCTTGATCCCTTTAGCCGTAAGGGTCACATCTAACTCCCTTTGAATATATCTAACGAACTGGCCTCAACAACTTTCTGTAGTAGAGAATTCCACAGGTTCACAATTCTCCAAGTAAGAAGTTTCTCCTCATCTCGGTCCAAAACGACTTACCCCTTATCCTTAGACTGTGACCGCTGGTTCTGGACTTCCCCAACAACGGGAACATTCTTCCTGCATCTAACCTGTCCAATCCCATGAGAATTTTATATGTTTCTATGAGATCCTCTCTCATCCTTCTAAACTCCAGTGAATATAGGCCCAGTCGATCCAGTCTCTCCTCATTAGTCAGTCCAGCCATCCCAAGAATCAGTCTGGTGAACCTTTGCTGCACTCTCTCAATAGCAAGAACGTCCTTCCTCAGGTTAGGAGACCAAAACTGAACACAATATTCCAATTGAGGCCTCACTAACGCCCTGTACAACTGCAGTAAGACCTCCCTACACCTATACTCAAATCCCCTAGCTATGAAGGCCAACATACCATTTGCCTTCTACCAGGTACATCCTCAAAAAATTCTAGAAGATTTGTCAAGCATAATTTCCCTTTCAAAATCCATGCTGATTGGACCGATCCTGTCACTGCTTTCCAAATGCGCTGCTATTCCGTCTTTAATAATTGATTCCAACATTTTCCCCATTACCGATGTCAGACTAACTGGTCTATAATTCCCTGTTTTCTCTCTGCCTCCTTTTTTAAAAATTGGGTATACATTAGCTACACTCAAATCCATAGGAACTGATTCAGAGTCTATAGAATGTTAGAACATGACCACCAATGCATCCACTATTTCATACTTCCTTAAGTACTCTGGGATGTAGACTATCAGGCCCTGGGGATTTATCAGCCTTCAATCCCATCAATTTCCCTAACACAATTAACTGACTAATAAGGATTTCCTTCAGTTCCTCCTTCTCGCTAGACCCTCGGACCCCGCGTATTTCTGGAAGGTTATTTGTGTCTTCCTCAGTGAAGACAGAACCAAAGTATTTGTTCAATTGGTCTGCCATTTCTTTGTTCTACATTATAAATTCACCTGATTCTGACTGCAAGAGACCTACATTTGTCTTCACCAATCGTTTTCTCTTCACATATCGATAGAAGCTTTTGCAGTCAGTTTTTATGTTCCCTGCAGGCTTACTCTCATACTCTATTTTCCCCCTCCGAATTAAACTCTTTGTCCTCCTCTGCTAAATTCTAAATTTCTCCCAGTCCTCAGGTTTGTTGCTTTTTCTGGCCAATTTATATGCCTCTTCCTTGGATTTAACACTATCCCTAATTTCCCTTGATAGCCACGGTTGAGCCACCTTCCCCGTTTTATTTTTACACCAGACAGGGATGTAAAATTGTTGAAGTTCATCAACGCTTTTAGCATCATTTGCCAGTCTATCCTAGCCAATTCACGTCTCATACCATCGAAGTTACCTTTCTTTAAGTTCTTAATTATCTGTGTCACTCTCCATCTTAATGAAGACTTCTACCATATTATGGTCACTTTTCCCCAAGGAGCCTCGCATAACAAGATTGCCAATTAACCCTCTCTCATTACAGAAGATCCAGTCTAGGATGGCCTGCTCTCTGAGAAAACTATCCCTTATACACTCCAGGAAATCTTCCTCCACTGTATTGCTATCAGTTTGGTTAGCCCAATCGATATGTAGATTAAAGTCACCCATGATGACTGCTGTACCCTTATTGCACATATTGTGTTCCTAACACAGATGAGGCTGCTCACAGGGAGGTTAAAGTAACAGTGACCTCAGTCTTTAATAAGACACCCCAGAGTGAGGAACAGGCCTTAGGGGCCGGCTTATATACAGTGCTCCCAAGGGATACTGGGATCCCTTGGGACTTCAGGGGATGAGCTCCCTGGTGGCGGAACATGGGAGTGCATGCTTTACAGATACACAACATCACGCATCTTTAATTTCCTGTTTGATGCCATCCCCAACCTCACTACCACTGTTTGGTGGTCTGTACACAACTCCCGGTAGCGTTTTCTGGCCTTTGATGTTCCACAGCTCTACCCATACAAATTCCACATCATCCAAGCTAATGTCCTTCCTCACTATTGCGTTAATCTCCTCTTTTACCAGCCACGCTATCCCACCTCCTTTTAAGGATGGAAATCTACTGTCCTTACCCAGTCTGGCCTATATGCGACTCCAGATTCACAGCAATGTGATTGACTCTTCACTGTTCTGTGAAATGGCTGAGCAAGCCAGTACATTTGTATCAAACTACTACAAGAAATTATAATAAGACCTTCACAACAAGAATTGCAGCAGTTCAAGAAAGCTGCTTAATACCAGCTTCTCAAGAGCAATTACAGATGGGCAATCAATGCCGACATTACCAGTGACACCCACATCCCGCGAATAAAATTTTTTAAAAGGTACTTTCGTGTAAAGTTTGACATTGAAACTATGATCATTGGCTGAATTTGTACTTCAGAGAAAACTAACTCAGCGAGAGAAAGAGAAAAATGGAATGCTTACAGCAAATGTTTTCTTTTTGTTTATAGTGAGAACTCAAAAGCAATTATTGTTCATAAAATGTGCTTATTTTTTATCACTCCAAAATTTTGAATTATGTTCAATAAAATATCTCTACAAACATTAAATGTAGTGTTTTGTTATTGGTTCCTGGAAAGATATCTGTGTCTGTCTCTCTGACTTTCTGTCGGTGTCTCTCCCTCAATCTCTTTCAGTCTCTCATATCATTCTTTCTCCATCTGTCTCTCCTTCAAATGGACAGGATGGGCTCGGAAAGGTCATGAGGGGAGATCGGAGAGAAACTGAAGAAAAGGGCTCGGGCAGGGGGTTCCTTAGAGGAAGTTTGACCCGGTGAGCTAGGGGATGGTAGGGAAGCGGCAGAGGCAGCCAAACGGATGGTCTCAATCTTAGAGACAAAGAAGTCCATGAGCTCCTCACAATTATTGTCGGAGGTAAGGGTGGAGACTGGGGAGAGGGGTTTAAAAAGACGGTTAGCAGTGGAGAATAGAAGCCGGGGTTTATCCTTACATTCCAGAATGATTCTGGAATAGTGAGCGATTTTGGCAGACGAGAACAGAACCCAATAGTGCATTATGTATTCCAGCCAGATCTGGCGGTGAATGGCTAAACCTGTTGTCCGCCATATCTGTTCAAGTCTACATCCCTTGGACTTAAGGGAGCGAAGATCGGTGCTGCACCAGTGGGAATGGTCAGTGTGAAAGAGAGGAATTGTTTTAACAGGGACTAAGACAACAAAGGTGGTGGTGAGGGTGTGATTGAGCAGATCGGTAGCTGCAGAGATGTCATGGTGAATGGAGGGACAAAGGGTGGACAGTTGGGTGTTGATAAGTGCAGTTGTAAGAGAGTAGGGAGAGTGTTTTTTTCTGGGGCGGACACAGAAGGAGGTCGGGTTGTGGTGGTGGGGGGAGGGCGATGTAGGTGGAGAACAATATGAGGAAATGTTCAGAGATGGCCTAATCTCGTATATCCACAACTATCTGACTCAGAGAAAAGGGTGTTACAACTAAGCATGTATACATGTATCTCTCTCAGCTTAATACATTTTCTGAACTTTGTAGAGTAATTATAATGTTAAAATCAACTAGAATCCACATCAGGTATATAATGGGCTAGAAATTCCATTTTGGCCAAAAATACCTCCATGATTCCGAGGCCTAACATTCGGGAAAAAATGCTCCCAGCGGTAAAAATCAGCGTTGCACGAGGATTAATGGCGCAAACCACAAATTTTCTGCAATTTTTCTCCAACGCTGACACCGCTGTGAGTTGGGCCTAGGGAGAGGGCAAAACATCGCCCAAAAAATTGTAGAAAACAAAAAATAAAAAATCACAAAACATTCACAAGACACTTAACGAGCGAATCGCTGCAAAAGAATTAAAAAATAAAAACTTTAACTTACCTTTTTTGCAGGTCTTCATACCTACCGCTGTTCCAAGGGCTGCAACGCAGGTTTTTCCTGGGCTTTTTTTTGGTTCTATCTACGGGTGCGCTGTGAGACAAATTTTAGGCGAAAGTGCTTTTTCGAATCTTGCACGCCACCAGTCCATTTCCCAGCGGTACTTAAAAACCGCCGGTGCATGACTTCACCGAACTTGCCAAACAACGGCAAAATATCGGCGAAAAACTGGGTGCAAGGTTGGGGAATTTCCAACCCTTAATGTTATTTTTTTTAACTTGCTCTCAGTAACACAGACATCATTTATTTCAAATATAAAATTTACCCTTTAAAATTCATCCTTAACTTTTTTCATTTTTGAAAAACAACTTTGAATAATAATTTTGAAAAGTAATTTTGACCAACGACCAAAGAGATTTAGTTGAAAGTGATTGAAGCATTTTGTCATTTGGCTAACTTAAATACTACTGAGGCACCTTCAGAAATTGTGCATACTGCACAGAAGGGGAGATTTAATGGAAAATTATGAACGGTTTTGATAGAATAAATAGGGAGAAACTGTTTCCACTGGCAGGAGGGTCGGTAACCAGATGATACAGATTTAAGGTAATTGGCAAAAGAACCAGGGTGAGATGAGGAGAATTTTTTTTACGCAGTGTGTTATGATCTGGAATGCGCTGCCTGAAAGGGTGGTGGAAGCAGATTAAATAGTAACTTTCAAAAGGGAATTGGGTAGGTAAACACTTGAAGGGGGGAAAAGTTGCAGGGCTATGGGGAAAGAGCAGTGGAATGGGACTAATTGGATAGCTCTTTCAAAGAGCCAGCACAGGCACGTTGGACCGAGTGGCCTCCTTCTGTGCTGCATGATTCTATAAATATACTTGGACTGTGAACCTGGCTTTCGCTGACAGAATCACTGATCTTGGCAAAATAAGTCCAAGTTCAGGGTTTTGAGACTAAAAGAAAAAGAAAGTACTTTTGGAGTGTAGTTCCAAATGTGGGAAACGCGGCAGCCAATTTGCGCACAGCAAGCTCCCACAAACAGCAATGTGATACTGACCAGATAATCTGTTTTTTTGATTGATAAATATTATCCAGGACACCAGGTATACCTCTCATGCTCTTCTTTGAAATAGTGCCATGGGATCTTTTACGTCCACTTGAGAGAGCAGACAGGGCCTCGGTTTAACATCTCATCCAAAAGGCAACACCTCCGACAGTGCAGTGAGTGTCAGCTTAGATTTTGTTTGTACTCAAGGTCCTGGAGTGGGACTTGAACCCTCAACCTTTTGACCAAAAGGCAAGAGTGCTACCCACTGAGCCACAGCTGACAAGTTAGGATCAGAAAATAAAAATCTTAATGAAGGCAGGAAAAGATGCAAGGTCAGATTCATTTGATAAATGCAATTATGTCATTGCAATATATGTACATTTTTGAATGCGTTGTTTTGTACAAAGTCTTATTTTGGATATGAATAATTTGAGTTAATGAAAAATACTTATTTTAAATGCAATGTGAGTTGATTCATCAATAAACCATGAATGTGAAATAGTTATATAAAGAATCCCATTATAAATGTTTGCACAGGAACTTTTCATTCACAGTATTCACATAAAAATGATTACAGGAAATAACATTTGTGAACAGGAATTGCATACTATGCAAAGGTATTTTAAAAATAGATAGATGCAATATAAAAGGTTACAGTAATGGTATTTTTTATTCATGTGTATATAAACAATGCTTGTTTTTGAATACTGAATATAAACAGTTCCAACTTCTGGCAGGATCTTATCTCTATTGGTTCTGAATAACAGCTCTGGTTTTAACAATTGTTTAGTTTTATTTTGGTTACCCTTAGTTCTGTTGCACAGGTATTGCAAATTAGTTTAGTCGTTCCTTAGATTTTATCTATTTTTGGGGTTTTTCCTATAAAAACGTTCACCCTAAACAGATGTATAGTTAAGAGCTGGCAGTATAGTTAAAAATCATAGAATCATACAGCACAATAGGAGGCCATTCAAACGCTACAATTTCAAAATTCTCATCCTTATTTTCAAATCCCTCCATGGCCTCACCCCTCCCTATCTCTGTAATCTCCTCCAGCCCCACAAACCCCCGAGATGTCTGCGTTCCTCTAATTCTGCCCTCTTGTGCATCCCTGATTATAATCGCTCAACCATTGGTGGCCGTGCCATCTGTTGCCTCGGCCCCAAGCTCTGGAACTCCCTCCCTAAACCTCTCTGCCTCTCTACCTCTCTAATTCTCCATCAAGACGCTGCTTACAACCTACCTCTTTGGCCAAGCTTTTGGTCACCTGCAATAATTTCTACTTATGTGGCTCGGTGTCAAATTTTTAAAATCTCATAATACTCCTGTGAAGCACCTTGGGACGCATCATGCCATTGAAGGCACTATATAAATACAAGTTGTTGTTGTTGTAAATGTTTCCTTTTGAAGTATTTATTCTATGCTGTTTCTTCCACATCATTGAACAAAGATAATAACCATGACCTTGAATTTCCTTGGGTTTGTTCCGATCTCATGCTGGGACTTTGGCAAAACTTTGGCTGAACCACTGGAAAAAAAAAACAATGGCCATTTTTAGCCCTTTTCTTTCTTCCTCAGGACCTTCCGAGAGCTCCCACCACACAACCCCCGTGGAGATTTCAGACCAATTTCTCTAGGATGCTGCTTAAAAGAGATAAAAAGGAAAGACTAGCATTTCTAGAGCGCCTTTCACCACCTCAGGACGTCTCAAAGCGCTTTACAGCCAATGAAGTACTTTTTGAAGTGTAGTCACTGTTGTAATGTGGGAAACGCAGAAACCAATTTTCACACAGCAAGCTCCCACAAACAGCAACGTGATCATGACTAGATAATCTGTTTTAGTGATGTTGGTTGAGGGATAAATATTGGTCAGGACACTGGGGGAGAACTCCCCTGATCTTCTTTGAAATAGCGGCAATAGATTTTTTACATCCACCTGACACTGTCGGTTTTACATCTCATCCGACAGACAGCACCCCCTCTGTAGTGCACTGGAGTGCCAATCATAATTTTGGTGTTTGAGTCCCTGGAGTGGGATTTGAACCCACAACCTTCATGAACTCAGAGGTGAGAGCGCTACCTACTGGCTAACGGAGAAGGAGGAAGTAAACTGGAGAACAAAATACATTTAAAAAAAAATCTTGCCTCAGAGAATTGCCTGTATCTACAAGACACTTTTGTACTTTTGGGAAGTGCTAATTAATCTTCTGAAAGTGATTGAAAAATATATGGATGGCCCACTCTGTGATTATCGAATCTAGTGCTGCTAAATGTGAATGAGTGAGTTTTGTACAGCAACATGGATAATTTGATAGAGGCCATTCCTAAGTGGGCAGTGCACAGTTATGTAATTTATTGACTTCTAATTAATAATACACAATTATTATAATAACTGTATTTTAATTATAGCACCATACTTCGACATGTAACAGAACCAAAACCTTTCCTTAATGAAACTTTGCTTATTAGTGTTTTAATTCCTTCACTGTCAAACTCCACTTCAGTATGAGATGCAGTCAAACTCAATGCAAGTCCTTCTGCTGTCACACATGGGCTTGAATGGAAATGAGGGAAGTATCATCTACTTGCAGTAAACATGCCACTTTATTTACAGAGATTACATTCCCGACTGAACTGGAGTCGGTTGACAGTAGTATGTAATTGTGTGAGGCAAACTGTAATAGACTCACCGATGTAACACAGGCAATTACCATTGTAGTTAGCTTTCATGTCATGTCTTGCATGCAATTATTGGAATTAAATGAGAAAATTAGATGATTCTGTCATTGATGACACCGGTTCAAAAATATTATGCATAGTTTATGAATAGGATGCCAAAATATTTCAGTTTTGATTGCTAAGATATCGTTGTGACCGTCTGTCAACAGTGTTACTGCAATGTTGTATTTACAGTGTTTAACTGAAGTGATTTCGAAAGAGAATCACTCTTGCTTTGCTATGAGGACTCTGATTCTCACAAAACACTGCAGTACATTTTTTAGGGTGGATTATAAATAAGGCTGATCTCAATCGCTTATTTCTTTTTGTCAATGTGTTTGGGTTATATATTCAACATCTTATTTCCTTCATTATATTGCAAAATACCCGCACACAAATATTTAGAGAGAGGCCTTTGAGGAGTGAAGTGGGAAACACTTCGACACATAAAGGGTGGTAGACACTTGGAACTCTCTTCCACAAACGGCAATTGATGCGAGATCAATTGTTAATTTTAAATCTGATATTGGTAGATTTTTGTTAACCAAAGGTATTAAAGGATATGGAACGAAAGGCAGGTATATATAGAGTTAGGTTGCAGATCAGTCATGATCCCATTGAATGGCGGAATAGGTTCGAGGGGCTGGATGGCCTTCTCCTGTTCCTGTGTTCATAAAAAACAGAGCAAAAGCTAGACAATAGGGGAAGTTTTAACCTCCCAAAACGGTTGGGTTGGGGTTGGGTAGGAGGTTAAAGTGTTAAAAATCTGAATCCTGCCCCCAACCCACCCATGGGGTGGGGGGGGGGGGGGGGGGGGTTGGAGAGAGGGTGGTTAGCCAACCCACTTCCTGGAATATTATAATGAGGCTGTGCCTCATTTTGAAGCACAATTTTAATTTTAACTCTAGGCGGCTGGGTTTCCCGAGCGCCAGTGAAACCACTTGCTAAAGGAAGGAGAGGACTACTGGATCCAGGTGGTAAGTGCCTTTACACCTACCCAATGATCCAGCCTCACCAACCCCCCCCGCCTCGATCGGACACCTCCCCTGACCCTTCCGATCTCCCCCGACCTCTCCCTGCCGAGGCCTCCGACCGCCGAGTTCAAATTCCGGCCAATATTTCATATTAATATGGACTACCCCTACAACCCCCCGAGATGTCTACGCTCCTCTAATTCTGCCCTCTTGAGCATCCCTGGTTATAATCCTCAAAACCGACCTCTTTGAACAAGCTTTTGCTCACCTGCGCTAATTTCTACTTAAGCGGCTCAGTGTCAAATTATTTATCTTAAATACTTCTGTGCAGCATCTTGAGATGTTTCACTACGTTAAAGGCGCTATATAACTACAAATTGTTGTAATATCTTGCATATAGTCTCGACTAAATGCCTACCTTTGGGTTCTGGGCCTGTGAGTGATGCAACATTTTCCCAGTGGTCCCTCATTGCTCAGTTTGGAAAAGGCTGGCACAGACTGTCTCGTGGATTTGATTTCAGCATTCATATTTTTGTGATATTTATACTGCTAACGAGTCACAGAGCTGAAAACATTAAGTGAGCTGTGTGACAAACTATTCAATAAAAGGCTTTGGGGCCTTTAATTTTCCTTGATACTTTTCCCATTGCCATTTAGGGAATTTATAAAAATACACGCTGGATAAAGGAGAAGTAAAAGCCAAGAGCAAATATAGCAACATGAAGCATTAAGCTGTCCTCAATGCTTCCAATAGGCCCAAATGTTGCCACCGTATTGAAGCACAGCGCAGATTTAGAAAGCCCATTCGGCTCAACTAACTTTCTCTCTGCACAAATACAAAAAGTACCATGGAGGTGGGAAATGTGAACGGAGAATGCTGTAAATACTCAGCAGGTCAGGCAGTATCTGTGGTCTCTTACACTGTTCCAACGAAGCTCAACATAAGCTTGAGGAACAGCACCTCATCTTTTGATTAAGCACCTTACAGCTTTCTGCACTCAACAATTTCATTCTATAACCTTTGCCCCTATTTTTTTCACATGGCAGCTGTTAATGATGCTGCCATTCCCATTTACACCTCTTCGAGACTCCTCTTTTGTTTCTCGACTTGTCCCATTACCATCTCCTTTTGTCTCGCACTATCATCCCTTTTGTCATTTAATCTCTTCTGCCTTCCACCCTATCAAAGACCTTCCCTTTTGTTCTTTCGTCCCTTCCTGCCTTCCTCTGCCTCTGCACCGACTTAAACGCTGTTACATCTCTAACTTTTTCCAGTTCTGACGAAGAGTCATCGGGTTAGAACCTCCATTTTTTTGCATGTTTAACACCCACTTAATGCCCATTTTACTGCTGAAATGACGTATAATGCCCATATATCGCCCATTTTAGCACAAAATGGAAACTGATGGGCATTTTTCAGAAACTTATCGGCAAACGTTACATTCCCCATGTGCTTAACGCCAGGAAAAAATAGTACGGCGTGCCCACTTTTCTTTGAGCGGAATCATCAGAATGGGTGAAATCAACGCCCATAATATCGGCCAGCGTTACTTTCCGCATGGAAGTAACGCCGAGATTTAATATTAATGCCCGCCCACTTTTTTTTGTCATAAAGCGCATATTTACCGAAACTAGCGGCCATGAGATCGCCCAGCGTCAATTTCACCATCTCGCACACATATCGCCCACAATATTGCTCGCCCCAAAAAACGGCCAGAAAAAGTGCAACTAACCGGAACTAATCACAGTGTTATGGACGCCATGTTCTCGATCACACGTCGCATCCTTTAAAAGGCTGCTGTGCTTCAACCTCGGTGGAGTTCGGATGTACTCTGCAGGTCATTGAAGTTGATGTGAACATCTCTAAAAACATCTTGACCATACAGTGAACGATTGGAATTGAATAGATGTCTTCGTCGGAACATTCCTTGTTTGTGACCAATCGGTGGAAACAGAGAGTTCTGCAATGGGGCCTTTCCTTTCTCACCCTCTCTTGGTGACCAATTACATGCAGCAGACTCGACATCGTTGAAGGAATGCTCCACTGCATTATGTGCCCAATGTAAGATGTGGCAGACAGATGAGGAGGACCAGACGTTACAGCCCCCGCAAGTACAAGGAGAAGCATTCTTACCTCGACTTGCCCGACACCACCTGCCTTTGGAGACTGCGCTTCCACAAAGAGGTTATCACTGAGGTATGCCAGCTGATAAGGGCAGATCAGCAGCCTGCCAGCACCATCAGTACTGCACTGTCCGTTGAGGTCAAAGTCACTGCGGCACTGTCATTCTACGCCTCGGGTTCTTTTCAGGCCACAGCTGGAGACATTTGCGGACTTTCTCAGCATGCCACACATCGCTGCATTAGACAGGTCACTGAAGCCCAGTATGCAAGCAGGAGGGACTTGATCAGCTTCCCTGCGTGACACCCACACATATCGCCAAGAGGCGATACAATGAGAGTCACAGAGCAACTCGCAATATCATGGAGAAAACCATTGGATTGCTAAAGCAGCGCTTTAGATGCCTGGACCACTCAGGAGCAGGCTCCAATACCACCCTGAGCAGGTAACTCAAATTGAAGTGGTGTGCTCCATGCTGCACAACTTGGCTATCAGGAAGGGACAAGAATTGCCTGATGAGTCTGACAGTCCACCTCACAGACAGAGGAAGAGGAGGACGAGGAGGCAGACGCTGACATCGGCCCAGACAATCAGGCTGATGCTGAAGCCATGCCCCCAGCCCCCTGTAGACTGCATGAAAGAGCTTGTGGTGTCATGATAGCTGCAAGAGCCTTACGTCAGGAGCTCATCAATGATCGCTTTGCCTGAAAGAAGGTTGGTGTTATTTACAAGGCTGACACACTGCTGGGTGTGCAAGTGATACATCAATGGTGCGCATCACATTGGTGACAGTTAAAGTTTAAGTTGATTGAAGTCAAGTGTCATTATACCCTTTGACGTTAAGGAATCACCAGCGTGTAACGGTGCAGCTATCTGAGCCAATGCACTACAAGGTTTTGTTAAATAAAAAACATTTAAACTGAACATTATTCTGAAATCATCAGTATTTCTGTACAAACCAACCCTCCTTCAGCCCCCCTCCCCCTGCTTCTCCTCCCCACCTCTACCCCTTCCCCTCCTGACTCCAAGCCACCTGGTCGAGGAGCTCCTCGGGCGATGCTTCATTGGTGGGGGGGGGGGCTTGATTGCCGAAACGCTGCTTGGACAGATACGGGAGAGGACGATCCCGAGGTGGGAACGTGCTCTGAGCCAGCAGCAAGATGTTGCTGCTGGCTCTCATGTGTGGTTGGCTATGAGGGTGTGGCATCTTGGGGTGCAGTGCCGCGCTCCAGGATCACTGGGAGCCCTCTGTAACCAGTGTTCCTGGCTACCAGCTCCAGGGCTGCCTCCATCCCTTCCATGTTATATTTTATTTGTTGGACAAAAACTCAGTGACAACTATGTTCTTGGTGCTTAGTAGGCTTTTTGCTGCTGGTGAATCTCCCTCATGTCTCCCACAACAGCCAGACAAGCACACACCACAGCCACACATGCTTTCAGTGCTTCTGAGCTCCCTCTCTCTCTGTCTTCTCTTCTGCGCATGTCATGAGGACCCTTGACCTCCTGAATCGCAGGAATCGAGCGTTGCCATGCCGTTGCTAAGGACGGCCATACTTTACGGCAGATGTTCAAAAAAATGTTAACGCTACCACCCATTTCATATCGCTTGCGGTAACGCCCATTTTCAAAAATAGAGACTAGGTGCATTGAGAATGGGTGAGAAGCCGGCGATCTGAAAACTCTTTTTTACCGCCCACACTGGAAATAACGCCCATTTTTGGGCGATAAGCACAAAAGTGGAGGTTCTAGCCCCATCAACCTGAAACGTTGACTCTGCTTCTCTCTCTACAGATGCTGCCTGACCTGCCGAGTATTTCCAGCATTCTCTGTTTTTATTTCTCTCTCTACAGTCTATGAGAAATTTGTCCTTTTCATGGAATCTAAATCCCATGTACCTTTCTGGAGTAAGCTGATGTACTGGCCATTAGTTATCAATATCACTAAAACAGATTATCTGGTCATTATCACATTGCTTGTTTGGGGGAGCTTTCTGTATGCATATTGGCTGCCGTATTTCCCACATTACAACAGTGACTACACTACAAAAAATACTTCATTGGCTGTAAAATGCTTTGGGACGTCCTGAGGTCGTGAAAATATAAATGCAAGTCTTTATTTTTCTTTTCTTTCCATCAGGTAACAGGAGGGAGCTTTCTATTTTTCTATGGATCTTGCAAAAGTTTTGGATATCTAACTAGAATCCATCTAAATCCAGTCATTGAGATAAAGGATTGAGATTTACCATTTTAAGGTGGTATGCAGTTGCAGATTGCGATACCCGGTCCTCCCTAACCTGCTTGCTTGGTGGTATAAGTAATTAAGATACAAGGACAGCTGGTGAGCCAATAGAAAAGGAATCCATTTAATCACTTGGAAAAAGTGTTGTTGCTTCATTAAAGCCCCAAATATGCCATTGCTGTGTTGTCTGTTCTGGAGAGACAGGGCATAGAGATATGGGTAAATTAGCATCAAGATCAGGAGGGCAGGGAAAGAACAACTGCATTAATTTTTGGTGCACATAGTTGCATGTACATTATACAAAATGTACAGCGCGGAAACAGGCCATTCAGCCCAACTGGTCCGTGCCAGTGTTTATGCTCAACACGAGCCTCCTCCCACCCTCTTGCTTCTCACTCTATCAGCATATCCTTCCATTCCTTTCTCCCTCATGTGTTTATCCAGCTTCCCCTTAAATGCATCTATGATAATCACCTCAACCAGTCCTTGTGGTAGCGAGTTCCACATTTTCACCACTCTTTGGGTAAAGAAGTTTCTCCAGAATTCCTTATTGGATTTATTAGTAACTATCTTATATTTATGGCCCATAGTTCAGGTCTTGCCTGAAAGTGGAAACAACGTCTCTACATCTACCCTGTCAAACTGTTCCATAATCTTAAAGACCTCTATCAGATCTTCTCTTTTCCAGAGAAAAGTGTCCCAGCCTGTTCAATCTTTCCTTTTCGTTATAACCTCACAGTTCTGGTATCATAATTGTGTTGTCTATGTAAGTAGACCGTAAGGTTCCAGAAGGACTGAATAATCTTGAGGATTCTTCATCATTAACTATTTGTATTGTTTGCACCTTCTCCAGTGCCTCTCTATATCCTTTACAATAAATTTGTAGCTTGTGTATGTGTACACACGAGTAGCAGTTTAAAGGGTTAATGATAAGAATATGGAGATAATGTTCTTTAGATTTTATTTAAAAATCCTGAATATTTTTCTTCATATTTTCAGTAGTTTTCCTTCTTGTGTTTGCACTTGATATTAAATCTGCTCTTTCGCAGAATTTCCTGAATATTTTATGCTTTAATCATATCTGAATTGAATTTTATATGATTAAAATTAATATTATTTGCCCAGATCTTTTTATCTGTATCTGTTTACCAGATGCCAGTGTTTAGCGTCTATTCTTGTTTGACGAACACAGCAGGAAAATGAGTGCCCCTGCACCAATGTTCATTAGCTATCTTTAGCCCACCATAATAAGCATGTGACATTTTAAGCAAATGCAATTAAAGTTAATGGCAATGCAGAAAATGTCACTGCAATATTTTTAAACTAAAAGTATAAAACAAACCTGGGATCGTGTTCCAAAAAGAACAACGTGCTGTAACATTGGCCCAGGTTTTGCTGTCAAGATAATGGTGAGGCTAATGGTGCTCGCTGGTATTTATGTGCAAATGGCACAGTAACTTCAGGCATGGGCCAGATGCGCGGTTAAACACGAAAATCCAAAAGTTGATGTCCGAGTTGCGCCGCTCTGCTGTTAGCCTTGCGAAAGCAACATCTCGCTGTCCTGCCTCGCCATTGAAATTCATTGAGTGGCGTGAATTTTCCGCACTTGTACGGTAGATGCCAACTAAACATATCACAGAAAGTCAAGTTGAGCCATTTCAGTCTCGGTACCCTTTTAACTGTGTGATGATAGTTAATTACTGCCAATCAACCTCTCTGGCACTGAAAATTAACTAAGACAAGTGTGGAGTCTCATTCCTTCAGGTTTTAATTGTTGTTGGAGAATTTAGTCTGATTGGTTAAGGAGATACGGGGCCATAAATTGCAGCCTCTCTGGGTGCGTACAGAGTGCACATGCGGTAGAAGACGCCCCGCAAGTTCCGGGTTTAGGTGTGCACTGTTTGCCCAACACCTGCCTAGCGAATGTCATTAAAACTAATAGGCCTGGCCAACGTAAGAGTTATAAAAGATAGAAAAAATACATTTTATGACTAATTTTTATATTAAAAACCCTGTTTTTAATAGGGGGGGGCCAGACCTCTGCCTCCAGCGTTCAAGCGGATTTGGAGAGACATAGAACGGGAGGTGTCTGCTGCAGACAGTCTTCCCTTGACTAGTACACTGTGCCGAAAAAAGTTTAATGACCTCACGAGCGTCGTCAGAGTGAGTACCATTTTCATCTATGCAAGCCTCCATGACTTCAAAGATAAATCTCGCACACTATCTGAATTTTCTCATGCCATTTTGTAGGATGCCTCTCACAGTGCATAAAAGAAAGGAAGGCTTACTTCGGCACCCGATTGGCTTTGAATGATCTAAGCACATAATTAACATCGTCCATCGCAATGCACTGCAACTGCTCCTATAGTTTTCCGAAAGATCTCTTACGATCTCATGCTCGATGCCTGTAACCTTCGAATACATAGTGACGAAGCACATGCAAGATCCAAGCAGATTAAACAGAGGCCCGTAGAACATTCACACAGTATAGTCTAAACTACTTTGGTAGGCATCTGTTTCACAACAGCAGATACACCCTTTTTTAACACTTCCTATTTTTATCTTTTCAGTCAAAGCACTCTCACAACCGAAGGGAGCCTCTGACGGATGTGGAGGAGAGAGTCTCAGCCCGCATTGGAGTCCCAGGTCGGACAACTGCCAGGGATGATGCTGAGCCTCCTTCGGATACTGAGGGTCTATAAATGGATCGCGCGACTCAAAACGCTGTTTTGAGAGATATAATGGAGTAGTGGCGGACCTTCAAATGAGCCTGTGCTATGTCACCTTCCTCATGTCGCCATGACTCCTCCCCTGCTGCTAACCCCTCGTGTGTTGCTTTATACTTCCATGTGACCAGCCAGAGGCGCCACATCCTGCGAGGGAGGCCTCCACATCAGTCCATGGTGCAGACGAGGAACTGGATGGGACTGCTCCGGTGCAGTATCCCAGCCCACCAGTTGTCCCATCGGAACTTAGTTCATCTGGGGACAAGGCTGACTTACTGGGATTTGACAACTCGGAGGCTCCTGGCCCCAGTGGCCTGCAGCAATGCAGTGAGTTGCCAAAGTTGGTCTACTCACAGACAGGCAGATCTAGAACTGGACCTGGTGGAAATCTCCAGGGAAAGCACAGCGATGCACCGTGAGCTCATTGATGCATTGGGACGGATCCCCGTGTGCATTGACAAGCTCACTGCGACTGTTGCGGAGATCGGGTCACAGATTGTCGCTGCGAGCCATGAGTCCAGCGAGGCCACCATTGCCCACACACAGAGGCTGGTGGCCTCGAGCAGTGACAGTGGAGTTCCAGAGAGTGTGGCACGTGCCATTGATCACGAAGTAGACTCGGGCGCATCACAGGCACAAGCTTTGCTTCAGCAGTCCATACATGACACCATACTCTCGGCATTCCCCACTGTCCCACGGGGAAGTGACAGTGCCGAAGCAGGCCAACGAGTTGATGGTTCACGTCATGCTCTGGTTGCTAAGGTCCAGCCCTGTCAGTGACGGAATGGCTTCAGGGCAATGGGAGGTGCTGGAATTCCTCAGGATAACAGCATTTCAGCTCCCACCACTCATTCGCCAACCAAGCACCAACGATGATTGACACCTGAACCACCTGTGACTGGTAACGCTGAGGAAGACGTGCACCAGTCGGGAGCTGGGCCTTCCAGGCCAGGAGCTGGTCCAGTGTGTCCTCAGACATCGTCTCCATTGTCTCAGCCCCCAACACAGCAGCCCTTTAACAGCCTTGCTGCACGCCCTGATGCCACATTGAGGAGGAGCAGCAGGCATGGGAGGGGGTTGAAGGGAAGGGGGGGGATGGTAAAAGCATGACCTATAAACATTAGGGTCTCGCAACAATGTTGTGCACTGCAGAATGCATTCTTAATGAATGTTGCATATTGTGTACTGGAGGATGCATTTTATTTTCTTAATGTTGTTCTTTGCAGGATGCAGTTTTGTGTCCATAAGTGTGTAACCGTTGAATTATTGTGGACTTTGTTGGCGGGGGGGGGGCGTGATACTAAAATTTCATAAAATATTTCTTTGACCTTAAACATTGATGTCTTGTGTCTCATTTACTGAGTAAGTGGTAGAATAGCCAGCATGGTGGCATTGAGTCACGAAGCTTCGCTCAAACCTTCCCTTCCCCGTTCAAAGGGGTCAGTGATGAGCTGATGACGTGAAGCTCTTACAGTGGCTACATCTCCATGCTGTCTCCCCTGTGGTTGTGGTGGTCACGGTATGGGCTCGTAGCCAGGCCCCTCTTCCTCATCTTCCTCATCCTCCTCCTGCTGAGGTGGCCTTGCAATTCCCATTGGCAATGCCTGTCCCCTCATGATGGCTAAGTTGTGCATGGAGACCTGCTCAGGGACGTCTTAAAGACTGCCTCTAGAGTGGTCCAGCCATGATAAGCGCTGCTTCAGCACGCCAATTGTCTGCTCGATGATGTGGCGGGTGGCTGCATGTCTCTCATTATAGCGCTGCTCGGCTTCTGTGGCAGGATTCCGGAGGGGGGTTCATGACCCAGGTGGCCAGGCCATATCCTTTGTCCCCAACCAGCCAGCTCTGACAGGAACATTCGTGAAACACTGCTCTCACGCAAGATGAAAGCATCATGTGTTCTTCCTGCATATTGGGTATTGACAGTGAGGATGCGCTGACTGTGGCCGCAGACCAGCTGGACATTTAGGGAGTCGCATCCCTTTCTGTGTCCGATGACCTCAGCATTCTGTGTTGGTGCTCGCAGGGCGACGTGTGTACAGTCAATGGCACCCTGAACCTTGGAGAAGCCTGCAAAGTATCCAAAGTACGATAGCCCTCTCAGTCTGGCTGTCTCTACGCATTGCGAACTTTAAAGTCCATTCACCATGCGTACTGTGCCCTTGCGACCTGGCTATCAAAGAGTTAACTCACACAAAAGTCCTGATTTGAACTGTAGACTCAAGCATCATTCGGCGCGCAACTGTAGCAGTCACGAACAACTCCGATATAAGATGCTCCGACTACCGTTCAAAGTTGACACAATTACATCTGCTGCACTATGGGAATGCCAGGTTTTTCCGGTCGGATCGTGAGGTGGCCACTAAATCAGGCTTAAGACCCGGAAGTTCCACCCAGGGTGCTAGTGCAGCCTTGCACGACGATTGATGTCATCATGACGGTTCAAACGGAGATCGGGGCGGTAAGTTTTAATGCCGCTGCAAAACCAATAGTGAAAGTTCCGCCCAGGCGCTAAATCCTGAACGCCTCGTTTGACAGCCAGAAACACCATTTGCTGCCCCGCCTTAGCGCAAAACGAGGTGCAAACTAGCGGAAAATCCAGCCCATAAAATACAAAGCAGAAAGTTGCTGCAGTATTACGTTTCTACCAGTAGAGGACAATATATTGTAACGGATGGTCTTTTCAAATTCTGCTTGTGTTGGCAAGGACATGTTGAAGGCCAGGCCCCAAATTTATGTTGCACACTAAAGGCCAATTTTGAAAATGTTTGCTGCCTGCAATGTTTTTTAATAAGAGCCGCTGTAACTTCCCTGATAGCTCAATGAGTTTACTCAGCAAGAAGCTGAGCCATATAGATCAGGGCGATCCCAGAATTACATAGGATTACATAGGATATACAACACAAAAACAGGCCCACTCATTCCATGCCGGCGTTTATGCTCCACTCGAGCCTCTTCCCATCTTTCCTCATCTCACTCTATCAGCATAACCCTCTATTCCCTTCTCCCTCATATGCATGTCTAGCTTCCCCTTAAATGCATCTATACTATTCACTTCAACCACTCCCTGTGGTAGCGAGTTCCACATTCTCACCACTCTCTGGGTAAAGAAGTTTCTTCTGAATTCCCGATTGGATTTCTTGGTGACTATCTTATATTGATGGCCTCTAGTTTTGCTCTTCCCCACAAGTGGAAACACTCTCTCTGTATCTACTCTATCAAAACCTTTCAGAATTTTAAAGACCTCTATTAGGTCACCCATCAGTCTTCTTTTTGCAAGAGAAAAGGGACCCAGCCTGTTCATCCTTTCCCGGTAGGTGTACCTTCGCATTTCTGGTATCATCCTTGTAAATCTTCTTTGCACCCTCTCCAGTGCCTCTGTTTTGCTTCCCGTTTGGGCACTCTCAGCACAGGGAATACTGGGTGAGCTGCAAATAATGTTGCCAACTCTCCAGGATTGGCTTGGAGTCTCCAGGAGAGAAGGATTAATCTCTGGGACACTGCTGTGAACAAAACCCAGGAGGAAAATCACCAGGGTAAAAACAAATGCTTTTTTCATGTTCTTTAAAGACTTTTGTTTATTAGTTTTAAAAAATTGGAGACGGGGAAAATTGCTGTTCGACTGACAGTCAAGAATCATCCAATTGGGTAACGGAGAGTCTGTCCAATTGGTGTGGGAAGGCAGGGCACTGTGAGGATGGACATGTTGGGCGACCAATGGCGAGAATGTGGGAGGTCATGTGACGAATCATAGAATCATAGACATTTACAGCGCAGATGGACGTCATTCGGCTCATCGTGTCCGTGCCGGCAGACCAAGAGCTTTCCAGCTTAATCCCACTTTCCAGCTCTTGGTCCGTAGCCCTGTAGGTTACAGCACTTCAAGTGCATATCCAAGTACTTTTTAAATGCTATGAGGGTTTCTGTCTCTAGCACCATTTCAGGCAGTGAGTGCCAGACCCCCACCACCCTCTGGGTGAAAAAATTCTCTTCAAATTCCCTCTAAACTGCCTATCACTTACTTTAAATCTGTGCCCCGTGGTTATTGACCTCTATGCTAAGGGGGATAGGTCCTTTCTACGCACTATCTAGGCCCCTCATAATTTATGCTAAATAAATGTCAGTTCTTTCTTTCTTTCTTCCTTTCTTTCTTTCTTTCTTTCTCTCTTTCTCTCTTTCCGTTAAAATTGTACAGCTCTACTAAGAACAGTTAATAAAATCTGAGGTTCTTCGATTCCCCATAGTAGAATGTCTAAATATGGTCTGGCAAATTGGTTGCCCAGAAAACATAATAAACTTGATCTGTATTATGCAATCCCAATGTGGTTAATTATAGCTGTGCTTCCTTGATGTGCAGTATGCTTCAGAATCTTAAAGGTTCCAACTTACATGTTACATTTATGCTTCTCTAGCAGAAAAAATTGTCTGCAAAAAACCCAGCTGATTTAAAAATAAATAATGATTAAAGGAGTGGAGAACAGCCCGAGAGAACAGAGGTGTCTGCACAGATTGCTTGGACCTGATTCTGTGTTACAATTTCTACCTTTTTCTTTTGAGGAGTTTTTTGCCAGGGTCACAGGAAAGGAAAGTGTCTTTCTGACAGATTTCATTTGACACATCTTTATTGCACGAGTAATTGATTTCATGCTGCAAAATCAAATAACATCACTTCTTTTCCAGTGACATCAAAGTATTTTCGTACATAGTCGAATGGGATACATTACAGGCAAGCGAAATGTCCTTATCATTTCCACCGGGGCGTGGTTTCTTAATTTTCAATTGGCTATATGTGGTAAGCATGTTTTGACAGTCGGCATTTGTGGAGTGTTTCATCTTTAAATTGGCTCTTAAACTGGCCGAGATTAGAAATGTGCGCTAGAAAATGCTGCATCAAAGTGGACCGAGGAGCTGAATATTCTCAGTCTGCCTGACAGAGTGGGAACGATAGTTCTCACCATGCTATTTTTTTTACAGCAGCCATGGCAGCCTGTGCCAATCTTGCTCCAATCTTTCCAACTGGAAAATTAAACCCTGCAAGGGGATCATTTTGACTTTGTGCGCTAGTGTATGATGAACTGAAATTGGGGAGAGATGTATAACATACTACCACAGCTGGCCCATCGAGCCTGCCCCAAACCTCATAATGACCCCAGCACCATAACTAAATACTTCTTCCCTACCTCACCCCCCTCCCCCACTGCCCCACCCCCCGCACATCCCTCGTGCAGCAACGTAATCTCCTGGGAGAAAGGAAAAAAATCCAGATCCAATAAGGGAAAAAAATACGCTGCAAAATTCATCTCCTGTGGCTCAGTGGGTATTCTCGCCTCTGAGTCAGAAGGTTGTGGGTTCAGGTCTCACTCCAGGGACTTGAGCACATAAATCTAGGCTGACACTCCAGTACAGTACTGAGGGAGCGCTGCACTGTCTAAATTCCCATCTTTCAGATGAGACATTAAACTGAGGCCCCATCTGCTCTCTCAAGTGGACGTAAAAGATCCCATGGTACTATTTCGAAGAGGAGCAGGGGGGTTATCTCCAGTATCCTGGCCAATATTTATCCCTCAATCAACATAACAAAAAACAATTATCTGGTTATTATCACATTGTTGTTTGTGGGAGCTTGCTGTGCGCAAATTGGCTGCCACGTTTCCTGCACTACACTCCAAAAGTACTTTGTTGACTGTAAAGCACTTTGAGATGTCTGGTAGTCGTGAAAGGCGCTGTAGAAATGCAAGTCTTTTTTTATGTTCCTCCGACCTCCTCAGGTGATCGAAACCAATCCAGGAGATCACATTAAGGAAAAAAAGAAATAACTTGCATTTCTACAGTGCCTTTCATAACCTCAGGACATCTCAAAGCACTTTACAGCAAATGAAGTACTTTAGAAGTGTTGTCACTGTTGTACTGGAGGAAGATAACACATGGACCAAGTGTAATCTATAAAGACACCTTTTCTTGCCGTACCTTGCAATCTCTGTCCCAGTCAGGAACCAGTCCAGCTTCTTGTTAAATACGTGCATAACAGGTGGGGGATCTGATGTCACTCCTTTGACACTATTGCACATTCAAGAGTACCCCCTCATAGTCTTTTGGACAGTAATGCCTGTTTATAGCAAGCAAGAGCAGAGTTCTACATACTTAGGGCAAATTAACACAACGTTTGTTTTTCTGCCAAGGTAAAAATCTTCCACAGATTTTTTTTTAAATGCAGAAAATATCCCTCACACAACATCCACACAGACAATTCCCCAAGGATATTTATAACTAACTGTATCTCTTTCACTTCCTTGGCATTTACTTCAAGAGCTACAAGATCGTTGTATTGCAAATCGGCTTGAAAGCCACTGAATCAAGAATTAAACTGCAAAGATCACTGAGTGAAATCTAGAGCGAGAGGGCAAATTTGTCAAGCAAATAGGACAGCAATACAATGATAGATTGAAAATGTTAAAGGGTATAGCTTAGGAATTGCTGTTAACTGAGAGATAATTTGGATTTTTGAGGATTGCAAAGGATGTTGCTTGCACTGCAGCTACACTGTCTTTAGGAGGTGGACTTAAAACTGGGTTCAGATGTCTTGTTCAACAAGCCAGACAATGGGTCTGAAATCGCGGCTTCTCTGGGTGCGTACGATGTGTGCACGTGCCTGAAGAGGCCCCGCAAGTTCCGGGTTTAGGCGTGCACTGCGCATGCACCTAAACCCGGCACTTGTGATTTGCGCACGCATCCCCAGGAGAAGGGCCGTCGCAGGCAGAGATTTGGGCTATTTGCCCAACTCCTACCCAGTGAATATCCTTATAACACTTATAGGGTCTGCTTTTACCAGGCGTAAGAGTTTTAAAAGATAGAAAAATAAAATGTGATCAATTATTTTTATAATAAAAACCCTGTCATTAAGATAAATTTATTTTACCCCTATTAAAACATAAAAAAATTCAAAAGCGGAAATCTTTGTCTAAAACATTGAATTAAAGTCAATTTCAATTAATTTTAAATATGTGAAGTGTTTGTCTTATTTATTTAAAATGTTTGTGTTTTTGGGGTATCTCCATTCATAGAAATGGTGATCTCCGTACAAACGGAACTCACCATTACTGTGGATGCGGATACGCCATTTTCATTGGTTGGTCCGGCCCATGTGATCCCAGGACGAGCATACCCTCCTGGAATACGTGGGCCTCTGCGCTGGGCTGCGCAGCTAGGCCTGGGAGCGCAAGTGTACGTTCCTCCGGGACCACCAGGTACATTCGTAAATATTTCTGTGGTCGGTGGCATCTGCCCGCGGGAAGCCTCTGATCACAACTTCAGGACGAATGAAATGGTAGAAGAAATAATGCTCACAATCATCTGTGCATTGCAAGTAGGAGAGATTAACTTTCTGTGGCGAGTTGAATGGCTAACTCATGCGCAAATGCAGTAAGTTCTTAAAAATAATGAGAAAGCTGAGGGCAAGATGCAAACGGCGCGTAGTGATAAATCGATCAGCAAGTTCTGGAGATTGGCAATTCATGGCGTATCTCCTCACCCCCTGATCTTGCTGCTCGATTTTGTGCATTGATAACGGCGTGTCTCGTTAACTCGCTGTCATTTATCCAGCAAGATCTGGCCCAATAAAACAGCTGAAATATAATTGGGGAGCTTAGGGCGACTGGTCACAGAGCAGAAATGCTCTGTGTTACAGAATGAGGACAGGCCAGTTTACAGTTCAGGCATTAGAAGGACCCATCGCAGGGGTTAAGGAGAGGAGTGGCGCACTTGCATAGGATTACGTAGGATATACGGCACAGAAACCGGCCATTCAGCCCAACCAGTCCATGTCGTAACAATGCTCCACTCAACCCTCCTCCCGTCTTTCCACATCTAACTTTAGCAGCAGAATCCTCTATTCCCTTCTAATTCATATGTTTGTCTAGACTCCCCTTGAATGCATCTATGCTATTCGCTTCAGCCACTCCCTGTGGTAGCGAGTTACACATTTTCACCACTCTCTGGGCAAAGAAGTATCTTCTGAATTCCCTGTTTGATTTCTTGGTGACTATCTTGATGGTCTCTAGTTTTGCTCTTCCCCACAAGTGGAAACATTCTCTCTGTATTCACTCTATCAAAACCTTTCATGATTTTAAAGTCCTCTATTAGGTCACCCCTCAGCCTTCTCTTTTCAAGAGAAAAGAAACCCAGGGCCCGAAATTCATCGAGATACCACCAACTACCGCCCGCTTGCCACCCGCTTACCACCCAAAAATGAAATTTTGGTGAAAAAACAACCATATACCGCCGACATACTGCTCGGTGGAATATTCATCATTGGCATATCGCCGAGCGGTATGCACACCGTCCGCCGTGCAGGACCGTCCGCATACCGCCCAAAAAGTGCAATTTTCATGGCATAGCGCCGACATACCACCAGAGCTGCATACCGTCTTGAAAAAGGTGGTTTTCCACGGCGTTAAGTGGGCGGGAATGGGCGGTAGTGCTCGGAGCTGCCATTTTGAAATCGGGAACAGTCAGCTAAAGCAGCACTTCTGTATTTCTGAGGTGAACAGTGACTTTACAGTGTGATTTACAGTGGGATAGGTATTTTTATTGGTACTGAGTAACTTATTAAGATCAAAGGCATTTTAATTATATTTTTTTCATTGAAAAATATTCTGGAGATTTAAAAAGAATGGGGCCTGCACTATCTCAGCCTGTGCTGACTGCCTGTCTGATGGAGGATCCAGATGGGAGAAGGTTTATTGAGCAGAGTTATCAGGGTAATAGAGGAGGTCGCAGACTGATGAGGAGGAGGAGGCCTTACCCCTAAAGGATTTTCAGGGAGAAGCGTTCATACTTGGACCTGACCGATCGACAGTGTGTTCGAAGGATGCGCTTCTGAAAAGAGGTGATCGATGAGATTTTCCAGCTCATTAAGGCAGACCTGCAGCCCAGTACCACCAACATTACTGCACTCTCTGTCGAGGTTACGGTGACTGTGCCACTCTCCTTTTATGCATGTGGCTCTTTTCAGGCATCATCTGGGGACATATGCTGTATTTCTCAGCACGCTACTCATCGCTGCATTTGACAGGTAACTGAAACACTGTATGAATGTCGGATGGAATTTCTAATCTTCCCAATAACCAGGAAGGCACAGAGTGACAGGGCTTTGGGATTTGCATGCATTGCCAGCTTCCCCAAGGTGCAGGGTGCTGTTGACTGTACCCATATTGCCCTGCAAGCACCATTACAGGAGGCGGAGGTGTAACGAAACCGTAAGGGATTTCACTCCCTCAACGTGCAGCTCGTCTGCAACCATTCACAGCGCATAATGGCAGTGAATGCCAACTTTGCAGGGAGCATCCATGATGCGCACATCTTGCGTGAGAACACTGTGTCTGACCTGTTGATTTCTGAGCCACAAGGTAAATGCTGGATGCTGGGGGACAAAGGGTACGCCCTCGCCACCTGGCTCTTGACCCCCCCTGCGGAACCCTCAGACAGAAGCCAAGCAATAATGTAATGAGCCATATAGCCACATGTAATATTATTGAAAAGACAACTGAAGTGCTGAAGCAGCACTTTCGATGCTTGGACCACTCGGGAGGCAGGCTGCAATACTACCCTGAGCAGGTTGCTCAGGTCACAGTGGTGTGCTGCATGTTGCATAATTTAGCAATTGTGCGGGGACAGGAATTGCCTCAGGGGTCTGCGGGACCACCTGAGGAGAGAGTGCAGGAGACGGAGGAGGAAAAAGAGGAAAATGAGGGCAGTGGAGGATGAGGAGCTTCCAGATGAACCCATGGCTCCCCGCCCCCCCGCCCCCAGCACCACAGTGGAGGTCACGTGAAGTGTATGCCACTGCAAAATTGTTACATCAGCAGCTCATAAATGAACGCTTTGCTTGAATGTGGAGAGCTGCATTTTGGGACCCTGATGACTGTTACCCCAAAAGTTTGACACTGTACAAGTGCTTAAATTCAATTCAAATGTTTATGTATAAATATAAAAAATATACAACAATTTTAAAACTTTATAAAACTTATAACTATAAAACAACTGTAACAACTGTAACAAATTTAATAACAACTTCAACAAAACTTTAACAACTTGAATAAACTTTTAAAAACAAACTTCAATTATTAAATGAACAACTACAACAAAAGATCCTTTATTGTTCTCGACCATGATCTCAACCTCGACCGTGTGCTACACCACCCTTGGGACTGTTCCCCCTTTTCTTACTCCTGCCCTTCCCTTTCCCATTTCCCCTGAGCCCAGACCTCCCTGTGGATGGTACCGAGCCGATGTGCAGCACCGCACCCCGAGTGCTGTTGCTGTCTTTGGGGGTCAGAAATTGCAGGCACAATAAATGGGGCCTCAGGAGAAGCTCGTGATGTGGTGGGTGTGGTTTTAGGGCTGGAAGCTGCTGTCAGCACCCCACCCTCAAGTGCTGTTGACCTGACTATTTTAGAAGGGGGGTTCTGCGCCTTGTCCCGATCCCATCGATTGCCGCATGGTATCGACGGAGTCGGTGGTGCGCTCCATCGCGGTGATCAGACACGACATATTCTTCGACTGTCGTTCTGATAGAGCCGCGATGTTTGCAGCTTCGTAGCCATGGTCTTGAGCAGCTCTGGACCTATGTCGATGCTGGCCTGTGACAGATGTACCATGCCCTGGTACACACCTATCTGTTGTGCAGCAACTGACCTGTTCTGCACCTAGCTCCGTCACTGCGGCAAAGGCGCTGCAACACTGGGATTGCCTTACTGCGCACCACATGATCCGGCAGAATCAGAGGAATCATGGGGGAGTCCCCTGAATACAGACTCCGTGGTGGAGGATGTTCCAGCTGGCCCACATGGAACTGGTGTATCCTCCTTCATCTCCACCCCCACCTCCACCTCCACTGGCTCCAGGATCAGCGGCTCTTCCTCTTCTTCTTCCTCTTCGTCTTCATCATGTCTGTCAGTGGTGAAGTTGGGAGAGGGCTGGGTGACACCAGAGGTGTAGAGGTGTGGTCTGAATCATCTGAGTCTGGAAGTACAAAACACAACATTTAAAAAAGCTTTGCACCAGGGGAGGAGTCAGGGTTACATGAATACATAGTACAGTGACTTGTCGCAATCTTACTTAAATGTCCACCACTGCTGCATTACTGCAAGACAACTGAAGTGCTGAAGCAGCACTTTCGATGCTTGGACCACTCGGGAGGCAGGCTGCAATACTACCCTGAGCAGGTTGCTCAGGTCACAGTGGTGTGCTGCATGTTGCATAATTTAGCAATTGTGCGGGGACAGGAATTGCCTCAGGGGTCTGCGGGACCACCTGAGGAGAGAGTGCAGGAGACGGAGGAGGAAAAAGAGGAAAATGAGGGCAGTGGAGGATGAGGAGCTTCCAGATGAACCCATGGCTCCCCGCCCCCCCGCCCCCAGCACCACAGTGGAGGTCACGTGAAGTGTATGCCACTGCAAAATTGTTACATCAGCAGCTCATAAATGAACGCTTTGCTTGAATGTGGAGAGCTGCATTTTGGGACCCTGATGACTGTTACCCCAAAAGTTTGACACTGCACAAGTGCTTAAATTCAATTCAAATGTTTATGTATAAATATAAAAAATATACAACAATTTTAAAACTTTATAAAACTTATAACTATAAAACAACTGTAACAACTGTAACAAATTTAATAACAACTTCAACAAAACTTTAACAACTTGAATAAACTTTTAAAAACAAACTTCAATTATTAAATGAACAACTACAACAAAAGATCCTTTATTGTTCTCGACCATGATCTCAACCTCGACCGTGTGCTACACCACCCTTGGGACTGTTCCCCCTTTTCTTACTCCTGCCCTTCCCTTTCCCATTTCCCCTGAGCCCAGACCTCCCTGTGGATGGTACCGAGCCGATGTGCAGCACCGCACCCCGAGTGCTGTTGCTGTCTTTGGTGGTCAGACATTGCAGGCACAATAAATGGGGCCTCAGGAGAAGCTCGTGATGTGGTGGGTGTGGTTTTAGGGCTGTGAGCTGCTGTCAGCACCCCACCCTCAAGTGCTGTTGACCTGACTATTTTAGAAGGGGGGTTCTGCGCCTTGTCCCGATCCCATCGATTGCCGCATGGTATCGACGGAGTCGGTGGTGCGCTCCATCGCGGTGATCAGACACGACATATTCTTCGACTGTCGTTCTGATAGAGCCGCGATGTTTGCAGCTTCGTAGCCATGGTCTTGAGCAGCTCTAGACCTATGTCGATGCTGGCCTGTGACAGATGTACCATGCCCTGGTACACACCTATCTGTTGTGCAGCAACTGACCTGTTCTGCACCTAGCTCCGTCACTGCGGCAAAGGCGCTGCAACACTGGGATTGCCTTACTGCGCACCACATGATCCGGCAGAATCAGAGGAATCATGGGGGAGTCCCCTGAATACAGACTCCGTGGTGGAGGATGTTCCAGCTGGCCCACATGGAACTGGTGTATCCTCCTTCATCTCCACCCCCACCTCCACCTCCACTGGCTCCAGGATCAGCGGCTCTTCCTCTTCTTCTTCCTCTTCGTCTTCATCATGTCTGTCAGTGGTGAAGTTGGGAGAGGGCTGGGTGACACCAGAGGTGTGGAGGTGTGGTCTGAATCATCTGAGTCTGGAAGTACAAAACACAACATTTAAAAAAGCTTTGCACCAGGGGAGGAGTCAGGGTTACATGAATACATAGTACAGTGACTTGTCGCAATCTTACTTAAATGTCCACCACTGCTGCATTACTGCATTACATATCGCAGACAGACAATACTGTAATGCATTGCATTACATGCCCCCAACATTGCAGTACATGACATGAGGCCAACATTACAGTGCAATAAACTTACATTATATTACATGAGGCCAAAATTACAGTTACATTACATGACGTGACAGGACCGCAACACAGACCGGGGATTGTATTCAACTTACCATCCTGTGTGAGTGGGTCAGCTCCAATGCCGGTGGTGGCACTGTTGCTATCCCCGACCAGGGACAGGGCACACATCTCTATTTCTGTCAATGGCTCTTGGATCGTGGGTCCTCCCCCAATACGCCGCTGATCGGCTGCTATTGCAGATGTCTTCTTCTGCAGAAAGTGAGGTAAATGAAAGTAAAAAGCTTCAATCCATTTAACATCGCAGACACACAGGGTCACACACACATTAAAACACTGCATTGATCCTCTTGTCATTGCCTGAAAGCACGAATATATCGGCGTAACCTCAAGATAAATAACATAATCCATGTGACACTGAACCTACATTTACATGTTACATGGCACATGCGGGGGGTGCATAAATAAAATCATTACTTACACTTGCTACCCTCACCAGATCGTTCCACCTCTTACGGCACCTTTCCCCGGTGTGTACCATGGTACTTGTGGAGGACACAGCCTCCCCGATCTCGTCTCATATTCTGTTGTACTCCTTTGGGGCGGAGGGGGGGGCTTTCCATGACCACCCTTTGTTAGCTCGGAGTACCTCTCTGTGATATTCTCGAGAAGGCGGGCACCCTCAACCTCCTGTCCTTTTCAATGTTCCTGCGCTTTGACTTTTTTTTGAGTATTTCCATTATATTTATGTTGTTATGATTTTGGATTTGTAAAATATGTCTTATTATTGGTGATACTGTATAATTATTATTTGTTGTGAATATTTTTTAACTCTGCAATCTGTTATTAAACCAACTGACCCTCGACTAGCTTGCTGCTCCTTCTCACTCTCCCCCCCTCGACTTCAACTCACCGCGCCTGCGCAGGTGACCCTTGACCCCTGAAATCGTGGGTAAAAAGCTTCTCGGAAAAAAATGAGAAAAAAAATATAATCGCGCATGCGCAGTTCAGTGCCGCACCGTCCATCGATAAGAAAGTCGATCTGGATCGACTCCAGTGTTACCTACTGCCCTCAGCAGACCGCTCACATACCACCAGCATACCGCCGAGAAATGGGCCAACTTTATGTAATGACCAATTTCGGTCCTCCAGCCTGTTCATCCTTTCCTGATAGATATACCCTCGCATTTCTGGTATCATCCTTGTTATAATATGGTGACCAGAACTGTACACAGTTCTCCAAGTGTGGTCTAACCAAGGTTCAATACAAGTTTAACATAACTTCACTACTTTTCAATTCTATCCCTCTAGAAATAAACCCTAGGGCTTGGTTTGCTTTTTTTATGGCCTTGTTACTTTCAGTGATTTGTAAATTTGTACTCCACGATTCTTCTGCACTTCTACCCCATTTAGATTTTTATTTTTCACTTCACGGGACTTCTGAACACCTCACCTGGTGAAGTAGGAGTGGGAGGAGGTGACAGAATGCAGGCAGCACCAATCAGCCACCACACCAGAAGTGGCTGAATCAAATGCACATCACAATGAGATCTCGGGCCATTCAAATCCTAGCAGACTGTCAACGAAGCCCAGTAGCAGCCTATTGATTCCTTGTATAAAGCAGTAATTGGAACGAATGATAAGTTCAATGTCACACATCCAGAACAAAGAGCAAGGTAAAGGACTTGTACCCTGCCAACTCAAGGTGACAACATTCACAAATCACCTAACAGATAAAATAAGTGCACTGCATGTCATTTGAACATTGTGGTGAGTACTTACTTGTTATTGATTATGTAGTAATATCACCATCATCATAGGCAGTCCCTCGGAATCGAGGAAGTCTTGCTTCCACTCCCAAAGTGAGTTCTCTGGTGGCTGAACAGTCCAATACAAGAGCCACAGACCCTGTTACAGTTGGGACAGACATTCGTTGAGGGAAGGAATGGGTGGGGCTGGTTTGCTGCGCGCTCCTTCCACTGTCTACGCTTGACCTCTTCATGCTCTTTGCGTTGAGACTCGAAGAACTCAACGCCCTCCCGGATGCATTTTCTCCACCTCGGGCGGTCTTCGGCCAGGGTCTCCCAGGTGTCAGTAGTGATGTCACACTTTACCAGGGAGGCTTTGAGGGTGTCCTTGTAATGCTTCCACTGCCCACCTTTGGCTCGTTTACCATGAAGGAGCTCTGCATAAAGTATTTCCTTAGGGAGTTTCGTATCTGGCATGCGAACTGTTATGTCTTGCATAAAGAATCTGACCAGATACTGTGATCTCAAAGTAACGTGTGACCGTAGTCCTTTATTCAGATTGCCAGAGTGCCTCTCCAGCCTGTGAAGCCTCCTTATGTACAGGTGCTCCCAAGAGATTGTGGGATCCCTTGGGACTCCAGGGGATGAGCCCTCTGGTGATTAAACAAGGTATTTACAGGTTTACATATATAACAACAGTCCCCGCCAAAGTCAATAGTGTAACTATTTACAATGTGAGTCGATGTGGGACCTTCCTTTCCCTGGTTGATCGTCTCGGTGCAAATGCTGGTTTTGGTGAGTCATTTGTTGGGCCCTCGCTGGGCTGCACAGCTGGCCTTGCTGGGCTGCTGGGTGTGGTGAGTCCTGCTGGGCTGTTGCAGGTGATGGGTTCTGCTTCGTGGTCACCCGCTGGGTCGGTTGCCACTTGTGTGTGTGTTGGAGGGTCGAAAAAGGTAGAGTCTATTGTGGGTTGTTCTGGATAGTCCGTGAATCTGAGTTTGGTTTGGTCCAAGTGTTTCCTGCAGATGAAAAACCCTATTCCCCTCTTTGCCCACAACAGTGCCGGAAAGCCACTTGGGACCTTGTCCATAGTTTAACACAAATACAGGATCATTAATCTCGATTTCGCGTGACACACTTGCGCGATCATGATATGTATTCTGTTGAAGCCACCTGCGCTCTACCTGATCGTGTAGATCAAGGTGGACTAATTAGAGCCTTGTCTTAAGTGCCCTTTTCATGAGCAGTTCAGCGGGGGGAACCCCAGTGAGCGAGTGGGGACTTGTGCGGTAACTAAGCAGGACTTGGGATAGGCGAGTCTGCAGCGAGCCTTCAGTTACCCTCTTCAAGCTCTTGATTGTTTGCACTGCTCGCTCTGCCTGACCATTGGACGCTGGTTTAAACGGGGCAGAAGTGAGATGTTTGATCCCATTACGGGTCATGAATGCTTTGAACTCGGCACTGGTGAAGCACTGCCCATTGTCACTCACAAGGACATTGGGCAGGCCGTGCATGGCAAACATGGCCCGCCAGCTTTCAATGGTGGCAGCAGACGTGCTCGCTGACATTATCTCACATTCAATCCATTTGGAGTATGCATCTATAACCACTAGGAACATTTTTCCCAAGAATGGGCCTGCATGGTCGACATGGACCCTGGACCACGGTTTGGAGAGGCAGGACCATTAACTTAGTGGCGCCTCCCTGGGTGCATTGTTTAACTGTGAACATGTGTTACATTTGTGCACACAGGACTCGAAGTCTGCATCGATACCGGACCACCACACGTGGGATCTGGCTATCGCTTTCATCATTAAATGCCTGGGTGGATACTGTTGCGGTCACTAATGAAAGTATCCCTGCCCTTTTTTGGCACCACTACCCGATTACCCCATAGGAAGCAGTCTGCCTGTATGGACATTTCATCTCTGTGCTGCTGATACGGCTTTATTTCTTCCTGCATCTCTAACGGGACACTAGACCAACTCCCATGGAGCACACAGTTTTTTTTATGAAGGACAGTAAAGGGTCCTGGCTCGTCCAGGTTCTAATCTGTAGGGCGGTAACAGGTGCAAGGAGTATCCGTAATAAGGTGGGTGAATTAACTGTGCAAATAGATGTTAACAGATATGACGTGGTTGGGATTACAGAGACGTGGCTCCAGGATGATCAGGGCTGGGAACTCAACATCCAAGGCTATTCAACATTCAGGAAGGATAGAATAAAAGGAGGTGGGGTAGCATTGCTGGTTAAAGAGGAGATTAATGCAATAGTTAGGAAGGACATCAGCTTGGATGATGTGGAATCTATATGGGTAGAGCTGCAGAACTCCAAAGGGCAAAAAACATTAGTGGGAGTTGTGTACAGACCTCCAAACAATAGTAGTGATGTTGGGGAGGGCATCAAACAGGAAATTAGGGGTGCATGCAATAAAGGTGCAGCAGTTATCATGGGTGACTTTAATATGCATATAGATTGGGCTAACCAAACTGGAAGCAATACGGTGGAGGAGGATTTCCTGGAGTGCATAAGGGATGGTTTTCGAGACCAATATGTCGAGGAACCAACTAGGGGGGAGGCCATCTTAGAGTGGGTGTTGTGTAATGAGAGAGGATTAATTAGCAATCTCGTTGTGCGAGGCCCCTTGGGTAAGAGTGACCATAATATGGTGGAATTCTACATTAGGATGGAGAATGAAACAGTTAAGAGGAACAGAGAGATAAGGGGGGCCCACCTCACATAAGGAGGTCATTAATCAGCCCGAGCTGACAAAAAACGAACATACAGCCGCTGAGGTATCAGGGGAATTCTATTGGGTTAAAGAAACCTATATGTAATCTATAATCGTTATGATTGGATTGTGTCCAGCAGAAGAGGGCTGAGTAACTGTAAAGAACTATTGTAAAACATATAAATATCGATGAATTTCTTATTTCGTTGGAGAGAAGTGCCTGGATCCAGACCTGAGGCTTCCTCCCCACCGGAGAAATAAAGGCCGCATTGGCGTTGGAACCGACTCTGAGTGTTGAGTGATTCCTCCGAGAAAACATTCACGCTAACAGTCCAGAACTTAAAGAAGGGTAACTTTGAAGTTATGAGGCGTGAATTGGTTAGGATAGATTGGCGAATGATACTTAAGGGGTTGACAGTGGATGGGCAATGGCAGACATTTAGAGACCGCATGGATGAACTACAACAATTGTACATCCCTGTCTGGCATAAAAATGAAATAGGGAAGGTGGCTCAACTGTGGCTATCAAGGGAAATCAGGGATAGTATTAAAGCCAAGGAAGTGGCATACAAATTGGCCAGAAATAGCAGTGAACCCGGGGACTGGGAGAAATTTAGAACTCAGCAGAGGAGGACAAAGGGTTTGATTAGGGCAGGGAAAATAGAGTACGAGAGGAAGCTTGCAGGGAACATTAAAACGGACTGCAAACGCTTCTATAGATATGTAAAGAGAAAATGGTTCGTAAAGACAAATGTAGGTCCCCTGCAGTCAGAATCAGGGGAAGTCATAACGGGGAACAAAGAAATGGCAGACCAATTGAACAAGTACTTTGGTTCGGTATTCACTAAGGAGGACACAAACAACCTTCCGGATATAAAAGGAGTCAGAGGGTCCAGTAAGAAGGAGGAACTGAGGGAAATCCTTATTAGTCGGGAAATTGTGTTGGGGAAATTGATGGGATTGAAGGCCGATAAATCCCCAGGGCCTGATGGTCTGCATCCCAGAGTACTTAAGGAGGTGGCCTTGGAAATAGCGGATGCATTGGCAGTCATTTTCCTACATTCCATAGACTCTGGATCAGTTTTGGAGTGGAGGGTAGCCAATGTAACCCTATTTTTTTTAAAAGGATGGTGAGAGAAAACAGAGAATTATAGACCGGTCAGCCTGACATCAGTAGTGGGTAAAATGATGGAATCAATTATTAAGGATGTCATAGCAGCGCATTCAGAAAGAGATGACATGATAGCTCCAAGTCAGCATGGATTTGTGAAAGGGAAATCATGCTTGACAAATCTTCTGGAATTTTTTGAGGATGTTTCCAATAGAGTGGACAAGGGAGAACCAGTTGATGTGGTGTATTTGGACTTTCAGAAGGCTTTCGACAAGGTTCCACACAAGAGATTAACGTGCAAAGTTAAAGCACATGGGATGGGGGGTAGTGTGCTGACGTGGATTGAGAACTGGTTGGCAGACAGGAAGCAAAGAGTAGGAGTAAATGGGTACTTTTCAGAATGGCAGGCAGTGACTAATGGGGTACCGCAAGGTTCTGTGCTGGGGCCCCAGCTGTTTACATTGTACATTAATGATTTAGACGAGGGGATTTAATGTAGTATCTCCAAATTTGCGGATGACACTAAGTTGGGTGGCAGTGTGAGCTGCGAGGAGGATGCTGTGAGGCTGCAGAGTGACTTGGATAGGTTAGGTGAGTGGGCAAATGCATGGCAGATGAAGTATAATGTGGATAAATGTGAGGTTATCCACTTTGGTGGTAAAAAGAGAGACAGACTATTATCTGAATGGTGACAGATTAGGAAAAGAGGAGGTGCAAAGAGACCTGGGTGTCATGGTACATCAGTCATTGAAGATTTGCATGCAGGTACAGCAGGCGGTTAAAAAAGCAAATGGCATGTTGGCCTACATAGCGAGGGAATTTGAGTACAGGGGCAGGGAGGTGTTACTACAGTTGTACAGGGCCTTGGTGAGGCCACACCTGGAGTATTGTGTACAGTTTTGGTCTCCTAATTTGAGGAAGGACATTCTTGCTATTGAGGGAATGCAGCGAAGGTTCACCAGACTGATTTCCGGGATGGCAGGACTGACATATGAAGAAAGACTGGATCGACTAGGCTTATATTACTGGAATTTAAAAGAATGAGAGGTGATCTCATAGAAACGTTTAAAATTCTGACGGGTTTAGACAGTTTAGATGCGGGAAGAATGCTCCCAATGTTAGGGAAGTCCAGAACCAGGGGTCACAGTCTAAGGATAAGGGGTAAGCCATTTAGGACCGAGATGAGGAGAAACTTCTTCACCCAGAGAGTGGTGAACCTGTGGAATTCTCTACCACAGAAAGTTGTTGAGGCCAATTCACTAAATATATTCAAAAAGGAGTTAGATGTAGTCCTTACTACTTAGGGGGAACAAGGGGTATGGCGAGAAAGCAGGAATGGGGTACTGAAGTTGCATGTTCAGCCATGAACTCATTGAATGGCGGTGCAGGCTCGAAGGGCCGAATGGCCTACTCCTGCACCTATTTTCTATGTTTCTATGTTTCTATGATTGCTCACTCTTGAATGCTTCCATTACCATAACTAAATCTGTGGGCTGTGCCATCTCCACCCCTGTTGTGGGCAACGGCAGCCTACTGAGAGCATCGGCACAGTTTTCTGTGCCTGGCCTGTGGCGGATGGCGTAGTTGTATGTGGACAACGTGAGCGCCCATCTCTGGATGCGGCCCGATGCATTCGTATTTATCCCCTTACTTTCAGAAAAAAGGGATGTAAGTAGCTTATGGTCGGTTTCCAATTCAAATTTGAGCCCAAACAGATATTGATACATTTTCTTTACCCGATAAACACATCCTAACACTTCTTTTTCGATCAAGCTGTAGGCCCTCTCAGCCTTAGACAGACTTCTGGATGCATAAGCAACCGGTTGCAATTTCCCAGATTCATTAGCTTGTTGCAATACACACCCGACGCCATATAACGAAGCATCACATGCTAGTACCAAACGCTTACATGGATCATACAACACAAGCAATTTGTATGAGCATAACAGTTTTCTAGCTTTGTCAAAGGCATTTTCTTGGCTTTTACCTCATACCTATTCATCTCCTTTACACAGTAAAGAGTGCAGTGGTTCTAACAGTGTGCTAAGACCTGGTAAGAAGTTACCAAAGTAGTTCAGGAGTCCTAGAAATGACCGCAGCTCCGTCACGTTCTGTGGTCTCGGTGCGTTCTTGATTGCCTCCGTCTTCAAATCGGTCGGCCGGATGCCGTCCACTGCGATTCTTCTCCCCAGGAACTCCACTTCAGGCACCAGTAAAAACGCACTTTTAGCGCTTTAACCTGAGCCCCACACGATTAAGTCGACGAAGAACCTCCTCCAGGTTCTGCAGATGCTCGACGGTGTCCCGATCTGTAACCAAGATGTCGTCCTGGAAGATCACGGTGTGCGGGACCGACTTCAGCAAGCTTTCCATGTTCCTCTGGAATATCGCTGCGGCTGATCGAATCCCAAACGGGCATCTGTTGTAAATGAAGAGACCTTTGTGAGTGTTGATGCGGGTGAGGCCCTTCGATGATTCCTCCAGCTCTTGCGTTATGTAGGCCGAGGTCAAGTCCAGCTTCGTGAACGTTTTTCCTTCCGCCAGCGTCGCAAGCAGGTCATCTGCTTTTGGTAGCGGGTATTGATCCTGCAGGGAGAAACAATTGATAGTTACTTTGTAATCACCACAGATTCTGACGGTGCCGTCTCCCTTGAGGACTGGAACAATCGGACTGGCCCACTCGTTGAATTCAATCGGTGAAATGATGCCCTCTCGTTGCAGCCGGTCCAGCTCGATCTCCACCCTCTCTCTCATCATGTACGATACCGCTCTCGCCTTGTGATGGTTGTTTCGCACCCCCGGAATCAAATGGATTTGCACTTTTGCTCCTTGGAACTTCCTGATGCCCAGTTCGAACAGCGAGGGGAACTTGTTGAAGACCTGGGCACATGAAGTGTCGTCGACGGACGAGAGCGCTCGGATGTCATTCCAGTTCCAGCGTATCTTTTCCAGCCGGCTCCTGCCGAGCAGCGTGGGACCATCGCCCGGTACCACCGAGAGTGGTAATTTGTGCACCACTCCATCGTAGGAGACCTTTACGGTAGTACTGCCGATTACGGGAATTAGTTCCTTTGTTTACGTTCTCAGTTTAGTATGAATGGGGGTCAGGACTGGCCTGGAGGCCTTGCTGCACCACAATTTATCGAAAGTCCTTTTGCTCATAATGGACTGGCTCGCGCCCGTGTCCAGCTCCATTGACATCGGGAGTCCATTTAATTCAACATTCCGCATTATCGGGTGACACTTTGTGGTAAATGTGTGCACCCCATATACCTCTGCCTCCTCGGTCTGAGGTTCTGGTTCGTCATGATCCACTGTGGATCTGTCATCCTCTGCAACATGGTGGTTTGCAGGATTAGCAGGGTTTGCAGCTCGCCTGCACATAAGTTGGAGGTGTCCCATTGTTCCACAGCTCTTGCAAACGTATCCTTTGAAGCGGCATAAATGGAAGCGATGATCACCTCTGCAGCACCAGCAAGGTGCTAATGGCCTTGCATTCACCACCCTTGATGGTGGACTCTGAGATTTCTGCGGACGTGCAGCTGCAGGCATGTGAGTCCTGCCCTGTACGTTACGATTCGAAAACAACATTACTTTATTCACAGTACTTGCAACTGCACTCGTGTGCTGAGATATTTATTTGGTATTGTCACTGGTGGTGATGAACGCCTGGATTATCGCTATGGCTTTACTCAAGGTTGGGGTCTCTACAGTCAAAAGTTTGCGAAGTATTACTTCATGGCCAATGCCAAGTACAAAGAAGTCCCTGACCATGTGCTCCAAGTGTCCTTCAAATTCGCAATGTCCTGCAAGGCATCTTAGCTTGGTGACGTAGTTCGCCACTTCCTGGCCTTCAGATCTCTTGTACGTTTAGAACCGGTACCTCATCATCAGAACACTTTCATTTGGGTTTAGATGCCCCCAGACCAATGTGCACAAATCATTGTATGACTTCTCTGTGGGTTTTGCTGGAGTGAGCAGATTTTTCATGAGGCCATACATTGGTGCCCCGCAAACGGTGAGGAGGATCGGCCTTCGTTTGGCAGCATTCGCTGCTCCTTCCAGCTCATTGGCCACGAAGTATTGGTCGAGTCGCTCCACGAAGGTTTCCCAATCATCTCCCTCCAAAAATTTCTCCAGGATGCACACAGTTCTCTGCATTGATGCGGTGGGGTTCATTATCTGTATGTCGTCGCCAGTTGTTATGTCTTGCATAAAGAATCTGACCAGATACTGTGAGCTCAAAGTAACGTGTGACTGTAGTCCTTTATTCAGGTCTCCAGAGTGCCTCTCCAGCCTGTGAGGCCTCCTTATTGTGGGATCCCTTGGGACTCCAGGGGATGAGCGCTCTGGTGGTTAAACAAGGTATTTACAGGTTTACATATATAACACAAACTATGTGGCCTGCCCAGCGAAGCTGATCGAGTGTGGTCAGTGCTTCAATACTGGGGATGTTAGCCTGGACGATGTGTCTGTCCTCCCAGGGGATTTGCAGGATCTTGCGGAGTCATCGTTGGTGATATATCTCCAGCGACTTGAGGTGCCTTCTATACATCGTCCATGCCTCAGATCCATACAGGAGGATGGTTATTACTACAGCCCTGTGGTAGATTTAAGGACCAGGTCTTCAAACACTCTTTTCCTCAGACGGCCGAAGGCTGCACTGGTGCAGTGGAGGCGATGTTGAATATCCGCATCAATGTCTGCCTTTGTTGATAACCAGCTCCCCGCTGGAGTGGAACTAAACGACAGAACCAGTGGGAAGCTGTTTAACCTTCGTCGCCTCCAGGACAGGTCCAAGATCACCCCAACCCTCTGTTGTTGAGCTGCAGTACGCGGACGATGCCTGCATCTGCGCAAATTCTGGGCTGAACTCCAGGATACAGTCAATTTATTCACTGAGGCATATGAAAGCACGGGCCTTATGCTGAACATCCATAAGACAAAAGTCCTCCACCAGCCTGTCCCCGCCGCACAGCACTGCCCCCAATCATCAAGATTCACGGCGTGGCCCTCGACACCTTGGACCATTTCCCATATCTCGGGAGCCTCTTATGAACAAAGGTAGTAATAGAAATCCAGCTTAAGATGGCAACAACAACAACATCTTGCATTTATATAGGGCCTTTACCATAGTAAATCGTCCCAAGGCGCTCCACAAGACAGTTATCAAACAAAATTTGTGATCAAGCTACATAAGGAGATATTAGGACAGCTAACCAAAAGCTTGGTCAAAGAGGTAGGTTGTAAGGAGCATCTTAAAGGAGGAGAGAGAGGTAAGGCAGCTTAGGGAGGGAAATTTCAGAGCTTAGGGGCCAGGCAGGTGAAGGCACGGCCACCAGTGGTGGAGCAATGAAAATCGGAGATGCACAAGGATTCAAATTTGGAGGAGCACAGAGATCTTGGAGGGTTGCAGGGCTGGAGGAGGTCACAGAGATAGAGAGGGGAAGAGGTCATAGAGGGATTTGAAAACAAGGATGAGAATTTGAAATTTGAGACATTGCCGGACCGGGAACCAATGTAGGCCAGCGAGCACAGGGGTGATGGGCGAAAGGGACTTGGAGTGTGGAGTATGTTAAGGGAGGGATGAAGTGTTTAGTCACAGTGCTCTGGTCATCAGGAGTGCGGAGAAGGCTTGACCGGCTGATCTTTCCTTGCCCATCAATCTCATGTGTTCGCATAATGAAAACCAGCTAGCTACTTAAAACAAAGGCCGCTGCATTAAGATTACACATCACTGGACCCCAATGTGCATCCTTGTATGGACATTTATTTGACTAATAGTTTGAACACTTGTATGGACATGAAAGGCTTATTGCAGCTACAGAAAGGCAAGCACTTCCACTGACACAGAACTTCTTATTGATCTTTGGCTCTTAACAATCTTTTGTTATTTAATACTGTCACAAGATTGTGATAATGATGGATGAAACATCTATGAAAGTAGTTCACCAGTGTCCTGTAATTTAATCTGCCCTCTACAATTCATTGTTCCTTAAAGGTTTTTGAATTTTCCCATATTCTTTCAGCAGCAGTTCCATTACTCTGGAGTGCAACTGTGAGAATGCTCCATCAATAGGATTTCAGATGGGCACTCCAATTACAGCATATTGCAGTCTGATCCAATTCCTTAGACACTACTATTGTTTTTACAGATCATTGTTTTAAAACACGCAGGATATGAGGCTGTGTTTGCTAAAGGGCACATTGCCCTGTGTTAACCAGAGGAATTTGCATTTGGACATTCATAGCATGTCACAAAACATGACATCATATGCAGAATTCTGCGCCAGATATTAAAGAAGTTTCCTTTTTTGCCGCTGTGAAAAAAGAACCGGAATGATAATAGAATTGAGAAAATATCAAGAAAATACATCGGGATGCATAGGGGCGTTTTATGGTGTTTGCTTTAGTTCATTCCAAAGATTTTACTTCAAAACGAAATGGGTAAGAAATTGGACCCTGTAGCGCCTGTTTTACAGGCATGAACTGGGTGCAATTAAGGTCAATTCCGGAGACCAATAAGGGGCAATTTCAGGCATCAATAAGGTGTATAGATGGAGATAATATTCTGTCTGGGAACTGGTTAATTTCAGAGGCATGATGTAGAGAAGTGAATCTCCCTCAGGCCAGCATAATTTTGTGATGTTAATCTCAACAGCTCTGGGAATTGAGAGCGAGCGAGCTGGATTGAAGATTCCAAGAAATCAAAACTGCTGGAGATTTCTTGCTTTTTTTTGAAAATCAGAACGTTTGTCTTTTGGAGTATGGGCAGACACAAGCGGTGCAGTGGGAGCTCCGAAAGAAAATAACTGTCACAATCCCACAGGCTGGCCTCCAAGTGATATTAACAATATATTAGACCTTTCAATGAGCATAAGGATTGAACAATTATTTTAACTAAAAAATGGATGTAAAATACAAGTCCTTGGTGGGCATCTTTAATGCCCCTGTAACTAGCTCCCCTGGTATCTTTGACAGAAACATTTAATGAGACCCTCTATTTCCTCGTAAGTCTAAAGTGGAAGGCTTGATGAATAATTTGCTGCAGCAATATGAGGTTATTGTCAATTACATGTGAGTTCCACGTCTGCCACTGAGAGAAGAATTGAAAAAAGACACCTCTTTGATTCTGTCTATGCTGGGGGTTCAAAGGCAATACGGGGGAGGAGGATTTCCTGGAGTGTTTTCTAGACCAATATGTCGAGGAACCAACTAGAGAGCTGGCCATCCTAGACTGGGTGTTGTGTAACGAGAGAGGATTAATTAGCAATCTTGTTGTGCGAGGCCCCTTGGGAAAGAGTGACCGTAATATGGTAGAATTCTTCATTAAGATGGAGAGTGACACAGTTAATTCAGAGACTAGGGTCCTGAACTTAAATAAAGGTAACTTCGATGATATGAGATGTGAATTGGATAGGATAGACTGGCGAATTATACCTAAAGGGTTGACGGTGGATAGGCAATGGCAGACATTTAAAGATCACATGGATGAACTTCAACAATTGTACATCCCTGTCTGGCGTAAAAATAAAACGGGGAAGGTGGCTCTCAACCATGGCCAACAAGGGAAATTAGGGATTGTGTTAAATCCAAGGAAGAGGCATTTAAAATGGCCAGAAAAAGCAGCAAACCTAAGGACTAGGAGAAATTTAGAATTCAGTAGAGGAGGACAAAGGGTTTAATTAGGAGGGGGAAAATAGAGTATGAGAGTAAGCTTGCAGGGAACGTAAAACTGACCGCAAAAGCTTCTGTAGTTATATGAAGAGAAAAAGATTAGTGAAGGCAAATGAACCAGTCAGAATCAGGTGAATTTATAATGAGGTACAAAGAAATGGCAGACCAATTGAACACATACTTTGGTTCAGTCTTCAATAAGGAAGACACAAATAACCTTCCTGGAAATACTAGGGGACCGAGGGTCTAGCGAGAAGGAGGAACTGAAGGAAATCCTTATTAGTCAGGAAATTGTGTCAGGGAAATTGATGGGATTGAAGGCCGATAAATCCCCAGGGCCTGATAGTCTGCATCCCAGAGTACTTAAGGAAGTGGCCTTAGAAATAGTGGATGCATTGGTGGTCATTTTCCAACATTCTATAGACACTGGATCAGTTCCTATGGATTGGAGGGTAGCTAATATAACTCCACTTTTTAAGATAGGAGGGGTAGAGAAAACGGGTAATTATAGACCAGTTAGCCTGACATCGGTAGTGGGGAAAATGTTGGAATCAATTATTAAAGATATAATAACAGTGCATTTGGAAAGCAGTGACAGGATCAGTCCAAGTCAGCATGGATTTATGAAAGGGAAATCATGCTTGACAAATCTTCTAGAATTTTTTGAGGATGTAACTAGTAGAGTGGACAAGGGAAAACCAGTGGATGTGGTGTATCTGGACTTTCAAAAACCTTTTGGCAAGGTCCCACACAAGAAATTAGTGTGAAAAATTAATGCACATGGTAGTGGGGCTAATGTATTGATGTAGATAGAGAACTGGTTGGCAGACAGGTAGAAAAGAGTAGGAAAAACGGGTCCTTTTCAGAATGGCAGGCAGTGACTAGTGGGGTACCGCAAGGTTCAGTGCTTGGACCCCAGCTATTTACAATATACATTAATGATTTAGACGAAGGAATTGAATGTAATATCTCCAAGTTTGCAGATGACACTAAGCTGGGCGGCAGTGTGATCTGTGAGGAGGATGCTAAGAGGCTGCAGGGTGACTTGGACAGGTTAGGTGAGTGGGCAAATGCATGGCGGATGCAGTATAATGTGGATAAATGTGAGGTTATCCACTTTGGTGGCAAAAACAGGAAGGCAGAATATTATCTGAATGGTGACAGATTAGGAAAAGGGGAGGTGCAACAAGACCTGGGTGTCATGGTGCATCAGTCATTGAAAGTTGGCATGCAGGTACAGCAGGCGGTGAAGAAGGCAAATGGCATGTTGGCCTTCATAGCTAGGGGATTTGAGTATAGGAGCAGGGAGGTCGTACTGTAGTTGTACAGGGCCTTGTGACGCCACACCTTGTGTACAGTTTTGGTCTCCTAATCTGAGGAAGGACATTCTTGCTATTGAGGGAATGCAGCGAAGGTTCACCAGACTGATTCCCGGGATGGCAGGACTGACATATGAAGAAAGACTGGATCGACTAGGCTTATATTCACTGGAATTTAAAAGAATGAGAGGGCATCTCCTGGAATGTCAGGACCCTCATGGACAACCCCAACAGCGACAGATTGGAACATCGCATTGCTACCGTTGCTCGGGAACTTAGACATTTTGACATAGATATCGCCGCCCTAAGCGAGACTCAGCTTCGATTCCTAGGGACTGCCTATGATGGAAGCGAGACCCGGTGGGAAGGGGAAGGTCAGCTCAAAGAACAAGATGGTAGTTACACCATCTTCTGGAAAGATAATCAAGAAGAAGAATGCCGTCTCCATGGGGTAGGCTTTGCCATAAAAAATGAGCTAGTTGGGTGTCTCAGAGACTCCCCTTGCGGGATTAATGAATACCTCATGACTCTTCGGCTCACCCTCACCCAGAACCAGTGCGCTACGGTCTTCAACATATACGCCCCCACACTGGAAGCTACAGACAAGACCAAAGAGGAATTCTAATCCAGCCTCGAACAATCACTGTCCCAAGTCCCAATAGGCGACAAGCTGATCTTCCTTGGCGACTTTAATGCCAGAGTTGGAAAGGACACTGACCTCTGGGGAGGTGTGATCGGCAGAGAGGGGGTGGGGGAAACCAACTGCAATGGTACCCTCCTCCTGACGAAATGCTTAGAATATGCCCTTGTCATAACCAACACCATGTCAGAAAGACAAATATAAGGCTTCACGGCAACATCCTCGCTCCAAGCACTGGAGCTGACGACTGCTGGATGGACCACCGCCTAATTCATTCTGTCATCACCATCAACATAGCTCCTAAACAGCCACAGCAACAGAAACAATGTCACAGGAAAATCAACGCTGGAGCATTCAAAGATCCTGCTAAGAAAGCCCTATTCAGCCAGCGCCTCACTGCCAACCTGACGACTCCCAGAGAGCCAGTCAGTGCCCGTTGGAAGGAGCACTTCGAAGGAGTCCTGAACTGAGACACTGTCTTCGATGTGAGTGTCCTCAACTCCATCCCGCAGCATGCTACCCGCCACCATCTCAGCACAACCTCAACCAGGCATGAGGAAGAAAAGGCCAGCCGACAACTGAAGAACAACAAGGCCTCAGGAGCAGATGGAATCCCCGCCAAAGCACTAAAACATGGCGGAGAAGCACTTTTGGTGCAAATACATGATCTAATTTCTCTTATCTGGAAGGAGGAGAGCATGTTAGGGGATCTCAAAGATGCCATAATCGTGATCATCTTCAAGAAAGGTAATAAGTCCGATTGCGGTAATTAGAGTTTCCCTGCTGTCTGCCTCAGGGAAAGTCATCCGCAAGAATCTTCCTCAATCCCCTTCTCCCAGTGGTTGAAGAGCTCCTCCCAGAGTCACAATGCAGATCCGCCCACTAAGGGGCACAGTGGACATGATCTTCACCGCGCGGCAAATCCAAGAGAAATGCAGGGAACAGCACCAACTCACAAAGGCCTTCGACACTGTCAACCGTGAGGGATTATGGAGCGTCCTCCTCAAATTCGGCTGCCCTCAAAAATTTGTCACCATCCTTCACCTGCTTCACGATGACATGCAAGCCGTGATCCTGACCAACGGATCCACCACAGATCCAATTCACGTTTGGACTGGGGTCAAACAAGGTGTGTCATCGCACCAACACTCTTCCCGATCTTCCTTGCTGCAATGCTGCATCTCACCCTCAGTAAGTTCCCCGCTGGAGTGGAACTAATCTACAGAACAAACGGGAAACTGTTCAACCTCCGCCGCCTCCAGTCCAGATCCAAGGTCCTCCCATCCTCTGTCATTGAATTACAATATACAGACGACACTTGTGTCTGTGCACAATCGGAGGCTGAACTCCAAACCATCGTCAACACCTTCACCAAAGTGTACGAGAGAATGAGCCTTACACTAAACATCCGTAAGACAAAGGTCCTCTATCAACCTGCCCCCGCCACACAGTACTGCAACCCAATTATCAAAATCCACGATCTGGCCTTGGACAACATGGACTATTTTCCATACCTCGGGAGCCTAATGTCAACAAGGGCAGACGTCGACGACGAGGTCCAACACCGCCTTCAGTGTGCCAGCGCAGCCTTCGGTCACCTGAGGAAGAGAGTATTTGAAGACCAGGACCTAAAACCTGGCACCAAGCTCATGGTCTACAGAGCAGTAGTGATACCCACTCTCCTATATGGATCAGAGGCATGGATTATGTACAGCAGACACCTCAAAACAATGGAGAAGTACCAGCAACGCTGCCTCCGCAAGATCCTGCAAATCCATTGGCAGGATAGGCGCACCAACGCCAGTGTTCTTGCTCAGGCCAACATCCCTAGTATCGAAGCATTGACCACGCTCAACCAGCTCTGTTGGGCGGGTCACATCGCCCGCATGCCCGATACGAGACCCCCAAAACAAGCGCTCTGCTCGGAGATCTGACATGACAAGTGAGCCCCAGGAGGGCAGAGGAAACGCTTCAAGGACACCCTCAAAGCCGCCTTGAAAAGGTGCCACATCCCCACCGACACCTGGGAATCCCTGGCCCAAGACCGCTCAAAGTGGAGGAGAAGCATCCGGGAAGGTGCTAAACACCTTGAGTCTCTTTGCTGAGAGCAAGCTGAAGCCAAGCATCAACAGTGGAAGGAGAGCAAGGCAACCCAAGTGCCCCACCCACCCGTTCCTTCAACTACTGTCTGTCCCACCTGTAACAAACACTGTCTGTCCAGCATTGGACTCATCAGTCACCTGAGAACTCATTTTTAGTGTGGAAGCAAGTCATCCTCGACTCCGAGGTGCCTAAGAAGACTATTTTGATTTCACTGATACACATAGCTGGCAATGCACAGATATAATCATGCACGTTGGAAGGGCATATCTCCATGAAGAAAGAAAGAATTGCATTTATATGGCTCCTTTCACAACCACCAGATGTCCCAGAGTGCTTTATTGCCAATGAAGAACTTTTTGAAGTGTAGTAACTGTTGTAATGTAGGTAATGCAGCAGCCAAATTATGCACAGCAAGCTCCTACAAACAGCAATGTGATAATGACCAGATAATCTGTTTTTTTTGTTGTGTTGATTGAGGGATAAATATTGGCCAGGACACCGGAGATAACTCTCCTCCTCTTCTTTGAAATAGTGCCATAGGATCTTTTACATCCAGAGGGAGCAGACGGGGCCTCGGTTTAACGTCTCATCCGAAAGACAGCCCCTCCGATAGTGCAGCACTCCCTCAGTACTGCGCTGGAGTGTCAGCCTAGATTTTTGTGCTCGTCCCTGGAGTGGGTCTTAAACCCACATCCTTCTGACTCAGAGGCGAGGGTGCTACCCACTGTACCAGGGCTGACACTCAGAGGTGGGATAAAAGGTTTTGAAATAGCAGAAGGGGGCTGGGTTGTTCAAATACTGGATGCAAGGAAGTAAGTTCTTCCATTCACAGGACTGTCATTCCCTATTTAGTGAGCATCCGAGTTACAATTTAAAAGAAATAAATACAATAAGCAAAATAAAATAAATAACAAACAAGGTATATCATCCATTTAAAAAGGACAGGTAACAACAATAGCAGAAATGAACTATCTCATGAGTATACAATACCAACACACCTCCACAAATCATTTTGAATTGACAAATCTTTATGTTACGTGGATAGACTCGAGAAGCTGGGATTGTTCTCTTTAGAGCAGAGAAGGTTGAGGGGAGATTTCATAGAGTTGTTCAAAATTATGAGGGGTTTTGATAGAGTAAATAAGGAGAAACTGTTTCCAGTGGCAGGAGGGTCGGTAACCAAAGGACACAGATTTAAGTAACTCATCATCATCATCATAGGCAGTCCCTCAAATCGAGGATGACTTGCTTCCACATCAAAAAGTTCAATGAAGGATCTAAAATTCCAGGTCCGAAATAAAGGGGAGACTGGATTGTTCAAATACTGAATACAAGGAAATTAAGTTGTTCCATTCATTGTACTGCCATTCCTTACTTTAATGAGCATCCGAGTCACAACTGAAAATAAATAAATACAAAAAGCAATAAGCTCACAAGAAGCTCAACACCATCCAGACAAGGCAGCCCGCTTGATCAGCACCCCATCCACCACCATAAACGTTCACTCCCTCCACCACCAGCACACCGTGGCTGCAGTGTGTACCATTGACAAGATGCGCTGCAGCGACTCACCAAGGCTTCTTCGACAGCACCTCCCAAAGCCTCGACCCTTACCACCTAGAAGGACAAGGCGATCAGGCGTATGGGAACTCCACCACCTCCAGCTTCTCCTCTGTAATGTATTTGCTTCATGGGTTCTTTGCTAAAGAATTCATATCAACACATTGCTATTAAGAACTAATTGGTTTATTAGCAAAGGTTTAATAATCATACTACACTTTACAGTTCATGCACCAGGCTCACAACCACCTGCTTCATCGTGGATCCCCTGAACCTAACTGGCTGGGGTTTTATTGAGTCTTGTGAACATCATGTGACTGGCAAAGCCACTCCCAGCTCAACAGCTCTACAACTATTTTAGTTGAACCTATAAATCAAATGGGCCCTTATTAAAGGGGCGCCAAACACAACAAATGAACAAATTAAACATTAGACACTAACAAATCAAATTAAAATTTGGTTGCCAGGGGTGATGATGCACTCCAGTCCTTCCGGCGCCCCCCCTCTCGCGGAAGGCTGCGAGCGTACCAGTGGACACCGCGTGCTCCATCTCCAGGGGCACCCTGGTTCGGATGTAACCGCAGAAGAGAGGCAGGCAATCGGGCTGTACGACCTCCTCAACTACCCGCTGCCTGGACCGGCTGACGGCCCACTTGGAAATGCTCAGGAGCAGTCCTACGAGGAGGCCTTCCGACCTGCCCGCTGCCCCCTGCACAGGGTGTCCAAAGATCAGGAGTATGGGACTAAAGTGCAACCAGAATTTGAGGAGCAGCCCCTTCAAATATTGGAAGAGGGGCTGCAATCTCGCACACTCTACATATACATAGAACACAGACTCCTGTAGACCGCAGGAGTTATAGGCGGCCAGGGGGGCCCGTGAACCGACTTAAAAACTTATTGCACGGGTCTGCTCCGTGCAACACCCTCCAGGCTAAGTCCCCAATAAATAGTGGAAAGACTCCCCTGTAGCGAGCACTCGGTTGGGGACCCCCGCCTCCTCCGGACGGCAAGGTGGTGCGCCATGGCACGTCCGGATGGCAGACGAGGATGGTAACGTGGAGAGTATGCAAGAGTAGCCCGTACAGGAATCCCCTCCACGCAGAACTGAAAAGCACGGAGGGGATTTCCCGGAGGAGGCTCAAGTTGTGAGGTGCTGGCTCCCGAGCGAGATTTCGGGGCTTGGCGCCAATGAAGAATTCCATCCGGATGGGGATCAGTTCGGACGGGATCTCCCCACGTGCTTGAGCCTCCTCGACACACCTAACGGAGTCAGGGCCCAGTGCTGTTTTACCGACTCGATGGCATCGGCCGCACGGCGGACTTCGGCCCAGGATAGGCGCCGTTCCAGCTGATCTGGCGCCATCCAGCCTGCTCCTCTGCCATCAAGCAGGTCCCTGACCCTGTTCACCTCACCAGCCACAGCCCTCCCGTCCGCCTGACACCTAAAACTGCAGTCGTGGAGGTACGGATTCCTGAACAGTGGCTCCCGAAGGACAGCCGCCACTCCAGACGGGGGAGAGCTGCGCTTGGTGGTGACTCTGCTCCAGACCCTGATGAGTTCCTAGTAAAAGACAGTAACCCCCGCATGACGGTCCTGACGCCCCCCAGGCTCACAAACAGGAGCTGCGTGTCATAATCGAGGCAGTACTGCTGGCAGCAGAAATACGTCATCAGTGCACATCATCTAGGAGGGGGCTCGAAGTACCGGTATCGCTGTAGGGTCTGAAGATCAACAGCTCTACAACTATTTTGTTGCAAAACAATAAATCAAGTGCCCCCTGATTAAAGGAGGGGACACACCAAACATTTTCAAACAAATGCCCCTTGTTTTTTTGGGGTTTTTTGGGGGAGTTTTTTTGAGGGCACTGAAACACAAATTATACTTATGCCCCCTGGCTAAAAGTGGGGGGGGGGACACTAAAAGCGGCAAATTAAACAAATTAAACTTTAAACAAACATCAAATTTAAATTTGGTTGCCGGGGGTGATGATGCACTCCAGTCCCTCTGGCGCCCAACTCTTGCGGAAGGCTGTGAGCGTACCGGTGGACACCGCGTGCTCCATCTCCAGGGACACTCTGGCTCGGATGTAACCACGGAAGAGAGGCAGGCAGTCAGGCTGAACGACCCCCTCGACTGCCCGCTGCCTAAACCGGCTGATGGCCCCTTTGGCCATGCCCAGGAGCAGTCCTACAAGGAGGCCTTGTTGTTATATATGTGAGCTTGTATTTACTCTGTACAGCCACCAGAGGGCTCATCTCCTGAAGTCCCAAGAGATCCCATAATCCCTTGGGAGCACAGGTATTTAAGGAGGCCTCACAGATTGGAGATGCACTCTGGAGACCTGCAATAAAAGACTAAGGTCACACTTTACTTTGAGCTCACAGTCTGACTCTTTCTCCATACATAACAACTGGCAAAGAGATACAGATAGCGAACCCAAAGATGTAGAGAAAAGTGGGTATCCTGGAGAAATTCTTGGAGGGAGATGATTGGGAAACTTTTGTGGAGCGACTCGACCAATACACTGTAGCCATGGAGCTAGATGGGGAAGAGAACATTGTCAAATGAAGGGCGATCCTCCTCACCGTCTGTGGGGCACCAACGTATGGCCTCATGAAGAATCTGCTCACTCCAGCGAAACCCACGGAGAAATCATACAATGATTTGTGCACACTGGTCCAAGAGCATTTGAACCTGAAGGAAAGTGTTCTGATGGTGAGGTACTGGTTCTACACCTACAAAAGGTCTGAAGGCCAGGAAGTGGTGAGTTATGTCGCCGTGTTTAGACGCCTTGCAGGACATTGCGAATTTGAAGGACATTTGAAGCACATGCTCAGATACTTTTTCGTATTTGGCATTGGCCACGAAACCATACTTCGCAAATTTTGACTGTAGAGACCCCAACCTTGAGCAAGGCTAGAGCGATAGCGCAGGCGTTCATTGCCACCAGTGACAATCCGAAGCAAATCTCTCAGCACACAAGTACTGCTACAAGTATTGTGAACAAAGTGATGTTGTTTTCGAATTGTAATGTACAGGGCAGGTCACACATACCTGCAGCTGCATTTCTGCAGATGTCTCAGAGTCCACCATCAAGGCTGATGAATGCAAGGCCATTAATACCTTGTTGCCGCTGGGGGGTGACCATCGTTTCCATTCATGCCGATTCAAAGGGTACGTTTGCAAGGTCTGTGGAACAATGGGACACCTCCAATGAGTGTGCAGGCGAGCTGAAAATCCTGTTAAACCTGCAAACCACCATGTTGCAGAGGAGGACAGATCCATGGAGGATCACGATGAACCAGAGCATCAGAACGAGGAGGCAGAGGTACATGGGGTGCACACATTCACCACGAATTGTCCCCCGATAATGCTGAATGTTGGACAAAATGGACTCCCGGTGTCAATGGAGCTGGACACGGGCACGAGCCAGTCCATCATAGGTAAAAAGACTTTCGAAAGATTGTGGTGCAACAAGGCCTCAAGGCCAGTCTTAACTCCAGGTCGCACGAAACTAAAAACTTACACGAAGGAACTGATTCCTGTAATCGGCAGTGCTACCGTAAAGGTCTCCTATGATGGAGCGGTGTACAAGCTACCACTCTGGGTGGTATCAGGCGATGGTCCCACGCTGCTTGGCAGGAGCTGGCTGGGAAAGATTCGCTGGAACAGGGACGACGTCCGAACGCTATCGCCCGCTGACAATACTTCGTGTGCCCAGATCTTAAACAAATTTCCTTCACTGTTCGAACCAGGCATCGGGAAATTCCAACGAGCAAAAGTGCTGATTCACTTAATTACGGGGGCACAACCCATCCATCACAAGGCGAGAGCAGTTCCATACGCGATGAGAGAAAGGGTAGAGATCGAGCTGGACCGGCTGCAATTCAAGGAAGACGGCACCATCAGAATCTGTGGCGATTACAAAGTAACTCAATCGTTTCTCCCTGCAGGACCAATACCCACTACCAAAGGCCAATGACCTCTTTGCAATGCTGGTGGGAGGAAAGACGTTCACGAAGGTGGATCTGATTTCAGCCTACATGACGCAGAACTGGAGGAATCATCGAAGGCCCTCTCCTGCATCAACATGCACAAAGGTCTTTTTGTTCGTAACAAATGCCCGTTTGGAATCCGATCAGTGGCTGAGATATTCCTGAGAAACATGGAAAGTTTACTGAAGTCGGTCCCGCACACCGTGGTCTTCCAGGACGACATCTTGGTCACAGATCAGAACACAGTCGAGCATCTGCAGCACCTGGAGGAGGTTCTTAGTCGACTCAACCGCATGGGGCTCAGATTAAAATGCTCGAAATGTGCTTTCCTGGCACCTGAAGTGGAGTTGTTGGGAAGGAGGATTGCGGCAGATGGCATCAGACCCATGAACTCGAAGACGGAGGCAATTGAGAACGCACTGAGGCCACAGAACGTGATGGAGCTGCGGTCATTTCTGGGACTCCTGAACTACTTTGGTAACTTCTTACCAGGTCTTAGCACACTGTTAGAACCACTGCATGTTTTCTATGAAAAGGGGACAAATTGGTTTGGGGCAAAAGCCAAGAAAATGCCTTTGTAAAAGCGAGAAAATTGTTATGCTCAAACAAATTGCTTGTATTGTATGATCCATGTAAGCGTTTGGTACTAGCATGTGATACATTGTCATATGGCGGCGGGTGTGTATTGCAACAAGCTAAAGATTCTGGGTAACTACAACCAGTTGCTTATGCATCCAGAAGTCTGTCTAATGCTGAGAGAGCCTACAGCATGATTGAGAAAGAAGCGTTAGCGTGTGTCTATGGGGTAATGAAAATGCATCAATATCTGTTTGGGCTAAAATTCGAATTGGAAACTGACCATAAGCCACTCATATCCCTGCTTTCCGAGAGTAAAGGGATAAATACCAATGCAACGGCCCGCATCCAGAGATGGGCGCTCAAGTTGTACGCATACAACTACGCCATCCGCCACAGGCCAGGCACAGAAAACTGTGCCGATGCTCTCAGTAGATTGCCATTGCCTACCACAGGGGTGGAAATGGTGCAGCCTACAGATCGAGCCATGGTTATGGAAGCATGAGAGTGAGAAATCACCCGTCACTGCCCGGCAGATCAAAACCTGGACAAGCCAGGACCCCTTATTATCTCTAGTCAAAAGCTGTGTGCTTCACGGGAGCTGGTCCAGTGTCCCAGTGGAAATGCAGGAAGAGATTAAACCGTTCCAGCGGCACAAAGGTGAAATGTCTATACAAGCAGACTGCTTTCTGTGGGGCAATCGAGTAGTGGTCCTCAAGAAGGGCAGAGACACCTTTATCAATGACCTGCACAGTACACACCCAGGCATCGTAATGATAAAAGCGATAGCCAGATCCCACGTGTGGTGGCCCGGTATCGATGCGGACTTAGAGTCCTGCGTTCACAGATGTAATACATGCTTTCAGTTAAGCAATGTACCCAGCGAGGCACCGCTAAGTTTACGGTCTTGGCCCTCCAAACCGTGGTCTAGGGAACACGTCCATGGGTAAAATGTTCCTTGTGGTTGTCGACGTGTATTCCAAGTGGATTGAATATGAAATAATGTCAGCTAGCACGTCCGCTGCCACTACTGAAAGTCTGCGGGCCATGTTTGCCACTCACGGCTTACCCAATGTCCTGGTGAGCGACAAAGGGCCATGTTTTAACAGTGCTGAGTTCAAAGAATTCATGACCCGCAACAGGATCAAACATGTCACATCTGCCCCGTTTAAACCAGCGTCCAATGGTCAGGCAGAGAGAACAGTGCAAACCATCAAGCAAGGCTTGAAGAAGGTAACTGAAGGCTTGCTGCAGACTCGCCTATCCCGAGTCCTGCTTAGCTACCGCACGAGACCCCACACACTCACTGGGATGCCACCTGCTGAACTGCTCATGAAAAGAGCACTTAAGACAAGGCTCTCGTTAGTTCACTCTGACCTACATGAACAGATAGAGAGCAGGCGGCTTCAACAAAGTACATCTCTTGACAGCACAAATGTGTCATGCGAGATTGAAATCAATGATCCTGTATTTGTATTGAATTATGGACAAGGTCCCAATGGCTTCCAGGCACTGTCGTGGCTAAAGAGGGGAGCTGGGTGTTTCGGGTCAAACTTTCAAATGGACTCATTCACCGGAAACACTTAGACCAAATCTAACTCAGATTTACGGACTATCCTGAGCAACCCAACCTTTTTTGATCCCCCAACATACACACCAGTGGCAACCGGCACCACGGTTGACCACGAAGCAGAACCCATCATCCAGAGTAGCCCAGCAGGACCCAACACACCAGGCAGCCCAGCAAGGCCAGTTGCACAACAGCCCAGCGAGGGCCCAACAAATGATTCAACAATACCAGCTTTCACACCGAGACGATCAACCAGGGCAAGTAGGGCACCAGATCGACTCACATTGTAAATAGTTACACTATTGACTTTTGGGGGGAGTGTTGTTATATATGTGAACTTGTATTTACTCTGTGCAGCCACCAGTGGGGTCATCTCATGAAGTCCCAAAGGATCCCATAATTCCTTGGGAGCACAGGTAACTAAGGAGGTCTCACAGTTTGGAGAGGCACTCTGGAGACCTGCAATAAAAGGCTAAGGTCACACTTTACTTTGAGCTGACAGTTTTCAGGCTGACTCTTTCTCCATACATAAAACTTCCAACCTGCCTGCTCCCCTCTGCACAGGGTGCCCAAAGATCAGGAGTGTGGGAGTGAAGTGCAACCAAAATTTGAGGAGCAGCCCCTTCAAATAACGGAATAGGGGCTGCAACCTCGCACATTCCATAAAAACATGGAACACAGACTCCTCCAGACCGTAGAAATTGCAGGCGGCCTGGGAGCCCGTGAACCGACTTAAAAATTTGTTGCAAGGGACTGCTCCATGCGCCATTCTCCAGGCCAAGTCCCAAAAAATAGTGGGAGGACTCCCGCATAGAGTGCACTTCATTGGGGACACCAGCCTCCTCCGGACGTCAAGATGGTACGCCATGGCGTGTCCGGATGGCAGATGAGGATGGCAAGGTTGAGAGTATGCAGGAGCAGCCCGTACAGGAAACCCCTCCGCACAGAACTGAAAGGCACGGAGGGGATTTCCCTGAGGAGGCTCAATTTGTGAGGCGCTGGCTCCCGAGGGAGGTTTCGGGGTTTGGCGCCGATTAGGAATTCCGTCTGGATAGGGGTCAGTTCGGACGGATCTCTCCATGTGTCTGAGACTCCTCGACACACCGAATGGAGTCAGGGCCCAGAGCTGTTTTTAGCGACTCACTGGCATTGGCCACGTGCCAGACGTCAGCCCAGTTTAGGTGCCGTGCCAGCATGTCTGGCACCATCCGGCCCGCTTCTCCGCCATCGAGCAGGTCCCTGACCCTGATCACCTCACCAGCCACAGTCCTCTCATCCGCCTGCCACCTAAAACCTTGGTCTTGGAGGTACGGATTCCTGAGCAGCAGCTCTCGAAGGACAGCCGCCACTCCAGACGGGGGAGAACTGCACTTGGTGGCGGTTCTGTTCCAGACCCTGATGAGTTCCTGGTAAAAGACAGGTAGCCCCCGCATGGCGGCCCTGACGCCCCCCCAGGCTCACAAACAGGAGTTGCGTGTCATAATTTGAAGCAGTGCGGCTGGTGGAAGAAAAACTGCCAGCGCACATCATCTCGGAGGATTCTTGATGCACATGTATCTCTGCAGGGTCTGAAGATCAACAGCTCTACAACTCTTTTGTTGGAAAACAAAATAAACAGTTAAATCAAGTGCCCCCTGATCTGGGGGACACTCCAAACATTTTTCCAGGCCCTTTTTGTTTTTTTGTTTTTTTTGTTGTATTTTTTGTATTTTTTGGGGGGCACTAAAACATGTATATATACACAAGTGCCCCCTATAAAAGGGGAGGGGGACTCTAAAACCCGGCAATTAAAACAAATGAAACGTTAAAACATATAAAATCAAGTTAAAATTTGGTTGCCGGGGGTGATGATGCACTCCAGTCCCTCCGGCGCCCACCTCTCACGGAAGACCGCGAGTGTACCGGTGGACACCGCATGCTCCATCTCTAAGGACACCCTGGCACGGATGTACGCACAGAAGAGAGGCAGACAGTCAGGCTGAACGACCCCCTCGACCGCCCGGTGCCTGGACCGGCTGATGGCACCCTTGGCCGTGCCCAGGAGCAGTCCTACGAGGAGGCCCTCGGATCTACCCACTCCCCTCCGCACATATTGCCCAAAGATCAGGAGTGTGGGACTGAAGTGCAACCAGAAATTGAGGAGCAGCCCCTTTAAATAGTGGAACAGGGGCTGCAACCTCGCACACTCCATAAAAACATGGAACACGGACTCTTCCAGACCGCAGAAATTGCAGGCGGCCTGGGAGCTTGTGAACTGACTTAAAAATTTGTTGCATGGGAGTGCTCCGTGCACCACCCTCCAGGCCAAGTCCCCGATAAATAGTGGGAGGACTCCCGTGTAGAGTGCACTCCATTGGGGACCCCCGCCTCCTCCGGACGGCAAGATGGTACGCCATGGCGTGTCCAGATGGCAGATGAGGATGGCAAGGTTGAGAGTGTGCAGGAGCAGCCCGTACAGGAAACCCCTCCGCGCAGAACTGAAAGGCACGGAGGGGATTTCCCCGAGGCGGCTCAAGTTGTGAGGCGCCGGCTCCCGAGGGAGGTTTTGGGGTTTGGCGCCGATGAGGAATTCCGTCTGGACGGGGGTCAGTTCGGACGGGATCTCCCCACGTGCTTGAGCCTCCTCGATACACCTAACGGAGTCAGGGCCCAGAGCTGTTTTTAGCGACTCGATGGCATCGGCCGCGCAGCGGACGTCGGCCCAATTTAGGCGCCGCGCCAACGTGTCTGGTGCCATCCAGCCCGCTCCTCCGCCATCGAGCAGGTCCCTGACCCTGGTCACCTTGCCAGCCACAGCCCTCTCGTCCGCCTGCCACCTAAAACCTCGGTCGTGGAGGTACGGATTCCTGAGCAGCGGCTCCTGCAGGACAGCCGTCACTCCAGCCGGTGGAGAGCTGCGCTTGGTGGAGACTTTGTTCCAGACCCTGATGAGTTCCTGGTAAAAGACAGGCAGCCCTGGACGGCAGTCCAGACGACCCCCAGGCTCACAAACAGGAGCTGCGTGTCGTAATTTGAGGCTGTATTGCTGGCGGAAGAAAAACTTTGCCAGCACACACCATCTCGGGGGATGCTTGATGTAAAGGTATCTCTGCAGGGTCTGAAGATCAACAGCTCTACAACTCTTTTGGAGTAAACAAAATCAACATTAAATCAAGTGCCCCCCCGATCTGGGGGACACTCCAGACACTTATAACTGCCCTCTTTTTTTTTGTTTCTTTTGATTTTTTTTGTGTTCTTTTTTCCCTTTTGTGATTTTTTTGGGGACATTAAGATCATATATTTTACAAGTGCCCCCTATAAAAGGGGAGGGGGACCCTAAAACCCAGCAATTAAAAATATTAAACTTTAAAACAAATAAAATCAAATTAAAATTTGGTTGCTGGGGATAACAATGCACTCCAGTCCCTCCGGCGCCCACCTCTCGCGGAAGGCCGCGAGCGTACCAGTGGACACCGCGTGCTCCATCTCTAGGGACACCCTGGCCCGGATGTAGGTGCGGAAGAGAGGCAGGCAGTCAGGCTGAACGACCCCCTCGACCGCCCGCTGCCTGGACCGGCTGATGGCACCCTTGGCTGTGCCCAGGAGCAGTCCTACGAGAAGGCCCTCGGACCTACCCGCTCCCCTCCGCACAGGGTGCCCAAAGATCAGGAGTGTGGGACTGAAATGCAACCAGAAATTGAGGAGCAGCCCCTTTAAATAATGGAACAGGGGCTGCAACCTCGCACACTCCATAAAAACGTGGAACACGGACTCTTCCAGACCGCAGAAATTGCAGGCGGCCTGGGAGCCCGTGAACCGACTTAAACATTTATTGCACGGGACTGCTCCGTGCACCACCCTCCAGGCCAAGTCCCCGATAAATAGTGGGAGGACTCCCGCGTAGAGTGCACTCCATCGGGGACCCCTGCCTCCTCCGGACGGCAAGATGGTGCGCCATGGCGTGTCCGGATGGCAGACGGGGATGGCAAGGTTGAGAGTATGCAGGAGCAGCCCGTACAGGAAACCCCTCCGCGCAGAACTGAAAGGCACGGAGGGGATTTCCCCGAGGCGGCTCAAGTTGTGAGGCGCCAGCTCTCAAGGGAGATTCCGGGGTTTGGCGCCGATGAGGAATTCCGTCCGGACGGGGGTCAGTTCGGACGGGATCTCCCCACGTGCTTGAGCCTCCTCGACACACCTAACGGAGTCAGGGCCCAGAGCTGTTTTTAGCGACTCGATGGCATCGGCCGCGCGGCGGACGTCGGCCGAATTTAAGTGCCGCGCCAGCGTGCCTGGCGCCATCCAGCCCGCTCCTCCGCCATCGAGCAGGTCCCTGACCCTGGTCATCTCACCAGCCACAGCCCTCTCGTCCGCCTGCCACCTAAAACCTCGGTCGTGGAGGTACGGATTCCCGAGCAGCGGCTCCTGCAGGACAGCCACCACTCCAGCCGGTGGAGAGCTGCGCTTGGTGGAGACTTTATTCCAGACCCTGATGAGTTCCTGGTAAAAGACAGGCAGCCCTGGACGGCGGTCCTGACGCCCCCCAGGCTCACAAACAGGAGCTGCGTGTCGTAATTTATGGCTGTACTGCTGGCGGAAGAAAAGCGTCGCCAGCACACACCATCTCAGAGGATGCTTGATGTATAGGTATCTCTGCAGGGTCTGAAGATCAACAGATCTACAATCCTGTGAACATACTCACAGGTGCATACATTACACTGCTTCTGCTTTATTTAGAAGCAAAGTATTTATACAATATTTCAAAAAGATTACTTATCATGATTACAATTTTACAAATTTAACTGCTGAGTACCTTGTTGTAAGTTTTTAGCTCCCTCTTGCTCTGACCTCCATTTCTTTGCTATTGGCTGGCTACGCCCAATTTTTACATTCTTATTTGACTCTGGAGTTTGTCTTGGGGAATTTCTGTTTTCAGGTTGTGTATCCCAGGAATCCTGACCTCTATCTTCCTGTGTCCTTTTGACTTTCCTTGGAATCCTTACATCGGTCCTCATGTTAGCTTTTTCCCTAAGATCTTGATGGCGTAAAAATAAAAAAGGGAAGGTGGCTCAACCGTGGCTATCTAGGGAAATCAGGGATAGTATTAAAGCCAAGGAAGTGGCAGACAAATTGGCCAGAAATAGCAGCGAACCCAGGACTGGGAGAATTTTAGAATTCAGCAGAGGAGGACAAAAGGTTTGATTAGGGCAGGGAAAATGGAGTATGAGAAGAAGCTTGCAGGGAACATTAAGGCAGATTGCAAAAGTTTCTATAGATATGTAAAGTGAAAAAGGTTAGTAAAGACAAACGTCGGTCCCCTGCAGTCAGAATCAGGGGAAGTCATAACGGGTAACAAAGAAATGGCAGACCAATTGAACAAGTAATTTGGTTCGGTATTCACTAAGGAGGACACAAACAACCTTCCGGATATAAAAGGGGCCAGAGGATCTAGTAAGGAGGAGGAACTGAGGGAAATCCTTTAGTTGGGAAATCGTGTTGGGAAATTGATGGGATTGAAGGCCGATAAATCCCCAGGGCCTGATGGACTGCATCCCAGAGTAATTAAGGAGGTGGCCTTGGAAATTACGGATGCATTGACAGTCATTTTCCAACATTCCATTGACTCTGGATCAGTTCCTATCGAGTGGAGGGTAGCCAATGTAACCCCACTTTTTAAAAAAGGAGGGAGAGAGAAAACAGGGAATTATAGACCGGTCAACTTGACCTCAGTAGTGGGTAAAATGATGGAATCAATTATTAAGGATGTCATAGCAGCGCATTTGGAAAGAGGTGACATGATAGGTCCAAGTCAGCATGGATTTGTGAAAGGGAAATCATGCTTGACAAATCTTCTGGAATTTTTTGAGGATGTTTCCAATAGAGTGGACAAGGGAGAACCAGTTGATGTGGTATATTTGGACTTTCAGAAGGCTTTCGACAAGGTCCCACTCAAGAGATTAATGTGCAAAGTTAAAGCACATGGGATTGGGGGTAGTGTGCTGAAATGGATTGAGAACTGGTTGTCAGACAGGAAGCCAAAGAGTAGGAGTAAATGGGTACTTTTCAGAATGGCAGGCAGTGACTAGTGGGGTTCTGTGCTGGGGCCCCAGCTGTTTACACTGTACATTAATGATTTAGATGGGGATTAAATGCAGTATCTCCAAATTTTCAGATGACACTAAGTTGGGTGGCAGTGTGAGCTGCGAGGAGGATGCTATGAGGCTGCAGAGTGACTTGGATAGGTTAGGTTAGTGGGAAAATGCATGGCGGATAAAGTAATAAATGTGGATAAATGTGAGGTTATCCACTTTGGTGGTAAAAACAGAGAGACAGACTATTAACTGAATGGTGACAGATTAGGAAAAGGGGAGGTGCAACAAGACCTGGGTGTCATGGTACATCAGTCATTAAAGGTTGGCATGCAGGTACAGCAGACGGTTAAGAAAGCAAATGGCATGTTGGCCTTCATAGCGAGGGGATTTGAGTACAGGGGCAGGGAGGTGTTGCTACAGTTGTACAGGGCCTTGGTGAGGCCACACCTGGAGTATTGTGTACAGTTTTGGTCTCCTAACTTGAGAAAGGACATTCTTGCTATTGAGGGAGTGCAGCGAAGGTTCACCAGACTGATTCCCGGGATGGCGGGACTGACATATCAAGAAAGACTGGATCAACTGGGCTTGTATTCACTGGAGTTCAGAAGAATGAGAGGGGACCTCATAGAAACGTTTAAAATTCTGATGGGTTCAGACAGGTTAGATGAAGGAAGAATGTTCCCAATGTTGGGGAAGTCCAGAACCAGGGGTCACAGTCTAAGGATAAGGGGTAAGCCATTTAGGACCGAGATGAGGAGAAACTTCTTCACCCAGAGAGTGGTGAACCTGTGGAATTCTCTACCACAGAAAGTTGTTGAGACCAATTCACTAAATATATTCAAAAAGGAGTTAGATGAAGTCCTTACTACTAGGGGGATCAAGGGGTATGGCGAGAAAGCAGGAATGGGGTACTGAAGTTTCATGTTCAGCCATGAACTCATTGAATAGCGGTGGAGGCTACTCCTGCACCTATTTTCTATGTTTCTATGTTTCTATTTCCAGTTACCACTATCCTGTCTAATTGGTTTGTATTTCCTCGTTGATCTTCTCAACTGAACACCAATTCCACCTCCCGATGGAAGATAGAGTCTCCGCGAGATTGTTCCATACTCACAGAACCGCCTTCAATCACCAGCTGAGTTGGTGAGGATATGGATGTTGTTACCGCTGTGTCCGTTGAAGTACTTGGACCTGCCAACTGCCTCTGATCATCGTCCAAGTCAGGCTCATAATTATCTACTCGTGGTACCGAAGGTGCATCACGTACTAGCAACATTTGATCCACATGAACCTTCCTGATGCATTCATCAATTTTGACCAAGTATTGCTTGGTGCCACATACCCGACTAATTGTACCAATGTCCCATTTGCGTGGACTTGCCCTTTTCAATGGATTGAGAATTCTGATCTGATCACCCTTCTGAAAGCGCTGCTCTAATGATGTTTCTGCACCGATTGTGCCTTCTCTACTTTATCAGACATGTTTGGTTACAATAAACTGAGATTCGTCCTCAACGTACACGTCATCAATAATTCAGCAGGTGTGTACCCTGTTGTCGAAGGCATTTGAAAATAAAATTTGCTAATCTACTCTTCATGTTCACCGATGATCCAGTTTGTCAAACTCGTTTCCGCAAAGCCTCCTTGACAATCCTGAAAGACCTTTTAGCTGCACCATTCGAAGCAGGAGGATATGGTGCTACTAATGTATATTTGATACCGTTGTGTCTGATAAAATTCGCAAATTGCATGAACCAAAATTGCGGCCCATTATCTGACACCATTTCTTTGGGAAGGCCAAGGCATGCAAAAATGTCCCATAATTCATCCATTGTACGCTTTGTAGTCGTAAATGACCCCATATGCCGTACCTCCAGCCATTTCAAATGGCTATTGATTAGAACCAGAAAATTATCACTGACCCTCTCGCAAAAATCAATATGTATTCTTTGGAATGGTCGTTGGCAAAATCCATGTTTGCAGCGGTGTTTTAACTGGCATGGACCAGCAGTCTTGACAGATAGTACACTTACTTATTAATACTTCTAAGTCTTTATCCAGCTCAGGCCAATAAACAAAACTTCGGGCCACTGCCTTCATGCCTATGATGCCAGTATGCTCACCATGAAGCTCCGTCAAGACTTTGGCCCATAGTGCACTGGGAATGACCTACTCTTAGGCCCCATTTTAGACATCTCTGTTCACATAATAATTCGTGCCGATAATGATAAAAAGGCTTTATCCCCTCATCTAAATATGTCCGATCTTCAGACCACCCTCGCATAGGCTCGTTGTAACATGGCATCCTCTGTGTGTGCTCTGCAATAACAGAGGCGGTGACCGGAAAGTCCTCATCAACGACATCTAGAGTGAAGATTGATTGTTCGTGGGCAATTTCAGAATCTTCATGAGGCAACCTTGAAATGGCATGCTTCGACCTGCTATATACGATTTTATAATTGTACTGAGACAATAAAATAGCCCATCTTTGCATCCTGGAAGCCGCCATTGATGGAATTGCCACCTTTGGACCTAGGATAGCTAGTAACAGGTTTGTGATCGGTTACTAGTATGAATTGGCATCCCAAAAGAAACAGGTGAAACTTTTGAATAACAAATATAATCGGTAAGCCTCTTTCTCAACCTGGGCATAATTTTGTTCGCTTTTGTTGAGCGTACGCGATTCAATGGCAACCATTTTTTCCTGCCCATCTTTCAAAACATAGCTGATCACTGCTCCCACACCATACCCAGAGGCATCACATGCTAGTCTTAGTTAACGAATCAGATTAAAATGGAGAAGAGCACTACTACTCAAGAATCTCTTGCATGTGTCGTATGCATTCTGTTGCTTTGTCCCATATCCAATGCACCCCTTTCTTTAAGAAATAATGGAGCGGTGTGAGCACCATTGCTAGTCCAGGAAGAAAACAAGCATAATATTGGACCATGCTTAAAAAGGATCGTAATTCAGTAGCGTTTTTCGGTTCCGGACCCATCATGATGGCATACACTTTCTCCTTAACTGTTTGGAGACCATTTTCATCAATCCGCAATTCTAGATAAACCACCTCATGCGATATGAATGCACATTTACTCCTCTTCCACTTCAGATTATGGTCATTGAACCACCTGAATACTTCTTCTAAGATTTCCAGGTTTTCCCTCTCTGTGCCGGTGGCTATCAACGCATCATCTTGATTGCACAAACAGTGATTCATTCCCTGTAAGATCTGATCCACAGTAGCCTGAAATATCTTTGGTGAGGACTTAATACCATCGGGCAACTTAGTGTATGATTATAAAGCTTTGTAACTGTCAGATACTGCTGACTATCCTTGTCAACGTTGAGTTGAGCATAGACGTGGAAATGATCCAGTTTTGTGAAGTCTTTGGCTCCCGCCAGTTCTGCAAACAGGTCCTGCGATGTCGGCATCATTAACTGTTCTATTCAGGGTAATTTTAGAATCCCCACAGAGCCATACTGTTTTGTCTGCCTTCGGAACTACAACTATCGGGGCGGCCCAGTCACTCCTATCAGTCTTCACTAAAACTCCCATTTTTCTCCAACTTATCAAGCTCTCGCTCAACCTGTGATTTTAATGCATATGGTACCGGCCTTGGTCTGCAAAAAATAGGTTTGCCATCCGACCTAATCCGAATATGTGCATTGTATCCCTTGATGCCCTTGTATGAGTCTTCAAACAAAGTAGCATATTTTTCCAGCAGAGTATCTAACTGAGACTTAAACCATTTCTTGGGGTTAACAAATTCACTAAGACACCATCATTTTCTGCACCAATTATGACTGACAGAAAAACTTTCATCTTCTCGGGCACTGCTTAATTCCTTATTTGTGAATTTGCCACAGCTGCTGGGACTTCATTGACATCTTCAGCTCTAAACAACATTTGCAATCTTTCACTATCGGCTCTAAATGATTCCTTATTCCTGTCAAAGGCTCCCAAGTTACTGACATAACTTGTTGACACGTCCATATTGTCTTCTTAGCTTAATAGCCCTTAATCACTCTTAATAATATTGAATTGCTTTTCTGATTCTAAATGGCTTTCCACAATCTCAATTTGTCAGTTCAACACTGTTCAGGACTCACAAAAAAAAATGGTACTACCAGACTCTCATTCAGGAATGACGTTGCTGGTATATCTCCTTGTTGTGCTCCACTTGCATTTGCCTTTTTATAAAAATGAAATTCCACCAAAAATGTCTTCATGAAGAAACTTCCATCCTCATCGCCATTTTGTAATGTATTTGCTTCATGGGTTCTTTGCTTAAGAATTCATAGCAACACATTGCTATTAAGAACTAATTGGTTTATTAGCAAAGGTTTAACAATCACACTACACATTACCAGTTCATCCATCAGGCTCACAACCACCTGCCTCATCATGGATCCCCTGAACCCAACTGGCTGGGGTTTTACTGAGTCTCCTGAACATCATATGACTGGCTAAGCCGCTCCCAACTCAACAGCTCTACAATTCTGTGAACATACTCACAGGTACTTCATTACCCTGCTTCCCCTTTTTTTTTAGGAGCAAGGTATTTATACAATATTTCAAAAGATTACTCATCCCCTCCCCCCTCATGCAGAGCCCCCTCAACCCCCCCCCCCCGCCATACAATGCTGAGGAAGCGCTGCACTGTCGGAAGTGCTATCTTTCGGCTGAGACGCTAAACCGAGGCCCCGACTGCCTCACAGGTGGATGTAAAGGATCCTATTGAAGAAGAGCAGGAGAGTCCTCCTTGGTGCCCTGGCCAATAATTATCCCTTAGCCTACATTACTAAAAACAGATGATCTGGTCGTATATCACATTGCTGTTTGTGGGAGCTTGCTGTGCGCAAATAAGCTGCCCCATTTCCTACATTACAACAGTGACTACACTTCAAAAATACTTCATTGGGTATAAACTGTTTTGGGACGTCTTGAGGTCATGAATGGCACTATAGAAATGCAAGTTTTCTTTACTACCAATTACTCTCCTGTCACGACAATTAACAGTGAGAGGAAATCTTTACCATTGTCAGTCTTACTGTAAAGGTTACAATAGTAATCCTCAATTTGAGAATTCCATCTGCATGGGCTCATTAAAAAGAAATTGTACATAAATTTTAAGTCATTTAATATAACCAGCTGGATGAAATGACCATAAAGTCAGATACTGTTTTGCCTTTAATGAGTCCAGGGAGACCATAATATGTCATCAAACCAAAATAATTTTTAATGAACTTTACACAGGCTAAAGAAGGGCCGTGGGCCCCAGATGTTAGTTATTGACCACAAAACGGCAGATAAAATTGTGGAGCAGAACGGTAACCTGTAGGTAAAGTTGATTTTGAAAATACTTAAGCTCTAATTCATTAAAGAACAAAGAAAATAATAAATAAAAACAGAAAATTGCTGGAAATACTCAGCAGGCCAAGCAGTGTCTGTGGAGAGATAAAGAGAGTTAATGTTTTAGGTTGATGACCTCTTTCTCTTAGCCTGAGCTAATAGTGTGAACACTATTTCACCACTCCGCTAGTTTTTGAATTTATGTCAGGGTATGTGTCATCCGTGGCTCAGTGAGTAGCACCCATCAGAAGGTTGTCCCACTCCAGAGACTTGAGCACAAAAGTCTAGTCTGACACTGCGGTGCAGTGCTGAGGCTGCACTGTCGGAGGGGCAGTACTGAGGGAATTAGACGTTAAATCGAGGATCGGTCTGCTCTCTTGGGTGGATGTAAAAGATCCCATGGCACCAATGTTCCCTTTAAGCTGCGCAGCTGTGCAGTGCTCTGGGGTTCCTGGGCAGCCGTACAGTGCTCTGGAGTTCCTGCACAGCCGTACAGTGCTCTGGAGTTCCTGGCCAGCTGTACAGTGCTCTGGAGTTCCTGCGCAGCCGTACAGTGCTCTGGAGTTCCTGGCCAGCTGTACAGTGCTCTGGAGTTCCTGCGCAGCCGTACAGTGCTCTGGAGTTCCTGGGCAGCTGTACAGTGCTCTGGAGTTCCTGCGCAGCCGTACAGTGCTCTGGAGTTCCTAGGCAGCTGTACAGTGCTCTGGAGTTCCTGCGCAGCCGTACAGTGCTCTGGAGTTCCTGGGCAGCTATACAGTGCTCTGGAGTTCCTGGGGCGTCGTGCAGTGCTCTGGAGTTCCTGGGCAGCCGTGCAGTGCTCTGGAGTTCCTGGGCAGCCGTGCAGTGCTCTGGAGTTCCTGGGCAGCTGTACAGCGCTCTGGAGTTCCTGCGCAGCTGCCTTTGAAATTGGAGAACTGCACATGTGCAGAATCTTGAAAGGGCTGTTCAGCCCAAAAAATTTATTACAGGGAACATTGCATGCCACTATTTTGAAGAAGAGCAGGGAAGTTATCCCCAGTGTCCTGGCCAATATTTATCCCTCAATACACATCACTAAAAAACAGATTATCCGATCATTATCACATTGCTGTTTGTGCAAATTGGCTGCTGCGTTCTCCACATTACAACAGTGCCTACACTTCAGAAAGTACTTCATTGGCTGTGAAGTGCTTTAGGACATCTGACAGTGGTGAAAGCTGCTATATAAGTGCAAGTATTTCTTACTTTTACATAAGGAGCTCTGGACCCCAATCACTGCAAATTATGCAGCTCTCGCACTCTAGCTGTTAATACAGAATTGCATAGAATATCCAGCACAGAAACAGACCAACTGATGCCGGTGTTTGTGCTCCACTCGAGCCTCCTCCCATGCTTCCTCATCTAACTCTGTATGTCTACATTGGTGGAAATCTTCCTCATTTTGAAATGTGCGTAATTTCCAGTGGAATTTCTTTTCCTGAATGAAAGATTAACCTCCTGGGAACAGCTTCCAGAAACCATGGAGAAGAAAAAAAAAGCAGCATTCCATTTTGTTTGAAAACTTTGATTTATTCGTTACAAAAATATTGATGTTGGGGAAAAAAATGGCTGTTTGCCTGAGAGTCAAGAAGCCTCCAATCGGGTAAAGAAGAATCTGTTCACTTTCCGATTGAAAGTCGATGTACCGTGAGAATGGTCGGATGACCAATGGCCGGTGTAGGGGGGGTTGTGGGGTGGGATGATCGGTGGCGGGAGGGTCATGTGACAAAACATCCAGGAATACGGCCAACCTGAGCTGCCAACTCTAAAAGAAAAGAAAGCCTTGGATTTCTATAGTGCTTTTCATGACCACCGGACGGCTCAAAGCGCTTTACAGCCAGTAAAGTACTTTTGAAATGTAGTCACTGTTGTAATGTAGGAAATGTGACAGCCAATTTGCGCATAGCAAGCTCCCACAAACAGCAATGTGATAATGACCAGATAATCTGTTTTTTGATTTATTGATTGAGGGATAAATATTGGCCAGGACACCGGGGATATCTCCAGCATTTTCTGTTTTTATTCCAGATTCCAGCATCTGCAGTATTTTGCTTTTGTATTGTTATACTGGGGATACCTTCCCTGCTCTTCTTTGAAATAGTGCCATGGGATCTTTTATACTCACTTGAGAGGACAGACGGGTCCTCGGTTTAACGTCTCATCCAAAAGATGGCACCTCTGACAGTGCAGCGCTTCCTCAGTACTGCACTGAAGTGTCAGCCTAGATTTTTTTGTGCTCAAGTCCCTGGAGTGGAACTTAAACCCACAACCTTCTGACTCAGAGGTCAGTGTGTTACCCACTGAGCTACAGCTGATACTGTGCTGAACCCTAGGACTGAATGACATTGTTAATATGTGAACCGTTATCAGCTCACACTTCCGGCAGCTTTGTAGGCAAAAATATCTTCAAGCTGAAAGGTGCAGGAACAAGTATAACTGACAGGACACACCATGAGATGCCCCGACTCCTGCAAATTCTGGACCAATACCTTTGAAGTTCTTTGGATAGAACATTGCTTGAATCCAGGGAATTGTTCATGGCAATAACTTAGTATCCACCATCTGCTGATGGTCTTATTTTTGTTTGCCTGCCAGCTTTGTCATCACAACTCAATTATCCACTCTGAGTCACGCCAGTCTCCTGACTGACAAAATCGAATGCCACATCTGAGTATTGCCAGGGTTACAAAACAACATTGTACAAAGTGAGTACCTGCTGAGATGTTGATGGTCCAGCTTGTTTGATATTTAAACTAGATGCAATGTTTGATTATTTCTGGCGCCAACTAACTCTCCGATCATTTGAAAACCGTAATCAGAGCTGTTTGCGTGACCATTAGTTCGACTGTGCTCAAGTAACCTTTAGTTGGTGGCTTGGTATCACCAGATTTGGCTCTGTGATTTGGATTTTTGTTTTGGATTTTTTTTTAATATAGCGTATTTCATGATGTAGCCACTGTTGTAATGTGGGAAACGCGGTAGCCAATTTGCGCACAGCAAGCTCCCACAAACAGCAATTTGATAATGATTCTTAGAAACTTTTGAAATAAATTGGGAATTTTTATCAACTTTTAACTTTTAAAATAACTTTGGAAGTCACCTTCCTAATACCTGCCCCCAGCCAAGCCTCGGGCCATCCAACCATCAATGGCACTACCCAGTGCCGAGCTTGTGGCCAACACTTCGCCGTAGGCAATTAGGCTTATAGAGCTGTGCCTGGTCTCCAGTTGTCTTGGACGCCCTTGCCACTGGACCGAGACCTTGCTCAGCTGAGCCCGTGTGGTGGCCGGTGTGCAGCGGCCATCCCACGTTAAAAGAACTCACGCACAGGCACCTTCCACTTCATAGGTATGAAGTTCGGGACCTGGAACGTCAGGACCCTCATGGACAATCCCAACAGCAACAGGCCGGAACGCCACACCGCCATAGGTGCCCGCGAACTCAGACGTTTCGACATTGACATCGCTGCCCGGCGGGCAGGGGCAGGCCAGTTGAAGAAACATGGTGGAGGGTATAACTTCTTCTGGAACGGGAAACCAGAGGCAGAACGCCGCCTTCATGGAGTCGGCTTTGCCGTCAAGAATGAGCTGGTCAATCGCCTCAAAGGCTCCCCCTGTGGGGTTACCGAACGCTTCATGACTCCTCGTATTACACTATCGTATTACACTAACCAATGTGCCACAGTCATCAGTGCATACGTCCCCACACTCGATGCTAAAGAGGGTTTTTATTCCAACCTCCAGACATCCTTGTCCCGCGTCCCCACAGGCGTCAATTTGATTCTCCTGGGTGATTTTAATGCCAGGGTCGGCAAAGACACAGCCCTCTGAGGAGGTGTGATTGGCAGAGAGGGGGTAGGGAAAGCCAACTCCAGCAGTACCCTACTCCTGACAAAATGTCTAGAACATGAACTCCTCATCACCAACACCCTGTTCTGCCAGAGGGACAAATACAAGGCATCATGGCAACACCCTCGCTCCAAACACTGGCACTTGCTTGACTATGTCATCGTCAGAGCCAGGGATCGCAAGGATGTGTGAATCACCCGCGTCATGACAGGAGCTAATGACTGCTGGATGGACCACTGCCTAATCCAATCCATCATCAACATTAACATAGCCCCAAAGCAGAGGGGACAGCAGAAGCAGTTCTGCAAAAAGGTTAATGCCAGGGCACTTAGAGAACCAGCTAAGAGAGCCCTATACAGCCAGCGCCTCACAGCCAATCTGGCGTGCCTTGATGACCCTGAGATGCTGAATCCCCATAGCGCTTGGTCTGCTCTCCAGGTCTCTATAACCAGTGCCTGTGAAGAGACACTTGGTTACTCAACCAGAAAACACCAGGACTGGTTTGATGCAAATGATCAGGAGATCGAAGAACTAATAGATCGCAAGTGCAAAGCATTTCTGAGTCTCAAGCAACAACCCAACTCAGGAGCTGCAAAGCAACATTACAGATGGCTCAAGTCTCAGGTCCAACAAAAAACCCAGGACCTAAAGAACAGGTGGTGAATGGAGAAAGCACAGGAGATACAACAACTGGCCGACAGCCACGATATGCAAGGATTATTCGCTGCAGTCAAGGCCACCTATGGTCCAAACTCCCAAGGCCCCACCCCACTCCTGACCAAGAATGGAGAACCACTCATCAAGAACACCGAGGCTGTCAGGGCCTGATGGAAGGAGCACGTTGAAGATCTCCTCAATCGAGACTCTGCCTTTGACTCGAGTGTTCTCGATTCCATCCCGCAGCATGCGACCCGCCACCAACCCAGTGAAACTCCAACGTTGCACGAGGTAGGCAAAGCCATAAAACAGCTCAAGAATAACAAGGCTACGGGTGCGAATGGAATCTCTGCTGAGGCGCTAAAATATGGCGGAGAGGCGCTGTTGGCGCGGATACATGACCTCATCTCTCTCATCTGGAGGGAGAAGAGCATGCCGGGAGATCTGAGAGATGCAGTGATTGTGACCATTTTTTAAAAAGGGTACAAGTCCGACTGCGGTAACTACAGAGGAATCTCCCTGCTATCAGCCACTGGGAAAGTTGTCGCTCGAGTTCTCCTCAATCATCTTCGCTCTGTGCTGAGGAGCTCCTCCCGGAATCACAATGCGGATTTCGTCCCCTACGGTGCACAACAGACATGATCTTTGCAGCGTGACAGTTGCAGGAAAAATGCAGGGAGCAGTGCCAGCCCATTTACATGGCCTTTTTCGATCTTACAAAGGTCTTTGACACTGTCAACGGGAGGGTCTATGGAGCGTTATCCTCCGTTTCGGATGCCCCCATAAGTTTGTCAACATTCGTCGCCTGCTTCACGATGACATGCAGGCCATGATCCTTACCAACGGATCCATTACAGACCCAATCCACGTCCGGACCGGGGTCAAACAGGGCTGCGTTATCACTCCAACTCTCTTCTCAATCTTCCTCGCCGCCATGCTCCACCTCACAATCAACAAGCTTCCCGCTGGAGTGGAACTAAACTACAGAACCAGGGGGAAGCTGTTTAACCTACGCCGCCTCCAGGCCAGATCCAAGATCACCCCAACCTCTGTCGTTGAGCTGCAGTATGCGGATGATGCCTGCGTCTGCGCACATTCAGAGGCTGAATTCCAGGATATAGTCAATGTATTCACTGAGGCATATGAAAGCATGGGCCTTACGCTTAACATCCGTAAGGAAAAGGTCCTCCACCAGCCTGTCACCGCCGCACAGCACTGCCCTCCAATCATCAAGATGCACGGTGCGGCCCTGGACAACGTGGACCATTTTCCATATCTCGGGGGCGTCTTATCAACAAAGGCAGACATTGATGCGGAGATTCAGCATCGCCTCCAGTGCGCCAGCGCAGCTTTCGGCCGTTTGAGGAAAAGAGTGTTTGAAGACCCGGCCCTCAAATCTACCACCAAACTCATGGTCTGCAGTGCTGTAGTAATACCCGCCCTCCTGTGTGGATCTGGGGCATGGACAATGTACAGAAGGCACCTCACGTCGCTGGAGATATATCACCAACGATGTCTCCGCAAGATACTGCAAATCCCCTGGGAGGACAGACGCACCAACATCAGTGTCCTCGCTCAGGCTAACATCCCCAGTATTGAAGCACTGACCACACTCGATCAGCTTCGCTGGGCAGGCCACATAGTTCGCATGCCAGATACGAGACTCCCTAAGCAAATACTTTATGCAGAGCTCCTTCATGGTAAACGAGCCAAAGGAGGACAGTGAAAACATTATAAGGACACCCTCAAAGCCTCCCTGGTAAAGTGCGACATCACCATTGACATCTCGGAGATCCTGGCCGCAGACCGCCCAAGGTGGAGAAAGTCCATCCAGGAGGGAGTTGAGCTCTTCGAGTCTCAACGCAAAGTGCATGAAGAGGCCAACGCACGCAGTGGAAGGAGCGCGCGGCAAACCAGCCTCACCGACCCCTTCCCCCGACGAATGTCTGTCTCACCTGTAACAGGGTCTGTGGCTCTCGTATCGGACTGTTCAGCCATCAAAGAACTCACTTTGAGAGTGGAAGCAAGTCCTCCTCGATTCTGAGGGACTGCCTATGACAATGACCAGATAATCTGCTATTTTGATTGAGGGATAAAATTTGGCCAGGACATCGGGGATAACTCCGCTGCTCTTCTACAAAATAGTGCTTGATAGTACAGACGGGGCCTTGGTTTAACATCTCACCTGATAGACAGCACCTCCGATAGTACAGCACTCCCTCAGCACTGCACTGGAGTGTCAAGATAGATTTTTTTTGTGCTCAACACCCTGGAGTGGGACTTGAACCCACAACCTTCTGACACAGAGGCGAGTCACAGAGGCACCCTATTTAAAAGAAAGATGTGCTGCAGCTCAGGCTAATTTTGAAGGGATGGTGAAGGAAATCACTATGGGCAGGTGGGCAAAATTGTTTGTGTGGCTCAGTGGATATTCCTTCTGCCTCTGAGTTGGAAGGTTGTGGGTTCACATCTCACTTCAGAGATGTGGGGGGGGGGGGTCAAATTGCATATCATGCTGTTTGAGGGCGGTAACCTTCATGAGGAGGTACTTCCCACGCCCAGCGCGGAAGTCGCACCCCGTGACCTAAATTGGGGATACTGCCCCCGAAAGGAAGTGGAGTGCAATGTTGCCGCTCCACTTCCTCTCGGGGGGGTGGGGGGGCAGGTGGGGAGGTGGGGGGGGGGCGGGTCTGGGGCTCTAAGCGCACGCAAGTTGGAAAACTGCATGGCCTCTCCGCATAACGCTGATGCAATCACAGGGCCCTCACCTTCTGCTAAAGCGGAGGTCATGCTGCGAGCTCTGCAGTGGGGCCTCCATTGTGTCACCGGGGATGTGGGGTGCCGTGGCCACAGCCTGGCACAGAAGCAGAGTGCCCCACTGCATGGACCCCGCGAAATGGATCACGAAAAGCCTTACCAGTAAGTCGGCCAACAAATGTAAATGGCGGCACGCACTTCCCCTTTAAGTTTCGGCCCGCGAGCGAAGTGCGGCCCGGTTCGCCACAAGCGAGGCTGGTGCTGACATCGCCCGTGGCAGCCTCACGGGGGCTGCCCAATGTCTGCTGTGGAGCGAAAAGGGGTCGGCGGGCATTGGGGTTGATGTCATCGCCGGAGGTGCTGTGGCCCAGGGCACTACTGGCGGGAGCAGGGCACTACCAATTTAGCGTCTCCGCTAACTCCCGCGCAATTTCACGGGAGTCAGTATCACCACCCACACTCCCCTGGGCGGAAACACATTTGTGTCCCCCAGAGGTGCAAATGGGTGGTGCACAGAAGGTCAGTTTCGCCCTCTTGAGCTCATAATCCAGGCCGACATTCCCAGTGCAGTACTGAGGTAGCACTGCACTGTCGGAGGCACCGCCTTTCACATGAGACGTTAAACCAAGGCCCCATCTGCTGTCTCAGGTGGATCTAAAAGTTCACGTGACAGGGCATGCCGTGAGACGGTGCCCCCCTCCCAGGTCCACCCTTTTATGTCGATAGTGTGGAAAGAGGTTTTCAAGATGATGAGAGGCTCTGATAGTGTAGATGGAGAAAAATCATTCCCTCTGTTGAATGGGCCAATAATTAAAGTTCATGGATTCAAAATCATTGGCAAAATATCTAGAAATGAGATGAGAAGGAATGTTTTCATCAGTGAGTTGTCAGGATCTGGAACAATCGACCTGAGAAGGTGGAGGAAGCTGAGTCCAACAATAATTTTAGAAGGGAGTTGGGCAGGTACAGGAGGATGGGGAACCTACAGGGTTATGGACAAAAAGCAAGGGCATGACACAGCAACCTGGCTGATGAAGAACAGGTTTGTAAGTTCAATACATGTAGATTTATTTTAACTCTATGACCTCTGGTCATTGAGCCACCTGCCAGAAGAAACAGGTTCTCCTTATTCGCTCTATCAAAACTCCTCGTGATTTTGAACACCTCTATTAAATTTCCCCTTAACCTTTGCTGCTCTAAGGGGAACAGAAATGTTGCTCCTGGCTCTAAGCTATGGCCATGAACAGACAGAAAATCCTACATTACCGGCATGATCTCTGCATTGAAATTTCCCGATAAGCACTCCTGACAGACAAAGCTCCGTGCCCCGGGTTTCGGTTCATCAAATTACTCCTAATGACACACAGAGGAAAACTTTTCACATTCACATTTTTTAATTCAAACTCTATATGGTGGTTGCTTAGGAATTTGGCTGCACTTGTATTTCATCTTTGCAGTCGACCTGCTATTGTCATCAAAAGTGATGGCACATTCGTTCTTGACACTGCCCTCTGCATAATAATTAGTTCACTCTCTGAATAAGAGACAGCAACCAATCACTCCAGGCAAATATAGACAGGATGGAACAATAGATGGACACATTTGAAGAGATTGGAGAAGCTGGGTTTTGTTCTCCTTAGAGCAGAGAAGGTTAAGGGGAGATTTAAGAGAGGTGTTCAAAAGTACGAGGAGTAAATAAGGACAAACTGTTTTCACTGGCAGGAGGTTTGGTCACCAAAGGTCAGAGACTTAAAATATTTGGCAAAAGAACCAAAGGGGAAATTAAGAGAAATGATTTCACACAGAGGGTTGTTACGATCTGGAACACACTACCTGAAAGGGTGGTGGAATCAGATTCCATAGGAACTTTTAAAAGGCAATTGGACATGTACTTGAAAAGATCTCATTTGCAGGGTTATGGGGAAAAAGCAGGGGCGTGGCACTAAATTGGATAGCTTTTTCAAAGAGCCAATACAATCATGAAGGACCGAATAGGCTCCTGTGCTGTATGATTCTATGATTTAAGGATTCTACAAAATGGTGCACAGTGTAGAGCAAATCATATCTTTGCAAAGAAAGATTAATAATAATGTTTCATTTCTGCTTGCACTCCAGTATTCAAAAGTAATCAAATCCAATCTGCACATTAGGCAAACGATGTAGTGAAATAGCAAATATGTTCTTTATAAATGTGCTTCTGATTTTTCGAGATAATGTGCAGAGAAATCTTCTTCTATTGTTATTAAAGAAAAATAATGAAATGGCAATAGTTGAGAAAATTCAAATCGACTAGATGCTAGCCGTGTCTTCGGTGTTGTCATCATAGGTAGTCCCTCGGAAGACTTGCTTCCACTCCTAGAATGAGTTCTTTGGTGGCTGAACAGTCCAACACGAGAGCCACAGACCCTGTCACAGGTGGGACAGACATTCGTCGGGGGAAGGGGGTGGGTGGGACTGATTTTCCGCACGCTCATTCCGCTGCCTGCGCCTGACCTCTTCACGCTCACAGCGTTGAGATTCAAAGAGCTCAACGCCTTCACGGATCCACTTTCTCCACCTAGGGCGGTCTTCGGCCAGGGTCTCCCTGGTGTCAGTGGTGATGTCGCACTTTACCAGGGAGGCTTTGAGGGTGTCCTTGTAACGTTTCCGCTGCCCACCTTTGGCTCGTTTGCCATGAAGGAGCTCAGCGTAGAGCAATTGCTTAGGGAGTCTCTTGTCCGTCATGCGAACTAAGTGGCCTGCCCAGCGAAGCTGATCGAGTGTGGTTAGTGCTTCAATGCTGGGGATGTTAGCCTAGGCGAGGACACTGATGTTGGTGCATCTGTCCTTCCAAGGGATTTGCAGGATCTTGCAGAGACATTGTTGGTGATATATCTCCAAGCAACTTGATGTGTCTTCTGTACATCGATCATGCCTCTGATCCATACGGGAGGGCGGGTATTATTACAGCCCTGTAGACCATGAGCTTGGTGGTAGGTTTGAGGGCCTGGTCTTCGAACACTCTTTTCCTCAGGCGGTCGAAGACTGCACTAGTGCACTGGAGGCGATGTTGAATCTCCGCATCAATGTCTGCCTTTGTTGATAAGAGGCTCCCGAGGTATGGGAAGTGGTCCACGTTGTCGAGGACCACGCCGTGAATCTTGATGATTGGGGGGCAGTGCTGTGCGGCGAGGATAGGCTGGTGGAGGACCTTTGTCTTACAGTCTAACAAAAAACCCGGGATTAAAGAACAGGTGGTGGATGGAGAAAATGCAGGTGATACAACAACTAGCCGAAAGCCATGACATGCGAGGATTCTTCATTGCAGTCAAGGCCACCTACGGTCCAAACTCCCAAACCCCACCCCACTCCTGGCCAAGAATGGGGAAAAACACTCATCAAGGACACCGAGGCTGTCAGGGCCCGCTGGAAGGAGCATTTTCAAGATCTCCTCAATCGAGACTCTGCCTTTGACTCGAGTGTCCTCAACTCCATCCCGCAGCATGCCACCTGCCACCACCTCATCGAAACCTCAACGCTGCACGAGGTAGGCAAAGCCATAAAACAGCTCAAGAATAACAAGGCTATGGGTGCAGATGGAATTCCTGCTGAGGCGCTAAAATATGGCGGAGAGGCGCTGTTGGCACGGATACATGACCTCATCTCTCTCATTTGGAGGGAGGAGAGCATGCCGGGGGATCTCAGAGATGCAGTGATCGTGTCCATTTTTAAAAAGGGGACAAATCCGACTACGGCAACTACAGAGGAATCTCCCTGCTATCAGCCACTGGGAAGGTTGTGCTAGAGTTCTCCTCAATCGTCTTCTCCCTGTGGCCGAGGAGCTCCTCCCAAAGTCACAGTGCAGATTTCATCCTCTATGGGGAACAACAGACATGATCTTTGCAGCACGACAACTGCAGGAAAAATGCAGGGAGCAGCGCCAGCCCTTATACATGGCCTTTTTCGATCTTACAAAGGCCTTTGACACTGTCGACCATGAGGGCTTATGGAGCGTCCTCCTCAGTTTTGGATGACCCCCAAAGTTTGTCAACATCCTTCGCCTGCTCCACGACGACATGCAGGCTGTGATCCTTACTTTGTGTTGTACAAGACCTATGTCCACTTGGTGATGGGGCATTGTAGCACTAATTTGGCATGCAGCAGGAAGAAAAATCATTTGCTCCCAGACACAGTACACTCCAAAACCATGGACAATTGCATGCCAAAATACATCCTCGAGAACATCAAAGAGTTAATGCCACTTCATCAGTTCTTTATCAGAATCAACATGACAGGAGTTGCTAGTACTTAATTCAAACCTTCACATTTATATCATGAGCACAATCAGCAAAATCTCTTTTTGTGGAATCTGTCCAAAACTGTTTGAAGGGGAAGTCAGTTACATAACTTCACATGCTGTTTTCTGAGGGACTGCCTTTTGACTGTGACATTGTTGTGGAGTTTGTCCTTTGTATACAGAGCTTTCAAATGTAAGTTTTAATGACTGTTGATAGACCAGGACTGCTGGAGCTTATACCATCATCATCATAGGTAGTCCCTTGGAATCGAGGAAGACTTGCTTCCACTCCTAAAGTGAGCCCTTTGGTGGCTGAACAGTCCAAGTCGAGAGCCACAGACCCTGTCACAGGTGGGACAGACATTTGTCGGGTGAAGGGGTGGGTGGGACTGATTTTCCGCACGCTTGTTCCGCTGCCTGCGCCTGACCTCTTCACAATCACAGCGTTGAGATTCAAAGAGCTCAACGCCCTCCCGGATGCACTTTCTCAACCTAGGGTGGTCTTCGACAAATGGTGTCAGTGGCGATGTCGCATTTCACCAGGGGGGCTTTGAAGGTGTACTTGTAAAATTTCCGCTGCCCACCTTTGGCTCATTTGCCATGAAGGAGCTCCACGTGGAGCAATTGCTTAGGAAGTCTTTGTCTGTCATGTGAACCAAGTGGCCTGCCCAGCGAAGCTGATCGAGTGTGGTTAGTGCTTCAATGCTGGGGATGTTAGCCTAGGTGAGGAAACTGATGTTGGTGCATCTGTCTTTCCAAGGGATTTGCAGGATCTTGCGGAGACATCGTTGGTGATATATCTCCAAGTGACTTGACGTGTCTTCTTTACATCGTTCATGCCTCTGATCCATACGGGAGGGCGGGTATTACTACAGCCCTGTAGACCATGAGCTTGGTGGTAGGTTTGAGGGCCTTGTCCTCGAACACTCTTTTCCTCAGGCGATCGAAGACTGCACTGGCGTACTGGAGGCGATGTTGAATCTCCGCATCAATGTCTGCCTTTGTTGATAAGAGGCTCCCGAGGTAGGGGAAGTGGTCCACATTGTCGAGGGCCACGCTGTGAATCTTGATGATTGGGGGGCAGTGCTGTGCAGCAAGGACAGGCTGATAGAGGACCTTTGTCTTACGGATATTAAGCGTAAGGTTCATGTTTTCATATGCCTCGGTGAATTATATTCTGGAGTTCAGCCTCAGAGTGTGCGCAGACGCAGGCGTTGTCCGCATACTGCAGTTCAACGACAGAGGTTTGGGTGATCTTGGACCTGGCCTGGAGGTGGCTTAGGTTAAATAGCTTTCACTGGTTCTGTAGTTTAGTTCTACTCCAGCGGGGAGCTTGTTGACAGTAAGGTGGAGCATGGCAGCGAGGAAGATTGAGAAGAGGGTTGGAGCGATGACTCAGCCCTGTTTGACCCCGGTCTGGACGTGGAATGGGTCTGTAATGGATCCGCTGGTAAGGGTTAATGAATGCCTCATGACCCTTGACTTACCCTACCTGGGACCAATGCGCCACAGTCATCAGTGCATACGCCCCAACACTCGATGCAATGGATGAAGCTAAAGAGGGTTTTTATTCCAGCCTCGAGACATCCCTGTCCCGCGTCCCACACGGGCGACAAGCTGATCCTCCTAGGTTACTTTATTGCCAGGGTCGGCAAAGACACAGCCCTCTGGGGAGGCATGATTACAGAGAGGGGGTAGGGAAATCCAACTCCAGTGGCACCCTACTCCTGACAAAATGTCTAGAACACGAACACCTCATCACCAACACACTGTTCCACCAGAGGGACAAATACAAGGCATCATGGCAACACCCTCGCTCCAAACACTGGCACCTGCTGGACGATGTCATCATCCGAGCTAGCGATCGCAAGGATGTGTGCATCACCCGCGCCATGACAGGAGCTGATGACTGCTGGACGGACCGTCGCCTAATTCAATCCATCATCAATATTAATATAGCCCCAAATCAGAGGGGACAGCAGAAGCAGTGCCTCAAAAAAGTTAATACCGGGGCATTTAAAGACCCAGCTAAGAGAGCCCTATACAGCCAGAGCCTCACAGCCAATCTGGCGTGCCTTGATGACCCTGAGATGCTCAATGTCCACAGCGTTTGGTCTGCCCTCCAGGCCTCCATAACCAGTGCCTGTGAAAAGACACTTGGCCACTCAACCAGAAAACACCAGGACTGGTTTGATGAAAACAATCAGGAGATCCAAGAACTAATAGATCGTAAGCGCAGAGCATTTCTGAGACTCAAGCAACAACCCAATTCGGGAGCTACAAAGCAACATTACAGGCGGCTCAAGGCTGAGGTCTAACGGGACCCAAAGAACAGGTGTTGGATGGAGAAAGCACAGGAGATACAACAACTGGTCGACAGCCATGGCATGCGAGGATTCTTCATTGCAGTCAAGGCTACCTATGGTCCAAACTCTCAAGACCCCACCCCACTCCTGGCCAAGAACGGGGAAACACTCATCAAGAATACCGAGGCTGTCAGGGCCCGCTGGAAGGAGCATTTTCAAGATCTCCTCAATCGAGACTCTGCCTTTGACTCGAGTGTTCTCGACTCCATCCCGCAGCATGCCACCTACCACCACCGCAATGAAACTCCAACGCTGCATGAGGTAGGTAAAGCCATAAAACAGCTCAAGAATAACAAGGCTACGGGTGCAGATGGAATTCCTACTGAGGTGCGAAAATATGGCGGAGCGGTGCTATTGGCGTGGATACATGACCTCATCTCTCTCATCTGGAGGGATTAGAGCATGCTGGGGGATCTCGGAGATGCAGTGATTGTGACCATTTTTAAAAAGGGGAACAAATCCGACTGGCAACCACAGAGGAATCTCCCTGCTATCAACCACTGGGAAGGTTGTCGCTAGAGTTCTCCTCAACCGTCTTCTCCCTGTGGCCAAGGAGCTTCTCCCAGAGTCACAATACGGATTTCGTCCCCTATGGTGAACAACGGACATGATCTTTGCAGCACGACAACTGCAGGAAAAATGCAGGGAGCAGCGCCAGCCCTTATACATGGCCTTTTTCGATCTTACAAAGGCCTTTGACACTGTCGACCATGAGGGCTTATGGAGCATCCTCCTCAGTTTTGGATGCGCCCAAAAGTTTGTCAACATCCTTCACCTGCTCCACGACGACATGCAGGCCGTGATCCTTACTTTGTGTTGTACAAGACCTATGTCCACTTGGTGATGGGGCATTGTAGCACTAATTTGGCACGCAGCAGGAAGAAAAATCATTTGCTCCCAGACACAGTACACTCCAAAACCATGGACAATTGCATGCCAAAATACATCCTCGAGAACATCAAAGAGTTATTGCCACTTCATCAGTTCTTTATCAGAATCAACATGACAGGAGTTGCTCATACTTAACTCAAACCTTCACATTTATATCATGAGCACAGTCAGCAAAATCTGTTTGTTTAATCTGTCCAAAAATGTTTGCAGGGGAAGTCAGTTACATAACTTCACATGCTGTTTTCTGAGGGACTGCCTTTTGACTGTGACAGTGTTGTGGAGTTTGTCCTTTGTATGCAGAGCTTTCAAATGTAAGTTTTAATGACTGTTGATAAACCAGGACTGCTGGAGCTTATACCATCATCATCATAGGTAGTCCCTCGGAATCGAGGAAGGCTTGCTTCCACTCCTAAAGTGAGCCCTTTGGTGGCTGAACAGTCCAAGTTGCGAGCCACAGACCCTGTCACAGATGGGACAAGCATTCGTCGGGGGAAGGGGGGGGTGGGACTGATTTGCCGCACGCTCCTTCCGCAACCTGCGCCTGACCTCTTCACGCTCGCAGCGTTGAGTTTCAAAGAGCTCAACGCCCTCCCGGTTGCATTTTCTCCACCTTGGGCGGCGTTTGGCCAGGGTCTCCCAGGTGTCAGTGGTGAAGTCGCACTTCACCAGGGAGGCTTTGAGGAAGTCCTTGTAATATTTCCGCTGTCCACCTTTGGCTCGTTTGCCGTGAAGGAGCTCCGCGTAGAGCAATTGCTTAGGGAGTCTCTTGTCCGTCATGCGAACTAAGTGGCCTGCCCAGCGAAGCTGATCGAGTGCGGTTAATGCTTCAATGCTGGGGATGTTAGCCTGGGCGAGGACACTGATGTTGGTGCGTCTGTCCTCCCAGGGGATTTGCAGGATCTTGCAGAGACATCGTTGGTGAGGAGCTCCTCCTGGAGTTGCAGTGCGAATTTCGTCCCCTACAGGGAACAGCGGACATGATCTTTGCAGCATGACAGCTGCAGGAAAAATGCAGGGAGCAGTGCTAGCGCTTATACATGGCCTTTTTCGATCTCACAAAGGCCTTTGACACTGTTGACCGTGAGGGTTTATGGAGCGTCCCCCTCCGTTTTGGAGCTTATACAAGGCCTGGTTAGCAACACACTACAATTTCTCTGAGTTTGACTGGGCTCTGAACAGTAACAAGAATTAGTTTTACCTCAGAAATCCAGTCGACTCTGGTTACACTAAATTAACACAATTAGCGGGCAACTTTGGCTTTGTGCGAGTCTGTAAAACGAGTGCTGGCAAATCGGTTTACATTTCTTCCGACTTATATTTCCAATGAAAAAGAAGACTTGGATTTATATAGCGCCTTTCATGACTACTGGACATCTCAAAGCACTTTACAGCCAATGAAGTACTTTTGAAGTGTCGTTACTGTTGTAATGCGGTAAATGCGGCAGCCAACTTGTGCACAGCAAGCTCCCACAAACAGCAAGGTGACAATGACCAGATAATCTGTTTTTGTTATGTTGATTGAGGGATAAATATTGTCCAAGACACCAGGGACAACTCCCCCGCTCTTCTTCAAAATAGTGCCATGGGATATTTTACGTCCATCTGAGTTGGTTTAACGTCTCATCCAAAATATGGCACCTCCGACAGTGCAGCGCAAGTTCCTGGAGTGGGACTTGAACCCACAACCTTTTGACTCAGAGGTAGAGTATGCTCTCCACTGAGCCACAGCTGACACTAGACATGAAGTCAAAGGACATGAAAAATCGGGGAGCTGTAAACCCCCAAATATACGCAAAATGGTGATTGGTTTTCTTTATACATTTACAGACTTTTTTGCCTCATGTTCTCTACAGAAATTTTTCAATATAATCTGAAGAAATACACTAGCCTAAATCATACTAAGAGTGCTTAAACTAAACTAGAAACATGGTTTAAAAACATAAATGACATGAAGTCCAATTGTAATGCTAACACTAGAAGCACAGTCACTTTCAATGCAGCTAATAGGATCCAAAGCTTGCCCCCACCTCTCCCACAAAAGTAGATATAAATTGTAAAACAGGATATAAACTCTGAAAATGGATTGTAAAAGCATTCTGTAACTGATCAGGTAAACGTGCCACACTAAATATTTCAGTGCGCTGGTTAAAAGCGTTACAGGGCTGTGCAGCCGTGGTTCAACAACAGATCAGTATATGTCACGGGAGGCAAATTAAACTTCAGTTTTTGATGTTAATGAGTGTTGGAGGAATGACTGTGCAGAGTGGCAGTATGGATCCGTACGATACGATGGAATGATCGCGGTGTTATAAATGCTTTAAATGTTGAACAAATCCAAATTAAAAAAAGAAGTGAGTAGCACTCTCGCCTCTGAGCCAGAAACATTTGTGAGTTCAAGTCCCATTCCAGGTCCCTGAGCACGTAATCAAGGCTGACACTCCCAGTGCTGCACTGCCAGAGGTGCCATCTCTTTAGAAGAGAAATTACACCAAGGCCCCGTCTGCTCTCTCAGCTAAATCCTAGGGCACTGTACTATACTTCTTTTTCTGGCTAAAGATCCAAGGGAGAATTTCCAAAAATCTGAACTTGATACAAGCCTTTGATGGGGCAAGTTTCAATATGAGGCGAGTGAATCCGAGCTTAATGCACTGCAAACACTCTCCAGGCAACATACCCATTAAGCTACGAGGCCGCACAGTGGTCTTGAGTTCCCACGCAGGCCACTCACTGGCTTTTACATGGGAGAAACTGTGTGTGCAGCAACATTTTTATGGGCTGCGCAGCTAGTTAAAGGGACCGTGCACAAAAATAATTAGAGATAACTTTGTCTCCAGGTTCTTTTTATTTAAATCTAAGTGCTGGAACCTCCACTTTTGTGGTTATCGCCCAAAAATGGGCAATATTTCCGGCGTGGGCATTAAAAAAGGGTTTTCAGATCGCCGGCTTCTCGCCCATTCTCAAATCACCTCGTCTCCACTTTTGAAAATGGGCGTTACCTCGAGCGATAGAAACTGGGCGGTAGTTTACATTTTTTTGACCTTCTGCCGTAAAGTGTGGCCGTCCTTAGCAATGGCATGGCAACGCTCGATTCCCGTGATTCTGGAGGTCAAGGGTCATCATGACATGCGCAGAAAAGGAGACAGAGAGAGAGGGAGCTCAGAGGGACTGAAGGCGTGTCTGGTTGTGGTGTGGCTGCTTTGGGAGGAAGGAGGGAGACTTTAGAGCTTCAAAGCAAGCAGGCAGACAAAAAGTAGCTGTTACCAGCCACATATTTGATCGAATTTGGCCTATAATGGAGAGAGAGGAGGAGGCATCACAGCACGCTGTGGAGACTGACGCTGGAGAGCAGTGAGCTGGGAGAGGAGCACATTGGAGGGCGCAAAAGAGCCAGGAGGTTCTCGGATGAGGCAAATGCCTCCCTCCTGTAGGAGGTCGAGTTACGCTGGAGTGATTTCTCACAGGGAGGGCGTGGGAAGCTCACCTCCAAGGCAGACCAGAAGAAATGGACCGAGATAGCAGAGGTGGTCTCGTCGGCGTGAGCGCAACTAATGCTGCAAACGTTGAAACGGCCTTGTGGGATCTGCAAGAGTGAATATTACATTGATTCACATGTACTTATGTATTTATATAATGTGATATGTAACAGTCATGAGTGACTATCATCAGATGTGAGGTCTTTCACTTTTACCGGGAATGTTTTACTCAAAGCCTGCGGTCACGGTGCACGTCTTCAGGTAAAGAATGATAATTATCATAATAATCATGATTACATCTGTCGGTTATGTGTTGTATCAGTCTCTGTGACAGTACCTAACAATGATATCGCGCAATGATCTCATGCCATGTCGTCCTGTCACCTTTTACAGAAGAAGCTATCGATGATGAGATCTGTGCAGAGGCGAATGGGTGAGGGGCCACCAGTCCCCAGCGACATCACTGACATGGAGGAGCGTGTGCTCGCACTCGTGGGGAAGCACCTCCGGACAGCCACGGACGCACCTGCAGACCCTGAAGTGATGTCACGTGAGTAAAGCTTACACCATTGCGTGATGTAAAGTCAATAGATGCCACATCCACTCATATCCGAACAATCATATATGATAGATGATTTCTAAAATTGTCATAAAAATAATGATGGCCTAATGAAAATCATTGGATTGCAAATGTGTTGATGGTCATGAAATGTGATGTCTGCGATGATTTTGAGAGCGGTGGTGCTTTTGTCGTGCATATGCTGTGTGTAGCGCTGGACTCACCTTGTCACCCTAGCACCCCCTTCTCCTCTAGTAAGCTCATTTGTGTTTTGCAGCTCAGCCAGCAGCGCGTCCCAAGGCAAGACCACAGAGACCAGAAGGTGGGGGCGCGGGGCAGGAGTCGACGGACGATCCTACATCTGGTGCTGAGGAGCTCCGATTCTCACCCATCAGCCAGCTGGGTCTGTTCTCCACGGATGAGAGCGCGGATTTCAAGGAACCTGCATCGCCACGCTCCAGAAGCCATTCCACCCCAAGGCCATCTAGTGGTCCTCTGGTCATTCGCGCCTCCACTCCAGAGGTACCAGCCCCAAGCACCTCACCACAGGGCACCCCATTTGTCCCCTGGATGGCGCCGAACCCACGAAGGTCCCGTGAACATGGCAGGTCTGTTCCACGAGCGTCACATGACAGCGGAGAGATGATGCAGTTGTCCAGGGGGACTGTAGACATTGGTGACCAGCTCATCGAAGCATTGGGGGGCATATCCCGATAGCTGGCCACCATGACCAAGTACATTCTGCGGATGGCGGATGCCCTGGATGCGCTAGCTAGGAACACTGCTGCCACAGGCCTCCCAGTGGTCCCGGAGCGCGGCACTCCATCCCTAGGTTCCACCCCACCACTGCGAACGACAGACGAGGGCAAGGACCAAGATGCTGCTTCTGCATCAGAGAATGTTGCCCCTCGCCATCCCTCGCTCCTGTACCAGTGCAATGACCGCACCTGCCTTCATCTCCCCCAATGAGGCACCACCTGAGGAGCTCCTCGGCCAAGCGCCGTGGAACGAGGAGGGGAAGGGGTAGAGGTGGAGAGGAAGGGGAAGGGGGTAGGAAAGTGAGGTGCATATCCGCGGGTGATGGTGGTGTTATATCTCCATCTGGGTGTATGCAATTTGTTGCAATGTATGGGGGCTGGGGTCCACGCTCCTACTTTGCCTTTATATTCTGTGTGGCTGGACATGTTGAACATGTGATTTATGTCAATAGCGGAAAAACTGGGGTGTGGGCGGGAGTTGGGCATTATTGCCTGTGATGCTTATGAGTTCAGACCAATGTTGGTATAACATTTTTGTTATTGAACATAACCTTGTTGTGCATTGTCTCAGATAGCTGCACTGTTACACACTGTTGATTCCTTAACATGAAAGGGTTAGTTAAATACAACTTAACATCAATCAATGTAAACTTTAACTGGCACCAAGGTGATGGGTACCATTGATGTCTGATATGTGTGCGAATTGCGGAAAGTGACAGTGGGCGATCTCCTGCGCGTTAGTTTCGCCAAATGTGCTCTTTACGACAAAAAAAAAATCGGGCGAGCGGTATTATTGAATTTTGGCATTAATTCCGTGCGGTAAGTAATGCTGGGCGACATTATGGGCGCTGATTTCGCCCATTCTGATGATTCCACCCAAAAAAAGTGGGCGGGCGGGAAAATTTTTCCCCGATATTAACCACATGGGGAAAGTTATGCTCAGCGATAAGTTTTCTAAAAATGCCTGTCAGTTTCCATTTTGTGCCAAAATGGGCGATATATGGGCGTTATACGTCATTTCAGTGGTAAAATGGGTGTTAAGTGGGTGTTAAGCATGCAAAAAAATTGGAGGTACTAGCCATAAGTCTTATTCTTCCTGCTTCTTACTTTTGTTCCCTTTCCCAATGGATGACCTGTGACGGTACTCGTAGGAAATAAGAGCATACTTGCTTTCCATAAAACAATATTATTCTTTTCAAGCTCGTAAGTAATGATCCTGATAAGTGAAAGAAAGAAAGCGCTTGCATTTATATAGCACCTTTCACCAGCTCCGGGTGTCCCAAAGCGCTTTACAGCCAATGAATTACTTTCAAGCGTGTTCACTGTTCAAGAAACAGCGAGGCTCTTCAACCAATCAGATTGAAGAATCCTCACTGAGGCTCGCGGCCACGATTTCACCAACGGGTGTGTGTTGGGTGCGGGTGGTATCAGTGATGTGTGGGCAATGCGCTGCAACCCGCCCTCTAACAGCAATTTTCCGTGGCTGGGGCTTGTTAAGCCTGCCCTGCGGATTTCCCGGCCAATTAACTGGAAGCGAGTCTGATGACATCATCTAATGACACATCATCAGCCATTTTCCTTAAAGGGACCATGCCCAACCACTTTTTGAAAGTTCATCTGTCAGTCTTTTGTAGCATTGAGCGACTGCAAATACTGCCAAACACTGCACAAAGGAAGCACGGCTGCACCCAGGCTCTCCCATGACTCCCGGCAGATGCTTATGAAGGGAATCACAGCGCGCAGGGAGGTTCTCTTGCATCCCAATGGATAGACGTGACCTCCCCAGGAGATCAACGCAGCCTGGTTGCACATTGCACATGAGGGCACCAGCAGGGATGTTGTCAGGAGGACCTGGCTGCAGTGGTGCAAACCTTTCAATGATCTCAGTAGCTCATGAAACGTTACTGCAAAGCCACACTCAACCTCATTCTGCTGTGCCGCTTATCATATCCCCATCACTCTGCCTTCCCTACCCATCCTGCACATCCTTACTCACACCAATTTACCTTGCACCTCCACCCATCCCTCTCTCTCTCTCTATCTACATTATCAGTTCCCCATTTCACTAACCACACCTCACACTCACCCTCATCCTTGTCCAATCATACCAAATAACAAAACACAAGGGTAGGCACTTGGGTCCTTTAACTACTGTTCATGTATCGTTAGAAACATAGAAACATAGAAAATAGGTGCAGGAGTAGGCCATTCTGCCCTTTGAGCCTGCACCACCATTCATAAGAACATAAGAACATAAGAATTAGGAACAGGAGTAGGCCATCTAGCCTCTCGAGCCTGCTCCGCCATTCAACAAGATCATGGCTGATCTGGCCGTGGACTCAGCTCCACTTACCCGCCTGCTCCCCATACCCTTAATTCCCTTATTGGTTAAAAATCCATCTATCTGTGATTTGAATACATTCAATGAGCTAGCCTCAACTGCTTCCTTGGGCAGAGAATTCCACAGATTCACAACCCTCTGGGAGAAGACATTTCTTCTCAACTTGGTTTTAAATTGGCTCCCCGTATTTTGAGGCTGTGCCCCCTAGTTCTAGTCCCCCGACCAATGGAAACAACCTCTCTGCCTCTATCTTGTCTATCCCTTTCATTATTTTAAATGTTTCTATAAGATCACCCCTCATCCTTCTGAACTCCAACGAGTAAAGACCCAGTCTACTCAATCTATCATCATAAGGTAACCCCCTCATCTCCGGAATCAGCCCAGTGAATCATCTCTGTACCCCCTCCAAAGCTAGTATATCCTTCCTTAAGTAAGGTGACCAAAACTGCACGCAGTACTCCAGGTGCGGCCTCACCAATACCCTGTACAGTTGCAGCAGGACCTCCCTGCTTTTGTACTCCATCCCTCTCGCAATGAAGGCCAACATTCCATTCGCCTTCCTGATTACCTGCTGCAACTGCAAACTAACTTTTTGGGATTCATGCACAAGGACCCCCAGGTCCCTCTGCACCGCAGCATGTTGTAATTTCTCCCCATTCAAATAATATTCCCTTTTACTGTTTAGTTTTCCAAGGTGGATGACCTCACATTTTCCGACATTGTATTCCATCTGCCAAACCTTAGCCCATTCGCTTAACCTATCTAAATCTCTTTGCAGCCTCTCTGTGTCCTCTACACAACCGGCTTTCCCACTAATCTTTGTGTCATCTGCAAATTTTGTTACATTACACTCTGTCCCCTCTTCCAGGTCATCTATGTATATTATAAACAGTTGTGGTCCCAGCACCGATCCCTGTGGCACACCACTAACCACCGATTTCCAACCCGAAAAGGACCCATTTATCCCGACTTTCTGCTTTCTGTTAGCCAGCCAATTCTCTATCCATGCTAATACATTTCCTCTGACTCCGCAGTATCTTCTGCAGTAACCTTTTGTGTGGCACCTTATTGAATGCCTTTTGGAAATCTAAATGCACCACATCCATCGGTGCACCTCTATCCACCATGCTCGTTATATCCTCAAAGAATTCCAGTAAATTAGTTAAACATGATTTCCCCTTCATGAATCTATGTTGCGTCTACTTGATTGCAATATTCCTATCTAGATGTCCCGCTATTTCTTCCTTAATGATAGCTTCAAGCATTTTCTCCACTACAGATGTTAAACTAACCGGCCTATAGCTACCTGCCTTTTGTCTGCCCCCTTTTTTAAACAGAGGCGTTACATGAGCTGCTTTCCAATCCAATGATCATGGCTGATCATGCAACTTCAGTACCCCATTCCTGCTTTTTCTCCATACCCCTTGGTCCCTTTAGCTGTAAGGGCCACATCTAACTCCCTTTTGAACATATCGAATGAACTAGCCTCAACAACTTTCTGTGGTAGAGAATGCCACAGGTTCGCAATTCTCTGAGTGAAGAAGTTTCTCCTCATCTCGGTCCTAAATGGTTTACCCCTTATCCTTAGACTGTGACCCCTGGTTCTGGACTTCCCCAACATTGGGAACATTCTTCCTGCATCTAACCTGTCCAATCCCGTCAGAATTTTATATGTTCCTATGAGATCCCCTCTCATTCTTCTAAATTCCAGTGAATATAAGCCTAGTCAATCCAGTCTTTCTTCATATGTCAGTCCTGCCATCCCGGGAATCAGTCTGGTGAACCTTTGCTGCACTCCCTCAATAGCAAGGATGTTCTTCCTCAGATTAGGAGACCAAAACTGTACACAATATTCAAGGTGTGGCACCATCAAGGCCCTGTACAACTGCAGTAAGACCCCACTGCTCCTATACTCAAATTCTCTCGCTATGAAGGCCAACATGCCATTTACCTTCTTCACTGCCTGCTGTACCTGCATGCCAACTTTCAATGACTCATGTACCATGACACCCAGGTCTCGTTGCACCTCCCCTTTTCCTAATCTGTCACTATTCAGATAATATTCAGCCTTCCTGTTTTTGCCACCAAAGTGGATAAGCTCACATTTATCCACATTATACTTCATCTGCCATGCATTTGCCCACTCACATAACCTGTCCAAGTCACCCTGCAGCCTCTTAGTATCCTCCTCACAGCTCACGCTGCCACCCAGCTTAGTGTCATTTGCAAACTTGGAGATATTACATTCAATTATTTCGTCTAAATCATTAATGTATATTGTAAATAGCTGGGGTCCCAGTGCTGAACCTTGCGGTACCCCACTTCCTGCTATTCTGAAAAGGACCAGTTAATGTTGATGTGTTGTCAAACATTGAAATCTTTATTTTCAGGACTTTGCGTTCTTGGACAGGTTTGTGAGCATCTTTGGAAGTGGCTTAGTGAGTTGTAGTGAATGGTGAGACATAAGGGTACCCCCCACAATGGTGATGACTGTGAAAGGTATGGGTTGGATATTGCAGGGATACTTTATAGAGCTGGTGTGGGGTGTTGCCAACGTGACGCATCATGTGTAAAAAAAGAGATGAAAGAGGTAGACAGAAAAAGTAAACAAAAAAAAATGACCTTAATCTTTTATAAATTCTCCAACACCAATTAACTCCAGAAGAAATGAGACTCCACACTTGTAAAATTAAATTTTCAGGGCCAGAGAGGTTGTTTGGCAGTAATTAAAACTTACCGCACCATTAAAAATTCACTTACTCCAGAAAGCACCAGCCCTAACCTTTCCTGTCATGTTTACTGGGTAACTAGTGGATAAGTACTGCAACTTTTGCCGTTTCAGCGACTTGAGCAGAAAATCTAGGCTGCACTCTCAGTGCAAAACTGAGGGAGTGCTGCACTGTCAGAAGTGTCGTCTTTCAGATGAGACGTTAAATCAAGGCCCTGTCTTCCCCCTCAGGTAGATGTAAAGGATCCCACGCCACTATTTCAAAGAATGGTAGATGGGTCTCCCTGGTGTCCTGTCCAATATTTGTCCCTCAACCAACATCACTAAAACAGATTATCTGTCATTATCACATTGCTGTTTGTGGTAGCTTGCTGTGTGCAAATTGACTGCTGCGTTTCCTACATTACAACAATGGCGACACTTCAACAGTGCTTCCTTGTCTGTAACGCACTTTGGGACATCACAGGCTGCACAGTATCAGACGCTGGATTAGAGCAACTCTCCAATCAAAACCCTGCAAAAATATTGTGGGCAGCAGTTAGCGCAGTGAACGATGAGCATCATTCCTTCGCCACTGACCGCAAAATCTGGACCAAAATGTTGGGAGCACAGCTTGCTTAGGTGAGGTTCAAATTAAGGTTATCAAGCGATTAATCGCGATTACACTTGTGATGAAAAATTTCCCTTCAGTTACTCTTGGTTTATAGCTCAGTAGATAGTACTCTTGTCTCTGAGTTAGAAGGTCATGGGTTCAAGTCCCACTCCAGGAACTTGAGTGCATAAATCTAGGTTGACACTCCAGTGCAGTGCAGAAGGAGTGCTGCACTGTCAGAGGGTGCTGTTTGTTGGATGAGACATTAAACAGAGGCCCCATCTGCCCTTTGAGGTGGAAGCAAAAGATCCCAAGGGCACTATTTCAAAGAAGAGCAGGAGAGTTATCCCCGGTGTGCTAGACAATATTTATCCCTCAATCAACATAACAAAAAACAGATTATCTGGTCATTATCACATTGCTGTTTGTGGGAGTTTGCTGTGCGCAAGTTGGCTGCCGCGTTTCCCACATTTCAACAGTGAATATACTTTTTTAAAAAGTACTTCATTGGCTCTAAAGTGCTTTGGGACATCCAGGAGTCATGAAAGGCTCTATATAAATGCAAGTCTTTCTTTCTTTATTTCTTAGTTACCTTTTGAATTGATACAATTATTGCATCCATTGATCCACATAAACCACATGATGTCACAAACCAATCAAATTGCACAAAATCACACAAGGTGATCCCTTTATTTTTATTTTCTACTTTTATTTTTAGCCCCCTTCCCTTTTTTCAAGGCAGGCACTTTGCACTGTTCTGCCACATCTGGCCTCCCTGAGCCACCCAACCAAACCCGGTGTCCTTCTAACCACCAGATGCAGACTAACACCTTCCCCAGCAACCCAAACATCGAGCGGTAAGTGCTCTGGGACCTTGATCTACAGCCTCCAGGTGGACTTGATTCTTTTTATGCCACCTGTTCATACTAGTCCCGCGAATACAACAACAACTTGCATTTATATAGCCCCTTTAACCGAGTAAAATGTCCCAGGGTGCATCACAGGAGCGGTATCAGACAAAATTTGACAACGTGCCACATAAGGAGATATTAGGGCAGGTGACCAAAAGCTTGGTCAAAGAGGTAGGTTTTAAGGAGCGTCTTAAAGGAGGAAAGATAGATAGAGAGACAGAGACCTTTAGGGAGAGAATTCCAGAGCCAGATGGGTGAGAAGCAGCATGGATGAGGGCCAGAAAATCAATTGAAATTGTTTTTTTTTATATCTTGAAAAGAAAAGACAAAGGTTACATAGGGTTCATTCACGTGATGCACTACTGTTCCAAAGAAAGTAAAAAAGACTCAGATTTATATAGCGCCTTACAGCTAATGAAGTACTTTTGGAGTCTAGTCACTGTTGTAATGTAGGAAACACAGCAGCCAATTTGCACACAAGCAAGCTCCCACAAATAGCAACGTGATAATGACCAGATAATCTGTTTTTTAGTTATGTTGATAAATATTGGCCAGGACACTGGGGATAACTTCCCTGCTCTTCCTCGAAATAGTGCCATGGGATCTTTTATGGCCATTTGAGAGAGCATACAGGATCTCGCTTTAACATTTCATATGAAAGACTACACCTCCAACAGTGCAGTGCTCCCTCAGCACTGGAGTGTCAGCCTAGATTCTTTTGTACTCAAGTCCCTGGAGTGGGACATGAACCCACAACCTTCTGAGGCGAGGGTGTCACCCACTGAGCCGCAGCTGATACTAAGAGCAAAGTGTGGCAGTTGAATGTATCTGAGCTCCTTGGGATTATTTTTGAAACCCGGTTTTATTTCTCAGTAGCCTCCATGTAACTTTTGCTTTAACTGCGTTTAATCGACAGCCCGAGTTCAAATAACTACCCTGTTCAATATTTCCTAACAAGATTTAGCATGTCAAATTATACATGTCATCTCAATGTAGTATAGCCATTGAGAAAACATATTCTGGGAAAAATATGCATTGGATGTGAATGACTCGACCCAGCAGCTGCAACTCGTTAAATTATTGATGCTGACATTCTCTTATCTCGTGCATTCAGTTATGGCTTTCGAGACTGCGATCTGTGACAGCTGTGGTGGGTTAACTTGCAGTACGTGCTAACACATGGCACTGTTTATGGAAGGCATACTGTCGGAGGCACCAGAGAATAAGGTGAAGTGTGAAAGGTAGAATTCAAAATTGTTTTTTTCTTCATTTCATAGACTCCTTGCTAATCAGATCAAATTCTAATCAGAACTTAGTTCTTCCATTATTGCAACATAAAAAATTGAAGACATAAAATATCACAAATGTTGTTTATCGTGAAATTTCACAAGCGTGTTGAAATCCAGACAGTTTGAAGCGAATGTTCTGTATTTTCTCATGCCAGATTCTCTTAAATCTCAAAAGAAGCACAGACGCAATATTCTGTTAGCCTGTCCGAATCCATCAACAATGCGAGTGCAAGGTGCATTATTTATCTATACAAAAAAAAATCTACTTGTTCTTGCTGTAACACTTAACACACATTTCTCTCATGGGTCTGCCAATGTTTATGAAGCGAATACATTATCTAAAACTGTCTGTCTCACAGTGGTCCAGGGGAATGATTTCCTTAGTAATCCTGAGATAAGGCAATAAATAATAAAAATAACACTGGTTGTACTGTGGGGTCCTCTATAAGGAATCCATTCCGTATGTCAAAGAAACTGAAATTCCTAAAGTGAACTTCCTAAAGTGGACTTCAGTGCATCATGTGCATGTACAAAATCAGTATGTTCATTGCACCAGTTTTCACCCTCTTACATGGTATTCTCTTTGAAAATGACAATTAGTTATGCCTGGATATTAATTTTTTTAATTCATTCACAGGATGTGGGCGTCGCCAGCAAGGCCAGCATTTATTGTCGGTCCCCAATTGCCTTCGAGAAGGTGGTGGTGAGCTGCCTTCTTGACAACTGAGTGGCTTGCTAGGCCATTTATGAGGGCAGTTAAGAGTCAACCACTTGCTATGGGTCTGGATTCACATATAGGCCAGACTGGGTAAGGACAGCAGATTTCCTTCCCTGAAGGACGTTATTGAACCAGTTGGGTTTTTGCAACAATCATGGTCACCATTACTGGTACTAGCTTTTTATTCCAGATTTAATTCATTGAATTTAAATTCCCCAGCTGCCATGATGGGATTATGAACTTGCGTCTCCGGATTATTAGTCCAGGCTTTTGGATTACTAGTCCAGTAACATAACCACTAAGCTACCACTCCCATGTTACATTCTTAGGTGGAAATTTGATCATTCTTAAACAGCAAAAAATTACCCGCTGAAATCCAAAGTCAGTTCTACATTGTTGAAATTCTTATGTGTGTTTTCATAAATCTCAAAAATGTATTTTTGTCATTAAAATCCAAAGCATTAAAAAAATTATTTGTTCCTGTCATATCTTTACAGAGCACAGCACACACACAGCTTCTTAACACGGAGGCTGCTCTGTCCGGACGCTCCCGGAAGCTGCCTGTCTGTTTATTTTAACTCTGCAGCTGCAGTACACAATACGTCCACATCCACAGTATGGCGCTACAAGCATTACCAGCTTACAGACATTACACTTCTCCCTCCTTAATGAAAAAGCCATCATAACAAACATCAGAAATAACTTGATTTTTATACATATTTACAAATTTAACTTTACCACTTGTTTTCTGTTTTGAAGAGGATACCTTCGCTCTCGAACAGAAACTTCCAAACATGGTGTTGCTTTCACACTCATTTGAGGCTCATCCTGAGGAACATTTTTCTCCATGGAATTTCCTTGATTTTCATTTGCACTCCCTCTAACTTCAGGCTCTTTGTTTCCCTGACTCGGACTCAGACTTTCATTCTGATTCTCTCCTGGATTTGTTTCCAGTACATTGGATTTAGGATTTGCTATTGGTATATCAAAACTATCTGATGAGTCAGAAATAATTGAATCATTCCCACCTTCAACTCCTTCCATGTCTGTAGGTAAAATATGATCAATACGGACAAACCTAACCTGTCTATTATCACACATCTTTACCAAATATGTGCGAGGACCACATATCTTCACCACTCTTCCAGGTAACCACTTTAACCAGTTATAGTGATGGTTCTTCACTTTCACCTTCTGGTTTAATTTCACTCTTCTCTCTTTTAGTCACCCTTTATCGTGATTCTCTTTTTGTCTAATTTGTGTCTCTTCTACACACTGTGCTAAATTTAGCTTTAACAATGAGAATCTGGTTCATGGCTGTCGTCTGAGAAACAACTCTGCTGGTGTTCTACCAATAGTTGTATGAGGAGTATTTCAATATATAATCAAAAAATTTGCCAATTTGTGATCCAACGACAACTGTCGTTTTCTTGGATTTGGATCTAACATTTGTTTTATGAGGGCATGTTTGACAATTTGTACAGTGCGCTCTGCTGCGCCATTCGAAGCAGGATGGTATGGTGGAACCTTGGTATGTTTCACACCATTTTTGTTTGTGCATTGTGCAAATTCTTCTGAATGAAATTGTGGTCCATTATCCAAAATAATTTCTACAGGGAGGCCAAATGCAGAAAATTATTTTTGTAAAATGTCCAATGTTTTACTTGTTGTTATTTTCCACATTGGAAACACCTCAACCCACTTCGAATGGCTATCAATCGCAATGAACAATTGTTGTCCTTCGAACTCAGCAAAATCAATATGTAACCTTTGCCACACCCTAGGAGACCATGGTTGTAATGGTACTGGTAGTGGTTGCTTGCTTACCGATTGACATATCGTACACTGACTCACAATGTCCTCTATATCTTTATCAAGACCTGGCCACCATAAATAACTGCGTGCAAAACTCTTAGTCAAGCACATTCCCAGGTGCTGGTCATGGAGGTCTCCTAATATTTGGACCTGAATTTATTTGATATAACCACTCGTGCACCCCACATGATACAATATTTATCGACTGATAATTCATTCCTACGAATGAAGAATGGATGTGTATCTTTGTCTGTTACCTGGTTTGGCCATCCAGTTGCAATATAATCATACACCTTTGACATCACGGGGTCACGTTTGGTTGCTCTACCAATCTCCCCAGCTGTGACTGGCAGTTTATCAACATATGAAAAATAAAACACTTCTTCCCTATCGGGTGTACCCTGTGATGAAGAAGGCAATCTAGACATTGCATCAGCATTACTGTGATCAGCTGATCATCTGTATTCAATATCATATGTATATGCTGACAAAATCAAAGCCCATCTCTGCATTCGTGCTGCAGCTAATGTTGGAACTGGGGACTTTGGATGGAGGATTGCTGTTAGGGGCTTATGGTCTGTAACGATGGTAAACTTACAACCATACAAGTATTTGTGAAACTTCTTGACCCCAAAAATGAATGCTAAAACTTCACTTTCAATTTGCGCATAATTACTCTCACTGGCACTGAGAGTGCATGAAGCAAAAGCAATTGGTCTCTCCTCCCCACTACTTAATACATGAGAGATTACTGCCCCAACTCCATATGGAGAGGCATCACATGCTAGTTTAATCTCCTTAGATATGTCATACTGAACTAACATGGTGCTCTCTACCAATTTGCTTTTACACTCATTGAATGCTGTTTCACATTCTTTTGACCACTTCCAATGGACCTGTTTTTTCAATAGTCCATTCAGTGGATGTAATACTGTAGCCACATTTGGTAGGAACTTCTCATAATAGTTCAAAAGACCCAAGAATGAATGAAGTTCAGTGACATTCCTGGGAGTGGGTGCATTTCTAATTGCATCCAATTTTTCCTTGGTCGGATGTAAACCATCTTTGTCTACTCTGTACCCTAAGTACTCCATTGAGTTTTTAAATAACTCACACTTATGAGCAGACACTCGTATTCTGTGCTTCTCTAGCCGTTTGAGGACTTCATTCAATATCTTATTATGAATTTGCCTATTTGGTGCTGAAATTAGTATGTCATCCAAATAACATACTACCCCTTCAATACCTTGCAAAATCTGGTTCATCACCCCTTGGAATATGGCAGAGGCGGAAGACACTCCAAACGGTAGCCTATTAAATTGATATAGGCCTAGATGAGTGTTTATAGTCAAACATGACTTGGACTCCTCATCTAGTTCAAGCTGTAAGTAGGCATTCGTAAGATCCAGTTTTGAGAAGATCTGACCACCTGTCAGTGTTGTGAACAAGTCTTCTATATTCAGCAATGTATTGGGGACATTACCCTCTAGAACCTGGTTTACGGTTACCTTATAATCACCACACAATCTTACTTTACCATCAGACTTAGGTACAACAACAATGGGTGTAGCCCAGTTACAAGGATCTATCTTACAAATAATGTTCTCAGTCTCTAGTTTTTTTAGTTCTTGCTCAACTTTCTCCTTGAGTGCATATGATACGGAACGTGGCTTGTAGTAAACCGATCTAGCGTCCCTGACACTCACCTTGAAGCCTTGGATCAGACTGCCCATTTCGCAGAATACCTTTGGATATTGCTTGATAACCTCACCCGTTGATGAAAATCTCGCTTCCACAGAGAAGATCTTACTCCAATCCAGCTTCAATGAGCTTAATCAATTTCTTCCTAGTAAAGCACTCTTGTCTCCTTTCACTATTATTAGAGGCAAGTTCTGAAATTGATCTTTATATTTCACCGGTACGGTGATATGGCCTACTACAGGAATATTTTCTCCCGAGTAGCCTCGTAGCTCTATCTTGGATTTCTCCAGTTGAAAATCACGCAATTTGTCGTGGTACAGTGACTCCGGTACTGCACTCACGGAGGCACCCGTGTCAATTTCCATTGGTATCTTGAATCCCGCAACATCTATATGGATTTTGATACTTTCCGAATCGTTGTCCGTTAACCTCGTGCTCCTGATGACGTGTAATTCTAACATCCCCTCATCCTGTTGTTGTTCTTCCAAGCCATGTAGTCTCTTTGAATTACTACTCATAGCTTTGAACGCTGGAATCATAGCTTTAAAAGCTGGTTTACCCTTCAGTCGGCATGCCTTCGCAAGATGCCCAGTCTTTCTGCAGAAAAAACACTCTGCGTTCACGTATGGACAACTTTGATCATTGTGTTGTCCCAGGCACCTATAGCACGATTTTGATGCTCTGTTAGAATTTCTAGTTTTTGAGACTTTCGGCCATGCCCGTCTTTTACTTTGAACCTGCAGGTGATTTACCTCGGTTGACTGACGACCGTAATCATTATTTAATTCTTGGGAATATTGTTCGGCCATGCTCATCGACCTTGCTGTCTGACAAGCAATCTCAAAAGTCAAGTCATCCGTCGTCAATAACTTCCTTCTGATCGCATCATTTTTCACCCCACAAACAAAACAATCCCGTAATGTTCGGTTTTGAAAGTTCCCAAAATTACAGTGCATCGATAGTTTTTTAATGCTATGTTATAATCATTGATACTTTCATCAGCCTTTTGATTCCGTATCCCGAAACGATAACTTTCAGCAATTTCTAACGGTTTGGGGTTATAGTGCTGCTCCAGCTTTGTTAAAATCTCTTTTAGCATTGTGTCCTTTGGCTCGTCAGGCACAAGCAGATTTACAAGGATTTCGTACAATGCTGGACCTGCCGCCGATAAGAAAATCACTTTCTTCCCTTCCAACACAGCCCGGTTCTGGACTGCATTGTCTGGAATTTCGATTATGTTATTTGCAGTGAAATACATTTCTAGCCGATCCACATACGCTTTAAAACGTTCCTGGTCGTGTCTATATTCACCCAAATATCCGATTACACCTGCCATGTTTAATCTCTAGCTGTTCTCACCGTGTGCTGTAGTTTACCTCGGATTTTGTAGCTTTTTTTTTCAAAGACAGAAACTTCCAAAGTCTTCTGTCGGCTGGCTGAATCCTTCACCACAAAATTTAAGCTTTAAATCATCTGAAAAATATCCATCTTCAGTTGCCAACTGTCGTATCTTCACAGAGCACAGCACACACACAGCTTCTTAACATGGAGGCTGCTCTGTCCGGAAGCTGCCGGAAGCTGCCTGTCTGTTTATTTTAACTCTGCAGCTGCAGTACACAATACGTCCACATCCACAGTATGGAGCTACAAGCATTACCAGCTTACAAACATTGCAGTTCCTTATCTGCTTTGCGCTTTGCTAAGCAACCTTTCACGTTTCTTTGACATACAGAATGGATTCCTTATAGAGGACCCCACAGTACAACCTAAAGGATCAAACCTTTCTCGCACACAGTGGACAACCATCAACCGCCTCAGAACCGGTCATGGTCGATGCTGCCACCTTTTCCATAGATGGAAGATTAAAGCTTCTCCATCATGCGAATGTGATGCTCCTAATAAGAGCCTGGAGCAAATCATTAAGCACTGCCCTCAGAGGAAATTGTCAGGCAGCCGACAAGATATCCATGTTGTTACACCGGAAGCTTTTTCCTGGATATCTATCTTAGCTATTGACATTTGATTTTCTTTGCTACAACTTGCACAAATTGCCTGCTGTGTTTCCCACATTACAACAATGACTACACTGCAAAAGTACATCATTGGCTGAAAAGCGCTTTGGGACATCCAGTGTTCATGAAAGGCGCTATATCAATGCAAGTCTTTCTTTCTTTACCATACGAAAGAAGAAGAGGAAGAACATAAAACTGACAGTGAAATATTTGCTTTGTGTATTACATGTGACTTGATTTATTTGAAATTGTAGTTGCATATTTTATTTTATGATAAATTTATTATATTTTCTACAATGGTCCTGAAATTGCAGTCGGAGGCTTCTTTCGGACGAACGCCTCCGACCGGAGAATTTTTAGGAAATTACCTCGTGATCCCGGAGGAGCGTGAGATTTCGTTGGGGAGGTCGTTTCTTCCCACGCTGTGACGCATGCTCCCGTCCTCCAGGTTCCCACGCAGAAGGTGCAGTCACGTGTGACTGCTCAGCCAATCAGGTACAGTATTCCACTGCTTTCTCATTAATAGCAATGAGAACTCCATATCTACGAGTTCTCATTGCTATTAATGAGAAAAAACAAACAAACACACTAAACACCATAATAAAAAATAAAAAACATACCTCACATAATTAAAATTAATTTAAATCAAAGTAATTAAATGCCTTGGAAAAAATATATATTTTTCCGATTTTTTTTAAAGTTTTGTAATTAGGGTTAAAAATAAACTCACCTTAGCGGGCAAGGTATTTAATAATAAAATGTGTTTTGAAAATTTAATTTAATTGTATTTTTGTATGTGTTAAAACTCTTACACCTGTAAAAGTAGGCTATGCGCCTGCTTTTATCAGGTGCAAGAGTTTTGAGGACATTTGCTGGGCAAGATATGGGTAAATCCTGTAATCTTGCCCTTGCAAATGTCCTCGCTCCCGAGATATGGATGATCTGTCAAGCTCCAGCTTGACAGATCGGAAAAGGCAGTTTTCAATGCATGCGCATTGTGCGCTGAAAACCGGCTTTTACGATTCCTCCCTGGGACCTTAGACACTCCGTACGGACCAGGAGAGGCCAGAATTTCCTGGCCAAGATGATTTACAGTGCCAAGATTGTGAACAATATTGAAACAGCAACAACACAATATAAATATTGTGATCTGTTCTTCAATTCTTGAAGTTCTCATGACCACTTTCATACAGGACATGATGTATTATACATCATTGTGTTCATGACTGTTAGAATACTCCAAGTAGGTATGTGCCAGTGATATGCAAAATGCGATTTAACATAAGCGGGTATTATTCCACCTTTTTCAGGCAAACCTAAATAACGACAAAGTGATGCATTACAGTGGAAGCTCACTTGTGCAGTTACAATAGGGGCCGTGTTTAACTGAATTATCGGAATGATTCCCTTCTCCGGAATTGCCAGTAGAAAGTGACACTCATATGTGTTATATATGTGAACTTGTATTTACTATGTACAGCCACCAGAGGGCTCATCCCCTGGAGTCCCAAAGGATCCCACAATCCCTTGGGAGCACAGTTATTTAAGGAGGCCTCAGAGGTTGGAGAGGCACTCTGGAGACCTGCAATAAAAGACTAAGGTCACACTTGACTATGAGCTCACAGTGTTCAGTCTGATTCTTTCTCCATACATAAAAACTGGTGACGAGATACAGACAGTGAACCCAAAGATGCAGAGAACAGTGGGCATCCTGGAGACATTCTCGGAGGGAGATGATTGGGAAACTTTTGTGGAGCAACTCGACCAATACTTTGTAGCCAACGAGCTAGATGGGGAAGAGAATGCTGCCAAACGAAGGGCGATCCTCCTCACAGTCTGTGGGGCACCAACGTATGTCTCATGAAGAATCTGCTCACTCCAGCGAAACCCGCGGAGGAATCATATGACAATTTGTGCACATTGGTCCGAGAGCATTTGAATCCGAAGGAAAGCGTTCTGATGGTGAGGTACTGGTTCTACACCTACAAAAGGTCTGAAGGCCAGGAAGTGGCGAGTTATGTCGCCGAGTTAAGACGCCTTGCAGGACATTGCAAATTTAAAGGACATTTGGAGCACATGCTCAGAGACTTTTTCGTAATTGGCATTGGCCACGAAACCATTCTTCGCAAACATTTGACTGTAGAGACCCCAACCTTGAGTAAGGCCATAGCGATAGCCCAGGCGTTCATTGCCACCAGTGATAATACGAAGCAAATCTCTCAGCACATAATTGCTGCTACAAATACTGTGAACAAAGTGATGTTGTTTTTGAATCTTAATGTACAGGACAGGTCACACATGCCTGCAGCTGCACGTCCGCAGGTGTCTCAGAGTCCACCATCAAGGGTGATGAATGCAAGGCCATTAATACCTTGTTGGCGCTGTGGGGGTGATCATCGTTTCCATTCATGCCGATTCAAAGGGTACGTTTGCAAGGGCTGTGGAACGATGGGACAACTCCAGCGAGTGTGCAGGCGAGCTGCAAATCCTGTTAAACCTGCAAACCACCATGTTGCAGAGGAGGATAGATCCACGGAGGATCACGACGAACCAGGGCCTCAGACTGAGGAGGCAGAGGTACATGGGGTGCACACATTCACCACGAATTGTCCCCCGATAATGCTGAATGTTGAACTAAATGGACTCCCGGTGTCAATGCAGCTGGACACGGGCGCGAGCCAATCCATCATGGGCGAAAAGACTTTCAAAAGATTGTGGTTTAACAAGGCCTCAAGGCCAGTCTTAACTCCAGTTCGCACGAAATTAAGAACTTACACAAAAGAACTGATTCCTGTAATCGGCAGTGCTGCCGTAAAGGTCTGCTACGATGGAGAGGTGCACAAGCTACCACTCTGGGTGGTATCAGGCGATGGTCCCATGCTGCTCAGCAGGAGCTGGCTGGGAAAGATACGCTAAAATTCGAATTGGAAACTGACCACAAGTCACTTATATCCCTGTTTTCCGAGAATAAAGGGATAAATACCAACGCATCGGCCTGCACCCAGAGATGGGCGCTCACGTTGTCCGCATACAACTAGGCTATCCGCCACAGACCAGGCACAGAAAACTGCGCCAATGTTCTCAGTAGGCTGCCATTGCCCACCACGAGGGTGGAAATGGAGCAGCTGGCAGATCTCGCCATGATTATGGAAGCATTTGAGAGTGAGCAATCACCCGTCACTGCTCGGCAGATCAAGCCAGGACCCCTTATTATCTCTAGTCAAAAGCTGTGTGCTTCGCAGGAGCTGGTCCAGTGTCCCAGTGGAAATGCAGGAAGAGATTAAGCCGTTCTAGCGGCGCAAAGATGAAATGTCAATACAAGCAGACTGCCTTCTGTGGGACAATCTAGTAGTGGTCCCCAAGAAGGGCAGAGACAGCTTCATCAATGACTTCCACAGTACCCACCCAGGCATTGTAATGATGAAAGCGATAGCCAGATCCCACGTGTGGTGGCCCGGTATCGATGCGGACTTAAAGTCCTGCGTTCACAGATGTAATAGTTGCTCGCAGTTAAGCAATGTACCCAGGGAGGCACCACTAAGTTTATGGTCTTGGCCCTCCAAACCGTGGTCTAGAGTACACATCGACTATGCAGGCTCGTTCTTGGGTAAATTGTTTCTTGTGCTTGTAGACACATATTCCAAGTGGATTGAATGTGAAATAATGTCGGCTAGCATATCCGCTGCCACTACTGAAAGTCTGCGAGCCATGTTTGCCACTCACGGCTTACCCGATGTCCTGGTGAGCGACAAAGGGCCATGTTCAAAGAATTCATGACCCGTAACAGGATCAAACATGTCACATCTGCCCCGTTTAAACCAGCGTCCAATGGTCAGGCAGAGAGAACAGTGCAAACCATCAAGCAAGGCTTGAAGAGAATAACTTGAAGGCTCGCTGCAGACTCGCCTATCCCGAATCCTGCTTAGCTACCGCACAAGACCCCACTCACTCACTGGGATCCCACCTGCTGAACTGCTCATGAAAAGAGCACTTAAGACAAGGCTCTCGTTAGTTCACTCTGACCTACATGAACAGATAGAGAGCAGGCGGTTTCAACAAAGTACATCTCTTGACAGCACAAATGTGTCATGCGAGATTGAAATCAATGATCCTGTATTTGTATTGAATTATGGACAAGGTCCCAATGGCTTCCCGGCACTGTTGTGGCCAAAGAGGGGAGCAGGGTGTTTCCGGTCAAACTTTCAAATGGACTCATTCACCGGAAACACTTGGACCAAATCTAACTCAGATTTACCGACTATCCTGAGCAACCCACCTTGGACCCAACCTTTTTTGATCCCCCAACATACACACCAGTGGCAACCGGCACCACGGTTGACCACGAAGCAGAACCCATCATCCAGAGTAGTCCAGCAGGACCAACACACCAGGCAGCCCAGCAAGGCCAGTTGCACAGCAGCCCAGCGAGGGCCCAACAAATGATTCAACAATACCAGCTTTCACATCAAGACGATCAACCAGGGCAAGAAGGGCACCAGATCGACTCACATTGTAAATAGTTACACTATTGACTTTTGGGGGGGAGTGTTGTTATATATGTGAACTTGTATTTACTCTGTACAGCCATCAGAGGGGTCATCTTATGAAGTCCCAAAGGATCCCATAATTCCTTGGGAGCACAGGTAACTAAGGAGGCCTCACAGTTTGGAGAGGCACTCTGGAGACCTGCAATAAAAGACTAAGGTCACACGTTACTTTGAGTTGACAGTTTTCAGGCTGACTCTTTCTCCATACATAAAACTTCCAACCTGCCTGCTCCCCCCTGCACAGGGTGCCCAAAGATCAGGAGTGTGAGACTGAAGTGCAACCAGAATTTGAGGAGCAGCCCCTTCAAATAACGGAATAGGGGCTGCAATCTCACACATTCCATAAAAATATGGAACACGGACTCCTCCAGACCGTAGAAATTGCAGGCGGCCTGGGAGCTCGTGAACTGACTTAAAAATTTGTTGCAAGTGACTGCTCCGTGCACCACCCTCCAGGCAGAGAGAACAGTGCAAACCATCAAGCAGGACTTGAAGAAGGTAACTGAAGGCTCACTGCAGACTCGCCTATCCCGAGTCCTGCTTAGCTACCGCACGAGACCCCACTCACTCACTGGGATCCTACCTTCTGAACTTCTCATGAAAAGAGCACTTAAGACAAAGCTCTCCTTAATTCACCCTGATCTACATGAACAGGTAGAGAGCAGGCGGCTTCAACAAAGTACTTACCATGATAGCGCAAATGTGTCACGCGAGATTGAAATTAATGATCCTGTATTTGTATTGAATTATGGACAAGATCCCAAGTGGCTTCCCGGCATTGTCATGGCCAAAGGGGGGAGCAGGGTGTTTCGGGTCAAACTTTCAAATGGACTCATTCACCGGAAACACTTGGACCAAATCAAACTCAGATTTACGGACTATCCTGAGCAACCCACCTTGGACCCTACCTTTTTTGATCCCTCAACATACACACCAGTGGCAACCGGCACCACGATTGACCATGAAGCAGCATCCATCATCCACAGCAACCCAGCAGGACCCAATACACCAGGCAGCCCAGCAAGGCCAGCTGCACAGCAGCCCAGCGAGGGCCCAACAAATGATTCAACAATACCAGCTTTCACACCGAGACGATCAACCAGAGCAAGAAGGGCCCCAGATCGACTCACATTGTAAATAGTTACACGATTGACTTGGCATGCGGAGTGTTGTTATATATGTGAACTTGTATTTACTCTGTACAACCACAAGAGGGCTCATCCCCTGGAGTCCCAAGGGATCCCGTAATCCCTTGGGAGCATTGTTATTTAAGGAGGCCTCACAGGTTGGAGAGGCACTCTAGGGACCTGCAAAGAAAGACTAAGGTTACACTATACTTTGAGCTCACAGTGTTCAGTCTGACTCTTTCTCCATACATAACAATATGGAGCACACATCGCACATCGGGAGATTATAGGTACGCAGCTCATGGTTTTAAGTCCATTAAACGTAATGGATGGAAACCACAGGCCTGTGATATGGAAGTGTGTAGAAGTGTTTCAGAAGGTTCTGTTCTGGGATCGCTTCTGTTCTCTCTATATACATTGATGATTTGGATAGAGAGTTAGAGCAGTAATTCTCAAAACTTTTTGGTTGAAGGACCCCTTTTCAAATCAATTAGTAATCTCAGACCTCTCACCCAATCTAAATTATAATGCTATGAACGTGCTGCATGTAAAGAAATTATTAATGGTCCGGAATTCGCGACCCCTACGGGTGCATACGAGTTGCGCACACGCCCGTAGGGGCCCAGCAAATTCCGGGTTTAGGTATGCGAAGCGCAATCCTCTTGACAGATTGCATGCATCCGGAAGTAAAGGGCCTCCGCAGGCGGAGAGTTGGGCTATTTGCCCAACATCTGCCCAGCGAATGCCTGTGAAATACTTACGCCTGTTAAAAGCTTTTTGCCAGCATAAGAATGTTTTTAAAAATACAAAAATAAAATGTTTTCATTCATTTATATATTAAAAACCCTGTCCATTAAGGTAAGTTTAATTTTAGCTCTGTTAAAACATATTTAAAAAAAAATCAAAAATATAAATTTTTGCATAAAATATTAAAATAAGTTGCATTTGAATTAATTTTAAATATGTTTTTTCAATTTATATAATGTGCTTGTGTGTACTTACAGAACACAGCATAAGTATGAATGGGAATACGCCTACTCTGATAGGTTGGGTCGGCCCACATGATCCCAGGAACCCGTACGAAGTGCTTACGCTCCTGGGATATGTAGACCTCCATGCAGGTCTTCGCGTAGAGGCCCAGGGCAGTAAGTCTCCGAAACTCTGGACACTCAGGAACTTTCGTAGAAATGTTTGCGGTCGATGGCATCCACCACAAATTCTGGGCCAATAATGTTTTTAAGAAAACAAGTAGTTACAAACAGAAAGAAAGAAAGAAAGACTTGCATTTATATCGCGCCTTTCACGACCACCGTTTTACAGCCAATGAAGTACTTTTTGGAGTATAATCACTGTTGTAATGTAGGAAGTGCGGCAGCCAATTTGCACACAGCAAGCTCCCACAAACAACAAAATGTGACAATGACCAGATAAACTGTTTTTGTTATGTTGATTGAGGGATAAATATTGGCCAGGACACCGGGGATAACTCTCCTGCTCTTCGGAAAATAATGCCTTGGGATCTTTTATGTCCACCTGAGAGAGCAGATGGGGCCTCAGTTTAACGTCTCATCCAAAAGACAGCACCTCAGATAGTGCAGTGCTCCCTCAGTACTGCACTGGAGTGTCAGCCTAGATTCATGTGCGCAAATTACAGATATCAGTGAGATGGATGTGCTGGCTTCTCACACCACTTCTGGGTACTTCACAGCCACTATTGGCCACTTGGTGCTGGGCAATTTCTAAAGCTATCAGCAGGCTGGCCAGGGTGAGTGAGGGCACGAGCACCCAATGTACATGCTGGGTCACTGCTGGAGGTGTGACTCATCGCCATGCTGTCCCGCTGGTATGTTCTGTAACGGCTGCATTGTGGGATTGTATGTGTTTGCGTGAAGACGTTCAGGCACGTGTTTGAAGGAGCCCTGCAGGTGCTCCGATCAAGTGTCAGGAGGATGACGTGGGGTCGTGGTGCCTGGGAGAGGAATCGACTTGAGCGGCGGGAGCATCCGTGGCAAAGTGAGAGCGAACTCTGGGCCTCTGTGTGGAGGTGGGCCCAGTCATTGAGAAGAATTTGCAAGAACTCAATCAGTCTTGGTTTTATAAAGAGGAGAAGGCTTGGAATGAGCTCCGGACGCCCCTCCTCACGGACCCCCTTAAATGTCTCTACGGTTCCCAGTTTTAGATACATTGGGCCCAATTTTGGCCATGACTTGCTCCAATTTTTTTGGAGTAAGTTGGTTTTTCTGGCGTAAGTTAAAAAATGTCATTTTCCCCAATAAACTTGCTCCAGAGTAACTCAGGGTACGATTTTTTTTAGTTGAGTTTTTTTTTCAAAAGAGGGCGTTCCCAGACACTTACGCCAGTTTTGGCCATTTATGCCACTTTGGCCAGCTAAAGCTTACTCCAAATCGACTTAGGTCAGCGTATGTGGCCAGCTCTGAAAAACGTTGCGGGCAGTGAAGAAAGCAGCGCACATTAGTACATCGGTGGACATTAGGGCAGGGATAGGGGAGGGAAGGGAACCGGAGAGGACCTCAAACTAAACAACCAAGCACCAAACGTTGCAAGGAAAAGCTCAAACAATTAAAATACTAATAGAAATCAAGTCAATCCTACCGCGATCTTTAAAGTCGGCCCGGGAAAGCAACGGGCCGGCCTGTACGTGAAGCCATTCGGTCTAGGATAGGGGTGGGAAGACACACACCGGGAGTCCAGTCGTCCAGGGCTAGGGGCAGCTGAAAATGAACGGCCGGGGGGGAGGGTGGCGCCGGGTGCAGAAGCAGGGCGATTGAACGCGGCATCGGTGGGGGAGGGGGAGAGAGAGAGAGTGAGATGCTGGCCTCGATATCACTGGGGGCGGGGGTAGGAGCAGGGCAGGCGAAGCAGAGCGACTGAGCGCGGCATTGGGGCATGGGGGCGGAGATAGAGAGATGCTGCCCTTTAAATCAACGGGGAGGCTGGGGGGGTGGGGAGAGGAGGGAGGCAGGTCACAAGACCCGGGAGTGGGGGAGGGAGATCACAAGACCCGGGAGTGGGGAGGTGGAGAGGAGAGGACAAAGGACCTTTGGGTGTGGTCCATCTGGAGAGAGAGGGAGAACTGCAAACCTGTGCTGTGCTGCTTACTTTTACCTTCTTTGAAAGTTTAACTTTAAGTATGGGGGCAATACTTACAATGCCATATCTTTTGCGAGCGTTCTGCATCATTGTGCTACGTAGGAGACAATTGATTAGAGCTCATCACATCAGGAACATCAGAGCCCATAGTCTGCTGGGCAGGAGGGCTTACCCACCTCGGCAATTACGAGTCAGGCGTGAGTGTTGCAGAGTGTGTCAGAAGGCTGCGTTTCTGCAGAGAAGTTGTCCGTGACATCTGTGACTTGCTGAGACCAGACCTACAGCCGAGAAGCAGCAGGTGGACTGCTTTATCAGTTGAAGTGAAGGTTACAGCTGCACTTTCCTTCTATGCCACCAGAGCGTTTCAATCTACAATTGGAGATGTGTGTGCCATCTCTCAGCAAGCAATACATGTCTCCATTCACCAGGTCACAGCTGCACTGTATACGTGGAGGAATGACTTCATCAAGTTCCCAATGACCGCCCAAGCAATGTATGAGCGGACTGTGGGGTCGCTGGCTTCTCAAAGGTACAGGGCTGCATTGATTGTACACACATCGCCTTGCTAGCACTTTTGGAGGATGCCGAGATGTGCAGGAATAGAAAAGGCTTCCACTCCATTAATGTATGACGACATGCATCGCATCATGTCAGTCCATGCAAGATACCCTGCCAGCACCTATGATGCGTTCATCCTACGTGACAGCTTTATATCTGAAATCTTTGAGCAGCAGCCAGAAGGGAAGAACTGGCTACTGGGAGACAAAGGGTACGGCCTCACCACCTGGCTCATGACGCCCCTACGCGTAACCCGGACGGAGGCTGACCGTGAATACAACATGTCGCACATTGCGATGCGCAGCATCATAGAGAGGACCATTGGCATGTTTCTGATGCCTGGCACATTTCTGATGCTTGGACCATTCCGGAGGCTACTTGTAATACTCCCCTGAGATTGTCAGTCAGTTCACTGTTGTGTGCTGCATGCTGCATAACTTAGCCATCATGAGGCAGCAACACCTGGTAGTGGAAGAAGACCCACCTGAGGTGAGAGTGGCTCATGATGATGATGTGGAAGATGCAGGTAACGAGCAGGAGGATGATGATGAGGATGATGATGAGGACGATGATGATGAGGATGATGGTGACCAGGATGAGGAAACCATGCAAGTGACTGAGAACGGAGCATGACATCGGAGAGCGGGCCATCGTGCCCCCTTAACAATTGCTCGAGCCTTGCATCAGCAGCTCATCCGTGAACGCTTTGCTGATGACTGAGGGCTCAGCGACAACTATTCCACATGGACATGTTTATTTTTTGGAGCTGTTCCTAATCTTGTGTTGTGTTAATGGAACATGATTCAGTTTTAATGTAAAATGTATTTTATTCAAAACTTTGCAATGTACTTAACTTTAGTGTAATAAAATTATTCTTGTATCAAACTTTACTCTTTGAGATCACTTAAACATTAAGATCACTTATAAATTTGTAAAGTTTCCATCCAATGTGAGAACAGTTAGAATAGTGAGTGAAGTGACATAAACAACAAAAACAAAAGCAACAGCAGCAGTAAAGAAAGGCTGCACCCGTCTCTCATCCCCCTTAGTCTAAGGCCGCCCGCAGCATTTGGTCAAGGCCTCTCCACCATCCCTGCCCACAGGCGGGGGCGCAGTGTTTCTGGGGTACACACCAAGATTCTTCTTTCTAACATCTCGGCCAATGGGCACCTCTTGAGGGTGGGGTGGTGTCAGCATCACGTGGCAAATTGGAGGGCCCAGGCGGCAAGTTGGCGGGCACGGCCTTGGCCTGTTCAGAGGCTGGTGCGGGGATTGGAGTGGGAGTGGCAGTTGATTCTGTCAATGGGCGCGGGGTCTGGGCGTGTTCCCGTATTGCAGCAGCTAACTCACACATGCCCTCCCTCATGCACCCGGACAGTGTCTCAGCGGTCTGAAACATGCCCTCCCTCATTGCCTTGGTCATTGCAGCTTTCATCCTTTCCACTACATCTGCCATTCCATCCCTCACGGCCACCATTCCCTCACTGATGGATACTATTCTCTCACTGATGTTAGCGGATATGGTTCCCATTTCCCGTGCCATTACTGTTACTTCTCCTGACAGTCCCGCTACCTCCTCACTCACCGCATTTATGGTGTCCAGGAGTGATCGGGTAAGGTCAATGCTCTCCCCACCCAATGTTATGATCTACCACATCTGTTGCATCCTGCATCTCAGGTGAGCGTGGTCCATGTCTCCTTCCCCTTACCCTGGATCTGGCTCGCGGCCTCCCACCGGGAGGCGCAGGCTGGGACATTGGGACCCTGGGTGTTCCCTGCTGATTTGCACCAACATCACCACCACCACCACTGGGACCTGTAAACTCAGAAGGTGGGGCCACGGGTGTGCAATGCTGCGGCACAACACCACCTCCACCACCACCACCACTAGAACCCGCATCCTCGGATGCTGGGAAACCATAGAATGTCGAACCACTAATCACGGAAGGGCCTGGCAAGTCAGATATGTTGACCTCCTCCAAATTCAGTAGAACACTCCTGTCATCGAACCCCTCCCCCATCCACTCAAACTGCCCCTCACGCCCATGTTGTTCTGGAGGGTTGATCTCCTCTTCAGGCTTGTCCACGTCTGAATCTTGATTTGGATCATCAGGAGGATTGTCCTCAAGTTCTGCAAAATATAACAGAACAGTCAAATGGTCATCCATAGAGGAGGGGGCAGGATGGGTGGCATGAGTAGGCTCACACATAGCAGGCCAGGCAACAGGTTGATTTGAAGGGCCACAATGAATTTTCATGACTTACCCACTCCCTCGCGTGTGGGCCCAACTTGTGCAGTGCTGATGGTTTTTCTCCAGGCAGGACCCATCAAAGCAGCGACCCTCTCTTCCAAGGGTGTCAGTGGCTGCAGATTTGTCGGTCCTCCTCCTGTTCGAGTTGTTTCCCTTTTGTTGTGGGACAGTTTCTTCTGCAAAGATTAAAATGCAACTTTTTAGAGAGGGTGTCTTTCTGCTGGGTGGGACATATACAGCTGGTCGCATTTACAATTGAAATTACATAGAATAAATGGAAATATTGATTACACTAACTACTTGACCAAGGTCCTGCCTATTCTTTTTACACTGGCCTCTTGGTGTTCACCAATCCGCAGAATTCTTCTGCAACTTGGTTCCGGCATTTCTTCATCTCATTGGGTGGCACTTTTGTGTGACCTGTGCTGGTATCCAGGTGCTGCCATCTGTTCTCAATGACAGTAACTAGTGACTCGATTTCGTCATGCAAGAAATTCTTTGTTCTTGGTGTACTTGCTGCATTATTGCTGCAGCTGCTCTGAGACACTTACAGCACTTTTGCAATGTTCTGAGACACTTAACAGCAATGTTGCAAGGATCCCAACACAGTCCTTAATTTGCATACAAACAGCACCTCTGTCACTTTTCCAGGCAATTTGAGGAATCAACAAAGGCAGAACACCACTGCTTTTATTCAGCAGTTAATTCGGTTCAGAGCTCTCCTTCTTTGGCATGAAATCAAAACCAGTCGTGATGAACTTTTAAAATGGCCGAGTGCCAAGTTTTGGCGCTACTAAGCATGCGCGCACATTGGACCCGACACAACTGCGCATGCGGGCAGCTGCCGGCACTGGTTTCGGCGCAGGGCTGTTGCTCCGCCCCCCCACTGCACTATATACGCTGCGGTAGGACACGGGAAACTCGGCAGAGCGGCCAGGATGGGGCCACTTTTTGTCGGCGCCATTTCCAGCGCACAAAGTCGGCACATCTACGGTAAGTGCGCTGAAAAAAGGGGTTGGGGAAAATTGGGCCCAGTGTCATCATCATCATAGAAACATAGAAACATAGAAAATAGGTGCAGGCGTAAGCCATTCGGCCCTTCGAGCCTACACCACCATTCAATATGATCATGGCTGATCAATTTTGCAACTTTAGTACCCCGTTCCTACTTTCTCTCCATACCCCTTGATCCCTTTAGCCATAAGGGCCACATCTAACTCCCTTTTGAATATATCTAATGAACTGGCCTCAACTACTTTCTGTGGTAGAGAATTCCACAGGTTCACAATTCTCTGAGTAAAGAAGTTTCTCCTCATCTCGGTCCTAAATGGTTTACCTTTTACCCTTAGACTGTGACTCCTGGTTGTGGACTTCCCCAACATCAGGAACATTCTTCCTGCATCTAACATGTCCAATCCCGTCAGAATTTTACATGTTTCTATGAGATCCCCTCTCATTCTTCTAAATTCCAGTGAATATAAACATCATAGGCAAACCCTTGGAATCGAGGAAGACTTGCTTCCACTCCTGAAGTGAGTTCTTTGGTGGCTGAACAGTCCACTACGAGAGCCACAGACTCTGTCACAGGTGGGACAGATAGTCGTTCTTCCACTTAGGGACAGGGACTCCCAAGTGTCAGTTGGGATGCTGCACTTTATCAGGGAGGCTTTGAGGGTGTCCTTGTAGCGTTTCCGCTGCCCACCTGTGGCTCATTTGCCGTGAAAGAGATCTGAGTAGAGCACTTGCTTTGGGAGTCTCGTGTCTGGCATGTGAACTATGTGGCCTGCCCAGCAGAGCTGATCGAGTGTGGTCAGTTGCTTCAATGCTGGGGATGTTAGCCTGAATGAGGACGCTGATGTTGTTGCTCCTGTCCTCCCAGGGGATTTGTAGGATCTTGCGGAGACTTGGCCCAGTGTGCCAAGGGGACGGTTGCATTGAATGTTTCAAATACTTGATTAGCTATGGCAAAAACCAGTTCATCTTTAACAGGTGACCCTGGCAGTAACACGAGTGACAGAAGGAGATATCAGGACAAATGACCAAAAGCTTGGTCAAAGAGGTAAGTATTAAGGAGCGTCTTAAAGGAGGAGAGAGAAGTGGAGAGGCGGAGAAATTTACGGAGGGAATTTCAGATCTGAGGGCCTGGGCAGCTGAAAACATGGCCGCCAATGGTGGAGTGATTAAAATCAGGGATGTACAAGAGGCCAGAATTGGAGGAGCGTAGAGATCTTGAAGGCTTGTAGGGCTGGAGGAGGTTACAAAGATAGGATTGGGTGAAGCCATGCAGGGATTTAAAAACAAGGATGAGAATTTTAAAATTGAGGTGTTGTCAGACCGGGAGCCAATGTAGGTCAGCAAGTATAGGGGTGAAGGTTGAATGGGACTTAGTTTGAGTTAGGATATGGGCTGCAGAGCTTTGGATGAGCGTAAGTTTATGGAGGGTGGAAGATGGGAGATCGGCCGGGAGAGCATTGGAATAGTCAAGTCTAGAGGTAACAAGCCATGGATGAGGGTTTCAGCAGCAGATGAGCTGAGGCAATAGACAACTGACCAGTGATTTTTAGAAGATCAGAGATCGATAATGATATCTTGGAAATATATAAAAGTAGATTAGCTGCATATAGAGAGATTTTTAGAGGTTCCATGCCTGCATGCATAGACTTTATTGACCAAAACATCCTAATATATACTGCTCAGGTAAAGTGAGCAAGACAGGAATATGGGCACAAGGCAAAGATGTGGGACCAAGGCAGGGATATTTGATTAGGACTATCACTTGTTTGTTCCCTGTCTGCGGGAAAAGGTAAAGTCGCCCCTTTAGTCCCTCTGGGACTAATGTAAGTGTTGATTTTACATTATTATTCAGTCTTCTGGATAAACGAGGGAAGTCTGTGGGGCTTCCTGAGTCTGGGAATAGTAGATTGCCTGGGCACAGCACGCAGACTGGATTTTTCATCTGCATCCAATTTTCATGTAAGTGCAACACCTGAGTGATCCAATACTCGCTCTTGTAGAAATGGGACAGTCTGGTCCTGTACGCTCCTTTCTTGCTCATGTCCTTTCTGCTTTAAAAATAACATCAAATTTACAACATAGAAACAAGCCATTCGGCCCAACTGGTCCATGCCGGTGTTTATGCTCCACACGAGCCCCCTCTTACCCCTTTATCTCACCCTATCAACATATCCTTCTATTCCTGGCCAGTAGCAGTAACACAACCATATGAAAATTCTTCACTAATCAATCAGCCAACTTCCAGAAGACCATGGGAAACAGCCTCTCAGCATCTGCGCTGTCAATCCCCTTTAGAATCTTATATGTTTCAATGAGATCACCTCTCATTCTTCTAAACTCCAGAGAGGATAGGTCAAATCTACTCAACTACAGACTGCAGAAACATAGGGGTGGAGACTCCCCAAATAGTGAAACCTTCCCTTAATTTTACGGGTATCAAATTTAAGAGAGGCGTGTGTTTATCTAGCTTCCCCATAAATGCATCTACGCTATTTGCTTCAACCACTCCCTGTGGTAGCGAGTTCTGTATTCTCACCACGCTGAGTAAAGAAGTTTCTCCTGAATTCCCTATTGGATTTATAGGTGATTATTTTATATTCATGATCCCTAGTTCATTGTTGCACCTTTTCAAAAGTTATATTGAACGCAATGAGGGTTAAGGAATAAAATGTAATAATTCTGGAACTTCTGGGAGAGATTAAGGTGCTGTAGATAAAAGGTTATTTAATGTGAGCTTAAAGAACATAAGAACATAAAAGCGACTAAGAAATCTCACAAACTATGGCTGTTATTCTGGAGCTCCGACTTGAATTGTGCTATCTCTTTCACTGGAGCTGGCGCCAGTAGCAGTAAAAGATTTGTCTTTGCTCAAATGTCAAGAGTTTTTTTCTTTCCCCAGAGCTAACTGATATTCTATTTCCAATTTAATCTTCATTTGCTGCACTGTCTGGTTTCTAGAGAGCCAGTTAATTGAGCTTTTGGAGAACAAAAGCACAGGAAGGGACACGTGCTTTTAGTTCCAATCCTCAGCAGTTACTTGAACGCCTTTTTAAAAGAAATATCTTTCTCAGTATGGAAGCTGACAAGTTTTTAAACTGATATTAAACACTTAATAAGCACGAACCAGTATAAGGTTCATGGGCTGTTCCTGCATATTGTGGGTTGGCAATGAACAAGCAAGGTCACCAGTGCCATAATACCTACACTGGTCAATAATGTATTTCGAATTCTCCTCTCTGCCAGGTCTTTTTGCAGAGGTTGTTTTTCAATATCATTCTTGATCAGAGAATCAGTTGGCAGGACAAACCGGGCAGTCAATGCATTTACTTCTTAATTTTAACCGTTTGTTTTATTTTTTGCAAGAGTGTCAAAAATTCTGTATCATGATTTGTCTGTGACAGTATTGACTTCACAAAATAAAGGCAACCAGAAATAGACTCAAAGTTGCATAGCAGTAAAATGGATTCTTCGATAAGCAAATGCAAAATTGCACACTTTGCTACATGATAACCGCTAGCAGGGAATGAAGACCAAAGCTGGAGCCTTTGTACATGTTCTTTCTAAAAGGTAGATGGGAGACGTAGACAAAGCTAATCGATGTTAGTTGATCTCACCAGAAGAAACATGAATCAACACAGTCAATTAGTGCCGCTGTGATGCTGATTGCTGGCCTTAACTTCTATAGCCTCGATATTTAACCTCCCATGATGGGTGGGAGGGGGGGGGGGCAGGGGAGTGGAGTAGGGGTGTCAAAGAGTTAAATACGGGGAACGCGTCCCCAACATATTGTGCAATGTGGCGACGGATATCGGGGCGGACAATTGACCCGCCATAGAGAGACGGGACTTTTAATTGTGCTTTGCCAACCCATAATAGGCAGCTACAGCCTATGAACTTGATACTGGTTTATACCTTTTACAGGGTTTAATTTCAATTTAAAAAAAACGTGTCAGCTCCTATACAGTGAGAGATACAATTCCTTTCAAGAAACAGTCCCACAGTGCGATTGGGATCCCGATTTAAAATTGACCATCGTTGCACGGGTTTCCCAGGGTTTGGGAAACCCGGCGGTGAAAAGGAGGCAGGAGCTGTCGGCTCCACAAGGTAAGTGCCTTCTTCAGCACTCCTTGTAGGTCACGAGGAGCAAGAGTGCTCCCCTCAGGTCCCCTCAACGAAGCCTTCAGTCTCCCCGCACCCTCCCCATTCCCCGATGTATCATGGCCTATGTTTCATGGGCTAGACTTTCACCTTCATTTTTGGTAGTTTTCTCAGCAGTACAGCTCTTTTTGGGAGTGAAACCGCCCGGCGAAAGTTTCCCCCTTGAATGGTACCACCCAAATCTCGAAACGCCTGCCGGGACCAAACCACCGATGTGCACCGCCAAGAAAATCACCAGGGCATAAGTTTGGCCTCAATGGAAGCCCGTCCAGATCGCAGAGGGAAGCACCCAGTGAAAGCAGCTTAAACAGGTGAGTACTCTGCAAAGAAAGGTAAGTTAAAGGTTCTTTATTTTTTTTATTGTAAAATGGCGATTAGCTTTAAAACTGTCTTGGAAATGTTTTTTAAATTTTTTAGTGAAAATGTTTTTTTTTAAGTTTTCCCCCCCCCCCGAGGCCCAACTGCAGCTTCCGAGTAAATTTTAAAAGCATTTTTAAGAACCGCCCGTTTCACTTAGTTTCACCTTGAATTGCCGAGAAACCGTTGAGAACGCTGGTGCAAGATCCATTTTCTCGCTGGGCGATTATTTTAAACTTAATTATGGAAATTCTCGCCAGCTTTAATTGCAAAATGTTAGCGTTTTTTCTGGGCGGGCAATCGGGCACTTAGGGGCTCTCGGGAAAGTCTAGCCCGTAGAATCATAGAATCATAGAATGGTTACAGCACAGAAGGAGGCCATTCGGCCTGTCGAGCCCGAGCCGGCTCTCTGCAAGAGCACCTGAGCAAGTCCCACTCCCCTGCCCTTTCCCTGCAGCCCGGCAAGTTTTCTTCCTTCCAGCTTCCTTTTGAAAGCTGCAATTGAGTCTGCCTCCACCACCATTTCAGGCAGTCCATTCCGGATCCTTACCACTCGCTGTGTAAAAAAGTTTCTTCTTATGTCACTTTTGGTTCTTTTGCCAATCTCCTTAAGTCTGCATCCTCTGTTTCTCGACCATTCAGCGAATGGGAACAGTTTATAAGAACATAAGAACATAAGAATTAGGAACAGGAGTAGGCCATCTAGCCCCTCGAGCCTGCTCCGCCATTCAACAAGATCATGGCTGATCTGGCCGTGGACTCAGCTCCACTTACCCGCCCGCTCCCCGTAACCCTTAATTCCCTGATTTGTTAAAAATCTATCTATCTGTGACTTGAATACATTCAATGAGCTAGCCTCAACTGCTTCCTTGGGCAGAGAATTCCACAGATTCACAACCCTCTGGGAGAATAAATTCCTTCTCAACTCGGTTTTAAATTGGCTCCCCCGTATTTTGAGGCTGTGCCCCCTAGTTCTAGTCTCCCCGACCAGTGAAAACAACCTCTCTGCCTCTATCTTGTCTATCCCTTTCATTATTTTAAATGTTTCTATAAGATCACCCCTCATCCTTCTGAACTCCAATGAGTAAAGACCCAGTCTACTCAATCTATCATCATAAGGTAACCCCCTCATCTCCGGAATCAGCCTAGTGAATCGTCTCTGTACCCCCTCCAAAGCTAGTATATCCTTCCTTAAGTAAGGTGACCAAAACTGCCCGCAGTACTCCAGGTGCGACCTCACCAATACCCTATACAGTTGCAGCAGGACCTCCCTGCTTTTGTACTCCATCCCTCTCGCAATGAAGGCCAACATTCCATTCGCCTTCCTGATTATCTGCTGCACCTGCAAACTAACTTTTTGGGATTCATGCACAAGGACCCCCAGGTCCCTCTGCACCGCAGCATGTTATAATTTCTCCCCATTCAAATAATATTCCCTTTTACTGTTTTTTTTCCCAAGGTGGATGACCTCACACTTTCCAACACTGTATTCCATCTGCCAAACCTTAGCCCATTCGCTTAACCTATCTAAATCTCTTTGCAGCCTTTCTGTGTCCTCTACACAACCTGCTTTCCCACTAATCTTTGTGTCATCTGCAAATTTTGTTACACTACACTGTGTCCCCTCTTCCAGGTCATCTATGTCTATTGTAAACAGTTGTGGTCCCAGCACCGATCTCTGTGGCACACCACTAAACACCGATTTCCAACCCGAAAAGGACCCATTTATCCCAACTCTCTGCTTTCTGTTAGCCAGCCAATTCTCTATCCATGCTAATACATTTCCTCTGACTCCGCGTACCTTTATCTTCTGCAGTAACCTTTTGTGTGGCACCTTATCAAATGCCTTTTGGAAATCTAAATACACCACATCCATCGGTACACCTCTATCCACCATGCTCGTTATATCCACAAAGAATTCCAGTAAATTAGTTAAACATGATTTCCCCTTCATGAATCCATGTTGCATCTGCTTGATTGCACTATTCCTATCTAGATGTCCCGCTATTTCTTCCTTAATGATAGCTTCAAGCATTTTCCCCACTACAGATGTTAAACTAACCGGCCGAAAGTTACCTGCCTTTTGTCTGCCCCCTTTTTTAAACAGAGGTATTACCTTAGCTGCTTTCCAATCCGCTGGTACCTCCCCAGAGTCCAGAGAATTTTGGTAGATTATAACGAATGCATCTGCTACAACTTCCGCCATCTCTTTTAATACCCTGGGATGCATTTCATCAGGACCAGGGGACTTGTCTACCTTGAGTCCCATTAGCCTGTCCAGCACTACCTCCCTAGTGATAGTGATTGTCTCAAGGTCCTCCCTTCCCGCATTCCTGTGACCAGCAATTTTTGGCATGGTTTTTATGTCTTCCACTGTGAAGACCGAAGCAAAATAATTGTTTAAGGTCTCAGCCATTTCCACATTTCCCATTATTAAATCCCCCTTCTCATCTTCTAAAGGACCAACATTTACTTTAGTCACTCTTTTCCGTTTTATATATCTGTAAAAGCTTTTACTATCTGTTTTTATGTTTTGCGCAAGTTTACCTTCGTAATCTATCTTTCCTTTCTTTATTGCTTTCTTAGTCATTCTTTGCTGTTGTTTAAAATTTTCCCAATCTTCTATTTTCCCACTAATCTTGGCCACCTTACACGTATTGGTTTTTAATTTAATACTCTCCTTTATTTCCTTGGTTACCCACGGCTGGTTATCCCTTCTCTTACCGCCCTTCTTTTTCACTGGAATATATTTTTGTTGAGCACTATGAAAGAGCTCCTTAAAAGTCCTCCACTGTTCCTCAATTGTGCCACCGTTTAGTCTGTGTTTCCAGTCTACTTTAGCCAACTCTGCCCTCATCCCACTGTAGTCTCCTTTGTTTAAGCATAGTACGCTCGTTTGAGACACTACTTCCTCACCCTCAATCTGTATTACAAATTCAACCATACTGTGATCACTCATTCTGAGAGGATCTTTTACGAGGAGATCGTTTATTATTCCTGTCTCATTACACAGGACCAGATCTAAGATAGCTTGCTCCCTTGTAGGTTCTGTAACATACTGTTCCAAGAAACAATCCCGTATGCATTCTATGAATTCCTCCTCCAGGCTACCCCGTGCGATTTGATTTGACCAATCATAGAAACATAGAAACATAGAAAATAGGTGCAGGAGCAGGCCATTCAGCCCTTCTAGCCTGCACCACCATTCAATGAGTTCATGGCTGAACATGAAACTTCAGTACCCCCTTCCTGCTTTCTCGCCATACCCCTTGATCTCCCGAGTAGTAAGGACTTCCTCTAACTCCCTTTTGAATATATTTAGTGAATTGGCCTCAACTACTTTCTGTGGTAGAGAATTCCACAGGTTCACCACTCTCTGGGTAAAGAAGTTTCTCCTCATCTTGGTCCTAAATGGCTTATCCCTTATCCTTAGACTGTGACCCCTGGTTCTGGACTTCCCCAACATTGGGAACATTCTTCCTGCATCTAACCTGTCGAAACCCGTCAGAATTTTAAACGTTTCTATGAGGTCCCCTCTCATTCTTCTGAACTCCAGTGAATACAAGCCCAGTTGATCCATTCTTTCTTGATAGGTCAGTCCCACCATCCCGGGAATCAGTCTGGTGAATCAATAGCAAGAATGTCCTTCCTCAAGTTAGGAGACCAAAACTGTACACAATACTCCAGGTGTGGCCTCACCAAGGCCCTGTACAACTGTAGCAACACCTCCCTGCCCCTGTACTCAAATCCCCTCGCTATGAAGGCCAACATGCCATTTGCTTTCTTAACGGCCTACTGTACCTGCATGCCAACCTTCAATGACTGATGTACCATGACACCCAGGTCTCGTTGCACCTTCCCTTTTCCTAATCTGTCACCATTCAGATAATAGTCTGTCTCTCTGTTTTTACCACCAAAGTGGATAACCTCACATTTATCCACATTATACTTCATCTGCCATTCATTTGCCCACTCACCTAACCTATCCAAGTCACTCTGCAGCCTCATAGCATCCTCCTCGCAGCTCACACTGCCACCCAACTTAGTGTCATCTGCAAATTTGGAGATACTACATTTAATCCCCTCGTCTAAATCATTAATGTACAATGTAAACAGCTGGGGCCCCAGCCCAGAACCTTGCGGTACCCCACTAGTCACTGCCTGCCATTCTGAAAAGTACCCATTTACTTCTACTCTTTGCTTCCTGTCTGACAACCAGTTCTCAATCCACATCAGCACACTACCCCCAATCCCATGTGCTTTAACTTTGCACATTAATCTCTTGTGTGGGACCTTGTCGAAAGCCTTCTGAAAGTCCAAATATACCACATCAAATGGTTCTCCTTTGTCCACTTTACTGGATACTTCCTCAAAAAATTCCAGAAGATTTGTCAAGCATGATCTCCCTTTCACAAATCCATGCTGACTTGGACTTATCATGTCACCATTTTCCAAATGCGCTGCTATGACATCCTTAATAATTGATTCCATCATTTTACCCACTACTGAGGTCAGGCTGACCAGTCTATAATTCTCTGTTTTCTCTCTCCCTCCTTTTTTAAAAAGTGGGGTTACATTGGCGACCCTCCACTCGATAGGAACTGATCCAGAGTCAATGGAATGTTGGAAAATGACTGTCAATGCATCCGCTATTTCCAAGGCCACCTCCTTAAGTACTCTGGGATGCAGTCCATCAGACCCTGGGGATCTATCGGCCTTCAATCCCATCAATTTCCCCAACACAATTTCCCGACCATTAAAGATTTCCCTCAGTTCCTCCTCCTTACTAGACCCTCTGACCCCTTTTATATCTGGAAGGTTGTTTGTGTCCTCCTTAGTGAATACCGAACCAAAGTACTTGTTCAATTGGTCCGCCATTTCTTTGTTCCCCGTTATGACTTCCCTGATTCTGACTGCAGGGGACCTACGTTTGTCTTTACTAACCTTTTTCTCTTTGCATACCGATAGAAACTTTTGCAATCCGCCTTAATGTTCCCTGCAAGCTTCTTCTCGTACTCCATTTTCCCTGCCCTAATCAAACCCTTTGTCCTCCTCTGCTGAGTTCTAAATTTCTCCCAGTCCCTGGGTTCGCTGCTATTTCTGGCCAATTTGTATGCCACTTCCTTGGCTTTAATACTATCCCTGATTTCCCTCGAAAGCCACGGTTGAGCCACCTTCCCTTTTTTATTTTTACGCCAGACAGGAATGTACAATTGTTGTAATTCATCCATGCGGTCTCTAAATGTCTGCCATTGCCCATCCACAGTCAACCCCTTAAGTATCATTCGCCAATCTATCCTAGCCAATTCACGCCTCATACCTTCAAAGTTACCCTTCTTTAAGTTCTGGACCATGGTCTCTGAATCCTAATGCAGAATTCCACCATATTATGGTCACTCTTCCCCAAGGGGCCTCGCACAATGAGATTGCTAATTAATCCTCTCTCATTACACAACACCCAGTCTAAGATGGCCTCCCCCCTCGTTGGTTCCTCGACATATTGGTCTAGAAAACCATCCCTTATGCACTCCAGGAACTCCTCCTCCACCGTATTGCTTCCAGTTTGGTTAGCCCAATCTATGTGCATATTAAAGTCACCCATTATAACTGCTGCACCTTTATTGCATGCACCCCTAATTTCATGTTTGATGCCCTCCCCAACATCACTACTACTGTTTGGAGATCTGTACACAACTCCCACTAACGTTTTTTGCCCTTTGGTGTTCTGCAGCTCTACCCATATAGATTCCACATCATCCAAGCTAATGTCTTTCCTAACTATTGCATTAATCTCCTCTTTAACCAGCAATGCTACCCCACCTCCTTTTCCTTTTATTCTATCCTTCCTGAATGTTGAATACCCCTGGATGTTGAGTTCCCAGCCCTGATCATCCTGGAGCCACGTCTCCGTAATCCCAATCACATCATATTTGTTAACATCGATTTGCACTAATTCATCCACCTTATTGCGGATAGTCCTTGCATTAAGACACAAAGCCTTCAGGCTTGTTTTTTTAACACCCTTTGTCCTTTTAGAATTTTGCTGTACAGTGGCCCTTTTTGTTCTTTGCCTTGGGTTTCTCTGCCCTCCACTTTTCCTCATCTCCTTTCTGTCTTTTGCTTTTGCCTCCTTTTTGTCTCCCTCTGTCTCCCTGCATTGGTTCCCATCCCCCTGCCATATTAGTTTAACTCCTCCCCAACAGCACTAGCAAACACTCCCCCTTGGACATTGGTTCCGGTCCTGCCCAGGTGCAGACCGTCTGGTTTGTACTGATCCCACCTCCCCCAGAACCGGTTCCAATGCCCCAGGAATCGATATGTAGGTTAAAATCCCCCATGATTACTGGCGTTCCTTTTTCACATGCCTCCATTATTCCCTTGATTATTGCCCGCCCCACCATGAAGTTATTATTAGGGGGCCTATATACTACACCCACCAGTGACTTTTTCCCCTTACTATCTCCAATCTCCACCCACAATGATTCAACATTTTGTTCATTAGAGCCAATATCGTCTCTCACAACTGCCCTGATATCATCCTTTATTAACAGAGCTACCCCACCTCCTTTCCCTTCTTGTCTATCTTTCCGAATCATCAGATATCCCTGTATGTTTAATTCCCAGTCTTGGCCACCCTGCAACCACGTTTCTGTAATGGCCACCAAATCATACCCATTTGTAATGATTTGTGCCGTCAACTCATTTACTTTATTTCGAATGCTGCATGCGTTTAGGTAGAGTGTTTTAATACTAGTTTTTAAACCATGACAAGAGTGTCCCAGTCGAAATGCAGGAGGATATAAAGCTGTTCCAGCGGCGTAAAGATGAAGTGGCTATACAAGCAGACTGCCTTCTGTGGGGCAATCGAGCAGTGGTCCCCAAGAAGGGTATAGACACCTTCATCAATGACTTCCACAGTACCCACCCCGGTAGCGTGATGATGAAAGCCATAGCCAGACCCCAAGTGTGGTGGCCCAGTATCGATGCGGACTTAGAGTCCTGCGTTCACAGATGTAATACATGCTCGCAGCTCAGCAATGTACCCAGGGAGGCAGCGCTAAGTCTTGGCCCTCCAAACCGTGGTCTAGGGTACACGTCGTCTATGCAGGCTCGTTCTTGGGCAAAATGTTCCTTGTGGTTGTAGACGCGTATTCCAAGTGGATTGAATGTGAGATAACGTCGGCTAGCACATCTGCTGCCACTACTTAAAACTGCAGGCCATGTTTGCCACTCACGGTTTACCCAATGTCCTGGTGAGCGACAGTGGGCCATGTTTTACCAGTGCTAAGTTCAAAGAATTCATGACCCGCAACGGAATCAAACATGTCACATCTGCCCCGTTTAATCCAGCGTCCAATGGTCAGGCAGAGAAAGCAGTGCAAACCATCAAGCAAGGCTTGAAGAGGGTAACTGAAGGCTCACTGCAGACTCGCCTATCCCGAGTCCTGCTTAGCTACCGCACGAGACCCCACTCGCTCACTGGGATCCTACCTTCTGAACTGCTCATGAAAAGAGCACTTAAGACAAGGCTCTCGTTAGTTCACCCTGATCTACATGAACAGGTAGAGAGCAGGCGACTTCAACAAAGTGCATACCATGATGGCACAAATGTGTCACGTGAGATTGAAATCAATGATCCTGTATTTGTATTGAATTATGGACAAGGTCCCAAGTGGCTTCCCAGCACTGTCGTGGCCAAAGAGCGGAGCAGGGTATTTCGGGTCAAACTTTCAAATGGACTCATTCACCGGAAACACTTGGACTAAATCAAACTCAGATTCACGTACTATCCTGAGCAACCCACCTTGGACCCTACCTTTTTGATCCCCCAACGTACACACCAGTGGCAATCGGCACCACGGTTGACCATGAAGCAGAACCCATCGTCCACAGCAGCCCAGCGCAACAGGCAGCCCAGCAAGGCCAGCTGTTCAGCAGTCCAGCGAGGGCCCAACAAATGATTCAACAATATCAGCTTTCACACCGAAATGATCAACCAGGGCAAGAAGGGCCCCAATCGACTCACATTGTAAATAGTTACACTGTTGACTTTTGTGGGAGAGTGTTGTTGTGTATGTAGACTTGTATTTACTCTGTACTGTCACTGGAGAGCTCATCCCCTGGAGTCCCAAGGGATCCCATAATCCCTTGGGAGCACAGGTATTTAAGGAGGCCTTGCAGGTTGGAGAGGTACTCTGGAGACCTGCAATAAAAGACTAAGGTCACACTTTACTTTGAGCTCACAGTGTTCAGTCTGACTCTTTCTCCATACATAACACTAATGATGGGCCAAAACATTCCTATTGCTCTCTCTGTGGGGCCACAGGACTTGCACTTATGTGAAGAATAACGTTTGCCCTACCTGACCACCACTGCCTTTAAATATTGCTCCCCAAGCGGCCATCCAAGGTGACAAAGCCTCCTGCAGCAGCGGACGGGACCAAATATCACATCCGGGTCGCTAACATGGCACTGTGCACCTGATGATGTCAAGATATGTGGGGCGGAAGAGAGCGAGGCGATAATGTTAGCGCCAGTGCAAAACCGGCAGGAAAGTTCGCGGGCGTCGGCGAATTCATCGTGCCCGGTCGGTAATCCCTCAGCGACCCATTACTGCCCCCGCAGGTGCTAATGGGAGGTGCAAAGCAGCCAAATTTCTCCCCCCTTTTGTCTTGGTATTGTTGGCAAGTACCATACACCGGAGGCTGTCTGGAGATAGATGTTTGTTTGGGGGAGAGCCATTTTACTCACTGCCTGATTAGAATTATTCAGCTCAGCTTTGTTGAGCTAATACATGATAGCTGTGAATTTCCTCAGAAACAGCCCCTGCCCTACTGGTATAACTCTGCTAGCGGTGCGATGGAAACCTGGACGATGTGTTTTTCCAAATTCCTCTGGATTCCAAATGGGCTCACTCCTCTGTTTCTGTAACCTCCTCCAGCCCTACAACCTTCCGAGATTTCTGTGCTTCTCTAATTCTCCCGCCCCCCCCCCCTCAATTTTCATCGCTCCACCATTGCCGGCCATGCCTTCAGCTGCCAAGGCCCTAAGGTCACGAATTCCCTCTCTACCTGTCTCCTCCTTTAATTCACTTCTAAAACCTACCTCTTTGACCAAGCTTTTCTCCATCTGCCCTAATATCTCCTCATGTGGCTCGGTGTTAAATGTTGTTTGATAATCGCTCCTGTGAATCGCCTTGGGACGTTTTACTATAAGTACAAGTTGTTGTTGCAAGTTTCTGACTCTAGGTCGGAAGAACTGATCGCGAATGATCGTCTTTCTTTTTTAAAAGATTCCTTTGCCTCTGTCACAAACTACAAGATTTTGAAATGTGACATTTGCGATGGGGCAAATGTAAACTCGGTTCAGGAGGTATGGGTACTACGTGAACTTGTTTCTAATCTGGAGGTACTTTTCAAGAATGCAATGACTTACTCATAATGATTGCCAGCACTTCACACATCTCACCTCTAGTCTCTCAGCACCTTGGGATAAATATCTTTCATTCCCAAGGATCTGTTTGTTTGGAACCCTGTAAGCTGGTCTTGACATTTCTAACTGCTGCTTTCAAAGCCCATGAATCTGTTTCGATTAGCTTCATTAATGAAATAGGTTTTACTATAGTCTTCTCTTGCTAATACATGGAAATGATCATTGAGTATATTAACTATTTTCTGCTGATCCTAACTTTCATCAAGGTGGCATCCTTTGATTTTCTCACCTCTGTCTTTTGCTGATATTGTAAAAGACACATGCCTCGCTGTTGTGCTTAGCATAGAAAGCTATGCTCATTCCCAGTTTCCTCCTTATCCTGTCCATATATCCGAAGCACTGCTTGAATATGCCAATAGTAGGCTTAGTAATGATCCTAGTGATTGCATGGGTATCACTGTATTTGTGCTCTGCCTCTGCCCAAGTAACATTAATTTGATCTGTGTCATTAGTCAGAGCTGAATATGGTAGCCTGGAGCTTCAAAGGGCCATCAAAGCCTTTGCCTTCAAATAATACTTGCACAGATGTCTGTTGCAAAATGAAAACATCCTGATTTCTGCTTGGAAAGTGAGCATTAACCTGCATAAAATGGTATTGTTAATCACTCACCAGCTGTGCACTAATGAATTCCAATCCTCTACCATTTGTGTAGACCACTGCATTGAGCCTAGGGGCCTCTGATGGCATCTGAGTGCCATCAATCGTTTTCCGTGCATCCAGATACCCAGCAGTCCATCAACATTGGACAGCCCTGCCAGGTTGCTGTTGTTGAGCAATGGAACCATAAGCACATAAGAAATAGGAGCAGGAGTAGGCCTTACAGCCCCTAGAGCCTGCTCCGCCATTCAGTAAGATCATGGCTGATCTTCTACGTCAACAGCAGGCTCGAGGGGCCGTATGGCCTGCTCCTGCTCCTATTTCTTATGTTCTTATGTCAACACCACTTTCCCACCCTTGATTTCCTTTATGCCTAAAAATCTATCAATTTTAGCCTTGAATTTTCTCAACGACTGACCACAGCACTCTGGGGCCGAGAATTCTAAAGATTCACAAGTGCTGGTAAAGGCATTTGTCCTCATGTCATGTGCTGTTTTTAAAAAATTGTTCATGGGATGTGGGCGTCATCGACAAGGTCGGCATTTATTGCCCATCCCTAATTGCCCTCGAGAAAGTGGTGGTGAGCTGCCTTCTTGAATACAACTGAGTGGCTTGTTGGGCCATTTCAGATGGCAGTAAAGAGTCAACCACATTGCTGTGGTTCTGGAGTCACATATTGGCCAGATTGGGTAAGGATGGCAGGTTTCCTTCCCTAAAGGACATTAGTGAACCAGATGGGTTTTTACAACAATCCGGTAGTTTCCTGGTCACCATTACTGATACTAGTTTTTATTCTAGTTTTATTTAATTCACTGACTTTAAATTCCCCAGCTGCCATGGTGGGATTTGAACTGACGCCTCCAGATCATTAATTTCTGGATTACTAGTTCAGTAACATAACCACCATGCTACCATACCCATATACTCGATCTCTCTTGGGACAACACATGGATTAAAAGGATTAATGTCCTCTGCATTAACCTCTGGAAAAAAACAGAACTGCAAAGATTAAGGGCTGTGATTACCTCCCTTTGTTCAAGGTTGTCTTCATGTCTTTTTGAAGCAGTTAGCACTGGTCCACATTTGGTTCTTTACTAAATGTGAGCCTCCATTGGCACTGCTTCTTAGTCAGTGCCAGGTAGCTATGTCTGAACTTCTAGATGTTGCCAAGCAGCAAGTACAGACAGTACACCCTTGGCACCGACTGACATTTCTGGGAGTTCCTCTTCTCTTCAATCTCCTGCAGTCCAATCAAGTGACTGGGATCAACAAAACTCAACTGCTATTGTTGTGCACAGCTTCCAAGCATGCACTGCAGAGGTCCACCACATTCTGGTGCATGAGTTGCATTGAGTACAGAGTGCCTGCCTAGTTTATACATTCAAGTTTTTGTTTGGGGCTTCAATCCACTACCAACAACAACTTGCATTTATATAGCACCTTAAACATAGTAAGATATCCCAAGGCGTTTCACAGGAGTGTTATCAAGCAAGATTTGTCCATAAGCCACATCAGGAGATATTAGAGACTTGAGCACATAATCTCGGCTGACACTCCAGTGAAGTGCTGAAGGAGTGCTGCACTGTCGGAGGTGCCATCTTTTGGATGAGATGTTAGATCGAAGCCCCGTCTGCTCTCTCAAGTGGACATAAAAGATCCATGGTACTATTTCGATGAAGAGTAGGGAAGTTCTCACCGGTGTCCTGGCCAATATTTATCCCTCAACTACCATCACTAAAACAGGTTATCTGGCCATTATCACATTGCTGTTTGTGGGAGCGTATTGTGCGCAAACTGGCTGCTGCGTTTCCTTAACTTACAACAGGGACTACACTTCAATCATTGATTGTAAAGCACTTTGGGACGTCCTGTGGTCATGAAAGGCACTATAAAAATGCAAATCTTTCTTTATATCATAGTATCAACGAAAGAAGGATTCAGATTTGTCTGACTGGGCAAAGTTAATATGTACCTATTTTTAATGTTTCTCTAATTTATTGAAAAGTATAAAGTGCATCACGGATATTCTCCCTTTTGTTTTGCACCTTTTATGAGCTCGTCCATTCAGGATTACCTTACTTTCATAAAGGAAGTGATTCCTGATGAACTGACCTTTCGGTTGCTCAATGAACATGGGATAAAGTTACATTCTAAAAAGCAGAAACTTTTGTCATGAGCACTCAAAAGATGCCTACAATTTCTTTCACAGAAAAAATATATGTGAGCCCATTGCTCCACTTAACAGCTTCTCTCCAAGGATCGCTCATGTAAAATTTATCGAATGACGCACAGGAATAGATCGGAACCACAGACTGGCAGGGAGGGCGAGAACTGTGGTAGATTATGTCAGTGACACTGACAAAGGCAGAGCTTTGGGGAAGTGAAATAATTGATGGGTTTAGAGATGAAGTACTCTTCGGAGTTGTCATTTTCCATACGAGTAATACAATACCACTTTTGATTACTTTTATTAGAGTGCGCACACAGACAAAAGGGGTTACTGTGAATTAGCCATGACCTTCAGATACGCGTGCAGGGCATGGACATCATTGCATGTGACATCTATTTGATACAGAAGTTATTGAGAATGGACACATAGAGATAGCAAGGCTTGAATAATGCAACAAACAACCACACGCCTGTATGTCATCATCTGTAACTTGGAGTACACAGTTGCAATAACCTGCCTTGTCACAGCCAGCCTCACTTTCCCCTCCAGCAGAAAACCTTTTCCCAACAACAACAACTTGCATTTATGCAGTGCCTTTTACATAGTTAAAAACATCCCAAGATGCTTCACGGGGGCATTATCAAACAAAATTTGACACCGAGCCATGTAAGGAGATATTTGGATAGGGGAGCTTGGACAAAGAGGTAGGTTTTAAGGAATGTCTGAAATGAGGACCGAGTGGTAGAGGTACCAAGAAAGTTAAGTGAGGATCACATCACCTCAATTTTTACCAGTTTGCAACTAGAAAGTATGCTGGAATATCATTGGTTACTCTCCTATCCCCGTGATATTTTTCACATATCTAAAGTTATTCCCAGCTGGAAGTCCAACAGTTAATGTTGTTCTGCATTTGACCAGTAGGTCTAGATAGAGGGGAATCCTGTACACCACAGAAAAAAAGAAAGAAAGACTTGACTTTATACAGCACCTTACTGGATCTCAGGATGTCCCAAAGTGCATTAATGCCAAAGAAACACTTTTTGCAGTGTTGTAATGTAGGAAACACAGCAGCCAATTTGCACATAGCAAGCTCTCACAACAACAATTTGATAATGACCAGATAATCTGTATTAGTGATGTTGAATGAGGAATAAATATTGGCCAGGATGCTGGGGTAACTCCCCTGAACTTCTGCAAATAATGCAATGGGATGTTTTACGCCCACCTCATTCAAAAGTGCAGTGCAGCGCTCGCTCAGCACTGCACTGGCGTGTCGGCCTAGATTTATGTGCTCAAGTCTCGGAAGTGGGCCCTGAACCCACAGCCTTCTGTATCCCTCATTCAACATCACTAATACAGATTATCTGGTCATTATCAAATTGTTGTTGTGAGAGCTTGCTATGTGCAAATTGGCTGCTGTGTTTCCTACATTACAAAACTGCAAAAAGTGTCAGACAGGAAGCAAAGAGTAGGAGTAAATGGGTACTTTTCAGGATGGCAGGCAGTGACTAGTGGGGTATCGCAAGGTTCTGTGTTGGGGCCCCAGCTGTTTACATTGTACAGAATGGTGACAGATTAGGAAAAGGGATGGTGCAACGAGACCTGGGTGTCATGGTACATCAGTCATTGAAGGTTGGCATGCAGGTACAGCAGGCGGTTAAGAAAGCAAATGGCATGTTGGCCTTCATCGCGAGGGGATTTGAGTACAGGGGCAGGGAGGTGTTGCTACAGTTGTACAGGGCCTTGATGAGGCCACACCTGGAGTATTGTGTACAGTTTTGGTCTCCTAACTTGAGGAAGGACATTCTTGCTATTGAGGGAGTGCAGCGAAGATTCACCAGACTGATTCCCGGGATGGTGGGACTGACCTATCAAGAAAGACTGGATCAACTGGGCTTGTATTCACTGGAGTTCAGAAGAGTGAGAGGGGACCTCATAGAAACGTTTAAAATTCTGACGGGTTTAGACAGGTTGGATGCAGGAAGAATGTTCCCAATGTTGGGGAAGTCCAGAACCAGGGGTCACAGTCTAAGGATAAGGGGTAAGACATTTAGGACCGAGATGAGGAGAAACTTCTTCACCCAGAGAGTGGTGAACCTGTGGAATTCTCTATCACAGAAAGTAGTTGAGGCCAATTCACTAAATATATTCAAAAGGGAGTTAGATGAAGTCCTTACTACTCGGGGGATCAAGGGGTATGGCGTGAAAGCAGGAAGGGGGTACTGAAGTTTCATGTTCAGCCATGAACTCATTGAATGGCGGTGCAGGCTAGAAGGGCTGAATGGCCTGCTCCTGCACCTATTTTCTATGTTTCTATGTTTCTGAGTCAGAGGTAAGAGAGCTACCCACTGAGCCATGGCCAACACTATATTGAGGTCTTGTAATGGCCTTTACCAATCAACTCTAGGAAGGACTCAGAGTGAGCATCAGAATGAAAATTTACCCATGGTTTGTATTGGAAACTTTTGTAAGCTTTTTCCTTTCTTTACTGCTGGTTAATTGGAAACTTTAAATTTAGAAGTTTAGGCAGTTAGGTTGACACACTCTGAAACTGAAATTTAGTACATTTTATCATGTATAAATAGTTATTTTGGAAAAGTCCTCCATTTTAAAAGGTGTGAATGGATTGCAGGTTTGAAATCTAATTTTGTGGTGTTATTGCTTATTTTAAAATTACTGGCCCTGAATTTGCGGATGGAGGCTTCCCACGGGGGAAATGCCCGCGTACCTGGTGGTCCGGGAGGTATGGCGACTCACGGGTACCCGAGGGTAGAGGCCCATGTATCTCAGGGGCGCAGGTGGTTCGCGAGTGCCTCTGGGATCACATGGGCTGGCCCTGCCAATCAAAGAAGGGAGTCCCCATTCATGCTTATGGAGATTCCGTACGTATAGAAACCCATAAGCATCAACAGGAATGTACCCAAAATACATCTACAGATTAAATACATTTTTAAAATCACATATTTAAAATTAATTAAAATGATATTTAATTAAATATTTAAAACAAAAATGTAACTTTTTAAAAATTATATTCCATCTTTTAAAGGGGCTAAAATAAACTTACCATATTGCACAGGTTTTTAATGTATAAATTATTGATAAAATGTTATTTTTCTGTTTTCAAAAAGCTTATGCTAGTAAAAGTGAGCCTTATGCTTGGTTTTACCAGGTGTAAGAATTTCACAGGCATTCACTGGGCAGGAGTTGGGCAAATAGCCCAACTCTACGCCCAAGGAGGCTCTTTTCCCGAGATGAGTGCGAGCTGTCAAGAGGATGTTTTGCTTTTGATGTAAAACCATCCTATTGGTGCCAAAAGATGTTTGAATCCTGCGATTCTTCTCAACTTTTTCTTTTTCCTCACTCTCCATTCCTGATCTTCGTATGATCTTCATTTCATACCCCATCTCAGCTGTGGCTCAGTGGATAGCACATTCAGCTCTCAATCAGCAGATTCTGGATTCAAGTCCCACTCCAGGGACTTGAGCACATAAATCTAGGCTGACACTCCAGTGCAGTGCTGCGCTATTGGAGGGTGCTGTCTTTCAGATGAGACTTTAAACTGAGGCCTTGTCTGCTCTCTCAAGTGGATGCAAAATATCCCATGGCAGTATTTTGAAGAAGAGCAGGGGAGTTATCCCTGATACGCAGAGCCAATAACTATCTCTTAACTGACAAAAAAACAGTTGATTTGGTCATTATCACATTGCTGAAAAGGGAGGGTAAACAACCAGTTGTCGTGGTGCATATAGGTACCAACAATATAGGTAATAAAACGGGATGAGGTCCTACAAGACAAATTTAGGGAGCTAGGAGCTAAATTAAAAAGTAGGACATCAAAAGTAGTAATCTCAGGATTGCTACCAGTGCCATGTGCTAGTCAGAGTAGGAATCGCAGGATAGCTCAGATGAACACATGGCTTGAGGAGGGGTGCAGAAGGGAGGGATTCAAATTCCTGGGACATTGGAACCGGTTCTGGGGGAGGTGGGACCAGTACAAACCGGACGGTCTGCACCTGGGCAGGAACGGAACCAATGTCCTAGGGGGAGTGTTTGCTAGTGCTGTTGGGGAGGAGTTAAACTAATATGGCAGGAGGATGGGAACCTATGCAGGGAGACAGAGGGAAATAAAATGGAGGCAGAAGCAAATGATAGATAGGAGAGTAGTAAAAGTGGAGGGCAGAGAAACCCAAGGCAAAAAACAAAAATGGCCACATTACAGCAAAATTCTAAAGGGGCAAAGTGTGTTAAAAAGACAAGCCTGAAAGCTTTATGCCTCAATGCGAGGAGTATTCGGAAAAAGGTGGACGAATTAACTGCGCAGATAGCAGTTAACGGATATGATGTAAATGGCATCACGGAGACATGGCTCCAGGGTGACCAAGGCTGGGAACTCAACACCCAGGGTTATTCAACATTCAGGAAGGATAGACAGAAAGGAAAAAGAGGTTGGGTGGCGTTGCTGGTTAAAGAGGAAATTAATGCAATAGTAAGGAGGGACATTAGCTTGGATGATGCGGAATCTGTATGGGTGGAGCTGCGGAATACCAAAGGACAGAAAACGCTAGTGGGAGTTGTGTACAGACCACCAAACAGTAGTAGTGAGGTTGGGGACAGCATCAAACAAGAAATAAGGGATGTGTGCAATAAAGGTACAGCAGTTATCATGGGTGGCTTTAATCTACATATTGATTGGGCTAACCAAACTGGGAGTAATGCGGAGGAGGAGGATTTCCTGGAGTGTATTCGGGATGATTTTCAAGACCAATATGTTGAGGAACCAACTAGAGAGCTGGCCATCCTAGACTGGGTGATGTGTAATGAGAAGGGAGTAATTAGCAATCTTGTTGTGCGAGGCCCCTTGGGGAAGAGTGACCATAATATGGTAGAATTCTTTATTAAGATGGAGAGTGACACGGTTAATTCAGAAACTAGGGTCCTGAACTTAAGGAAAGGTAACTTCAATGGTACGAGGTGCGAATTGGCTAGAATAGACTGGCAAATGATACTTAAAGGGTTGATGGTGGGTAGGCAATGGCAAACATTTAAAGATCACATGGATGAACTTCAACAATTGTACATTCCTGTCTGAAGTAAAAATAAAACGGGGAAGTTGGCTCAACCATAGCTAACAAGGGAAATTAAGGATAGTGTTAAAACCAAGGAAAAGGCATATGAATTGGCCAAAAAAAGCAGCAAACCTGAGGACTGGAAGAAATTTAGAATTCAGCAGAGGAGAACTAAGGGTTTAATTAAGAGGGGGAAAATAGAGTACGTGAGGAAGCTTGCCGGGAACAGAAAAACTGACTGCAAAAGCTTCTATAGATATGTGAAGGGAAAAAGATGAGTGAAGACAAACGTAGGTCCCTTGCAGTCAGATTCAGGTGAATTTACAATGGGGAAGAAAGAAATGGCAGACCAATTGAACAAATACTTTGGTTCTGTCTTCACGAAGGAAGACACAAATAACCTTCCGGATCGACTAGGGGACCGAGGGTCTAGTGAGAAGGAGGAACTGAAGGATATCCTTATTAGGCGGGAAATTGTGTTGGGAAAATTGATGGGATTGAAGGCCAATGAATCGCCGAGGCCTGATAGTCTGCATCCCAGAGTACTTAAGGAAGCGACCCTAGAAATAGTGGATGCATTGGTGATCATTTTCCAATACTCTATCGATTCTGGATCAGTTCCTATGGACTGGAGGGTATCTAATGTAGCACAACTTTTTAAAAAAGGAGGGAGAGACAAAACGGGTAATTATAGACCAGTTAGCCTGACATCAGTAGTGGGTAAAATGTTGGAATAAATCATTAAGGATGAAATAGCAGTACATTTGGAAAGCAGTGACAGGATCGGTCCAAGTCAGCATGGATTGATGAACCTTCTGGAATTTTTTGAGGATGTAACTAGCAGAGTGGACAAGGGAGAACCAGTGGATGTGGTGTATCTGGACTTTCAAAAACCTTTTGACAAGGTCCCACACAAGAGATTAGTGTGAAAAATTAATGCACATGGTAGTGGGGCTAATGTATTGATGTAGATAGAGAACTGGTTGGCAGACAAGAAGCAAAGAGTAGGAATAAACGGGTCCTTTTCAGAATGGCAGGTAGTGACTAGTGGAGTGCCACAGGGCTCAGTGCTGGGACCCCAGCTCTTTACAATATACATTAATGATTTAGATGAAGGAATTGAGTGTAATATCTCCAAGTTTGCAGATGACACTAAACTGAGTGGCGGTGTGAGCTGTGAGGAGGACACTAAGAGCTGCAGGGTGACTTGGACAGGTTAGGTGAGTGGGCAAATGCATGGCAGATGCAGTATAATGTGGATAAATGTGAGGTTATCCACTTTGGGGGCAAAAACACGAAGGCAGAATATTATCTGAACAGCGGCAGATTAGGAAAAGGGGAGGTGCAACGAGACCTGGGTGTCATGGTTCATCAGTCATTGAAAGTTGGCATGCAGGTACAGCAGGCGGTGAAGAAGACAAATGGTATGTTGACCTTCATAGCTAGGGGATTTAAGTATAGGAGCAGGGAAGTCTTACTGCAGTCATACAGGGCCTTGGTGAGGCCTCACCTGGAATATTGTGTTCAGTTTTGGTCTTCTAATCTGAGGAAGGACATTCTTGCTATTGAGGGAGTGCAGCGAAGGTTCACCAGGCTGATTCCAGGGATGGCTAGACTGACATATGAGGAGAGACTGGATCAACTGGGCCTTTACACGCTGGAGTTTAGAAGGATGAGAGGGGATCTCATAAAAACGTATAAGATTCTGACGGGACTGGACAGGTTAGATGCGGGAAGAATGTTCCCGATGTTGGGGAAGTCCAGAACCAGGGGACACAGTCTTAGGATAAGGGGTAGGCCATTTAGGACTGAGATGAGGAGAAACTCCTTCACTCAGAGAGTTGTTAACCTGTGGAATTCCCTGCCACAGAGAGTTGTTGATGCCAGTTCATTGGATATATTCAAGAGTGTGTTAGATATGGCCCTTACGGCTAACGGGATCAAGGGGTATGGAGAGAAAGCAGGAAAGGGGGACTGAGGGAATGATCAGCCATGATCTTATTGAATGGTGGTGCAGGCTCGAAGGGCCGAATGGCCTACTCCTGCACCTATTTTCTATGTTTCTATGCTGTTTGAGAGAGTTGCTGTGCACAAATTGACTGCCTTGTTTCCCACATTACAGCAGTGACTACAAAAAGTACATCATTGGCTGTAAAGTGCTTTGAGACATCCGGTGGTCGTAAAAGGTAAGTCGTTCTTTCTTCGAAGACTCCTGCCCTTATTGCATCATCTTATTCATCCCTGTGGGTTTGCATCTGTCCCAGGGGAGCTACTCACTGCCTCAACAGAACGGGTTCACTGACCATGAGTGCAAATGACTCGAGGGTGGGGGTGGGGAAAAGGATATGCCTGGGGTTTTTAGTGGAAACGCCAGGCGGAAGACAATGTCGTCAGTATTGCCTGTGACTCTTGCAACAGTCGCAGCTTACAAGCTTAATGGTCACAGTTGGCTGTGCAGCAAATGAGTCAGCAAGCAAGCAGATACAGATGACGTGAGCAGATGGGGACTCACGCAGTGAATATGCTAAACTATTTGCTTACAGAGTACCACCAGAAGGCTATTAATAGGAGCACCTCGGTTGTGAGTAATATACATTTGCTCCTATTATTCAAACCCAATTGCCACTCTATGCACTTTCAGTTTCCTTAGCAGCAAGAGTTAGATAGGGATTCGAAACCAGATTTTTTTTCCTTCCCACAATTACACGCCCAGTGATCTATCAGTCCCAGCCGGGATTATATGGAGAAAAAAATAACTTGAATTAAGATGCATTCCTTGAGGGGGAGAAGATTGCACAGCAAAATCAACACCTACTGGCTGCTTAAGAATCAACAATAGCCGAACCAGGTTGAGCTTAGCTGCTCAGCTAGCTAAGCGAGTGCATTTCAGGGCAATATGCAGAATGTATTAACTTTTTGCTAACACATCTATATATATTTTCTCCTCCTAAGACTCTAGTACACAGATTACAACTTCTTACTCTATCCCAAAAGCTCACACCTCAAGCCATCGATCTCACAGAAGCAAAATACAAATTTTGAGTGAATGGCAGAGATTTAATAGGATCTGTGTCTATGTGTGATGGATAGCGAGATCTGCCTCGCTTCAAATTGTAACACTTCTCTGACATTTTTTCAAATGCAATTTTTGAAAGTTTTCAATGAATCTTGTTAGTGTTTTTGAAAGGTTGAGACTTTGCTATCTTAATAATCCTAAATAGAATTTAAGGAGCTAGGAGCTAAATTAAAAAGTAGGACCTCAAAAGTAGTAATCTCGGGATTGCTACCAGTGCCACGTGCTAATCAGAGTAGGAATCGCAGGATAGCGCAGATGAATACATGGCTTGAGCAGTGGTGCAGCAGGGAGGGATTCAAATTCTTGGGGCATTGGAACCGGTTCTGGGGGAGGTGGGACCAGTACAAACCGGACGGTCTGCACCTGGGCAGGTCCGGAACCAATGTCCTAGGGGGAGTGTTTGCTAGTGCTGTAGGGGAGGAGTTAAACTAATATTGCAGGGGGATGGGAACCAATGCAGGGAGACAGAGGGAGACAAAAATGAGGCAAAAGCAAAAGACAGAAAGGAGATGAGGAAAAGTGGAGGGCAGAGAAACCCAAGGCAAAGAACAACAAGGGCCACTGTACAGCAAAATTCCAGAAGGACAAAGGGTGTTAAAAAAGCAAGCCTGAAGGCTTTGTGTCTTAATGCAAGGAGTATCCGCAATAAAGTGGATGAATTAACTGTGCAAATAGATGCTAACAAATATGATGTGATTGGGATTACGGAGACGTGGCTCCAGGATGATCAGGGCTGGGAACTCAACATCCAGGGGTATTCAACATTCAGGAAGGATAGAATAAAAGGAAAAGGAGGTGGGGTAGCATTGCTGGTTAAAGAGGAGATTAATGCAATAGTTAGGAAAGACATTAGCTTGGATGATGTGGAATCTATATGGGTAGAGCTGCAGAACACTAAAGGGCAAAAATCGTTAGTGGGAGTTGTGTACAGACCTCCAAACAGTAGTAGTGATGTTGGGGAGGGCATCAAACATGAAATTAGGAGTGCATGCAATAAAGGTGCAGCAGTTATAATGGGTGACTTTAATGTGCACATAGATTGGGCTAGCCAAACTGGAAGCAATACGGTGGAGGAGGATTTCCTGGAATGCATAAGGGATGGTTTTCTAGACCAATATGTCGAGGAACCAACTAGGGGGGAGGCCATCTTAGACTGGGTGTTGTGTAATGAGAGAGGATTAATTAGCAATCTCATTGTGCGAGGCCCCTTGGGGAAGAGTGACCATAATATGGTGGAATTCTGCATTAGGATGGAGAATGAAACAGTTAATTCAGAGACCATGGTCCAGAACTTAAAGAAGGGTAACTTTGAAGGTATGAGGCATGAATTGGCTAAGATAGATTGGCTAATGATACTTAAGGGGTTGACTGTGGATGGGCAATGGCAGACATTTAGAGACCGCATGGATGAATTAAAACAATTGTACATTCCTGTCTGGCATAAAAATAAAAAAAGGAAGGTGGCTCAACCGTGGCTATCTAGGGAAATCAGGGATAGTATTAAAGCCAAGGAAATGGCATACAAATTGGCCAGAAATAGCAGTGAACCTGGGGACTGGGAGAAATTTAGAACTCAGCAGAGGAGGACAAAGGGTTTGATTAGGGCAGGGAAAATGGAGTACGAGAAGAAGCTTGCAGGGAACATTAAGGCGGATTGCAAAAGTTTCTATAGGTATGTAAAGAGAAAAAGGTTAGTAAAGACAAACGTAGGTCCCCTGCAGTCAGAATCAGGGGAAGTCATAACGGGGAACAAAGAAATGGCAGACCAATTGAACAAGTACTTTGGTTCAGTATTCACTAAGGAGGACACAAACAACCTTCCGGATATAAAAGTGGTCAGAGGGTCTATTAAGGAGGAGGAACTGAGGGAAATCTTTATTAGTCGGGAAATTGTGTTGGGGAAATTGATGGGATTGAAGGCCGATATATCCCCAGGGCCTGATGGACTGCATCCCAGAGTACTTAAGGAGATGGCCTTGGAAATAGCGGATGCATTGACAGTCATTTTCCAACATTCCATTGACTCTGGATCAGTTCCTATCGAGTGGAGGGTCGCCAATGTAACCCCACTTTTTAAAAAAGGAGGGAGAGAGAAAGCAGGGAATTATAGACCGGTCAGCCTGACCTCAGTAGTGGGTAAAATGATGGAATCAATTATTGAGGATGTCATAGCAGCGCATTTGGAAAATGGTGAAATGATAGGTCCAAGTCAGCATGGATTTGTGAAAGGGAGATCATGCTTGACAAATCTTCTGGAATTTTTTGAGGATGTTTCCAATAAAGTGGACAAAGGAGTACCAGTTGATGTGGTATATTTGGACTTTCAGAAGGCTTTCGACAAGGTCCCACACAGGAGATTAATGTGCAAAGTTAAAGCACATGGGATTGGGGGTAGTGTGCTGACGTGGATTGAGAACTGGTTGTCAGACAGGAAGCAAAGAGTAGGAGTAAATGGGTACTTTTCGGAATGGCAGGCAGTGACTAGTGGGGTACCGCAGGGTTCTGTGCTGGGGCCCCAGCTGTTTACATTGTACATTAATGATTTAGACGAGGGGATTAAATGTAGTATCTCCAAATTTGCGGATGACACTAAGTTGGGTGGCAGTGTGAGCTGCGAGGAGGATGCTATGAGGCTACAGAGTGACTTGGATAGGTTAGGTGAGTGGGCAAATGCGTGGCAGATGAAGTATAATATGGATAAATGTGAGGTTATCCACTTTGGTGGTAAAAACAGAGAGACAGTGGGATGGTGGGACTGACCTATCAAGAAAGACTGGATCAACTGGGCTTGTATTCACTGGAGTTCAGAAGAGTGAAAGGGGACCTCATAGAAACGTTTAAAATTCTGACGGGTTTAGACAGGTTGGATGCAGGAAGAATGTTCCCAATGTTGGGGAAGTCCAGAACCAGGGGTCACAGTCTAAGGATAAGGGGTAAGCCATTTAGGACCGAGATAAGGAGAAACTTCTTCACCCAGAGAGTGGTGAACCTGTGGAATTCTCTACCACAGGAAGTAGTTGAGGCCAATTCACTAAATATATTCAAAAGGGAGTTAGATGAAGTCCTTACTACTCGGGGGATCAAGGGGTATGGCGTGAAAGCAGGAAGTGGGTACTGAAGTTTCATGTTCAGCCATGAACTCATTGAATGGCGGTGCAGGCTGGAAGGGCTGAATGGCCTGCTCCTGCACCTATTTTCTATGTTTCTATGTTTCTATCGGTGTCAAACTATCTGTGTAAGAACTGCAAAGGTACTTGATACGCAAGCCAAGTGTCAAAACGAAAGAAAGAAAGACTTGCATTTTTCTAGCACCTTTCACAACCTCAGGATATCCCAAAGTGCTTTACAACCAATGAAATACTTTTTGAACTGTAGTCACGGTTGTGATTTAGGAAGTGTGGCAGCCAATTTGCATACAGCAAGCTCCCACAAGCAATGAGATAACAATCAGATAATCTGTTTTAGTGATGATGGTTGAGGGATTTATGTTGACACCGTGGAGAACTCCGCTGTTCTTCTTCAAAATATGGTATCTTTTACATCCACCTGAGAGAGCAGACGGGGCCTCAGTTTAACATATCATCTGTTTAACATATATCTCCGATAGTGCAGCACTCCCTCAGTACTGCACTGGAAGTGTCACCCTGGATTTTGTGCTGAGGTCATTGGAGTGTGACTTGAACCCACAGCCTTCTGACTCAGAGGCAAGCGTGCGACCCACTGAGCCACAGCTGACACTGTATATGATACCGACCACATACTGCAAATCTGGAGCTGAAAACCGCCAGGCCTTTGTTTCCTACATAAATGTCTGGGTCCGCTTGCTGTACAAAACAAAAGGAGACGGTAATGGGATAAATAAAGAAACAAAAGATGGGTCTAGAAGAGGTGTAAATGGGAATGGCAAAATCATCAATAGCCCCCATGTGAAAATAATAGGGGCAGATGCTAAGTTTGAAATTGTTGAAGTTGATGTTGAGTCCAGAAGCCTGTATAGATGAAAATGTTAACATCAGGACATTGCCAGACAGGCAGTCAATGGCGGTCAGTGAGCACAGTGGTGATGTGTGTACGGGACTTGGTACGAATTAAGATACGGGCAGCAGAGTTTTGGATGACCTCAATCTACATGTCACTCCTTGCCAACATTAGCTGGAAACATGGGTTAATTGGTAAGACTTTTGATCAAAAAAGTAGATGGGATATGCAAATGAATGTGTGCATACTATGTGCTATTGTGATCAATTGTCGATTAGGATTAATCTCACAAACTGACAAAAAGCAATCTCTTCTAACTGTGCGGTGCATTTGACACATGACTTTACAGAACTGTTAAGAGTGCTGGAACAGAAAAAAATTCAATTTGATTAATACACCAATAAAACATGTAGGGATAAAAATGTATTTGCTTAGCGACACCCATTAGCACCCGAGAGGGACACTAAGTACTTACCGCCCAAGCGCCGCGCTGTTGGAGCCTCATTGGTGGTTTAGCGTCAGTGCTATCAGATAGCGCTGTGCACTTTAGCACCACCCACTTGGTGACGCCATGTGTGTGCAACACCACGTTGGTGCTGCGATTCTAAACATCACTCCTTTCGCCTGCCGCAGCGCCTGGCGCTGTCACCAACAAGGAGAGCAGGCGTTCCCTAAAAACAAGAGCTGCTGATGTTTCCAATGCTCCCTTCAATCTTCTCTCATTTTTCGGGTGGTCCGGCTGACCTCTCCTTTGGCGCTAGGATACCGGTTTCCTAGCACCAGACCTTCATTATCGTTGCCGTGCTACCGCCCCGTAGCACCCTAGGAATAGCATGGAACACTTCCTTTAGCCCTCCACTCCCCTCTTGGGGCGCTAATAGTGAATATCCCGGTTGGAGGCGGTAACCATCACCCGGCGCTAAAATTAGTGCCCAGGCGGTGTTACCGCCTCAAACCAAGCTATAACAAATTTTTAGCCCTGAGAATTTAAAAAAGAACCCAGAATTGTTGTTGCTCAAAAGGTGCCCTGGTTTTTTGATGTTGAAAATTCAATTTCCAACTTAAATCAAATCTTATTATGAAATAGATGTTGTTCTAATTAAGCTAATCTCTCTGATAGGTCCTCAAAATACATCACAAAGGATACCGCATCCTAAATTCTTTAACAATGAGTCAGGTGCACTCTCAATGCTTGCAGCTACCAGAGGCACTTCAGATTACTTTGACATTCAGAGATTGAATGCAACAAAGCGACCAGATTTAATTATCACTGCATCTTCCAGCACCCAATTTATGTATTTGTCTTGGACTGATTTATATGGTTCAACTGCGTGCTGTGCAAGAACAGAAATGTGCTTGAAAAACAAAATAAGTATTACAATTGCCCACTGTGAAGAGCTATTGTTCTCTACTGAAGTGCTAACATGAAAGACCATGTCAGTCCAGAACTTATGGATGTACCCTGTACTGCTTTCAAGTTTAGGTTCACCACATTGCGTAATCCAAGTAGGTTAGAGCCCTGAATTTGTGATCCCGACACAATCAGTGGCTGGACTATTGCAAGCGCAGGCGGCCTCAGACTGAACAGAGTGAGCTGGCCTCATTATATCTTACAAGGTGAGTCCTACAAGTTTAAAGCGTATTGAGTGCATCAAGCACAGCGAGGTGTACAACTAGTGGGTTGGGGAGGGGACAGGAATTCTTTAGAGGCAGCAGCTTTTAAAGGGCAGCTGCTCACTTTTTAAAACTGAGACATAGCTGGACCGAGAAATATAGGAAAAATTCCCTCCTTTTATGCTTGGCTCCTTGGAGGTGCTGCTGTAGGAGGGACAGCAAAGGATTGTGCCCTTTGGAGCTGAAAGCCCCCGTCCTGTGAAAGTGCAAGCTGTGTGGTTGGAGGTTGCCAGAGAAAGAGCACTATCCCAGATCCATAAATGTCTATAGCACCTTTCACAACCTCAGGACATCACAAAGCGCTTTGCAGCCAATGAAGTACTTTTGAAGTGTGACACTATTCAAAACGCAGCAGCCAATTTGCGCACAGAAAGCGCCCACAAACAGCAATGTGATAACAATCAGATAATCTGTTTTAAGGTGTTGTTTGGATCAAGTGCACCAAATGGACAAGAAGCCTTCAGTTAACAAGAGGAATGCCGTGGAAAGTATATCCAGCACAATCAGCACTTTAAACTGGTGCACCCACAGGGAAGCAGCCTGCAAAGCACGGAGCCAACATTGGGATATTGCACACAAGCATTTGTGGCAATGAAGCTGCATAATACACTTTCTGTGTGGCACTGAAAAATGTTGCTCTCTTAATGAATTCTACTGTTGAGCTGTAGATTAGCCACAAGAATGGCTACTTAGCTGTTTCATATTCTGATAATGTGTGATTGCATGAGAAAACAGCGCATGACCATCGGAAGAACATCTGGATTGGTGTGGGTGGCATTCCCACTCACGTCTCCGGATCATTAGTCCAGGCCTCTGGATTACTAATCCGTAATATAACCACTATGCTACCGAACCCATGTATTTTATTATTGAATCACCTCCTCTTTCATTCAGTGCATTCCAGATCATAACACCCTGAGAAAAAAATTCTCCTCATCTCCCCTTGGCTATTTGACAATTATTTTAAATCGGTGTCCTCTGGTTACCGATCCCCCTGCCAGTGGAAACAGTTTCTCGCTATTTACTCTATCAAACCCATCACAATTTGGAATACCTCTATTAAATCTCCCCTTACCCGTCTCTGCTCCAAGGAGAACAATCCCAGCTTCTCCGGTCTCTCCACATAACAGAAGTCCCTCATCCCCGGTACCATTCTAGAAAATCTCTTCTGCACCATCTACAAGGTATTGATGTCCTTTCTAAAGTGTGATGCCTTGAATTGAACACAATACTCCAGTTGAGACCTAACCACTGATTTATAGGCCCCAAACTTGGCGGAAGCTAAGTTCCACCCAAATGTCACCCAAAGGACCGCTGAGATACCCGACGGTACTTTGGGCGGGGGATTCGTGGAAAAGTCTGGGAAAGACCGCCCGGCGGCAAAGAAATGACTTAGACCATGAAGCTGGGTGGCAGCGGGCAGGACCTCCCAATATCGGCGCCAAATGCAATCCTCGCCAAAGTGCCGCCGAGGATTGAGTTAGGCCCAGGGTGGGGGGGATTGATAACATGTAAAATTGATAAAAAAACGCGAAACCTTCAGGGAACCCCATCCACTTGAAGCGCTGGAAACAAAAAAGAAGTTTACTAACCTTTTTCTTGCAGGTCTTCTGACGTACCGTTGAGGTTAGACCTGCCTCCACGTGACCGTCCTTTCCCCTGCTGCAGCGGACTGCCGCCCGGAGCAAACTGGCAGCTCAGCGGGCGGGAGGACTCTTACGCGAGTTGCACGCTAGTGGACGTCAGCGGGCCGTTCCCAGCAGTCTTCCCTCCCCGCCAGCGGGAGCCTCCTCCAAACTCGCTCGGAGGGGAGACCGCCCAGAAAACTCACCGGCAGCGGGCGGTGAGTGTACCAAGTTCAGCCCCATAAAGTTTTAGCTTCAGTTCCTTCCTTTTGAACTCTACGGGTGGAATACTAACCTAAAAGAACAGGTGTGTTGGTGGTGTGGGGGTAGTTAAAGTGTTAAAAGTGTGAATCCCGACTTGAACCTGCCTTCAATCCGCCCATTTCCGGTTTTAACAGAGGCGGGATGGTGGGGCGGGCAGCTAATCCACTGCCAGGAGGCGGATAATCAATTTAAATATTATAATGAGGCTGGTAGCCTCTTCATTAACCTTAATTTTGTATTTGACGTCAGTTGGTCAGGTTTTTCACATCTTGTGAAACCGCCAGCTAAGGCAAGTAGAGAATCCATAAGGTAAGTATCTTTGCAATTACCTCCTGAACCCAGGATCCCTGCCTAACCCATCCCCCCCATGAGGCCTCCACTCTCCCCACCAGGCCTCCTCCGATACTGGCCTCCTTTCCCCCCCATGAGGTCTCACCCCTCGCCCACTCCTCCAGCCCTCCCCATGCTGATCCTCCAGCCCTCGATCCCTTCAGAACTTCCCCACCCCACCCTGCCCCGTGCTGGTCCCAACCCGCAATCGCGACGTTCTGGACTCCCCCGCTCCCTCCCCCATTCGCTCTTCCGCCTGGCTCGCGATGTTTTGGAGACTCCGCCCGCTGCGCTACTTCTGGCCCACAACCACTAATACAACCCCCCCCCCCCACAACACCCCCCCCCCCCACCCCGGTCCTCCGGCTGACCCTGGTCCCTTCGTGATCCCTCCCTAAATCCCTCTGTGCGGCCTAGTCCCACAGGCCTACATGCCCGGAGATAGCCAGCCTCTCAATCTGGCTAGCTGTGGGTGGGAAACAGAGGCTTCCCATTCAAATCAAGCCCTGGCATTCTCTCGGGTTTTCCCGACCGCCTCGGAGCACCCTCCACCCCACTCCCCCTCCCAAACTTGCCTTCGCCACTAAAATTTATAAAATCAAGGATCCCGTATCCTTTTTTAATAGCTTCATCAACTTATCGTGGCGACTTCAAGGATTTGTGCATGTGTACAGGATCAGCTGCTCATTATACATGCACATGTTTATCCTTTCTATTGACGTCATTCATTTTACACCATCACCGAAAATTAATGCTATTAATAACAACAACTTGTATTTATATAACGCTTTTAACATAGTAAATTGTCCCAAGGTGCTTCACAGGAACATTATCAAACAAAATTTGACACCAAACCACATAAGAAGATATTGGGGCAAAAATTCCGGCTTCCCAGGTCCGTACGGAGTGTGTACGGACCCAGGAAGACATCGTAAAAAACGGTTTTCAGCGCACAATGCGCATGCGCTGAAAACCGGCTTTTCCGATCTATCAAGCTGGAGCTTGACAGATCCTCCATATCTCGGGAGCCAGGACATTCGCATGGGCAAGATTACGGTATTTACCCATGTCTTGCCCAGCAAATGTCCTGAAAATTCTTGCGCCTAACAAAAGCAGGTGCTTAGCCTACTTTTACAGGCCTAAGAGTTTTAAAACACAGTTAAAACATAAAAAATACATTTTATTTTTAAAAACCCTGCCCACTACGTTAAATTTATTTTAAAGCATAATTAAAAAAACTTTTTTAAAAATCGGAAAAATATTTTTTTTTCGTAATATATAAATAACTTTAATTTAAATTAATGTTAAATATGTAGTGTATTTTTTCTATGTTTGATTAATGTTTTGTGTGTTTGGGCAGGGTTTCTCAATCATAATAATGGGAATTCCAACTTACGGAATTCCCATTATTATTAATGAGAACATACTTTACCTGATTGGCTGCCCAGAGCCATGTGACTGCAGCTCCAGCCCTGCACACGTCCTGACGTTCACACGCTGCGACGCGCAGTCAGTGGAGGACTCAGGACCGGGCACAGCAGTTTCAGGTAAATGCGCTTCTTTTTAAGTTTTTTACCTGATCGCCCGCGGGAAGCAGCCGACCGGGATTTCTGGGCCATCAAAAGCTTGGTCAAAGAGGTAGGTTTTAAGGAGCGTCTTAAAGGAGGAGAGCGAGGTGGAGAGGTTTAGGGAGGGAATTCCAGAGATTGGGGGCTTGGCAGCTGGAGGCACGGCCACCAAAGGTGGAGCAATTAAAATCGGGGATGCCCAAGAGGACGGAATTAGAGGAGCACAGTGATCTCGGAGCGTCGTAGAGCTGGAGGAGATTACAGAGAGAAGGTTAATCAACAGTAGCCGACCACACGTGACTTTTTGCATATAACAGGTAGGGACAAGCATCACAATCCATCTAGTTTAAACAGAATACAACATTATTTATGTGTTTGGTGTGATTTGTATTCTGTTTAGTAACTCGCGAGTTATGCAATCACTTCATATGTGAAATATAACTATTCCCATAGCTTTGAATGATTAACACCAATGAAATGTAGCAGTCTTATTCCATTACTGACTCCAGTATATATTTGAGCGGCTGATTGCCAGGATGAGACACTCTTGGTACTTTGTGCGAACAAGGCTATTTCTAAAAATCAGTTATGGCTTCACTTTCTCAAAGTGCAGCTGTCAAGTGCAAGATTACCAATGTAATTTGAACAATTTTGCTCTGTTCAAGTACTCAAGCTCAAAGGAGGAGAGCTATTACCTCTCATATAGCAAACTGTGACTTTTTATTTCCTTTTTTCGAACGCTGTCAGTGGTTTTTATTCTCTCTTGTTTACATCTAAAACTTGGATCATGGAAACTTGACTTCCAAATCCTCGAAGCTGACATCAGTATGAGATAAATTGTTTGACCTGATCTATGCCTGTGTGTATCCTGAAGATGTTTAGAATATTGTTGTGGATCTCAGTATTGGAGCTTGCAGAACAGTTTGAGCTACAAATTAGTTTGATTAGCGCCACCCGTTAGCGCCCGAGCGGCACGCTGTTCATTGGTGGTTTAGCGGCGGCGCTATCACTTAGTGTTGTGCACTCCAGCGCCACCCACTTAGTGACACCATTAGTGTGCAACACCACGTTAGTGCTGCGATCCCGAACTTCACTCCTTTCGCCTGCAGTTGCGCCAGGCACCATCACCGACAGGGAGAACAGGTGTTCCGTGGAAGCTCCCGGGGTGATATTATAAAGCCGGAGCAGGTGGGTGTTCGGTGTAACATCTGTTAACATTGCTGTGACTCTGTGAGGCCTGACAGACTGTTGTTGATGTTTCCAATGCTCCCTTCAACCTTCTCTCATTGTTCGGGTGGTCCAGCTGACCTCACCGTTAGGTGCTAGGATACCGGTTTCCTAGCGCCAGAATTTCATTATCCCTGCAGTGCTACCATCCTGTAGCACCCTAGGAGTAGCGTGGAACATTTCCCTTCGTGTTTCACTCCCCTATTAGGGCACTAATTATGAATATCCCATTTGGAGGTGGTAAACATCGCCTGGTGCAATAATTAACGCTCAGGCAGTGTCATCGCCTCCAACCGGGCGAAAACAAACTTTTAGCCCAAATACCTTTTCAAGGTTCCTACATGGCATGGGTATGTCTAACGGGACATCTAATGATGACTATTTGATTGGATTTCAGTTGCTAACTGTTCGTCACTATGTTGCTGCTGCTACAATGTGTACATCAGGCTTCAAAATAACTGAAATAAAAACAAAAAATACCAGAAACACTCAGCAGCGATTACGTTTCAGGTCGATGACCTTTCATCAGGACAGACGCTGCCCGACCTGCTGAGTGCTTCCAGCATTTTCTGTTTTTATTTCAGATTTCCAGCATCCGCAGTTTTTTGCTTTTCAAAGTAACTGACCATTTTCAGATTCGCCTCATCTCCCCCTCTGGTTCTTTTGCCAATGATCTTAAATCTGTGTCCTCTGGTTACTGACTCTCCTGCCAGTGGAAACAGGTTCTCCTTATTTACTCTATCAAAACCCCACATAATTTTGATCACCTCTATTAAATATTCCCCTTTAACCTTCTATGTTCTAAGGAGAACAATCCCAGTTTATCCAGTCTCTCCATATAACTGAAGACTCCTGTCCCTGGCACCATTCTGGTAAATCTAGTAATATGATTATTTTTATTTGAAATTCTGGCAATCTCTATGAGAATGAACCTAAAGCTTTTTTGTCATTCCTAGTGTGTTATGAATATCTCAACTTGATGCCCAAAGGACGGAGTTGCTGACAGCAACATTAGCCTACACAGTCAGCAGAAACAAGCATCAAAAATCATTATTTTCACATTGTGAACACAGTGTTATACTCCATTACACAGAGTCACAATCACATTGAATGGCATGTACTCCTTGCCTCAGATCCAACCTCATAACACTTTGAACACTGCAGAGGCACCTTGGCATTGAAGTACAACAATATTCAGTTATTCATTTACAGTGGCATGAATGGCTGCTGTGGCTAAGTGGCCAGCATGCTCATCTCTGAGTCTAGAAGGTTGTGGGTTCATAGTCCCATTCTAGAGACTTAAGTGCCATATTTAAGCTGCCGCTCCCAGTGCATGACCGAGGGAGTACTGCACTGTTGGAGGTGCTGTCTTTGGAATGAGACTTTAAATCCAGGCCCCATCTGCTCTCTCAAGTGGATGTAAAAGATCCCATGGCACTGTTCAAAGACGAGCAGGGAAGTTCGCCTCAGTATTTTTCCCAAAATATTGTCAGTTGTGGTTCAGTCAGCAGCACACTCCGCTTCTGAGTCAGAAGGTCGTGGGTTCAAGTCCCACTCCAGAGACATGAGCACAAAAACCTAGGCTGACACTCCAGTGCAGTGCTGAGGGAGTGTTGCATTGTCAGAGGGTGCCATCTTTCGGATGAGACGTTAAACCGAGGCCCCGTCTGCTCTCTCAAGTGGACGCACTATTTTGAAGAAAAGCAGGGGAGTTATCCGCGGTGTCCTGGCCAATATTCATCTGACAATCAAAGTAACTAAAACAGCTTATCTAGTCATTATCACATTGCTGTTTGTGGGAGCTTGTTGTGCACAAATTGGCTGCAATGTTTCCTACATTACAGCAGTGACTACATTCCAAAAATACTTCATTGGCCGTAAAGTGCTTTGGGGTGACCTGAAGTTGTGAAAGGTGCTCCAGAAATGCAAGTCTTTCTTTCTTTCTAAAGATGTGAAGTAAGAACAAAAATGAACAGTTGAGTCGAGCTTTCTAAATGGTAGAGAAAGAGAAATGTCTTTTGGTTCTCAAATGGTTGAAAGTCAAGAGCAGGTTTATTTTGAAGCAAAGTTTCTAAATATTGTACAATGAAATAGAAAGCAATGACTCCGGCATTGTGTTATCAGCTGCAAAGTTAACAATAAGTCATAGAGCACCTGGGCCATTTATTAACAGCATAGATAAGATAAAGAACATCGGAATAAAGAAGCACAGATGTAGGTTTGTTATTGCCCAAGCTATGTCAAAATAAAACTGCTAGGGCCCATTATTATTCCCATTGATGTCAGCTCAAAATTGTGACTATTGTAATGACTCATTACTTTATTTGTAAATAATAGAATCATAGAATGGTTACAGCACAGAAGGAGGCCATTTGGCCTGTCGAGCCCATGCCGGCTCTCCGCTAGTCCCACTCCAGTGCCCTTTCCCCATAGCTCTGCAAATTCTTTTCCTTCAGATACTTATCCAATTCCCTTTTTAAAGCTATGATTGAGTTGGCCTCCACCACCCTTTCAGGCAGTGCATTCAGATCCTAACCACTCACTGCGTAAAAAAGCTTTTTCCTCATGTCATCTTTGGTTCTTTTGCACTTGTAATTGCGCTAGTTTTCCAAAGTTAAATTATGGTTTAAGTATGCATAAATCACAAATGTAACACATTCCATGAACTGGCACAATTGGGCAGCATGTTAGAACGTAATTGTTTATTCCTTTGCATTTAAAAATATTTCTTGATGTGTTTAAGAACCAGGTGCAGTATTATTAATACAATTGAAAATGGGTTTATCACCAAAAAATAAGCATTTTTAATAAGAATGTCCAGTCCACCACCTGTGAGTAATCTGATTTTAACTAACTTAAAATTACTTAACAAAAACTATACAGAACCAATTACTAGTTTCACTGTACATAAGTCAGTGTCAGCTGTGGCTCAGTGGGTAGCACTCTCTGGCTGGGAGGGGCTAGGAGTGAGCAGGTGCTGCTGGTTACTGCAGGAGTTAGAGTGAGTTTGTAAAAGGTTGGTGGTGGTTTTTTTTAAATTTTAGGGCTTTTTTGCCCCATAAACAACAGCCAGGTAGCTGCTGAGGGACCTGGAGTGCCGGGTCCTTCAGAGGACAATGCTCCCAGGATGAATTTAACCAGGGGAGAGAATGTCTTGAGAAGGGAGGACAAAAGGCTCAATGATTTGGGTTGGGACCCGAGGAGGTTTGGAAAAGAAAACACAGTGGTGGTTCACTGCCAGGATAAAGAGATGCGAGCTTGGGATATCATCCAGGCAGTACACGAGGACTGCGGTGAGGGAAGTTTCTTGCTTGCCGACCAAAGCTGAATGTTGGATTTAAAGTGACGGTCAGTGGCTGAGAGGAGGTGGAAAGACTTTTACTGAGCCTGAAGGTTGGTGAGAAGTACTTGGATATATCTTTGCTGTATTCCGCCTTCAAGTGTCTGTGGGGGGAGCAGAGGGGGATGCGGGGTAAGTGTAAGTACTCCAAAGAGAGATGGGGAGTTGTACATCTTGGGGAGCAGGAGGAGGCAAGACCAGGAAAGGGTGCAAGAGGCAGGAGTCTTAAAGGGGCAGCAGGACGGGAGCAGGGAGACAAAGACGCCAAAAGGGAGCAAGATGGGTGGAAACGCGCCATTGTACCAGAGAGAGAAGAAACGGGGAGCAAGGGTCAGCAGTGGAGGTGAGGCTGAAGGGAGTGGCACTGTTGGAGAAACCAGGTTAGTGGGAGGAATCTCTAAGGCAGATTCTGTATCTGACAGGGAACAGGGATGGGAGATAGTAAAGAGTCAGAGGAGAATGGAGACATGGAATTGGATGGTGGTTTCATTCTTAAAGTTGCCGGTTTATGTTGAGGACGACGTGCTGATAAAAAAGTTGGAGTCATGGGACATTAAACTTTGCTCAGTAATAAAGAGGAGATACTATCCTGGGACACGGGTAGCCGATGGAACCCGTTATGTAAAAGTGTGGTTCCCAGAGGGGGTGAATTTATTACTCTACAGTATGAAATTCGAGACAATGGAAGGAGTGCAGTACTTCCGGGTTCTGCGTGATAACGAGGTGAAGGTTTGCTATTACTGTCCTGGGATGGCGGGACTGTCCCGGGATGGCGGAACTGATATCTCAAGAAAGACTGGATCAACTGGGCTTATATTCACTGGAGTTCAGAAGAATGAGAGGGGATCTCATAGAAACGTTTAAAATTCTGACGGGTTTAGACAGGTTAGATGCAGGAAGAATGATCCCAATGTTGGGGAAGTCCAGAACCAGGGGTCGCAGTCTAAGGTGAAGGGGTAAGCCATTTAGGACCGAGATGAGGAGAAACTTCTTCACCTAGAGAGTGGTGAACCTGTGGCATTCTCTACCCCAGAAAGTAGTTGAGGCCAATTCACTAAATATATTCAAAAAGGAGTTAGATGTAGTCCTTACTACTAGGGGGATCAAGGTGTATGGCGAGAAAGCAGGAATGGGGTACTGAGGTTGCATGTTCAGCCATGAACTCATTGAATGGTGGTGCAGGCTCGAAGGGCCGAATGGCCTACTCCTGCACTTATTATCTATGTTTCTATGGCCCAAGTTTCCACACGATAAAAAACGGGCGCCCCTCCGAGCTGGGCGCCCGTTTTTCGTGCCTAAAACGGCGCCTAAAAAAAACCTCGCAATTCTGGAGCGTTCTGCAGCTCCTTGTCTGCCTGACACGGTGCCCAGGGGGGCGGAGCCTACTCTCGCGCCGATTTTGTAAGTGGGAGGGGGCGGGTACTATTTAAATTAGTTTTTTTCCTGCCGGCAATGCTGCGCATGCGCGTTGGAGCGTTCGCGCATGCTCAGTGTGAAGAAAACATTGGCACTCGGCCATTTTTGTAGTTCTTTGTAGCTGTTTAATTTTTAAAATTTTTAAAAATAAAAGCACATTAGCACTTGCAGCCTTCTCACTGTCTCCTTCTCCCCCCCCACCCCCCGCGGGAAAGAACAGGCGCTTCCTCTCCCCTCCCCCCCCCCGCGGGAAGAACGTGCGCCTCCCCCCCCCGCGGGAAAGAACGGGCGCCTCCTCTCCCCTCCCCCACCCACCGCGGGCAGAACGGGCGCCTCCCCCCCCCCGCGGGAAGAACGTGCGCCTCCCCCCCCCCGCGGGAAAGAACGGGCGCCTCCTCTCCCCTCCCCCCACCCCCGCGGGAAGAACGTGCGCCTCCCCCCCCCGCGGGAAAGAACGGGCGCCTCCTCTCCCCTCCCCCCACCCCCGCGGGAAGAACGGGCGCCTCAGGCTGACTGCAGAATTCTCTGTGCCTGAAACACTTTCACACAGGTAGGAAGATGGTTTATTTAATCTTTTCTTTGCTTATAAATGTTTATTCAGGTTGGATTTATTTGTATAATATTTGTAGAAGTATAAATAAGGATTTATTGTAGAATTTAATGATTCCCTTCCCCCCCCCCCCCCCACCTCGTTCTGGACGCCTAATTTGTAACCTGCGCCTGATTTTTTTAATGTATAAAACAGGTTTTTTCAGTTCTACAAAAGTCTTCACTTGCTCCATCTAACTTAGTTTGGAGTACGTTTTCACTGTGGAAACTTTGAAATCAGGCGTCAGTGGCCGGACACGCCCCCTTTTGAAGAAAAAATTCTGTTCCAAAGTAGAACTGTTCTACCTGACTAGAACTGCAGAAAAAAAAATGTGGAGAATTGCGATTTCTAAGATAGTCCGTTCTCCACCAGTTGCTCCTAAAAATCAGGTGCAAATCATGTGGAAACTTGGGCCCTATATTTCTATGATACGACCATCTAGTAAGAAGCTGTCCAGACCTGTACTGTTATAACTGTGGCGAGTCTGGACACATTGCTCGGAATTGCAAGGCAGAGAGCTGTGCGGTTTGTCACAAAGGCCCCACCTGCTGTGAGTGTGAGGCAGAAGGAAGCTCCTTGAGCAATGAGGAGATGGGAGAAGGAGCAGGAGGTGTGAGTGGAGTGGCCAGAAGAGCGGAGCAGGCGGAGGACACAGCCGCTAAACGGAATGAGGAAAGAGCGCAAGAAGAGACAGAAAATTGCAGAGCAGAAAACAGGATGGAGATGGTGGAAAACACACCAAGTATGGTGGAAAAGGACAAAGTCAACAGAGGACATCACGGGTCAGGGACAGAGTCGAGCCATAATATGGCTCGCCTTCAGGTGTCTGTGGAGGGAGCAGAGGCGGGTATCGGGTAAGTGTAAGTACTCCAAAGAGAGACGGGGAGTTGTACAACTTGGGGAGCAGGAGGGGGCAAGAGGCAGGAGCCTTAAAGGGGCAGCAGGATGGGAGTGGGGAGACAAAGACACCAAAAGGGAGCAAGATAGGTGGAGACGTGCCATTGTACCAGAGAGAGAAGAAATGGGGAGCAAGGGTTAGCAGTGGAGGTGAGGCCGAAGGGAGTGGCACTGTTGGAGAAACCAGGTTAGTAGGAGGAATCTCTAAGGCAGATTCTGTATCTGACAGGGAACAGGGACGGGAGATTACAGAAGAGCTAGATAGTGAGGAGTGGGAGGAGAATGGAGACATGGAATTGGGGGGGTGGGGGAATCATGTGGAAAGGGAAAGGTTAGTGAGGGGTAGAAGGAGGGAGACGGGGCAGTTCCGCTGCCTAAACGTAATGTAAGGAAGAGGCTGAAACTGCAGGGGAAGTTCAAACAGGCGGTGAAAAAGAGGAGGCTGCAGGAGAAAGCAACAACTGTCCAAAAGGTTGGAAAGGAGCATGAGCAGAAGGAATAGCCAGAGATTTAATGATGATGGGGGTTTATCAGACATACTTATTTTATTAGGAGCAATGATTACATTGTCTCGGTTAATGTGAACGGACTGGGTGGGGCGGGGGGGAGAAGAAATTGCAGCAATCATTGCAGTTTTTTAAAGACATGGACCTGTTGTGACCGCAAGAAATCTTTTGGGATGAGGATATCCTAGAAAGATTTCGGATGGTTGGAAGGGAGAAGTGTTTGCAAGTTGCGCAAACAATAACCGTAGATAGGTGGCTGTTTTAGTGAGTTTGCCCATAAAAGAGAACATTGCATTGGTGGACAAGGACACTGAAGGGAGATTTTTACAGCTTTTTTACAAATGATTTTTACAAATGGAGGAATTGAATTGTGATCTCTTTAATATCTATGCGCCGAATGACCATTGCAAGCATCATGAGTTTTTTCGGTGGTTATTCACAGAAGTGGGAGAGGCAGAAATCCCTTGTATAGTGGGGGATTTTAATGTATTTTTATCTCGGATGGATGTTTCAGCCCAGATGACCGTTAAGGATGATCACCCCAGAGAGATGATTGTAAAAGTGATGACAAATTTAAATTTGAGAGACTTATGGAGGGATCTGAACCCCATAAAAAATTTCTCTAGACGAGGTTGTGTATGTGATGTTTTATAACAGAGCCGAATAGATTTTGTGTTAATGCGGGAAGGGTTAAGTTCTGAGGTGATGGAGATTTATTATAAAAAAGTATTTTTTAGTGACCACTCGGCTTTGGTTCTTAAAATTAGGAACAGCAGAGTTAAGATCGATCCAGAGATATGGATTTTAAACAATCTGTACCTGAAAGAAATTGCTTTTAAAGAAGGGATTTTAAATATAATAAAGATGCTTGGAAGGAACCTTTATTCTTGAAAGAAAAAAGAATTTGGTGGGACCATTTCAGATATGAGGTAAAAGTTTTTTCGTTACGTTCTGGGAAAAAAGAGCAATAGCTAACCGGCGTCAAGAAGAGAATATAAACAAAAGGTTGACAGATATCTGTAAAGCAGTTGACGGAGGGGATAAGGGAGCAGAGATTAAATGGAAGGTTAAGAGTGAGAATTATTGCAAGCTGAACAATGCAAGGGGGAAATTTTCTGTGAAAAAGCTAAAGATGCATTGGAAGGAGAAAGATGCACTAGACATTTTCTGGAGCAAGAGAAGTTGCGACAAAGGTTATCATTAATTGGAGAATTGAAGGTTGGGGAAAAGATCATTAATGAAAGTGGGGAAGTTATGGAGGCAGCTAGTAGCTTTTATCAAGAGTTATATACAAAAGAAGACATTTCCAAATTGACGATGGAGAAGGTTAGTGCTTTTATTGAAGAGGGTTTCAAGGAGGATGAGAGAAGCATGTGTGACAAAAAAGTAGTATTAGCAGAAATAAAAGTAGCAATAAGTGGATTGAAGGGGGGGAAAGCCCAGGGTCCAATGGACTAAGTGCAGAATTTTATAAAGAATTTTTAGAGATTTTAAGTCCGTTGGTCTTAGAGGTTTTTAAGGAGATTAAAACTGAGGGAAGCCTGGCCCCATCTATGATGAGATGTAACATAAGCTTAGCTTATAAAAATAAAGGGGATAGAAGGGATCTGAACAATTGGAGGCCCATCACATTATTAAATGTGGATTATGAAATCTTGGCGAGGGTTATGGCAAATTGTATGAAGGAGGTGATGCCACAGGATAGTTTTTCCCTCTCATTCCTATGGAGTCATAGGCCGTACATCGCAGACTCTGTGGTCTCAATCCGAGATGCGATGGAACTCATGGAATAGAATGGGAGGGAAGCTTATGTGCTAAAGATGGATGAAGAGAAAGCCTTTGATAGAGTCTCTCATGAGTTTTTATTGACGGTTTTGGAAGCATTCTGTCTTGGGGAAAATTTAATTGAGTGGATAAGGATTTTTTAATTCAAACACATTTAGCTGTGTTAAATGTAATGTTTTTTTTTATCCAAGTATTTTCCAACACACTGATAAGTGAGACAGGTTTGTGCCCTGTCCCCAGTGTTGTACACATTGGTAGCAGAACCATTAGGTTACATGATGCGAAAGGAACAAGGTGTAGTCGGGATTGGGGTTCCCAGTTCCGGGCAGGTGTCAGTGATACATTAATAGTCAGATGACACGACCTTAACATTGAGAGATGGGGAGTCAGTGAGGAAAGCTATGGGAGTAGAGGAGGAGTATTGTAGAGCTTCAGGAGCCAGAGTAAATGATAGTAAGTCCCAATGCCTATGTTGTGTGAAGGAGTAGGGGGCAGTGGTTGGAGGAAAGCCCTTTTAAGGAGGTGGAGGTTTTAGAAGTTCTGGGGATGCATATGGGGTGCAAGAAGGATAGGGATGAAGTGCATCGACTAAATTGGGAACCAAAGGTTATGAAAATTAAAAAGATTTTGAGAAGATGGGAAAGAAGGTGGTTGAAAGGCAAGGAGGAGCAACAGTGGTGGCAGCTCTCCTGCTATCTAAACCATGATACTTATTGATGGTGGAGGATATTCCTGAGTGGGTGGAAAAGTCGATCTGAGAGGCTTGTGTAAAGTTTTATGGGAAGGGAAACCAGCCTTGGTTGCTTACAATACCATCACTGGACAGTGAAATCAAGGAGGACTCAATTTCTCAGATATTGATTTTGAAGAAAAAATCCTTTAGAAAAAATGGGTGAAAAGATTTCTTCAGAAGTCAAATACAAGTTTTTGGAAGAGTTATTTCCAGCATTTTTAAAAATTAAGTGGGATAGGAGGATAGGGAATATTTTATATGGAATACAACAATATTTTTTTGAAATCGATTTTAAACTGCTCCCTAGATTTTATAAGGGGGTTGTAGACACATGGGCCCAACCTTTTAAAAGTGTGCTGCTTATGCCCAAAGGAGCTCAGGAATTTTTAGTACGGTCCTTATTTTAGAACAAGTGGATCAACATTGAAGAAGAGGTATTATTTAATCAAGCTTTTATAAAAGCCGGTGTTATATATGTAAAAGATGTATATTATATGAGACAATTCCAGGTTGGTTGCCAGAAGCGGTAGTAAGGGATATGGTTTGGGAGGAGGATCAGGAGGTCAAGGAAAAAGCAATTACGATCATGTGTGAGAAGATTGTGAGGGCAATGCCACAGGATTGGATAGAAGAAATAAATACGCAAATCTCCAAAGGAGTTATAGTGCATTTCCAAGCTTTTCCAAGCATTCTGCTGGAGAAAGAGGAGGAGTTGGTCCAATTTGACAACTGTAATACTCGAGATTTCTATGGGGTATTTAGAGAATGGAGATTTAAGACACCTGCTCGTCAAGAGGACTTAACTTAAGTGGACTTAAACAGGATTTGGATGTAAAAGATCTCATGGCACTATTTTGAAGATGAGCAAGGGAGTTATCCCAATATCCTGGCCAATATTTATCCCTCAATTAACATAAATAAAAAAGCACAGATTATCTGTTCATTATCATATTGTTGTTTGTGGGAGCTTACTGTGCGCATTGGCTGCCACATTTCACACACTACAACAGTGACTGCACTTCAAAAGTTCATCATTGGCTGTAAAGTGCTTTGAGATGTCCGTTGGTCATAAAAGGGACGATATAAATCCATGTCTTTCTTTGTGAGTAAAGTAAATATTTTTTAATATTTTAAAACTTTTAAACATACGCCTGAGAAAACAACTTAATTCGAAGAGCCTTCCCCGAACCAGCGGAAATTCGGTGCGCTCATTATTTTGATCCGGGAGTGTGGCCAGTTTTGTGGGCAGGGACGGCTTCTGGCGAAACGATTCTTAAACCAGCATCAACGGTCACAGAAACTCGATTTACGCCAGTCGTAACTTACATTTAAAATTTCCCGATCGTTTCAACAACAACTTGTATTTATATAGTACCTTTAACGTGGTCAAAGATCCCAAGGCGCTTCACAGGAGTGAGTATAATGAGATAAAAAAAATTTGACACTGAGCCGCATAAGTAGAAATTAGCGCAGGTGACCAATAGCTTGGTCAAAGAGCTATGTTTTAAGGAGCGTCTTGAAGGAGGAAAGAGAGGTAGACAGGCAGAGAGGTTTGGGCAGGGAATTCCAGAATTTAGGGCCTAGGCAATAGAAGGCACGGCCACCAATGGTTGAGAGATTATTAATCAGGGATGCTCAAGAGGGCAGAATTAGAGGAGCGCAGACATCTCGGGAGGCGGGGTTATGGAGTTGGAGGAGATTACAGAGATAGGGAGGGGCGAGGCCATGGAGGGATTTGAAAACAAGGATGAGAATTTTGAAATCGAGGCGTTATTTAACCGAAAGCCAATGTCGGTCAATGAGCACAGGGGGTGATGGGTGAGTGGAACTTCGTGCGAGTTAAGACATGGACAGCTGAGTTTTGGATCACCTCTTGGTTTACGTAGGATAGAATGTTGGAGGCCAGCCAGGAGTGCATTGGAATAGTCAAGTATGGAGGTAACTAAGGCATGGATGAGGGATTCGACAGTGGATGAGCTGAGGCAAAGGCGGAGATGAGCGATGTTACGGAGGTGGAAATAGATGGTCTTAGTTATGCTGCGGATATGTGGTCAGATGTCACCATTTTTTGCGCTGATAAAACTGGCCGAAACTAATGGAAACTCTATCCCTGTGTATTTTTCTCATAGTTGTACTTCAGAATGATGATAATTTTGACATCAAATGCACTTGGTTTTATTGCCTCAGTGAGTGGTTATAGAGAGATTCTGCGTCCAAGAGATACCTTGCTGCAAACTGACTGTAACTGATCATTGCAAATCAAATGGCCTGTTAGTCACTGCATCACATTTATATATAAAATAAATCTTAGCCATCCATTAGACCTAAAATCCTTTTATGTTGTTCCTTATCTTAATTTATAACTTTATTTTCTCTAGCTTTATCTTCAGCAACTGAAAGCAGATTTAAAAGCCCTCCATTGGGATGGTTGTTAGGGATGCTTTGATTTTTATGCCGGTGGCAAAAGGTTAATTCAGACTAATGTCTGTTGAGGGATAGATCATTAAAATTATCACTGAAAACTTGCAGACCTGATTTCAGACTTAAATAGTATTCCTTGATGCTGGATAAGCAATGTACTTCCTATTTGCTTCTTTAAAAAAACTCTTCATTACTTTACTGAGAATTATTACACACTTTGCCTTAAAATTGCTTTAAAAAATAACATCAATTTGTTCGGAGTGTTAAAGAAAAAAAAGACTTGCATTTATATAGCGCCTTTCACGACCAAATATTTTTGGCGTGTAGTCACTGTTGTGATGTGGGAAACGCGGCAGCCAATTTGCACTCAGCAAGCTCCCAAAAACAGCAATGTGATAATGACCAGATAATCTGTTTTTTTGTGATGTTGGTTGAGGGATAAATATTGGCCCAGGACACTGGGGAGAAATCCCCTGCTGTTCTTCGAAATAGTGCCACGGGATCTTTTACATCCCCCCGAGAGGACAGATATGGGTTGGACTTGGTTTAACATCTCATATGAAAGACTGCACCTCTGACAGTGCAGCACGCTCTTAACACTGCACTGGGGGTGTCAGCCTAGATTTTTGTGCTGAAGTCTCTGGAGTGGGGCTTGAACGCACAACCTTCTGACTCAGAATGGAGCGTGCTGCCCAAGTGTCACAGATGACATGAGCCAATGAAAGGCTCAAGCGGTGATTGGATGCTGATGTTTTGCTGGTGACCTGGCCAACATTCTCTCCATCAAAAAGATAGTTCCTCTAAGAGGAGATGCCATTTATTATCAAGTACATTCTTGCAAGAATAGGAGGTTTTGTGTTGTTATATTTTAGACATTAACTTTATAAGGTTGGAGTTTGCAATGGTGAGGAGATCGCTTTCTGAGGAGGGAGGGGGTTTGGAGTCATCTCAGGAGATTGCAGATTCAAGGCCCTCAACCAGGCTGACACTTCAGTGCAGTAGTCTGTCATTACTGCACTGATCAGAACTGCTGCCCCCTTCAGAAACACTAAACCCTATCTGTCTGCTCTAGAGGTTCAGGTGGGTGTTAACCAAATCTGAATAAAATAAGAGCAGGGTGTTCTGATGGTGACCTGGCCAACATTCTCCGCATCAAACAGGAGCACCAAGAATAGATTAGCTGGCCATTGCAATTTGTGGGACCATGTTGTGTGCAAAATAGCTGTCACATTTCCTCACATCCTTGCACATCAACATCATTTTGTCGCATGTGAAGTGCTTTGAGCCATTTCTGAGATAAATGATGAGACAATGGGGGCAAAGTTGCGGTCGGAGGCTTCCTTCGGGCAAACGCCTCCGACCGAAAAAAATTCACAAAATACCTGGTGGTCCCGGGGGAACATATGATTGCGGTCAGAGGCCTTGTTTCACAGTCCAGCACATGGGAACATGTCTTCCAGGTACGTATTCATATTCTCGGGTCACGTGGACCTGAACCACCAACGAACATCCAGTATTCTCATTGATAATAATGGGAACTCCGTTTGTACAAGCTCCCATTACTATCAATGAGAATACCCTCCAAAAAACAAGGAACACAACACAATAAATTAGAAAAAACACCTCACATATTTAAAATTAATTGAAATTGAATGTAATTAAATGTTTTAGAAAAAAAAAATATTTTTTGATTTTTTTTTTAATATGTTTTAATAGGGTTAAAAATAAACTTACCTTAATGGACAGGGTATTTAATATAAAAATTATTGATTACATTTAATTTTTCTATGTTTTAAAACTCTTATGCTGATAAAAGTAATCTATGTGCCTGCTTTTACCAGTCTTAAGAGTTTGAAGGACATTCGCTGGGTAATAGTTGGGCAAATAGCCCAATCTCTGCCCCACGGATGTCCTTCCTGCAGGGATGTATGCGATTTGTCAAAAGAAATGTTGACAGATCGCAAACGCCGGTTCTCGGCGTGTGCACATTGCGCGTCAAGAACCGGTATTTGCGAGGCATCTTCAGGTGTGTGCACACCCGGAGCGGCCGCAATTTTCGGCCCAATATATAAACGTACGGTTTGCTTTTGTCCATTAAAAACTATACATTTTCTGTCAGCGGTATTATGGAATTTTTCTGCCAGAAATAAAGAATGTCATCAGTGGAAGCAAAAAGGAAGATATGTCGCCCTGGAGTGAAGGGCAGGCTTGAAAATAGGGAGCCGGAGCTATGCCATTGTGACATAATGGCTGCAGCCATGTATGCAAGGTGAGGTATTACTTTCAAAAGAAAAACCTGTTGTGATGTAAAAGGCTGCTTGTGTTTTCTTGTATCTGCCCTTCTCGCTCTTGTACATGTCCTTTTTCTCTACATCTACCCTGTCAAACCCTTGCATTATCTTAAAGACCTCCATCAGGTCACCACCTGAGCCTTCTCTTTTCGAGAGAAAAGAGCCCCAGACTGCTCAGCCATTCCTGATAATTATAATGGCCCAGAATTCGTGGGCGCTACGGGTGGGCACAAGGTGCGCATGCACCCATAGGAGCCTTGCAAGTTCCGGGTTTGGGTACGTGAAGCGCATGTGCTGACACCCGGAGCTTGCAATCTGTCAAGAATCCCCTTCACAGATCGCACGCATGTGGAAGTGAATGCCCGTGAAATTCTTACACCTGGTAAAAGCTTTTTCTCAGCGTCAGACTTTAAAAGGACAGAAAAATACATTTTTTTCAATAATTAAAACATTTTAAATCCTGTTTAAGTTTATTTGTAGACCCTTTAAAATACATAAATTTATTTCTCAAAAAAAAAAATTTTTTTTAAATAATTAATTTAATTCTATTTTGATTAATTTTAAATATATTGATACGTCCTTACTATACAGTATAAATGCACACGAGGCCCATGCTTGAGAGAAGGTCAGTCTGTGAGCTGTCCTTTATTCCTTGGCATTCAAGTGATGGAAGTGGGTGGAGCTTCCCTTTTTATACCTGAAGGTCCAGGTTAGGAGTGTCTCCCACAAGTTCACCACCTAGTGGTCATTGTTCTCACAGTGCACAACTTAGGTCAGATTATACATGGGTTACAATGCTGGTTGAATACATGACATATATGATGTCTTTTTAAAATTTATTTTAAGTGTTTGTGTGTTTTGGGGAATATTCCCATTCATACTTATGGTGATTCCGTATATACGTAACTCACAACTATGAATGGGAATCCTTATCATCACAGGCGGTCCCTCAAACAAGGATGACTTGCTTCCATACCAAAAGGGATGAGTTCACAGATGTTTCAATGAAAGACCAGATATTCCAGTCCTGAACACCAACTGAAGGGGTGGAAGATGCCTGTGCATGGATTTTTTTAACGTGTGGTGACCGTTGCACATCAGCCATCACACGGGCTTGATAGAGCTAGGCCTTTATCCAGTGGCAAGGATTAACCAGGACGACTCGAGACCTGCTCTGCTGCACGGATCTAGTGCGCACACATATCGCAGTGTGGGCTGGCCCGTGCTGCCCCTGGGCTCTTCTGGGCCCCATACCCTCGATATCTCGCTGCTGTTCCGCCACAAACATTCACCGCACCTCCGCCACAATCTCTCACCGCACCTCCGCACCAAACGTTCGCCGCACCTCCGCCACAATCTCTCGCCATATCTCAGCCACGATCTCTCACCGCACCTCCGCACCAAACATTCACCGCACCTCCGCCACAATCTCTCACCGCACCTCCGCACCAAACGTTCACCGCACCTCCGTCACAATCTCTCGCCATATCTCAGCCACGATCTCTCACCGCACCTCTGCCCCAATCATTTGCTGCACTTCTGCCATGATCTCGCGCTGCTCATTCACCCTGGCCTTCCCGTTCCTCTGCTGTACTTGGACCCCGCCGATGTTCCTGCCCACGCTCCAAACGGCGATCTGGGTTTTGATACCCAGGAATGGGAATACCCTCACTTTGAGTGGTTGGGCCAGCTCAAATGATCCCAGGGACACGTTTGTGAAGCGCTTAAGTTCCTGGGATATGTGGGCCTCTTTGCAGGCCTTTGCGTAGAGGCCCAGGACCGCAAGTCACCGAACCTCCCGGACCACCAGGTAGATTTGTAGAAATTTTTCAGGTTGGAGACATCCGCCACCGGGAAGTCTCTGACCGCAATTTCTCGGCCAATGTTTGTGGCTAATAAGCGCTTATTTAGATAGTCAGAAAATTATCTTGCCTCTTATTGCTGCAGTCAAATTAGAACATCATTCAGCGCTATGTGGCAATATTTCTGCAGTTCATAGCGCAAAGGATGAACCAAATGAGAGGAATGTTTTAGAATAGCAAATGAAATGTCCTGAGAAAGATATTCATAATATTGTGCAAATTCTGCAACTGGATTTTTTGGAAATGAGCTGCCCTGGTGCTTCCTCAGATGTGCTGAAAAGATGACCTCAGGACAGTAGCTATGTCAACGTGAACTTTCAAAAGGCCTAATAAACTGCACGAAAGCTGGTGAGAATTTTTCATAGTACAGTATATGTCTTAATGGACATTCCATGTTTACATCTATTACTGGAGCTCCTGAATTTTCCATTCCTATAATTCCAGCCATCTGTGCATTCCTTCTCCCTTCTCATCACTGGCAAAATATTCAGCCACCTCGGTCCTATTCTTTGGAACTCTCCTCCCACAATGTCAGCCGCAGTTCAGTGGATAGCATTCTGAGCCCAAGATTGTGGGTTCAAGTCCCACTCCAGGGAGTTGAGCGCAAAAATCGAGGCTAACACTCTCAGTGCCAGTGCTGAGGGAGTGCCGCACTGTCGGAAGTACCATCTTTAGGATGAGATGTTAAACCGAGGCCATGTCTGCTCTCTCAGGTGGACGTAAAAGATCCCATGGCACTATTTTGAAGAAAAGCATGGGAGTTATCCACAGTGTCCTGGCCAATATTTATCCCTCAATCAACAAAGCAAAAACAGATTATCCGGTCATTATCACGTTGTTGTTTGTGGGAGCTTGCTGTGCGCAAATTGGTTGCCGCGTTTCCCACATTACAACGGTGACTACATTCCAAAAGTACTCCATTGGCTGTAAAGTGCTTTGGGACCTCCGGTGGTTGTGAAAGGTGCTATATAAATGCAAGTGTTTCTTTCTTTCCTAAACCTGTCTGTCTCTCTACCTTTAACTAGCTCCTCAACACTCATCTTTCTGACCCAACTCTTGGTCACCCCTGCAAAGCTCGCCATCCCAGCTTGTCCAGATTTGTGAAGCAATGTCGGACATTAAAGGTGCTTTATAAGTGCAAGTTGTTGTCGATCATAATGTATAAAACATACATTACTGAGCTGATAACGCTGCTCATCTAGTCCTACATGTACCTGCGCCCAAATGAGTCACCTCACGTGATAATTTGAGCTCAGCTCATGTGAAATGTTCCACTGAAGGCACTCCACTGGAGTGCTGAGGAAATGCTGCACTGTTGGAGGTGCCGTATTTCGATGAGCTGTTAAACCGAGGTCTGCTCGCTCAGGTGGATGTAAAAGATTTCATGGCACTATTTTGAAGAAGGACAGGGGAGTTATCCCCGGTGTCCTAGTCAATACCATCAACATCCTGGGGATCACCATTGACCAGAATCTTAACTGGACCAGCCACATAAATACTATGGCAACAAGAGCAGGTCAGAGGCTGGGTATTCTGCAGCGAGTGTATCACCTCCTGACTCCTCAAAGCCTTTCCACCATCTACAAGGCACAAGTCAGGAGTGTGATGGAATACTCTCCACTTGCCTGGATGAGTGCAGCTCCAACAACACTCAAGAAGTTCAACACCATCCAGGACAAAGCTGCCCACTTGATTGACACCCCATCCACCACCTTCAACATTCACCCCCTCCAGCACCCAGTGCACCGTGGCTGCAGTGTGTACCATCTACATGATGCACTGCTGCAACTCATCAAGGCTTCTTCGGCTGCACCTTCCAAACCCGTGACCTCTACCGCCTAGAAAGACAAGGGCAACAGGCACATGGGAACACCATCACCTCCACGTTGCCCTGAAAGTCACACAGCATCCTGACTTGGAAATATGTCACCGTTCCTTCATCGTCGCTGGGTCAAAATCCTGGAACTCGCTCCCGAACAGCATTGTGGGAGCACCTTCACCACGTGGACAGCAGCAGTTCAAGAAGACGGCTCACCACCACCTTCTCAAGGGCAATTAGAAGTGGACAATAAATGCTGGCCTTGCCAGCGACGCCCACATCCCATGAACGATCCCTTAACCTACATCACTAAAAGATATTATCCGGTCATTATCACATTACTGTTTGTAGGACCTTGCTGTGTGCAAATTGGCTGCAGTGTTTCCTACATTACAACAATGGCTACACTTGGAAAGTACTTCATTGACTGTGAAGCAGTTTGGGACATCCTGAGGTTGTGACAGGTGCTATATGAATGCAAGTTGTTCTTCTTGCATTGCTCCTGAGGCACTAGGACACCACTGATGTTGAGGTGTGCAGACCTCCAGGCTGAGAAGAGCGGGAATGGAAATCCTGTGGGACTGTAATTTTGAGATGGGGATTGCAAGAGAGACTGCCCGAGTCTAAAGGAACAACGATTCATTTAATGTTCAGTTTGGTTAGATTCGTGATTGTACAAAGAAGAATTGTTCTGTTTTATATGGGAAAGAGAATAAACCGAAAAAGGGTATTTTGAATATAAGCTAAAAGAACGTTATAAGACTCCGGATGTTCTATTCAGAAAGGAATTTAAAGGTAGCATTTTACGATCAGTTCTTAAATTACAATAGATCAGTATATGTCACGGGAGACAAATTAAACTTCAGTTTTTGATAATACGTGGTGAAGGAATGACCGTGCAGAGTGGCGGAATGGATTTTTACAATACAATGGAATGATCGTGATGTTGCAAATGTTTTTAATGTTGAATAAATCCAAATTTTAAAAACAGTGAGTAGCACCCCCATATCTCAGTCAGATGGTTCTGGGTTCAAGTCCCAATCCAGGTACTTGAGCTGAAAATCTAGGCTGATATCATGCTGCAGTACTGAGGGAGCGCTGCACTGTCGGAGGGGCAGTACTGAGGGAGCGCTGCACTGTCGGAGGGGCAGTACTGAGGGAGCGCTGCACTGTCGGAGGGTCAGTACTGAGGGAGTGCTGCACTGTCAGAAGTGCTGTCTTTTCGGTGAGTGCCTAGAAATTGGATCATGTTCAAATTGGGGCATGATCCCGATGCAGCGTACATTGCATTGCCTCAAGTGAATGGTGGTAGAACTGTGGGAAATTGGTCTGCTGGCCTCATTTGTTTATTACTGACATTACAACAGCGACTACACTTCAAAATGTACTTCAACAAATACGAAAGGAAAATACTGCGGATGCTGGAAATCTGAAATAAAATTAGAAAATGCTGGAAATACAGCATCTGTGGAGAGAGAAACAGGGTTAACCTTTCAGCTCGATGACCTTTCGTTACTTCATTGGTTGTAAAGCGCTTTGGGGTGTCCTGAGGTGGTGAAAGGCATGATACAATTCCATTAGGTGCATTAATATAAATATATCCAGCTTTCATGTCTCCAAATACTTGGAAAAATATCAACTGATAAGAAAGCTTAAAGAATTCCTAGAAAGCAAAATATACCATTCCTGGCTTGTGCATCCAAGTATTAACTGGGTCTGACGTGGCTTAGCTTCCGAGATCAGATGAGATCAGGCATGCCCATAGTAGTGTGGCCACAGGCATAAGCTCGCTTTGGTCTTCTTTGGTTAAAGGCTTCCTGTTTTGTTTCTGTTTTTTATTGGTTTCATTTCTTGTTGTGTTTTGTTGCACTCAGTCTTGACCCCTTCTCTTCGATTGCCAGCTGGGTCTAGTTCCATTCGACACCACTCAAATACTGTGCGTGTTTCTCACTGTATAATCTACCTCAATTCTACTCTGGTGGGCGAGCCTGTGGCGTAGTGGTAGCATTCCCATCTCCGAGTCAAAAGGTTCAGGGTTCTGAACCCCACTCCAGACAGTCCCCGCGAGTGCAGTCGGAGCTCGGGCTTTGAAGTCTGGGTTGCCATCCAGAGGGATACTCGTGTCTCGCAGGTATGGGTTGTGGGATCCAATTAAAACCCTCCTGCCGTACATGATTAAGCACCCTGACGGCTGGTGTAAAGATGATTACGGCCATGGAAGGAGTGTTAACGTGGCCAGTCGGACTTTTAATCAGCCTGCGAATCTTTCCACCAGTTCACACTATTCCCCAACGGGAACAGCATGAGAAGATAGGAAAATGATGATGATCCTAATCTGAACTCCCTTCACTGCACCAACCTGATGGCCTCTGTGACAAACCATAGGATGGAATGTACTAAATATAACGGAATGGAAATATATCCAAACTAACTGCATTGCATTGGTGAACAGCTTCCAAAACTTTTATAGCTTTTTTAACAAAAAACTTTAAAAGAAGGCAAATTTTCAATTGAACATAAACAACCATGAGACCGGTCAGAAAATGTCAATCGAACAGTGGAATTTTTCTTTTTGATACGCACTTAATGAACACTCCCTGTGACAGCAGCAGCAAAGTTCAAAACTGAGTGCAACAATGGGCATAGGTTATCAACCTACAATCAAAGGAATTCCCAAACTCGTCAGATGTATTGCACCATTGTCTTGGAGCAGAATTTACTGTCGGACTTTGTAGAAATATTGGTTCACTAAAATAGCAAAGGGGATTTCGGTTTTTGGTGTGAAGATCACAGAGGACAGAGGGACTGATTTGGTTTCAAGGTACACTAATATTTCTGTGAATAAGATACATCTATTGCACAGCATCTTGATAATGGTATTCAGAGCAGGTCCTCACAAAGAGGATGAAGAGATGATTTAAAACAATACCGAGCATTGCAGCTGGATGCAATAAGAGCCTCAGAAACACATTAATGGACTAGAGATGGTGGTAACCTTGTGTGCATTGAAGGCATTGTGCAATGATGTGTGCAATACATGCATACCATTAAAATTGAACTGTATGATAACAGGATCTTATGTGATTAGCACGAGAAGGATTATTTTCAGGAAATGCAATAAAATAATGAAAGAAATATGGCTATGGTGCATGAAAAGAAAAGATACTTACTTTAATGTGTTCTGTGGGTTTTTTCAGCTTAATTAATCACTATTCACTGCAAAGTGAGGAAGATCAAATGGAGAGATTGATCATAATAACTATTTGGACAACCCTGTCACAGTCTCCTTGGCTATTAACTATTCACTGTCTGAAAACATCCCACAAGAAGTCATCTTCTAGCATTTTGACATTGCAGAAAGATTTGTTTACTGAGGAAAATAAAAGTATTGTATTGATGTTATGCAAACTCCCCAAATTTCACTCCCCAAGAGGTCAAGCTGCTTCTCAGAGAGACGACAACAATGCAGTACACAATGTATCTTAATTAGTGGACAGTTTTCTGTCATGCACGGGTCAATGATCCACTTGAAATCCCTGGAGAAATGTTTCGAGTTATTAAATGACCTTTGAGTATGGGCCATAATAAAGTGTGATCAATACAGTAACTGTGCATCCTGGCCTCAATCACACGACAAAGAATTTCTCATAAAGATATTTTCTTCAATAGGCAGACTGAATAACATGTCAGACGTATTATTGGGGTTGAAGCCTCCGACTAGCAAAAAATCTACGAACTTACCTTCTACCTCGGGACCCATGGAGACTCGCGCTCTTGGGCCTCTATGCGTAGGCCGGCGTAGAGGCCCATGTATCCCAGGGGTGCAGGCGGTTCGTAAGTGCAAAATAACGTGTTCCACTTGCTCTGTGGGGCACAAGCGGGGCGAAAGCAATAGGAGAGGGGTGCAGTGCTACATTAAAGGGGAGGGCCAAGCTGCCGACTTTGCGGTTCCCTAACTGGACAACGGGGAGCGAGGTGCCGCGATCCATGATGCGACAGGCCGCGACTGGTAAGTAGGACAATGTTTTTTCTTATGAGCGCCACCTTCCCTTTAACAAGCACCCCGTGTGCGGTGTACGGCCCAGTATCCACCCTCCAAAGCTGTCAGTGTCAACTCCTGGCATAGCTGCAGGGAGCGCTCCTGAATTTTCACTCCGGGGTGAAAACGGGTCACTGTGCATGGTGATAACGTTGTCATCGCCGGCGCAGCTGAGCAGGGCGTTACCGGTTACTGCCGCTGCTAACCACCTACAAAATTTAGCGGGAGTTGTTAGCAGTGCCGCGCATGGGCGACACATCGTTTGCGACCCGTTATGAGAGGCGCAAAGGACCCCAATTTCTCCCTCAAATAATATTCCATAACAACACCATAGCCAATAATTCTCTTCCGTATGCCATTTGAAGGACAATTGTGAATAAATCAGCTTTGGAATATTTTGATACTCAGTATGATTCATAAGAAATACAGGGGCTGAAATTCAGCTTCCAAAAAGGCCTCTCACCGCCAGAAAGCGGCAGCCAGGCGGCGGAGTCGAGCGGACAGCGACATCCAGTCCAATAGCTGCCGCCAGTGGTCCCCATGTCCACCCCACTGCTGCCAACCGTCCTAAGTGCATCATCAAAGGGCGCGCCGCCGATCTCCCACATCACCATCACACCTCCCGCGAAATTTAGCTCCAAAAATCTTTAACCTGCCGCGCGGTTACAGCTTTTTCGGTCAATGCACCTTGCTTTTAGAGTGTGAGGACTGCCAGATCAGGCCAACAATGAAGCCCCTGGGTTCAGCCAGCTGCCAACAGACAGCCTGGCAACTCCTCTTGGGTGCCAGACCGCTGGCCGGCCGAAACCCTCCCTGGTGGCCCAGTGGATCGAAGTTTCAAAATGGCGGAGGCTCACCCCTTTAAGTGATGATGCACACACGTCATCTCCGCTCCGCAGTTGATTGACAGCGGCAGCGACTCCGTCACGCCTCTACTTCCGCCCCTCTAGAGTGCTTACTGCCTCATTTCCGCCCCCATTATGACCAACTTCCAGTCCACTTCAAAAATACCGACAAAGAGCTGGATTTACTGAAAGAGGCGACCTCATCCGACGCGGCGAGAAAAACACTTCAGTAGCGAAAGGTGTGACCCGTTTCGGGCGGAGGTAAATTTCGGCCCCTACAACCTTCATGCCATTTCTGACACTAGGTACTGAAATATGACTCCTGGACTATTGCTTTAAGCAAAGCACCTCGAGAGCCACACGTGTTGGCAGCAAATGATGTATTTACTGATTACAATTCAAGTTGCGTTTGACGCTCTACACAAACCTTTATAAATGATTTTCTCTCGAAATTAATTTTGACAGTAAGTATTCATTTATAACAACTGAACTCACAGGGTATGTACAAAATCTATGGTTAGACAGTCCTTGCTTTGGATATTCGGTTCATAATCATAAAAGTAATTCCCACAGCGCGATGACAAACCAGGACAAAGGTTTACACAAGAGTTAATTTGAATCAATGATTATGTAGGATTTGCAGTCCTCTGTTCACTGAAGCCCTTTATTTTCCTATCATACATCTACTGCAAATAGATATTTACTTGAGTTTGCAGAGTGGAAATGTGGGAGCCTCAAAACACTCTCACATTATCCTCCAGTCAATAGATGGCTGATCAAGCATCGACTCAAATTACCACTTCAAGGGCATTGGTCGGACGTACTATACACTGTGAGGAAATATGGGTTTGGAGGTATTTGGGGAAACTAGTTCGAAAGGATGAAAAGTTGCAGCCTGGCCTGGAACAGTGGATTCAGGAATCTTAAACTGCTACAATCGCCAGCAGGCTTTTCCAGACTAATGACTATTCTGTTACGAATAAAAACAAAGGAGGAACCTTGAGATGTGAAACTCGCTATTACATAGGATTACATACATTGGATTACATCGGCACAGAAACAGGCCATTCGGCCCAACCAGTTCATGTTGTCGTTTATGCTCCACTCAAGCCTCCTCCCACCTTTCCCCATATAAATCTATCAGCATAACCCCTCTATTCCCTTCTCCCTCATATGCTTGTCTAGCCTCCCCTTAAATGCATCTGTACTATTTGCTTCAACTGCTCCCTGCTGTAGCGAGTTCCACATTCTCACCACTCTTTGGAGAAATAAATTTCTTCTGAATTCCCTATTGGATTTCCTGGGGGCTATCTTATATTGATGGCCTCTAGTTATGATCACAAGTGGAAACTTTCACCCGTCTGTGTCTGGACATGTACGTATGGTCAATATGATTGGTAGGTTGGGGGTCAGTACGGGAGAAACGTGGTTGAAACACTTCTGCTGCAAGTTCCTGTTTTGGGATATAACCAGGGGGCTTGGAACCATTCTCAGTGTAAAAGATACAATAGCGAGCACCTAACTGGTGGACAAGGATGAACTGTAGAAGGATTGTACGTAGAACAAAGTCACAGTTTCTACCGAAGCAACACCAGGGTACTATCATTCTCAACTGAACCTTGTAAACTGCTGCGCAAATACTGTGATGTATTAAGTCATACTTAACTCAAATAGGGCATTATTGGAAAGAGTCCATAAGGGCTACAAATACACATCACCTTACAGTTTTAGGTTCAGAATTATCAGTGCTTCCAGATCATGGCAAGGCTTTTCCTACTTAATATTCCTAGGGCTAGAAATTGCATAGCACTCTGTTTGGGGGCGATATCTTTTGCGGGAACACAAAAAGTATTGTCGGGCACTACCCAATTCTAGCAGACGTGAACTTCCGCTTTAGCGCTCCAGGAGGGAAGTGGAATGTTAAATCAAGCGCCAAATCACTTCCCTTGGAGCGCTAAAGCCGGCAAGAGTGGCAGTAGCGGTGCAACGCTGCCCAATGTCCCGCACAGCGCTGTCAGGACCACAGGCTCCTTCCCTCCATGCTGTGGGTTCTGCATGGAAGCGGCTCCACTGCTCGGTGACAGCCCCTGCAATCCGTGATGATCAGCACTCTAACCGGGTGCAGGGCTGATCAATCACGGCAGTAAAAAATGTAAAAAGTGCACAGAGGGTCGATGAAACCTTTTTTTGCCCACCTCACTGGCAATCCCTTCAACTACTGCTCCCCAAGTGGCCGACTGACCTTACAACGCCTCCTGCAGTTGATGCCCGGTATTGCTGCATGGGGCGGAAGTGAAGTTCGCATCCGGGGCGGTACCGGGGTGCTGCGTTAAGGGTTACCGCTAACCTGCAAGGAAGTTGGCGGGCGTCGGAACTCTCGCTATACCCGGAAACCCGGTAGCGTCCCGTTATCGCTTCCTGGAGGTGCTAACGGGAGGTTCAAAGGAGGCCAATTTCTTCCCCCTATATTCTCCTCAATGCTTTACTTGAAAAACCATTGGAGAGAAACCATGAACAGCATGGCAGCAATGAACATGCTGTGATACATGAGGCAAATAAAGCTTTATGAGTTGGCCCAGGACAGCGGAGAGAAGTCCCCTGCTCTTCTTCAAAAAAGTGACATGTACTCTTTTATGTCCACCTGAGAGGGCAGATGTCCCCAACATCTCATCCGAAAGACGGCACGTCCCACAGTATTGCATGAAGTGTCAGTAAAGTTAGTAATCTGCTTCTTTTTGCTCCATACCTTTAATTCTAATCAGTTGCTTATTTGGATGCAGAGGTCAGCACACCCAGAAGGAGCAAAATCTATGGGGCCGAAATTCATCACCTCACCACCCAGTGCCGCCCGCTGCTGCCCGCTGCTGCCCACTGCCGCCGACATTGCTCTTCTTGATCCGCTCAGTGCCACTTTGGAGGTGGCCTGGAGCGGACGGGAGGGGAGAACCGCTGTAAGCTGCCCGCTGACGTCAGCGGACGGCCGAGTGGCGCAACTGAGCTCCCGCCCACCGAGCTCCCATATTCCTGCAGGCAGGAGTTGGCGGGACTCGGCGGCAGAACAGGGGTAGATCACTGGCTGGAGGCTGGTCTATCCTCGATGGTGAGTGTGAAGAACCTGAAAAGAAGGTTAAGTGAACATTTTCTTTTAATTTCCACAGTGGCTAACCTGCGTGGGGTCCCCTGGAGGTCTTCCGATAGTTTTTACATTTTTTTAACCGCTGAATTTGTTTTCCGGGACTTCGACGCTCTGCGGGCCCGACTCCACCCTCGGTGGCACTTGGATGGCAAGCGTCTCTGCTGCTGAGAATAAGACCGCCCACCCGCTGCCGCCCAGATTGGCAGGGTACGTCGTCCGTTTGTCACCCGCCGACCATTGAGGAACCTCGGCGATGAATATCCTGCCAAAAGTACCGTCTGGTACCTTGGCAGCCATCAGCGGCACTTGGGCGGGCAGAGGCCTTGATGAAAATCGGCCCCATATTCGAAAATAGCAATAAAATACAGTTTGTTAAATATCATCATCATCATAGGCAGTCCCTCGAATCGAGGATGACTTACTTCCATGTCAAAAAGTTCACAGGTGTTTCAATGACGGACCTAAAATTCCAGGTCCCGAACTAAATCTTGAAGGGTGGAAGATGCCTGCACACCAGCCAGCACACGGGCTTAACAGAGCTAGGTCTTGGTCCAGTGTCAAGGATTAATCAAGATGACTGGAGATCAGCTCTGCTGCAAGAACCTAGTGCACACATATATTGCAGTGTGGGCCAACCCGTGCTGCTCCTGGGCCCTCGGCTCTTCTGGGCCCCGATCTTGCGCCTCTCCTGGGCCCCAATCGCATCCCTCTACATTCTCTCGCCACTCCTTCACCCTGACCTCGCCGCTCCTGCTGTACCTGCCCAAGCATCGGAGCAGGCTGGAGAGCGGAAGGAGCAGAGTGGGGGCCTGGCCCAGCAAGCTGAGCGCCGCCCCCCCCCCACACCCCCACCCCAGCCTGCGAGCACCATCGGAGCAGGCCGGGGAGCGGAAGGAGCAACGTGGGGGCCTGGCCCACGCATGGAGGCCTTGGATTGACCGAGAAGGGATGAGATTCGAAATGGGTTTCCATAAGGTAAGAAATTTTAAATGGAAGTAGAAAGTGCTGGAGGGACTCGGCGGGTCGGGCAGCATCTGTGGAGAGAGAAAAACAGAGTTAACGTTTCAGGTCGATGACTGTTCATCAGAATTTTATATTGTTTGACAGACATTGGTGCAGCACTTTGAACAGTGACCTGGATCTTGGTGATGTCACTCTTCACTGCCGTTGCTCTCCTGCTCCAGCACGTGCTGCTCCCTGGAGTGGTACACCGCCACACTGCTCCTTCCGCTCCCCGGCCTGCTCCAATGTTGCTCGCAGGCCGGGGGCCACTCAGCCTGTTAAACATACACCAGTGATGTCCAATCATTTGGCTTACTCATAGACAATGAAGATGAAGTTCCACAGGAGTAAATTTGACTTGAGGGCTGCAGAAAGCCCAGGAAAGAAATAACAGAAAGAACTTATATTCATATAGCCCCTTCCACAACCTCAGGACATCCAAATATGCTTTACAACCAATTAAGTGCTTTTTGAAGTGCAGTCACTGTTGTAATGTAGGAAACGTGGAAGCCAATTTGCGTACAGCAAGCTCCCACAAATAGCAATGTGATAATGACCGGATACTCTGTTTTAGTGATGTTGATTGAGGGATAAATATTGGCTCAGGATACTGGGGATAACTCCCCTGCTCTTCTTTGGAATAGTGTCGTGGGATCTTTTATGTCCACCTGAGAGAGCAGACATGTCCCCGGTTTAATGTCTCATCTGAAAGACAGCACCTCTAACAGTACAGCACTCCCTCGGTACTGTATTGGAACTTTGTAACTTGATTCTTTTTGTTCCATGGGCCAGACTTTCTGGAGTGCCCCTCAACACCCGATCCAACCAGAAAAACCGCTAACGTTTGGTAAGTAACGCTGGTTAAATTTCCAGTTTTAAGTTAAAAATAATTAAAACTAATCGCCCGGCAAGAAAATGCCCCATTATTCTTGCCGGCTTTCTCTGTGGTTAAGGGGAAACTATGTAAAATGGGTGTTTTTTAAAAAATTTAGCCCGAGGCTACGGTTGGGCCTAGGGAGGGGGGAAAACTTAAAAAACAAATTTTTCACTCAAAAAAAGTTAAAAAAACATTCCCAAGACATTATTACACATAATCGCTGTTTTAAAATCTTTAACTTACCTTTCTTTGCAGAGTACTCATCTACCACTCTGTTTAAGCAGCTTTCACAGGGTGTTTCCCTCGGCGATCTGGACAGGCTTCCATTGAGACAAAACTTACGTCTTGGTGATTTTCTTGGCAGTGCACGTTGGCGGTTTGGTCTCGGTGGGCGTTTTTAGATTTGGGCGATACCATTAAATGAAGGGGGAAACTTTCGCCGGGCGGAAAAACAGCTGTACTGCCGAGAAAATCGGCGAGAACCCGCCAAAAATGAATGGAAAGTTTAGCCCCATATCTGTAATTCTAATCAAGTATGAAAGATGACAGTGAGATTAAAAACATTCAGTATTGCTTTGTTTGCTGTCTAATTGTTACTCGCAAGTTTCTCCAAGGTAAACTATTCACCATGCCATAGAGTTAGTATTGGATTGCGGTGGCATGTTGTGAGTGCATTGTTAATCATACTACAACATACAACATACGGCTGGTTTATTATATAATTCCAACATTTCCATCCTATTCTCTCGACACAGAACCCCAAATCAAATTTTCAGAATTCTGTGAGAAAAATTTCTGAACATCAGCGCTAAATTTTCCTTTCACTAGTTTAAACATGTAACCCCTATCCTACTTGCACTTTTAAACAAAGCACTGTTCGAGACCTTGGTGAGGTCCTCTCCCAATCAGTCCTCCTCAGGTTGAATAAACCAAAGTTCCTTCGGTGTCTCTTTGTATCTCAGATCTCTGAGGCTAAGAATCAATTTTGTGGCTCTTCACTGCATGACTCCAGACTGTGTACATCTTTTCATATCTTAGTGATCAAAACCAGATATAGTACTCAAGGTGTATCCCAAGAGAAGTGTACAATATTAACATAGCATTCTCCAAATTGTACTCTTTTTGGGCCCAAGTTTCCACATGATTTGCGCCTGATTTTTAGGAGCAACTGGTGGAGAACGGACTATCTTAGAAATCGCAATTCTCCACATTTTTTTTTTCTGCAGTTCTAGTCAGGTAGAACAGTTCTAGTTTGGAACAGAATTTTTTCTTCAAAAGGGGGCGTGTCCGGCCACTGACGCCTGATTTCAAAGTTTCCACAGTGAAAACGTACTCCAAACTAAAGTAGAATGGAGCAAGTGAAGATTTTTGTAGAACTGAAAAAACCTGTTCTACACATTAAAAAATCAGGCGCAGGTTACAAATTAGGCGTCCAGAACGAGGTGGGGGGGAAGGGAACTCATTAAATTCTACAATAAATCCTTATTTATACTTCTACAAATATTATACAAATAAATCCAACCTGAATAAACATTTATAAGCAAAGAAAAGATTAAATAAACCATCTTCCTACCTGTGTGAAAGTGCTTCAGGCACGGAGAATGCTGCAGTCAGCCTGAGGTGCCCGTTCTTCCCGCGGTGGGGGGGGGAGGAGAGAGGAGGTGCCCGTTCTTTCCCGCGGGGGGGGGAAGGCGCCCATTCTTTCCCGCGGAGGGGGGAGGCGCCCGTTCTGCCCGCAGGGGGGGGAGGGGAGAGGAGGCGCCCATTCTTTCCCGCGGGGGGAGGGGGAAAGGAGACAGTGAGAAGGCTGGAAGTGCTGATGTGCTGATGGCAATGTGCTTTTATTAAAAAAATGTTCAAAAATTAAACAGCTACAAAGAACTACAAAAATGGCCGAGTGCCAATGTTTTTTTCACACTGAGCATGCGCGAACGCTCCAACGCGCACGCGCAGCGTTGCCGGCAGGAAAAAAACTAATTTAAATAGTACCCGCCCCCTCCCACTTACAAAATCGGCGCGAGTGTAGGCTCCGCCCCCCTGGGCGCCGCGCCAGGCAGACAAGGAGCTGCAGGGCGCTCCAGAATCGCGAGGTTTTTTTTAGGCGCCGTTTTAGGCGCGAAAAACGGGCGCCCAGCTCGGAGGGGCGCCCGTTTTTTATCGTGTGGAAACTTGGGCCCATTAATTTGGCAGCAAAGTTCTGCATTCTTTTTACTTTGCTGATTCTGCTCCAGAGAGTTAAAGCATTATTGGGTCCTACTCCTCTGCCAAAACTGCTCACTATTCCAAGATCATTCCGGAATGCAAAGATTCCCCCGCACTGCTAACCGCCTTCTTAAATCCCTCTCCCCTGTCTCCACCACACACCTCCAACAGGTGCGAGGAGCTCATGGACTTATTTGTCTCAAAGATTGAGACCACACAGTCAGTTGCCTCTGCCACTTCCCTTCCTTCCCCTACTCACCTGGTCATACTTCCTCGGAGTTCCCCCCTGTCCTAGCCCCGAACTCACATATTTTTCCAGTTTCTCTCTGATCTCCCCTCTTGACCTCTCCATGCTCATCTTGTCCACAAGACCCACTTCCTGCTCTCTTGACCCTATTCCCACCAAACTGCTGACCACCCAACTTCCTTTCCTGGCTTCCATGTTAGCCAACATTGTTAACGGTTCGCTCTCCTCAGGTACTGTCCCCTCCCTCCTTCAAATCTGCCATCATCACCCCTTTCTTCAAGAAGAGTGGGAATTCTGGAGATTCTTTCTGGATTAGTGAGCTCGGATGGGTGTGATTGCTTTCCTCTTCCAATCACAGCTATTGGAGAAACTTTGAGATTTTGAAAAGTTGACAATTAATCTCAGCTTGAAAGTGTGAATGTTTCAGCGAAAGTTGGGCCTCCCAACTGCTTATGCAACTTTTCCCCCAATTAATGGTGGAAAGAATTTGTGTGTGCTTCTCGTCCAAGGGAGGAGGGGTCAACAAGAACAGCTGCATATGAACGCAATGTTTGTGTGCTTGACAATTCAGGTGGGGTGTTGCTGCTATTTCCGCTCCCTCCTGTGTTTTTTTTCTCTTGGCTGGGGGTGGGGGTGTGGGGGGAGGGGAGTGCATAATGAATATTGTGTGTAATTCTATGAGGATGACTGCCTTGAATTTCTGCAGCTCTAGAGAGAAATCAAATGTCATTTAGTCCAATTGGGATATTTTCCAGCTGCCTGTTTTGTGAAGGGGAGGGCTCTACTATAATGGGAAGAGGTGGAAGAAGAAAAGCTGCATAATTCCTGCAACTGTTGGTGAGAGTTGTGAGGCCCCAGAACAGTGCTCATTCAATTATCGGGCCATTCCGTGCAGCAGAGCATAGAAACATAGAAAATAGGTGCAGGAGTAGGCCATTCGACCCTTCGAGCCTGCACCGCCATTCAATGAGTTCATGGCTGAACATGCAACAGCAGTTCTTCAGTCGTCCTGGTTAACACTTGCCACTGGATAAAGGCCTAGCTCTGTCAAGCCCGTGTGATGGCTGATGTGCAACGGTCACCACACGTTAAAAAAAATCCACACACAGGCATCTTCCACCCCCTCAATTGGGGTTCAGGACTGGAACATCGGGTCCTTCATTGAAACATCTGTGGACCCATGTGGAAGCAAGTCATTCTCGTTCGAGGGACCGCCCATGATGATGACAACAGATAGTTGATCCTAAAAATCTTTTCAATGCATTGACTGCTTTCTCATTGTGCAGATTTAGAATTCTTGTGAAATTGTAAAAAATATCTCCAGTGCAGATCCAACAGATTTGACATTTGCATTGGCATAGACTTGAAGCACGTTGCTGACATTTTGATACCTACTGCTTTGCCTGACACTGAAGACAAAGCAATTAGTACTGGAGAGTTCTTGTCAGCAGACAAACACAATATCGATTACATGGTATTTTTATATATTTTGCAAAACCAGCAGCCATGGATAATTATTTAGTGATTGATTTCTCGTCCTACTATAGTTTGAAAATCTAGTGAAATTTGCTTCAGATCAGTATTACATGACCTGATGAAGCTTCAGCAATCAATAAGGACAAATAAGGAATATAAAGTAAGTCTGACACTTGGAACTTAGTCCATTTAGTTATTGCTCTGAAGTTACATTTCTCTACAAAATGTTAGTGGTTAGTTTCTAAGGAAGGGCTCAGCTGAGATCAGCAACAAAAGACCTATTCAAACCCAATATTGGGAAGAATAGTGAGACCATGGCTGAAGGTGAAATTGGAAAGGTCTTAGGCAAGATGATTTTTATGGCTCTGCAGCATTAGCTTAACAAGGGTGGGTAAGCATTCGTGGCAGGCAATGCCTCAATCATACCTGTGGAAGGGACAAAAAGCAGAGGAAATGAGGCAAACGACAATGCAGTGTTTGGGACAGGTGCCTCTCCCAAAAAATCTTCTTAGGATCATAGAATGTTTACAGCACAGAAGGAGGCCATTCGGCCCATCGAGCTAGTGCCGGCTCTCTGCAAGAGCACTTCAGCTAGTCCCACTCCCCTTCTCTTTCCCCCTAGCCCTGCACATTTTTTTTCTTCAGGTACTTATCCAATTCCCTTTTGTAAGCCATAATTGAATCTGCCTCCACCACCCTTTCAGGCAGTGCATTCCAGACCCTAATCACTCGCTGCGTAAGAAAGTTTTTCCTCATGTCATCTTTGGTTCTTCTGCCAATCACCTTAAATCCATGTCCTCTGGTTCTCAACTCTTCTGCCAATCGGAACAGTTTCTCTCCATCTACTCTGTCTAGACCCCTCATGGTTTTGAATACCTCTATCAAATCTCCTCTCAATCTTCTCTGCTCTAACGAGAACAACCACAACTTCTCCAGTCTATCCATGTAACTGAAGTTCCTCATCCCTGGAACCATTCTTGCAAATCTTATCTGCACCCTCTCTAAGGCCGTCACATCCTTCTTAAAGTGCGGTGCTCAGAATTGGACACAATGCCTCAGTTGAGGCCGAACCTTCAGAACCCCAACCCTGAAGCAGAACACTAGGACTAATGCAAACCATCTCTTCCTCATGTGCAGGATTCCATCATAGAAAACCCTATATGCAAATATTTGAACCAACAAAGACCATTTTATTCACTCTGATGAAACCACCCATTATATTTCTGTACTCATTTCAAACTAAGCAAGACGGTATCGCCTTCTTTCTCCATAAAAATACATGTCGATGGGTTGCTGCTATAAGCAGATGGCCAAATGGATGCCTCATTTTGTGATTCTGTAGGACTTTCATATGTTGAACCAAAATGTAAACAGCGGAGTAGTGTGTGACAGGGATACTTGTGACTGAGTTCACGGTTTGCAGCATCATAGCACAATATGACTGGAGTAAGGGACAAATTCCAGGGGATGTACGATTGCGTGGGAAAGGATCCCTCCATTCTCAACAGTTCTGTGATTGCTGGCTATGAGTGATGCCACTACACTGGTATACAATAGGTATGAAGAAGAATTTTCAGTCCTGCCATGGATGGGAACAGAAAATGGCCAGTCTGGTCAGGCAGTACAAGAGGCATATGGCCTTTGACCACTATTACTCACATAACAGTCCCACACAAGAGATTGATGTGCAAAGTTAGAGCACATGGGATTGGGGGTAGTGTACTGACATGGATTGAGAACTGGTTGTCTGACAGGAAGCAAAGAGTAGGAGTAAATGGGTACTTTTCAGAATGGCAGGCAGTGACTAGTGGGGTACCGCAAGGTTCTGTGCTGGGGCCCCAGCTATTTACACTGTACATTAATGATTTAGATGAGGGGATTAAATGTAGTATCTCCTGCAGAGCGACTTGGATAGGTTAGGTGAGTGGGCAAATGCATGGCAGATGAAGTATAATGTGGATAAATGTGAGGTTATCCACTTTGGTGGTAAAAACAGAGAGACACACTATTATCTGAATGGTGACAGATTAGGAAAAGGGGAGGTGCAAAGAGACCTGGGTGTCATGGTACATCAGTCATTGAAGGTTGGCATGCAGGTGCAGCAGGCGGTTAAGAAAGCAAATGGCATGTTGGCCTTCATAGCAAGGGGATTTGAGTACAGGGGCAGGGAGGTGTTGCTACAGTTGTACAGGGCATTGGTGAGGCCACACCTGGAGTATTGTGTACAGTTTTGGTCTCCTAACCTGAGGAAGGACATTCTTGCTATTGAGGGAGTGCAGCGAAGATTCACCAGACTGATTCCCGGGATGGCGGGACTGACCTATCAAGAAAGACTGGATCAACTGGGCTTGTATTCACTGGAGTTCAGAAGAATGAGAGGGGACCTCATAGAAACATTTAAAATTCTGACGGGGTTAGACAGCTTAGATGCAGGAAGAATGTTCCCAATGTTGGGGAAGTCCAGAACCAGAGGTCACAGTCTAAGGATAAGGGGTAAGCCATTTAGGACCGAGATGCGGAGGAACTTCTTCACCCAGAGAGTGGTGAACCTGTGGAATTCTCTACCACAGAAAGTTGTTGAGGCCAATTCACTAACTATATTCAAAAAGGAGTTAGATGAGGTCCTTACTACTAGGGGGATCAAGGGGTATGGCGAGAAAGCAGGAATGGGGTACTGAAGTTGAATGTTCAGCCATGAACTCATTGAATGGCGGTGCAGGCTAGAAGGGCCGAAGGCCTACTCCTGCACCTATTTTCTATGTTTCTATGTTTCTATGAATGGAATGCTCCTATCTTCACATAACACAAGAACAGGGTTTGTGGAAACTGTGCTTCAAAAGGAAGCCATCGAAGATCTATGTTGTTGTATATGAATATAAAGAGTCTGACTGGATACTGTGAGCTCAAAATAAAGTGTGACAATCTTTTATTGCAGGTCTCCAGAGTGCCCCCCCCCCCCCCCAGCCTGTGAGGCCTACTTAAGTACCTGTGCTCCCAAGGGATTGTAGGATTCCTTGGGACTTCAGGGGATGAGCCCTCTGGTGGCTTTACAAGGTATATACAAGTTCACATAAATAACAACACTCCCACCCCCCCCCCCCAAAGTCAACAGTGTGACTATTTACAAGGTGAGTCGATCTGGGGCCTTTCTTTCACTGGTTGATTGTTTCGGTTCAAATGCTGATTTTGTGAATCATTTGTTGCGCCCTCGCTGGGCTGCTGTGCAGCTGGCCTTGCTGGGCTGCCTGGTGTGGTGAGTCCTGCTGGGCTGCTGCGGGTGATGGGTTCTGCTTCGTGGTCAACCACGGTGTCGGTTGTCACTGGTGTGTATGTTGGGGGGTCAAAGAAGGTAGGGTCCAAAGTGGGTTGCTCAGGATAGTCCGTGAATCTGAGTTTGATTTGGTCCAAATGTTTCCGGTGAATGAGTCCATTTGAAAGTTGACCCGAAACACCCTGCTCCCCTCTTTGGCTACAATAGTGATGGGAAGCCACTTGGGACCTTGTCCATAATTCAATACAAATACAGGATCATTGATTTCAATTTCGCTTGACGTATTTGCGCAATCATGATATGTACTTTGTTGAAGCCGTCTGCTCTCTACCTGTTCATGTAGATCAGGGTGAACTAACGAGAGCCTTGTCTTAAGTTCCCTTTTCATGAGCAGCTCAACAGGTGGAATCCCAGTGAATGAGTGGGGTCTCGTGCGGTAGCTAAGCAGAACTCGGGATAGGCGAGTCTGCAGTGAGCCTTCAGTTACCCTCTTCAAGCCCTGCTTGATAGTTTGCACTGCTCTCTCTGCCTGATCATTGGATACTGGTTTGAACAGGGCAGATGTAACATATTTGAACCCGTTACGGGTCATGAACTCTGTCATGTTTGTAACCTTTACATAACTGTAACCTTTATGTAACAACACTGTACTGTATACACCTGAGTAATGCACACCTTGACCACAGGGGGGTGAACTTGTGGGAGACACTCCTCACCTGGTTATCCAGGTATATAAAGGGAGATCCCTCGCAGGGTCAGCATTTCTTGGTCCTGGGAATAAAGGTTCAGGTCACATAGAAACATAGAAACATAGAAAATAGGTGCAGGAGTAGGCCATTCGGCCCTTCGAGCCTGCACCACCATTCAATGAGTTCATGACTGAACATGCAACCTCAGTACCCCATTCCTGCTTTCTCGCCATACCCCTTGATCCCCCTCGTAGTAAGGACTACATCTAACTCCTTTTTGAGTATATTTAGTGAATTGGCCTCAACAACTTTCTGTGGTAGATAATTCCACAGGTTCACCACTCTCTGGGTGAAGAAGTTCCTCCTCATCTCGGTCCTAAATGGCTTACCCCTTATCCTTAGACTGTGACCTCTGGTTCTGGACTTCCCCAACAATGGGAACATTCTTCCTGCATCTAACCTGTCTAAACCCGTCAGAATTTTAAACGTTTCTATGAGATCCCCTCTCATTCTTCTGAACTCCAGTGAATACAAGTCCAGTTGATCCAGTCTTTCTTGATATATCAGTCTGGTGAACCTTCGCTGCACTCCCTCAATAGCAAGAATGTCCGTCCTCAAGTTAGGAGATCAAAACTGTACACAATACCCCAGGTGTGGCCTCACCAAGGCCCTGTACAACTGTAGCAACACCTCCCTGCCCCTGTACTCAAATCCCCTTGCTATGAAGGCCAACATGCCATTTGCTTTCTTAACCGCCTGCTGTACCTGCATGCCAACCTTCAATGACTGATGTACCATGACACCCAGGTCTCTTTGCACCTCCCCTTTTCCTAATCTGTCACCATTCAGATAATAGTCTGTCTCTCTGTTTTTAACCACCAAAGTGGATAACCTCATATTTAGACCACAAGACACCACAACAGGATGGAATTATTGCCAGTCTAGCTTGTGCTGCAGTTCTTTGAGCCTTGTTGCAAGGTTCATTCTCACTCCAACTGCCCAACATTTGGCAAACACAACAAACTACTGGATCTCGTCAGTGGGATTATGATCCAATCCAGTGACTAAATAAACCCGGCATAGAATGGTAGACTCCATGATCTTGTATCGATTAGCTTTGAGACATGTAGAGTCATTTGCTTCAAATCAAGGCAGCACAGCTGAAAAGGTTGCTTCCTCCTTCACCGCCCCATTCATTTTCAGCCGATCAGTAAGATCACACCGTTTGTCACAAAATCCATGGCTTTAAGATGGTGTCCTTTCTGGTGAATCATCTTCATATCCGAGTAGCCAGGCTAAACGTTGCCCAAGCATCGAGCTTTTTAAGTGTCTAGTGCCACTCCGCTTGACAGTTCCTCTCAAAAGGGGGCTACCTCTAGCATTGTGAGTACTATTTAGTCACCTTATAAATCCTCCACAAAAAAAAGATAAAAACATGCAGTATGGCAAGTCAGGTCTTGCCATTAAAGAGAACCCCAAAATGTCAGAACTTTTATGCATTGTAGAGCAGCACATTCATTGGCAGCACCTCAAGTTACTTTAACAGTGATGCAAATCTCGTCATGAGGAAAAGAATGTTTTCATTCAAGGAACTGACTTGAGTGTAGTTGACCTTTACCCTATTTGGCAACTTTGATTGAAGAAGTACATTCAATACGATCAAGTATTATCCTTCCCCCACATTAAGTAAAAGAGCAAGAGGCTCCAGCTTTGTTTTTGCTCCCAGTGAAAGACCCACTGTTTCAAGTCACTTCTTTTTCTCCAGTTGGCCACCCTATCCCCCTAAACGGTATTTAATCGTGCGGTCTTGTACATTTTCCGATTGGCAGCCATGGGCAGAGAGGTATAGGGCTTCCTGTGCTGATGCTGCTGTAACTGGGGTCAAACCATTTTCTTCCTCTAGTTCTCAGACCCCAAAGGGTGAGTCTCTGTAAGGGAGGAGAAGCTGCATTAAAATGGAGCATCATATCTTCAAAGTCATCTTTTCATGAATGCCAATCACGATAGCCTTGGTCAACGACAAAACATTTCTGTGCTCTGTTGCTGGCGATGGTGACCTTGTCTGCAGTACATGCCTCGTGTGATTCTATAGTAAGGTGTAAGGACACTACATTTGGCAATGAGAAACGGGAATCAACGACCCATGAGGATGGCCACTGGTAGCACAGAGGAACGGTACTGTGTTGGTGAAGACTGGGACGATTTCATTGAGAGGCTCCAGCAGAGCTTTGTCATGTAGTATTGGCTGGGAGAGGAAGTAGCTGGCAAACGGAGGGCGCATCTACTGACCAGCTGTGGATCCAAGACGTAGGCACTGATGAAAGACCTGCTCGCACCCGAGAAGCCGGCAGACAAGTCCTTTGAAGAACTCAGCACTCTGATTGGTGAGCACCTCAAACCGGCGAGCTGTATACAAATGGCCCGGCACCAGTTCTATACATACCAGCGTCGGGAGGGACAAAGTATATCGGACTTCGTTGCGGACCTTCGGCGTTTGGCCAGCCTCTGTAAGTTCACAGATGCCTGCAGGGGGGAGATGTTAAGGGCATTGGTCATGCCTGGATTTTCAGGAAGCTTATTGAGACCAAGGACTTGACTTTGGAAAGGGCAACGCTGATAGCTCAGACCTTCATGGCAGGAGAAGAGGAGACCAAGATAATTTACGCGCGCAGCCCTGGTTCCAACGTGGCGATGGACCAGGGAGTTAACATTGTAAATGAGACACAGAACCCCGCAGGCAGGCAAGGGCAATTCGATACCGCCCAGGCAGCAACAGGCTCTAGGGTGGGCCAGCAACAGAGACAATGGCAGGGGGATCGGCAATTCACGCCATCACAAGGGACAATGCGTCCCGGGATGGGACCATTGACACTCAGCAACAGAGTGCTCAGGAGTAATCAAAGAGACAATCAGAGAGGAATGCCTGTTAACAGTTCCTTTGTTCACAACAATCTCAGCTTATGCTGGAGGTGCGGTGGCAGACATGCTGCGAAAACCTGTAGGTTTCAACAATTTATCTTTAGAAACTGTAACTTCAGTGGATATCTGCCCAGAATGTGCAGAAAGCCCATAGCCAGGCTAGTTTACGAGGCAGAGGAACCAGATGAGGGGTCTGCAAGGCAGGGTGATGCTTGGGACAAAGCTATGGACGCTGAAGTCCAGCGGGTTCATGTGGCAGACGTCCACAGCTTGTACACCAAAACGCCACCTACGATGATGAAAGTTCTATTAAATGGCATCCTGGTACGCATGGAGCTGGACACAGGAGCCAGCCAGTCACTTATGAGCGCCCAACAATTTGAAAAACTATGGCCACTCAAAGCTAACAAGCCCAAATTGGAATGCATTGGCATGCAGTTACGGACATACACCAGAGAGATCATCCCAGTACTAGGCAGTGCAAACTTGGTAGTCACACACAATGGATCGGAGAACCGGCTGCCACTCTGGATTGTCCCGGGGAATGGTCCCGCACTCTTGGGGAGGAGCTGGCTAACTGAGATGAACTGGAAATGGGGGATTGTGCACGCCATTTCATCTGTGGAGCGAAGTTCATGCTCACGTCCTACAGAAATTCGAGCCACTTTTTCAACCAGGTGTCGGGACCTTTAAGGGCACCAAAGTAGTGATATGTATCACCCCGGATGCCAGACCAGTGCACCACAAAGCCAGAGCCGTGCCGTATGTGATGCGTGAGAGAATTGAGAGTGAGTTGGACAGGCTGCTAAGAGAGGGCATAATTTCGCCTGTTGAATTCAGTGACTGGGCAAGCTCCATCGTTCCTGTCCTTAAAGCAGATGGCTCGGTCAGGATTTGTGGCGACTACAAGGCCACCATCAATCGAGTGTCACTACAGGGCCAATACCCGCTTCCGAGAGCGGAGGATCTTTTTGCCACACTGGCAGATGGCAAGCTGTTCACCAAGTTGGACCTCACTTCAGCCAACATGACCCAGGAACTGGCTAAAGAATCCAAACTTCTGACCACCATCACTACGCCCAAGGGGCTATTCGTTTACAACAGGTGTCCGTTTGGCATTCGTTCAGCAGCCGCTATCTTCGAGTGGAACATGGAAGCTTGCTTAAATCCATCCCTGGAACAATCGTATTCCAAGATGACATCCTTATCATGGGTCGGACACTGAGGAACACCACCACAACCTGGAGGAGGTGCTACGTCAACTGGACCGGGTAGGCTTGCGACTAAAGAAGTCCAAGTGTGTGTTTTTGGTCCCAGAGGTTGAGTTTTTGGGCAGGAGGGTTGCTGCAGATGGGATCCGGCCCACCGAATCCAAAACGGAGGCGATCCGTCGTGCGCCTAGGCCCGGCAACACATCGGAGTTGCGGTCATTACTGGGACTATTGAACTATTTTGGGAACTTTCTGCGAACTTAAGCACATTGTTGGAACCGCTACATGTGCTCCTGCGTGAGGGTTGTGAATGGTTTTGGGGGGACTGTCAAGAACGGGCTTTCAATCGGCGTGGAATCTGCTTTGTTCTAACAAGCTGTTGACCTTGTACAACCCCTGTAAGAAACTGGTTTTAACGTGTGATGCATCATCCTATGGGGTAGCAGAGTAATGATGAGGGCCAAATCCAACCTGTGGAGGTCACTGATGAAAGTGTCCCTGCCCTTCTTCGGGACCACTACCCGATTACACCACAGAAGGCAGTCTGCCTGTGTAGACATTTCATCTTTGCACCGCTGGTACGGCTTTATCTCTTCCTGCATTTCCACTGGGACACTGGACCAGCTCCCGTGAAGCACATTATTTTTTACAAGGGACAGTAAGAGGTCCTGGCTTGTCCAGGTTCTAATCTGTCAGGCTGTGACAGGTGATTGCTCACTCTCGAATGCTTCCATAACCATGACGAAATCTGCGGGCTGTGCCATTTCTACTCCCATGGTGGGCAATAGCAACCTACTGAGAGCATTGGCACAGTTTTCTGTGCCTGGCCTGTGGCGGATGGCGTAGTTGTATGCGGACAACATGAGCGCCCATCTCTGGATACGGGCCGATGCACTCGTATTTATCCCCTTACTCTCGGAAAACGGGATATTAGTGGCTTATGGTCCGTTTCCAATTCAAATTTTAGCCCAAACAGATATTGATGCATTTTCTTTATCCCATAGACACACGCTAACGCTTCTTTATCAATCATGCTGTAGGCTCTCTCAGATTTAGACAGACTTCTGGATGCATAAGCAACTGGTTGTAATTTCCCAGATTCATTAGCTTGTTGCAATACACACCCGACACCATACGACGGCGCATCACATGCTCGTACCAAACACTTACATGGATCACACAACACAAGCAATTTGTTTGAGCACAACAATTTTCTAGCTTTTACAAAGGCATTTTCTTGGCTTTTGCCCCATACCCATTCACCCCCTTTACGCAGTAAGGCGTGCAGTGGTTCTAACAGTATGCTGAGACCCGATAAGAAGTTACCAAAATAACTCAGGAGTCCTAGAAACGACCGCAGCTCCGTCACGTTCTGTGGCCTCGGTGCGTTCTCGATTTCCTCCGTCTTCGAATGGGTGGGCCTGATACAGTCCACCGCGATTCTTCTCCCCAGGAACTCCACTTCATGCGCCAGGAAAACGCACTTCGAGTGTTTCAACCTGAGCCCCACGCGGTTGAGTTGACTAAGAACCTCCTCCAGGTTCTGCAGATGCATGACTGTGTCCCGACCTGTAACCAAGATGTCGTCCTGGAAGACCACCGTGCGCGGCACCGACTTCAGTAAGCTTTCCATGTTTCTCTGGAATATTGCCGTGGCTGATCGAATTTCAAATGGGCATCTGTTATAAATGAAGAGACCTTTATTATGTGTTGATGCAGGTGAGGCCCTTCAATGATTCCTCCAGCTCCTGCGTCATATAGGCCGAGGTCAAGTGAACGTCTTTCCTCCCTCCAGTGTAGCAAAAAGGTCGTCAGCCTTTGGTAGTGGATATTGATCCTGCAGGGAGAAACGATTCATAGTTACTTTGTAATCCCCACAGATTCTGATGGTGCCGTCTCCCTTGAGGACTGGAACAATCGCACTGGCCCATTCATTGAATTCGATCGGCAAAATGATGCACTCTCGTTGCAGCCGGTCCCGCTCGATCTCTACACTTTCTCTCATCATGTACGGTACTGCTCTCGCCTTGTGATGGATGGGTCGCGCCCCCGGAATCAAATGGATCTGCACTTTTGCACCTTCGAACTTCCCGATACCTGGTTTGAACAGCAAAGGGAACTTGTTGAAGACATGGGCACACCAAGTGCTGTCAGTGGACGCGAGCGCTCGGACGTCGTCCCAGTTCCAACGTAACTTTCCCAGCCAGCTCCTGCCGAGCAGCGTGGGACCATCTCTCTGTACCACCCAGAGTGGTAGTTTGTGCACCGCTCCATCGTAAGAGACCTTTACAGCAGCACTGCTGATTATGGGAATCAGTTCCTTTGTGTAAATTCTCAGTTTAGTGCGAATGGGAGTCAAGACTGGCCTTGAGGCCTTGCTGCACCAGAAATTATCATTGAAATATAGAAACATGGAAAATAGGAACAGGAGCAGGCCATTCGGCCCTTCGAGCCTGCACCATCATTCAATAAGATCATGGCTGATCATTCACCTCAGTACCCCTTTCCTTCTTTCTCTCCATATCCCTTGACCCCTTTAGCCGTAAGGACCATACCTAACTCCCTCTTGAATATATCCAATGAACTGGCATCAACAACTCTCTGCGGTAGGGAATTCCACAGGTTAACAACTCTCTGAGTGAAGAGGTTTCTCATCTCAGACCTAAATGGCTTACCCTTTATCCTAAGACTATGTCACCTGGTTCTGGACTTCCCCAACATCGGGAACATTCTTCCTGCATCTAACCTGTCCAGTCCCGTCAGAATTTTATATGTTTTTATGAGATCCCCTCTCATCCTTCTAAACTCCAGTGAATACAGGCCCAGTCGATCCAGTCTCTCCTCATATGTCAGTCCTGCCATCCCAGGAATCAGTCTGGTGAACCTGTGCAGCACTCCCTCAATAGCAAGAACATCCTTCCTCAGATTAGGAGACCAAAACTGAACACAATATTCCAGGTGAGGCCTCACTAAGGCCCTGTACAACTGCAGTAAGACCTCCCTATACCTATACTCAAATCCCCTAGCTATGAAGGCCAACATGCCATTTGCCTACTTCACCGTTTGCTGTACCTGCATGCCAACTTTCAATGACTGATGAACCATGACACCCAGGTCTCGTTGCACCTCCCCTTTTCCTAATCTGCCGCCATTCAGATAATATTCTGCCTTTGAGTTTTTGCCACCAAAGTGGATAACCTCACATTTATCCACATTATACTGCATCTGCCCACTCACCTAACCTGTCCAAGTCACCCTGCAGCCTCTTAGCATCCTCCTCACAGCTCACACCGCCACCCAGCTTGATGTCATCTGCAAACTTGGAGATATTACACTCAATTCCCTCATCCAAATCATTAATGTATACTGCAAATAGCTGGGGTCCCAGCACTGAGCCCTGCGGCACCCCACTAGTCACTGCCTGCCATTCTGAAAAGGACCCGTTTATCCCGACTCTCTGCTTCCTGTCTGCCAACCAATTCTCTATCCACGTCAGTATATTACCCCTAATACCATGTGCTTTAATTTTGCACACCAATCTATTGTGTGGTACCTTGTCAAAAGCCTTTTGAAAGTCCAAATACACTACATCCACTGGTTCTCCCTTGTCCACTCTACTAGTTACATACTCATAAAATTCTAGAAGATTTGTCAAGCAGGATTTCCCTTTCATAAATCCATGCTGACTTGGACCGATCCTGTCACTGCTTTCCAAATGTGCTGCTATTTCATCTTTAATAATTGATTCCAACATTTTCCCCACTACTGATGTCAGGCTAACTGATCATAATTACCCGTTTTCTCTTTACCTTCTTTCTTAAAAAGTGGTGTTACATTATCTACCCTCCAGTCCATAGGAGCCAATCCAGAGTCGATAGACTGTTGGAAAATGATCACCAATGCATCCACTATTTCCAGGGCTACTTCCTTAAACACTCTAGGATGCAGACTATCAGGCCCCGGGGATTTATCAGCCTTCAATCCCATCAATTTACCTAACACAATTTCTCGCCTAATAAGGATTTCCTTCAGTTCCTCCTTCTCACAAGAGCCTCGGTCCTCTAGTATGTCCGGAAGGTTATTTGTGTCTTCCTTCGTGAAGACAGAACCAAAGTATTTGTTTAACTGGTCCGCCATTTCTTTGATCCCCATTATAAATTCACCTGAATCTGACTGCAAGGGACCAACATTTGTTTTCACTAATCTTTTTCTTTTCACATATCTATAGAAGCTTTTGCAGTCAGTTTTTATGTTCCCAGCAAGCGTCCTCTCATGCTCTATTTTCCCCCTCCTAATTGAACCCTTTGTCCTCCTCTGCTGTATTACAAATTTCTCCCAGTCCTCAGATTTGCTGCTTTTCCTGGCCAATTTATATGCCTCTTCCTTGGATTTAACACTATCCTTAATTTCCCTTGTTAGCCACAGTTGTGCCACCTTCCCCGTTTTATTTTTACTCCAGACAGGGATGTACAATTGTTGAAGTTCATCCACGTGATCTTTAAATGTTTGCCATTGCCTATCCACCGTCAACCCTTTAAGTATTACTCGCCTGTCTATTCTAGCCAATTCACGTCTCATACCATTGAAGTTATGTTTCCTTAAGTTCGAAAGTCTTTTTGCACATAATGAACTCGCTCGCGCCCGTGTCCAGCTCCATTGATACCAGGAGTCCATTTAATTCAACCTTCAGCATTATTCGGGACCACTTTGTCGAAAATGTGTGCACCCCATATACCTCTGCCTCCTCGGTCTGAGGTTCTAGTTTGTTGTGATCCGCCGTGGATCTGACCTCCTCTGCAACATGGTGGTTTGCAGGATTAACAGGATTTGCTGCTCGCCTGCACATACATTGGAGGTGTCCTATTGTTCCACAGCCCTTGCAAATGTACCCTTTGAAGCGGCATGAATGGAAACGATGATCACCCCTGCAGCGTTAACAAGGTGTTAATGGCCTTGCATTCATCACCCTTGATGGTGGACTCTGAGACATCTGCAGATGTGCAGCTGCAGAGATGTGGGGCCTGCCCTGTACGTTGCGATTTGAAAACAACATCAGTTTGTTCACAGTACTTGTAGCAGCACTCGTGTGCTGAGAGATTTTCTTAGTATTGTCACTGGTGGCAATGAACGCCTGGGCTATCGCTGTGGCCTTACTCAAGGTTGGGGTCTCTATACTCAAAAGTTTGCGAAGTATCACTTCATGGCCAATGCCAAGTACGAAAAAGTCTCTGAGCATGTGCTCCAAATGTGCTTCAAATTCGCAATGTCCTGCAAAGCGTCTTAGTTCGGAGACATAACTCGTCACTTCCTGGCCTTCAGACCTTTTGCAGGTGTAGAACTGGTACCTCGCCATCAGAACGCTTTCCTTCGGGTTCAGATGCTCCCGGACCAGTGTGCACAAATCATCGTATGATTTATCTGTGGGTTTCGCTGGAGCAAGCAGATTTTTCATGAGACCATACGTTGGTGCCCCGGAGATGGTGAGGAGAATCGACCTTCCTATGCCAGCGTTCGCTTCTCCTTCCAGCTTGTTGGCCACGACGTATTGGTCGAGTCGCTCCATGACGGTTTCCCAATCATCTCCCTCCGCGAATTTCTCCAGGATGCCCACTGTTCTCTGCATCGTTGAGTTCGTCATCTGTATCTTGTCACCAGTTGTTGTATATGAATAAAGAGTCTGACTGGTTACTGTGAGCTCAAAGTAAAGTGTGACCATAGTCTTTTATTGCAGGTCTGCAGAATGCCTCTCCAGCCTGTGAGGCCTCCTTAAGTACCTGTGCTCCTAAGGGATTGTGGGATCCCTTGGGACTCCAGGCGATGAGCCCTCTGGTGGCTAAAAAAGGTATATACAAGTTCACATACATAACATACGTTACATTTCCAAGTGAAGTACAGCTCAACTCGTGAGTTCAGGGCCCAAAAGAGGCGAGGGCCCAGGGGCATTACAGGCCATGCCCACACGGCGATATGTGTGCGCACTAGGCCCGTGCAGCTGAGCTGGCCTCCAGTCACCTTGGTCAATCCTTGCCACTGGACCAAGACCTAGCTCTATCAATCCCGTGTGGTGACTGGTGTGCAATGGCCACTACACGTTAAAAAATTCCATGCACAGGCATTTTCCACCCTTCATATATAGTTCGGGAGCTGGAATATTAGGTTCTTCATTGAAACATCTGTGAACTTTTTGACGTGGAAGCAAGTCATCCTCAATTCTGGGTGGCGGTGTGAGCTGTGAGGAGGATGCTAAGAGGCTGCAGGGTGATTTGGACAGGTTAGGAGAGTGGGCAAATGCATGGCAGATGCAGTATAATGTGGTAAATGTGAGGTTATCCACTTTGGGGGCAAAAACACCAAGGCAGAATATTATCTGAATGGCGGCAGATTAGGAAAAGGGGAGGTGCAACGAGACCTGGGTGTCATGGTTCATCAGTCATTGAAAGTTGGCATGCAGGTACAGCAAGCGGTGAAGTAGGCAAATGGCATGTTGGCCTTCATAGCTAGGGGATTTGAGTATAGGAGCAAGGAGGTCTTACTGCAATAGTACAGGGCCTTAGTGAGGCCTCAACTGGAATATTGTGTTCAGTTTTGGTCTCCTAATCTGAGGAAGGACGTTCTCGTTATTGAGGGAGTGCAGCGAAGGTTCACCAGACTGATTCCAGGGATGGCTGGACTGACATATGAGGAGAGATTGGATCAACTGGGCCTTTATACACTGGAGTTTAGAAGGATGAGAGGAGATCTCATAGAAACGTATAAGATTCTGACGGGACGGGACAGGTTAGATGCGGGAAGAATGTTCCCGATGTTGGGGAAGTCCAGAACCAGGGGACACAGTCTTAGGATAAGGGGTAGGCCATTTAGGACTGATATGAGGAGAAACTTCTTCACTCAGAGAGTTGTTAACATGTGGAATTCCCTGCCGCAGAGAGTCGTTGATGCCAGTTCATTGGATATATTCAAGAGGGAGTTAGATGTGGCCCTTATGGATAAAGGGACCAAGGGGTATGGAGAGAAAGCGGGAAAGGGGTACTGAGGTGAATGATCAGCCATGATCATATTGAATGACGGTGCAGGCTCGAAGGGGCGAATTGCCTACTCCTGTACCTATTTTCTATGTTTCTATGTTTCTATGTTTCTATGATTTGAGGGACCGCCTATGATGATGATGACAGCTCAACTCCACCACATTCGCTGTACCATCAGTGGTTGTGAAGGTGGCAACTGCCATGAAACTCTACACTGCGGGGTTAGGAAGGATGCCACTGGGGTCAACAGCAACATTAGCCAGTTAGCTGTGTGCAGATGCACAATGAAACTTTATTCTATGAAGCTTTTTAATTAAATCATGTGTGTATTGGGTTATGCTCCATGGCAATAATGCAAAACCAAAATATTTCCTGACATTAAAATGTCATTTGTCTCCTGTGCAGCGGTGGTTTAACTGTATACCGAGCACAAGTGGAGCCACTACAGGGTACCAAGACCTACAGATACTGTAGTCAAACTGCTGCTGGAGGAATGGAAGGTTGTCTTGTTTGGTAATCCAGCATCCCTTCTCCATAAGCGAACAGTTAGCGGTGCTGGTATAGAAGGTGGACATTCTCCATCTAGAAGCAGTGACAACAAACTCTGAAAAGACTTTCAGCCTGAAGTAAATAGTCAAGGCAAGGCACCGAACAAAGATCTTGGGCTAGAATGTTATGTATATACCTTGTATAGCCATTCGAGGGCTCATCCCCTGGAGTCCCAAGGGATCCCACAATCCCTTGGGAGCACAGGTACTTAATGAGGCCTCACAGGCTGGAGAGGCACAATGGAGACCTGCAATAAAAGACTAAGGTCACACTTTACTTTGAGCTCACAGTATCCAGTCAGACTTTTTATTCATACATAACAACTGGTGACGAAATACAGATGACGAACCCAACGATGCAGGAACAGTGGGCAGCTGGGTAAATTCTTGCAGGGACATGATTGGGAAACATTCATGGAGCGAATCGACCAATACTTCGTGGCCAACGAGCTGGAAGGAAAAGCACATGCTGGCATACGAAGGGCGATTCTCCTCACCTTATAAGAACATAAGAACATAAGAATTAGGAACAGGAGTAGGCCATCTCGCCCCTCGAGCCTGCTCCGCCATTCAAAAAGATCATGGCTGATCTGGCTGTGGACTCAGCTCCATTGACCCGCCCGCTCCCCATAACCCTTAATTCCCTTATTGGTTAAAAATCTATCTATCTGTGACTTGAATACATTCAATGAGCTAGCCTCAACTGCTTCCTTGGGCAGAGAATTCCACAGATTCACAAACCTCTGGGAGAAGAAATTCCTTCTCAACTCGGTTTTAAATTGGCTCCCCCGTATTTTGAGGCTGTGCCCCCTAGTTCTAGTCTCCCCGACCAGTGGAAACAACCTCTCTGCCTCTATCTTGTCTATCCCTTTCATTATTTTGAATGTTTCTATAAAATCACCCCTCATTCTTCTGAACTCCAACGAGTAAAGACCCAGTCTACTCAATCTATCATCATAAGGTAACCCCCTCATCTCCGGAATCAGCTGAGTGAATCGTCTCTGTACCCCTTCCAAGGCTAGTATATCCTTCCTTAAATAAGGTGACCAAAACTGCATGCAGTACTCCAGGTGCGGCCTCACCAATACCCTGTACAGTTGCAGCAGGACCTCCCTGCTTTTGTACTCCATCCCTCTCGCAATGAAGGCCAACATTCCATTCACCTTCCTGATTAACTGCTGCACCTGCAAACTAACTTTTTGGGATTCATGCACAAGGACCCCTAGGTCCCTCTGCACCGCAGCATGTTATAATTTCTCCCCATTCAAATAACATTCCCTTTTACTGTTTTTTTTCCCCAAGGTGGATGACCTCACATTTTCCGACATTATATTCCATTTGCCAAACCTTAGCCCATTCGCTTAACCTATCTAAATCTCTTTGCAGCCTCTCTGTGTCCTCGACACAGCCCGCTTTCCCACTAATCTTTGTGTCATCTGCAAATTTTGTTACATTACACTCTGTCCCCTCTTCCAGGTCATGTATGTATATTGTAAACAGTTGTGGTCCCAGTACTGATCCCTGTGGCACACCACTAAACACCGATTTCCAACCCGAAAAGGACCCATTTATCCCGACTCTGCTCTCTGTTAGCCAGCCAATTCTCGATCCATGCTAGTATATTTCCTCTGACTCCGCATAACTTTATCTTCTGCAGTAACCTTTTGTGTGGCACCTTATCAAATGTCTTTTGGAAATCTAAATACACCACATCCATCGGTACAGCTCTATCCACCATGCTCATTATATCCTCAAAGAATTCTAGTAAATTGGTTAAACATGATTTCCCCTTCATGAATCCATGATGTGTCTGCTTGATTGCACTATTTCTATCTAGATGCCCCTCTATTTCTTCCTTAATGATAGCTTCAAGCATTTTCCCCACTACAGATGTTAAACTAACCGGCCTTTGGTTACCTGTCATTTGTCTGCCCCCTTTTTTAAACAGAGGCGTTCCATTAGCTGCTTTCCAGTCCGCTGGTACCTCCCCAGAGTCCAGATAATTTTGGTAGATTATAACGAATGCATCTGCTATAACCTCCGCCATCTCTTTTAATACCCTGGGATGCATTTCATCAGGACCAGGGGACTTGTCTACCTTGAGTCCCATTAGCCTGTCCAGAACTACCCCCCTAGTGATAGTGATTGTCTCAAGATCCTCCCTTCCCACATTCCTGTGACCAGCAATTTTTGGCATGGTTTTTGTGTCTTCCACTGTGAAGACTGAAGCAAAATAATTGTTTAAGGTCTCAGCCATTTCCACATTTCCCATTATTAAATCCCCCTTCTCATCTTCTAAAGGACCAACATTTACTTTAGTCACTCTCTTCCATTTTATATATCGGTAAAAGCTTTTAATATCTGTTTTTATGTTTTGCGCAAGTTTACTTTCATAATCTATCTTTCCTTTCTTTATTGCTTTCTTAGTCATTCTTTGCTGTTGTTTAAAATTTTCCCAATCTTCTATTTTCCCACTAACCTTGGCCACCTTATACACATTGGTTTTTAATTTGATACTCTCCTTTATTTCCTTGGTTATCCACGACTGTTTATCCCTTCTCTTCCTGCCCCTCTTTTTCACTGGAATATATTTTTGTTGAGCAATATAAAAGAGCTCCTTAAAAGTCCTCCACTGTTCCTCAATTGTGCACCATTTAGTCTGTGTTCCCAGTCTACTTTCGCCAACTCTGCCCTCATCCCACTGTAGTCCCTTTGTTTAAGCATAGTACGCTTGTTTGAGACACGACTTCCTCACCCTCAATCTGTATTACATATTCAACCATACTGTGATCACTCATTCCGAGAGAATCTTTTACGAGGAAATCGTTTATTATTCCTGTCTCATTACACAGGGCCAGATCTAAGATAGCTTGCTCCCTTGTAGGTTCTGTAACATACTGTTCTAAGAAACAATCCCGTATGCATTCTATGAATTCCTCCTCCAGGCTACCCCATGCGATTTGATTTGACCAATCGATATATAGCTTAAAATCCCCCATGATTACTGCCATTCCTTTTTCACATGCCTCCATTATTCCCTTGATTATTGTCCGCCCCACCGTGAAGTTATTATTTGGGGGCCTATAAACTATGCCCACCAGTGACTTTTTCCCCTTACCTCCACCCACAATGATTCAACATCTTGTTCATTAGAGCCAATGTCATCTCTCACAACTGCCCTGATATCATTCTTTATGAACAGAGCGACCCCACCTCCTTTCCCTTCTTGTCTCTCCTTCTGACCCCTGTATGTTTAATTCCCAGTCTTGGCCACCCTGCAACCACGTTTCTGTAAAGGCCACCAAATCATACCCATTTGTATATGAAAAATATTGTTAGCATTTTACAAAAATGGTGCAGTGGTTATTTAAGACACAGATAATTATTTTTATAGTTATGATATGTGCCGTCAACTCATTTACTTTATTTCGAATGCTGCGTGTGTTTAGGTAGAGTGTTTTAATACTAGTTTTTAAACCATGATTTTTAGTTTTGACCCCTCCTGCAGCCCCTTTATATTCATACATATTGTCCCTTCCTTTCACCTTGTGGTTTACACTTACCCCAGTGCTACTCTGCTCTGTTGCCTCCTGCCTTTTGCATTCTTTCTTGGGGTCCTGTTCATCTGAGCTCTCACCCACTCTAACTAGCTCAGAGCCCTCTCCTGGGTTCCGAATAATCCTCGCCTTGAGGCACCGAGCTTTCAGGCTTGCCTTTTTATTACACTTCGACCCTTTAGAATTTTGCTGCACAGTGGCCCTTTTTGTTTTTTGCCTTGATTTTCTCTGCCCTCCACTTTTACTCATCTCCTTTCTGTCTTTTGCTTCTGTCTCCATTTTGTTTCCCTCTGTCTCCCTGCATTGGTTCCCATCCCCCTGCCATATTAGTTTAACTCCATCCCAACAGCACTTGCAAACACTCCGCCTAGGACATTGGTTCTGGTCCTGCCTCGGTGCAGACCGTCCGGTTTGTACTGGTCCCACCTCCCCCAGAACCGGTTTCAATGCCCCAGCAATTTGAATCCCTCCCTGCTGCACCACTGCTCAAGCCACGTATTCATCTGCACTATCCTGGGATTCCTACTCTGACTAACACCTTCTGCGGGGCACCAACGTATGGCCTCATGAAAAATCTGCTTGCTCCAGCGAAACCCACAGAGAAATCATACGATGATTTGTGCACACTGGTCCGGGAGCATCTGAACCCGAAGGAAAGCATTCTGATGGCGAGTACCGGTTCTATACCTACAAAAGTTCTGAAGGCTAGGAAGTGGCGAGTTATGTCGCCGAGCTAAGACGCCTTGCAGGACATTGCGAATTTGAAGGACATTTGGAGCACATGCTCAGAGACTTTTTCGTACTTGGCTTTGGCTATGAAGTGATACTTCGCAAACTTCTGACTGTAGAGATCCCAACCTTGAGTAAAGCCATAGCGATAGCCCAGGCATTCATTGCCACCAGTGACAATACCAAGAAAATCTCTCAGCACAGAAGTGCTGCTACAAGTACTGTGAACAAAGTGATGTTGTTTTCAAATCACAACGTACAGGGCAGGACCCACATGCCTGCAGCTGCACGTCCGCAGGTGTCTCAGAGTCCATCATCAAGGGTAGGCATTAACATCTTGTTGGCGCTGCGGGAGTGATCATCGTTTCCATTCATGCCGCTTCAAAGGATACGTTTGCAAGGGCTGTGGAACAATGAGACACCTCCAATGTATGTGCAGGCGAGCTGCAAACCCTGTTAATCCTACAAACCACCATGTTGCAGAGGAGGACAAATCCATGGCGGATCATGATGAACCAGAGCCTCAGACTGAGGAGGCAGAGGTAAATGGGGTGCACACATTTACCACAAAGTGTCCCCCGATAATGCAGAAAGTTGAATTAAATGGACTCCCGGTGCCAATGGAGCTGGACACGGGTGTGAACCAGTCTATTATGAGCAAAAAGACTTTCGATAAATTGTGGTGCAGCAAGGCCTCAAGGCCAGTCTTGACTCCCATTCGCACGAAACTGAGAACTTACACAAAGGAACTGATTCCCATATTCGGCAGTGCTACTGTAAAGGTCTCCTACGATGGAGCGGTGCACAAGCTACCACTCTGGGTGGTACGAGCGATGGTCCCACGCTGCTCGGCAGGAGCTGGCTGGGAAAGATACGCTGGAACTGGGATGAAGTCCAAGCGCTCTCGTCTGCTGACGACTATTCGTGTGCCTAGGTCTTAAACAAGTTCACTTCGCTGTTCGAACCAGGCATCGGGAAGTTCCAAGGAGCAAAAGTGCAGATCCACCTAATTCCGGGGGCGCGACCTATCCATCACAAGGTGAGAGCAGTAACGTACATGATGAGAGAAAGAGTAGAGGTCGAGCGGGACCGGCTGCAACGAGAATGTATCATTTCGCCGATCGAATTCAACGAGTGGGCCAGTGCGATTGTTCCAGTCTTCAAGGGAGACGGCACCATCAGAATCTGTGGGGATTACAAAGTAACTATCAATATCCACTACCAAAGACTGACGATATTTTTGCTGGCAGGAGGAAAAACGTTCACGAAGCTGGACTTGACCTCGGCCTACATGACACAGGATTTGGAGGAATCATCAAAGGGCATCACCTGCATTAACATGCACAAAGGTCTCTTCATTTGTAACAGATGCCCGTTTGGAATTCGATCAGCTGCGGCAATATTCCAGAGAAACATGGAAAGCTTACTGAAGTCGGTCCCGCACACGATGGTTTTCCAGAACAACATCTTGGTTACAGGTCGGGACATCGTCGAGCATCTGCAGAACCGGAAGGAGGTTCTTAGTCGACTCAACCGTGTGGGGTTCAGGTTGAAACTCTCAAAGTGCGTTTTCCTAGCGCGTGAAGTGGAGTTCCTCGGGAGAAGAATCGTGGCGGATGGCATCATGCCCACCCATTTGAAGACGGAGGCAATCGAGAATGCACCGAGGCCACAGAACGTGATGGAGCTGCGGTCGTTTCTAGGACTCCTGAACTACTTTGGTAACTTCTTACCGGATTTCAGCTTACTGTTAGAACCACTGCAAGCCTTACTGTGTAAAGGAGACAAATGGGTATGGGGCAAAAGCCAAGAAAATGCCTTTGTAAAAGCTAGAAAATTGTTATGCTCAAAAAAATTGCTTGTGTTGTATGATCCATGTAAGCATTTGGTACTAGCATGTGATGCGTCGTCATACGGGGTCGGGTGTGTATTGCAACAAGCTAATGAATCTGGGAAATTGCAATCGGTTGCTTATGCATCCAGAAGTCTGTCTCAGGCTGAGAGAGCCTACAGCATGATTGAAAAAGAAGCGTTAGCGTATGTTTATGGGGTAAAGAAAATGCATCAATATCTGTTTGGGCTCAAATTTGAATTGGAAACTGACCATAAGCCACTGATATTCCTTTTTTCCGAAAGTAAGGGGATAACTACGAATGCATCGACCCGCATCCAGAGATGAGCGCTCATGTTGTCCTCATAAAACAACGCCATCCACCACAGGCCAGGGACAGAAAACCGTGCCGATGCTCTCAGTAGGCTGCTATTGCCCACCATGGGAGTGGAAATGGCACAGCCCGCAGATTTAGTCATGGTTATGGAAGCATTTGAGAGTGAGCAATCACCTGTCACAGCCTGACAGATTAGAACCTGGATGAGCCAGGACCCCTTACTGTCCCTAGTAAAAAATAATGTGCTTCACGGGAGCTGGTCCAGTGTCCCAGTGGAAATGCAGGACGAGATAAAGCCGTACTAGTGGCGCAAAGATGAAATGTCTATACAGGCAGACTGCCTTCTGTGGGGCAATCGGGTAGTGGTCCCCAAGAAGGGCAGGGACACTTTCATCAGTGACTTCCACAGTACTCACCCAGGCATCGTAATGATGAAAGCGATATCCAGATCACACGTGTGGTGGCCCCGTATCGTTGCGGACTTAGTCCTGTGTGCACAGATTTAACGCATGCTCGCAGTTAAGCAATGCGCCCAGGGAGGCGCCACTATGTTTATGTTATTGGCCCTCGAATCTGTGATCCAGGGTCCATGTCGACTATGCAGGCTCGCTTTTGGGTAAAATGTTCTTTGTGGTTGTAGATGCGTACTCCAAATGGATTGAATGTGAGACAAGCATGTCCACTGCCATCACTGAAAGCCTGCGGGCCATGTTTGCCATGCACGGACTACCTGATGCCCTTGTGAGCAACAACGGGCCATGTTTTACCAGTGCCGAGTTCAAAGAGCTCATGACCCGTAATGGGATCAAACATGTTACATCTGCCCCGTTCAAACCAGTATCCAATGGTCAGGTAGAGAGAGCAGTGCAAACTATCAAGCAGGGCTTGAAGAGGGTAACTGAAGGCTCACTGCAGATTCGCCTATCCCGAGTTCTGCTTAGCTACCTCACGAGACCCCACTGGGATTCCACCTGCTGAACTGCTCATGAAAAGGGCACTTAAGACAGGGTTCTCGTTAGTTCACCCTGATCTCCATGAACAGGTAGAGAGCAGGCGGCTTCAACAAAGTACATATCATGATATCGCAAATGTGTCACGCGAAATTGAAATCATTGATCCTGTATTTGTGTTGAACTATGGGCAAGATCCCAAGTGGCTTCCTGGCACTGTTGTGGCCAAAGAGGGGAGCAGGGTGTTTCAAGTCAAACTTTCAAATGGACTCATTCACCGGAAACACTTGGACCAAATCAAACTCAGATTCACCGACTATCCTGAGCAACCCACTTTGGACCCCACCTTCTTCGACCCCCCAACATACCACCAGTGGCAACCGACACCGTGGTTGGCCATGAAGCAGAACCCGTCACCTGCAGCAGCCGAGCAAGACTCACCACACAAGGCAGCCCAGCAAGGCCAGCTGCTCAGCAGCCAGGTGAGGGCCCAACAAACGATTCACCAAAACCAGCATTTGCACCGAGTTGATCAACCAGGGAAAGAAAGGCCCCAGATCGACTCACCTTGAAAATAGTTACACTGTTGACTTTGAGGGGGAGTGTTGTTAAATATGTAAAGCTGTATATACCTTGTAAAGCCACCAGAGGGCTCATCCCCTGGAGTCCCAAGGGATCCCACAATCCCTTGGGAGCACAGGTATTTAAGGAGGCCTCACCGTCTGCAGAGGCATTCTGGAGATGTGCAATAAATGACTAAGGTCACACTTTACTTTGAGCTCACAGTATCCAGTCAGACTCTTTATTCATGCATAACAAGAACCTCCACTTTTGTACTTATCACCCAAAAATGGGCATTATTTCCAGTGTGGGTTTTAAAAATGGCTTTTCAGATTGCCGGCTTCTCGCCCATTCTCAAAACACCTAGTTTACATTTTTGATAATGAGTGTTACCGCGAGCGATATCAAATGGGCGGTACCGATAAATTTTTTTGACTTTCTACATAAAATGTGGCCGTCCTTAGCAGCGGCATGGCAACGCTCGATTCCCGCGATTCTGGAAGTCAAGAGTCACTATGACATGCGCAGAAGAGGAGACAGAGAGAGAGGGAGTTGAGAGGGACTGAAGGCGTGGCTGGGTGTGGTGTGGCTACTTTGGGAGGAAGGAGGGAGACTTTAGAGCTTCACAGCAAGTAGGCAAACAAAAATTAGCTGTTACCAACCATATATATCACCGAATTTGCCCTATAACGAAGAGAGAGGAGGAGGCATCACAGCATGCTGTGGAGTCTGATGCTGGAGAGAGCAGTGAGGTGGGAGAGGAGCACGTTGTAGGCCGCAAAAGAGCCAGGAGGTTCTTAGACAAGGAAAATGCCTCCCTCCTGTAGGAGGCCGAATTATGCTGGGGTGATTTGACACAGGGAGGGCGTGGGAAGCCTACCAGAAAACATGGGTCGAGATAGCAGAGGTGGTCTCATCGGCGACCAACGAGGTGCATGAGGGCAATCAATGCCGCAAACGATGGAACGACCTTGTGGGATCCGCAAGCGTAAGTATTACATTGATTTCCATGTACTTATGTATTTATATAATTTGAGTTGTAACAGTCATGAGTGACTATCAGCAGATGTGAGGTCTCGTACTTTTACCAGGATATGTTGTAGTCAAAGCCTGCGGTCACGGTGTATGTCTTTAGGTAAAGAATGATAATAATCATAATAATCATGATTACATCTGTCGGTTATGTGTGTTGTATCAGTCTCTGTGACAGTACCTAGCAATGATATCACGCAATGATCTCATGCCATGTCGTCCTGTCACCTTTTACAGAAGAAGCTAGCGACGATGAGGTCTGTGCAGAGGCGAACGGGTGGGAGGCCACCAGTCACCAGTGACATCACAGAGCTTGCACACATGGGGAAGCACACCTCGACAGGCGCGGACACATCTGCAGACCCTGAAGTGATGCCACGTGAATAAAGCTTACACCATTGCGTCATGTAAAGTCTATATATGCCACACCCACTCATATTCGAACAATCATATATGATAGAAGATTTATGAAAGTGTCATAGAAATAATGCTGGCCTAATGAAAATCATTGCAATGCAGAATGTGTTGATGGTCATGAAATGTGATGTCTGTGATGATTTTGAGAGCAGTGGTGCTTTTGTCGTGCATATATTGTGTGTCGTGCTGGACTCACCTTGTCACCCTAGCACCCCTTCTCCTCTAATAATCTCATTTGTGTTTTGCAGCCCAGCCAGCAGCATGGCCCCAGACAAGACCACAGAGGCCAGAAGGTGGGGGTGTGGGGCAGGAGTCGGTGGACGATCCTACAACATCTGGTGCTGAGTTGCTCTGATTCTCGCCCATCAAACCGCTGGGTCTGTTCTCGACGGATGAGAGCGCGGACTTCAAAGAACTTGCATTGCCATGCTCCAGAAGCCATTCCACCCCAAGGCCATCTAATGGTCCCCCGGTCATTCCCGCCTCCACTCTGGAGGTACCGGCCTCAAGCACCTCTCCATAGGGCACCTCATTTGTCCCCAGGATGGCGCCGACCCCGCGGAGGCTTCGTGGCTGCGGCAGGTTTGTTCCACGAGTGCGACATGACAGTGGAGAAATGGTACAGTTGTGCAGGAGGACGGTAGACATTGGTGACCAGCTCATCGAAGTATTGGAGGGCATATCCCGACACCTGGCCACCATGACCGAGTACATTTCGCGCACGGCGGAGTCTCTGGATGCGATAGCCAGGAACAGGCCTACCAATGGTCCCCGAGCACGGCACTCCACTGCTAGGAGGGTTCCGCACCACCACTGCAAATGACAGATGAGAGCAAGGACCAAGATCCTGCTTCTGCATCAGAGAATGTTGCACCCTGGGCACTCCCCGCTCCCATACCTGGGTGTATGCAATTTGTTGCAATGTATGGGGGCTGGGGACCACGCTCCTGCTTTGTCTTTGTATTCTGTCTTGCTGGACAGTGGGATTTACCAAATGCCAGTCACACTGCTGGCATTAGTTCTGGTTAGTTCCACTTTTTGTGGGCGGTTTTTTGGACGAGGGATATTGTGGGTGCTATCTGTGCAAGCTGGTGAAATTGACGATGGGTGATCTCCATGGCCACTAGTTTGGGTAAATGTGCTCTTTACGACAAAAAACAGTGGGCGGGCGTTCATATTGAATTACAGCGTTAATTCCGTGTGGAATGTAATCCTGGGCGATATTATGGGTGTTGATTTCACCCCAAAAAAGTAGGCGGGCGGTAATATTTTTTCCCGGCGTTAAGCACATGGGGAAAGTAACGCTCGACGATAAGTCTTCTAAAAAAGCCCATCAGTTTCCATTTTGTGCCAAAATGGGCGATATAAGGGCATTATACGTCATCTCAGCAGTAAAATGGGCATTAAGTGGCCGTTAAGCATGCAAAGAAAGTGGAGATTCTAGCCCCTTATCTCATGTAGATGGGCAAAGTATGGATTTTACATCATAATCTCTTTCTGTTACGCATTGACTCCTCTCTCATCCAAAGCTTCTAAACTCCCTACAGCCCTCTGCATGCTTACCATTCATGCTTAAACTGTAACAAGGCACTCATTTCTGTTGTAACTTATTAATGCATCTATTGGCCCATGGACATCTTCAAACAGCTCCATATAAAAAAAAATCTTCTTAAAATACCTTGCTGCATCATGTACGTTCACATCCTCACACAGATGATGGGCTGTGGTATGCTTCTTGAGTGTCAATGTATATTTTCCTACTGACCTATCTAGCTCCCCCCAGCAAGTGAGCAGTAACAGGCAGCCAAGGCAACATTGGACATCACAGAAGCAGCAGCAAGGTCATCTTATGACCCTACCACAGAAGGTCACCTCAATCCCAGGAGACTCCCGCACTCGCTCATTGGCTGCACTTTATTTAAACTTTGCCCAGAGAGTTTCTGTCTGCTGGGCAGAGTATCAGCAGTCAGGAAGCAAAGAGTAGGAGTAAATGGGTACTTTTCAGAATGGCAGGCAGTGACTAGTGGGGTACCGCAAGGTTCTGTGCTGGGGCCCCAACTGTTTACATTGTACATTAATGATTTAGACGAGGGGATTAAATATAGTATCTCCAAATTTGCGGATGACACTAAGTTGGGTGGCAGTGAGAGCTGCGAGGAGGATGCTATGAGGCTGCAGAGTGACTTGGATAGGTTAGGTGAGTGGGCAAATACATGGCAGATGAAGTATAATATGGATAAATGTGAGGTTATCCACTTTGGTGGTAAAAACAGAGAGACAGACTATTATCTGAATGGTGACAGATTAGGAAAAGGGGAGGTGCAACGAGACCTGGGTGTCATGGTACATCAGTCATTGAAGGTTGGCATGCAGGTAGAGCAGGCGGTTAAGAAAGCAAATGGCATGTTGGCCTTCATAGCGAGGGGATTTGAGTACAGGGGCAGGGAGGTGTTACTACAGTTGTACAGGGCCTTGGTGAGGCCACACCTGGAGTATTGTGTACAGTTTTGGTCTCCTAACTTGAGGAAGGACATTCTTGCTATTGAGGGAGAGCAGCAGACTGATTCCCGGGATGGCGGGACTGACATATCAACTGGGCTTGTATTCACTGGAGTTCAGAAGAATGAGAGGGGATCTCACTGAAACGTTTAAAATTCTGACGGGTTTAGACAGGTTAGATGCAGGAAGAATGTTCCCAATCTTGGGGAAGTCCAGAACCAGGGGTCACAGTCTAAGGTTAAGGGGTAAGCCATTTAGGACGGAGATGAGGAGAAACTTCTTCATCCAGAGAGTGGTGAACCTGTGGAATTCTCTACCACAGAAAGTAGTTGAGGCCAATTCACTAAATATATTCAAAAAGGAGTTAGATGTAGTCCTTACTACTAGGGGGATCAAGGGGTATGGCAAGAAAGCAGGAATGGGGTACTGAAGTTGCATGTTCAGCCATTGAATGGCGGTGTAGGCTCGAAGGGCCGAATGGCCCACCTCTGTACCTATTTTCTATGTTTCTATGTTTCTAAATCCAAGGATGGGTCTCTAAAATAGGTTGACCAGTGCAGAGGACAATACCTCGGATGGGGTTTTGCATAGGTCAATTTCACGAGGTCTGTTTGCACTTAGCTGAATGTCTTCTCTCAGTGGGCATGTTCTTCCAGCTGGAAAGCCATTTTATCAATGATATCTTTAGGATTGTTGCCAATATTGCCCTCTGGTGCCAACTGCATTTTGACCACGTCTTCCATAGTCAAGCCTCTTTAGAGGCAAAACTGTGGACGATGCAACAAATGCTTGTTTTTCTCAAGGGAAAATAATGACACGCCTTCCCTTTTGTTCTTTCCTTCCTCCTCCCTCTCCCTGCCTCTGTACTTGATTAAAATCTGTTATATCTCTAACATTTTTCTAATCCTCACCCATGCCTTTGTTTCCTCTAACCTTGACTATTCCAATGCACTCCTGTCTGGCCTTCCACATTCTACCCTAGTACCATTCACCCATTACCCCTGTGCGCGCTGACCTACATTGGCTCCCGGATAAGCATCGCCCCCTAATTTCAAAATTCTCATCCTGGTTTTCAAATCCCTCATGGCCTCGCCCCTCCCTATCTCTGTAATCTTCTCCAGCCCCACAACCCCCCGAGCTTTCTGCGCTCCTCCAATTCTGCCCTCTTGAGCATCCCTGATTAATCGCTCAGCCATCGGTGGCCGTGCCTTCTGTTGCCTGGGCCCTCAGCTCTGGAACTCTCTGCCTGAACCTCTCTGTCTCTCTCTCTCTCTCTCTCTCTCTCTTTCCTCCTTTATAACACTCCTTAAAACCTACCTCTTTCACCAACCTTTTGGTCACCCGCCCTAATTTCTCCTTATGTGGCTCGGTGACAAATGTTTGTGTTATAATTCTCATGTAAAGTGCCTTGGGACGTTTTACTACATTGAAGGCGCTATATAAATAAATTGCTTTGCTGTTGCTTTTCCAGTTCTGATGAAAGGTCATCCACCTGAGACATTAACTCTGTTTCTTTCTCTCTGCATGAATGCTGTCTGACCTGCTGAGTATTTCCATCATTTTCTGTTAATTAAAGTAATGAAGGTGCTTGTTCTGGTAAACAAAGCATTATAGAAGGAGGCCCTTCAGCTCATTGTATCTCTGCCACTGCTAACTCTTCATCCCATTTAAATCCCCATTTTGTTATCTTCAATGTTAGCCTTTGCCTCTGAATATAGATCTCTCCTTAGAGTCCTGGGTAGCTGCATTTGGGTCTGTAAACACACTGGTGTCAACCTCTTACACAGAATAGCATTCTAAACATATAAGAAAGAGATTATTTTCTTTTTATCATACTTCAACCGTTCAACCGCGAACGTTTCCAGTGGTATTTTCCCTCTGTTCCCAAACATCAGATGGTATTGTTCCAGCTACTCCTAAAAGTATTGTCACTTTGTAGACATGAGGCACTGAGGTTATGGATTTTGCAGGCACACATCCATCACTAGAGAGAAGCCATCTGCAGCTAAAGTTTCACATGTCTCAGTCACCTAGACCATAATTAGCGTGAAGAAGGTTTAGACTGTTCTGACATCCCTTTAGTCCTTTCCTGTGACTCTAAATGCTTTTGTCTCTGACATGAAGGATGTTATTATTAACGCTCTTGGCAAATTAATCCACCAGAGGTTCGTGAGTGACAGTAATCTGCTAAAGGGTCAGGATACTGTTTTTTCTGTGACTGTCCTTCAACAGGTTACTTTATTTTTGAAAGGAAGAAACCGAGTTTAGCTGTTGTCCACATGGTGCTGCCACAACTCTCAAGGGTAACATGATGGTCTGCTTCTGTCTAGGAGACATGTAGTCAAAGTCAGCAATGTTAGATCCACGCTCTCTGAGGTAATCACTAATGGGCAAAGCTCCCTGCGAGGCAGTGACCAAGAGTTTTGACCAGGTGCTGTGTCCCCAGCTTCCCGTGTAACAGCTGGCAGCAGATTTCTTTAGCTTTCAGACTTTTGTTCTTGAAAGGGAATGATGTCCTTATCAGTGCTGTTTGAAGCACATTTTTAAACGTAAGAAAGACTTGCATTTATATAGCACCTTTCACGACCACCAGACGTCTCAAAGCGCTTTACAGCCAATGAAGTACTTTTTGAGGTGTAGTCACTGTTGTAATGTGGGAAATGCGGCAGCTAATTTTGCGCACAGCAAGCTCCCAAAAACAGCAATGTGATAATGGCCAGATTATCTGTGTTGATTGCTGTTGGTTATGTTGATAACTACAATTAAACAGTAAAATTTTATCTGGTGCCTTTGATGCCGGTCTGCTGGTCATCTTAACTTTGTTTAACACAGCCCCGTATAGGTGCAAGTCATACCAAGTGAGGCTTGTGCTGTAAAATTCATAAATAAGCAGTTATTAAAAAACTTGCAAAATATACTGAGAAGCTTTGTAAAGTATTGATAACTTATTCAAATCTGCATTTTCCAAGTTCATCTTGTTATTTCTTAAAACATGAAATGAGTTTCAATTCTAACATTGATCACCAGTTTGAACTGTCCTTTCGACAGTGACCTGAAAATAGCTCGATTGTGACATATATGAATCTCAGAAGTACTTGTATCAAAAATCCACCTTTAGATTTGACAGTAACTGCTTTGTAACCAAGCACTGCTATCTGCCATCATATAACACACACAGTAGGTAGAGAAGTTAAGAGTCACCCTAGAGTAGAATTTGAGCTAATCCACATTTATTGATGCCGATGTCCCTGAAACTTACTAATGTTGGGCTTGTATGTTTTAAAATGATCCACTTCTCCTTCTGTGACCAGAAACTTTCATCCGACTTGGAGGAAACAGCAGCACAGAAACTATTGTGACCCATTTTACATTTGATCATCCCCAACTATATTTATTCTTATAATCTTCTTAATGTAGATTTAGAAGTTGTTCACAATGCAAGAGCTGCTGCCCTTGCTAAGTGTTTCCGTCCATGGTAAGATTTGCTGTCCATGGTGAGATTGCTGTTTATGATCAGAGATTGGTAAGTGTTGTTGGCCATGGTAAGAAAGACTTGCAATTATATAGCACCTTTCATGACCAAGGAAGCAGTTGAGGCTAGCTCATTGAATGTATTCAAATCACAGATAGATAGATTTTTAACCAATAAGGGAATTAAGGGTTACGGGGAGCGGACGGGGAAGTGGAGCTGAGTCCACGGCCAGATCAGCCATGATCTTGTTGAATGGCGGAGCAGGCTCGAGGGGCTAGATGGCCTACTGCTGTTCCTAATTCTTATGTTCTTATGTTCAAAGTGCTTTACAGCCAATGAAGTATTTTTGAAGTGTAGTCACTGTTGTAATGTGGGAAACGCAGCATCCAGCTTGTGCACAGCAACTCCCACAAACAACAATGTGATAATGACCAGATCATCTGTTTTTGTGATGTTGATTGAGGGATAAATATTGGCCAGGACACTAGGAATAACTCCTCTGCTCTTAGAAACATAGAAACATAGAAAATAGGTGCAGGAGTAGGCCATTCGGCCCTTCTAGCCTGCACCGCCATTCAATGAGTTCATGGCTGAACATGCAACTTCAGTACCCCATTCCTGCTTTCTCACCATACCCCTTGATTCCCCTAGTAGTAAGGACTCCATCTAACTCCTTTTTGAATATATTTAGTGAATTGGCCTCAACAACTTTCTGTGGTAGAGAATTCCACAGGTTCACCACTCTGTGGGTGAAGAAATTCCTCCTCATCTCGGTCCTAAATAGCTTACCCCTTATATTTAGACTGTGTCCCCTGGTTCTGGACTTCCCCAACATTGGGAACATTCTTCCTGCATCTAACCTGTCTAACCCCGTCAGAATTTTAAACGTTTCTATGAGGTCCCCTCTCATTCTTCTGAACTCCAGTGAATACAAGCCCAGTTGATCCAGTCTTTCTTGATAGGTCAGTCCCGCCATCCCGGGAATCAGTCTGGTGAACCTTCGCTGCACTCCCTCAATAGCAAGAATGTCCTTCCTCAGGTTAGGAGACCAAAACTGTACACAATACTCCAGCTGTGGCCTCACCAAGGCCCTGTACAACTGTAGCAACACCTCCCTGCCCCTGTACTCAAATCCCCTCGCTATGAAGGCCAACATGCCATTTGCTTTCTTAACCGCCTGCTGTACCTGCATGCCAACCTTCAATGACTGATGTACCATGACACCCAGGTCTCGTTGCACCTCCCCTTTTCCTAATCTGTCACCATTCAGATAATAGTCTGTCTTTCTGTTTTTACCACCAAAGTGGATAACCTCACATTTATCCACATTATACTTCATCTGCCATGCATTTGCCCACTCACCTAACCTATCCAAGTCACTCTGCAGCCTCATAGCATCCTCCTCGCAGCTCACACTGCCACCCAACTTAGTGTCATCCGCAAATTTGGAGATACTGCATTTAATCCCCTCGTCTAAATCATTAATGTACAGTGTAAACAGCTGGGGCCCCAGCACAGAACCTTGCGGTACCCCACTAGTCACTGCCTGCCATTCTGAAACGTCCCCATTTACTCCTACTCTTTGCTTCCTGTCTGACAACCAGTTCTCAATCCATGTCAGCACACTACCCCCAATACCATGTGCTTTAACTTTGCACATCAATCTCTTGTGTGGGACCTTGTCGAAAGCCTTCTGAAAGTCCAAATATACCACATCAACTGGTTCTCCCTTGTCCACTCTACTGGAAACATCCTCAAAAAATTCCAGAAGATTTGTCAAGCATGATTTCCCTTTCACAAATCCATGCTGACTTGGACCTATCATATCACCTCTTTCCAAATGCACTGCTATGACATCCTTAATAATTGATTCCATCATTTTACCCACTACCGATGTCAGGCTGACCATTCTATAATTCCCTGTTATCTCTCTCCCTCCTTTTTTAAAAAGTGGGGTTACATTGGCTACCCTCCACTCGATAGGAACTGATCCAGAGTCAATGGAATGTTGGAAAATGACTGTCAATGCATCCACTATTTCCAAGGCCACCTCCTTAAGTACTCTGGGATGCAGTCCATCAGGCCCTGGGGATTTATCGGCCTTCAATCCCATCAATTTCCCCAACACAATTTCCCGACTAATAAGGATTTCCCTCAGTTCCTCCTCCTTACTAGACCCTCCGACCCCTTTTATATCCGGAAGGTTGTTTGTGTCCTCCTCAGGGAATACCGAACCAAAGTACTTGTTCAATTGGTCCACCATTTCATTGTTCACCGTTATGACTTCCCCTGATTCTGACTGCAGGGGACCTACGTTTGTCTTTACTAACCTTTTTCTCTTTACATATCTATAGAAACTTTTGCAATCCGTCTTAATATTCCCTGCAAGCTTCTTCTCGTACTCCATTTTCCCTGCCATAATCAAACCCTTTGTCCTCCTCTGCTGAGTTCTAAATTTCTCCCAGTCCCCGGGTTCGCTGCTATTTCTGGCCAATTTGTATGCCACTTCCTTGGCTTTAATACTATCCCTGATTTCTCTTGATAGCCACGGTTGAGCCACCTTCCCTTTTTTATTATTACGCCAGACAGGAATGTACAATTGTTCATTTCTTCTTCAAAATAATGTCACGGGATCTTTTACGTCCACTTGAGAGAGCAGACGGGGCCCCGGTTTTACATCTTATCCGAAAGATGACACCTCTAACACTGCAGCACTCCCTCAGTACTGCACTGGATTGTAAGCCTAGATTTATGTGCTCAAGTTCCATGGAGTGGGATTTGAACCCACAACCTCTGACTCAGAGGCGAGGTGCTACCCACTAAGCCACAGCTGACACTGGAGATATTGCTCATGGTAAGTGTTGCTGTCCACGGTAAGAGATGCTGTCCATAGTAAGAGATGTTGTCCATAGTAAGACCACTGTCAATGTTAAGATTTATTGTCCATGATAAGTGTTACTGTCCATGGTAAGATAGGAGGAATAAGTTCTGATGAAAGGTCATCAACCTGAAATGTTAACTTTGTTTCTCTCCCCACAGATGCTGCCTGACCTGCTGAGTAGTTCTAGCGTTTTCTGTTTTTATTTCAGATTTCCAACTTCCGCAGTCTTTGACTTTTGGACGAAATCCACATCTAAGATAGAATTCTATACTGATTGAACGGCATCAGTTTGGAGTAAACTAGATCAGAACATAAGAATAAGAACAGGAAAAGATCATTTAGCCCATCTTGCTTGCCAAAACATCCGGGCTTAAAAAGTACAGATTTATTCATTAAGAAAACAAACCTGAAAAAAATAGTGGAGTAATGGTTATGGGATTGGAAATGCAGTAAGTGTAATTTGTTGCACTTTCTGGTGGAAAGGTTTTCGACTTTCAGAATCTATCTAATGCCAACGTACACAGTTATTCTTGAACTGATTGTTGATAGCAGTATTCCCCAAGCACCGGATTTTTGCTGACTACTGATTTTGACATTAATTTGGAGGCATGCCATCACAAATTATAACGCACTTGCCATTCAATAAACTTAGCCCATCTGCAAATTGCCACTTAGGGATGAATTAAATTACATGGGCCTCCAATTGCATTTAATTCCCTGTGAGTGGTATCAATTCTACACTGTGTTCCCACTGAATTTCTCTGTGACAATATCACGCTGTATTGTTAACTGTAAAGAAAACAGTGGACTGGAAGATGCAGGCAAGCCCAACAGAAAATGGTTTAGCTGGAATAAAATACATTGCATTTATTCAATGCAGTTAATTAGATAAATAGAGAACTGTACGATTCTACAATGAAATTAAATATGATTTGATTCTGACCTGAGAAGAGGGAATGATGGCAATGAGATCTTACATCGGACTTCAAATATTCATACAAAACCAAAATATTGCGGATGCTGGAAATATGAAATAAAAACAGAAAATGCTGGAAATACTCAGCATCTGTGGAGAGAGAAACAGATTAACGTCTCATGTCGATGACCTTTTGGCAGAACTGGAAAAGGTTAGAGATATATTCACACCAATCAAAAATTCATGCCAGTTTAGTCTCCATCATGATTTAAGGTGAACGCCCATGCGCATTCCTGCCATATGACCACCTCCACAACCAAGGTCCCTCACCATGAAAACTAAGGCAGTCCAACATCTGCAAACATTCACAACTGTCTGACTAATTTAATGTAAAGTCTACAGGACTGGATGATGTCTTCCAGCGGAAATCCAACCAAACTTCTGCTGACCTCATCCACATCCTTCACCATCTTGAGGACGGACCTCTCAAATGCTCTCTTCACTGAACCTTCCTCCCTCCAACCCTTGTGATGAGGTTGTAGTTTTGTTTTATCAGAATTATTTAAGAGTCAGATATGTTTACCGTTTACTTCAAACAATTGTTAGATTCTTTGTAAGCCTGTCGAATGTAAGACATAGTGAAATGATATTTAGATTCTGCTTACAATAAATATGCTGGGAGAAAAATTGACGCACCTTCCCATGCCATATAACAAACCTTTAAATCTCCAGCTAATCCAGAACTCTATGGGCTAGATTTTACACTTTTGTGCCGATCACCCAAAAATGGGCGTTATTTCCGGCATGGGCGGTAAAAATGGGTTTTCAGATGCCGGCTTCTCGCCCATTCTCAAAGCCCCTCGTCTCCATTTTTGAAATTGGATGTTACCGTGAGCGATATGAAATGGGCGGTAGCATTAAATCTCTCAGACCTTCTGCCGTAAAGTGTCGCCGTCCTTAGCAACGGCATGGAAATGCTCAATTCCCGCGATTCAGGAGGTCAAGGGTCATCATGACATGCGCAGAAGAAGAGACAGAGAGAGAGGGAGCTGAGAGAGACTGAAGGTGTGTGTGGGTGTGGTGTGGCTGGTTTGGGAGGAAGAAGGGAGACTTTAGAGCTTTAGAGCAATTAGGGAAACAAAAATTAGCTGTTACCAGCCACATATTTGTCTGAATTTGGCCTATAATGGAGGGAGAGGAAGATGCGTCACAGCACGCTGTGGAGACTGATGCTGGCGAGAGCAGTGAGGTGGGGGAAGAGCACATTGGATGGCACAAAAGAGCGAGGAGGTTCTCGGACGAGGCAAATGCCTCCCTCCTGCAGGAGGTCGAGTTACGCTGGGGTGATTTGACACAGGGAGGGCGTGGGAAGCCCACACCAAAGGCAGACCAGAAGATATGGGGCGAGATAGCAGAGGTGGTCTGACTGGCGACCAACGAGGTGCGTGAGGGCAACCAACGCCGCAAATGATGGAACAACCTTGTGGGATCCGCAAGAGTAAGTATTACATTTATTTAAATGTACTTATGTATTTATATAATAAGATTTGTAAGATAGTCATGAGTGACTATCATCAGATGTGAGGTCTTTCATTTTTACCGGGAATGTTGGTACGCAAAGCCTGCAGTCACGGTGCACGTCTTTAGGTAAAGAATGATAATTATCATAATAATCATGATTACATCTGTCGATTATGTGTTGTATCAGTCTCTGTGACAGTACCTAGCAATGATATCATGCAATGATCTCATGCCATGTAGTCCTGTCACCTTTTACAGAAGAAGCTATTGATGATGAGGTCCATGCGGAGGCGAACGTGTGGGGGGCCACCAGTTGCCAGTGACATCACTGACATGGAGGAGCGTGTGTTAGCACTCATGGGGAAGTACCCCCGGATAGCCACGGAAGCATCTGCAAACCCTGAAGTGAAACGACGTGAGTAAAGTTGACACCATTGTGTGATGTAAAGTCAATAGATGCCACACCCACTCATATCTGAACAATCATATATGATAGATGATTTCTAAAATTGTCATAAAAATAATGCTGGACTAATGAAAATCGTTGCAATGGACCATGTGTTGATGGTCATGAAATGTGATGTCTGTGATGATCTTGATAGCGGTGGTGCTTTTGTCGTACATATGCTGTGTGTAGTGCTGGAACCACCTTGTGACCCTAGCACCCACTTCTCCTCTAATAACCTCATTTGTGTTTTGTAGCTCAGCCAGCAGCGTGGCCCTAGGCAAGACCACAGAGACCAGAAGGTGGGGGTGCAGGGCCCGACTCTCCGGATGATCCTACATCTGCTGAGGAGCTTCGATTCTCACCCGTCAATCCGCTGGATCTGTACTCTACGGATGAGAGCGCCGACCGAGGAACCTGCATCACCACACTCCAGAAGCCATTCCACCCCAAGGCCATCTAGTGCTCCTCCGGTCATTCCCACCTCCACCCTGGAGGTACCGGCCCCAAGCACCTCGCCCCAGGATGGCGCCGACCCCGCGGAGGTTTTGTGGACACGGCAGGTCTGGTCCACGAGCGCGACATGAGAGCGGAGAGATGGTACAGTTGTCCAGGAGGACTGTAGATATTGGTGACCAGCTCATCGAAGCATTGGGGGGCATATCCCCACAGCTGGCCACCATGACCGAGTACATTCCGCGGATGGCGGAGGCCCTGGAGGCGATAGCGTGGAACACTGCTGGGACAGCCCTCCCCGTGGTCCAGGAGCGCAACATTCCACCCCTAGGTTCCGCACCACCACTGTGAACAACAGATGAAAGACAAGACCAAGATCCTACTTCTGGATCAGAGAATGTTCCCCCCTCGGCACCCCCCATTCCCGTACCCATTCAACCACCGCCTCTGCCTTCATCGCCCCCAATGAGGCACCGCCTGAGGAGCTCTTCAGACAGGCAGCGTGGAGCGAGGAGGGGAAGGGGGAAAAGAAGGAGAGGGGGCAAGGAAAGTGAGATGCATATCCGCAGATGATAGCTGTGTTATATCGCTATCTGGGTGTATGCAATTTGTTGTAATGTCTGAGGGGAGGGGACCACCCTCCTGCTTTGCCTCTGTATTCTATGTTGCTGGACATGTTGAACATTTGATTGATGTTAATGGTGGACAAAGTGGGGTGTGGGCGGGGGTTGGTGTTTTTGCCCATGATACTTACGAGTTCAGACCAACGTTGGTATAATTTTTTTTTAATTGAATATAACCTTGTTGCACATTGTCTTACATAGCTGGACCATTACGCACTGGTGATTCCTTAACATGAAAGGTTAAATAAAACTTAACTTCAATCAACATCAATTTTAACTGGTAGTAAGATGATGGGCACCATTGATGCCTGAGCTGCACACACAAAGCAGTGTCAGCGATGTCACACATAGCAACGTTCTTTCAGGCAAATCGTTCAGATATCAGCTCCTCACGTAAGATTCTTGCAGCTATTTAGCCACGATGGGCCCTTTCCTGGTTTGGAGGGGGGTGTGGCATAGCCAGCCTGATTGTCTGGCCCTAGGTCAGCATCCAGCCCCTTGTCGTCCTCTTCCTCTCTCTCCTGAGGTGGAGCATATCTCACTTCTGGCAATTCTTGGCCCCTCCTGATAGCCAGGTTGTGCAGCATGGAGCACACGACCACGAATTTAGCTACTTGCTCAGGGTTGTATTGTAGCTCCCCTCCTGACTGTTCCAGACATCTGAAGCGGTGGTTAAGCACAGTTATTGTTTCCTGGACCACATTGTGTGTGTCTCTGTGGCTCTGATTGTATCACTTCTTGGCCTCGGTGTGGGTGTCATGCAGGGGGGTCATCAGCCAGGTGGCTAGGCCATATCAGTTATCGTTATCATCAAGCATCCAGCATTGTCCTTGTGGCTGACTCTTAAACATGTCACCCAGGATGTGAGCTTCATCAAAGCTGCCCGGACATTTGGTATTCACTGCCATTATGATCTGGTTGCGGTCGACAACTAGTTGGACCTTAAGGGAGTGGTATCCTTTTCTGTTACGACAAAGCTCTGGGTCCTGAGAAGGTGCCCGCATGACGATGTGAGTGCACTTTATTGCTCCCTTGCTCTAAGCAATGCGGTAGAATGCTCCAACCCTGTCAGTCTGAGCCTCCGTGGACATGGGGAAGCTGATAAAGTCCATCCTTCACGTGTACAGGGCCTCTGTGACTTGTCTAATGCAGCAATGAGTGGCATGGTGAGACAGAGAGGAAATCTCGACCGCGGAGGCCCGAAAGGAACTGGACAGTAGAAAGACAGTGCCACGGTGATCTTGACCTCGACCGACACTGATTTCCTAATGGCAGGCTGCAGATGTGGCCTGATCAGCTCACATATTTCATTGATCACCGCCTTATGGAAGTGCAGTCTTCGAAGGCAGGTGTGCTCGGACACGTCGAGGTAAGACCTCTTTTCCCTGTACATGCGAGGTATGCATGGACTGGCCCTCCTCCTATTCTTGCACGTCTTAAATTGGGCACATAATGATGTGCATCACACATTGAGCCATCTGCACTCTGCAGCATCTGCGTATTAATCGATGCAGGCTGAGAAATAGCTGGCCCAATTGCAATAATTTCCTCACTAAAATACACCTACAGTAAACCCCGAATAGTCCAGTGTCTGAAAATATGTCTGTTGGGATGGTCACTTCACCTGAGAAGAACTCCAGAGTCAATCCAAATTCCCCCGAAGTTGAAGCAGCCCTTTGACTGAAGCGACCTGCGATTTTAAAAATGGCGCCCACACCGCTGTGATTAGTTCAGAACAGTTCCACTTTTTCTGAGCAGTCTTTTGGGCGAGCGATATGGTAGGCGATATGTGTGCGAGGTGGTGAAAGTGACACTGGGCAATCTCCTGGGCGTTAGTTTCGGCAAATGTGATCTTTACGACAAAAAAAAATGGGCGGGCGGTATTATTGAATCTCGGCATTAATTCCATGTGGAAATAATGCTAGGCGATATGGTGAGTGTTGATTTTGCCCATTCTGATGATTCTACCCAAAAAAAGTGGGCGGGCAGTATTATTTTTTCCTGGCGTTACGCACATGGGGAAAGTAATGCTCTGTGATAAATGTCCGAAAAATGCCTATCAGTTTCCATTTTGTGGCTAAATGGCCGTTATCTGGGCATTATATGTCATTTCAGTGGTAAAATGGACATTAAGTGGACATTAAGCATGCAAAAAAAGTGGAAAATCTAACCCTATATCTGGAGAGTTTTCCCACCCAAGCTCCTCACAACCATCACACTCCTCCTCAGCCACTTCCACTGGCTTCCTACATCATTCCCCAACAAATCGATTTCAAGATCCTAGTCTTTGTTTTCCAACCTGCAAAATCCTTTTCAATAGTACATTCCAACCTGCAACCTCCATTCATAGGATTGCATCGGATGTACGGCACAGAAACAGGCCAGTCGGCCCAACCAGTCCATGTTGATGTTTATGCTCCACTCGGACCTCCGCTTGTCTTTCCTCATCTAAATCTATCAGCATAACCCTCTATTCCCTTCTCCCTCATATGCTTGTCTAGCCTCCCCTTAAATGCATCTATACTTTCGCTTCAACCATTCCCTGTGGTAGCGAGTTCCACATTCTCACCACTCTCTGGGTAAAGAAGTTTCTCTGTGTCTGGACGACTGCTCCCTCCATTTTACTCACTGCACCTCTACTATCTGGATCTCTCTCTCTTTCTCTCAACTACTTAACTGCTCCCATTGTGTCTTTTTCAATCATTTTGACTGAGCAATTTTATTTTAAATGTTACGCACTTGTAGACCTAATCATGTGACTGGCATCTGCTGGAAAATGTGCTATACCTGGCGAGATTAGAGAAGCAGGGATAGTCTCCTTGCGAACAGAGAAGGTTAAAGGGAGATTTTAATAGAGGTGTTCAAAATTTCGGGCAGCTTTGATAGAGTAGATAGTGAGAAATTGTTTCCATTGGTAGGAGGGTCAGTAACCAAAGGACACGGATTAAAATTAATTGGCAAAAAAGCTGTTGGGGTGGGGTTTAGCGGGTTGGGGCGGAGAAGAGGAGAAATGTTTTAACTCCATGAGTTATTATGATCTGGAACGCGTGGCCTGAAAGGGCGGTGGAAGCAGATTCAACAGAAACTTTAAAAAGGAGAAATTCGCAGGGCTATAGGGAAAGAGCAGGGAGGAGTGGGACTAATTGGATAGCTCTTTCAAAGAGCTGGCACAGGCACAATGGGATGAATGGCCTCCTTCTGTGCTGGTTCTATGATTCTATACCTCTATTGATAAAATAATATATTTTGAAACAGATTTTTATAATGGTATTGCTCAAGTTCCTATGATATATCAGTATGTTTTCATCAATGCAATCCACATTAAAAAAATGTTTACATTATTTCTCTATGATAACTCAATGCGCAAAATTACGCAAGGAAGTTAAGATAATGTATGAGAAGAGAACTAGAATCCAATCAATGCTGCTTCCAGGCACAATTTCTAGATTACTTTTCCATGCATATTTGTTTGCATGTTCTCAAATCTTATAAAGCTAACTGTTCCATATAAATGTATTTGGTGGTTGCTTACGAATCTAACCACTCAAAAGTTCAGTTCAAAAGCTCTCCCAAGTAAATAGGCCTTGAAATTACTCTGTGGGACTCTCATCCTGTTGCCTTATTTGTAAGATTTCTTTTCATCATCCTTCAGCTCGGAAATTTTGTGGACCCGCCTTTGTGCTGGAAGTGGGACCTGCTAACAGTACGGGTGTTCATACTTCCAGCACAAAGATGCGGTGCACAAAGTTTCCGAGCTGAAGGATGATAGAAAGAGATCTTACAAATGGGGCACCGTGGCGAGATGTCTCACTCCAGCAAATTCTGGCCAATGACATACATACACATGACATACAATATCATATTTTGTGGCTGTTACAGGCAATGCCACAGAAGATCTGCCAGTGTGTGCATATGTACACAATTTGTGCTAAAAGAGTGTACAAAGAAATTCCATGTGTATTCATTAAGGATTTGTATGCTAACATTCCCATATCATAATTTTGATGACATCCAAGCTTGGGCTGATAAGTGGCAAGTAAGATTCGTGCCACACAATTGCCAGGCAATGACTATCTCCAACAAGCGAGAGTCTAACCAGCTCCCTTTGACATTTAATGGCATTACCATCGCTGAATCCCCCACCATCAACATCCTGGGGGTCACCACTGACCAGAAACTCAACTGGACCACCCACATAAATATTGCGGCAGCAAGAGCAGGTCAGAGACTGGGTATTCTGTGGTGAGTGTTTCACATCTTGACTCCCCAAAGCTTTTCCACCATCTACAAGGCACGAGTCAGGAATGTGATAGAATTGTTATGTATTAATGCTTGGGGGTCACCAGACACCAGAGGGCACCGCGGTTGGAGGTCATCCGGCTGTACGCATGTGGCATGTGTGCTTGGTCACCTGTATAAGCTGGGTGTCTTTGTCACGCAGACACTCTTGGGCTGGAATAAAGATGGATCAGGTTGCACCTGAGTGAGTTTATAGTAACCAGATTCTTGAGTCATTACAATTGGCGATGAGGTAATTTAAGAACCTTCATATGCACAATGGGCACGGTTGGAATTCTGGAGAGATTCGTGGAGGGCGAGGATTGGGCAGATTTTGTCGACCGCCTGGATCAGTATTTTGTAGCCAACGACATGGAGGCAGAGGCCTACACAGTTAAGAGCAGGGCAGTTCTCCTCAACGTTTGTGGTCCGAAAATTTACGGCCTCATGAAGAATCTTCTCTCGCCTGTATGTCCGGTGGAAAAAGGGTACGAGGAATTGTACGTTGGTGGGTAACCATCTGAAGCCACAAAATCATATCACGCTACCGTTTCTACACGCATGTTCGTGCTGAGGGCCAGGTCGTGTCGGGATTTGTCGCCGACCTGCGATGTCTTGCTGAGCCGTGTAAGTTCGGGAACATGCTGGAAGACATGTTGCGTGATGTCTTCATGATAGGAATCAGCCTTGATGCGATCCTCAGGAAGCTGTTGGCTGCAGAGATGCTGGATTTGAAAAAGGCCATTGCGACTGCCCAGGCATGCATGATGACGGATGATAATTTGAGGCAGATATCATTGATGAGTTGGAGTTCCACGGCAAGTACTGTGAACAAGATGGCGTCATTTTTGGGCAGAGCTGCTTACTCGAAACCTGCCACTGCTCAGAGCCCGCCAAATGGTTTGAACCAGATTTCACCCTGTTGGCGTTGTGGGGGCAATCATTGGCCTCATCAGTGTTGGTTTAGACAATACTCATGCAATGGATGTTCGAAAGTGGGGCATCTTCACAGGATGTGTCCACAACGGAGCAAGCGTGGTGTGGCTTACCACGTAGTTGATGAAGACCAATTCAGTGATGGCCCGGATACGCAACCCGAGGAGGAAGTGAATGGACTGTATTCGTTCCTGAGCAAGAGCCAGCCGATAGTGGTTAATGTGAAGCTGAATGGTGTGGCTGTATCAATGGAGCTGGACACAGGTGCGAGCCAGTCGATAATGAGCCAAAGGACATTCGGCAAGCTGTGGGACACTAAGGCTGCGAAACCGAAGCTGAGTCCAGTCAATGCCAGGTTGCGAACTTACACTAAGGAACTCATACCGGTGCTCGGCAGTACAGCAATCGAGCTGTCATATGACGGTGTAGTTCACGAGCTACCATTATGGATCATCCCAGGTAATGGTCCAACGCTGTTCGGCCGGAATTGGCTCGAGAAAATCAAGCTGAACTGGAATGATGTCAAGATGTTGTCCTCGGTGGATGATACTTCGTGTGCTCAAGTATTGAAAAAGTTTCCTTCTTTGTTTGAACCGGGCATTCATAATTTTACGGGAGCCAAGGTGCAGATTCACCTGGACACCAATGCAAGGCCTGTCTATCACAAAGCTCAGTCTGCTCCATACCTGATGAGGGAGAAGGTTGAAATTGAGCTTGACAGACTTCAGCATGAAGGGATCATATCACCAGTCGAGTTTAACGAGTGAGCTCGTCCCATTGTTCCTGTGTTGAAGAATGATGGCACTGTCAGGATTTGTGGAGACTACAGGGTTATGATTAACCAATTTTCGAAACAGGATCAGTATCCGTTACCGAGGGCTGCTGACCTGTTTGCCATGCTAGCAGGTTGAAAATCGTTCACAAAACTGGATCTGACATCGGCCTATATGACCCAGGAGCTTGTCGACACTTCAAAGAAACTCACCTGCATCAACACCCATAAAGGACTGTTCATCTACAACAGGTGTCCTTTTGGGATTCGTTCGGCTGCAGCCATATTTCAGAGGAATATGGAGAGTTTACTGAAGTCCGTTCCTAGAACTGTCGTGTTTCAAGATGACATTCTGGTCACAGGTTGCGACACTGCTGAACATCTGAACAATCTTGAAGAAGTCCTACACCGTCTGGACAAAGTGGGACTCAGGCTGAAACGCTCAAAGTATGTATTCTTTGCACTCTAAATATAATTCCTCGGGAGGCTGATGGCATCAGGCCCACTGATTCAAAAACTGAGGCCATCAAAAATGCACCCAGGCCTCAGAATGTGACGGAGCTGCGTTCGTTCCTTTGCTACTCAACTATTTAGGTAATTTCTTACCCAGATTGAGCACTTTACTAGAGCCGCTGCATGTGTTACTAAGAAAAGGCGAGAACTGGGTCTGGGGTGCATCTCAAGATAGAGCCTTTGAAGAAGCTAAGAATCTGCTATGTTCAAACAAGTTGCTTGTTCTTTATGATCCATGTATGCATCTTGTATTGGCCTGTGATGCTTCATTATATAGGGTTGGCTGCGTATTCCAACAAGCAAATGAATCGGGCAAGCTACAACCTGTTGCGTATGCTTCGAGAAGTCTGTCTGAAGTGGAAAGAGCTTACAGTATGGTAGAGAACTAAGCTTTGGCATATGTGTATGGGGTAAAAAAAATGCACAGTACCTGTTTGGTCTTCGTTTTGAGCTCGAAATGGATCACAAGCAACTCATTTCATTTTTTTCGGAAAACAAAGGTATTAATACCACTGCATCGTCCCGTGTCCAGAGGTGGACGTTGACATTGTCTGCCTATGATTATGTTATTTGTCATAGACTGGGTACTGAGAATTGTGCCGAAGCACTTATTCGTCTGCCCTTACCCTGATATGGAGACGCCTCAACCTGCAGATCTACTGTTAGTAATAGATGCTTTTGAGAGTGAAGCAACCCCTGCTCAACAAGTTAGGATCTGGACCAGCCATGACCCTATTTTATCAGTTGTGAAACGGTGTGTACTCAGTGGTGATTGGTCTGCCATACCTATGGAGATGCGTGAGGAGACCAAACCTTACAACCGTCGCAAGGATGAGCTGTCCATTCAGTCAGATTGTTTACTGTGGGATAATCGTGTAACCATGCCTAAGAAAGGTAGAGAAAAATTTGTACGTGAACTTCATAGCACTCATCCTGGTATATAAGCTGGGTGTCTTTGTCACACAGGCATTCTTGGGCTGAAATAATGGATCAGGTTGTACCTGAGTGAGTTTACAGCAACCAGACTCTTGAGTCATTACAGGAATACTCTCCACTTGCCGAGATGAGTGCAGCTCCAACAGCACTCAAGAAGCTCGACACCATTCAGAATAAAGCAGCCTGTTTGATTAGCACCCCTCCAAGTCACACACCATCCTGACTTGGAAGTATATCACCGTTCCTTCATCATCAGTGGGTCAAAATTCTGGAACTCCCTCCATTACAGCACTGTGGGAGCACTTTCAACCTGTGAACTCCAACGGTTCAAGAAAGCTGCTCACCACCACCTTCTGAAGGGCAAATAGGGATGGGCAATAAATGCTGGTCTTGCTAGCGACACCCACATCTCGTGAATTAATAAAAAAAAATTGATGTCCATTGTTTCTTTTTTCATTAGGAATTAAAATTTTCAAGTGACACAAACTCTTGGCTAATTTCAAAATGCTCTGAAGTTGGAGTAAAGGAAAGGAAAATAACCCATTGTCAATGCAAATAACGAAAGAAAAGAAAAATCGCAGCTGCGTGCATATCATTGCTGTGCGTATCCAGTTAGTAATTTCCCAGCAGTTTTGGGTGACGGGTATGCGGTCTATTGACAGCCAAGGGGCCAGGATTTAAAAACAATACTGTGGACTTACCCTGCAGCTCAGTGACAACATTACTGTAGTGTGTATTCCATCCCCACGCATCATTTTATCCTTCTGCAGGTTCTGTGGCCTGAAGGGACTGTTGAGAGAATATATAATAAATCGATCTTCCGAAGTGTCCTGCTGAACACTCTAAGGTAGTTTCGGCGAAGCGCACATGATCTATGGCGATGTGATAGTTAACACTCACATCATACATTATAATAAACACATTTTCACTTATTCAATTACCATACATCAATGGCCCTGATAATAATATATTGCATGTTGTTTAATGTAGAGCAGCCTATCCTGCATCAGTGTACATGTACACAAGACTTTTGTCGTGTTGCAATGGGAATCTATCAAATATAATCAAAATATAAAAGGACTATGTGAATTTTCTTAACACAAAAGAAAGCTATATTGCAGTTAATTAGGAAGCAATTAAGAAAGCAAATGGTATGTTGGCCTTTATTACAAGAGGATTTAATATAAGAGTAAAGATATTTTACTGTGATTATATAGGGCCCTGGTGAGACCTGAAGTACTGTGTACATTTCTAGTCTCCTTGCCTAAGGAAGGATATACTTACCATAGAGGGAGTGCAACAAAGCTTCACCAGACTGATTCCTGGGATGGGGAGAATTGTCCTATGAGAAGAGATTGAGTAGACTAAGCCTAAATGCTTTAAAGTTTAGAAGACTGAGAAGTGATCTCATTGAAACATACAAAATTCTTACAGGGCTTGACAGGGTAGATGCAGGGAGGATGGTTCCTCTGGCTGGGGAGTCTAGAACCAGGGGTCACAGTCTCAGAATAAGGGATTGGCCATTTAGGACTGAGATGAGAGAAATTTCTTCACTCAGACGGGGGTGAATCTTTGGAATTCTCTACCCCAAGGGTTGTGGCTATTGAGTCGTTGAGTATATTCAAGGCTTAGATAGATAGATTTTGGACTCGAGGGGAATTAAGTGATATGGAGATCGGTTGGGAAAGTGGAATTGAGATCGAAGAACAGCCATGATCTTATTGAATGGCGGAGCAGGCTTGAGGGGCTAAATGGCCTACTCCTGCTCCAATTTCTTATGTTCTAATTATTCGATCTACTTCAGGTTTTTGCAACCAGAACGTAACTCGTTTTAAGATCTGTTTTCTGATGCACTTGGTGAAGGTCGCACAGTAAACAAAGTAGCTAAAGAAAGACCTTTTGGCCCCAAGTTTCGGCCTCAGTTGCTCCTGATTTTTTGGAGCAACTGTTGTAGAACGGAGTATCTTAGAAATTCAAATTCTCGCCATTTAGTTTGCTCCAGTTCTAGTCAGTTAGAACAGTTTCACTTTGGAACAGAATTTTTTTTTCAAAAGGTGGCGTGTCGGGCCACTTACGCCTGTTTTCAAAGTTTAGGCAGTGAAAACTTACTCCAAACTAACTTAGAATGGAGTAAGTGAAGATTTTTGTACGCTCGAAAAAACCTTGTCCACACTTTAGAAAATCAGGCGTAGGTTACAAATCAGGCGTAGGGAATGGGGGGGGGGGGTTTAAAGGGAAGTTTACAAACATTAAACACTTCAGTTTTACAAATAAAGAGCTATCATCAATAATAAATGATAAAAACATCAATACATCAACCAATAAATCAATCAAAAAAAATTAATAAGAAATAATTTTTAAAAAAATCAAAAATAAAACATTTTCTACTTACCGACTGCAGCACCGGGAGCCCTCCAACAGCGTGCTGGGATGCTCCCCTCAGAGTGTCTCTGTCAGTGTCTCTATCTCTCTGTCTGTCTGTCTGTGTGTGTCTCTCACTCTCTGTCTGTCAGTGTCTGTGTTTCTGACAGCGAGGGTAGGGGGAGGGGGTGTAGAGGGAGAGGAGGGGCAGGGGGAGGGGAGGGAGGGAGGCAGAGGGGGAGGGAGGGAAGGGGGAGGGATGGGGGTGAAGGGGGAGGGAAGGGGGAGAAGGGGGGGAGGAGGAGAAGGGGAAGAGCGGGGGAGGAGAAGGGGAAAGGGGATGAGAGGAGAAGGGGAAGGGAAGGAGAAGGAGGGAGAAAGGAGAAGGGGGGGAAAGGAGAAGGAGGGAAAGGAGAAGGGGAGGGAAGGAGAAGGAAGGGGGGGGAAAGGAAAGGGAACGAGGGGAAAGGAGAAATGGGGGAAAGGAGAAGGGGAGGGAAGGAGAAGGGGGGGAAGGAGAACGGGGGAAGGAGAAGGGGGAAAGGAGAAGGGGGAAAGGGGAAGGGGGGGAAAGGGGAAATGGGGGAGAGGAGAAGGGGAAAGGGGGGGAGGAGAAGGGGAAGGGAAGGGGGGAAAGGAGAAGGAAGCGGGGAAAGGAGAAGGAAGGGGGGGAAAGGAGAGGGAGGGGGGAAAGCAGAGGGAGGGGGGAAAGGAGAGGGGGGAAAGGAGAAGGGGGGGAAAGGAGATGGGGGAAAGGAGAAGGAGGTGGGAAAGGAGAGGGAAGGGGGGGAAAGGAGAGGGAGGGGGGGAAAGGAGGGGGGGGAAAGGAGAAGGGGGAAAGGAGAAGGGGGGGAAAGGAGAAGGTGGGAGAGGAGAAGAGGGGAAAGGAGAAGGAAGGGGGGGAAAGGAGAGGGAGGGGGGAAAGGAGAGGGGGGAAAGGAGGAGAGGGGGGGGAAATGAGGAGATGGGGGGGAGGCTGAACGGGTCGGGCCGAAGACTTCGGGCAGGGCCCGTCCCCAGCACCAGATTTACAGGTAGGTGGCGTTGGGTCGGGTCGGGTCGGGTCCGGGGTCCGGGGTCGGGAGCACGGGTCGGGTCGGGGGGAGCGTGGGTCGGGATCGGGAGCGCGGGTCGGGTCCGGGGGGACGGAGGGAGGTCGGTTCGGTTCGGGTCAGAGGGAGGGAGGGAGAGGGAGGTCAGGTCGGGTGGGGGGGGGGGGGGAGAGCGCGGGTCGGGTTGGGTCGGGTCGGGTCCGGGTGCGGGGGGGGGTGTGGTCAGGAGCGCAGGTTGGGCCGGGGGGGTGGAGGGAGGTCGGTTCGGGTCGGGGGGGAGGGAGGGAGGGAGAGGGAGGTCAGGTCGGGTGGGGGGTGGCGGGGGGGAGCGCGGGTCGGGTCTGGTCCGGTCCGGGGGAGAGGGAAGCGGGAGTCGGGTCGGGGTTGGGGGGGGTCGGGATCGGGATCCGGTCCGGGGCGGGGGGACAGGGGTGGGAAAGCGGGAGTCGAGTCGGGTCGGGAGGAAGCAGGAGCTGGGCGTGGGAGGAGCCTTATGCACGCAGCCCCAGTGAGGCCATTCGGCCAGGGCTAGGGGCTGCGTGCTTCGGGCCCCTTCCTCACAGTTTTGGGCGCCTGGAGCTACTGCACATGCGCGCCCACTGTAGCGCACATGTGCAGAGGTCCCGACACTGTTTTCAGCGCAGGGACCTAGCTCCGCCCCCCACAGCTCGTGCTGCGCCGTGCCCGGCTCCAGAGGACCTGCAGGGAGCCAGAGAATGTGTAAGTTTTTTTTAGGTGCACTTGTGGCATGAAAAACGGGCGTCCAGGTCGGGGCTGCGCCGTTCTAGGTGCGGCCCAAAACTTGGGCCCTTTCTGACCACTGGAAGTCTCAAAGCGCTTTACAGCCAATGAAGTACTTTTGGAGTGCAGTTACTGTTGTAATGTGGGAAACATGGCAGCCAATTTGCACACAGCATGCTCCCACAAACAGCAATGTGATAATGACCAGATAATCTGTTTTTGTGTTATGTTGACTGAGGGATAAATATTGGCCAAGGACACCGGTGGGGAACTCGCCTGCTTCGGTTTATTGTCTCATCTAAAAAACAGCCCCTCCGACAGAGCAGTACCCCCTCAATACTGCACTGGAAGTGGCAGCCTGGATTTAAGTCCCTGGAGTGGGATTTAAATCCACCTTCTGACTGAGAGGTGGGTGTGCTGCCCACTGAGCCACTAACCTTTATGTCACAAGGAAAGTACAAAGTCGTTCGTGTCGGGCAATCTAATTGCATCAAAACTTGAGGCCTTTTTTGTCCTAGTACAAACTTTTGATCAAATGTAGGTCATTTTCTGTACAGCAATATTCTTTCTCCTGTCAGTTATTATCCATTTGGCTGTGTACCAATTGTGACAGATTTCAGGTCTGGTGGTGAACAGTGTTACGGAGTCTCCTGTGGTCGCTAAGAATGACTCAGTTTCCCCATAAAACAAACCCTCTTTAGTACCAGGCATTTGCCAATTCTTGACACTTTTTAAAAAAGGAGGGAGAGAGAAAACTGGTAATTATAGACCGGTTAGCCTGACATCGGTAGTGGGGAAAATGTTGGAATCAATTATTAAGGATGAAATAGCAGCGCATTTGGAAAGCAGTGACAGGATCAGTCCAAGTCAGCATGGATTTATGAAAGGGAAATCATGCTTGACAAATCTTGTGGAATTTTTTGAGGATGTAATTAGTAGAGTGGACAAGGGAGAATCAGTGGATGTGGTTTATTTTGGACTTTCAAAAGGCTTTTGACAAGGTCCCGCACAAGAGATTGGTGTGTAAAATTAAAGCACATGGTATTGGGGGTAATGTATTGACGTGGATAGAGAACTGGTTGGCAGACAGGAAGCAGAGAGTCGGGATAAACGGGTCCTTTTCAGAATGGCAGGCAGTGACTAGTGGGGTGCCGGAGGGCTCAGTGCTGGGACCCCAGCTATTTACAGTATACATTAATGATTTAGATGAAGGAATTGAGTGTAATCTCTCCAAGTTTGCAGATGACACTAAGCTGAGTGGCGATGTGAGCTGTGAGGAGGATGCTCAGAGGCTGCAGGGTGACTTGGACAGGTTAGGTGAGTGGGCAAACGCATGGCAAATGCAGTATAATGTGGGTAAATGTGAGGTTATCCACTTTGGTGGCAAAAACACGAAGGCAGAATATTATCTGAATGGCGGAAGATTAGGAAAAGGGGAGGTGCAACTCGACCTGGGTGTCATGGTACATCAGTCATTGAAAGTTGGCATGCAGGTACAGCAGGTGGTGAAGAAGGCAAATGGTATGTTGGCCTTCATAGCTAGGGGATTTGAGTATTAGAGCAGGGAGGTGTTATTGCAGTTGTGCAGGGCCTTGGTGAGGCCTCACCTGGAATATTATGTTCAGTTTTTGTCTCCTAATCTGAGGAAGGACATTTTTGCTATTGAGGGAGTGCAGCGAAGGTTCACCAGACTGATTCCCAGGGTGGCAAGACTGACATATGAGGAGAGACTGGATTGACTGGGTTTGTAGTCACTGGAGTTTAGAAGGATGAGAGGGGGGCTCATAGAAACATTTAAAATTCTGATGGAACTGGACAGGTTAGATGCAGGGAGAATGTTCCTGATGTTGGGGAAGTCCAGAACCAGAGGACACAGTCTAAGGATAAGGGGTAAACCATTTAGGACTGAGATGAGGAGAAACTTCTTCACTCAGAGAGTTGTTAACCTGTGGAATTGCCTACTGCAGAGAGGTGTTGATGCCAGTTCATTGGACATATTTAAGAGGGAGTTAGATGTGGCCCTTACGGCTAAAGGGATCAAGGGGTATGGAGAGAAAGCAGGAAAGGGGTACTGAGGTGAATGATCAGCCATAATCTTATTGAATGGTGGTGCAGGCTCGAAGGGCCGAATGGCTTACTCCTGCACCTATTTTCTATGTTTCTATGTTTCTAAAATGGAACGACAGAGCTTGTACCAAACATGCCTTAGTCCAGTCAAGGACGGAATTAGCCCTGCCTACCATCAGACTAAAAGGTTATTTTAACTATTCTGTAAAGGACAACCTTGTCCGGTAATAAACAATGACACACCTGGGACTGTCTTACCGAATAGATTTAACCAACGTTCCAAGGGTGGAAATTCAATACCGCACATTTTGAGGCGGTAATGGTGGCAGAGCGGTACATTTTGCACCGGGTAATGGTTTGCATCGACAGCTGCAAAATTCATGAGCTGGGCCCCGAGTGTGGAGCGGAGCGCTAAGGGAGGCACTCCACACCGCTTTTAGGGTGCTAGGCCGGCTTAGCAACTGACAATCCTGAGGTAAACAGCCGGCCTCAGAGCGCACTAAGAGAGGCTTGCCTGGGAAAAAATTATCAGCAAAAAAAATCAAAAACATTCCCAACACCTTACTGACACCACAAACATTAATCTCAAAAATTAAAAAATTAAAAACAATCACACTTACCTCAGATAGACATTCCTTCCATCAGTGCGGCCGTTACAACTCGGACCACCAGCTTTCCCACTAGGGCGCGCTACGGGGCGCTACGGATCGCGCGTGAAACAAATGTTGAAATAGTATCGCAACCAGGGGCGTTGCACACCGGCTAGCCTCTCCGAAAATCCAGCCCTTGATCTTTAGCACAGTGTGAATGTCACTGGAAGAGCAATGTCTCCAGATTCAAATACTTTATGAATGATAGATTTAAGGCAATTGGCAAAAAGAACCCGAGGGGAGATGAGAATTATTTTTTTTACGCAGGGTGATGTTATGGTCTGGAATTCACTACCTGAAAGGGCAGTGGAGGCTGATTCAATAATAACTTTCAAAAGGCAATGGATAAATACTTGGAATGGATATATTTTCAGAGCAATGGGTGAAGAACATAGGAGTGGGATGAATTTCACAGCTCTTTCAAAGAGGTGGCATAGACATGATAGACTGAACAGCCTCCTTCTGTGCTGTATCATTCTATGATTCCATGAAATATAACATTGTGATTATTGACAGGTTGATATATATTATACAGCTTGTAATGTGTTATCTTAAAAGTTGCCAATGGTACTTCCAGTGAATAACTGAAACACTTTGCCCTCTGAGATATCCACTTAACTGATGTTAGTCACCGTCAATGTAAATAAGCAGGCCGGGGAGCGGAAGGAACAGCGTGGTGGCCTGGCCCAGCAGACTGAGTGGTTCCTGGCCTGCGAGCACCATCGGAGCAGGCCGGGGAGCGGAAGGAGCAGTGTGGTGGCCTGGCCCAGCAGACTGAGCGGTCCCTGGCCTGCGAGCACCATCGGAGCAGGCCGGGGAGCAGAAGGAACAGCGTGGCGGCCTAGCCCAGCAGACTGAGCGGTCCCTGGCCTGCGAGCACCATCGGAGCAGGCCGGGGAGCGGAAGGAGCAGTGTGGCGGCGTACCACTCCAGGGAGCAGCACGTGCTGGAGCAGGAGAGCAACGGCAGTGAAAAGTGACATCACCAAGATCCAGGTCGGTGATTGGAGTGTGGGCATATACAGCAGGAGCGGCGAGGTCAGGGTGAAGTAGCGGCGAGAGATTGTAGAGGGATTTGATCGGAACCCAGGAGAGGCGTGAGTTCAGGGCCAGAAGAGGCGAGGGCCTAGGGGCAGCACGAGCCAGCCCACACTGCGATATGTGTGCGCACTGGGTCCGTGCAGCAGAGCTGGTCTCCAGTCGTCTTGGTTAATCCTTGCCACTGGACCAAGACCGAGCTCTGTCAAGCCCGTGTGATGGCTGGTGTGCAACGGCCACTACACATTAAAAAAATCCACGCACAGGCAATTTCCACCCTTCAAGATTTAGTTCGGACCTGGAATTTTAGGTCCTTCTTTGAAACACCTGTGAACTTTTTGACGTGGAAGCAAGTCATCCTCGATTCGAGGGACTGCCTATGATGATGAAATAATAGAGGCCCTGAAACCCCTCCAATAGATCACAGAACCCTGGCATCATTTGGTAAGTTGGGTCTCTGCTGGCTTTTGTGGGGTGAGGTTTCTTAAAGTTTCCTACTGGAGTTTCAGTGTTGAGTCTAGCAGAATCCTTGTGGAATTTCAAGAGCAAGAAAAGGACATTTGGTCAAACAAGCTGACTTCCCCTTTGAACTCATCTGAGCTCCCATTTTATTGCCCCCTCACCTAGCAAAGTCAGTGAGTGTTGTAGAGAGTAGAAATATATATATATAGACTTAGGCATTAGGCACCTGCTGGATATTTAAAACTCACATAAGCTTAAATGGACACACACATAAAATGGCTGCCCAGGCATTATGGGAAATCAGGTAGTCAAACTGTGAACTGTTGAACGTTCACTGACCGAGCAATAACCCTGTGAGGCCCACTGTAGGAATGCCTGGGAAGACAGAGATAAGAAGGAAACCATCTCCTGTGAACAAGGCCATAAACCAATTAATTCCCCAGGAAGAAAGATAAGAGGGAAACCATTTGCTGTAAACAAGGCTATATACCAATTATTTCTCCCAGATGAAAGAACTAGGGAGAGAACCTATAAAGCCATCGATCAGCCCAAGCTGACAATAACCGAACATATGGTTCCCTGGATACTAGGAGAATTCTATTGGGTTAAAAGAACCTATATGTAATCTATAATCGTTGTGATTGGCTTGTGTCCAGCCGTGATGGGCTGTGTAACTGTAGTAAACTGTTTTGTAACTGTTGTGAAACATATAAAGGTACATGTAACTCTTTGTTCTGTGAAGAGAAACCTGGATACGGTCCTGAGTTTTTCCTTCCCGCTGAGCGTAATAAAAGCTGCATCAGCATTGGAACCGACCCTGAGTGTTGAGTGATTCTTCTAAGAAAACACTAACGCTAACAGTGAGTATGGAATGAGAAAAGACCTGGTTCACCATGAATAATAACAACTTGACAAAGACCATCTTACAATCGGAAGAGGTGGATAGCAAGCAGAAAAGAAGGAACTTATGGTTGAAGATTGAATGCACAGCTGAAGTTTTTTAAAGTCTTTTGAAACCAAAGAGAGAAGCAACAAGGCAAAATAATTTGAACCCAGAATTCCAGAGGGCAGGTACATAGTGACTGAAAGATCAGCTTCTAATCAGGCCACTCCTTCTACAGATTGTGTACAATCTGCCCTACTTTAGCTTCTGATCTAACCATTTAATTTATTGACGGAAAATCCTGCTTAAATAATTCCTGATTCCCAAAAGTAATTGTTATAGAATCATAATCATACAGCACAGAAGGAGGCCATTCGGCCCATCGAGTCTGCGCCGGCTCTTTCGAAGAGCAATCCAGTTAGTCCCACTCTCCTGCTCTTTCCCCATATCGCTGCAATGTTTTCTCTTTCAAATGTTTATCCAATTCTCATTTGAAGGCTACTATTGACTCTATATCCACCATCCTATCATGCTCACTTCCAAATCCTAACCACACATAGCGTAATTTTTTTTTCCTCAAGTCATCTCTGGTTCTTTTGCCAATCATCTTAAATCTATGCCCTCTCATTATTGACCCTTCAGTCATTGGAAACAGTTTCTCTTTATTTACTCTATCTAAATCCTTCATGATTTTGAAGACCTTTGTCAAATCTCCTCTTAGCCTTCACTGCTCTAAGGAGAACAACCACAGCTTCTCCAGTCTATCCACGTAACTGTAATCCCTCGTCCCTGGTATCATTCTAGTGAATCTCCTCTGCACCCTCTCCAAAGCCCTTCCTAAAGTGCGGTGCCCAGAATTGGACACAATGCTCCAGCTGGGGTTGAACAAGTGTTTTATGTAAGTTTAGCATAACTTCCAGGCTTTTGTACTCTCTCTGTTTATAAATCCCTGGATCCCGTGTGCTTTATTAACTGCTTTGTTAACCTGTCCTATTACCTTCAAAGATTTGTGTACAAACACCCCCTGATTTTTCTCTCCTTGCACCCCCATTAAAATTGTACCAGTTAGTGTTTATTGTCTCTCCTCATTCTTCCTATAAAAAGGTATAATCTCATACTTCTCTGTGTTGAACGTCGTTTCTGACGGGATTGGACAGGTTAGAGGCAGGAAGAATGTTCCCGTTGCTGGGGAGTTCCAGAACCAGGGGTCACAGTCTAAGAATAAGAAGTAAGCCATTTAGGACCGAGATGAGGAGAAGCTTCATCACTCAGAGAGTGGTTAACCTGTGGAATTCTCTACCACAGAAAGTTGTTGAGGCCAGTTCGTTAGATATATTCAAAAGGAGTTAGATATGGCCCTTACGGCCAAAGGGATCAAGGGGTATGGAGAAAAAGCAGGAAAGGGGTACTGAGGGAATGATCAGCCATGATCTTATTGAATGGCGGTGCAGGCTCGAAGGACCGAATAGTCTGCTCCTGCTCCTAATTTCTATGTTTCTATGTTTGACATGTGTCCACCCATTCCACCAGCATGTCTATATCTTCTTGAGGTCTATTACTATCTTCCGGGGTTTTCAGACTATCCTACCATGGAAGGAGTTAGATTAAAAATGTTACTTTTTAAGTTAAATCCAGTTTTCAGTTCGTTGAAGTTACCACAGCAATCAGAGCAGTGGGGGGAGGAGAATGCATACTAAAGCTCTATCTAATTGAGGTTTTTAAGATGATTAATAGGGTAGATGGAGATAACTATTCCATCTGGTGGGGGAGTGTCCAGAACAGGGGGGGGTTGAAGGGAGTCGTTCAGCCCGACTGCCTGCCTCTCTTCCGCGGTTACATCCGAGACAGGGTGTCCCTGGAGATGGAGCATGCGGTGTCTATCGGTATGCTCACAGCCTTCTGCGAGAGGTGGGTGCCGGAGGGATTGGAGTGCATCATCACCCCCGGCAACCAAATTTTAATTTGATTAAAGTTTACTGTTTAAAGTTCAATTTGTTTAAGTCTGTCGGTTTTAGTGCCTCCCTTTAATCAAGGGGCACTTGTATTAAAATTTGCAACAAAATAGTTGTAGAGCTATTGAGTTGTGAGTGGCTTAGCCAGTCACGTGATGTTCACAAGACTCAAGCGGGTTGAAACTTAAATTTAGAGCCAGGCCATTCAGGGGTGATGGTAGGAAGCGCATGTTCATACAAAGGGAAGTGAAAATCTGCGACTCTCTCCTCAAAAATTATGTCATGGTGGGTGTCAATTGAAAATTTAAAAACTGAGATTGATATATTTTTATTAGGTATGGATATTTAGGGTGACGGAACCAAGACTGGTAGCCATGATCACATTGAATGGCAGAAAGGGCTTGAGGGGCTGAATGGCCTACTCCTGTGTTCCTATGACCCACATCTACAAGATGCACTACAGCAACTCACCAAGGCTTCTTCGGAAGCACCTCCCAAACCCGCGACCTCTACCATCTAGAAGGACAAGGGCAGCAGATGGGAGCACCATCACCTGCAAGTTCCTCTCCCAGTTACGCACCATTCCGACATGAAAATATATCGCCGTTCCTTCATCGTCGCTGGATCAAAATCCTGGCACTCCCTCCCTAACAGCACTGTGGGAGTATATTCACCACACAGACTGCAGCGATTCAAGAAAGCGACTCACCATGACCTTCTCAAGGACAATTAGGGATGGCAATAAATACCGGCCTTACCAGCGACGCCCACATCCCAGAACAAATGAAAGAAAAATAGAAATATGCAGGTCAGTGTGGCATAAAGCATAGTAAAGAAGATAACAAGTGGACAAATTTCCCTGGTTAAGGGAGAGCTGACTAGGCCTAGAACGTACTGGTGAGATTCAGCAATAAGGTTGACGAGAAAAAGTTAAACTTCCGCGCTAATGGTTCAGTGGATAACGCACTTGCCTCCAGAGATTTGAACATAAAATCTAGGTTGATGACAAGTACAGTACTGAGGGAGCGCTGCACTGTCAGATGTGTTGTCTTTTGGATGAGATGTTAAATTGAGGGCCTGTTTACTCTCTCATATGGGTATAAAAGATCCCATGGCACTATTTTGAAGTGGAGCAGGGGAATTCTCCCCGGTGTCCTGGCCAATATTTATCCCTCAACTAGCATCACCAAAACAGATTGTCTGATCATTATCGCATTGTGGTTCGTGGAATCTTGTTGTGCGTAAATTGGCTGCCATGTTTCTTACATCACAGCAGTGACTACATTTCAAATGGCTGTAAAGTGCTTTATGACGTCCTGAGATAAAGAACGGCACAATATAAAACATAACTTTCTTCTCGAATAGAGATAGTGTGACATACTTTTTTACCTGATTTACGATGAATGATACAGAATCAAGTCATAGTGTGCAATGACTACAGCATTATCTCCTGCAGTGTATTTAAGGTGATTGGCAGAAGAACCAAAGGCGACATGAGGAAAAACCTTTTTACGTAGCTTGGGGATAGGATCTGGAATGCACTGCCTGAAAGGGTGGTGGAAACAGATTGAATTGTGGCTTTCAAAATGGAATTGGATAAGTACCTGAAGGAAAAAAAAAATTGAAGTGCTACGGGGAAAGGGCCAGGGGAGTGGGACTAGCTGAAGTGCTCTTGCATAAGAACATAAGAATTAGGAACAGGAGTCGGCCATCTAGCCCCTCGAGCCTGCTCCGCCATTCAACAAGATCATGGTTGATCTGGCTGAGGACTCAGCTCCACTTACCTGCCCGCTCCCCAAAACCCTTAATTCCCTTATTGGTTAAAAATCTATCTATCTGTGATTTTAATACATTCAATGAGCTAGCCTCAACTGCTTCCTTGGGCAGAGAATTCCACAGATTCACAACACTCTGGGAGAAGAAATTCCTTCTCAACTCGGTTTTAAATTGGCTCCCCCGTATTTTGAAGCTGTGCCCCCTAGTTCTAGTCTCCCCGACCAGTGGAAACAACCTCTCTGCCTCTATCTTGTCTATCCCTTTCATTATTTTAAATGTTTCTGGAAGATCATCCCTCATCCTTCTGAACTCCAACGAGTAAATACCCAGTCTACTCAATCTATCATCATAAGGTAACCCCTCATCTCCAGAATCAGCCGAGTGAATCGTCTCTGTACCCCCTCCAAAGCCAGTATATCTCCTTCCTTAAGTAAGGTGACCAAAACTGCACGCAGTACTCCAGGTGCGGCCTCACCAATACCCTATACAGTTGCAGCAGGAACTCCCTGCTTTTGTATTCCATCCCTCTCACCATGAAGGCCAACATTCCATTCGCCTTCCTGATTACCTGCTGCACCTGCAAACTAACTTTTTGGAATTCATGCACAAGGACACCCAGGTCCCTCTGCACCGCAGCATGTTGTAATTTCTCCCCATTCAAATAATATTCCCTTTTGCTGTTTTTTTTTCGAAGGTGGATGACCTCACATTTTCCGACATTGTATTCCATCTGCCAAACCTTAGCCCATTCGCTTAACCTATCGAAATCTCTTTGCAGCCTCTCTGTGTCCTCTACACAAACTGCTTTCCCACTAATCTTTGTGTCAACTGCAAATTTTGTTACACTACACTCTGTCCCCTCTTCCAGGTATTCTATGTATATTGTAAACAGTTGTGGTCCCAGCACCGATCCCTGTGGCACACCACTAACCACCGATTTCCAACCCGAAAAGGATCCATTTATCCCGACTCTCTGCTTTCTGTTAGCCAGCCAATTCTCGATCCATGCTAATACATTTCCTCTGACTCCGCGTACCTTTATCTTCTGCAGTAACCTTTTGTGTGGCACCTTATCGAATGCCTTTTGGAAATCTAAATACACCACATCCATCGGTACACCTCTATCCACCATGCTCGTTATATCCTCAAAGAATTCCAGTAAATTAGTTAAACATGATTTCCCCTTCATGAATCCATGTTGCGTCTGCTTGATTGCACTATTCCTATCTAGATGTCCCGCTATTTCTTCCTTAATTATAGCTTCAAGCATTTTCCCCACTACAGGTGTTGAACTAACCAGCCAAAAGTTACCTGCCTTTTGTCTGCCCCCTTTTTTAAACAGAGGCGTTCCATTAGCTGCTTTCCAATCCGCTGGTAACTCCCCAGAGTCCAGAGAATTTTGGCAGATTATAACGAATGCTTCTGCTATAACTTCCGCCATCTCTTTTAATACCCTGGGATGCATTTCATCAGGACCAGGGGACTTGTCTACCTTGAGTCCAATTAGCCTGTACAGCACTACCCCCCTAGTGATAGTGATTATCTCAAGGTCCTCCCTTCCCACATTCCCGTGACCAGCAATTTTTGGCATGGTTTTTGTGTCTTCCACTGTGAAGACCGAAGCAAAATAATTGTTTTAGGTCTCAGCCATTTCCACATTTCCCATTATTATATCCCCCTTCTCATCTTCTAAGGGACCAACATTTACTTTGTCACTCTTTTCCATTTTATATATCAGTAAAAGCTTTTACTATCTGTTTTTATGTTTTGCGCAAGTTTACCTTCGTAATCTATCTTTCCTTTCTTTATTGCTTTCTTAGTCATTCTTTGCTGTCGTTTAAAATTTTCCCAATCTTCTAGTTTCCCACTAACCTTGGCCACCTTATATGCATTGAGATTAATTTGATACTCTCCTTTATTTCCTTGGTTATCCACGGTTGGTTATTCCTTCTCTTACCACCCTTCTTTTTCACTGGAATATATTTTTGTTGAGCACTATGAAAGAGCTCCTTAAAAGTCCTCCACTTTTCCTCAATTGTGCCACTGTTTAGTCTGTGTTCCCAGTCCACTTTAGCCAACTCTGCCCTCATCCCACTGTAGTCCCCTTTGTTTAAGCAGAGTACGCTCGTTTGAGACACTACTTCCTCACCCTCAATCTGTATTACAAATTCAACCATACTGTGATCACTCATTCCAAGAGAATCTTTTACTCGGAGATCATTTATTATTCCTGTCACATAAAACAGGACCGGATCGAAGATAGCTTGCTCCCTTATAGGTTCTGTAACATACTGTTCTAAGAAACAATCCCGTATGCATTCTATGAATTCCTCCTCAAGGCTACCCCATGCGATTTGATTTGACCAATCGATATGTAGGTTAAAATCCCCCATGATTACTGCCTATCCTTTTTCACATGCCTCCATTATTCCCTTGATTATTGTCCACCCCACTGTGAAGTTATTATTTGGGGGCCTATAAACTACGCCCACCAGTGACTTTTTCCCCTTACTATCTCTAATCTCCACCCACAATGATTCAACATTTTGTTCATTAGAGCCAATATCGTCTCTCACAACTGCCCTGATATCATCTTTTATTAACAGAGCTACCCCAACTCCTTTCCCTTCTTGTCTATCTTTCCGAATTGTCAGATACCCCTGTATGTTTAATTCCCAGTCTTGGCCCCCCTGCAACCACGTTTCTGTAATGGCCACCAAATCATACCCATTCGTAATGATTTGTGCCGTCAACTCATTTACTTTATTTCGAATGCTGCGTGCGTTTCGGTAGAGTGTTTTAATACTAGTTTTTAAACCATGATTTTTAGTTTTGACCCCTCCTGCAGCCCCTTTATATTCATACATATTATCCCTTCTATCACCTTGTGGTTTACATTTACCCCAGTGCTACTCTGCTCAGTTGCCTCCTGCCTTTCGCATTCTTTCTTGGGATCCTGTTCATCTGAGCTCTCACGCACTCTAACTAGCTCAGAGCCCTCTCCTGGGTTCCGAATAATCCTCGCATTGAGGCACCGAGCTTTCATGCTTGCCTTTCTATTACACTTTGATCCTTTAGAATTTTGCTGTACAGTGGCCCTTTATGTTTTTTGCCTTGGTTTTCTCTGCCCACCACTTTTACTCATCTCTTTTCTGTCTTTTGCTTCTGTCTCCATTTTGTTTCCCTCTATCTCCCTGCATTGGTTCCCATCCCCCTGCCATATTAGTTTAACTGCTCCCCAACAGCACCAGCAAACACTCCCCCTAGGACATTGGTTCCGGTCCTGCCCAGGTGCAGACCGTCTGGTTTGTACTGGTCCCACCTCCCCCAGAACCGGTTCCAATGCCCCAGGAATTTGAATCCCTCCCTGCTGCACCACTGCTCAAGCCACGTATTCATCTGAGCTATCCTGCGATTCCTACTCTGACTAGCACGTGGCACTGGTAGCAATCCCGAGATTACTACTTTTGAGGTCCTACGTTTTACTTTAGCTCCTAGCTCCTTAAATTCGTTGCGTAGGACCTCATCCCTTTTTTTACCTAAATCGTTGGTACCAATGTGCACCACGACAACTGGCTGTTCACGCTCCCTTTTCAGAATGTCCTGCAACCGCTCCGGGACATCCTTGACCCTTGCACCAGGGAGGCAACATACCATCCTGGAGTCTCGGTTGCGGCCGCAGAAACACCTATCTATTCCCCTTACAATTGAATCCCCTATCACTATCGCTCTTCCACTCTTTTTCCTGCCCTCCTGTGCAGCAGAGCCAGCTACGGTGCCATGAACTTGGCTGCTGCTGCCCTCCCCTGATGAGTCATCTGCCTCAACAGTACTCAAAGCGGTGTATCTGTTTTGCAGGGGGATGACCGCAGTGGACCCCTGCACTACCTTCCTTGCACTGCTCTTCCTGCTGGTCTTCCATTCCCTATCTGGCTGTTGACCCTTCACCTGCGGTCAGACCAACTCGCTACACGTGATACTCACGTCATTCTCAGCATCGTGGATGCTCCAGCGTGAATCCACCCTCAGCTCCAATTCCGCAACGCGGACCGTCAGGAGCTGGAGGCGGATACACTTCCCGCACACGTAGTCGTCAGGGACACCGGAAGTGTCCCTGAGTTCCCACATGGTACAGGAGGAGCATATCACGTGACCGAGCTCTCGTGCCATGATTTAATCCTTAGATACACTTAAATTGGCAACAGCACTGTTAACAGGTTACTTACTGATATAAAAAAAGAAAAAGAAAAGCTACTCACCAATCACCAGCCAATCACTTACCCCCTTGGCTGAGACGTCACCTTTCTATTTCTTTCTACTTCTTTTATGCCTTCTCCCTGTAGCTGCACAAGCCTCTCACCGACGCTGCCTGACTCCTGATCTCGCGGCCTTTTGTAGGCCTCCACGCATCCCGGACTGTCGCCTCTCACCGACGCTGCACGACTCCTGATCTCGCGGCCTTTTGTAGGCCTCCACGCATCCCGGACTGTCGCCTCTCACCGACGCTGCACGACTCCTGATCTCGCGGCCTTTTGTAGGCCTCCACGCATCCCGGACTGTCGCCTCTCACCGACGCTGCACGACTCCTGATCTCGCGGCCTTTTGTAGGCCTCCACGCACCCACGCAGAGAGCTGGCACAGGCTCGACGGGTCGAATGGCCTACTTCTGTGCTGTAACTATTCTATCGGTATCGTCTAGACCCCCACTCCTATTCCCAGACAGATCATTATTGGGATTCTTTTTGAAAGAATATCAACCCAGAATCAACTGTTTTTCCAAATAATCTGTCCCACGCAACCATTACTCTGCGACATAAAAGTCTCTCATAATTTCTAGTCTCTCATGGGGTGTGTTAATTTTAAACCTGTATGCCATTGTCCTGTGATGATGTTCCTGCTTATAACTAGATCACCTATATCTCTCAGCATATTAAAGCCCTGCATTGCATCTCCATTCAATCATCTTTTTTGACAAATTTAGTTCTTTAAGCCCATTGCCATTGCTTAGAATTCAACATCCTAGATTAATGCTTCTCACTCTTTTCTCAACTCCATTCAATGTATCAAACATCCTTTTGAATGGACACAATATTCTATCAAATCCACATAACTTTCTCAAGAAATATGTTTAATCCTAAAGTACAGTTAAAACTTAATATGAAAGAAATTTCACAACCTCAGGAAGTCCCAAAGCGCTTTATGGCCAATGAAATACTTTTTGAAGTGTAGTCACTGTTGTAATGTAGCAATTGTGGCAGACAACTTCCGTACATCAACTTCCCAAAAACAGCAATGTGATAATGAACAGATAAAGGGCCAAGAATTGCGGCCGGAGGCTTCCCGCAGACGCAAGCCTCCGACCACTGAATACAATGCTCACCTACCTGTAGTCCCTGCGCACACGAAGAATTCCATTTTGAACCGGCAGACTCCTGGGCAGCGCATGGCGTCCCACCGCCCAGGAACGCTACGCGTGCGAAGCCTATGGCTTCATTCGGAAATTAGTACTGCCCATAAGACCTGTCAAAAAAGTTAATTTGTATAGGCCACGCCCTCGATTTTTTTAAACTCAAGGACTTGTTGTACAAAGCTGCCATTACTATGAATGGGAATACCACCAAAAAGAAAGTAAACACTTTCCGTAAATAAAAAAAACACCTCACTTATTTAAAATGAATAGAAATTGAATTAATTAAATAATTTAATAATAGATTATTTTTTGAATTTTTTAAATATGTTTTAATAGTGTTAAAAATAAACTTACCTTAATGGACAGGATTTTCTATATAAAAATTAGTCATAAAATGTATTTTTTTCGATCAATTAAAACTCTTATGCTGGTAAAAGCAGGCCTTGTGGAGGCCCTTTACTTTTGTATTCATATGATCTGTCAAAAGAAATCAACAGATCAACAGATTGCAAGCGCTGGGTTCAGGCGCATGTGCTGTGCACGCCTAAACCCGAAACTTGCGGGGCCTGGTCAGGGGAGTAACGCACATCATACACACCTGGAGAGGCCCCGCAATTTTCGGTCCAATGTTTTAGTGATGTTGATTGAGGGATAAATCTTATCCAGGACACCGAGGAGAACTCCCCAACTCTTCTTCAAAATAGTGCCATGGGATCTTTTACGTTCATCTGAAAGAGCAAATGCGACCTGTGTTTAATATCTCATCCAAAAGACGGCACCTCTGACAGTGCAGCACTCCCTCAGCACTGCACTGGGATCATCAGCCTAGATTTTGTGCTCAAGTCTCTGGAGTGGGACTTGAACCCACAACCTTCTGACTTGGAAGCGAGAACTCTACCCACTGCATCATGGCTGATATCACAAGTTATATTACATCAGGTACAGAAATCCAACCAGCACAAGAATTAGCTTCTGAAGGTCGTCTCACACTTATTGATTTTCATCATCATAGGCAGGCCCTCGGAATCGAGGAAGACTTGCTTCCACTCTTAACATGAGTTCTTAGGTGGCTGTACAGTCCAATATGAGAACCACAGTCTCTGTCACAGGTGGGACAGATAGTCGTTGAGGGAGGGAGTGGGTGAGACTGGTTTGCCGCACACTCTTTCCGCTGCCTGCGCGTGATTTCTGCATGCTCTTGACGACGAGACACAAGGTGCTCAGCGCTCTCCCGGATGCACTTCCTCCACTTAGGGCGGTCTTTGGCTAGGGACTCCCAGGTGTCAGTGGGGATGTTGCACTTTATCAGGGAGTCTTTGAGGGTGTCATTGTAACCTGCCCACCTTTGCTGCCCACCTTTGGCTTTTGCTGTGAAGGAGTTCCAAGTAGAGTGTTTGCTTTGGGAGTCTCGTGTCTAGCATGTGAACTATGTGGCCTGCCAGGCTGAGCTGATCAAGTGTGGTCAGTGCTTCAATGCTGGAGTTGTTGGCCTGGTCGAGGACGCTAAAGTTGGTGCATCTGTCCTCCCAGGGGATCTTGCGGAGACATCGTTGGTGGTATTTCTCCAGCGACTTGAGGTGTCTACTCTACATGGTCCATGTCTATGAGCCATGCAGGAGAGCGGGTATTACTACAGCCCTGTAGATCATGAGCTTGGTGGCAGTTTTGAGGGCCTGGTCTTCAAACACTCCTTTCCTCAGGCGGCTGAAGGCTGCACTGGCGCACTGGAGGCGGTGCTGGATCTCGTTGTCAATGCCTGCTCTTGTTGATAGGAGGCTCCCAAGATAAGGGAAGTGGTCCACGTTGTCCAGGGCCACGCCATGGATCTTGATGACTGGGGGCAGTGCTGTGCAGCGAGGACAAGCTTGTGGAGGACCTTTGTCTTACGGATGTTTAGACCCATGCTTTCGTACGCTTCAGTAAATATGTCGACTATGTCCTGGAGTTCAGCCTCTGTACGTGCACAGATGCAGGTGTCGTCTGCGTACTGTAGCTCGACGACAGAAGTTGGGCTGGTCTTGGACCTGGCCTGGAGACGGCGAAGGTTGAACAGGTACACACTGGTTCTGTAGTTTAGTTCCACTCCAGCAGGGAGCTTGTTGACTGTAAGGTGGAGCACGGCAGCGAGGAAGATTGAGTAAAGGGTTGGGGCGATGACGCAGCCCTGCTTGACCCTGGTCTGGACGTGGGTTGGGTCTGTGATGGATCCTTTGGCAAGGATCACGGCCTGCATGTCGTCGTGGAGCAGGCGGAGGATGGTGACGTACTTTTGGGGGCATCCGAAACAGAGGAGGATGCTCCATAGACCCTCGCATAGATTCAGGTGAATTTATAATGAGGAACAAAGAAATGGCGGACCAGTTAAACAAATACTTTGGTTCTGTCTTCACGAAGGAAGACGCAAATAAGCTTCTGGAAATACTAGGGGACCGAGGGTCTAGTGAGAAGGAGGAACTGAAGGAAATCCTTATTAGGCGGGAAATTGTATTAGGGAAATTGATGGCATTGAAGGCCGATAAATCCCCGGGGCCTGATAGTCTGCATCCCAGAGTACTTAAGGAAGTAGCCCTAGAAATAGAGGATGCATTGGTGATCATTTTCCAACAGTCTATCGACTCTGAATCAGTTCCTATGGACTGGAGGGTATCTAATGTAATACCACTTTTTAAGAAAGGAGGGAGAGAGAAAATGGGGGAGAGAGAAAATGGGTAATTATAGACCAGTTAGCCTGACATAAATCGTGGAGAAAATGTTGGAATCAATTATTAAAGATGAAATAGCAGCGCATTTGGAAAGCAGTTACGGGATTGATCCAAGTCAGCATGGATTTATGAAAGGGAAATTCTGCTTGACAATTCTTCTAGAATTTTTTGAGGATGTAACTGGTAGAGTGGACAACCGGTGGATGTGGTGTAATTATACTTTCAAATGGCTTTTGACAAGGTTCCACACAAGAGATTGGTGTGCAAAATTGAATCACATGGTATTGGGATAATATACTGACGTGGATAGTGAACTGGTTGGCAGACAGGAAGCAGAGAGTCGGGATAATTTCAGAATGACAGGCAGTGGCTAGTGGAGTGCTGCAGGGCTCAGTGCTGGGACCCTAGCTCTTTACAATATACATTAACGATTTGGATGAAGGAATTGAGTGTAATATCTCCAAGTTTGCAGATGACACTAAGCTGGGTGGCGGTGTGAGCTGCGAGGAGGATGCTAAGAGGCTGCAGGGTGACTTGGACAGGTTAGGTGAGTGGGCAAATACAGCATGGCAGATGCAGTATAATGTGGATAAATGTGAAATTATCCACTTTGGTGGCAAAAACACGAAGGCAGAATATTATCTGAAAGGCGACAGATTAGGAAAAGAGGAGGTGCAATGAGACCTGGGTGTCATGGTACATCAGTCATTGAAAGTTGGCATGCAGGTACACCAGGTGGTGAAGAAGGCAAATAGTATGTTGGCGTTCATAGCTAGAGGATTTGAGTATAGGTATATGGAGGTCTTACTGCAGTTGTACAGGGCCTTAGTGAGGCCTCACCTGGACTATTGCATTCAGTTTTGGTCTCCTAACCTGAGGAAGGACGTTCTTGCTATTGAGGGAGTGCAGCGAAGGTTCACCAGACTGATTCCCGGGATGGCAGGACTGACATATGAGGAGAGACTGGATCGACTGGGCCTGTATTCACTGGAGTTTAGAAGGATGAGAGGGGATCTCATAGAAACATAAAAAATTCTGACAGACTGGACAGGTTAGATGCAGGAAGAATGTTCCCGATATTGGGGAAGTCCAGAACTGGGGGACATAGTCTAAGGATGAGGGGTAAGCCATTTAGTACTGAGCTGAGGAGAAACTTCTTCACTCAGAGAGTTGTTAACCTATGGAATTCCCTACCGCAGAGAGTTGTTGATGCTAGTTCATTGGATATATTCAAGAGGGAGTTAGATATGGCCCTTACGGCTATAGGGATCGAAGGGTATAGAGAGAAAGCAGGAAAGGGGTACTGAGGTGAATGATCAGCCATGATCTTATTGAATGGTGGTGCAGGCTCGAAGGGCCGAATGGCCTATTCCTGCACCTATTTTCTATGTTTCTATGTTTCTATTCCTCCATGGCATTGCCCGTCCCTATCTCTGTAATCTCCTCCAGTCCCACAATTCCCAAGATATCTGTGCTCCTCAACTCTGCCCTTTTGAGCATCCCTGATTATAATCGCTCAACCATTGGTGGCCGTGCCTTCATCTGCATGAGCTCTAAGTTCCGGAATTCCCTCCCTAAACCTCTCCGCCTCTCTACCTCTCTCTTCTCCTTTAAGACGCCTCTTAAAGCTTACCTCTTTGATCAAGCTTTTGGTCATCTGCCCTAATTTCTCCTTATGTGGTTCAGTCAAATTTTCGTCTTATGACACTTCTGTGAAACGCCTTGGGATGTTTTGCTGCATTAAAGGTGCTATATAAATGCAAGTTGTTGTTGTTAATGGTATTCTTTGCTCTGCATCTGCGTATTGCCATGTAACAGGTCTCAGTGCACATCAAAATCTAAATCAGCTGAAATTCAGATACCTGTGAATTTTCCAAACAATGCTCCAATTTAATTCAGTTCAGCTTTCATCCATAACCCTGGTACAACTATAATATTTATAAAGTATTGTTCTATTTCTAATATTGATTATTTTCAGTTTAAAGGTTTCTTTATTGAGGTCAGCCAGTTCCTCAGTGAGGAGTAGCACCCTTGCCTCTGAGTCAGAAACCTGTGGGTTCAAGTCCCACTCCAGAGACTTGAGCACAAATATCTAGGCTGACATTCACAGTGTAATGCTGAGGGAGTGCTGCACTGTCGGAGGTGCCGTTTTTCAGATGAGATGCTAAACCGAGGCCCCGTCAGCTCTCTCATGTGGACGTAAAAGATCCCTTGGCACTATTTTGAAGACGAGCAGGGGAGTTCTCCCCGGTGTCCTGGGCCAATATTTATCCATCAATCAACATAACAAAAACAGATTATCTGGTCATTATCACATTGCTGTTTGTGGGAGCTTGCTTGTGCGCAAATTAGCTGCCGCTTTTCCTACATTACAACAGTGACTACAATTCAAAAAACTACTTCATTGGCTGTAAAGCACTTTGGGATGTCCAGATGCTATAGAAATTCAAATTTGTCTTTCTTTATTGAGGTCTGCTGATATATACACCACATTTTGCAGGTGATCGTCAAAACAAAACTTTGATCTGCAATCCAATATTTGAAACTTTCGTATTAGCTCATATCAAACACGTTGGTTTACTTGACCTCAGCACTGAAATAATTTGCAACACCTTTCGAAATGGAGAGCATCAAATTGTTAACCCAAGCCTTTCTTTTCATCCCATCGGCCTCTTAACCAAGTATTGTGGGAGTTAATTAATTGGATAAATTTAACTGCTAATTCAAATTTGCACATTGTAATCAAATGTATTCATTTTTTTAGACTCAAGGCATTCACTATTGAATCATGTGTTGATTTTAACCTCAGTTTTTCTACATGTTAAATCTTCTGAGCTGTGTTTAATTTAAAGATAATTGCATCTGGGACAAAGACTATCTATTTTGTCATTTGCCAATATATTGCTTGGAGATTAGGCCACAAAACATATAATTCCTGACTTGTTCTTGCAGATAACATGCAGGTACAGCAAGCAATTAAGAAAGCAAATGATATGTTGGCCTTTATTACAAGAGGATTTGAGTATCAAAGCAATTATATAGGGCCCTGGTGAGACCGTATCTGGAGTATTGTGTACAGTTTTGGTCTCCTTACCTAAGGAAGGATATACTTGTCATCGAGGGAGTGCACAAGACTGATTTCTGGGATGGGGGGATTGTCCTATGATGAGTGATTGAATAGACTAGGCCTATATTCCCCAGAGTTTAGATGAATGAGAGGTGATCTCATTGAAACATACAAAATTCTTACAGAGCTTGACAGGATAGATGCAGGGAGGTTCCCCTGGCTGGGGTGTCTAGAACCAGGGCTCACAGTCTCAGAACAAGGGGTCAGCCATTTAAAGCTGAGATGAGGAGGATTTTTTTCACTCAAAGGCTTGTGAATATTTGGAATTCTCTATCCAGAGAACTGTGGATGCTTAGTTGTTGAGTATATTCAAGACAGAGGTTGAAAATTTTGGTGAACTAACGGAATTAAGGATTATGGGACTAGGGCGGGCAAGTGGAATTGAGATAGAAGATCAGCCATAATCTTATTGAATGGTGGAGCAGGCTGGAAGGGCCAAATGGCCTACTGCTTCTATTTCTTAATATATTTAATAATTATACACTAACGCTTAGAGATTAGGCCAAAAATCGTAACATTCTTGGCTTGTTGGCCCTTATGTTTCTGACATCCATCTTCTGAAACTCTTTTTCCATTCTACCTAGGGTTGCCAACCTTCCAGGATTGCCCTGGAATCAGCAAGCACTAAAGACTAATGTCCTGGGCACTGCAAGGAGCAATCCTGGGAGAAAAATCATAGGGGCAATAAAAAATAGTGTTTTATTACAAATAAAACTTTTCAGTTGGAGGCTTTTTCGGGCGATAATGGCAATGGGCGGTAAAGTTTGTGCCATGAAATTGTTTGCTTCTGCAGTCACAAAATTCAGCAGCTGGGCCATGAGTGTGGAGTGCAGCGCTAAGGGAAGCACTAAGGGAGGCAGTAAAACATCCCAAGGCGCTTCACAGGAGTGTTATCAAATAAAACTTTGACACTGAGGCACCGGCAAAGACATTAGGACTGGTAGACAAAAATTTGGTCAAAGAGGTTGGTTTTAAGAAGCATCTTAAAGGAAAAGAGAGAGGTGAAGAGGTTCAGGGAGGGAATTCCAAAACTTAGTGCATTGGTAGCTGAAGACACTGCCGCCAATGGAGGGGAGTTTAAAATCAGGGATGCACAAGATTCGAACATTAAGGGAGCGCAGAGATCTCAAAGGGTTGTAGGGCTGGAGGAGGTTATAAAAAGAAAGACTTGCATTTATATAGCGCCCTTCATGACCACCGGGCACCTCAAAGTGCTTTACAGCCAATTAAGTACTTTGGGAGTGCAGTCACTGTTGTAATGTGAGAAACACGGCAGCCAATTTGCACACAGCAAGCTCCCACAAACAGCAATGTGGTTGCCATGTATATACGCTTTGGGTTACTAGCCACCAGGTGGCGCCACTGTCGGAGGCCATTGGGCTGTACGCACCTGTGTGCGGCCCAGGTATAAAAGGCAAGCCATCATGTAATGTAATCACTTTGGGCCCCAATAAAGCAGAGATAGGTTTGTACCTGTGTTAGTTTACAGTATTCAGTCTATCGAGTTATTACATACATAACATTTGACGACGAGGTAACTTAAGAACGTTCGCATGCAAAAATGAGCACAATTGGAATTCTGGAGAGATGCATGGAGGGAGAGGACTGGGTAGATTTTGTAGCTCGCCTGGACCAGTAGTTCGTGGCCAACAAAATGGAGGAACCCACTGATGACCAGTATATCGCGGATCCGGATATGCAATCCGAGATACTAGAGGAGGAAGTGTATGGACTGTATTCGTTCCTAACAAAGAGCCAACCGATAATGATTAATGTGAAACTTAACAGTGTGCGGATACCGATGGAATTGGACACGGGTGCGAGTCAATCAATAATGAGCCAGAGGACATTCGACAAGCTGTGGGATACTAAGGCTGTGAGGCCTAAGCTGAGTCCAGTCAATGCCAAGTTGCGTACGTACACTAAAGAACTCATAACGGTGATTGGCAGTGCAGTAGTCAAGGTGTCGTATGATTTATCGTTATGGATTGTTCCAAGCAATGATCCAACGCTGTTCGGCAGGAATTGGCGCAGGGCGGTCTTCCTCACGGTATGCAGTCCGAAAATCTATGGACTCATAAAAAATCTTCTCTCGCCTGCAAGTCCAACGGACAAGGACTATGAGGAATTGTGTGCTCTGGTACGTGACCATGTCAAATCAGCAGAAGGCATCATCATCTCACGATATCGATTCTACAAGCACATTCGTTCTGAGGGCCAGGATGCGTCGGATCTCGTTGCCAACCTAAGACATCTAGCTGAACCGTGTAAGTTCGAAATCGCATTGGGAGACATGCTGCGGGACTTCTTTGTCATCGATATCAACCATGAGGTGCTCCTGCGTAAGCCACTGGTGACGGAGACGCTGGATTTGAGCAAGGCCATCATGATTGCCCAGGCATGCATGACAATGGACAAAAACTTAAAGCAGATATCATCGAAAAATCGGAACTCGGCAAGTATTGTAAACAAGATTGTATCGTCGTTTGGCAGAGCTGCATAGGGCAGGGCCTACTCGACTGCGTATGTGAAACCTGTGGCAGCCCAAAGTCTACCATCGGGAATGAATCCGATTTCACCGTGTTGGCATTGTGGGGGCAATCATCGGCCTCATCAGTGTCGGTTTAAACAGTACATTTGTAATGGCTGTTGAGACTGGGGCATCTCCAGCACATGTGTTCGCAACTGCGTGCTGTGATACACTACGTGGAGGATGATGACCAGTATATCGCGGATCCAGATATGCAATCCGAGATACCAGAGGGGGAAGTGTATGGACTGTATTCGTTCCTAACAAAGAGCCAACCGATAATGATTAATGTGAAACTTAACAGTGTGCGGATACCGATGGAATTGGACACGGGTGCGAATCAATCAATAATGAGCCAGAGGACATTCGACAAGTTGTGGGATACTAAGGCTGTGAGGCCTAAGCTGAGTCCAGTCAATGCCAAGTTGTGTACGTACACTAAAGAACTCATAACGGTGATTGGCAGTGCAGTAGTCAAGGTGTCGTATGATTTATCGTTATGGATTGTTCCAAGCAATGATCCAACGCTGTTCGGCAGGAATTGGCTAGAAAAAATCAAATGGAATTGGAATGATATCAAAGCGTTGTCGGAGGAGGGTGATACTCCATGTGCTCAAGTGCTGAGCAAGTTCTCCTCGCTGTTTGAACCAGGCATCGACAATTTCATGGGAGCCAAGGTGCAGATCCACATGGACTCGGATGCAAGACACGTCCATCATAAAACTCGGGCAGTTCCATACATGATGAGGGAGAAGGTCGAAATCGAACTGGACAGTGTGAAGGGGTCATATCACCGGTTGAATTTAACGAATGGGCTAGCTCCATTGTTCCTGTGTTGAAGAATGATGGCTCTGTCAGGATTTGTGGAGACTACAAGGTTATGATCAACCGTGTTTCGAAACAGGATCAATAACCATTACTGAAGGCTGATGACCTGTTTGCAACGCTAGCCGGGGGGGAAGTCGTTCACTAAACTGGATCCGACGTCAGCCTACATGACACAGGAGCTGATTGAGACGTCGAAGAAACTTACATGCATCAACACTCAGAAAGGACTGTTTATCTACAACACGTGTCCTTTCTGAATTCGCTCGGCTGCAGCCATATTTCAGAGGAACATGGAGGGTCTACTGAAGTCCGTCCCCAGAATCGTCGTGTTCCAAGATGACATCCTGGTTACAGGTTGTGACACCGCTGAACATCTGAACAACTTGGAAGGGGTTCTACATCATCTGGACAAAGTGAGACTCAGATTGAAACGTTCGAAGTATGTCTTCATGGCACCAGAAGTCGAATTCCTGGGGAGGAAAATTGCTGCTGACGGCATCAGGCCTACGGACTCAAAAACCAAGGCCATCAAAAATGCACCCAAGCCTCAGAATGTGACGGAGCTGCGTTCGTTCCTTGGTCTACTCAACTACTTGGTCATTTCCTACCTAGATTGAGCACTTCATTAGAGCTACTGCACATGCTGCTAAGAAAGGCGACAACTGGGTTTGGGGTGCATCTCAAGATAGAACTTTTGAGAAAGTTACTAATCTGCTTTGCTCTAACAAGCTGCTGGTACATTATGATCCATGTAAGCATCTAGTATTGGCCTGTGATGCTTCGTCATATGGAGTTGGTTGCGTACTCCAACAAGCTAGTGAGTCGGGTAAACTACAACCTATTGCATATGCTTCGAAAAGTTTGTCAAAGGCGGAAAGAGCCTACAGCATGGTAGAAAAATAAGCATTAGCCTGTGTGTATGGGGTTAAAAAGATGCATCAGTACCTGTTTGGTCTTCGATTTGAACTGGAAACAGATCACAAGCCACTCATTTCATTGTTTTCGGAAAACAAAGGTATCAATACCAATGCGTTGTCCCGCATCCAGAGGTGGGTGCTGACATTATCTGCCCATGATTATGTCACTTGCCATAGACCTGGCACCGAGAAGTGTGCTGATGTATTGAGCCGTCTGCCGTTGACCACACAGGAGGTGGAGGCGTCACAACCTGCAGACCTACTGTTAGTTATGGATGCTTTTGAAAGTGAAGGAACCCATGTCATGGCTCAACAAGTTAAGACCTTGACCAGCCAGGACCCGATATCACCGTTTGTAAAACATTGTGTCCTTAGCGGCGATTGGTTTGCCATACCCAAGCAAATGGGTGATAAGACCAAACCTTACAACCGTCGCAAAGACGAACTATCCATTCAGTCAGATTGTTTACTGTAGGGTATTCATATTGTTATGCCGAAGCAAGTCAGAGAGAAATTTGTACATGATCTACATAGCATTCATCCCGGTATTGTCATGATGAAAGCCATTGCCAGGTCTCATGTATGGTGGCCTGCAATTGACTCTGATCTGGAATCATGTGAGCATCAGTGCAACACTTGTATGCAGGTAAGTAAAGCACCAACGGAATCGCCGCTGAGTCTGTGGATGTGGCCGTCTAAACCATGGTCCAGGATCCACATCATCTTTGCAGGTCTCTTCCTGGGAAAGATGTTTTTAGTTGTGGTGGATGCATATTCCAAGTGGATAGAGTGTAGAATCATGTCATCCAGTACATCCACAGCTACCATTGAGAGCCTTTGTGTCATGTTTGCCACTCATGGTCTGCCCGACATCGGACCTTTCTTCACTAGTCTAGATTTTCAAGAGCTCATGAAACTGAATGGTATTAAACATGTGAGGTCAGCACCATTCAAACACGCATCTAATGGTCAAGCAGAGCGTGCTGTCCAAACCATCAAGCAGAGTATGAAACGTGTAACTCAAGGTTCACTGCAGACTTGCTTGTCATGCATATTGCTTAGTTACAAGTCAAGAGCCCACATGCCTACCGGGGCTCCCCCTGCTGAACTATTGATGAATAGAGGTCTCAAGATCAAGCTCTCTCTTGTTCACCCTGACTTGAACGATCATGTTGAATACAGACGTCAAAGTCAGCAGTGGTATCATGATCGCGCTTCTGTGTCGCGTGATATTTCTGTTAACGATCCTGTGTATGTATTAAATTATGGTCAAAGTCCCAAGTGGATCGCTGGTACTGTTAAGGCCAAGGAAGGTAACAGAGTGTTTATCGTCAAGCTCAAGAATGGGCAAACATGCAGGAAACATGTTGATCAGATAAAGCTGCAGCACACGGATGAACCGGAACAGTCTGAGGAAGACACAATCAGTGACCAACCAACCTACCCTCAGTCATCAGAGGACTCCGCTGTCATCAGTGAATCTGGACTTTCAATCCCTGACATGGTCATTGCCACTCCCATCAGATCGGCTACCCAGCCCCCAGTCATAACAGATTCAGAACGCTCACCCAAAGCTGGAGTTGAACTGAGACGATCAACTCGGGAGCGGAAAGCCCCGGACCATCTCAATTTGTAAAAAGACTGTTACTAATATCTTAAAGGGGGATATTGTCATGTATGTATGCTTGGGTTACTAGCCACCAGGTGGCACCAACGAAGGTCATTGGGTTGTACGCACGTGTGTACGGCCCAGGTATAAAAGGCAAGCATCATGTAATGTAATCACTTTGGGCCCTAATAAAGCAGAGACAGGTTTGTACCTGTGTTAGTTTACAGTATTCAATCTATCAAATTATTACATACATAACAGTGGGAATGACCAGATAATCTGTTTTTTGTTATGTTGATTGAGGGATAAATATTGATCAGTACACCGGGGACAAATTCCCTGCTCTTCTTTGAAATAGTGCCGTGAGATCCACCTGCGAGGGTAGATGGGGCCTCATTTTAACATCTCATCCAAAAGACGGCACCTCCAGCAGTGCATCATTCCCTCAGCATAGCACTGGAGTCAGCCAAGATTTATGTTTTCAAGTTATGGAATGGAACTTGAACCCACGACTTTTCTGATTCAGAGGCAAGTTTCCTGTCCACTAAGCCACAGCTGACACTGTTATAGAAATAGGGAGGGGTGAAGCCATGGAGGGATTTGTAAACAAGTACGAGAATTTTAAAGTGTTGCCGTCGCCGGACAAATGTATTTTCTACTCTCTAAAGAGCTTTGGGTATTTTTGTGCATTAACTGCTTAATCCAAGTGTAAGTCATTCATGAAGGTCAGCGAGCACAAGGGTGATGGGTGAATGGGTCTTGGTGCAAGTTAGGATATGGCCACAAAATGCCTTTTGTCTAGTTTGTGTGCCAGGGAGTTCTCAACACTATAGGGTGAGATTACGCTGCACGTTAATGTATGTGCTAATGTGTCATTTGGTATAGTACCATTAATGAAACAAATGGCATATCTTTGCTCTTAATTCCAAATATCCTTTTGGAACTGAATTGATTTAATACATCTTAATGCACAGGCAAAGCATTAAGCCTGCTTTCCCTTGTTATGGGCTTCATAAGCACCAATTCAAGGAGAACATGCATATTTGCATTTTGTCTTCCAGCCACATTGTGTTAATAACACCAGCTACAATCTTTAAAAATGTCAATAAGGCGGTGGACAAAGATGGTGGAGGTCTATCATCACCAGAGCAGGAGATAAACGCCGATGGCTATCTTAGTCCGCACTGCAGCGTAAGTACCTCAACAAGTTGCACTTTGATGAATAGGTTGAAGGAGGAATAGGACAAGTAGCAAAAGGTGGTCAGAGTTGAACCTGGCTGGAAGGAGGTGTGGTTTACTGCTTCCTTATGCTGATCACATAAAGCTGTTTCTATATTGTGGGTGAATACATTGGGCCCTAATTTGCGGTCCCTATGACCACATACAAGGTGCACGCACGCCCGAGGGGTCGCGCAAGTGGCGGGTTTAGGCATGGGCTGTGCATGCACTAAAACCCAGAACTTGCGATCTGTCGAGAATTCTCTTGATAGATCGCAGGCATCCCCCGGAAAATGGCCTCTGCGGGTAGTGATTTGGACTCTTTGCTCAACTTCTGCCCAGCAAAGGCCCGTGAAATTCTTACACCTGGTAAAAGCAGGCATGCCTGCTGTTACCATCGTAAGAGGTTAAGAAAACATAAAAATAAAATTGCATCACTCATGTATACATTAAAAACCCTATGCAATAAGGTACATGTATTATTAACCCCGTTAAAACATCTAAATTTATTTTTCAAAAAATTATATTTTTGTTTTAAATATTTTAATAAATTTTAAATATGTAATTTAAACAAATAATTTATTTGATGTATAGAAGTATTTTTGCGGTACGCCCATTCATATTTATGAGATTTCTGTATATACGGAATCCTCATAAGCATGAATGAGTATTCCCTTCTATGATTTGTTGGGCCAGTTCACGTGATCCCAGGAGTGCTTGCAAACCACCTGCGCCCCTGTGATATGAGGGCCTTTACGCAGGCCTACGCGTAGAGGCCCAAGAGCGCAAGTGGATCCCGAGGCAGAAGGTAAGTGTGTAGATTTTTTTACTGGTCGGAGGCTTCCGCCCACGGGAAGCCTCAGATCGCAAATTCAGCCCCATTAAGATCAGAATCATGTGAGGTGATTCACCCTGTGATTCTTCCTAACTCAGTTAAACCTTTTTGAATGCTTGCTGTGGCCCTCTGTCTGCTTAAAGTGGTGATAATGCTGAGTGCTAAAGTGAAGCTTGTTGGTGAAGGGCCCGAGTTTACGGTACATCTATAACAAGAGGAAAGAATAAAGGTCACTGCTCATAGGGAAGTATTTTGGTGTTGTTTCGCAGACAGTCCATGACACATGTAGCATTGCTGCAATATATTTGCATAGAGTAGATACTTGATTACAATTATACGAACCTCAAGTGTAGTCATAGAATCATAGAATAATACAACACAGAAGGAGGCCATTCGGCCCATCGTGCATGTGCCAGCTCTTTGAAAGTTCTGTCCAATTAGCCCCATTCCGCTGTAATTTCCCCACAGCCTTGCTAATTTTTCTCCTTCAAGTATTTATCCAATTCCATTTTTAAAATTATTATTGAATCTGCTTCCACCACTCTGTTGACAGTGCATTCCAGACCATAACAACTCGGTGCATAAAATAATTTCTCTTCTTCTATTGCCTCTGTTACTTTTGCCAATCACCTTAAATCTGTGTTCCCGATTAACGATGCGTCTGCCAGTGAAATCAGTTTCTCCTTATTTATTCTATCAAAACCCTCCATGGTTTTGAACTCCTCTATCAAATCTCCCCTATGCTTCCCTGCTCTAAGGAGAACAACCCCAGCTTCTCCAGACTCTCCACGTAACTGCAATCCCTCCTCCCTGGTACCTATTCCAGTAAATCTCCTCCAGCTGCTAAATCATCCATATCATGTATAGTTTGCCAGTCAATGATCTCGATGGTGATATCTTTTGAAGGGCTGAGTGCTTCGGCCTGTTGAATCTCTCAAGCTGTGTGCGCTCTGTGAATTCTGCTAAAAGTTAAATATGCCTTGAATGAGATTTTTTTTCTGTGTTCAACATTTTATGCAGCAATAAGTTTCTGGTGTTCTGCATAGCTGAATGTAAAGTACTTAAGGGTAGAAATTTTGGACCGCACACATTCAGACAGTGACATTTCCTGGTTGCTACCTTTTGTACCAGGCGATGTCTACTGCCTCATAGTGGGATATTCAGTTGTATCGCCCCAAGAGGAGAGTAGAGCGCTAAGAGAAGCATTCCACTCTTAGTGCGCTAACGGAGCGATAGCGCAGGAGGCACACTCAATTTTTTGGAGCTAGTGCCGTTGCCCACTCGGTGATGTCAGCATGTGGGTGGCACTAGCGAGTGCAGCGCAAACTGTCAGTGCCGCTACTAAACATTCACTGAAGTTCACGGCAGGCACCGACAGCGCGGCGCTCGGGCGGGAGGTGCTTAGCGGCCCCTTAGCCCCACTACGGGTTGTGCTAAACAGCCAAATTTCTACCTCTTAGTGTGCAGAACATTTGTGAGAAGTGATCGTGTTGTCATTTTCATAGGAACATTAGGAACAGAATAGGCCATTCAGTCCCTCGAGTCTGCTCCGCCACTCAATTAGATCATGGCTGAGCTGCACCTTCACCCTCTTTACCTGCTTTTGCTCCCTATCCCTTGATACCCTTAAGTAACAAAGAACTATATATCAGTCTTGAAAGTTCCAATTGTCCGAGCATCCACAGCCTTTTGGGGGGTGGGTGGGTTGTATGTGCGGGGGAGAGAGTTCCAGATTTCCACTACCCTTTGTGTGAAAAAGTACTTCCTAATTTCGCTCCTGAACAGCTTACCTCTAATTTTAAGGTGAAGTCCCCACATTCTCATCTCCCGCAACAGAGCAAATAGTTTCTCTGTATCTATCGTATCAAACGCTTTTAAGATTTTGAACACCTCAATCAGATCACCTCTCAATCTTCTATATTCAAGGGAATGGAATACAAGACACATTTATGGAACCTGCCCTAATAATTTAACTCTCTAAGCCCCGGTATCATTCTGGTGAATCTGTGCTACACCCCCTGCCAGCCAAATATATCTTTTCAGAGATGTGGTGCCCAGAACTGAATGCATAATACAGATGGGGTCTGAACAACACGCTATACTATGGAAATATAACATCCTCCTCTTTGTATTCCAGCCTCCTTGAGATAAAGAACTACATTCCATTAACCTTTTTAATTGCTTTTTGTACCATTCTACTAGTTTGTAGTGATTTATGTACTTGGACACCGAATTGCTTTGCTCCTTCCTCTACAGTTCCAAATATATCTTTGTTGGGCCCAAAGTGGATAACCTCACACTTGTCTCTTTCCATTTTCTGTTCCCATCTGCATCATGAAGTCTCATGACTTCAGGTCAAGCATGGGCAAGGAAACTTTGTGCTGATTACCATCTACTGCCCTCCCTCAGCTGATGAACCAGTACTCCTACATATTAAGCACTGAGAATAGCAAGGGCACAGAATGTACTCTGGATGGGGGACTTCAATGTCCAGCACCAAGAGTGGCTCGGTTGCATCACTACTGATCGAGCTAGCTGAATCCTTAAGGACATAGCTGTCATACTGGACTTGCAGCAGTTGGTGAGAGAATCAACACAAGGGAAAAACCTACTTGACCTCGTTCTCATCAATCTACCTGTCACAGATGCAGCTGTCCATGACTGTATTAGTAGCAGTGACCACTGCACAGTGGAGATGAAGCCCCATCCTGACACTCAGAACACCCTCCATCATGTTGTGTGACACTAACAATTTGTTAAATGGGATAGATTCAGATCAGATCTAGCAGCTCAAAACTGAGCGTCTATGAAGCGCTGTAGCCCATCAGCAGTTGCAGAATTGTATTCCACCATAATCTGTAACCTCATAGCCCGGCATATCCCTCACTCTATCTACCATTACCATTAAGCCATGTGATCAACCCTGCTACAATGAGGAGTGTAGAAGAGCATGCCAGGAACAACACCAGGTATACCTGAAAATGAGGTACCAACCTGGCGAAGCTGCAACACAGGACTACATGCCTGATAAACAGCGAAAGCAGCATGTTATAAACAGAACAAACCAATCCTACAACCAATGGATCAGGTCAAAGCTCTGCACATCCAGTCGTGAATAATGATGATCAATTAAACAACCAATGGGAGGAGGAGGCTCCATGAATATCCCCTTCCTTAATGATGGAGGAGCCCAGCACGCAAGTTTAAAAGACAGGCTTAAGCATTTGCAACCATCTTCAGCCATAAGTGCCAAGTAGATGATCCATATCAGCCTCCTTCTGAGGTCCTCACCATCAAAGATGTGCTTAAATCCCTGGAGGGGGACTTAAACCCACAACCTTCTAGTCATCAGAGACAAGTATGCTACCCACTGAGCCACAGCTAACACAGTACAAGAGTAAAGAAGTCTTGCTACAATTAAATTGGGCTTGGATGAGAGCACACTTGGAGTACTGTGTACAGTTTTGCTCACCATACCTAAGGAAGGAGAAACTTGTAAAAATTCATTACATTGATTCCTGGGATGAGAGCTGTCCTATGAGGGGAGATTGAGTAGAATGGGCCAATATTCTCTGGCATTCACAAGAATGAGAGGTGATCTCATTGAAACATATAAGATTCTGAGAGGGCATGACAGGGTAGCTGCTGAGAGGCTGTTTCCCCTGGCTGGAGAGTCTCGAACTTGGGGGCATAGTCTCAGGATAATGGTTCGGCCATTTAGGACTGCAATGAGGAGAAATCTCATCACTCAGAGGGTTGTGAATCTTTGGAATTCTCTATCCCAGAGGGCTGTGGATGCTCAGTCATTGTACATTCAAGGCTGAAATCCATAGCAAATGTAACCCCGCTATTCAAGAAAGGAGGGAGAAAGAAAACAAAAAACTAGAGGCCAATTAGCCTGACATCATTCATCGGGAAAATACTGTAATCCATTGTTAAGGAAGTGGTATCAGGGTACTGAGAAAATCATAACATTATTAGGTAGAGTCAACATGATTTTATGAAAGGGAAATCGTGTTTGACGGATTTAGTAGATTTTTTTCGGATATAATTAGCAGGGTAGATAAAGGGGAACCAGTGGATGTAGTATATTTGGATTTCCAAAAGGCATTTGATAGGGTGCCACATAAAAGATTATTGCACAAAATAAGAGCTCATCAGGTTGGGGCTATTATAGTAGAATGGATTGAGGATTGGTTAATGGACAGAAAACAGAGAGTAGGGATAAATGGGTCTTTTTTAGATTGGCAGACAATAACTAGTGGGGTGCTGCAAGAATAAATGCTGGGGCCTCAGCTATTTACAATCTATATTAATGACCTAGGTGAAGGGACCGAGTGTAATGTATCCAAGTTTGCTGATGATACAAAGCTAGGTGGGACAGTAAGCTGTGAGGAGAACACAAAGCATCTTCAAAGGGATATAGATAGACTAAGTGAGTGGGCAGTAAGGTGGCAGATATAATATAATGTCAGGAAATGTGAGGTTATTCACTTTGGTAGGAAACATTTTTAAATGGTGAGAAACTTTTAAATGTTGGTGTTCAGAGAGATTTGGGTGTCCACATGCAAGAAACACAGAAAGCTAGGTACAGCAAGCAATAAGGAAGACAAATGGCATGTTGTCCTTTATTGCAAGGAGGTTGGAGTATAAGAGTAAGAAATTATTGCTACAATTGTACAGGGCCTTGGTGAGACCACACCTGGAGTGCTGTGCACAGCTTTGGTCTCCTTATCTATGGAAGGATATAGTTGCCTTGGAGGCAGTGCAATGAAGGTTCACTAGATTGATTCCTGGGATGAGAGGGCTGTCCTATGATGAGAGATTATGTAGAATGGGCCTATACTCACTTGAGTTTAAAAGAATCAAAGATGATCTCATTGAAACATACAGAATTCCGAGGAGGAATTTCTTCTCTCAGAGGGTAGTGAGTCTGGAATTCTCTACCAGCGAGGGCTGTGGATGCTGAGTATTTAAGTTTATTCAAGGCTGAGATCAAATATTTTTGAAGTCTAGGGGAATCAAGGGATACAGAGATCGGGCGGGAAAATGGAGTTGAGGTCAATGATCAGCCATTATTTTATTGAATTGCGGAGCAGGCTCGAGGAGCCATATGGCGTACTCCTTCTCTGTTAAGTTTATTTTCTTAAATTCTGATATCCTTACCTCTTTGACTAAGCTTTTGGTCACCTGTCTTAATATCTCCTCATGTGGCTCGTTGTCACATTTTGCTCCTCCTTATTTTCAAATCCCTCCATGGAAAAATCAGTCCATATCTTTTGTTGTGTATAACCATGCAAGTTATGTGTAATGATTATTTTGTCATGATTACTTCTTCAATAAGGAGGAAGAAGTGTAATAGAGCTCCCCCTAGTGGACTACTGCTCCACCTAGTGGACTACTGTAGTAATGCAACCACTGACGTAAATTCAATAAAATAGTCATGTGGCAACATCACATGATGACAGGTTTCTGTGTTAAGAGCCATCTTGTAGAGTGTGTTTGTTAGTGATGTCATAAGAATATATCATATGCCCCAAGTTCTGGAATTCCCTGCCTAAACATTGCCTCACTACTTCTCTTTCCTCCTTCAAGACGCTCCTTAAAACCTACCTCTTTGGCCAAGCTTTTGGTCACTTGTGCTAATTTCTACTCATGTGGCTCGGTGTCATATTTATAATCTCATAATACTCCTGTGAAGCACCTTTGACTACGTTAAAGGCGCTATATAAATATAAGTTGTTGTTGTTGTTGTGAAGCACCTATGAATGCATATTATTGTTGTTGCGATATAACTGGTTCACTTACCACAGAGTTATAGGTAAGTTTAAACCAAACTTATTAAAAAGTTTTGACATTATTTTTCTTTGTGTGTTCTTGCAGATCTTTGAATTTGGAAACCTCAATAAGCAGGGATTATTTTGCTTGCTTAGACACTCGAATCGATGCCTGTTATTTCCTTATTGGTATATCAGGACGTGGTTCGACAGCGCAAATGAACTGTCTTACTCCTAGGAGACACTTTTGTCTTCCAATTAAATTCAGTGAAGCATCAGTTAAAGTGATTCAGGCATAATTCAAAGGAAAGGTTTTCGTGGTGAAAGGTTAATTCTGGCCCAAATTACATTTTAGTCACAGAAAACAGTTGCAGCAAAGTTACAGCTGGAGTTGGGATTGTTAGTACAGTAACAATGCCTTGTTAATGACAACACTCCAGTTTAGTTGGATTATCATGGGACTCGATCAGACCATTTATTCAGAGTCTAACATTGTTTCTGTGCTCTGGCAGCAAGTAAATGGCAACTAGGCATGGTAGGGTGAGGGGGCATTGTACTTTTGAGGCACCATCGTTTGGATGAGATACTAAACTCAGGTAATAGGAACATGATAAGAACATAAGAAATAGGAACAGTAGGAAGCCATATTGCCCCTCGAGCCTGCTCTGCCATTCGATCATGGCTGATCTTCTACCTCAACTCCACTTTCCTCCCCTATGCGCCCTGATTTCCTTCGAGTCCAAAAATATATCAATCTCAGTCTTGAATCAATGACTGAGCATCAACAGCCCTCTGGGATAGAGAATTCCAATGATTCACAACCCTCTGAGTGAAGACATTTTTCTTCAAATCCTAAATGGCCGACTCCTTATCCTGAGACTATGTCCCCTAGATCTTGACTTTCCAGCCAAGGGAAACAGCCTCTCAGCATCTACGCTATGAAGCCTTCTAAGAATTTGATATATGTCTCAATGAGATTCTGGCCTACTCGCTCCACCATTGGCGGCCGTGCTTTCAGCTGCCGAGGCCCTGAGCTCTGGAATTCCCTCCCTAAACCTCTCGACCTCTCTCTCCTCCTTTAATACGCTCCTTAAAACCTGTCTCTGTGACCAAGCTTTCCTCCTTTAAGATGCTCGTTTAAACACATTTGACTGCGTCAGCTGTGGCTCAGTGGGTAGTACCTCGCCTCTGAGTCAGAAGGTTGTGGGTTCAAGTCCCAATTCAGAAACGTGAGCACATAAATCTAAGCTGACATTCTGAGGGAGTGCTGCACTGTTGAAGAGGCCATCTTTTGGATGAGGCATTAAACTGAGGTCCAGTCTGCCCTCTCAAGTGAATGTAAAACATTCCATGGCACGATTTCGAAGAAGAGCAAGGGAGTTATCACCAGTGTCCTGCCGAATATTTATCCCTCAATCAACATAACAAAATAGCAGATTATCTGGTCATTATCACAATGCTGTTTGCGGGAGCATGCGTGCGTAAAATTGGCTGCTGCGCTTCCTACATTACAACAGTGACTACACCCCAAAATTACTTCATTGGCTGTAAAGCGCTTTGAAACATCTGTTGGTCGTGAAAGGTGCTATATAAATGCAAGTCTTTCTTTCGCTTTGACCAAGCTTTTGGTCATCTGCCCTAATATCCTCTTACATGGTTTGGTGTCAAATTTTATGTCAAATTTTGTTTGATAATATTCTTGTGAAGCACCTTGGGTTGTTTTACTACATTAAAGACGCTGTATAATTGCAAGTTGTTGTTGTTGTTGTTGTAGATCACCTCTCATTCTTCTAAACTCCAGAGAATAAACTCAATCTCGCCTCATAACTCTTTCCCATACAGAGCAAAGAGCATTAGCATTTATTAAGTAGCAATGGGCTAACCCTGTGCCAGGTACAACTTTCCTCGAGCATCATGAAGTGAAATGTATCTCATAGGATCATGAAGCATCAACAATTTGTCATACACTCTCTATTTGATTAGACCATATTATAAAAAGGATAAAGAGGCACTGGAGAAGGTGTAAAACAAGGTTTACAAGGAAAGATTGCACAGGCCGGGGCTCTTTGCTCTCGAAAGGAGAAGGCTGAGGGGATCACCCGATAGAGGTCTTTATGATTAAGAAAGGATTTGATAGGGTTGACGTAGAGTAGATGTTTCCACTTGTGAGGGAAATCAAACCTAGGGGCCATAAATATAAAATAAATACAGAAAATGCTGGAAATACTCAGGAGGTCAGGCAGCATCTATGGAGAGAAAAACAGAGCTAACATTTCAAGTCGATACTTTTCAAGCATTTTCTGTTTTTATTTCAGATTTCCAGCATCCGCAGTATTTTGCTTTTGCAATAAATATAAGATAGTCACTAATATATCTGTTATATATGTGAACTTGTATTTACTCTGTACAGCCACCAGAGGGCTCATCCCCTGGTATCCCAAGCGATCACATAATCCCTTGGGAGCACAGGTATTTAAGGAGGCTTCACTGGTTGGAATAAAAGACTAAGGTCACACTTTACTTTGAGCTCACAGTGTTCAGTCTGACTCTTTCTCCATACACAACAACTGGCGACGAGATACAGATAGCAAACCCAAAGATGTAGAGAACAGTGGGCATCCTGGAGAAATTTTTGGAGCGAGATGATTGGGAAACTTTTGTGAAGCAACTTGACCAATACTTCATGGCCAATGAGCTAGATGGGGAAGAGAGCGCTGCCAAATGAAGGGTAATCCTTCTCACCATCTGTGGGGCACCAACATATAGCCTCATGAAGAATCTGCTCACTCCAGCGAAACCCACGGAAAAATCATATGACGATTTGTGCAAACTGGTCCGAGAGCATTTGAACCCGAAGGAAAGCGTTCTGATGGCGAGGTACCGGTTCTACACCTACAAAAGGTCTGAAGGCCAGGAAGTGGCGAGTTATGTCGCCGAGCTGAGACGCCTTTCAGGACATTGCGAATTTGAAGGACATTTGGAGCATATGCTCAGAGACTTTTTCGTACTTGGCATTGGCCACGAAACCATACTTCGCAAACTTTTGACTGTAGAGACCCCAAGCTTGAGTAAGGCCATAGCGATAGCCCAGGCATTCATTGCCACCAGTGACAATACGAAGCAAATCACTCAGCACACAAGTGCTGCTACAAGTACTGTGAATAAAGTGATGTTGTTTTCAAAATGTAACGTACAGGGCAAATCACACATGCCTGCAGCTGCACGTCTGCAGATGACTCAGAGTCCACCATCAAGGGTGATGAATGCCAGGCCATTAACACCTTGTTGCCACTGGGAGGTGATCATCGTTTCCATTCATGCCGATTCAAAGAGTACGTTTGCAAGCGCTGTGGAACAATGAGTCTGCAGGCAAGCTGCAAAGCCTGTTAACCCTGCAAACCACCATGTTGCAGAGGAGGACAGATCCACGGAGGATCACAGCGAACCAGAGCCTCGGATCAAAGAGGCAGAGGTACATGGGGCGCACACATTCACCACGAATTGTTCCCTGATAATGCTGAATGTTGAATGGACTCCTGGTGTCAATGGAGCTGGACACAGGCGCGAGCCAGTCCATCATGGGCAAAAAGACTTTCGAAAAGTTGTGGTGTAAGTTTACTGAAGTCGGTCCCGCACACCGTGGTCTTCCAGGACGACATCTTGGTCACAGGTTGGAACACAGTGGAGCACCTGCAGAACCTGGAGGAGGTTCTTAGTCGACTCAACCGTGTGGGGCTCAGGTTAAAACGCTCGAAGTGCATTTTCCTGGCGCCTGAACTGGAGTTCTTGGAAAGGAGGATTGTGGCGGGCGGCATCAGGCCCACCAACGAGGAGATGGAGGCAATCGAGAACGCACCGAGGTCACAACGTGATGGAGCTGCGGTCGTTTCTGGGACTCTTAAACTACTTTGGTAACATCTCCGGGTCTCAGCACACTGTTAGAACCACTGCATGTCTTACTACGAAAAGGGGGCGAATGGGTTTGGGGCAAAAGCCAAGAAAATGCCTTTGTAAAAGCGAGAAAATTGTTATGCTCAAACAAATTTCTTGTGTTGTATGATCCATGTAACGTTTGGTACTAGCATGTGACGCATCGCCATATGGTGTCAGGTGTGCATTGCAATAAGCTAATGATTTCGGGAAACTGCAACCGGTTGCTTATGCATCCAGGAGTCTGTCTAAGGCTGAAAGAGCCGACAGCATGATTGAAAAAGAAACATTAGCGTGTGTCTATGGGATGAAGAAAATGCATCAATGCCTGTTTGGGCTAAAATTCGAATTGGAAACTGACCATAAGCCACTTATATCCCTGTTCTCCAAGAGTAAAGGGATAAATACCAATGCATCGGCACAGAAAAATGCGCCGATGCTCTCAGTAGGCTGCCATTGCCCACCACGAGGGTGGAAATGGCACAGCCGGCAGATCTAGCCATGGTTATGGAAGCATTTGAGAGTGAGCAATCACCCGTTACTGCCCAGCAGATCAAAACCTGGATGAGCCAGGACCCCTTATTATCTCGAGTCTAAAGGTGTCTGCTTCACTGCAGCTGGTCCAGTGTCCCAATGGAAATGCAGGAAAAGATAAAGCTGTTCCAGCGGCGCAAAGATGAAATGTCTATACAGGCAGACTGCCTTCTGTGGGGCAATAGAGAAGTGGTCCCCAAGAAGGACAGAGACACCTTCATCAATGACCTCCACAGTACCCACCCAGGCATTGTAATGATGAAAGCGATAGCCAGATCCCACGTGTGGTGGCCCGGTATCGATGCGGACTTAGAGTCCTGCGTTCACAGATGTAATACACGCTCGCAGTTAAGCAATGTACCTAGCGAGGCGCCGCTAAGTTTATGGTCTTGGCCCTCCAAACCACGGTCTAGGGTACACGTCGACTATGCAGGCCCGTTCTTGGGTAAAATATTCCTTGTGGTTGTAAACGCGTACTTCAAATGGATTGTATGTGAAATAATGTCGGCTAGCACATCTGCTGCCACTACTGAAAGCCTGCGGGCCATGTTTGCCACACACGGCTTACCCAATGTCCTGGTGAGCGACAGCGGGCCATGTTTTACCAGTGCAGACTTCAAAGAATTCATGGACCCGTAACGGGATCAAACATGTCACATCTGCCCCGTTTAAACCAGCGTCCAATGGTCAGGCAGAGAGAGCAGTGCAAACTGTCAAGCAAGGCTTGAAGAGGGTAACTGAAGGCTCACTGCAGACTCACCTATCCTGAGTCCTGCTTAGCTACCGCACGAGACCCCACTCACACACTGGGATCCCACCTGCTGAACTGCTCATGAAAAGAGCACTTAAGACAAGGCTCTCGTTAGTTCATCCTGATCTACATGAACAGGTAGAGAGCAGGCAGCTTCAACAAAGTACATACCATGATAGTGCAAATGTGTTACGCGAGATTGAAATCAATGATCCTGTATTTGTATTAAATTATCGACAAGGTCCCAAGTGGCTTCCCGGCACTGTCGTGGCCAAAGAGGGGAGCAGGGTGTTTCGGGTCAAACTTTCAAATGGGCTCATTCACCGGAAACACTTGGACAAATCAAACTCAGATTCACGGACTATCCTGAGCAACCCACCTTGGACCCTACCTTTTTTGATCCCCCAACATACACACCAGTGGCAACCGGCACCACGGTTGACCACGAAGCAGAATCCATTATCCACAGCAGCCCTGCAGGGCCCAACACACCAGGCAGCCCAGCAAGGGCCCAACAAATGATTCAACAACATGAGCTTTCACACCGAGACGATCAACCAGGGCAAGAAGGGCCCCAGATCGACTCACATTGTAAATAATTACACTATTGACTTTGGGGGGGAGTGTTGTATATATGTGAACTTGTATTTACTCTGTGCTGCCACCAGAGGGCTCATCCCCTGGAGTCCCAAGGGATCCCATTAAGGAGGCTTCACTGGTTGAAGAGGCACTCTGTAGACCTGCAATAAAAGACTAAGGTCACACTTTACTTTGAGCTCACAGTGTTCAGTCTGACTCTTTCTCCATACACAACAGTATCCAATAGGTATTTCAGGAGAAACTTCTTTACGCAGAGAGAATGTGGAACTTGCTACCACATGGAGTGATTAAGATGAAGGGCATAGTTGCTTTTAAGAGGAAGCTGGATAAAAACATGAGGGAGAAAGAAATAGAAGGTAATGGTGATAGGGTGAGATGAAATAGGCTGGTGTAATGTATTTGCTTCATGGGTTCTCTGGTTAAAAATTCATAGCAGCACATTGGTATTAAGAACTAGTTGGTTTAACAAAGGTTTAACAATCACACTACACATTACCAGTTCATCCACTAGGTTCACAACTGCATACCTCATTGTGGATGACCTAGACCCAACTGACTGGGGTTTTAGAAACATAGAAACATAGAAAATAGGTGCAGGAGTAGGCCATTCAGCCCTTCTAGCCTGCACCGCCATTCAATGAGTTCATGGCTGAACATGCAACTTCAGTACCCCATTCCTGCTTTCTCGCCATACCAGTTGATCCCCCTAGTAGTAAGGACTTCATCTAACTCCTTTTTGAATATATTTAGTGAATTGGCCTCAACAACTTTCTGTGGTAGAGAATTCCACAGGTTCACCACTCTCTGGGTGAAGAAGTTTCTCCTCATCTCGGTCCTAAATGGCTTACCCCTTATCCTTAGACTGTGACCCCTGGTTCTGGACTTCCCCAACATTGGGAACATTCTTCCTGCATCTAACCTGTCTGAACCCATCAAAATTTTAAACATTTCTATGAGGTCCCCTCTCATTCTTCTGAACTTCAGTGAATACAAGCCCAGTTGATCCAGTCTTTCTTGATATGTCAGTCCCGCCATCCCGGGAATCAGTCTGGTGAACCTTCGCTGCACTCTTAAATAGCAAGAATGTCCTTCCTCAAGTTAGGAGACCAAAACTCCAGGTGTGGCCTCACCAAGGCCCTGTACAACTGTAGCAACACCTCCCTGCCCCTGTACTCAAATCCCCTCGCTATGAAGGCCAACATGCCATTTGCTTTCTTAACCGCCTGCTGTACCTGCATGCCAACCTTCAATGACTGATGTACCATGACACCCAGGTCTCGTTGCACCTCCCCTTTTCCTAATCTGTCACCATTCAGATAATAGTCTGTCTCTCTGTTTTTACCACCAAAATGGATAACCTCACATTTATCCACATTATACTTCATCTGCCATGCATTTGCCCACTCACCTAACCTATCCAAGTCACTCTGCAGCCTCATAGCATCCTCCTCGCAGCTCACACTGCCACCCAACTTAGTGTCATCCGCAAATTTGGAGATACTACATTTAATCCCCTCGTCTAAATCATTAATGTACAGTGTAAACAGCTGGGGCCCCAGCACAGAACCTTGCGGTACCCCACTAGCCACTGCCTGCCATTCTGAAAAGTATCCATTTACTCCTACTCTTTGCTTCCTGTCTGACAGCCAGTTCTCAATCCATGTCAGCACACTACCCTCAATCCCATGTGCTTTAACTTTGCACATTAATCTCTTGTGTGGGACCTTGTCGAAAGCCTTCTGAAAGTCCAAATATAGCACATCAACTGGTTCTCCCTTGTCCACTCTACTGGAAACATCCTCAAAAGATTTGTCAAGCATGATTTCCCTTTCACAAATCCATGCTGACTTGGACCTATCATGTCACCTCTTTCCAAATGCGCTGCTATGACATCCTTAATAATTGATTCCATCATCTTACCCACTACCGATGTCAGGCTGACCGGTCTATAATTCCCTGTTTTCTCTCTCCCTCCTTTTTTAAAAAGTGGGGTTACATTGGCTACCCTCCACTCGATAGGAACTGATCCAGAATCAATGGAATGTTGGAAAATGTCTGTCAATGCATTCGCTATTTCCAAGGCCACCTCCTTAAGTACTCTGGGATGAGTCGTGTGAACACCACATAACTGGTAATGCCACTCACGATGCAACAACTCTGCAACTATTTTGTTGTGTAACAACTCTGCAACTCTTTTGGGTTGAAGACAATTAAACAATTAAATCAGATGCCAACAACTCTACAACTCTTTTGAGGTCAACAAAATTAACCAGTTAAAATCAATAGCTCTACAACTCTTTTGGTGGGGGGGGACAAAATAGACTGTTAGATCAAGTGCCCCCCAATCTGGGGGAGACTCCAGACACTTTTCAAATGCCCTTTTTTTGTTTTTTGGTTTTTTTTGTGTTTTTTTAGGCTTTAAAATCATAAATTTTACAAGTGCCCCCTATAAAAGGGGAGGGGGATACTATAACCCGGCAATTAAAACAAATTAAACTTTAAAACATATAAAATCAAATTAAAATTTGGTTGCCGGGGGTGATGATGCACTCCAGTCCCTCCGGCGCCCACCTCTCGCGGAAGGCCGCGAGCGTACCGGTGGACACCGTGTGCTCCATTTCCAGGGATACCCTGACCAGGATGTAGGCGCGGAAGAGAAGCAGGCAGTCAGGCTGAACGACTCCCTCGACCGTCCGCTGCCTGGACCGGTTGATGGCACCTTGGCTGTGCCCAGGAGCAGTCCTACGAGGAGGCCCTCGGACCTACCCACTCCCCTCCGCACAGGGTGCCCAAAGATCAGGAGTGTGGGACTGAAGTGCAACCAGAAATTGAGGAGCAGCCCCTTTAAATAATGGAACAGGGGTTGCAACCTCGTGCATTCGGTAAAAACGCGGAACACGGACTCTTCCAGACCGCAGAAATTGCAGGCGGCCTGGGAGGGCCATGAACCGGCTGAAGAATTTATTGCACGGGACTGCTCCGTGCACCACCCTCCAGGCCAAGTCCCCGATAAATAGTGGGAGGACTCCCGCGTAGAGTGCACTCCATCGGGGACCCCCGCCTCCTCCGGACGGCAAGATGTTATGCCATGGCGTGTCCGGACGGCAGACGAGGATGGCAAGTTTGAGAGTGTGCAGGAGCAGCCCATACAGGAAACCCCTCCGCGCAGAACTGAAAGGCACGGAGGGGATTTCCCCGAGGCGGCTCAATTTGTGAGGCGCCGGCTCCCGAGGGAGGTTCCGGGGTTTGGCGCCGATGAGGAATTACGTCCCGACGGGGGTCAGTTCGGACAGGATCTCCCCACGTGCTTGAGCCTCCTCGACACACCTAACGGAGTCAGGGCCCAGAGCTGTTTTTAGCGACTCGATGGCATCGGCCGCACGGCGGTCGTCGGCTGAATTTAGACGACGCGCCAACGTGTCTGGCGCCATCCAGCCCGCTCCTCCGCCATCGAGCAGGTCCCTGACCCTGGTCACCTCACCAGCCACAGCCCTCTCGTCCGCCTGCCACATAAAACCTCGGTCGTGGAGGTACGGATTCCCGAGCAGCGGCTCCTGCAGGACAGCCACCACTCCAGCCGGCGGAGAGCTGCGCTTGGTGGAGACTTTGTTCCAGACCCTGATGAGTTCCCTGTAAAAGACAGGCAGCTCCTGGACGGCGGTCCTGACGCCCCCCAATCTCACAAACAGGAGCTGCATGTCGTAGTTGAGGCCGTGCTGCTGGCGGAAGAAATACGTCACCAGAGCACACCACCTAGGAGGGGGCTCGACGTAAAGGTATCTCTGCAGGGTCTGAAGACGGAAAGTCGCGAGCTGGGCGCTGACGCACACCAACGACTGACCGCCCTCCCTAAGCGGGAGACTCAAGACCGCGGCAGAGACCCAGTGCTTCCTGTTGTTCCAGAAGAAGTCCACCAGCTTCTTCTGCATCTTGTCGACAAACGCAGGGGGAGGGGTCAAAGTGACCAGCCGGTACCACAGCATAGCGGCCACCAGCTGGTTTTGACTAGCGCTCGACCCCTGTAGGACAGCACTCGGAGCAGTCCTGTCCAGCGCCCTAGGCGAGCGGCGACCTTGACCTCCAGCTCCTGCCAGTTCGCCGGCCAGCGTCCTCGTCGGAGCTAAGGTAGACTCCCAGATAGAGGAGATGGGTCGTGCTCCAGGCAAAAGGCCTGAGCTCCTCTGGCAGGGAGTCCACCCGCCACTGACCCATCAGGAGTCCGGAACATTTCTCCCAGTTGATCCTGATGGAGGATGCGGCCGAGTAAATCTCCTGGCACTCACGCATCCTCCGCAGGTCAACGGGATCCTCAACCGCGAGGAGCACGTCATCGGCGTAAGCCAAGAGGACGACCTCTACGCCCAGCCCTCGCAGAGCCAGTCCCGTCAACCTCGTCCGCAGGAGGCGCAGGAAAGGCTCCACACAGATGGCATATAACTGGCCTAAAGCGAAGGGGCGCCGTCAAGGATCCGTTAACCTTAATCAGACACTCCGCGGCGGCGTACAAAAGTCGGATCCGGGCGACGAAATGCGTCCCGAACCCGAAAGCGCGCAGAGTCCAACAACTCTACAACCTGTGGGCTTATTCACAGGTGCATACATTACAGGTGGGAGGAGACTTGTGTGGAGCATTAACACCGGCATGGACCAATTGGGCCAAATTACGTGTTTCTGTGCTGTACATCCTATAAGTCTATATTTGTGCCAATTTATTTCAAATACTTGAGGCTAAGTAAATAGAATAATTGTCAATTGATTATTTATGATGTCATTATAAAATTCAGCCCACAAGCAAAACAAATTCTTCATTCTTTAAGGAAAAATCTTTCTGTTGTTATGAGGGGCAGAGGACTGAGCCACTTGAAACTTATTATTAGTCACAATGGGCCCAAGTTTCAGCCTCAGTTGCTCCTGATTTTTTTGAGCAACTGGTGTAGAACGGAATATCTTAGAAATTCAAATTCTCGCCATTTAGTTTGCTCCAGTTCTAGTCAGTTAGAACAGTTTCACTTTGGAACAGAATTTTTTTCAAAAGGGGCATGTCCGGCCACTTACGTCTGTTTTCAAAGTTTAGGCAGTGAAAACTTACTCCAAACTAACTTAGAATGGAGTAAGTGAAGATTTTTGTACGCTCGAAAAAACCTTGTCCACACTTTAGAAAATCAGGCGTAGGTTATAAATCAGGAGTAGGGAATGGGGGGGGGGTTTAAAGGGAAGTTTACAAACATTAAATACTTCAGTTTTACAAATAAAGAGCCATCATCAATAATAAATGATAAAAACATCAATAAATCAACCAATAAATCAATCAAAAAAAATTAATAAGAAATATATATTTTTTTAAATCAATAAATAAAACATTTTCTACTTACCGACTGCAGCACCGGGAGCCCTGCAACAGCATGCTGGGATGCCCCCCCCCCCCCCCTCCCCAGTGTGTCTCTGTCAGTGTCTCTATCTCTCTGTCTGTGTGTGTCTCTATCTCTCTGTCTGTCAGTGTCTGTGTTTCTGACAGCGAGGGGAGGGGGAGGAGGGGGGTAGAGGGAGAGAGAGGGGCAAGGGGAGGGGAGGGAGGGAGGCAGAGGGGGAGGGATGAGGAGAAGGGGGAGGGAAGGGGGAGAAGGGGGGGAGGAGAAGGGCAAGTGGGAAGGGGAAGGGGGAAGCGGAAGGGGGGAGGAGGAGAAGGGAAAGGGGGAGGAGGAGAAGGGGAAGGGGGGGAGGAGGAGAAGGGGAAGGGGTGAGGAGGAGAAGGGGAAAGGGGGAGGAAGAGAAGGGGAAGGGGGGAGGAGGAGAAGGGGAAGGGGAGGAGGAGAAGGGAAAGGGGGGGAGGAGGAGAAGGGTAAGTGGGAGAGGAAAGAAGGGGAAGGGGGAAAGAGAAGGGGAGGGGGGAGGAGGAGAAGGGGAAGGGGGGGAGGAGGAGAAGGGGAAGGGGAGGAGGAGAAGGGGAAGGGGGAGGAGGAGAAGGGGAAGGGGAGGAGGAGAAGGGGAAGGGGGGGGAGAAGGGGAAGGGGGGGAGGAGAAGGGGAAGGGGAAAAGGGGAAGGGGGGAGGAGGAGAAGAGGAAGGGGGGGAGGAGGAGAAGAGGAGGGGGGAGGAGGAGAAGGGAAAGGGGAGGAGGAGAAGGGGAAGGGGGAGGAGAAGAAGGGGAACGGGGGAGGAGAAGGGGAGGGGGGAGGAGGAAAAGGGGAAGGGGGGAGGGAAGAGGAGGGGGAGGAGGAGAAGGGGAAGGGGGGAGGGAGGAGAAGGGGAAGGGGGGGAGGAGGAGAAGGGGAGGGGGGAGGAGGAGAAGGGGAAGGGGGGAGGAGGAGAAGGGGGGGAGGGGAGGAGGGAGAAGGGGGAGGGGGAAGGGGGAGGAGAAGGGGAGGGGGAGGAGGAGAAAGGGAAGGGGGGAGGAGAAGGGGAGGGGGAGGAGGAAAAGGGGAAGGGGGGGAGGAGGAGAAGGGGAAGGGGAGGAGGAGAAGGGGAAGGGGGAGGAGGAGAAGGGGGAAGGGAGGAGAGGAGAAGGGGTAGGGGGGGGAGAAGGGGAAGGGGGCGAGGAGAAGGGGAAGGGGAAAAGGGGAAGGGGGGAGGAGGAGAAGAGGAAGGGGGGGAGGAGGAGAAGAGGAGGGGGGAGGAGGAGAAGGGAAGGGGAGGAGGAGAAGGGGAAGGGGGAGGAGAAGAAGGGGAACGGGGGGAGGAGAAGGGGAGGGGGGAGGAGGAAAAGGGGAAGGGGGGAGGAGGAGGAGGAAGGGAAGGGGGGAGGAGGAAGGGGAAGGGGGGGAGGAGGAGAAGGGGA